>NW_026703970.1:1209206-2418412 GCF_028828765.1 Penicillium canescens | reverse complement strand
AACCCTAACCCTAACCCTAACCCTAAACCCTAACCCTAACCCTAACCCTAACCCTAACCCTAACCCTAACCCTAACCCTAAGCCCTAACCCTAACCCTAACCCCAACCCCGCCTAATTCACCTAACTTCATCTCTCCTAAATAAACATCCATCTCCTCTCCTAAACTTCCATCCCCCTTTCACCTCTCCTACCGTCTTCTATACCTAAAACCCTTACTTCTCACTACTACTAACTATTACCTATATTACTACTAAAACCCTGACCTCTCTTAATTACCTTACTACTAAAACCCTCCCCCCTCTTATCATGCTATAACCCTCACCCTTCTAATCATGCTAAAACCCTTACCCCTCTCATCATGCTAAAACCCTTACCCCTCTCATCATGCTAAAACCCTCACCCCTCTTATCATGCTATAACCCTAACCCTTCTAATCATGCTAAACCCCTTACCCCTCTCACTATTAAATCCCTCACCCTTCTCACTATTAAATCCCTTCCCCTCTCACTACTAAACCCCTCACCCTTCTCACTATTAAATCCCTCACCCTTCTCACTATTAAATCCCTTCCCCTCTCACTACTAAACCCCTCACCCTCTCGCTACTAAACCCCTCACCCTCTCGCTGCGATAACCCTTGCCCTCTCGCTAATAAAACCCTTACCCTCTCACTATTAAATCCCTTCCCTCTCACTATTAAATCCCTTCCCCTCTCACTACTAAACCCTTCCCCTCTCACTACTAAACCCTTCACCCTCTCGCTACGAAACCCCTCACCCTCTCGCTAATAAAACCCTTACCCTCTCGCTAATAAAACCCTTACCCTCTCGCTAATAAAACCCTCACCCCTTTACTATAACTATATCCTGTACCCATATCCCTTAACTATTCCTTCCCTCTTTTACCTACTTCACTACTACCTTTATATCCTTTTCCTCTTATTATTCCTATCCCATTTTACTTCTGTCCTTATGTCTAATAATATCCCTTCCTCTATAAATCCTTATAACTTTAATTCTTCCTATAATCCTTACTACCATCCTCTTACATTATAATTAATACCCTCCTTCCTATACTAATCCCCTTTCCTACTATTTTACTATTATATCCCGTACCTCCTACTTATTTTCTCTATCCGACTTATCTATCTAACCTCCTTACCTACTATCCTTCTAATTTCACTACTCCACTATCTTAAACTCTACCGACCTATTTATCCTACTCTGAACCTTCTTCCCCATTTGAAATTCTTATATATCGTCCTATCCCTATTACCCTTGTATATATATCTCCATCCATATACCTTCGAATTTAATCCTCCTCCTAATATATATCCCTTTCTCTCCGATCTCTGTTCACTTATATATCTTCCCCTACTGCCCTTTCCAAATATTTATTTTATTATCCTACTCTACCCTACGCCGATATCTTACTACATCTTAATATAACCCTACCCTCTTACCCCGTTATAATCCTAACCCCTTATACTACAATATCCCTACCCCCTCTCTCTCCCTCTCTATTAAAACCCTTACCCCTCGATTTAACTAATAACCTCCTCCTGTTCGCTACTACTATTCTACCTCCTATCCTATTTATATTTATCGAATATCTATTTACTTCCTACCTTATTATACTCCTCCGTTTATATATCTATATATATATCCTTATTCTTAATACTAATAACATACCCCGGAAACATGGAACCCTACCCCCTTACGCCGCTATAACCCTGACCCCTTAAATTTATCACTACCCTCTCGCCTAAACTCCATATTATCGGAAACTCTAATATCGATAACCCTAACCACGATATGTAAATTCTATCTCTTTGGTCTCCTCGGGAAATCTCGTACTGAAATATACATCTCCAATCCTAACCGATCTACCTATATATATACCTGCCATATCTTTGCAATCTCACGAAAACCCATACTCTTGATACATCCGACGCAACCAAACATACTCATGCGCTAACCGGGAATGCCTGGTGTCCACGGACTGCGCTAAATATGCTCGTACGGCGTCTAAATCCGTCACGCGGATATTGGCACTCTTCATCCGCTGGCGCCACCATTCGTACCCTCCCTGTCGCCCATCGGCCCATTGCCAATGGATTAACATCGCCATCATCGGATACAAAAACTGCCGGTATTCACATTGCTGCCCGGCCTCCCAACCGGGACAAATCGACTGCGGCATACCACACGAATAACAACAATAAAATCCTCCTGCTATATACTGTATCGAATCCCGAATCGCCCGCACCCATCGTCGACACTCTGCACTCGCCCGCGGGGCAACTCCACAAATCATGCTGGACATCATCCCGCTGCGCCTGCACGCATAACCAACATCGGTGGTTCCACTGCCGTGCCTCCTGCGCTAAAAACTCCTCGTCCGATAACTGCTGCGCTTGCAACGTCCGCACTCGCTCCGAAATCGCCGTCTGCACCATCTCCTGCTGATGGTACCGATGCTGCGCCTCAATGGGGACCCCGGCGTCCGACGCGCTGCTCGGGATGCTCGTATGGGGATCATCCATCTCGGTATCACTGTCCCTATCATCGGTCTCGGCCGCCTCCCAATCGGGGTCACATTGATCACACCGTTGCTCGACGAACCCGAACTGCCGGTCGTGGTCGCCGCACTGCTCGCGGGTATCTCCATCGATCTCCCCATCCAAATAACCATCCAACACCGCTCGACGACACTGATGATCACTGGCCATGTACTGCCGGACTAACTCGAACCCGCTTTGCTCGCGGGGCGTGTTCTGGTCAAACCATGCCGGGACCTCGTCAAACCCTTCCGGCTGGATGATAATGGCTTCACTGGGGAATTGATCCCGTCCGGCACGGCCACTTTCTTGTGCGTAATCCAACAACGACCGGGGAAACCCGATGTGAATGATGCATCGAATATCGGGAATATCCACGCCCATCCCTAATGCACTCGTGGCTGCAATCACCCCATTCGCCGTACGTCGGAACTGTTCCAATATCCCTAACTTACTGTCCTGGTCGCTGTAATATGCGGCACATCCTAATATCTGGGCCGCCTGCGTCACAATATTCCGGGTGCTGCCGTACACAATCACTCGTCCGGGCCGCGCGCGCCGTACGCGGTCACGAATGAACTGTTGGATACTGGGCTGCTCGATCCATTGCGTCTGGGATCGAAATGCCGATGCAATCACGGGCCGGTACACCCGGTATGCCACATGGTGACGGCTGGTTCGCTCGCGGTGGATACTGATGTCCTCCCGCTCCACTTGCATTCGCTTGAACAACCGGGTCTCCTCGCATGGGGGCAATGTCGCGGTCAAAAACACCATCTGCACGCCACACTGATGCAATCGACCTAATTGCTGTAACCGTGGGCGAAACGTCGTGGACTCGCTCAACATCATATGGCATTCATCGATAACAATCCGGTCCAACCGCATCAACTCGCGCTGGCGGTTCAAAAACGACTGGAACCCGTCCGTGAACACGGACTCGGGCGTGACGAACACAATGGCCGCATGATCGGGATGTCGATGGCTGGCCCACTCGACACATGGAATGCCGGCGGCCTGGCATCGCTGTTGCAAATCCGCCCGTAATGCCGTCAATGGCACTACTACAACGGTCAATCCGCCGCGCTGGGCCACCCACGCGGGCAACATAAACAACATACTTTTCCCACCGCCCGTGGGCATTACCACGACCACCCGGGAATGGCCCGCTTGAATCGACCGGATGGCGGCCCCCTGCACCCCGCGGAACTGTATCGTGGGCTGTCCGGTCATCCGCTGCAACGCCTCGGTCATATTGGTCTGCTCCACCAAATGCTGACGCTCGTCCCGCATTATAACCCCCTCGTCCTTCCACCGGGGCTGTGGCCGCTTACCCAATACGTGGCTCGGGATATCCTTGATGTTAAACCCTAAAAAATCATGCCAATGCACGCTGCTCGTCCGAAACCCGGCCTGCCGACCCGCTGTGGTCCCCTGCTGCTGGCTCATCATGCGTCCATACACCATCTCCGCTACGTGGGTCGTGTGCGCGGCTTGTAAATCGGCAATATGTCGGATCCATTGCTCGTCGTCCATGGCATCCTCGTTCTCCTCGTCGTCGGCTATAACCTCGGTTCCATCCTCGCGGACGTTGTGTGGGAACGGTTTGGCATTGCTGAAATACCGCCGGCTAATGGCAATGGCAATGTCCCGGTATGCGGCCAACGTCAATCCATGGTGTAACCGTATCTTACTTTCCCGGACCATCACATCCGTTACCCGCGCCGGCGTCCACTCCCGTCCACTACCGGCATCCACCCCCCACATCTTGGTGGCATGCGTGTCGGGAACGGCGTCTAAATGGCATGCCTCTTCATGGTATGCCTGCAACATCTCGACAAATGGCAACACTAACCATAAATACCACACCACCAACTCGCCCACTTCGCGGGGCACGTACCGATGAATCACCTTGGCATCCCCGCTGGCGTAAAACCCCTTGTGGTACCGGGTGATAAATGCCACCAATCCATCTTCAATAAACACATTGCGGTGTCCACCGGCGGCACTGTTGCGGTGACGGATACTCAATAACTCGGGGCCACGCGGGGGCTGCCCACTGGTGATATGCGAAACAATGGCTAACTTCTCCTTGAACTCATTGACGAACCCGAAAAACCGTTGAATCGCATCAATACTGAACCGATTGGTCCTGGCTTCCATAAACCACTGCTGCAATGGATGCTCCTCCCGTACCCGGTCCACCATCCACCGGGATCCATCGACGGGCCACGGCGTACGCTCGTCCTGCAAAAAACTCCACCCGGCCTTGGGTTGGTTGAAATCGTCGGCTATACGATCCCATGGGATGACGGGAATCTGGTCGGGTGGGCACCGCAAAATCTGGTTGACCATCAATTGTCGTGCGCTGGCCGTCAACCCATGAATGAACCCGCGGAATGCCCCCATGGTGAACCGCATCGTTTTGTACGACAATTCGTCCCCGTTGCCCCAACCGATATGCCCGACGGACGGGGTATTGTAATGGACCTTTAACCCATATCGGCGTAAATCCATCATCCATTCCATCGGACCGGCGGTACCGTGCACCATAAACCCGGTGACCATGATACGAATCCATTCGCGCCATGTCTTGGTGCCTTCTCGTGCCTGCTGGGTGAATGCAACGGGTGGTGGGGAACTGTTGGGCAAACTACCAAATGCGGGCGAACTGGATACTTCGGGCGTTGTGGCTCGGGTCTGGGGCGGACTGCGGCTATCCCGTTGATGTGAAAATATATAATCGACTGGACTGGGGTCATCCCACTCCCCCACTAACTTATTCTCCCCAACCTGTAATAACTCACGCGCATCCGGGTCTAACAAAAACGACTGATGCACAACGACGAACCGGGACACCTTGATTACGCTGGACAAAATCTGGGGGTAACTGTGGGGATCCTTCCATGGTCGACCGGTGTCATGGTCACTCACACCTAACACGGCCAATGCACACACCAACGCTAACTCGTACTCGGTCGATCGAATGCGCTGGTTTAACAATTCAATCATAAATTCCATACAATCGGCTTCCACGGGTTGTAATACGTCCGGGTTCGGGTCGGTACCGTCGGTGGGGATCGGCTCGGCCCGGTCCTTATAACACTCGGCGGAATGCCATAATGCGTCCCACGCCTTGCGTTGCCGTTTACTGAACCGGTACACCGGACTGTTCCAATCATGCTGAACTTGGGTGCGGGCGAAAAACATCAAAATGCGGCGCCATGGGTCGACATGGCGCTCCAACTCATCGTCCGTATTCATATATACCTGCAATGGCTTCGATGGGATCTTCTCTATGTCGGTACGGGCGGCTTCGATCCGTAACAAATGTCCTGTCCGTTTGGTGATACTCTGGCTTTTGCTGGCAACACGTAATATGGTATCCCAAATCACCCGTGTGGTACCCTCGTCACCCTCCGCATCTTCCGTCGGGCTTTCAATGCATATCCGTAATTCCCTGGGGTTACGCCCGCGTAAATATACCGCCCATCCCGTTCGGTCCAACCATGGATTGGCTTCGTCGATGGCGCCGGGCTGGATCTCGCTTTCTAACTGCATTTTCCGTGTAAACACCTCGCGTAACCGCTCCACGGCTTCGGCGACTTGCGTGGCCTGGGGTGGCGGTGCTTCGGGCTCGTACTGGGGACCGGGATGGCGTATGTGGATATAATGCGACCCTAACCCACGGGGAAAAAACCGCTGGCACACGACTCGCTTGGCTCGCTCCTCTTGGTTCTGCTTGCCTGCGGCGACCTCGGATGGTCGTGGCTTGCCCCCATGGCCGTACGCGGAAAACCGATGCTCCCTCGACCAATGCACTCGCAAACTGTCGCGACTGCGGTAAATCTGCTGGCAAAATTGGCACTGTAACCCATCTTGGTAAATGGGCAATACCGGAACGGGACGGTTTACGCTCGTGGGGAACCAACTGGTCTCTTCCTTGACGCTATCCCATTCATCGGCATGTCGGATAATATCCACTACCTGTTCTGCAACACCTTTGCGGACGCGGTGCTTGCCCTTGGGGTTGGTCAAATGACGGACTATCTCCTTGGGCTTCACTCCATGCTCGCACTGGCGACAAATGGCAACTCCCCACTGCTTATTGCAAATAAAATACCGGTCGGCAATGGTGGGTTCTGCCGGTTCACTCATACTAACCATGGATATATATCTCACAATGCGGATTGTCCACTGAATGTATGCTGGTGAAACCCTAACGCTGGGAACTGCTCGGATGTTGATAAAATTGAAACTGGGAACTGATCGGAACCCCTGAAATCCTCGACTGGGTTTTCAAACGAATCGAACCAATAATGCGTGTGTGATGAATCGCGCGGTGATGGGTGTTGGGGTTTCATGATATTGGTGATGGCGCGGCCGACCGTACCCCATCAAAATAATTCCCCAACTTTGAATCCCTGTAACAACCTCTCCAAAACGTTGCTTTGCCTGGTAACTCGGGATAATAAACAATTGACTGTTCAATTGGAATTGGTAAAAATTTGAACGGAAAAAAACCACGGGAACGTAACTGTAATGGCACCCTGAAACTAACTGTAATCTGCCCCCTCGGGAAACCCTAACCCTATATAAAAAAATGCTGACTAAACTGTAACGAGCCTCATTACAGTTCACCCCATGGGATAGCCTTCGTTTTCACTAATAATGCTAATTTTAAAACGAAAACCTCGAACCCTACCCCTTTATCTATTACACCTTACCTATGATATCTCTATATTATAATAACTATCTAATGCTATCCTGATACTTTGGTATATCTTATATAACCCCTATTACCTTATTTTAAACCTAGTAAATCGCTCCCTACCCCTCTATCCGTACGGGGGCATATATACCTTATACGGGCCGAAAACAACCTTTACGGGCTAAATCCTATTACTAATGCTAATAACCCTACGTTATACACGATATAATAATACTAAATATATATATCTAATAAAAATGTCAATAATTCAAATTTTCCTAATGCCTATTTCAAAATATATATCGTAACTTCGTCTAATGTCTTAATGACATATTTTCTCACTAAGCCCTTATAATCTATATTTTACCTTACAAAAATCCTAAAAAAATGAAATGTCTGACTCGCTAGTTAAATTACCTATATATTGGTCTATACCCCCCCTTACGCTTATGCTTTATGCCTATACTACCCCCCTTACCCTTATGCTTCATACCTAAACCACCCCCCTTATAATGCTATACCCCCTAACTTACCTATAATAACCTATCTATTTCACCTTACCTCTCTTCGGCTATACTACCCCCCCCTCACCCCTACGCTTTATGCCTATACCACCCCCCCTCACCCTTACGCCCCCCGAACTTACCTATAATAACCTATCTATTACACCTCACCTCTCTCACTATACTTCACCTACCTATCTATTAAACTTCACCCTCTTATTATTAAAACCCTACCCCTAATATCATTTAAAACCCTTACCCCTTTCACTAATACTAACCCTCACCCTTTTATTAATACTAACCCTTACCGCTCTCACTAATATAACCCTCACCCTTTTATTAATACTAACCCTTACCGCTCTCACTAATATAACCCTTACCCCTTTCACTAATACTAACCCTCACCCTTTTATTACTATAATACTAGCTAATATATCTTATCTCTCTACCTATACTTTCTAACCTACGTCCGAATAAATGGCCCTTTCCTATATATAATAACCCTAACCCTAGCTTTCTAACGGACCTCGGAATTCATGGCTTCTCTACCTACTCCTATTATACCTATCGTACCCTACCCTATTTCTACGGCCCTCACAATTTATTGCTATTTCTACCTACTCTAATTACACCTATCATAAAATAACCTAATATTAACCTTCTACGGGCCGAATCCTACTCGCTATTATAATAAATATACGATATATACGATATAATAATGCTAAATATATATATCTACTAAAAATGTCAATAATTCAAATTTTTCTAATGCCTATTTCAAAATATATATCGTAACTTCGTGTAATGTCTTAATGATATATTTTCTAACTAAGCCCTTATAATCTAAATTTTACCTTATAAAAAATCCTAAAAAAAATGAAATATCTGGCTAGCCAGTTGGATTACCTAAACATTGGTCTATACCCCCCTCACCCTTATGCTTCATGCCTAAACCACCCCCCTCACCCTTATGCTTCATGCCTATACCACCCCCCTTACAATGCTACCCCCATACCTCACCTATACTAACCTGTCTATTACACCTCACCTCTCTTTAACTATACTACCCCCCGCACCCTTATGCTTCATGCCTAAACCACCCCCCTTACAATGCTACCCCCTATACCTCACCTATAACAACCTACCTATTTCACCTCACCTCTCTTCGGCTATACCGCCCCCCTCACCCTTATGATTCATGCCTAAACCACCCCCCTCACCCTTATGCTTTATGCCTATACCACCCCCCTTACAATGCTACCCCCCATACCTCACCTATACTAACCTGTCTATTACACCTCACCTCTCTTTAACTATACCCCCCTCACCCTTATACTTCATGCCTATACCACCCCCCTCACCCTTACGCTTCATGCCTAAACCCACCCCCCGCCTTACAATGCTATACCCCCCACCTCACCTATAATAACCTATCTATTACACCTCACCTACCTATTAAACCTCACCTCTCAATTACACCTCACCTCTCTATTTCACCTCCTATCTCTTCGGCTATACCGCCCCCCTCACCCTTATGCTTCATGCCTATACCACCCCCCTTACAATGCTACCCCCCATACCTCACCTATAATAACCTATCTATTACACCTCACCTATAATATCCTATCTATTTGACCTCACCTCTCTTTAGCTATACTACCCCCCTTACCCTTATGCTTCATGCCTAAACCACCCCTACGCTTTATGCCTATACCACCCCCTTTTATAATACTATCCCCCCTAACCTCACCTATAACAACCTACCTATTTCACCACACCTACCTATTATACCTTACCTCTTAATTACACCTCACCTCTCTATTTCACCTCGCCTCTCTTCGGCTATACCGCCCCCCTCACCCTTACGCTTTATGCCTATACTACCCCCCTTACCCTTATGCTCTAAGCTTATACCACCCCCCTTACAATACTACACCCCCGACCTCACCTATAATACCCTATCTATTTAACCTTACCTATCTTCGGCTATACTACCCCCCCTCACCCGTATGCTTCATGCCTAAACCGCCCCCCTTCACCCTTATGCTTCATGCCTAAACCACCCCCCTTACAATGCTATACCCCCTACCTCACCTACACCTCACCTATCTATTACACCTCACCTCTCAATTACACCTCACCTACCTATTACACCTCACCTCTCAATTACACCTCGCCTCTCTTCGGCTATACCGCCCCCCTCACCCTTACGCTTTATGCCTATACTACCCCCCTCACCCTTATGCTCTAAGCTTATACCACCCCCCTTACAATACTACCCCCCTACCTCACCTATAACAACCTACCTATTACACCTCGCATCTCTTCGGCTATACTACCCCCCTCACCCTTATGCTCTAAGCTTATACCACCCCCCTTACAATACTACCCCCCTACCTCACCTATAACAACCTACCTATTACACCTCGCATCTCTTCGGCTATACTACCCCCCTCACCCTTATGATTCATGCCTATACCACCCCCCCCCCCCTACAATGCTGCACCCCCCTACCTCACCTAAAATAACCTATCTATTGCACCGCACCTCTCTTTGGCTATACTACCCCCCTCACCCTTATACTTCATGCCTATACCGCCCCCCTTACAATGCTATACCCCCTACCTCACCTACACCTCACCTATCTATTACACCGCACCTCTCTATTACACCTCACCTACCTATTACACCTCACCTATCTATTTCACCTCACCTATCTATTACACCTCACCTCTCTATTACACCTCACCTCTCTTCGGCTATACTACCCCCCTCACCCTTACGCTTCATGCCTAAACCCACCCCCCTTACAATGCTATACCCCCTACCTCACCTACACCTCACCTATCTATTACACCGCACCTCTCTTTGGCTATACTACCCCCCCTCACCCTTATACTTCATGCCTATACCCACCCCCTCTACCATATTATACCCCCCCACCTCACCTCTCTTCGGCTATACCACCCCCTACCCTTATGCTTTATGCCTATACCACCCCCCTTATAATACGACACCCCCCGCCGACCTTACCTATAATAACCTATCTATTACACCTCACCTCGCTATTACACCTCACCTACCTATTACACCTCACCTCGCTATTACACCTCACCTACCTATTACACCTTATCTCTCTATTACACCTCACCTATCTATTGTACCTCACCTATCTATTACACGTCAAATGACCTATTCCTAGCACCTAATCAATTAATGACGCTATTCAATACTCTCACTATATTACATCCTCTCACCATGCTCTATCCACATCATTCGGACCCATATATACTCATGTACCAATTTCACCGTCTCACCATCATGCCGTGACCCTAAATATCGCACTAGCTCGCTCTCATTGCCGATTGATACCCCGAGCCCGTCTAATCTCCGAGCCCACGCCTCCTTTATCACCTCACTTCCCTCGCCGTATACCATAACTGCTAGCCCCGATAATAACAACCCTCGATACGTACAATACCCCTGGCTACCGGCATTCACGAATCGACTGCAAATGGACTGCGGCATTCCACACCCGTAACAACCACCGAATGGGTCATATTTGATCTGCCGGCGTACCCGTAGCCACCAGCCTTTCGGTGATTCATTGCCGTGCTGGGTCTGGGCCCCGCACTGGTATAAATCATGCTGGTCATCCAATCCACGCTGTGTACAAAACCAGCATCGTCCCATCCATAATTGGGCCTGTTGTTGTAAAAATTCGACCCCGGTGGCAATTTCTTGATGTCCTGCCTGAGCTACCTCTCGGACGACCTCTCTCTCACGGTCTAACCGCTGGAACTGGCTAATTGCATGCGTGGGGATCGATGGACGGGCCACGCGCGTTGGTAATGAATGGGTCAGCTGCCGTGCCGTCGAATTGGCCATTGGGGCTGGCATTGAATTGGCCATTGGGGCTGGCATTGAATTGGCCATTGGGGCTGGCATTGAATTGGCCATTGGGGCTGGCATTGAATTGGCCATTGGTGCTGGCATTGAATTGGCCATTGGGGCTGGCATTGAATTGGCCATTGATCCTGGCAATGAATGGGCCATTGGTGCTGGCATTGAATTGGCAATTGGTGCTGGTATTGAATGGGCCATTGGTGCTGGCAATGAATTGGCCATTGGTGCTGGCAATGAATTAGCAATTGATCCTAGCAATGAATTGGTCAGTTGCCTTGGCATTGAAATTGAAATTGAAATTAAGCCATGGGGTGGTCTATTACCTGGTGGCTCAATACTATGACGATAAATCGGACTAATCGATCCGACCTGGGATCGAAATCCGACCGATTCACTCTCACTTCGCTGGGAAATCACTTCCGGTGGCCCCTGGCTATATTGAATACCCTCCATGGCTGAATCGACCGGGCTGTCGGCTGGCTGGTTCAAAACATGGGTTAAAACCATGGTATCGGACATCTGAAATGATGTATTGGAAACTCGGCCATTTCTCTCACTTCCTATCTCACTTCCTACCTCACTTCCTACCTCTTCATTTGCCTGCCAATGCTCGTCACACCTATCGCAGCGCTGCTCTGTCTCATCGGATTCTCCACAATATTGCCGTGGATAGCCATCTAAATACTCGTCTAGTATGACGCGTCGGCAGCTATCTCGAGACATATATCGGTCAAGCCTTGCTTGCTCAGCCTGTGCTTTCACGGGGTCTTCATGAATCGGGTCCCATTTTGGCCGTAAAAACCTAGCGGGTTGTATAATAATGGCCTCACTACGATGCCCGTCTCGGCCAGCACGGCCGCTCTCTTGCGCATAATCCAATAAGCTGCGTGGCAAGCTAATGTGAATTATACTGCGAATATTGGGTATATCAACACCCATGCCTAGCGCGCTAGTAGCTGCCACTACCCCGGTTATATCGGCCTGAAAACGGGCTAGTACGCCATTGCGATCGATGGTACGGCTGTGATATGCCTCACATTCGACTAACTCGGCTAGTTTCTCGACAGTCTTGGTGGTGGGCCCGTAAATGACCACCCGGCCGGTCTGAGCACGCGCGCGCGTAATACGATCTCTAATAAATCGTACGATCTCGGGGTTCTCTACCCAATCGTAGCTATTAGCGTATCGGCTTGGGTTCGGCACCGTAGGCTGCCATAGCCGGTAAGCGACATTCATGCGATGGGTGCGAGCTCGAAATAAATGGACCTTCTCTCGCGACGTACGTAGCCGTTGAAATAGCTGGTTTTCGGCCGTCGGTGGCAGCGTGGCAGTCAAATATATCATCTGAGCCTGAGCCACGAGCAATCGACCTAATTGAGCCATGGCGGGCCTAAAATGGGTCTGATCATTTAATACCACGTGGCATTCATCGATCACAATGCGATCTAGCCGATGACATAGCCGCTGGCGGTTCAAAAATGTCATGAAATCCTCCGTAATAGCTGATTCCGGCGTCACGAGTACAATCGATGCCTGGTCTGCCGGCCGACGGCTCTCCCACTCCACGCATGAAATGCCGAGCCGCCGGCATCGATATACCATGTCTCCCCGTAATGCAATTAATGGCACGACCACCACCGTCACCCCACGGGGGCTGATCCACGCGGGTAGCATGAAAAGTAAGCTTTTTCCACCCCCGGTGGGCATGACGGCCACCACCGGGCTCTGGCCTTGTTGAATCGCTGCTAACGCCGGTGCCTGCACCCCTCGGAGTTGAAGCTCGCTATTTCCTAGCATTCGCTGTATCTCGGGCTCTATAGCTGCCTGCGTCAATTGCCAGCGACGCTCCGTACGGCCGATCTCGGCTTCCTTCTGCCATGGTGAAAACTGGGCCATTCCTAACGCACTCTCGGCCCCGCCGTCATCCGTGGACATAAAGCCTAAAAATCGATGCCAGTCGGTGCTACTAAGCCGAAACATCTCACGCCGGTGGGCCGTCGTACCGGGCTGCTCGGTGATGCCACGGCCGTAGATCATGCCGGCCACGTGGGATGAATGGGCCGCCTGGAGGTCAGCAATATGCCCCATCCATTGCTCAGCATTCATGCCGTCTTCGTCATCCTCTTGTGAAGCATCGGCCCTTGCATCCTGCTGCGTATTATTGGGAAATACGCTAGATGGCCGCATAAAGCGACGGCTAATGCCGATAGCAATATCTCGGTAAGCATTCAAATTGATCGCTTGCCCATTAAGCCCAATGGTGGTCTCCCGTTTTAAGACCTCACGGAGTCTCTCAGATGACCAAGCTCGGCTAGTGCCAGGATCCGGACCCCAGAGGTAAGCCTGACGCTGCCTACTTGCCAAAATTAGTAAAAATCATGAAGAAATTGAAGAAATTGGAAATTGAGAAATTGGAAATTAAGAAATTGGAAATTAAGAAATTGAGAAATTGAGAAATTGAGAAATTGAAAAAACTCACCTCTTGATCTCTTCCACGCCGTCCGATCTCCGCACCTTCGCTACGTACGCTTCCAATCGTCGTATAAATGGCAATACTAGCCATAAATAATGGACCACAAGCTCGCCTACTTCCCGGGGTAAATAGCGATGAATCACCTTCGTATCATTAGATGCGTAAAACCCCTTGTGGTATTGTGAGACGAAGGTTACGAGCCCGTCCTCAATAAATATATTGCGACGGCCCCCGCTATCGGTATTGCAATGCCGAATGCTTAATAGCTCTGGCGCTCGAGCCGGCTGGCCACCACTCACGTGAATAGCAATAGCAAGCTTCTACGGAAATGCGCTACCCGTTGAAGGTATACGTCAATTGCTGCCATCCGTAGCCGACCGGCACTACTCTCGATAAATCGCTGCCGTACGGGGCCGTGCTGCCGGACCCGAGAGATCAGCCATTGCTCACCGACCACGGGCCATGGCGTACGGGTGTCATTTAAAAATTCCACCCGTGAGCTGTCTCCGTGGGATCGTCGTAAATTGCCTGCCATGGAATAGCTGGAACGGACCCATTTTCGACGAATAATAGCTCATTGTGAAGGATTTGGCGTGCCGAGGTTGTAAGCCCGTGGATGAACCCACGGAAGTCACCTATTGAGAAATTGAATTGCTGGTAAAGTAGCTGGTCCTGATTCATCCAGCCGACGTGGCCCGTCGTGGTGCTATTGTAATGGATCTTTAAGCCGTACGTCCGTAGATCTAATAGCCATTGAATTGGACTATTAGTTCCACGGACCATGAATTGGCTTACCATCTCAGCCACCCACTCTCGAAATGATCGCTGGGTCTGCCGAGCCTGGGTAAATTGAATGAATTGCGATGACTGCGTCGGTGGCAGAACTGGGCCATTTTCGAAATTGAAAAATGGATCATCTGATGTCTGAAATTCAGGCGTATCGAGTGGACTCTCGGTATCCCAATCCCCTGCCATTTGATGCTCCGCTAGCTGATATAGCATTGCCTCAGCCGTGGAATCCAATTTCAATGCCTTGTGGACTACCATGAATCGTGCAATTTTAATAAGCTTCGATAAAATCGGAGGATAGCTCTCTGCCGTACGCCAGCCTGTCTCACCCCGACCGAGCACTGCCGTGGCACAAATCAGCGCGCTCTCATAGTCCTCGACCTTAATTCGATGATTCAAAAGCTCGATGCAAAAATTGAGACACGCTAGATCAATGGGAGCGAGCTGAAACGGAGAATCGGTGCTATTTTGCTGATTCGCTAGCGATTCGCTAGCAATTCGCTGCGTGGGATGATCCTCGGTGTCACTCTCCGAATGCTCGCTATTATCGTCTGAACTAGCCGTGGCTGACCTAGCCGTGGCTAGGCTAGCTGACCTAGCAATGCCTACGCTAGGTGATGCGCCCCGGCTGAGCCAGTTTCCAAAGCGAGTTCCACGCGGCTCGCTGGCGCCTAGTGAATTTGTAATTTGGACTGGCCCATTCATGCGATGCCTGCGTACGAGTGAAAAACATCAAAATTTGCTGCCATGGTATGGTATGTCTCTCAATGTTATCGGCATCCATGTAAGCTTGCAATGGCTGGTGCGGCAGTCGGTCACGCTCCGTACGTACGGCTTCGGTGCGAATGGTATGGCTAGTTTTCGTACAAATCAACTGGCTAATTCTAGCGACAGCAGCTATTGCATCCCATATAGCGCTTGCCGCCATTTCCGTCGGATCGGATAAATCGACGTCGGGTGGTTGGACGCAGTCAATAAGGTGCTGTGGGTCAATTCCACGGAGGTAGACGGCCCACCGCGTACGACAGAGCCATAGATTCGCGTCATCGCGCTCGCCAGCTTCAATTAGCTAGGGTAGCTCACTTACCTCTTTGAAAGCTAGTTCGATTTCATCAATAAGCCGGTCGCCGACCTCGGTCGCGGGCATTGAATCGGCCCCGGCAATAGCATCCACCCCGAGCGTACGCACCCGAATATAATGAGATCCTAGCCCTTAGATAAATGCGCGCTGGCATCTTACGACGCGCGTAAATTGCTGAATTTGCCGCTCGGCCGCCGATAAACCTTGTGGGCGTCGACCACCTCCCCTATTAGTAGGTGCGACCCAGTCATAGTGGTCACGCCAATGCTGTCGCATAGTCTTTACCGTACGTGCGATAAATTGGCAGAACGGACCCTTTCCACATAAAATGCCATCCGAAAACACTAGCAAATTAGCAATTGGCGTATTAACCACGGTTGGCGGCTGCTATTCATCGTATTCATGCGCCCGGTCGGAGAAGGAGGTCCGAATAGCTTCAGCAATTTGGCGCGCTTTCGGCTTCCCAATACGATGATTAGCTGACTAGAGGTGCCGGAAGACCTCCTTAGGTCGAACGACGTGCTCGCATATCTTGCACACGAAGACGGGGTCTATCGAAGGTAGGTGAAAGAATTGGTCTTGCATAATAATGGTGTAGATATATATCGTAAAACAATGAATTGCACGAAATTTGACGAATGTCGAATGCTAACTTTGGGGTTAAATGTTGTGAAAAAAAGTGAGATAAAAGCTAGAGGTCTTAAAACCCCCTGAATTAATTCCTACCCCGCCTGATCATTATAGACTAAGATAATTAAGGTGATTCAATTCGTCTAAATACATAGAAGTCAACCTTAGGCCACGGTCGCAACCCTAACGGGCCCATTTTCCCGCACCCTATCAAAACATCTAGAATTTTCAATCGCCTATTTCCCGAGAACTAGCAGGCTGCGCATACTCCGATGAAAATAGGAGATATTTAGGATACTTTATTATAACTTGCCAAAATTTTAGACCGATCGGAGGCCTCTAGACCTTGGCAGTCAGGCGACGAAGTTCACTTGCAGTCAGGCGTACGACCCACTTTTCCTACCATACTTAAGGGAAAACCCTAGCCTACAGTCTGCCAGACTGCAGGCACCCCCGTGGGATAGGGTATTGACCACGGTTGGTGGCTGCCATGCGTCGCATTCATGCGCCCGGTCGGAGGTTTGAACAACATCCGCAATTTGACGTGCTGTACGTAGTGGAAGTCGATGATTCGCCGATTGGAGGTGTCGTAAGACCTCTCTTGGTCTAACAACGTACTCGCATGTCTTACACACAAAGACTAGGTCTGTCGAAGGTTTGTGAAATAACTGATTTTGCATAATGAATTGCATGAAATTTGACGAATGTCGAATGCTGATTTCGGGGTGAAATAGTGTAAAAAGAAAGTGAGATAATAGCGAGAAAGCTTCAAAACCCCCTAAACTAATTGCTACCCCTCTTGATCATTATAGACTAGCATTATCGAGGTTGTTCTATTCGTCTAGAGTGCTATGGTGGCGTCTTTGGTAGTAAAGGTACGCCGTAAAGGTACAAAATGCCGTACCCCAACAAAACATCTCTAATATTGAATCGCCATTTTCTCGATAACTAGGAGGCTGCGCATGCTCCGAAGTGAATCGGAGATAAATGAGACTGTCTATTATAACTTGCCAAAATTTGAGAGCGATCAGAGGTCATTAGACCTCACCAGTCTAACGAGGAAATTAATTCCCAGTCTAACGGGACCCACTTTTTATGTCCCATAAACCCTAGTAGTTAAGAGGAAACCATAATTCCCAGTCTAGTAGACTGGGCCACCCCCCGTGGGATAGGGTCCGTAATTTTGGTAAAATGTAGGGGCCGGTTAATCCAAACCAAACGAATTTGTCCTCGAAATCACTACGACACGAACACATTTACGATGGCCTTAAGAATCTTCAATCTTCTTCTTAGCTCTTTTTTAGTTATAACTCCCTTTTGCGACGATACTCGGTTCGACACCTATATTTACTAAAACTGTGGACATTCGAAGTGGGTGCGGCACCTACGCCACTCGGGTACTACGCTAAAGATCAACCCTTAAATATCTCCAAGCTCCCCTCTTCTCATCTACCTTTCCCAGCCCAAAGTTTCTTCAGTTACAACATGGATTCTTTCGAGAAATTGCCCCCTGAAGTCATTCAACAGATTCTCGCCAATATCGGTGATTTTGCAGGCATTGAAAACAGCCTGTTGGCATCTCGACGACTCAATGCCGTCTTCCAGGCCCAGCCTACCCGCATCATACAAGAGCTGATCCTCATAAATCCGATTACTTGTATGCCAGAAATACAAAAGCTATGCTATAACATCGGGCACCTCAGTATCTCTTCACTGCAATGCCCGGATCTTGAGCACTATCACCAGACATGCGAGGATCCGCCAACTTTAGGGTACACAGAATCACGGCATATACTTAAGATAGGCGCGCAGATCCAGCGGCTTGCGTGCAAATGTCTCTCTATTATGCGAGAAGGTCTCGTCAGAACCCTTGATAATATCCCCGCGGATTCAATAAGTGGACCTCCACTCCAAATCCAAAATGCCAGCCAACCCTTCACCTGGACAGAAGAGTATCGCACATACTGGGCTCTCTGGCATCTGCATCACTACTCCCACCTGCGCAAAGCAGCGACCCAGCGATGGAACTGGAACGAATCCTCAATCCGGGAACTAGACGCATACAACACCTGGAGCGAAATCGACTATCGCACAGCCGAAAGACTCTGGACAGTATCCGCCGTCCTCTCAGATCTGGGTCTGACCCTGAACTGGCTGCCTAATGACCCAGAAGCAGAAGAACCCGCCAAAACCATCTGGCCCGCTCCGGAAGAAACATCAATACCTTTCTTCCCATCATTTGACCTGCCACCCACACAGTCACAAGATAGCAGCCTCTGGGCTACGCCAGATCCTCCCGAGGACACAGAGTTAACATCCGCCTGGATGCTCGCGCCGAGACACCGTGCCTCGCATCACTGGCACGTCGCACACCTCTATCTCAGTGGTATAAATCTCACGCGGACCGTGCCTGCATGCTACTCGCTGACGAACATGAAACCGTGGCGACGACTCGGTTGGGTTATCTGGGATGGGTGGCGTATGTATTCTATTGGATTGAGTAATATCGCTCGAAAGAAAAAAATCCCCCTTCCGGATGGCGGTTTCCTTGAACCGGAGCCGCGGAATCCGAGGGATCGGAAACCGGGGATTGATTATGTGGCTAGGTGGTTCGCGATGATTGGGGAGGAGAAGCCTTGAGGGGTCTTTTGGAGACTGGGGATAGGGTTGATGGGATGTTTTGAGAAATATTTGGTTGGGGGGGGCGGGAATATAGAAGTCATAATCCTCCAGGTTTGATCTTGATATCAACGTGGAACCTTCGAGCTATATGATCTCAATATCCATGGATATTCAAGTACTACCTACGACCCAACTCTCTGTCAAGTATGTGTACAGTTACGAAACAATGTAGTTCCACAGGCCGTAAAGTTGTCCGCGTGGACTTGTGGTTTCTTGTATTTCGCCATTTGGCTCTGAACACCGAGATGATTTCTTTACTGCTGTCGTTGATGTCCTGCTGAGGACTCAATAGTTTGTAATTGTCAACCGGTTATCTCTAGTGTGAGCCATGAAAGAGGGCTCTGATCTGAACAGCATCAACATCAAAGTTGCTTTCGACCGCCCAAAATAAAAGCTCTAGGTCAGCGTTTTCCGGTCAGCCTTTCGGAAAATATACTATAATCCTATAATGCCGAGGATTGCCTCGCCTGAAAGTATATCTCACCCTACGTCAAATTTTGTTAAATGGCTTGCCAGGGCTTCCACCCCAGACAAATTTGGTCTTTATAGGCTCCTCGCAATGATATGCTAGGTCTGCTACAGCTTCGGCCACCGATTCGGCCACTTACCCTTCCGGCTGTATCACGTAGTATCGTGGAGACGCTTCTTCTAGGCGCCAACGCTAACCGTGCTCCAGTGGCTAGATATCACGTCATACGTGTAAGGGGGAGTGCTTGTAGCCCTAGTGATTACCAACATCATTGCGATTAGCCTTTATACCTAGAACTAGGCGGGCGTGCAGAAGCGAGCGGGATGCTTAGCAGTCATATATCTTGTTGTAAAGAAGTAGGGTTCTAGTGTTTACAGGATAGAGCCTGTCAACTAGGTAAGATGAAGATGCCTGGAAGCGAACAATATATTGGAGGAATACAGAGAGTGATTCTTAGAGAACCGCTGGGTTCTCCAGAGCAGACTATTTAACATTAGGGATTAGCGTTACGGTGAGCCAACGCTGACGTGTCGACACCTATATGATGTCGATCCTTCATGTGTGCGAGGGATCTGTGCATGGCTTCTGAGGGTTCCGTTACACCTGACTCCGCCCACCCCCGTGGGATAGGGTCACATGAGAGTCTATTTTGAGGTAAACTAGCGAGATTTATGCTAGTGTGGATAGTAATGAGACATCCAAGGATATCTTGCGGATTTGCCGCTGTCTAATCGTGCGTATCGCTGCCTTAGTATTCCACTCGATTCTAGTTATGTCATATATAAATAGCGAAAATTCGTCTATTCAGCCTTGACCTTCTGCACTTTATACACCCAAACATAGCAAAACGGATATATCGTCTCCGGAAGCAAAGTCAAGACCATAATGGCAATACTCCATGGCGAGGCAACATATTCCCAATTCTGGGGCACATTCAAGTATCGCCAGATAAACACCCCGTAGGCTAGATAGCAACCTATATATCGAGTTATCCTGCATCTATTAGCTATGCATTGATACTGTGGTAAAACGAAAGTGAAACCCACCACATCTCTAACGAATGCCCCCTCGTCCCCTCCTCCGCATACAACGAATGCAAACAGACCCAGCCGATGGGAAGTTGAAGGAGAATACCCGTCCAGTACGCTGTGACTTGTTCGCGATCATCTGGGTAGAGGGTCGTTAGCCATTTCAGGCCGGCTATACCCAGGACGAGACCGATGAGCATGTTCCGGATGAGTCGGGGCCGGTGCTCTGCGCGATGGACGTGCTTAAGGATGACTGCGACGTAGCCAAAGTCGTGGATGAACCAGGCGAGAAAGCCTACTCGCTCTACGGTTGTGGATGTGGTGGTGAAGGCGTAGAAGAATTCGTAGGCCATTGTTAGGCATCTGGTTGGGTTGTTAGTAGGTGTTATACGATGCGATTAAAATATGGGGGTGGGCATTACAGATACTGGACACTGCCATAGCTCGATCCAGGGACTCGCTGGTCTTTATATGCGCGGAATGTACAGAATAAATAGCACAGAACGTAGAGAAAGCCGCAGGAAATAATCAGCCCATCTTGAACGTAGAGATAACTCTCCGGTGGATTCAGTCGCAGGTCTGCGGGTTGTATAATCAGATGCTGGACTTTATTCGCTAAATCGAAATCAGACATTTGAACTGTACAGTGTATATTTTATCTTGCGACTCTCGCCTTGCGATGCATTGTCGTTCTTGGATTTTATAAGCGCCGGCAGCGCCGGAGTCTGCGTCAGCTGGCAGAGCGGGTGGGGCTAGCGCTCGGATAAATGACATCATCAACATTGATGCTTTTCAAGAAAGGTTACATTGCCATGGCCAGTAAGATGTAAACAGCGAAGAAGGATCATGCACAGCATTTCTTGGAGTTTGGGGTCTGGTTCGTCGATCTTGAGGTGGGGTTTAGGCAAAAAAATATTTTTGTGGATAGCTTTGGGTGGTGGATCTGTTTTCCATGGGATGATCTTGTCATATCTTTTAATGAAAAAGGTTCAAAATAGAAAAAAAAAAATGAAGATTCCAAGAAAATTCTGCAAAGCCAGATAGAGGCGGTGTCGATCGAGTGACTGACATGATGTGCGGCCTCAGGCGAGGGTCACAGCCAGGTCTAATAATACGTTGTTACTTATGTCTACCGTTTAGAAACCTTAGTGACTCCTTACTTATTATAACTTAACAACACTACGACTAGACTAATACTTCGGTATAGATCTGTTCGGCGCTCTATCTAGCATCGCTCCTCGATACCTTTAAAAGGACTTAGCCCGTATGAGACCTATTAGGCAATGATACGGTTGAGAGGCAGATCGTTGACGTTAGAAGCAAAGAAACATTACGCAAATATAACCAAGAATCTTCTAACTTAGCGATAACCCGATAGTCGTGCGTAACATTCCGGCCACGGCAGATTATGTCCATACATTTTAGGGGATCAGAATTTCCCCGAGCCGATCATTCGATTACCGCGTGAGTAGAAAGGATTGGTTTACCGAACAGACGCTAAGTCGACTAAATAAAGAACTAGGATGTGAGACGGTTGATGATTGATCATAATCATTTGATTCATTTCTAAATGTAGTTATGAATTCTTGGCAACACATATCTCATGAAGATAAAGCTCCGAAATCTATCCAACAATATCTATGAACGCGACTAGAATAGCCACGCGAGGGTTTTCTTATAAACCTTCTTCCAGCCAGTGAGGTTTTGGTGCTCAAGGGCCAGAATGGCCTCAAATTCGGCCTCTTCGCGATCGATCTCGGCCTTTCCGGTCCAGATATCGGCATTGTGGGGTTTGATAATCTCGGTCTTCTTGAAGAACTTCCAGCCGGCGAAAGCCATCACGTAAAGAGGGATTCCGAGATATGAGGTGATGAAGGTCTTGTAGTCAAAGTTGCCGTACTTTTCGGGGTTGTGGATGAACACGCCAAAGCTGCGGGTGAAGGCCACTAGGACACAGAAAAACAGGGCGATAGAGGAACCGATGATTCCCAGAGGTGCCGTGTAAGCCAGGGTTGCTTCGTCGACGCCCTGGGCGCGGCGAGCGCGAATGAAGAAGATATGAGTGATCAAGAGGGAGATCCATGTCAATACTGTGGTAGCAGGTCAGAAACAGAACATACTTCGAGTCATTTGGGGAAAGGTAGAACATACGTCCGAAGATCGACACCATGTCGGTGAAGTAGCCAAAGACCTCCTTGGAACCATTGGAAACACTCATGAAAGCGAGCAAGCAAAACGCAGCCGAGAGAATCAAGGCGAAGATTGGGACACCAGCCTGGTTGGTGCGAGCGAAAATTTGGGGGGCCTTCTTCTCACGAGCGAGACCGTATAGTGTTCGGGTCGCGATGTAAAGGTCAGAGTTGGCGGCCGATAGCACAAACACAAGGATACAGGCGTTGATAATGTGAGGAAGAGCGGCAACTTGCTTCATCGCGACGACGAAAGGCGAGGCGGCGGCGGAGTTCTTGGCCTTTGTGGCGAATGCCAGGTCCTCTGAGTCGTAAGGGACTAGCATACCAACGAAGAGGACACTGAGAATATAGAACACGATGATACGCCAGAAGGTAAGCTTGATAGCTTTCGGGATGGTCTTGCGAGGGTTCTGGGCTTCTCCGACGGTGACACCAATAAGCTCAGTTCCTGGAAGACAATGGGGTTAGAAAATCCGAAAGCGAGCGAGAAACATGAAATGCCATACCGAGGAACGCAAAAGTGGCCTGTACCATGGTCGACCAGAAAGCAAGGAACTTTCCAAGGTTTCCGTCAACATATTTCGTGGCAAAAGCACCAGGTTCGTTCCAGTACCGGAAACCTCTCCTGTCGTGATCGGGACCACCACCAAGTGCGAAAATGAAAGAGCAGAGAATAATGCCCAAAATGATAATCACTTTGAAAGACGAGAGCCAAAATTCCAATTCACCGAAAAATTTCACACCAAAATAGTTGATGGTAATGATTGCCACCATGAAGATGGCAATCCATACACCGGGGTTGACATTTTCTGCAGAGGTTCTCGGCCAGTAGGTGATGACCAGGGCAGCTGCTGTCAATTGCGTGGGCGGTAGAATGATATATTTGAGGTAGTAGCTGGAATATGATTAGTACTTTTCCCTTTCAGAAACTGGCATGAATTTTTACTCACCACCACCCAAGGGTAAATCCGAGAGCAGGATCACAGAAACGACCAGCATAGCCTGTGAAACCAGACGACAAGGGCAGCCAGGCGGCCATTTCACCCAGACCACACATGACTGTCCAAACAACGAGACCCATGAAGCAGTACGCGATGAGCAAGGAGCCAGGCTAGTTAGAGTGGTTAGTCAATTTCAAACGTTCATAGTAGTTGGGCAAAGTTCCACATACTCCGGCTCTAGAAGTCTGGGTTAGATGTATTTCAGGTAGAGTTTTAATAAAGTAAAACTCACGTCAAGGCGCTGCCAGTGCCAACAATCAATCCAGTACCAATAGCACCACCAATTGCAATCATGGAAATGTGACGAGCCTTGAGCTCCCGGTGTAGCTGAACGGGCTCATCCTGCTCGCCTTCCTTGGTGTCGATGTAGCCGGGCTGCGACTCGAGAGCGTTGATCTCGTCGGGGTGACCCATCTTGCTACAGGCTAAATTGACCCAGAAAAAGAAAAAAAAAAAAACCTCAGTAGCAGATGAGAAAGAGAAGAAAGGAAGTAAGTGAGGCGAAGACAGCTGTGTGTGGGGGGTGGAACTGAAATAAGAGAATCAACCCAATGCACAGTTTATAGGCGAATTCCGGGGTCAAACTCAAGACTACCATTATCTCTCCCCTCTTTCGCCCCCTTCAAGCAAGCAGAAGCAGTGGAGACAAATCCTGGAGGTGCCTTGGACCTAAGATTGTACTACTGGACTACCACCACGTTTTGCTGTGCTCGGACAGTTTGGGCACTTGGCAACCCTTGGCAGTGGCTTACCGGCCATTCCGTCTTGCTGTCTCTCTCCCCTGGCCCGGGTGAGGCGCATCTAAGGTAGTAGGGTGAGCAAATCATTCAGGATCCCGAATTGCTTAGATTTTCCTGCAGGAATGAAGTGTAACCAAGTCAATGGGCCATCTCAAGCCGTAACAAATACATCTCTCGGGTCTTTGATATGGATAACTAGATAAGAATGACCCACCGAGCACCTGGGAAGAGAATTCCCGGGGTTATGACAAAGAGAAACTGCGGTGATTTGCGCCCAAGCCCTCTCAGGACCCTTCATGCTGCACTGTGGAATCCTGCCATCTGGCCAAACTGGCCCTACTGACCCAACGGGGATACCAGGGGTGACCAACTTCCGATTCAATTGGAAGGCGACCCCGAAAGTAGCCCTGCCTAGCCGCTCGCGGGCAGCAGAATTGCTGGTTGCTCGATCCGCCCCTCGGTCCGCTTCGCCCGAAAGAGTTGAGGTGGAACCCGAAAAAGGTGCTGATTGCGGCTCGCTTCTTGGCATTGTCTTGGCTCGGTATTTTTCTTTTCGCTCGATTTTGTGGTTTTTGTCTTGGCAGATTGGCTTGGGGGCCCACGGCCAGATGAGAAGATGGCGGGCCAGGGGAGTGATTGGGCGCACGCTTCACGTAACTTTTTCGGCGTGTGGAGTGTGGAGTTGGATGTCAGCCAGTGCGATATACTTCGGCTCCTTCGACGTACAGGAGAGATCTTATTAAAGTTATGGTTTCTCCTTCGTAATCCCCCGCATTATCCTCTCCACAGAATTGAATGCATGACAGCAGGAAATTGAGCCTCCCGTTGTCCAAGATTTGGCATTCGTGTGTTGCGTCTCCAGTCGCCGAAAGAAACTCCAAAAACTGCGCCAAGGAAGCACGGCATTAACTGCCAAAATCCAGTGAATGAGGGGGCAAATATTCCTGTTTATTTATGGGACGATGAAAACCTTGGAATGCCGTCATACTGTAGCTCAATTAAAGCTAGTAAGTGTGTCATCTCCACCTGGGCAGTCGACTCGGATCTCTCTTGCTGTGCTGGATAAATAAACCTCCTTATCATATAGGGCCCTCACAATATTCTCCACGACAGATGTCAAATACCTAGTTACCTAGTAGGAGTCTACTATATGCCAGTGCAGATGAAAAATCCGTTTATTACTGATCTCGATAGATAAAGTGTGAAATGAAACGATATCACGTTTAGATAAACTAACGAAACAGGTAATGCGTGACCCCGAATCGGTGTTTGATATTAATAATTTGCTTCGGGGCTAAAGTTTACCTCGGGCTCTCCTTACCAGCGGGTTCAGTTCTGATATGTCAAGTCTTCCGGCAAACGAGCGGCTCAGACATCCAGTGAGATCCTTAAGCAGACATCATCTTCCTGAATGTCACTAGAATTTCGTTTTACCGTATATCTGGAGACATCGGACTATCGTGAATCGGATATCTTAATGTTACATCGAAAGCCGAGGGTGTGGCGTGCTTGGTTGTTGCGATGGAACAACAAAGGATCAGCGGTGGTCAATATGCGGAGAGAAAGGTACGAAGGATTTCCTTGCTCTAACCAATTTCTTGTCCGAGTCAAGCCCCACTCAATGCCCTCACGCTTGGAGATGAACTAATAAACTAATAAATAATGCCATCGACTGCTACTGTTAGGCCCTTTTCCCTTTGTTACCTGTCCTGACTCCGACACTGCCTCGCGGAGTAACCGGCGGGAAACTCTCAACATGTTCCGGGCAGCAAGATGGGGCCTATTGGCCACTCTTTCCTTGATAATCTTTGTGATTTACTTACCGGGAGTATCAATAACTCCATTGGAATTTTCTCCGCGTGGCTCTGGTGGGAATGGAGGATCAAATCACCAAGTTGCACCTGGAAAACGGGTAGCTGTCGCAAGCGAGAGCGCTGTCAGTTCAGGACATGGTACCAAATGTTGGAACTGGGTGATAATGCTGCCAATGCCGTTAGTATTCCTTTCGACGGTGCAAATTATGATATTGTCCCGAAGGCTAACGGAGTACCTAGCTGATTGCCACTGAGTTTTGTGTCGGAGTCATTGGTAGCTCAAGTCATTCTGAATTGATATGGGAACATGATTAACTTCTCTCGGGATGTATCACAGCGATCAGCGGTGGTGTCTTCATGCTTGTTCGATCGCCTAACGGCACTTACGAGATTTTTGATTTCCGTGAGACGGCCCCAGCTGCAGCTTTCCAAGATATGAACAACAACAATACAGTCTCGCTGTCGTCAACATTCTCGGATAGGGGACTGTCGGACTTGGGCCGAAAAGCGACGAGTGGCTCTGAATATCCAAATCTTCCTCGTTGGCAGAGAAGGGGCACGGGAATGTGCTGTTTCTGTGCTGCCATCAAACAGGGCATCTAGCAAATGCCTACCTTCTCGTCCGATTGACTCTTCATCTTCCGCAGTATGCTGTCGTTTGTGACTCTTGATATACCTACCTCCCTCTTGAATATTATCATTTCGATGAGCTACTGGAGGAAGAACATCGTCAGGACGGGGTGACGGAGATGAACAAGACGCTAGGCCTAATTCTCTTGCGTCTAATAAGGAATCATCCTCCAGTGGAGGATCATCGGGGAATGCTCCGGTTCCGGCTCCCGCTGTCGCTTTGGGCGATGCTTCGAATTTGCAGACATGTGCGAAGTGCCTTTCAGAAACCTATCCATTTGTTCCAACGTGGTCTCAATTTATTTGTACCCCACGTTGTCTTCCAGGAAAACGCACTCACTGTCATACAGTCCGGTCGAGATCAGCCGATCTCCTAGGTAGCTCAGATTCACAGCAAGTAGAGCCTAGCATCTTTGATAATATAAGAGGAGTAGTAGCCTTAACAGGGCTAGTAGGCTTCCTCTATAACGATTCCTAGCAGTCTAACTAGCTCTCCAAGCTAGGGCGCTATATAAACACCTGAACTCATTTTTGACCAACCATAGCGTAACAGAACGGCACATAGGCGCGCTATTCTAAATCTGTCGAATCTTGTCCGCACGGACAGCTACCCCCATGGGATAGAGTAAGGATTGCCTCTATGTAAAAACCAAAGCGTCATGTGTCACCTTTCACCTTATAGAATATCTCATATTTCTGGATTTACAGATAACACTGTCTCGAATAAAAGTACTCCCCTCGTTATCTATTCATTTCAGGGTTTGGGATACCTGAGCGCCCCTGGACTCCACAATGATTTTGATTTTACATCATAATCCAGTTGCTGGCCGTGTTTCCCAGGTCGAAATCGATTGCCCAAGACATTAGATCAAAATTCTCGTAATGGTCCAGATTGATAGCACCAATCTCCCCAGCTCCATAAGCAAGGGAACTGTCAATGTAAGGGGTCAAAACTGACATCGGGCTCAGGTCAATGCTTGTTGCGACATCGGAAGTTGCCTGAAACTTTGATGTCGAAAACTTGTCCAAGATCTTGTCCAACTTATCCGTGATGGCTTTTGCAGCCTGCAAGCAAAACGCTTGATTTCTTTCCCGGGAACTGGCCACACTTTCAAGTTGCGATGCAAGTACGGAAAGATTCCGAATCACAGCCGACGTCCTTATACCGGGCGTAAGAATGCTTGAAGGATCTTGTGTAATATTTTCTAGTGCAGTTGAAAGGACTGCGGCAGAGGGCAAGCCGCAGGAGAGGAGCTTCACCCTGTCAGCTATGCAAAAAGGGAACGGGACGGTAAGGTAGGGGAGTACTTACGATTTCAGGCAAATCATTGAAGGTAAAGGCACCTTTGCTGCGAGAATTTCCCATTTGCACAACCGTCTCCAATATGTTTGCAGACACATCAAGCAGCTCGGGAAGGGGAGATGAGCTATCTTCTCCAAGGAGGTGGTATATCTGGAAATGAATTTGGAGGTAGGCCAGATGAACCTTCGCATGCATATAACAATTGGTAAGAGGCATGTCGGATTTCCAACAATCCTGACTATACCTCAGGTGGGGAAGCAGGTTATCCCAAGTCTGACGGCATCGAGAAGACAACTCTCTAATTGAATGTCAGTGGCCATTCAGCATCTCTCCAATTGATGGTTCATACCTGAGCTGGACAGGGTCAGCTGACTGTGATGCCTGAAAATGATATTCCACAATTTCTTCTCGAAACTGACTCAAAATATATCTCAGTCGAGCCCAGGTTGCTGCCCTAAGTTTCCCATCCGTGTTCCAGCCATCTTCTGTGAGCCGACTTTTTGCTTCTTCTAGTTCCTCGGAAGTTTGCGCGAAAAGTTCATCATCTGACAAATCAAGGGGGAGCTTGACATCAACATATTGAGAGGTAATGCGAGGAGGTAGATTGAACACCAGGCCGAACATTTTCTCGAGATAATATTCAGTCGCAAAGCATCTCCTCCGGCATTCTGCAAGAAAAAACGGGGTTCTCTCAGGGGAATATGTCGCTTCTCTGTTCAAGCCCAGAGCCAATAAATCCGTCGCGAGATCGCCCACCAAACGCCACACAGCGAGGCCTGAAATCAATCAGTATCCCACAATCAACAAAATTTGCATGACATGACTCACTCGCATCTCCTTCAAGGAATGATCTGAGCTGCGCATTTTCATTCGCTAACCATATGATGACGTCGGTTGACTGAGGTGCAAGGTCACGAGCTAGTCGTAAAGTCAACGTACTATACCAAACCATGTCTTGGACAAATGCGCCATCCTTATCCTCGTCGCGATCAACAAAAAAAAACGAAGCACGGGCAGCCATGGTATAGAAAAGACCGATCGTCTCGACTCGAAGATTCGCGCCACAGAACAAGGCGAAGAAACCATGCAGGTCTAAGGATGGGGTGATGACGACCTCTGTAGAGGAAGAGAGCAGCACAGTTTCTGATATCTCCGAGATATTGCCCAACTCGGCTCGCTCTCCCTTTTCTCTAAGAATATGACCCGAAGATACTAGATCTGTACGGAGCGTTTCCAGGAGATGCAGAACGACTGGTTTCGGTACAACTGCGTTGTGCTTAAAAGAGTAGTATTGATGGAGATACTTTTCAATGACTGGGAGGTATCTTAATTGAGACACAATCTCCTTCATGGTGGCTAGGTGGGCCTCATAAGCTTTGCTGTCACGCGAGCCACGCGTGGGTGTCTGTGGCAGCGTGTCAGAGACGGTCGACATGAAAGGCCATGTGTGAAATTTGGGCGGTCCAGCCGCCGACCGTCCAAGATGGGCCTGGCAGCTTTTTGCGCTGTTCCTGCTCCATGATGGCGTAGCAAAGTTTGATCGGGTTAGCGTAGGCACGGTCGGTCTTTGTGCACCCTGATTTTTGGTTAGAGGTGCGGGATGATAATAGCATCGAGTGTCGAGCCCACGACGCTGGCAGGAGGCGCAAACTGGTTTGCCATGATCACATCGACTTTTTCTCTCTCGACAAGGTTCACATGAGGCCAGGGCACGATTGCGCCTGGTTGTGGGTGCTGACATGTTCAAGAACCTGAGAGGCTGGGCGATGTTGCCTGTATCTCCATGTCACGAAACTGGACCCACTCTGGTATGGACTCAGTGTTCCTTCGGACTCGATTTCCAGGTCCAGTTGGAATTGGTATTCTGCAAATTCAGTAACGTTGTTCAAGTCGTTTGGCTTGTTTTAGTAGGGACATTGAGTCATGAGGAGCAATTGAGAACGAGTTGTCGCTGCCAAAGGCCTATCACGTGAGTTTACCCCGATACAAGACCGGTAACACAACGCGTATCGGACTTGTATCGGCATAGCGGACTTCGTTACATACCAAATAGAGAGGATGCAGTATCATTACTGTAGTCAATTTTGCCAATATGCTCTTGAAGTACATGATGTACCAGAAGGTTCTGGATCTCTTTTCTTACAAATTTGTTGAACTAGCCAGCTGGGACCCGTCCTAGAAGTACCTAGTTTCGGCCCCAAGGGTGCTACATCACCCTGCAACCCCGCTCGTGTAAATCCAGACAAACATGTCAAGATTACTGTATGATCTCCCTCTTGCAGTTCTATCTCATCATTCATCCATATCTCAGCAGGCTATTTCACAAAATATTACGCCAGCCTACCCAAGTCGATATAAAGATGAGCATCCGCACAGTTCAAGGTTCCCGAGAAACAGACATTGGCGAAACTATCAAAGACGACATTCTAAGTCATTCAAACGATTTAAGATACGAGGCTCATTTCATCATTACCAGCTCTGTTGACTACAACTACCTAGTCACTTGTGACGAGTTTTCCACTGTGTGCAAAGACGCCGCCTACATCGGTAGGTCCATTATACAGGCTAAGTTTGAGAATCGGCACCTATCCACAGCAAAGGATTGGTTTCCCACCCCGCAGCCTTTCAAAATAGTCGGAGTCCTAAAAGATCAAAACCTATAATTGGCAGCATGAAGTTTGACATCGGCATGTACGCAGTCGCCTACGCGCTTTTCAGCTATAAATCAACCTCCTGCCGCCCTTCACTCAAATGCTGAGCGCTTTGCAGCAAACACCGAGAAACGCCAGAGTATTGACTGGAGTTGTGGATTGTTCTAAAATGGGAGGAGATGCACGGGGTAGAGAGATCCTTATTCAGGAATCGGGACGACTGCATGTCGGAATGGAATCCTTGATGGTGGCGCACTTGCTTCTATCAAGAAATTCATGGACCCTGATCGCACGGTGCTCTTTTTCAGCGATCTAGACTGTACCCGTGCGAACGTGATTGATGATATTGATGAGTCGACGCCAACGAACTACCGACCTCCCTAGCAAGGAGGTTAGATACAGAGCTGGGCCGTCCACTGTCAGTAAAGCAACAGGCTATATTCAATGATCTAAGAGATTATTTTCACCTTTAAAGATCGCTGAATCAACTTCTATCTGATCTCCCCTTTTGTGTTTTGTATGATCAACTCAAGAATGCGCGTCCAGAGCTACTAATGCAGTATAGAACCTCTCTCAATAGCGGTCTCTTAGGTAGTTCATGAATCAATCAACTTCATAAAATGGCTTCCTCACTATTCTCTTATCCCATGGGGGTGATTGTAGTCTGGCAGACTCCAGGTTGGGCTTTTCCTTATCTATGTGACATAAAAAGTTAGGCCACCCTGACTCCAGGTTCCTGTCGTCGCTCACTTTGGTTATGTAATATACAGTGGTCCATTCTGGGAACTGGGTATCAGCCACTATACCGTATCTGGATTACCGTGTTTCATACTAGGCAACATCGTCCGGTCCATCCGAGAATATTATCTGGCAATATGTGTAACAGACGTCTAAGAATGCATTTTAAACCAATCTGCTATACTGTATTCAATCGCTTCTCATTTGTCTTTAGAGAAACTTGAGGCGCGTCTTTTCTTGTTGACTTGCTCCTTTCTTATAGCAGCAGCCTTCGGACATAACGACCACGATTTTCCTTTTCTATACGGTTACCTTGTCTTCACTACTGCCTCAAATCGCGCGCAGCAACGCCCCCGTATCTCTCCGCTCTTGCCCGCGGAACTGCCCTCGTCTTTATCTCTCCACCGCGCATCGGTAGCAGAAGAAATGTCATCGATGACCCAGGCCCCGGTCGTGCCGCCAACCATGCGCGCCTGGGTGCGTCTGCGGCGCGGTCCTGCACGCAGCGCGCTCAAGCTAGCGACGGGCTATCCCACGCCCGCCATGCCCACGGGCTCGTCTTCCGACGTCCTGATCCGCGTGTCACATGTGTCACTACAGTTCAGTACCGAGATGTTGATGAAGACACTGCCTAACCTGTCCTTCATCAGTCCATGGGTCCCGGAGATCGAGCTTTCAGGCGAGGTGGTGGCGGCTGGCGAGGGCGCACCGGCGGAGGTGCGCCACCTGGGCTCGCATGTCGTGGCCTTCCAGAACATTCCTAGCGTGGTCATGGGCCACGGCGTGCTGGCAGAATACGTGCGGCTGCCCGGCTGCCAGGTCGTACATATCGATGCCGCTGTTGACATGGCGTCGGCCTCGGGCATTAACGGGTCCGGCAGCACCGCACTCAAGATGATCCGCACAGCAGGTGTGCGCGAGGGTCATACAGTGCTCGTGAATGGGGCCAGCGGGTCGGTCGGTTCGGTGCTCGTGCAGCTGTGCAAGTTGCGTGGTGCAAAGGTGGTCGGCGTGGCCAGCAGCGGCAACGAGGCCATGGTTCGTGGCCTAGGCGTAGACGAAGTAGGCGAATGTTGCCGATGTTGCACAAGAACATGACTAATATATACATAGTTTATCGACTACCGCAAAAATGACCCGCTACCGGCCTTCCTGGCGCGTCAGTATGGCGACAAGCCGTTTGACTTTGTGCTCGACTGCGTCGGCACGCAGGCACTCTTTGTTAACTCGCCGGCCTACCTTAAGGCCAAGGGAGCTGTGATCAATATTGGTGTGCTCGAGGGCATCTGTGTATCAGCTCGCAACGCACTGCTCAATAGCTGGCTGCCCACCTGGCTGGGCGGCGTGCCGCGCCGCTATATCATGTTCAGCACGCCGCCAGCTCGTGACGACGCAGTCTACCTGGCGCGTCTGATCGAGGAGGGTCGCGTGCGTATCCCTGTCGACTCTGTCTTCGATATAGAGGACGCCGTGCACGCCTACGAGCGCATCGCCACTAAGCATGCGCGTGGCAAGGTGGTGGTCAAGGTGCACGACGGCTAGGCCGCAGGCATGTCGCGAGCGTATAAGGAGGCTTCTGTTTACAAAGACCAATTGAATGTGGTTTGTATGTTGTTCGGCCCGCGGCGGTCACGAGTGGAAGTGTCTCTGAAATATGATAAGGTACATGTTCTTAAACGACGCACCATAGCAGGCGGACAGCTGGTACAAATATTACCATACTTCTCTATGACCCAACTAGACCCGGACCCAACCTAACCAAACCTAGCTGTCATCTCTAGGAAGCATGCACTAATCCCTCGTAACCATAGAAGATCGACAATATGTGTGTCGACGCGTTAGCGTTAATTTAGTTCACCGTAACGTTATCCTTCATATTAAATAGCCTCTTCTAGCAGAACCTAGAAGCCCCCTAAGAAATAGTCTCTATGTTCCTCCAATACCACTTGTTCCTTAGGCATCTTCATGTTAACTAGCTAACAAGCTCTATCGGTTGCATCTGGGTGCCCATGACTATGTAGCGGTAATTCGGTGGATGGAAGAAGCGGCTCACGGAGAGGTAACGTCAGGCATTATATATTTAGGTCCGTTGTTACTGACCTTTGCAAATGTTCCTGTTATTATTGAATACGCTAACAGTTCCTATTTCCTCATCTACTAGGGGCGTCTTTCCACTAGTTTTACTGGTCATAGCTGCTTGACTTGGAGAACGATTCAGCTCTGTAGCGACAGCAGAAGATTGGGGCATCCTTTCGTCGGAATATGTAAATGTTTGGTTCCTTTCAATAATCTGCTGGGCAGAAGTGTATGCTTAGAAAACCTCCTATAAAAGAAGGGAAATCCCGCTATTGGAGACGTGGTTATTTCTATATCTCAATAAGGTTGCTCTTTCTTAAATCAAGTCCGAAACCTTGGCTATTTCAATCAAATTTCTCCTCAACCGTTCTAGGAGCCCTCTTCCTTTAAGCAGTGCTAACAATCCGGCAATAGAGTTGTTAAGAGCCCCGAGGGTTGTGATTGCTAGCATGTGTTCATCGCCTGACGGTCCCAATGCGGTAGTAGCTGCACCAATTCTTACTTACGTGATTGCAATCAAAGTTGAAAACAATGCTGATAAGCTGATATTGAATTCTCAGTTGTCTCTCCTTGAGAATCAGCTTCTTTCGTAGGTCAGCCGTTGCGGCCTCGTAAGTTACATAGATCTAAGACTCGTCGTAAGAGTCTTGTGGGTTTCATTGATGAGATTCAGATATGGTGTATCGCTAGAGGCGGAATATTGTTCTTTGAAGAGAGTTGTTTGAAGAGCCTTAGGACTCTCTCGGTTTTATCGTTGTAAATGCTTTAATGCCTCATTGACGTCACATTTTCCTTCTTCTTTTCTCGAGTGCTTATTGAAAGTTCGTCAAGTATCATCCTGTATGCTGGTGTGCATGAATTGTATCTTTCCTAATTCTTACAAGTCTAGACTCAATTAGCCCCTACGGGGTTTTTGGGTGCCTGAAGTCGGCTAGGGCCAATCTATGGTGGCTTTAATGCGTGAAGAATGTAAGATTTTATTGTTTTATCTTTTTATTTATATATTTTTTTTTTAAAAAAAAAATTTCTTATTTCTTGGTACTCGTTGTGGGAAATACGAGCTACCTAAAGTCTCGGCCAGTCTCCGTACCGTATTCTCGTCTTCTGCGGATGAAGCTCTTCCTGGCCCTGGATGGAGAATAAAGACCAGCACGCAATTCACGGTTTAACCGTTTGCATCCACAAATTCGTATTGTATTTATTCTTGTGTAATCCAAGGATCACGAGGCAATATTAATGAGCGTGTTGAATCAATCCGTGTTCTTCTTCAGACATGGTGATTCATTCGCCGCTGGCCATCATGGCTAATCCATGGCTGTTTTCATCTTCAAATGACGATGATGTTATTGCCTCTGTTTGTAGCTGTGGGATGATAGGCTTAAAAGAGATAATGGTTGGTCCAGCGAGGCTGAGCCTAAACCTTAAGTCATCACATCACGTTCGCCAAGCGTCGTGTATCGCGAATTCCAGTTAGTGAACTCTGGGAAATGAAAATTGAGAGGAAGAGACCTGATGCTGATTGATCTATCAGCAAGGATATCAAATTTCCGGGTAATCAAGTGTCGAATACAGCGTAGATGGGTCATTTGATCACCATTATATTGAGCATATGAAATCATCGTGTGTTTGACCCATGCACCTGATTTTTTTCCCTTTTTTTTTCCGGGGGGGGGGGGAGGGGGGGGACCAATGCCTCAAAATGTTCTAGACTTTATGAAAACTGATTTTCATTAGTCCTGTGCAAACTTGAGAGTTGTTACGAGACTTAAATCGAGAACCGTTGTGGTGCATCATCTGAGCGTATCAATGGGTTTTCTCAATATTTAAGCTATAAATATTGTCGTAATCACCAAGCAATTTTCTGTAAGAACGTTACTTAAGAATTCTTGATTACAGTTCAACAATATGAATGCCACCACTAACCTTCACATTGAGGCCTATGGAGCGGACACCTACCTCGTGGGATATTGTATGGATAATCACCAACATTGGAATCCAAGCAGGCTGCGATTGGATGCCTGCCTTGGAGACAATGGAGGTATCTGGTTTATTATATTGCTTAATTCATCTTGACTGACATTAAGGTAGGACATTTTCAATGGGGTGGACAGGAGTTCACTGAGCGTGCCAGAAACATTAGTTTCAATCCCGAAGAAGGTGGAAGCCGTGCCCCCATCCTGCGAGCTGAACTGCAGGACGACGCTGGCAGATACTTGCAAGGGGATGTAAATCTGGCTGAAAGAATCAATAATCGTGATGGCTATCTGCAGTTTTCTTGGTAAGTTCTTCTTTTGATGAATGGGAGATGTTCAAATTTCGATTTAAATGCCTAATTGTAATTCTTAAGATTTCGCCCCTCAAAGAGTCTCTCCAACGGAGGTAATAAGAGTTAATGAAAAAAGCAGCATGATCGAAATTTAATCTTATTACAGCTCTTGGTTTTCCGCAGCTCTACAATTTGCCTATTTTCACGAACCAATTGATTTATTCTCGTTTTGGTGGTTTGATTAGGATGTCACAATACTTGATATGCGTGAATTTGCTTCACCAAAAAAAAGAAAAAGAAAAAGAAAAAGAAAAAAAGCCGAGCAGCAATTTGTTTATACTGAATGTATGTCACCAACCTAGTATATATGGCCTTGGGACCACTATACTTGTACTTTGTCTTGGCTCATTACGGAATATCATCTTGTTCGCTCCTTACTAAATCGTGGTGAAATACCAGTGACGGTATTGTGAAAGTATGTTTTAAATCACAGGAAATCTGTACAAACTAGTACTGACGATTTCTTAGAGATCAAAATGGATTGGATGATGCTTGAAAAGACAAACTGGACCCTTTTTTGCTCCAGAGAGGAATCAATTCGGTTCCGTTTTCTTGGGGGTGAACCGGGACCTAGTCTGCTGTATATATATTCGAATCCGAGGGATGTCTTCTTCTTGGATCTTCGCAATATTTTGTTTGCCGATCAGCCGGCACACCAGCGGAAGTAGTCATCAATATACGTGATGCTCCGCCATGGTAGTCCACCGGTTGGCCGGCCTGGTTAAAATTGACAGCTGCAAGCAGGATCAGTGAGAGGGGTGAACCTTCGCTGGTCCTGCATTTTCTAATGGTGCCACTTCTATCTCGTAGTCGTCGAAAGCCGATGTTCGCGAATCCGTTGCCGCCCCAAATATATTTAGATTGTTTCAAGCGCTCACTGCCAAGCCGCTAGCCCTAAGTACTAATTTAGTTAGCTCTTAATATTAGCCACTATAACCTTAGAATATCGTATGGTGCAGGTTAATTTATAATCTATAGGATGTGGCAATATCAAAATAGCACCCTATCCCACGGGGGGTGCTGCAGAGGTGTAGACAACTCAGATCGAGCTTAAATTCTAGCACGTTATAATAGACTATCTGAAGTATCCCTTATCCACTTCGGAGTAAGTTATACTTAGCCTAGCAGTTATCGAGAAAAGGGCGATTGAAAATCGGAGATGTTTTGATAGGGTTGGGCAACTAGGCTAGTTGGGGTTGCGACTGGGTCCTAAGGCTTCATTCCAGGGTTTCGGACCAATTGAATTATTTCTAATATCTTAGTCTACAATGATCAGGACGAGTAGCAAGTAATTTAGAGGGCTTTTAAGATCCCTAGGTATCATCTCACTTCTTTTACACTATTTCATCCTAGACTTAATAGACCGCAGTTTACTATAACCTACCTCTAAGGGCCATACCATCATTTCACTAGCGCGACTGCTCGTAGTATCATACCAAATAGGGCACTAGAGCGTTAGAAATGTCCCGTATTTTTGACCCGCTCTCGTTAGGCGCTCTCTCAGCACGTAGAACGGGATAGAGCTATGCCTTGAGGTCTAGCAGCTCCTCAACTTCGGAGGTACGGAAATTAAGTACATCGTCGATGCCTCTTTTAAGACGAAGAGCCGCACGACAGCCTCAGTTGAGCAGAACAGCTTAGCCGATTACTTACAGAGCAGGGGTAGGTCTCTAGCACAGGACTCGCTAAAGACACATCTCATAATAGAGCGCTACTGGTAAGGAAAGTCTTCGGACACAGAGCTGGTTGTTGATCTGGAAGAAGACAAACATGGATTCCCGGGGAGATTATCGGATCTTGGTGCGGGGTTTCCCGTGGAAGTGGCTCAGGCAACAGAGCTCATTCTCCAGTGAGAAAACGCATTCCATATTTGCAATTAGTGCCCTAAAAAATTGCCAATTTTTCCTATAGTTTGAAGAGCAGAGAGTTTTGATATTTACAAATCTGATTTACCATACTAAAACTGCCTGATTTCTACTACATCAAAGTTTTGAAAAGCTTTTCCTAGCTGAAGGCGTTCATCAAGCGAAATTTGCATCGTTATGAAGAAGTCCCTGAATAAGGCTTTGATGATGTCTTCGGGTGATGCATTGAAACGGCTGTCCCAAAAAGAAAGTGCGACGGGTCATTTCCGGCTCACCGGGTTGGTTATCGCGAGCTGATGTTGCATAAAATTACTACTTTACAACATAATGAATATATGATTTGTCTTATCATTCGTCACTTGTATCATCGATATACCATACTACGTCGAGCAGGCATTATATCTACGGTCAAGGTGATCATGCGATAAGAAATGCGAGACCAACTGCGATGCCAAACGCTATTATGCTCACGGTGCGTGGGACTCGAGAGAGTTCACAAATACGATCATCCAATAGGGTTGTAAATCTGCTTAACATTCATTATCATTGAAAATAATACAAAATCTGGTGAGAGACATGGCCGTATCAATTTTACCAGTTCGCGACAAAGTAATACCAATCCCGTGCTTTTACCAATGAACTTTTAACATTATGTGCCTCTCGCTACAAAAGTATATCCGCCAAGGTCTTACTGCCTGGCTCCGGCTCTCCTCGCCCGTCAGTTGGGAGCTTCTGCGAAGCAAAGGCCAGAAACACTGCTTCCCAGTGCCCATCGTCGAATTTGAACATCACGGCTCCGTCCGAGTAAACACCATTGTCATACTTAGGAAGACTGCCCTGGTTCATATGAATATTATGGATACCCGATCCGAAGGAGGCCCCAAAGATAAAAGCAGTTGCCGAGTTGTCGATAGCATCATCGAGGATTGGCCTCACCTTGTCCAAGATATCATTGTCACGGCCTGGGATGTCATGCGGCAGGGCTTCTCCAGATTGAATATCCACAAGGTCCTTCATACGATAAAAATCGAGACCCTCTAAATCGGGGTCTTGTGAGTAATAGTGGCTGTAACGGTAATGGCGATGATTTCGGTCTTCGTCACTGTTGGGATCCTGGACTAGGTGAAAGCCTAGGTCTAACTCTGAGAGTTGATTGGTGATGGGATGGGAGAAGTCGCGTGAAACCCAAAACACGAGGCGAGAATCTGTACCGTTCGATTTGACATTGATAGCAGCCCTCCGCTCCTTCGAGGTATCATCGGTGAAAAAGAGCTCGATGTGCGGGGTGCGTACTCCGTGTCTCTGAGCATCATATCTAGTTGGGTGGCAAGACCAGACGCCATAGTGGGGAACAGGCATGTGGTTTGAATTTTGAGATAAAAAGTCTCAGTCCAAGATAGAGGCAGCTTAGGAGAATTAAGCGATCAGAATAAGTTCCAATTGATATCGTAACCTTAGAAGATACGATCAGCTCTGCTTTATAGCCTCATAGGCCCTGCTATTGCTTTTGTTGACGTAGTGGGTAGGTCATCCCAACGATGGAATGATGATTTGTCTCTACAGAATTTCAATGTCGTTGGCAGGCTTCTTAGGCCGGAACTTTTTAGTCAAATCGCACTATTGGGCTCCCACGGTAGAACAGCTTTCATACTCCGAACCCGGATTCGTATATCAAAGGAAAGTTGTTATAGACGTGCCGAGTCCGAGTTTGGTCAGCAGAGATGGTCCAACCAGGGTTGATAAGTTGTTGAGATGATCTCAGAGAGTAAAAGCGTTGGAACTCAGAAGCTTCCAAATATAATTCTTCTTTATGAGCAAGACAATGAAATTGGTTGGAAACACTCTAACTGGCGCACAGGCTGCGCAGTCGTCACACGGAGAAACGTATCATCGGCCTCCGTCAAAGTTTGGTCCCCTCAGTTTATTCCGCGGGATCTAGTACTCGACCTGATGAATACTCAACCAGCTCATAATGACAGTTCCTTCGCCGAGACTACCTTCCATGCCGTGGATATCTAGAGTAGTACATGATCTACTCTGGGGTGAAGAAGATCCCCTATATACCACAATGAGACAAAATGATACACATGACTAGATTTTGGCGTAGATTGAGCAGAATCTGTTCCATTTAGCTATGGGGAGCAGGAGGGTGATGTCAGGTAGTGCAAATAACTGATTGCGGCCAATCTATGTCGGGGCTAGACCTCGCCACGACCCGCGGGGCTACCCGTTACCTAAAAGCCGCTAGGACCAGGGTTCGTTCCAGGCTATTCAACCGCGAGCAGCTGGAATTTGAGAACCCGCGGGATAGTCCACGGTCAATCCGCTACTTATTAGGCCAGGATAATTTACGAAGTATAGTTCAAAGGCCTAGAACTACTTCTACAAACACCTATGTGCGCTGCTCTTCAGTCCCCATGGTTGGATGATAGCAATAGGGCTTAGTGCCAAGTTGACCCTAAAAAGATTTTAGAAATGACAGAGGAATCCTAAAGCCCATTGTTAAAGGTAAATAGCCTATAATTTTGATCAATAACGCCTCCTCCTCCTCGAGCATCTTTGCAGGGTAGTTACATGGCCCAAGGGACAGCCTTCCTCGTTATAGATTGAGTGAACATGCTACATGCCAAGAATATCTATCCGTGGGTTGGAATGCGCCGCTAGAACCGTAAAGTTATTCTTGTTAATTCTTTTTTAACAAACCGCCTGACCTGCTAGACAAGCTGTTTTCAGCGACATAGATTGCAACAATACCAACAAGAAAGAGTTCGATCAGTTTGAAGAAGGTTGGTTGGGTTAAGCTGCCACCATTCAAAACTCGGAACGCATTAGTTTAAGCATAGTCTGAAAACCTCAATTGATCACTTTACGATAATATCTCGAAAAGATTCCGACTTTGAAAATATTAGTACTTACCAATATTTCCTATATTGGATCCTACTGCTAGTCTAGATTGATTTTACAATAAGATCTGTAAAATCTAAATCGCTTAGAGGATCATGACCTCATAGCAAATAATTACCTAAGCTGTGGATGTTTGACATGGATTAACGTTATTCACCTAGTAGGCATTTAAATAACAGTCGCTATAGTAGACGATTCAACATCTACGTTGAATAATATTTCGACTCTTACGAGTGTACCACTGCTCCCTGTAAAAGCAACCCCATCGTTATCAGAACCAAAATGGTTTCTGGCTTCGCAATATTATCCGTCTGGTACCTCCTTTGCGGGCCGACTCTTGGATGGGGAGATGTCGGTCATCGCACTGTTGCATATCTAGCCGAGCACTATCTCACTGAGTAGGGCACATAGTTTCTTAATACCCTCCTGCCTCAGGAAAAGTAGTTCGACATCTCAGACGCGCCACATGGGCTGATGAAATCAAACGAAAGCACCCTGAGACTAAGCCTTGGCATTATGTGGGTATGCCATAATCCTCCCTGGATGAATTATCGTTGAAGGTTGAGTGTCCGTGAAACTGTAGATGTGGAGGATGATCCTCTGGGAAATATCTGTAATATATCATCCCTTCCACAGGATTGCAAAAGCGCGAAAAGCTGCATCATCTCCGCCATTGAAGATATGGTTCGGCTCCCCTTGCCCGTGGTTATTTTGACCGGAATCTAATTGGCAGCAGACAGTTCAAGTGAATGATGATAGCTTTAACCAAACAGAAGCTGTCATGTTCCTGTTCCACTTCTTTGGGGACTTAGATATGCCCTTGCATGTGGAAGATTACGAGAAAGGAGGAAACAAGATACTGGTCTGTTTTGACGGCCACAAAGATAATCTTCACAGTATCTGGGACACAGACATGGCACACAAGATCAACGGCATCAAACATCGACTCAAGCATAACGATAAAAAAGTGGCGCCCCTAAAGTGGGCGAAGCATCTCCTCCAAAAGAACAAACACAGACCCATGACCGCTGTCGAATGTGCGGATGTCATCAACACCCGGACATGTGTTAAGCAGTTGGCGGAGGAGACCAATCGTTTGAACTGTGCCGTTGTTTTCAAAAGGTGGCTCCCGTATCTCAACGGCGAAGATCTTGCGGGCGATACTATGACAATGCCGTGCCGGTCATTGCGGAACAAATCTTTAAAGCAGGTATGTGTGCGTCTGGCAACTTGGATCAATGCCATTGCCGAGAAGAGTCGCGCCAAAACTGCGTTTGTCGTCCAGGGGGATCGGATGAGAGATCTCTGAAGTCCAGAAGGCCGGATAGTTCTAGGGTGGTCTCATGGCGGGATGGTCCTACGACGGCTCTGCACAATTTGCAAATCAGAGAGCAGGAGTTACGCCAGCAAAAGTGGATTTTTTGCGTCGTCTTTTATGAAATTGTATTGCAGATTCTTTCTAATACTTAGTTGCAGAAATTCTTTATTGGATGGGAGACGGAAGCCTGTTATGCGTAAGCTTTTTGTCGAAGGGGAATTGGGTCTGGGCATTGCACACGACAGATAATCATCAGAAGACCTCAAATAAGGTTGAAATAAAGGGAGATCAACTGACTAAAGCACAGATGGGCCCTATAAGAAGGGAAGGTGAAAAAAGGCGATGTTTCGTCGGACTCAAAGTACAAATTGAGCCAATAGCTTGCGTTACACAGATTTCCATCTAAATCACGCCACTTGTGAATCTGCAAATGGTCTTCAGGGAACAACTGCCATATGGTTAACAGTCTTTCGCGAAATCCGCTTGACCAATACATAGAAACTATTTTTTGGCCCCCACCGCCAAGACCTTACCGCAGATCAATACATTGAGCAACTGATGGCGCAGGCCTTCCTAATAATCACGAACAGGATTAGTACGATTTCTGTCTGAAACAGGTACAATGAAAGAAAGTCAACAAGCAGATTATGTAAAATAACGGCCTTATTTGGCCTGGGCTGACTTGATTATGGCGAGATTAGGTGTGGGCAGGGGGCCTAAGTTATTGTCTATTGGCAGACTTTACCTCGCGAGATGTGCGAGCGCCTGTGTGTGAGGTATACTTTGGTCGTTGAGATCTGGTCCTTCTATTGCCCGTCCACCGAGACCGACAAATATATTGAAGCTGACCCGAGTTGACTGGTTAAGGGACAATATCTCTCAAAATTAGACCTATATCCGTTTAGTATTGATTAGTCTACACTAATAAGAGGAAATATGGCACTGCCCCCCTACACTGATCCTTCGGGTGTATGTAACACCTCTACGCCAGGAATACCAGCGGCCCCTTCCCCCGCTTTATAGCCAACTCCAAATTGGATTTTCTATGCATTAACCCCACAATTCCGAGACGATTGTTTGTTTCAATGCAAGAGTTCTCTCCTAGTTATACTAAGTTCGATGGTGACCGAAACTATAAGTCAGGAGAAGAGAAATAATGGAATAATCCCTTGGGCGTGGCCGCTAACTAGGCAAATGGAATAGAATTCTGGATGCTGTATTAGCATTGATGTTAGCTGGCCAGCTTCGAATAAGCCAATAAATTGCCGATTCTCGACTTACGCCACTATCTAGTTGAAGTTCCCCTCCGGCAGGTTCGACCAACTAATCAGATATAAACAGACATCGGCGTTCTAGTAACCGTTTTGTGAATTTCTTTTTGGGTCATCTGCCGCACGGGAGTCTAAATTGACTTTGAAACATTGCCCCACGAGATCATCGACCAAGCCTTAAAATTAAGTTTGCCTACAACCGTATGCGACTAGGCGGGGAGTCCTAGACTGCCAAATAATGGTTACAAGCCTGTAAGGCGAGCGTTAGCGCCGGCAGACGTTAAATTGCTTGTAGAAGAATAGTATTGAGTTTTCTTTTTTATATAGTGAAATGGGGATGGCTCGATGGCAGTCTGATATAGCAGACGGGTCGATATCAATAGAAAGAAGACAACCAACCACTCCCATGCCCACCGTAGGCATAGAGAGGAGTCTCAGGAAGCGACTAAAGTACTGATCTTGAAGCTATATCATGAATGAAGAACCTGGTGGAAAAACTGTAGTTATATTGATGATGCTAGGATGCTCTCTCTCGAAGGAGAAGACTGCAAGCAAGCTTCCTGAAGCATTTGTGATACCTCAGGCCACGAATACACTACTGTCACGGGTTCCACCACTACAATAGTTAAAATACACCTTAGATGCTTCTTCCGGCGCTATAGATTGACCCTAGACCGCTTCGCCCGACCCTATACCTAAGATAGACCGATCGCATAGTTATGGTGAACTATAGAGGTCATATATAAGTTATAAATGATTAGATTATAACCACAATGGTATTAGTAGTATTAGTAGTACTAGTGGACCATTATAATTCGTTAATAGAAACTTGGTTAGAATAATAATTGGGGCGTCTGAAAAGTCTTGGCAAGCCGTGATCCATAGGTTTCAATCTGGGACTTGTGTGAGATGGTTATGATGCATTTTGTTAATCGCCGAGGCCATCATTTGAGTTCTCTGCGACCCATGTTTTCCCGCCATGAAAAATTAAACACAATAGCCTTATCATGGTACCGGTTGCGGAGGCTGTCCTTTTTAAGATTTTAGACCTAGTACTCCATCGGTACCACATACTAAAACGCGGAGGAGCCTTCTGGTTTCGATAATTTAAGGGGTAGTGACATATTTCGCTTCCCCGAGCAGTTTGCTTTCGGCAGCATAGGAGCCTAGAAGGATCGATCTGACGCAATCTGAAATATGAAATCATTACGATGTATTCCACTGGATGTCTAAGAACGCTTTTTGCTTTCATATATAGTTATAAACCCTCTAGCTGGCAACAAGCTTTCATCTCATTGTGCAACCGCATAATAATCACCTAATAATACAATTTCAAAATTAGTAAATATTGCGTTGGATTTCCCCAGACCGTCTAAACCTTACATCAATCAGGTAAATACCTCAATATTGAATCCGTCGAATAAACTATCGCCTTAGTACAAGGGTCTAGGGCAAGTTTACGCTAGGTTTAAGTAGAAGCTGGACAGCTAACAGTGAACAAGGCTTTCCGAGAATAACAAGCCTGCTTGCGGACAGTCAATGTCCTGTCCCCCTTACCTTTCGATCCAGATTCGCTCCATCATGACGCAACAAATGCCGAAGCTAGCAAGCTACAAACGCATAATCCTTTGCGCCGATGGGACGTGGCTAGCGTCTGACCAGGGCGACAAGTCCGTGCCTTCGAATGTTGCGAAGATCGCTCGAGCAATTGCGACCAGTGGCCCCGATGCCGATGGCAATATTGTAAAGCAGATCGTGTCGTATCAATCCGGCCTGGGATCTGGAGAGCTTCCGTTCCAGAAAGCTATATATGGTGAGTACTCAGCTCGAATAAGCCGATGACCACTTATTGAACGAGTGTGGCTTATATGCTTCTTGCCTCATAGGCGGCATTGGCCGGGGTTTGGACATTGAAGTGTGCCAGATCTATGATTTCATATCCAATAACTATGAGCCCGGGGACGAGTTGTTCTTCTTCGGCTTCTCGCGCGGAGCCTTCACGGTGCGCTCAGTCGCTGGCCTGGTAAGTGATATAGGTATTCTCTCTGCAGTACACATGTCGCACTTTGCAGAGATGTGGAAGGCTTACCGTGAGAATACGGACGGGGAGCCCTTCAAGAAGACACAGTGGTATCAGCAGAACAAGGACAAGCTGCGCTTGACACAAGATCTTAGAATTAAAGTTGTTGGGGTTTGGGACTCTGTTGGTGCTCTGGTACGTGACATGAGGGATGATTAATGATACACACCTACCCTACCATGAGTCTGACCTTACATGGCTAGGGAATCCCTGAATGGCCGTTGGTAAGATTAGCCACAAAACTTGGTATCGCAATAAACAAACAGTACGCATTTCACAACACGAACCTATCAAAAAGTGAGTGATCATCGCAAATAGCTTACTATACCGGCGTTAATAGTGCTTTCCTGTCAGATGTGGACTATGCCTTCCAAGCCCTTGCTATTGACGAGAAACGACAAACCTTCCTTCCTACACTCTGGCACAAGACCTCTGACGCCCCGGCCAAGGATCTACAACAATGTTGGTTTCCCGGCGTTCATCGCAACATCGGTGGCCAAGCAGAAGCTCCACGTATCGCTGGTGACCATGAAGAGATCGGCAACATCACATTTGCGTGGATGGTAAACCCCGTCTTATTCTCCTAATGACGACCCTAGTTAACTCAATGCCATTCGCAACCTAGGTGGACAATCTCTCCGGCATGGTGACCTTTGAAGAGGCCGCGATCGAAGTACTCATCAAGCAGCACCAACAGGCGCTGGCCGAGAACAACACCAAAAACAACGTCACAAACGGCTGGGGCTGCGGGCCTATCGTTTCTAATTTCTCTGGGCTGCAAGGCGCGTTCTTCCGTATTCTTGGTAAACAAGACCGCACGCCGGGCAACTACCCGCGGGCCCCGGGTGAGGGAATTGATGGCGCCACGAACGAGTATTTCCATCCGATTGCCCGGATACGGAAGAGCAAACTCTCTAATTACAACCCAATGTCGCTTTACGGGTATTCCTTTGAGCAGCCTGATAGCGATGCCGGCTGGATGTGGAACAAAAAGGGGGGACAGGCAGTGCCCGAGTATGTGATGCGCCCGGAGCAAAAAATGAGTGTCGTGCACGATGGAGGTTATAAAACTACGAGTAGCTTGTCAAGGTTGCTGTGTCCCAAGATCCTTCTGGCAGACCTTGATAGGGATAATGGTGTACGACCAGAGTGATCATGGTTTGGGAATGTAGCGTCTCAGGTGAATGAGTGCCAAATTGATACTTTATTTTGGCGTTTGGATACTGTATTTGTACACAGATACAAATAGTACAAGAGTATTTCCAGGTCTTGATATCTAAATATACGGAATACCGTATTGTAGAGGAAACAGCACCCGGTAATACTATTTTTGCTCTTCTTGTGTCTTACTAATTGTTACCACGGCCGCTTGCCGTAATTCTTAGATACGCCCACAGCACCGAAGCCCTATTGGTGAACCCGCAGATATCATGCACCTACGTGGAGAAGGTTGAATACCACCCCAAACTGCACATCACGTCGAGCAGTGTGCTCATCAAGATCTAGTCCCCATTCTATTCCACTTACTCGGAGTAAATACCGGGTGACGACGATGCTCCGATATACCCCAAAGGCGAAGAAAGGACTAACGGCGAACCAATCATGTTTACATAAGCTATCGCTTATCCTTTGGTTAGCGAACCGTCCGATGCTTCGCATCTTACGACAGACCAGGATTTCTCCTAATTCCTTAAGAGGATGGAAACTTCAGAGGTTGAGATAGACTTGTGGATAGAAGCTTACGATGGGAAGGAATAGATATCCCATGTTAAGAAATTTGACTACTCATTTGACGATGCACACTTAATTTTGGTGGATCTAGATCCGCCTCGTCTAGCTTAAGGATTACCAATTAACAGTTACCTACTACTGCAAACGGAGGATAAGAGTCATTGGACGTGACTTACAATCACATGAATCCCTTTCGAGCTCAAGCGACCAGGGTAGGCGTAAGTTTTTAGAAGAGCTCTCCAACTTATTTGCTAACCTACAACCCATACATTCTCGCACGCTGGCTGCCCTTTCTTCTTGATGGGCACCCTGCATAAAATGCCACTGAACGCTCGTCCGAAAGATCCACTATTAAAAGCTTTCTCGCTACCCTTTTCTTACAAATCTAAGACGTTTCCGAGTAACAGCCTTTCTAATTAGTATTTTTCTTTTTAATAGGTGTTCCGAATCGCCCTAAAATCTCGGCTAGTCTCTACGCCGATCTCTCGCCGACAGTCTAAGAAAATTAACTTCCCATGGCTTAATCTCGGGCCATATCCGGCCCAAGACCCTCTAACTCATCAGCGGGAGTCATCGATAGACTTTATAGCGGAAAAATTTCGGATCCCCTCACATTTCCATTCTCCACATCCCCCATTGGAAGAGCTATCAGTGGTACGAATAAACTTCCGAAATTGCACCGTTTCCGGAAGGTTGATATTTGCTGTGTTATTGATAAAAGGCATCAAACCCCCTAAAAGCAGACTTTATCAATACCAGAAATTAGAATAGAAAGTCTCCTAGACTTTATCTATGCTACGGACAACAATCCTAAGTACGAGGCAAGGTAGGAGAAGGATAACAACGACTTGCTCGGTATTCCTAGGTTCTCCGATCAGGATATTAAGGATATTATAAAACGGCTCGTAGCTTATGTTAGCCTTAATGCTTCCTATGTGCGCAATCAGAGAGAGGAATAGCGAATTAGAGATAACGTATGGGGGCACTAACGTTATAATTAAAGCGCAAAGAGCCAATAAAAACGGCCGAAAACAGCAAAGGCCAAGCTAATAAGGATAAAAATTTCACTATTTTTTACACTGCGGTGGTTGAATGGTTGTAGATTAGATGAACTTGGCGCCCACACTTATAGCAAGGCCGATAGATAACATTTCAGAACAAGGACATAAAAGCGAAAAAGGAGGAAATCTAGGAGACAGCATACTGATTAGAACTCGTGGTGGTAATAATCACCTCAGTGTTGTAATAGTATGTAGGAATAAAGTGCAAAAGACGAAGCAATCATACCTGCCTAACGTGCATAAGTATGCGGACAAAGTCCTAGAACCCTAAAGCTAGGACCATCTAATCCGAAAAGGCGACAATAATGCAGGTATCAGTGGGAGGATAAGCGAATGAGCGACGTGCGTGGCGAAACAGTGAAGCCACCTCTTTTTGCAGTCTCGTGCGCACGTATATCCGTGGTGACTAAAACCCTTTCTCTCACTTTGTTCTTTTCAGGTGGGACCTCGTCCTGTATAATTTACACAAAACTGCTTTACACGTGTGACAAACGCAGTTCCATCGCGACCAGCGACCAGCAATATTCAGATATCACCTGCATAAGGCTGAGGTAGCTGGCTTCCAAGCAATCTAGTTGCTGCAGCCATATGATTTTAGCAGCAAAGCGTCCACGGCTGACTAATCTACGCGAAGGTCCATTTACTTGTCATATTGGTTAGTGAGTTATCGTAACAATATGAGACGCTTGGCAGAGGTGGTACTGTGATCGGCGAGTGGGGTGACTCTTTTCTGCGGGAGCAGCGTGATGTTTTGTCCGTGAGGCTGAGCTTTGTGAACGTTGAAGGATTGCTGCACTGATCCCGAAAGTTTGGGAGTCCCGTGTTTAATCTGCTCGATTTGATGGCCTTGTGCTATTATTGCTTCTGCCCATCCCTATCTACAAGCGAAGAGCCTCCTCGTGTGATAAAAAAGACCCGACAATTTTACAATCGACGCAATTGGCGGAAAGAGAGACGGCGATTCGGTTGTTGGTGAGGCTGGGGTTACGGGGATTTCGTCAAGGGTTTACTCCGTACCTGTGGTCATCATTGCCATCAAGTACCTGTCTCTGGTCATACTCGCACAGCATGCACTTATAGAAAAAAGGAGAGAAAATAATTTTCCTGGGATATCAAACTCCTTGTCAACAAAAATTCTTGACGTGTCCGTCGTTCTTTATACCATCTTCTCACTAGGAACAATGTCCACGATATGTGTCATAGTAGCCGTGCTCTCGGCTTCAGGAGCCTTCATGTGAGAAACCATCAGTCGCTTGTTGCTCTTTTGGTTTTCTCTCTTAGACCAAAGAACCCACACGAGGATGGTTATAACTGTCAATGGAACCGCTACTGCCCAATATATCCAGATACTTGGTGATGCCGACAGAGAAGACGCTTCTTCGCCACTAGTACCGCCCCAAGTAAACATGTTTATGCTGAACAACGTAGCCACAAACGTAGCCGGCAGGTAAACAATACCGAGAATGGAGATTGTTCTCATGGCGATGCTGTCGCGCTTTCCGTCGATCGCTATTGCGGCTGTGTATTCGGCATCGCTTTGTGTGATAACACTCAGCATCTAAAGAGCTCAAGGTATTAGCCGTTATAACTGTGCTTGATATGTTGAGATTCACAAGGATGACTCACATAGCTGGTCTGACTCTGAGTCCTATCACTCATTTGCTGGACCTGCGACAGCAGCATTACAGTCCGTCTCCGCATATATTCGACGTCTTGGCGAACCACCAGCCGTATAGCCTTTAGACGCTCCGAGAACTGTGTATCCTGATTCTGGGGACTGGAACTACTGCTCTGTTTCCCTTTGTCATGTGAAGGTTGCTCATCCAGAAGCCTCCCGTCAATGGCCTGGACAAGCCATTCTCCGCAATCTAAGCAGCATCGCCCAACGTGTCCAATGATTGCAAGGTCCGTTTGGCAGTATCCCAGCTGTTGAATCGTTCTTTTTGGATCATCAAGGGCGGGATACTCGTCCATGCTGGGACGACGCCCTCGATCCAGCCTCCCGGGGTTTCCAAAGCCCGTTTGTCGCTCGATCCCCAGGATTGTATCATCAATGGTGCTACGGTAAACCTCGATTTGTTGATGGTGCGACCTATAGAGGGCAGCTATGAAAAAATGGGAGTCGATGCATCGTTCTGGCGTCGAGAGCAGGGTGGTGAAGACGGCATCTTCATCGAAGAGGTGGTGGTATAGGACGTAGGTAGTGCGACGAGATGGCTCGCAGGTCACGGATACGCAGTCGAAGCCTGTTCTGCGCGAATTGGCTACTTTCATGACAAGGGAGGTTCTTCTGGAGGAGTGGAATGTGGTCAGGACTCCATTGTTGGACAAGAAGATCTCGATCGTGCGCGAGTGAAGATTCCATGACTCTTGGATCCTCTGGAAGATCTGCTTAGGAATGGACAGTACGAGTCTGCCGGGTCGGATTCGGGGAGAGATATCGCTTTGAAGTGCCATAGACTTGGATTATCAACATTTTCGCCTATATTGTCAACCTGAGTACTGAGGAGGCAGTCCTCAATTTGATTGAATTGGATTCTGTTCTGTGATATGCGCATGACATTTCCCGAATCATTTGGATTAAGCGAATATGAACCTTTCAAGACCCTGAGGCCTTGATTTGAGGTAGTAGAAAGGTCGACCCAAGAAGCTAACTTTGCCTCTGGAGAGTCCATAGCAGATCTTTGACCGTCACCTTGGGATGATGAAGGATTCTTTGTCTGTCTTCGGTCCGGATAAGAAAATTCTGGATGATGGGAACTGGACATCAACCTGTACGGCGTGTGACCAGGGGTGGGGGCTGTGGGGCTCAGGTGTTTATCTATAATATGCATGTGCCGCTTACGCCCGGAAGAGGTGTAAAAACGAGGGGTGGAGTCTATGAAAGTCTCAGTGGTGTGTTGGCAAACTGCCAATGTGCGAAGTTAATGCCAGCGGAGGTGCAGTCAGCCGGTTGGGCGCTTCAGAGCGGCCTGATAAAAGGAAGTTTGCCAGATGATAGATCGTTCAATTTAACCTCAGAATTCCTCAGCTGAATTCTATGATCTACATCGTATTCTAAACTTACAACTAACTTGCTAAGGGCTTCACACTGCCTCAAACTATCGGACCACTAGCGGCTACTTCTTGCTACTTAGAACCGTCCATGATCCCAGTGATCTCGGTCCTCATGGTTCACTCAAGGCTCACCAGACAGCTTCTCCAGGGCTTGATAACGTTACTTATGTAAACTAAATTGAAATCCATCCCTGGATCGATTGATTGGATTGCCAGCCAGTTAGTAGGATCACGTGTTCGTCATGGAGGGATTCATTGCAGCGAGGAGTGATGTGGGTTTTTCAGCGACAGTCCGATGCCGCAACACCTTTTTCCCCACCTGCCAGGAGGTGGCTTCTCGCGACTGGCCCCGTATCATTGAAGTTTCACGGGCACAACTGACAACTGACATCAACCAAAAGGTAAGATACGAGAAGAAGGCTCGTAATGGATGTCTGTGAAATATGGAAGAAAAGTGGACGGCACAGGTTTATCCTGGACATCTTTGTTATTTAGGTGAGCAGGCTAAAATGATTTCTACCGTAGACATGGGTATTAGGAACTTCGCGTGAATTAGGTAGAGAGTGCCGTTTCGCTAATAATATTCAGTTAACACCGTAGTTGCTCCGCTACGCTCAAAAGGAAACGAATCAATTAATTAGCTTATTATTATTGACCATACTACCACAGTCAGTTTTCTGAAGCGGCTGTTGGTGCTCGAGGAAACTGTGCGTGAGGAACACCTGCGCTGACTACGGCGCTGACTACGGGCGGGGATTATTGGCGGGACCATTGATCCCCGCTTACTATCAGTAAAGGTACCACAGTATGAAGCTAACCCTGGTGGCGGTGAGATCCACCATACGCTGGGTAGCAGTTTCCGTCTTATGAAACCACCACGGCTTGATCTTGCGCTCGAAGAGCTCCTCCAGCTTAGCGGCAGACCGACTAGCCTTTCTTGTTAGTCCACAAAATTTCACATCCTGCTATAGTCACTCTTATTCACTTACCCGGCCCTCTCAGGGATCAGAAGCCAGATGCCGACAACAACTGAAAGTCTAAGTCCCCCGTAAAAAAAAACCGGCCTTCAGGCCCCAATCTCATGAAGTCTCATTTACCATGTGCGGGACCAGCTGGTTCATGGCGATGTTGATGATGCAGTCAATTGAGCCCGCCGCGCCCGAGGTGTAGTGTCTTAGCCGCTGGGACGAAACTTCGCCAATGAACCCCACCCAGTGGCTCCAGTCACGGTCAAATTGATATCTATGGAATGCGTGAGGAAGGCTCGAAAGAAGAAGGCGAAGGAGATGGAGGGCTCTTACTCCAGATCACATCGAACAGAACAAATATGTAATTAATCGCCTTGACCCTGGGAACAACACCCAGAATACCTACAAGAAGACTGGCCAGTGTCATAATCATTCAACCCCTTGTAGAGTCTGGCCAGGGCTTTTTTGGTTCGCTCGGGGTGTCCGCTCGCTACAGCCTAGACTGGGGACTCGGGCAGGAAAAAAAAAAAAAAAAAAAAAATAATAGCCATGAGCCCAATCTGCGCCCATTGCATGTACACTGGGATCAGCCAGTTATTGACGTGACTTTTGGACAGCCGGTCCATAGCTAGATAGGCAAAGAAAGTGCCGACGGTTCACCACAGGTTATAGGTCATCAGCACAATGCCGCGAATGCGGGTCCGCGCGACTTCAGCAATGTGCATTGGCAGGGTGCATTGCAGACATCCAAGACCAATACCAGCAAGCATCTTGGCGACCAGCAAATGCTCCCTCTCTGAGACAAGGACTCTGCACAAACACTGGCGGGCAACAGAGCCCAGGAGCTCGCGAACGCTGCCCTGCGCCCGCAGCGAGCCGACAGGAAGGGAAGCGAGACGTTGGCGATGAATTGACCAACCGGCAGGATGGTCCCCCAGCCAGCCATGATATCAGCAGCGAGGGCGTCTTTTCCTTTCGAGGTTTTTTCAGTGGCAAACTGTTTCACAAAGCCCGGGTTGACGAGGATACCGGCGTTGAGTCTGAGGAAGCAGGAGTCAGTGACAAAATCGTTCGACTTTATGTCGAGGTACAAACCCAGTCTGATACCCGTCCGTTGCGGCAGCAAAAGCTGCAACAAAGACGTAGGCTGTGCAGAGTTTGAATTTCATCGTCTCCCATGGGGCCAGCGTCTCGTATCCTGTCAACCCCTAGCCGCGGGTTGCATCCTGGATGGAGTTTTTACGGCCCATCGGCCCAGCAGAGATTGATTCTATGTGAGCGACCTGGTCGTCCTCTTTCGCGTGGGGGGTCTTGGTTTCCATGGCGAACACTTAGTGTTACACTTCATGTACGATCGAAGAAGGTTGGAGGGGGAGAAACAAGACCAGGAGAGAAAGGGAAGGGCTTGCCCTGTATATAGCTTCGGGGCACGATCTAGACTTCCCCACGGGGAAGAAAAAGAAGCTCAGAAACTCCAGATTTCAATTACACTACTAGTACTATGATCCACCGGAAAAGTGGGGATTTCGCCGGCGACAGCTCGTCCGGATAGCCTCAAGAGGACAATCTGCCAGCCGGACAATTGTCCGCCGAGACATCTATTTCCGATGCTTTAATTTTATGCACTCTAAATGGCAGCTAATGTATTGCTTTCGTTTGACTTGAATCACTCAAGATAACCTTTCGTCATTGATGATCGCTTCGAACACTATCATGCCCCAACACTCTACTCGTTGTCCGTCGCCGCAATCCACTCTCGTGTTATGGCCCTTCGAATCCCCGCTGCGAGTACGGGTGCGGGTCTCGGTACAGATCCACGTCTGGGATATACGAAGCCGAGGGTAATGGAAAGCGTGCGGGTGATTATTTCCTTGTGCCCGTTGGACGGCTTATGATGGCCGACTACAGTACCAAGTCTACTATGTCTCTGGGCTTCTGATCAAGGAAGACAACTATTTTGGGGCTTGGCCTCGCTGGAGGCTGGTCGCATCGCGCTCAGAGGTGCACTTCTTCGAAACATCTGGGGCCAGCACACTGCCGTCCCCGCTCAGCCAGAGGTGGCTCACAACGATGGTGAAGTGGCAGTTGCCGTGGCCACTGATGGCTCCTGGGAAGTAATCAAAGGCCACATCACATTTGCTGGGATCTATGATGAGAGAGGTACAACGCGACGCCGGAGGTCCCATTCTGGTAATCCATATCCAAAGGGCAACCCAGAATGGAGTGGGAGAGCGTCCTTCGGCTGTCTCCCTTACCTGAATCCACCCAGCTTGTTGTCGGCTATGGTGAACCCGTGCGGCGCACAGAGATGATCAAATCTAAAATGAAAATTAGCAGCCCTAGTGGCAGGATCTTGGTTGACTTTGGGCAGAATCTGGTTGAACACCTGCGTCTCGGGGAATCAAAGGTCCACGTGGCCACAAAACCACTCTTTGCCATGCTGAAGACTTGGAACATGGGGAGCTGGGAAGCCCCCTACGGTTCTGCGAAGCATCAGACGCGTATGTCCTAAAGCGTGCTGATAACTTTTGACAACCTTATCACGAAGGGACTTACGAGACACAGTTCACCTTTCATGATTTCAGATATGCCCAGCTTCATGGCTTGGAGGGTGAGTTAGATCTAGCCTCTGTCGAAGCTGTCGTTTGCCATGCCGACATGACGCGCACCGGTGAATTTTCCTGCTCGTTCCCATTACTCAATCCTGTTTAGCACTGTAGTTTGGAGTTTGAGGGGCTTCCTTTCTGTCCCAACTGATTATCCACAGAGGGATGAATGACTGAGATGGAGTGGGGATCGCCTTGTTTGGCCCAGTAGTCTGTCTGATCTACGACTGGTTTGGTATGTTGGAAAACAGCCTGGAACACGGTCAGGGCAGCTTGGGTTTCGCCGGCGGATGACCCTTGCTCAGTCTTCTTTCCAAGAACTCCAGAGATCTCGGCAATTAGACGGAGGCTTTATATCAAGAACATTTTGGAAAACCTTTTGGCTTCTGTTACCCCTTGCCAGGGCCGATGAGGTGGTGCTGCGCGACCGCGCCAGTCCTATAGGAGAGGGTTTAGAGCGTGAACATGTTCGTGGTCTCAGGGGAATTACTCCTAGTTGAAAGCATGCCGGATCCCATAAATGAGGATTAGCAGATTAGCACCGGTGTTGCTCCGTGGGAGAGATTTCATCCAAGTCATCAGGCTGTGATACTGCTACGACAGGACGCTTGTTTCCCCCGTTCTTGATATAACGCCCATGGCAGCTGGATCGTTACATCATGCCTAATTACGCAGGGGACTTTCTGCGGGCTGGACCTGGTCGTGTAGCATTTGGACTGACCATTGGAGGAACACCACTAAGAACATCTTGGTATAGGGAAGACTCTCAGCTGAAATCTGTAGGTTAGAATTTAAGTTGTAAGATATGTATTTCTATAGGTTCACCGTACTATAGCAATGTTTGATATACCAACTGTAGACTTTGCAGAAGCCTATGTTCTATAATCAAAAAACATTTTCTGCTTTGCCATCGCTTAGGAATTACTATCGGCGTGAAATAAAAGTTGATTTTGTTGATCTTAGCGTTGTCAGTAGTCGTTGTCAAGAAAAAATCGTGACCTGCCCTAGTCACTGCTGAATGGCAGTTGTCTCTATTTTATAGAATGGCGAGGGCGTTAGCCAAACTTGCTACTCCGCCTATTCGAAGAGTTAGTTAAGTCCCCCAATCATTAAGGGTTTTATTTGCAATTTACCTCTATGGTTGATCGGTGCACTTGTGAAGAAGAAGGTATGTTTTCTTCTTTTGTTGCAAATCTCCGAGAGGCTCTGGTAAAGTAATCAGTAAAACCAACATGTGAGCGGATTTGTAACTCACCTCAAGATCAAACATTTCGCCAACTATCATTCCCCATAAGGCCAATAAGTATTCATGCATATGATAATCCTTCTTCGGGGGCCAGACTTCGAACGCCGGGGCATCACCAGCAACTGCCGCAAAGTAGCTTGGTTTATATTAGTCTTTTCCGGAGCTGAGTTTATAAAAGGCATAATAAAGTGCTCACGAGTCGTGTAACCATGTTTTCATCTCCTCCGATTGCTCCACTCCGACAAATTGCGGCTCCAAGCAGCCAGCCTCTTTGAGTCGACGAGGGTCTGTGTGCTTTAGCTCATAATATCTCGCTGTATAGCCGCTGCGGATGAGCAGGATATCTCCTATCTGGAGCTCTGTACCTTGGAATTCGGCACATGCCAAAAGCTCCTGGAGGGATATCGCATGGCTAGAAAAGGGGTCATAGACTTTCCCAGTCTCATATGCATAGCGGTAATAATCCAAAAGAACGCCCCTGCCGACAATACCATGGTTTGCAATTGCATGGATTCCACAACGCTCGCCCACTAAAACGTCAGCACGCAAGAGACCGTTGTAAAAGACGTTTTTAGTCATGTGCCCGAAGTGCCGGAAACCATCCCACTGACTCCCGGATTGGGTATTCATTGACAGGGTATCGTCAAAAACTAGATCGCTCGAGGCATTCGGCAATAATCTGGTTTGGCACGGGGGTCGACCAAAAGCGGGAAATTCTGGCAGGTGGATGTCCCAGCTGTTGGATACGAGATCACGCAATCAGTTCTTGGAACCCCTTATCAATAATAGGTCTCATAGAACTCACTTCAACGATACTACCGTACCGGTGGTGATTTCCTTCGATGCTGTTTCTTTGATTCGTGGATCTGTCAAAAGATTCAGGCGACCGACCTAAGCAAAGCTCAGTAAACAGATCTGAATGATGCTCAGAGCCGGCTTTGCGGAACTGACCTCATCTTCTGGACCCCATATCCAAGCGGTGTCCGGATGCACAGTGGGCGGATTTCTCTCCCGTAATTCCTGCAAAGTCGGCAGACGCATCTCGCTGATCTGATGGGAGGAAGGTTGGAACGGGACCGCCTGCATGATGCTTTTTATGCAGAGCTCTACGACCGAGGTGTCAAAAGCCAGGTTCTTTAAATGAAGAATAAACGGAAAATTGGGTCAAAGGCCGAGAGTTCGGACGCGGACAGGACCGGACATAGAGGCGACCGGAGTTGTGGAGACACAGAACAATCTGAATCCTGATAGGTGTAGGGATCTGGTGCAAGCTGAAGACCCGGGGAGTATGAGAATCTGCAACGGAACATGTCTTCAGCATGAGATCCATTGATCCTCCTTTTGCTCTATTGGAAGCTACTTTCAGAGGTCAATCCCAATCGGAGCCAGCCAGCCGCATCCCAATTGCCTTTAATAATAATCATCTCATATTTACGACCTGTATCAGGGGCGAGCTTATTGGTTCGAATAGCTAAAATGGAACATGGCCAGGACGCTCTGAATATAGTTCAATTCTCGTTGTCCACCGGAGCTGCGGCGCCTGGCAACGCCCAGTATCGTTCGTCCAAACGCAGAGTATTCGGGATATCATCTTGACTAAATGTGAACGCCGTGCGGGAAGTGGAGCTTTCCCCAGGAATGATCCCTCAATAGGCGTAACCATATTGGTGACACTCTTGGGTCAATTTCAAATGGCCTTCGTCATCTCCGGTGGACCCAATTTGCTCTTAAGGCTTTTCAAGTTAGATACAAATGACTATCATATAAGTAATATCAAATTTTTCTGGGGCATCTAATCGGACATTCCAAATTATCGCAGGTTTGCTCTGAGACGGAGCTTACCTACCTTCTACCGAAAGACCAATATGCAGGGCAATTGGATGAACTTCTTGGTGGGCACATCCTCTTATTGCTTCCCAGTACCCGCTTGTTTAGTTGGCTGACCACGTACTATAACGCTAGATTGTTGTATTTGTGACTCTAGGATCCTTCTCATATGGGTATTCGGCCTCTATCATTGCTTCTACCTTGGGACAGTCCGCCTTTGTCCGCTATTTAGATCTTGATCCCACGCTTAACCCTGCGGCAGAGTCCTTGCAAGGAGCAACTAATGGCATTTTTCAGACTGGTGGTTTCTTTGGAGCCTTGTTGCTTACGCCTGTAGCCGACCGGCTTTCCAGGCGCGGATCAATTCTAATGTCATGTCTGTTCCTAGTGATTGGAGGCGCGCTCCAGGCAGCAAGCGTCCACATCGGAATGTTTCTGGCGATGAGATTTATAACTGGCATGGGCGTAGGAATGGTTGTTGGCTCTGTCCCACTCTACCAAAGTGAGGTCTCCCCGCCAAAGATCAGAGGCCTTCTTGTGGGACTTCATGGTAAGTGCCCCTTGACAATGGGGCTACGGCATTTTTCTCATCTACTAAAAGGTGTTATGATCTCCGTCGGCTATTCTACCGCTGGCTGGATTGGCTATGCTTGCTACCCACTTGAGGGTAATATACAGTGGCGTCTTCCATTGGGAATTCAGTGTATTCCCCCTGGTATTCTTGCCCTTGGAACATACGTGCTTCCTGAATCTCCACGTTGGTGTATGAGACAAGCTATGCTTCCATCTCACAGTTTGCTTTTATACTAACGAACAATAGTGCTACAAAATGACCGCGCCGACGAAGCGTTTGACGTAATTCGTCGTATTCATGGCGAAGAGGCTCAAACTGAGTTCACTCAAATGTGCAGTCAAGCCGAAGTCGAACGGGAATGCCAGCAAAATACGAATATACTTATGCAGCTACGACAGCCGCACAATCTCAAGCGACTCCTTTTAGGATTCGGGGTTATGTTCGGGGGTCAGACTACTGGTACCTTGGTCTTGAACAGTGAGTACCCGCCAATATTAAAATCGCCTCTGATATGCCCATCATCGTGGGATTTACTGATCCTCATCTGCAGATTATGGGGTGTCACTTTACACCAGGCTGGGCTACTCTGGCCAGACTGCGATTGCTCTTACCGCAGGATGGGTCACGGTATCTATACCAGGCAACTTCTTGCTCGCCCTTTTTGTTGACCGTATTGGACGGGTCCGAATGCTGCTCTACGGATTCATCGCCATTGTGTGTATACTTGTTGGAGAGATGATAGCAACTGGATTGCCGAACCAATCTTCTGGCAATAATATCGCAGCTATCTTCTTCCTTTACTGCCACATTGCAGTTTACAGTCTTTGTATCGATGCTACAACCTACATATACGTCACCGAAATCTTCCCCACTCACCTACGTGCTATTGGAAGCAGTATTAGTATTTCGGGTCTCTTTCTCGCGAGCATCATCTACACACAGTCCGCAACCTCGGCCTTTGCGAGCATCGGCTGGAAGTACTACTTGGTATTTACCATCACATCAGCGCTGATGGTGGTATGCCTTGCGCTTTTCTTCCCGGAAACGAAGGGCCTCTCTCTGGAAGAGATTGGCACTTGCTTCGGGGACCCTCCGCCTAGCTTGTGTTTCGGAGATAACAGCACCAGTGGCGAGACGCAGAAACCGAGCGAGGTCCAACATGTGGAAGCATTGGAGCATGTCCATGAATCGGGTGTCTAGTCTTGGGTCTCACCTCATTTTACTCGTTGAAAGATGTCAGTTGCGCTGGGAATTACGATAACCTCCCCTGGCCGTCAACATGATTGCTTGGTAGAATTGAGAACCAGGTTCTTGCCCTTCGACTGAATTTCCGTCAGGCATACGCATTTTTCGACATAGCTTTACAGATAGATTTCTGAAATGTATAGTTGATCGAAGTTCTGAGCGCCCATCCCAAAAATGTAGAGTGTAGTGATCAAACGGGTATCCATCGATACAGAAGGTCAATTTCCTCTATTTCTTGGAAGCAAAGTGATCCAGTGCCCTGCATTCTCGTTCCTTCTGTCTAGAGGATGAAACGGACGCCGAATCCCCACACATTTCGTCAAAAATATAGCATCAGCCGTTAGACTTTTCGTCCAACTGACTCAATTTTGAACAAATATGGTTCAAGGGTTGCCTTCGATTGTGCATTTTTGCTACGAATTTCGGTTCTCCTTCTCCGAGTCATTACAAAGCAAATCGTGAGGCCAGATGTCAAACTCCAGCTGAACTCCACCGGACTCCGGTCACCTCACGAGGATCTGATATTCCACCGGACGGGTTCGCCACACCTCCGGCCACATTTCTGCTTCGGTATGACCATACAGCGGAGCAATAAAAAGCTCGATGGACAGCAGAATTCTACGCGATCAAATTCCATTTCCAGAATATCATCCTCTTACGATCCAATCTCCTCTTTGAAGAAAATAAACTCTACAAAATGGGATCGCCTACAACCAACAGCTCAACTGAGAACGGGGCTACTGCCAACCAGCGACCTGCCGCTGAGGCCGTTGCTTACCAAGGCGAGCCTCTGCCCAATGTTCCAGAAGACCTGGTGGTACCTGGAATCCTAAGCCTGGACTTTGAGGAAAGGCTTTGGGTGCCCCAGGCCCCAGACGTCTGGTTTCGACCTATCCTTTTCAATGTCTCGCAAGGTTATTTTGTCAACCTGCTCCGTGTGCGTCGCTCGGGCATCCTTTCTCGCCACCGCCACTCTGGTCCTGTCCACGCCACGGTTTTGAAGGGAAGATGGCATTATCTCGAACACGATTGGTGGGCGACGGAGGGAAGCCACGCTTTCGAGCCCCCCGGCGACATCCACACCCTCGAAGTGCCAGATGGTGTCGAGGAGATGGTTACATTATTCCACGTGACGGGGGCGTACATATATGTCGATGCCCAGGGAACCCCTCTTGGCGTGGAAGACGTCTTCTCCAAATTGGCTAGCGCAAAGGCTCATTATGAAAAGGTGGGACTTGGTTCAGATTATGTCGATCAGTTCATTCGTTAAATGAGTCCTGCAACTTGTCTCATGTCACGTTATCACAAATGAAGGGGCTCGGATCGAAGTGAAGTTTTCAAACCGTCCTGTATATCCGATCTTTGTCGTAGCTCGATTTTTATTAAATAATGGTAAGCACAAGGCTTAGGTGTACAAGTCATGTCAGGGCATATTGGTCCAATTCCACACCCAGCTCTGGCCAGGAAGTGATAAATTCAAGACGTTTAAACCCTCGGGAACAGGTTCCAGTGACGGAATCTGCGAGCTGAAAGGCACCTCATCATTGGAACGCTGTAGGTTTCCAGCTGAAGGTCCCTGGTCTCCCCAGCCTTCGTCATCTGCCGGTCTACCGTTGCCTAAATTCGTCATAGGATCCGAACACTCCCAAAGAACTGAGATCAAGAACAGTTATTCAAGTCAGCGTCTGGTGTTTGCAATGCCTAAAATTGCCAAGGAAGTGAACGGGAGGATATAACGTACCCTGTTGTACCGAATCAAGCGCTTGATCGACACCAGCATAGAGAGGCAACACGGAATCCGCGTAGGCACCAATGCCCGGCCCTGTTGTTGTCTCGATTTCAGACGCGACTTGGAGTCTACCTCCAGCATTTAGATGTTCTGGAGGATAATCTGTATTATCTCGGCCGCGGGACAACTGCACTGAGTCAAATCTCTCATCCTCCGGGCGACCGACCATATCAGGGACATGACCCTCTTGTGCGATGCTGGCTGCCAAGTCCCTTTCGGGGTTGGGGCTATACACAGCGGTCATATCAAAAGGCGGGCCGTCTAGCAATACTTGCATTTCTCGCTGAAAAATAAGATGGAGAAGTCCCTCAAGCACTTTTACTGTCTGTGATGGAACGATAGATGACGCAGCAAGATTTTTCTGTAGTGAAATGGAATTTGCAACCCCTTTCTTTGCATCTTGCGATTGTGCAGAACCTGGATCTGACAATGCCACCATACCAAGAGTTACCCCAGCAGTGAAATTTTGCATTGCAATGTATGCTACTGCGTGGGTATTTTTGGCGGCAAGGAGAACTGGTGCATATCGTGGCAAGATGCTGCACGTGCGGCGAGCACAATGTTTGCATTGATCAAAACTAGTCGGTCGATTCTCGGTGCTGTGAGGGTTGGGCCCCATAATCAACTGACCAGTATACCGTAGGAAAGGGCGATGCAGGACGATTTGAATATTGTCATACGCCAACTGGAGTACTAATGCCTGTAACTCGAAATGTCGGTACACTTCAAGCTCGGTGCTCGACAAGTTGTCAATGTGCATTTTAGAATTGTTTTTCAGCCTCAGCTCCGCCGGGAGCCTTTCAAACCAATCTACCAGCTTGGTGTTGATAACTGCAGCTTGGTGCCTCACATCACCTGATTTTGGGGAATCGAGGTTATATATGCTGCCAATTATCGGAGAGGCAATGGTGTACAGCTCAAATTTGTAGCGTTGATATGTGCCCAATGTCACGCGTGCTGGGTGATTTGTTTCCGAGTACTCTAATGAGTTCAGTAATGGATGAACGACCTGCGTATCCTCCATATCTCGTGGCATGCTAACCGAGCAATGAGCATCAACTATAGATGACGGACGTCCATAAGTTATTGAGGCGAACCTGGTATATCGTAAGCATTGTTTTCAATTAGAGAATACCCTTTCAATGGGCCAAGGAGATACAGACCTGTCGAGCACATATAACGCCCACCAAGTTCGTTTGCGATCTTCGAGAACAGCCTCCGGGGCAGGGCCCCAAAGGGACTCTTTGTGTAAGCCTTGCGCTTGCGCGCTACCGATTCCTGCGCCAAGAACTGGCAGCGCCAAATTGGGTTTGCCATTGTAAAGGTCAAATGTGCTCAACAAGATGCAACATTGAACACACTCTAACCCTCCTGCGTCCAGAATCTCGAAAAAGTGCGCTCGAACCTGAGTCATCATATTGTTTTGCAACAAGAATCTTTCTTGTTCAGTGAGGCCAATCTGTGATCCCTGTTCCTCCGAAGTATACCTTGCACCCAGGGCTAGTACCATCAAAAGCAGCACTGCCATACCATTTTGTTGAGGTGTGACTTCTTGTTTGCCTATGATATCCTCATATTGTTTTTCCAAAGAAGATCGATGAAAAATCATCATGAACCAGTGCACTGATTTCCAATATGATTGCAGAAAGAAATCACATATTTGTCGGGAAGGAATGACCAGCCCGTTGAAGTGGGAAGTAAGAGGAGCGCCTCTCTCACTTACTTGATCATCGAGATCTCGAGCAGGGCGAGATCCACCCCCAGGGAGAGCGGAGGTATTGCTGGTTTCGGTCGGTGACACCATAGACGCCGTATTATGCATTCGAAAAATCTATTGATCGGCTCAACTTCACGTTCGTAATAAGCCTTTTGGATGATGTTGTAGGTTACCTCATCTGTGAGCTCGACTGCTGATACTTGCGCATACCTATGCGGCCGGGGAAGAAATTCAGTATTGCCATCTCGGCAACTGCCCGCGCTGTGAGAAGCCTGGGGGCTATTGACGGGTCGCTCGGGTCGCTCAGAAAGGGGAGGACTTGTCGTCGATGGGGCAGGAGGGTGAGACCGTGGTTGGTTGGTACTGCGGCGCCTTTCGGCCATCATTTTCTGTGATTGTTTTGACTTCCTAAACCAGATAGACAAATTAAAATCTCAGCCCCCTGCAACGTCTCACAACCAGAGAAACCCTACCTACCGTAATGGTGCTGATGTTGTCAAGCAATCAAAGCCAGAGCGCACGCACAGTGAGCACGGCTTAGTGATATCACACTGGATGTAAACTTGTTAGAGGGTTAATGCCTGCAATGTTTAAGAATTTTGCTACCTTCAACTTCTGTCTACGGCATCGATCGCAGGCATGTCGGCGGGTCCCCAAATGCTTGGGTTGCGCCTGCGTGGCACCTAGGGATGCTGGTTCCTGCATCCCGCGGGAAATTCCTGAGCTCTGTATTAAAATGTATCTCCGTATGGCAATGCTCACTAGTGGCACTGGCTAATGGTTTGCTTGGTTTCACGAAGGGAGCGCGCTTAAGTCCACCGGAACATGCACAAGTTCACGGGTGGTGGCGTCTGTATTAGTAACACCCCCATTTCCGTGGACCTGGGCAGGAAACCCATATCATGTGACAATATTCACCCTACACAGGGGCAAAAGAGGTAAAAATGAGTACCCCATTTCATAGACTGATCGTCTCTCATGTGGTCCGTTCGAGGTCATTTTGAAGTGGCTACAACTCGAAGGATAGGTGCCTAGGATACTAGGGATATTGAAAAAGTATTCCGCAGAGCCTACTTAATTTGAGGAGAGGGCCCAGATGCGAAGAATAGATGAATTTTCGCAGGAGACGTTGTGAGAATCAGCGAGCCCCTGAGTGTTCTCAGGTGTCTCGAGAATATTTCCAGGGAAACAGGGGGTTGAGCTGGTATACCCTGCAAGCAGAACCTTTAGGGACCCTCTCTTCCCTTCAACGTGAAGTTAAAACAATAAATAAATAAAAATAAGACATTATATGCGAACGGGCCTTGCAAGGTTACTCATGTCTTTCTGAGCTGATAGTACGTGGGCATGAAATATACACAAAGTCTACCTAGGTACGGCGGAAAATCGTCATGGTACCAAGAATGGCCTCATGGCTCTATGTATACCTCTTTGAGGGTCCCTTGATGCAGATACAAATGGCTGTCTTTCTGCTGGAAATTTGGCGTTGGGAATACAAACAGAAGGAAGAAGCTGAGATGGGTCACTAATTGGTGAGGCGAGACTCTCCGGGGCGGCAACCAGGGTGACTAACGGACCGGAAATCTTCAAGACGATCCCGAGTCCGAGTGGGGCCGTAGTTCACAAGTTCCAAGGTTGTGCCCGAGTTGACAAATTGACCTCTACAAAACGTTCCGATCAATTACAAATCATGCCGAATGAGTTTATAAAACCGCCTTGCTTTGAAGGGATAAACAGCAAACTTCACTTCATTATCGAACGAGGAGCACATTGGGAATGTCTTTTAAGAAAGTGGCCGTTTTTCCTGCCTCTGGCGGTATCGGAGGCAGCACTGTCAAGCATCTTCTACCTCGATTTCCGTCAAAAGATCTTATCTTTATCGCTCGTCATCCTGAGAGATTGAGCGACGCTTTATCTTCCAGTGCGACTGTTCGGCGGGCAGACTATGACGATGACAGCAGCCTCTCCAACGCTTTTGAGGGTGTGGATACTCTTTTCCTGATCTCATATGCTTCGGTTGAGCATGAACACAGATCTGAGGTAAGTTCTATGAGCAATCCCATGTTACAATTTTCGAAACCGTGCTAAAGTTCCGTGTGCGTAGCGTCATCGATTTGCCATTAACGCGGCAATTCGTAGCGGAGTGAAGCATATCTTCTACGGCTCTCTAGGTTATGGTGGCAAGCCAGAGAACAAAGAATCTGTGGCTCATGTTATGCAAGCTCATCTAGATACGGAGAAGTATCTAGAGCAGATGTCTGAGAAGAACCCGGGCTTCGGATACACGGTGGTCCGAGAGGGCCTGTACACCGAGTCTTACCCACTCTATACAGCGTTCTTTGACCCGAAGAACCCTGTGGGTGAGATTAAGATCCCACACGACGGATCAGGGCCCGGTATTGCCTGGGTCAAACGTGAAGAACTGGGCGAGGGCACAGCTGAGCTACTGAAGAGATTTGTCAACGACCCGAAGGGCTTCCCGTATCTTCAGCGGACCGTTTTGCTCTCCGGAAGAAGGGTAGTGTCTCTGAAGGAGTCAGTGGATATCTTAGGCAAAGTGGCCAACTTGCCTGTCAAGATCCGCCAGGTATCTGAAGATGAATTCGCTGCACAGCCTCAGGTCAAGCCAAATCTCATCTATCACGGAGTCGATCACTCCAAGGTGTGGACTACAACCTTTGAAGCCTTCCGTCGAGGAGAGGCAGCATACGCATCACCACTCCTTGGAGAGCTATTGGGGCGTGAACCAGAGGGTTTTGAGACAACAGTGACCAATTCATAGCTTATTCTGTAAAGTACCCGATTGGCGGCCTATTGGGGCAAAGTATGGAGGGATATCTGCAAATGCTTTGCTTTAAATGAAACTTCGCTCAAATACTCTTGGTCATATACGCTATTTCATTATACAGAGAATATTCTCCACTCTCTTTGTGTCTACATTAGTGATTCTGATAAGAGGTGTCAATAATTTTTGAGCGATAGAATGTTTCGACGTCTACTTCCCAATGCCAAATTCGCCCGTTGGTCTTACAGCCACCGGGTCGACCACTTCGCTTCTCTCGGCCGTAAGCAGGTTCAAATTGCCTACTGTCATCATAAAAAGCTGGCCAAGAAAACTTTTGCGATTCTTTTTGCAGAATTTTTCTGATAAATTTGTACGTGGAGAACGTTGAGTACTCCATTTTCCACGTCTACAAAGTGGGGGGAAATCCGGTGAATGATCATAGTGGTCCAAGTTCCAAATGCTGTTTCTTCCAAGTGAGCCTTGAGTATTGAGCTCTCTTCCTTCATCCTGGGCGCAAAAAAAAAAAAAAAAAAAAAAAAGAAAAGAAAAGAAAAGAAAAGAAAAAAGGACAAAAGGAAAAAAGGGAAAAAGGGAAAGGTTGCTGCAATAGTTAGCAATCGGGTGAATAACAGCCAATGATCTCCGTGCACCTACTTATGTCCAGAATTGATCAAGTTTTCTCTTAGAACCGTAACTTTCGTGCAGAAGCATGGTAGAAAATTATTTTATCAATTAGTTTCTACCTTTGCAGTGACTGACTGACTTGATCAATGAAAGACCGATTCCGGAAATATCGAAGTATTTCACAAGGTTGATTCCTGACACTTTCAAAGAACACATTCAAAGATATGCTACTGCCACGCTTCAACGCCTGATACAACCCTCACACAACAAGGCTCTCTTGATGTTTTGGTACTAGGATTCTATCCTCGTACACTCGATTCTCTTAGCTTACTTGCGACGATGTCCAGCAAAGCCCCACTGAATCTGGTTGGCCAACTTGAGATGAATGCCAAGCTCCTCGGCAAATGTCCAGACCAGGTTAGGATCCTTCTGAAAATATCTTCCCACAAGCACCATGTCAAGGCCTGTCTCCAAAATATCGTTGGCTTGTTTTCCCAATGTGATTGCGCCAACTGTAGCAACCAAAAGCCTGTCGCCGACAGCCTTCTTGACTTGATGAGCGAAGGGTGCCTGATAAGCAGGTCCACCTGCTATCTTCTGCCTGGGATCATTACCGCCACTAGAAATATCAAGGACATCAACTCCCTGAGATGACAATATCTGAGCAAGTTTGATGGTCTCCTGGATATCCCAGCTAGGCTCTGGGTGCATATGCTCTAGCCACTCCGTTCCGCTAACACGGAAGAATAGTGGCATTCCCTCGGGGATATTCTTTCTAGTGATTTCCACGATCTCCAGGGCGAGTCGAGTTCTGTTTTCGAAGCTTCCACCATACTCATCAATTCTTCTATTAGTGACCGGTGAAAGGAACTCATGAATGAGATAACCATGAGCCCCGTGAATTTCAATGGCCTGTCGGTGTTAGGTCTTATGTGAATTGAAGAGCTCAGGGTTTTGTTCACTCACGTCAAACCCACATCGCACAGCCCGCTTGGTAGCCTCACCCCATTCCTCTACAAGCGAGTGAATCTCATCCCGCGACATCTCACGTGGGATGACATTCTTGTCCTTGTATGCAATAGCACTGGGGGCAACAACACTGTCTGGCCATCCACCAGCCTAAGGTTTTTAATTAGCTCATATATCGGCAAGAACAGTAGGTATCCTCACAGGTGCAAAGCCTTCATTCTCATAACCATTCACCTGAAGAAAGCGCATTAGTATTTTGCCCGGGTGGCTCTGGTGGCAGCCAAACGTACAGTTTTCAGAGCAGCAGCTGGCCCGCGCGCCATGCTCAGCCATGGAGCAACAGTGCTAGCTTTGCGTCCTGCATGGGCGAGTTGGATGCCGATACACTGACCTTGGCTATGGGCGAAATCCACAATTCTGCGCAGAGGGCCTATTTGAGACTCCTTCCACAATCCACAATCTTCAGGCGTGATCCGGCCTTCGGGAACCACTGAAGTAGCCTCCACAAATGATAGTCCTGGTCCGCGGGAAATGATACCGCCAAGGTGGGCGAAATGCCAATCAGTTTGGTGACCATCTTCCGCTGAATACTGGCAAAGCGGGGACAACTAAAACCGACATCAGCAGGCATTTGATGATGGGCCTGGCATGTTCGGACTAACGAGAACTCGATTGTGTAAATTTAGGCTGCGCAGTTGCAGGGGTGCGAACAACTTAGGGAGGCTGGCATCGGCCGAAGCCGGAGCCAGAGGGGTTCCAGCGGGAGGATCTTGCTTCGGCGTGAAGTACGGCACCTGTTTTCATGTTAGCCCATACTAATCAAGTACCGCTTTTGCAAATAAAGATACTGACACTTTCAGCTGGCTCATTTACAACTTCAACAATCGATGCCTCGTCGATATTGGCGTACCGAGATTGGATCATTGTATCGGTAAAGATGGTATAAAAGTGAACTTGGAGTCAAGTCCCTAGTTACCACTATTTAAATATTCACTTTCCGGTAGCTCAATTCCCAAAACAATTTCTGTCTCTTTCAAAGTTTTAGGGGTCCGGTGGACAGTTAGTGGCGAACCGGTCAAGTAGTGAGAAATGCGTGGGGAAGATCCAAAACCTATCGGGGACATTTAAACTAGATTTAATTTCGGTCGTCTTCATGTAACATAGGATAATTCATAATGTACTCATAGTTTTATTGATCAGAGTGTGGGCCTATAGTCCGTTGCAAAGGTTCTTACATTCCGATCCGTTCCCAGTTCGTGCACCGGACCTGAGACCGAAGGACGGACCGAGTCGACTCGAGGTGGTGACGGATTTGAAAATTCCTGCTTTCAAATGACAGTCTACACAGTCAAATTCGGGTATTCTCAGACAAATTGTTTTCATAAACATATGAGACTAGGCTTGGGACACCGGGAGCTACGCTCAGTTGCCTTTGTTGTTTAGTATGAGCTTGATACAACGTAGTCAGTGCGCTTTCTTCTCCACAGCCCTTTTCAAGCACTCCAAATCTCTAGCTCTGGTGCCAAATCTATCCAATCACCATCTCGACAATTTGCCTACACTAAAGTTGCTTTGAATAGCTGTTGCGGGTAATCTTTATCTTAAGGTTCCTTGTAGATGTGAGGATGATCATCAACCATGGCGCTCAGATTCAGAGGCACTGTGAAATCGAGATTACGGTGGCGTGATCAAAGGCTATATGTATCTTAAACTAGCTTAGAGATGAATTGCAAAATGGGATTTTCAAGAAAGGTCGCCTGGTTGATGTAGCAAAGCACTTAAAACATAAAGGCCATAGTGGAAATAGAGATCAAGTAGCTAGCATACCACCATCTACGACTAAGCTCGAGCCTGTAACAAAATTGCTTGCGCTACTAGCCAGGAAAATGGCGGCTCCCCTCAAATCTTCAGGGGTTCCCCAGCGACCTGCGGGTGTCCCTTTTAGGATATAATTGTTGTAGGCCGTATCATTTTGTAGCTGCTTCGTCAGAGGGGTACTAATGTATCTGCTTCAAATTAGAAATTTCATCGGATAACTGACAAAAACAGGAGATATCAGACAACATACCCTGGACATATGCAGTTTACTTGAATATCGTGAGGAGCAAACTCATTGCTAAAAGATTTGGTCATCTGGATCACTCCTCCTTTAGAGCTTGCATAAGCAGAAACATTGTACATTCCACGGAATGAAGTAACTGATCCGATGTTGATTATTTTTCCGGGGAGTCCCAAGTTAATCAATCTTTTGCCAAACTCTTGGGCTACTACGTAAGTAGCCTTGAGGTTGATAGACAGGATCTAAGCTTATGTTAGCCTTGAATTCGACCTCCCGGGACTGAAGGGGAGATTTTGCCGGCCCATACCATATCAAGATCCTCATCGGTCATTTCTACTACTGGGCATCTTCGGTTAACACCGGCGCAATTGAGAAGAACAGACGGTTTGATACCGGCGTTCCAGATAGCTTGAAATGTAGCGCGAATGGAAGAGGTATTTGCAAGGTCGCACTCAAATACCCAGAAATTGCGTCCAATTTTTTTCAAATGATCTGACAGGTATGCTGTATTCGGATCATCAGGCAGTTGAATCGAAACAATATCAGCTCCAGCTTCTCCGAGAGATCTAGACATCTCTAGACCAATCCCGCCAGTAGCACCTGTGCAGATTACAATTTTGTCCTTCAGGGAGAAAAGTTCATTGATAGCGAAATGTTTGGCCATTGTTGTCGCACCTCCAAGTGCTCGGCGAATCAAAAGATTTGGCGACTGGTTTTATTTGGGAGGGAGTGCAGGAGCAAATGGAAGTCAAGATAGACTGTATTCTTTTATGTGCAGAATATACCAGTTGATTTTAACTGCAGAAGGTCACCAGTCTTTCTATACATCCTGTCGCTAATGATATGACAGCTTTGTGATTCTCTGATTCCCGCAGGAAACATCCGGTGGATGTCCACCGGAGCGTCTCCAACCTCCGGAAATCCTCTCACCCGAAATGCGGGACTCGGAGAATTAACGACTGCTCCCTGCCTCCCCCTCCCCCAACAAAAGTGCAATCAAAGAGTAAGATGGTTTAAATATTAAGTGCCACCTTCTCAAGAATGTACCCATTGATCCAACAAGACTGAACCCTCCACTAAGGCGCCTGATATTCATTGGCAATGACAGGCCCCATGTCCACACAAGTTACCTCTCAGAGGCTTCGGGGTAAGACGGCTCTGGTCACAGGCGGCGCGATGGGATTCGGCAAAGCAATCGTGACCAAGTTTGTTGCTGAAGGTGCCCAGGTTCTAGTTTTGGATATTATGGAGCCGAGCCCGGCAGAGGCCCAAGATGAGTCTTCGAAAAATATAACTTATCTTCGCGGAGACGTGACTTCTGCGGGCGATTGGCAAGAAGCTCTTGGACGGGTTTTGTCTATCTACGGCCACTTGGATATTGTTGTCAACAACGCCGGTGTATTACACAGGGCCCAACCGTCCATTGGACTCAGTGACGAGGACTGGGAGCGAGTCTTTCGCGTGAATGTGAAGCAAATTTACCTTAGCACCAAGACGATCATTCCCTACTTTTTGAAAGAAAGGAGACCCGGGCTTTTCATCAATACCTCCAGCATGAGTGGTACCCGTCCTCGACCCAATCTAGTTTGGTACGGGGCAAGCAAAGGCGCAGTCAATAATGTAAGCATCACCTAGCTTCTATGGTAATGCTCTTTGTCAAAGATAGAAAATGGCTAATATGGTCCGGGTTCAAGGCAACCAAGGGTCTTGCAGTTGAATGGGCACCACATAACATCCGAGTGAACGCCGTCTGCCCTTCAGTTGGAGATACATCCATGATGCCACTTTTCCTGGGTCAAGACTCGAGTGCCGAGGCACATGCGAAAATGCTCAGTAGCATACCACTGGGGCGTGTCTGCCAACCCGCCGACGTGGCCAACTCAATAGCCTTCTTGGCAAGTGATGAGGCGAGCTATCTTACTGGAGTGTGTCTGGAGGTTGACGGCGGCCGGGGGATCTAGATAATCTCTGTCTGCTCTATGATCCACTCGATGATTCTACGAGGATCCCTACTAGCCCACTAGCGATTTTATAGAGAGAACAACTTTCCCTTTAGTTTTCCTATTTACTAGCGTATCTATCGCTCTTTTATCAATACAAGTTACGCTCTCTGTTCCAGTGGGCCGACTTTAGTCTCACAGTTCAGACGATCATAAGCTATAAGAGATAAACAGAAACTTTTGGCTCTTTTCTATTGCCGTGGTACTTCCATGTCTGTTGTTATAGGTTCTCCTCCCACGGTATCCCATTTATTGTATAGTGTTCGCGATTTCTCTAGGTACTTAGAAATCGTGAGGACAAAGAAGCTCAAGATCGGGAACTTAACCTAGCCCGATGACTCCATGGCCATGGTCCTCACTTGCGTAACAACGTACATGCCACCAATCCACCCTCATACCCCACATCTCATCAGCCATGAGCTGAAATTTTCCTAGCATGGAGCGTCGGCTGCGGTAGGTAAGATATTTATAACGCGGTATGGCTCATTTTATCGATGTACGCTGGAACAAGGACGATCGCGCGAACGAGAGCCCCTAACCCGACAAAGTCAATACATTACACAATAGGGGAATTAACGACTTTCATCTAGGTTTTTTTCCGCAGTTATATCAGGGCCCTTGCGTGGCATCTGACAATTTGACGACGCCAACGTCCTTTGGTTCACGTCAAGTAGAAGGGACGGACATGATCGCAGCAGTAGCGATAGGTGAGTAACTAAACCCCAGTTGTCTTTTAAAGTAATATTGAGAATAGCTATCAGCAGTAAGCAGTCCGCTCTCTGGGTCGTTTCTATGCACTAGCAAGTATGAGGGCGTAATCGGACGGGACTTGCTGCCAAGGTCAGCGCCCTTGGCAACTAAGGGGGCCCTGACTGCACGCAATCAAAGTCGAACATTCAGTGCATGGAGTGGCCTTATGTGGTCATCACATGACGATGCCAAGGCGGCCAATGCTACCAATAATATAAATCATCGCAATCCAACTCGCGATATAGGCAAGTACCTCCCTAATGGGATGATCCTATTCCAAGCCTCTTGGCTGTGGTTCCGCCATCACCCAGACCTTGAGCCCAAGCCTCCAGGATTGAAACACCTCCCTGAGTCCCTTGGCATACGACCGATATGACGAAGAAAGCCAGATGGGATGGTTGGCGTGCTCCTTGGCATGGGATAAAAATCATGAAAACTTGGCCCTTATCCACTACGGAGGCTGGCGAGCTGACTCCGTGATTTTCGCCCATATTTTCAAGGTTTGTAGCTTTCGAAATCGTATGAGTCTTGTATGAAGTTCGAGAAGTCCTAGCCACTTGCAACTTCCATACAATAGGTGCCATCATGGGACTCACGCAATATCTTATAACGATGGTCCGCTGGATTGGACCTCTCACTCAGTATCCCAAAAAGTTTATGCACTGGATTGCACCTGCTCCTAAGAAGTCAGATGATGGCCGTGACCAGTGGCCCTCTCGAACAGCTTTCCTGTTGGCCGCTATGGGAGGCTGCGCGGGCCAGGGAAACTTGCTGCGATATCCGTCGGTAGTTTACAACAACTATGGACTACAGTGGTTTATCCCCTATCTACTAGCCGTGTTTGCAATCGCCATTCCAGCCCTCATTCTCGAGATCGCCATCGGACAGGCCTATCGCGGTGGAGCGGTGATCGCGTTCAATAACATCAACAAGCGGTTGAAGGGCGTTGGCCTTGGCCCGGCCTTGGTCAGTTTTGTGGTCGTGCAATATTTCACGGTCAACTTGGCATGGATCATGAACTATTTTCGCAACTCCTTCCGCAGTCCTCTCCCATGGGAAGGCCAGATTGAGGAATTCTACATGGGCAATGTCGTCGCAAATGTCGACCCAGTATTGGGGAACCTTACTGTAGGCAATGATGCCGTTGGCAACTACACTGCTTACCGCGGCGTTGCCTTGATCGGCGAGACGGTCGGCTGGAGCGCCTTTATCTGGTTTCTCATCTGGATTTCTATATTCCGTGGAGTGGGCCTGACAGGCCGTGTTGTCTACTGGACAATGGGTCTGCCGATTGTCACAACTATTATTATTGTTGGTCGTTCTTGTTCACTCGACAACGCACGCGAGGGTATCCGACTTTTATGGGCAACATGGAGGGGCGACCAACTAGCCTCTGGGACTGTCTGGCAAACTGCAGTTGGACAGGTCTTTTTCTCCACTGGAATTGGCTTTGGTTATTTTACTTCCTATGCTTCATACAATTCGAAACACTCCAATGCTGTCATGGACGCCATTCTTATCTGTGGGAGTAACGTTTTGTTTGAAAATTTTGCCGCCTTTGCCGTGTTTGGTGTCGTAGGCTACCTTCGACGTTGGCCACAGGATGGCGAGAGATTGGGCGCATTCGTGGTTGGGTTTTTGACACTCCCGGAGGCTGTGCTTCACATGCCGGGCGCAAATTGGTGGGCTGTTCTTCTGTTCTTCACACTGGTCGTCCTTGGGTTTAGTTCCGCCTTTGTTATGCTTGACGTGGTGGCTACTTTGGCTGTGGACGCTGGCGTGAAAATGTCACGACCGGCGATTGTGACTGGTCTCACAGTAATCTCATTCCTCATGTGTTTGCCATACTGCACCCAGTTTGGGTTCTATCTCCTAGACGGAATCGACCGATGGATCAATAACGTGGCCTTGATATTTGTTGTGTGGTCAGAACTAGTCGGTGCTACAACGGTATATCGGTGGCATGATGTGGTGAGCGAAACTGGATTTCTTGCTTTTGTTCTGTATAACTTCGGGTACTTCGGTGCCCAGGTCCTTGGAGTCGCAGTTGCACACGGCGTCTCCAGCCCTGCAGCTGGTGCTGGTGCCGGGCTTGGACTGTATATTGTGTGTTCAATATTTTCAACTCTGGTCGCCACGACCCCAGGTATCAAAGCTGCCACCTTCTGGGGACGGCACCCACTACTAAGTCGATTTTGGTATTTAGCGTTCTACTCTGTACGTTCTGCTGCCATCCACTCTCGTGCCCCAGAAATTAACGCCTCCAGGGTAATCAGTTGAGACGCGACTTGAATGGCGTCGTTGGCGGCAATGGAAACTGGAACATCCCTCGTTTCTGGCCCGTTCTGCTCCGGTATGTCAGCGCACCTATTCTGGCCATCGTGTTCAGCTTCGCATATCCTGAATTCTATTCCCTGCGATATGACCCAATGATGATCGCTGGATTCATTCTGGCTCACTTTTGTTTGCTGTTGATTCTGGTTGGTGTGGTGTTGCCGCGATACTACAATATTTTCATTGCGTCTCACCGGAGAGCCGAGGGGACTGAAATGACGATCGCCAATCAGCCCAAAGAGCAAACATTTATCCCAGAAGCTCGGGGGTCTGACTTTGAAGATGGCATGCCGGGGTCATCTTGCAGGATGAGTTCTGACCGGATACGCCCCGAGGATACGACGGCAATGCCGAAGCTTTAGACTGTCATTCCTGGATCCCTTAGCTGATAAAGACAAAGACTTGATTCAACGGGCCTTTGGCAGTCTCAGATCCGACAGTGGCCATATCTGCTACTGCTGAGCTACCTAACACTATATTTGTCAGCCTCTAATAGCTATTAATGTTGAGGCTCTTCAGAACACAGCAAGTCGTGTGGTTATTTTGCATGACGGGCTCCCGAGATGAAGAGGATGAAAATGATTGCATGTGAGATCAATGTTCACGTATCTAGTGTATTGAACAAGATAGTGAATTTAAAAGTCTCTCGCCACTAGCTTAGGCACACGATAACGTTAACGATTCCTGATCATTCAGTTATCTTCGAAAGTTTGTCTATCGCCCTCCACTGTATGACCCATGTGCGGTCGCTCGTCCGACCTTTAAGCTCGAAATTGTGGTTTTCGTTGACCAAAGAGTTCTGTGTGGCTTTGATGGTGCTTCTCACCTTCCGCCATTCTACTTGTATGCGTTCCGCTGGACTCATCATTTCAGGTGTTCCATTTTAACGTTAACTATAACTTGGCTGACATGTAGGTCAAAATCCATCCGAATCTATCAAATGAATGCTGAGTATAATGGAAAAAATAATTCTCTTTTTCATGTTCCTCCCAATCAATATTCCCGGACACGACAGCTCTGTTTGGTTTTGGAATCGTTCATTAAACTCAAGAGGACGGCACCCTCCCCACAAGTGAGAGACGGGGTTCCCCGCTCACATGATCGGGGTACCCTCCGCTTGGAAACTCTATAGGTGACGGCGCCAGTAACCTAACACGCCGTAGCAAATTCCATGACGCGAGATCGTCAGGGACTTGCGGTCAGACCTAGATAGCGGAGCTTTGCCCGGCGGGTCTGTCCGCTTGAGCTGTATGCTACATCTTAGGCGTGACCGTCCAGAGCACAGGTCGCGTGACCGGAAAATGCAGCATACATAGAGGTTCAATATAAGTGTGCACAAGAAGTCTAAACTTCTTGATGAAGACACACTCTTGTTCGGCATCTTCATTTGGGAAATTTTTGAAATTCCAATATTTTCAACCATGACTTCAACATTCTCATCTCTATTTGGTTATACACCCAACATACTAGGGACACCAAAGCCCCCCAAGACACCTCCAAAGGCTCTTCCAGCTTCCTGGTATCGCTCTCCTGGAATGTACGAATTAGAGCGACGGGCCATCTTTTCAAAAAAATGGATTTTGGTTACCCACAAACTGCGTTTTGAAAAGCCGGGAGACTTTTGTCGGTTCGAAGAGGCGGGTTTCTCCTTTGTGCTGTGTCTCGATAGGGATGGTAACCTCAACGGCTTTCATAACATCTGCCGACATCGCGCCTTTCCTCTGATCTCTCAAGATAAAGGCAATGCAAAAATACTTTCGTGCAAGTATCATGGGTGGTCGTATGGCATGAATGGAAAATTGGCAAAAGCCCCCGGTTCGACAACGTACCGGAATTCAAAAAGGAGGAGCAGAGCCTCTTCCCAGTCCATGTCCATGTCGACGATCTAGGTTTTATCTGGGTCAACCTTGACTCCTCTAAGACCCCTATTCCGTGGCATGAGGACTTCAAAGGAGTCGACACACAAGAAAGGTTCCAGAATTTTGACTTCAGCCAGTACAAGTTCGACCACATATGGCATATGAATGGCAACTATAATTGGAAGACACTTGCAGACAATTACAATGAATGCTATCATTGTACCGTTGCACACCCTGATGTGGCGAATCTTGCGGACCTTTCCTATTATTACACCGTTTCAACGCCTGGACACATTCAACACTTCTCTCGACCGAAGGAAGACAAGCTAGACGAAGACATTCAAAACGCCAGCACCTATTACTTCCCCAACGCTTGCATGACAGTGTCGTGAGTCAATTCCTCCCTCCATCGCTGAAGACCACGATTAGAGCTGACTATGAGAGCTTTAGACCTCATTTCTTTTATCTGATGCGATGTGTGCCAACGTCTGCAGGCACCTGCTCCATGGAATATGAAGTTTACCGTCACAAACACGCCTCTGATAAGGACTTCGAGTACATCGATGCTTTCTTCAAGCGAGTACTAGACGAAGACAAACATCTTTGCAATGCTGCCCAGAAGAATTTGAATGCTGGTGTGTTCGTGAATGGACAGCTTCATCCCGAGCTCGAGAGCGCCCCTCTCTTCTTTCAAAATACCGTCAGACGCCTCTTGGGAGCTCATCGCGAAGAGGAAAAGCGCCAGAGAAAGGAAATTTGGCCAGCTCAACAGCATTCGGCAGGCTCTGCTACCGCGGAAGACATCGAGTTTTGCTCCGGACTAGCATGCAGTGAGGGTTCTAGCAGTCTAGATTGGTAGTTAGGGATCAACGTAGCGTTTAAGTGGAACTGAAGGTTTCTATATTGCCACGAAATTAATAAGCCGAGCCACACAGGGTTTGATGGAGATAAGGTGGGATCCACTCCGTACCCGGTGCGTGACTGTGGAACCTTCCGGTGTACCCCGCACCTGTCCTATTTAAACGTATTCTATAAGCCGCGATAAGAAGGGCTGGCTGAGTATTTTTCTGTGTTCCCTTCTTTTCAGATATGTCTCTAACGAACAGCCGTGTGAGCAAGAGATCCCATCAGGCCTGTGAAAATTGTCGGTGAGTTCGAGTTTTACCGAGATCATGGCTTCCGGAAGAATTGTTTATCTGATAGAGAGAGGACAGACGGAAAAAAACACGTTGCCCGGGGGAAAGGCCGTCTTGTTCAACTTGCACTCGTCTTCACCAGATCTGTCAGTACAGCAGAAGTGTTGAATCATTGGAAAGACCTCCGGGCGGAGACAGAATCTTGGTTGGATCCACCGTCAAAAAAACACCGCGATATATAGATCTAACGACAAATATAGGAAGACCGATTACAGCACCTCGAGGACAAGATAGAATTAATGCTAGAAAGATCAATGTGTGTTGTTTCTTTCACAGCTTCGAAGAAAAGAAACTCTAACTAAAGCAGAACTAGCAACCAGACTGGAACTCCGAAGTCATTCTCCTGTGAAGCTCTATATCCGCAAGAAGGATCACAATCACCCCGAAGGAAAGAAGATTCTTCAAGGCTTGTGACTACTCAGAAGGAACCCGGCCACATTGAAAATGTTGCTGCATTAACTATGCCCCCTAATGAGGTCATTGTTGAATCCTTCGACCTTTATCAGCAGTATTGCCACAAGCAGCCTTTGTGGCTTTTTGACGAAGATGATCTCTCAACTCCGGAGATATGCCCCCAGGAAATCATATTTGGTATACTCGGACTTGCTTTACGTTACTCGAGCAATCCCTTTGTGGAGGGACGAGTGGATCAAATGTGTCGCCAGTACACCGAGGCGGCCCGTGGCAATATCATGCTTCAAATAGCGCAGGGAGCCGTCCAGCTTTCCACGATCCAAAGCCTTTGTCTAGTAGCACTGGCAAATTTTATTGGTGAGTAAATCAAACTACCTGATACGACGCACCAGAAGATACTGATATATGTTTAGGGGACGACATGCAGATGGCCTGGCTACATATTGGCCTTGCAACAACCCTTTTGAAGTGTGGAGGTCTGGATGTGGAGTTACACAAAGAAGAGCGCACGCATACGGTAGATGTTCATCGAAAGCTGTATTGGAGCATTCATCTCCTAAACCAACAGTATGGACCACGCAACATGCAATTAGATATTTTGCGCGACATCCAGCGTCCCACATACATGGGAGTCAACAAATGCTCTATGCGAGAAATGGGAGTCTCTCCACCTCAAGTTCCGGAGGAACCAGGAGGCTCCACTCAGATTGAAGGAATTTGGGTGTACATGGTGCAGCTATCCACACTTTGGAGTGAGGTTCAGAATTATGTTTCACATTGTGCCAGTGGAGACCCAACACCTCCTTGGTCACTTGAATCAGGATATTCTGTCATTGGGGCACATCTTATGAATATTGAAACAAGGTTTCCCACATGCCACAGGTGGGACTCTGTCAGATTTATCGATCATTCCAAAGAGGCTATACATCGGAACCGCGGCTATTGGAGTCCCTGGGTGTACCTTCAATTTACCTATCATGCCATACATAGCGTGTTGAATCACCCATTCCTTTATTCGTGGAGACCGCAGCAATCCGCGCAGCTTGCAGTTCCGAATACGTTTTGGAAGACCTCATCTGAGCTTGCTCTCATTCATACCACTTGGACAGTTCGTCTCATTGACATGGTTACTGAGAAGGGGTATCAAGTTTCTGACCCATTTCTCGGTCACCTGGTGGCTATTTCTGCCACAATTCATCTTTATTATTGTCGGGCGGCGGATCCAGCAATCCGGGAGTCTGCGCGGAGCAAGGTAGATGCTTGTATGACGTTTCTGGGTACACTTGCAATTAGATGGCCATGTTGTAAGGCGATAGTAAGTATTATCCCCACCATTGTTACAGGTTGCTCTCTAATAAATATATTTAGCACGAAAAGCTGGAAAGGCTCCTTCACTACGCCTTTGCCCCGAGTCCGGTTACGAGCTTACAAAATCTACCAAGAAGAACCATTTCTATCAATACTGCACTCATGTGGGATATACTTCTCCAAACCTCTCCCAAAACTTCATCGACTTCACCGGGGGAGGTCTTTTTGATGACGCTTCCTTTCATCGGGAAGCTGAAGAGACGACTAACGAAAAAGATACAGTTGAAACAGAGTTCTTTCACCATTCTACAAGAACTGTTGATACGTCGGATGGGGGACAAGCGTTGCCACCATATTCAAGTGTGGTACATGGTCGTCAACCCTCCTCAAAAGATCCAGAGCATGATGTTGGAACTATAGGGGATCAAGAGGTTTCTGGAATGAATAATAGCGAGTACCATGTTCCATCGTTGCCAGAGACAATGATGTGGCCGGGACCTGGGTTTCGGGGTGATGTTTCTCTAATGGACATCACGCATGATCCATTCTTCCAATTTCAGGACCATCAAAGTCCCTATTTGGGGGTGTGGGAGGTTGGTAATCTTTGATTGTGAACGTTTAATGCCAAAATAAAATGATGCGGTTTGGCGAGAATGGCGATACCCGATATTCTTAACTTCCCCGTTCCTCTTTTGTGTACAAAAAGAACGAGTACTGGTGAAGGCTCCATTGTCATTTAAGAGAACAGTTGCAAACTTGAACAGTTTACGCATAATGCTTTGAGCCAAAATAATACTCGCTGGTCTTTATTGGTGTACCATTCAGCCTAATTCGACGCAGTCTCAAGCTATCTTATGTACACGTTTTAACCCCGTCGGGCTGAGGATATGATTTGAGACTATCCTTTGTTAACGATGATGAGCGTGAGGTTTGTTTAGATACTTCGTCTTCCACGTGATTCGAGCGGGAAGATCATGGCAAGGATACCACAGAAGCCCAACAGAGCAGCACAGACATAGATGGGAACTGAACTTGAAGTCGAAGTAAAGGCTCCTATGAGAGCAGACACCATACCCATCAGTCGGTTCAGTGCAACGGCTATACCATTTCCGGTTCCTCGGTGGGCTGAGGGTAAGACCTCGACGGTATAAGCATATAAAGTTGCATAGTATATGTTGATGGTAACCGATATCGCACATGAGAAACCCAAATTTTCTGCACCTGTGCGCACAGTGGTGTAACCGAAGAAAAAGGCCACTGTATGTGAAATTAGATAATCTGTCAAATGTGAAGTAAATTTGATCTTACTTGTAGCAAATGCTCCGAGCGCCATAGTCCCCTTTCTCCCAAGAATAGGCATTTCACACATGCCGGCTGCTATTATAGGGCCTGGGATTGCACACAAGTTGGTGATTGCATAGTTTCTCCAAGTAACATCTGCAGACGACTCCCCAGTAGATGCATCCCGAGAGGCCAGGTACTCAGGCAAGTAAACATAATACAATGCATAGCCAAGTCCGATCATAGCCCAGGAAATCCATACTAGGGATGTAGAGAGCACCATTTTCTGTGTCGCAAACAAACCCCTAATATGGAGGACTACCTCAGAAAATGAGACCTTGCTCTGCGCATGCGCGCTGTTGATTTGACCACATCTTTGGAGCTGGTCAAGAGTTAAATTGCATACTCGACTATGCTTCTCGGCAAGATCTTGGAGCGTCTTAACAACTGCTTCATCATTCCCTTGACATAGAAGAAACTTTGGTGTCTCATGGAAACGTATAACAAGAACCCGAGCAATGCTCAGGACGAAAACAAGGGCTCCACAGGTATAGAATAGATATCTCCAGCCCATGTTGTTTGAGTTGGTGCAAGGAATGGATCCATCTAAAGGGCAACTATAATTTGCTGCATATTGGTTAGCAAAACTTTAACCCACAGAACAAGAAAAGGAAAGATACCCATGAATCCCCATGCCACAAGACCAGCTACGGTCTGGCCAATGCCCCACCAGCCCGCTAGAAGGGTCAGAAGCCATTGCTTGTTAGAAGGAAGGTACTCCAAGAAAACCGTTGTATCAAGAACCAGGTTTCCACCAGATCCAAACGCCGAAATTGCAACAAAAATTGCCCATATAGCATAATTTGGGGCAGCACCAGCAGTGATCGCAAAGACTGCACTGATCAGCAGGGAGAAGTTGAATGCCCATTTCCGCCCGATGACATCTGCTGTACTACCCCAAAATAGAGCTCCTACCAGAAGTGCCAAATAGAAGCCCAGCTGTGCGCCCCTTGTAAATTTCGGAGGATACTGTGCCACAACTTGCTCGGCCGAAATACTCATCAGGAATAGCAATAGCGAATCAACTCCGTACCTAACCATAGAATGTCAATATTTCGCAATCAGCGAATTTTGTTTTTCAGCCATACGAACCCAAATCCATTCAGAAAAAATAGTTTTGCGTGGTAGCGTGTGAACCCGATTCTATCAATTGTCTGCAATGGTCAGTGGGCTGAGATGGCATTTGTTGGAATAAACTGACATCATTGACAAGGTTCATTTTGGCAGCTAGTGCCAGGTCCACTTGATCGAGCGAAATAACATCACCTGGGCCAATTGAGCGAGATGAGCCAGAGTCTTTCGTCTGTTCGTCCTGGTTCCCTTGCTCGGTCTGTATAACCCCAACACTATAGGAATCAATAGCCATTGTAAAGGTGAACTGATGTGATTGTAAAAGCCCTTGGTAAAGTTTGATTGACGAGAAAGTAATGATAAATATGTGAAGTTGATTCTTTCAGAAAGATGATTCTAGAAAAAGGGGAATTTCCAAGAGAAATCAAAGCATCTTGACCGGCTTTTATAGCGTTTCAGGTCACACATCAAATCACTATCTGCTTCCTATTGCTCAAGCCTAACATCTGGGACGCACAGTCCTCCAATTCAAAACAAAGTGCGCCAAATTCCCCTCATGGCTGCTCGCTTTGCTGGCACACTTGATTGGCAATATGGCTAGGTGGAACCCTCGATAGGAAATGCGGGCACGAATGAGAAGATCCCTAAGTAAGAGGAAGACTTCGGGGAAATTGATACATTATGCCTGTTTGACTGTTGTGTTAAAATGAAGTATTTGGTTGTTGATAGGCAACTCCCCGCTCAGCTGACCGGGGAGGCGGTAAATGCCGAATATTCGCCCAGAATACCTCGAACGCTCGTGGGGGTAAAATATCAATGATAGGGATTATCAAGCGTATCACCGATTGATCTGTACTACACGTCCCGGATTCTTTGTTTTCATCTGGCCCACTATGACTGTGCAAACGTACAAATGGATTTCCAACAATACCTACATAACGCTCGCCTCGAGCTTTGACTTATCGATAGCTGCATTTGGATGCGTATGCTGCATTGTTTCAGTTTCTAAAGTGTGCTTATCTGAGATTCTGATTGGAAGCTATGTTGGAACTGATGACGAGATATGCAAGGTACCAGCGTGTAAACACGGACCTTTGAATATGGTGAAGACATTATTGATAGCCACCCTATCAACAGGCATTTCTAGACCGTCTATCGTATTATCGTTTGCTGAATAATGTCATAGTGGTATCAATAGTCTGTCTCATACAGGGAGGTCACGGAACTCGAATTTCGGCAGGCACTGCGAATGGTGCGACATGCAGAGCTTGCTTGCCTGCGACAAGCTTGTCATAGCTCCGATAGATTCAACGGGGGCTTCAAAACTTCAACGCCGTTTCTCACTCCCTCTCAGTCTTGATGACCACCTTCTCACAAGACGCTGACGCCGAAAAAAGGCGATCTCGTTGGGCCCCACCTCTATTAGCCCCATTATTCTGCCTGCATGTTCTGTAGAACCACTATGTACTCTAGAGCACACCAACGCCTTGGCAATTTCTTATTAAAGGGGTGATTATAGTCAACATTCTGTCAACATTACCTTACGAATACTGCATGGAGCCGGGTCTATAGATGATCCGAATGGCTTCGGGTCACGTAATTCACTAGTGAGCTGCGCATCCTACCCAGCCCATTAATTTTAAATGCATTTATCTTGACCAAAACGCCATTTAATTCAATAAGCTGAAGACGAGTACTATTAAGACATGCAGTCAATTTATGACCTGAATTCCACATATACTGCACTTCGGTACGGCCCTCGTACGTGGCTGTAAAGGTGCGGGAGCCGGTCATGCCTCGCGGGACGCTTGTGCTAAAATTGCCTGCTCTAGCTGCATTGCTAAGGTAGAGGCCTCTAAAACTGATGGACCTTTTTCGCTTCTTCATCTCGTTTTTAGCGCGTAAATCGCTTACTTCTTTCTCGAGAGTAGCTGCCGACTGCATTGTGATTTAATAGGCTTTTAAAACCCGATTTATCGCCTAATTAAGTGGACTCGGAGGGCTTTTTAAGCGCTGCTTTAGTAAGACTTTTATCGAAGAAGCTTGTTTTTATAATTACACGTAATTCGAAGGCGTTTTTAGCTCCTACTTATTACCCCGGCTTAAGGGCGGTGTCGGCGTACGGAGGTAAATATCGAGCTTCGAGATCACTCGATCGAAATTTTCTTAATAGTCTCCGATTTAAATGCCTTAATTCGTGCGGGCGGGTTGGTCTTAAGGAAATCAAGTTTTTCGATATAATTAATTCGGAGCCGTATTTTGCTTTCGATAAGCCGACCGTACGAGCGCTCTAACACCGCAAAATAGCCGATATCTAGAGGCTATCAATGGTAAGACGAATACGGAGGTGTATAAATTAGAATAATATCTTTTTTCTCGCTAATTTCGTCGAATTTCGGGGTTAAGAGTTTATAGAGACAATCCATTTTTAAAGTTTCCTCTTCAATTTCAGTGAATGTCAAATTATTTGGGCGGGAAAATGCGCAGTTTTAAACCCCATTAAGGCGCGTACGGAGTGTCGATTCCGGCACGTAAAAACAGCGCGCTGCTCCACGTAAAGAGGTATATTCTTGCTTCTAAATAGCCTGTATGGCTAATAAAATCTACCTTCCTGCTCCGTACGTTTTTGAGATGATTGAATACGAATTAGTGGCATAGTGGGTGGTTGAAGAAGAGAGGTTTAATAAACTGACGCGTTTTAGGTGGGGTGCGCAGCTCACTAGTTGAATTACGTCCACCTTCTTTGTCATTTAAACAAATATAGTTCATTTGTACATGCAGTCTAATTCATGATGCGGGCTTCGCTTACTAACCCTTGAGCGGTGATGTCGTCCAGCGCTACCCGCAGATCACCTCGTTCTGGGTGTTCCGCTTTTCCACTTTTCAACCCCCCAAAATGGCGGAATCCCAAGAAAATGCCCAGGAGTGGAATCTCCATGTGAACTATGTATCCGTTAAAGTTTCAGAGACGTAGATGAGTGGGAGAGAGCTCCAACATTGCGGGACAGCTACGCTGGAGAGACCACGTGCAACAGGCTGTCAGACGCGCAGCCAGAGCCACCATCGCATTAGAGGGTCTACGGCACCTACGACCGAACCACAAGCGGCAGCTCTACAAGGCATGTGTCACGTCGGTGGTGGACTACGCGTCGACGGTCCGGCATGGCCCACTTAGGGACAAGTCTCACTTGCGACACCTGAAGCCAGTCTAGAGGACCGCACTAGTTCGTATCATGTCTGTATTTAGGACAGTAGCTACCACAACCTTAGAAGTGGAAGCACATATCCTCTCTATACACTTCCGTCTCTGATATCGGGCGCAGAACACCATCGGAAGTCTCCACATTCTACCTCGTGATCACCCGATTTGGAGCGCATTATCGCGAGTCTAGAAACGTAGCAACCATGTCGAATCATACGCTTGTTTCCCACTAGCGGAAGCTCTGAAGACCATGAAGTTAGAAAGACTAGGCGAACCGGAGACTTTTGACCCACAACCGCTGCCGCCGTAGCGAGCCGAGGCGTTCGCGGACATTTGAGGTCGAGCCAGATTGAAACGGCAAGAGAACGGACCAAGACCATACGGTCCATATCCGACATCGTGGTCTACTCTGATGCTTCGGGACGTGAATGCCACTTAGGCGCCGCCGTCGTAGCACTCGACCACAGCAGGTCCACGTGGGACCGATGGACCGGTGGTCAGTTATCGTAGCAGAGCTGATAGGCATTTTCTATGCTGTCAGTACAGTGCTCAAGATCAGCCACCAGTGGCGGAGGACTGATTACAGCTCCTGCCCGGATGTTCGAGGGTGTTCTATCTCGCTGTTTGCCTCCTCCCTCAAGCATAGTTACGCCTCATCACGAACAACCTCGAGCGAGGATAGCGCAAAAAAAAACCGATTCTTCTTCCGGCGCAGAAGATGCAACAGCGCATTCTCGAGGAAAGGATCAGGCTGGTCCGTGAAAGAAGATCACCTACTGGTGAAGCTTAAGCAAGAGGAAAAACTTGCTTGGTCGGAAGCGATTACGCGGTTTGATCAAATCTTTTCGGACAGAAGTCTAGGCTCCATCTAGACGCATTGAGGTGCAAAGCTCCGCAAACGACGGTCATCCGTAGCAAAAAGCTCATAAGGAATGTCATTTACCTGTGGAAGCCCATTGGGGGAATGCGTTTTTTCTACCTTCCAATTTAGCCATATCCATTCGAAACTAAACGGGGTTCAGTAGTCTCGAGGTCGCAACTGAGCTCATGCAAATTGCTGCAGTGGATTTACTGCATGAATCCCAATGGTGTCTTCACCTGCATGAAGAACTAAATCATAACAAAACAAGACCCATGAGTTATTTTATGTCGGAACAACTGATTTTTTGGCCCAAACTTGCAATTCATGAGTACCAACTGAAATTCCGGCCACTTTGCAGGCTACTATTTTGACAATGACATGCTGACACTTCTTCAGTGCAGTTATACATTACACTTCAAGTTTCGTCGGATATCCATTTACACTGGGCCTCCAACTCCTCGACCGAAGAATTTTCGAATTGTGTTGGCTTTAGCAAGGGGTTCTTCTCAGAGTTTGCACTCTTCTTTATAAATCTTCAATGGTATAGTTGTCGATATTACTGGCGGCTGGAATGGGGATAAAAGTGCCCGAATTGTTGTCCTGGTGGAAATGTAATGTTCGTGCTTTAGTAGCGTTGTTATTCTTCCTTTGAAGATTAAAACCACCAGATTCAAGATGATTTCGTTTCTCTATAACGTCCGCCATTTCGATCGCAAAAAAATATTCGATGTGGTGAGTACTTCGGCAGTAAGCGATCCCCGTTGTGGCCATGTTTCGTACCTGCTGAAGTGGTGCTTTTCGCTTTCACCCAACGGCTGCAATATATTGTAAGGGTTGTTTAGTCATAGGTGGTGGGCGACCTCACTTCGGGCTTCGCCCAATGAAACCCTTGTGACGCGCTTGGGCCTTAACTACAGATTAGTCTCCGTCATAAGTTTTTACGGTGAGGATTTCCAGAATTATTGTGCTCTTCCGAGAATATAAACTGATTTTCATTAGGCGGAAGGTGCCGCTCATCAACATGCCAAGAACGCGGAGTGGCTCTTGGGGCTCGTATTCTTCTGTCAAGCAACGTATGAGATGATGATACTGCGCAGATCAATTCAGCCCCTCTAAGCGAGAACTGCGAAAGGGTCTGTTCGCCAGTGGCCTCGTGGCTACTGGTCAAACGCACTAATGCGTATTTAAGGAATGGCTGAACTCGCTGTCATTAACAAGCACCCCGAGAATACTGCATTTAACGTCCTGAACGATACGCTCATCCTGAGCGCATGGAGAGTTGAGGATCATCAATGCTCGGCTCAGGCCCTCCGACTTTCTGTCTTCAGAAGTCCTCTTTGAAGGGGCAACGTCTCCCGAACATTTTCTAGCGCTGTCCCCTACTGCATCGCAAATATGACCCGTCTCACGACCATTTTCACAGCGCTATACGCACTCTACTCTCTCCCATTGATCTCCGCCTGGACCTTTGTCTGGAGAAACGCCAGCGACAACCCCATCGTCGAAAAAGGAACCAGCGCACAGCCCTGCAAGGCAATCGATCATGGAAAAGGCAAAAATTTCAAATTCGACGCCGAAGACAGTCTTGTTCGCATCTACATGTATGGGTCACCCAATTGTACAGACGATATCATCGAGAGAACCGAGGATTATCTCACGAAGAACTCCAATGTTCCGCTTAGGGGGTTCGCGGTTATTGATCTCAGAGGGGCGAATACGAGCACTGGTGGTGAACTCACGCCGTTCCCTGGAGCTGACTGGTTCAAGTCATCCCCCAATAGCCCCATCGTGACTTCAATGGGAAAGAGACTAATGGCGGAAGACTGTGGGAAGTACCGCGAGGGACCGGGGCCGCAGTGGTCCGAGGTGGACCGGGAATCCTACCAGTGTTGGCAAAAGAAACTTGGGTATACGGGTTCGAATGCCGATGGGTGGCCGGGGAAGACTACTTGGGATCAACTCAAGGTGCCTCTGGCGGACAAGAACGACGGAGGTTCTTTTACAACCACGGATACGCCGTCTAGTACGAGTACCGGTACAGGAACACCGACGAGTACGTCTATTCCAGATACAGATACCTCCTCGGTGCCGTCACTCGGAGGAGGGGAAATTGCTGGGATTGTTGTAGGCTCTGTGGTCGGGTTGGGACTTATTGGGTCCATAATTTATCTCTCGCGGCGGATAGGCCGGCGCAGTGCTCCGGCGTCTAGGGAGAAAAAGCCAGAGCGAGAGCCAGAGGGCGGTGGTAGTGAAGGTGGTGGTGGTGGTGGTGGTGGTGGTAAAGACGATGATGACGGTGGTGCTGTGGTAGTAGGAGAAACAAGAAAGTCGTCGTTGGAGAAGTTGCCTGCGGAGGCTGAGGCGATCCTTGCAAAGAATCAAAATAAGCATGTTTCTGAGCTTCCGGGCGGCACAGCGGCGGTGGAGTTAAGTGATAGTCGGAGGGTCTTTGAGTTGGGAGACAGCCGGACATAGGATGAAATGGAGTAGTAGTCGGCTTTTTAGTACACGGATATCATCACGAATAATCGTTTTGTTTACAATGGAGCTTCACAGCATCCGGTGGACTCGACGGAACGAACAGACTTCTTGCCTGAACGACGATAGAAACTGCGCCCTAACTCCTAAATGCCGAGTTTATATACATCTTGTAAGGCAAGGAATTTAGGATTTAATATACTCCCTTAGGTTTTCCGCCTTGGGAGGTATGTTTGCAACAGGGGACTGTTAGGCAAATTTTTAACAAATTGGTAGACCTGTAGAGAGTATCTTGATATCAACAAGCCTTAAAACTCCTTCAACGGCCCCTTCTGTAACCCTTACAATCTGACCGACCTCTCGCAAGCCATGGTCTGCAGCTAGGGGTTGGTTCGAATACAGATATTGGCGAAATCCAACTATATTCGATATCCATATTCGAATCTGAAAATGACACCAAATAAATATTCGATATCCGTATCCGCCTTCCCAGGTCACAGCGAATATTATTCGATGCCGATTTTGGCGATATTCGTATCTGCGGCGGATATCCGACTTTAATCACTTGTATTTCCTAAATAGGAAATGATTACTTATTGCAACCTCTGCTTCTGTCTATGGCTAGTCCCGCAAGGGTTGTAGATGAATCAGCCGTCAAAGTCTATTTAGAGGTTATAGAAGTCTATACGGGAACTATCGTATATTAAATACGGAATCTAAGAATTCAGCAGGACAGCAAAACCTCCTTTGGGGCCCTGGTGAGCTTTCTTCCTCCTTATACAACCGCTTAATCTACTGCTACCCTATGCTCTAAGTTTGCTTTCCTCTATTACCGATTGTCGTAGAAACCCGCGGGATCCGTCAAGTCTACGTTGCATTGAACCAAGGTTACGATAGTGAGGCTTTACCTGAGGACCGGTTATCAAGTCCGAACCCTGGACTGCCAACTCTACCAGATGTTGATATCTTCCTTGATGTCCCTGACCTCGACACCAACCCTTGCGAATCTGCATCACAGCCTACAATCTCCCAATGAGTTCGACGGCTGCCGATTCCTCGATTTTTTCGTATGCCTCCGAAACTTTGCAAAAGCCGAAGAAGGAGGAATGGTTTTGGCCTTACTTCAATAGGTACCAGGTCCCCCGCGAGTGGTATACCACGAAACATAAAAGACGGAAGTTGATGGATACCGATATTTAATGCTCTATCGTGGACCAAGTTACTGGCAAGCAATGTGGCTGAATGACAACAGATCCAAAGAGGCAGGGTTCTACTAGTAACCTGACAATCCACCTCTCACGTAAGCATTCTATCTATTCTTCAAGTATCTCAATTCCTAATCAAGCTAAAAGCCAAAGGAAACTCTATATACATCGGTCCACCTAAGAACATAATTTTATCAGCATACCAATTGCTTAAAAAAGGGAAAGTACAAATAGTCAACCCCAGTAGCCCAGTGGAAATAGAATGGTAAACAAAATTGGGCCAAGGCAACGTCAATCTTTCAATACACATAATGGAAAACCACGTAGATACGTGCAAGCACAGAAATGTACAGTAAAGGAATGAATAAGAAATGTTTCATTACTTTCCGTTTCAAAAGCACTTCACTCCTGGTAGACCATTGAAATGATGGATCAAACCTATGCCTGCCTTCGTACTTCACGTTTTCATAGATAGACTTCCAGTACTGAGCGCGGATTGAGCTTGAAAAACGTGTGGCTCCACTGAGCCGTATTGCTGCCCCGTAATGGGAACTGCTTCCTGTAGAGCATCATTGTCCGCATTGAACCCGGGCTCTTCTGCTATAGGAGAGCTCGGTGTTTTCTCCGCCTCGGTTGAATACATGTCATAGATAATTTCGCGAAGACATGAGTGGGAAAGAATTAAAAAAAGAAAAAAAAAAAGGGATGCGGCAATAAGACAAACGCGTTGTTAAATAAGCTTAAGTGCTGTCACAACCCTTCTGTGACAATTGCCATTGATTGTGAATATTTCATCATACTACTAGTGTTAACGTGATACGCAAGCTAAGTCTAATTTCCTGAAATATACATTCCGAGCACCGTGAAGTCTAATCACTGGTCGTCAAGCTTCAACGTTCACGCTATATAACTAACCATAATTCAGATAGTTACAGGGGAGAGTTTGTCTAAATACTATCCATGAATTATGTCGGCCGAACCATGAACCGTAAAATCACCAGTAGGTCGTCACACAAGACCTCCAGTATATGACAAGTGACGGAGCACGACGTGGGTATTTCACATTTCTGAATCTGCTCATCAGGTAACTCACACTGCCCAAGTTAACGCTGTGTTCTCAAGCTTGCTGTCTACCGGGAAATTCGACTTCGTCAAGATCGATAACCACACTTGTCCATTGTTGCAGGATAAAAAGTTTTGATCCAACGAGCTTAGCGAGATCGCGCATAGTAATTCCTTCAATTTCTGGGAGAATTAAAGCTGGACACCTATTGGAAGAGCCTTGGCCGAATAGAGTTGGAATCACGGTCCCTTGAAGTTGTTCTAGGTTCTTGTAGGCATTTATCTCATCCGGGGAAACTTCACCAGGGAACTACTTCCGCGCCCAAACAGGGCGACTAAGTCTAATTAGCGACATCACAACGAAAAGAGGAAAAGAACTTACGCGCACTGATAGATATGATAGCGAGGATTCTTTAGCTCGGTCCTTAGCTTAGCAACCTAAACAATAACCTCATTATAAGATCAAGGGTGCGAGCACCAAACTTAGTAAGCAACCACATAGGGCACATTATTACCTGCGGTCTCTCGTTTATAAACTGCTTTATTTTAATTTTAATTTTATCCATTTCAAGAGCTTTCTTAACATTTTTAACAGATGTTTTACTCACCAGGCTGTGCCTCTGATTATTACAGGGAATGAAGGGGCGTCAGCAATGCGAACACAACGGGTCGGAATGCTAGGCAAAAACGCGATTCTCGCGCTGTAGGTGAAAGCCAATACCCCTTCGGCCTCAACTTGATCTCTGATTAATCCATGCACAGCACGTCTCCCTCTCAAGCGGATAATTTCCAACAGCATGCGTCTCCTCGCCCCCTGGTTCAGTAGCTTGGCAGTCCTGCCACTGGCTCGGGCTTCCTTGCCTATGCTTTATGGAACCGAAGTATGGTCGAGCCCCTACAGCAACAATAAACCCAGCGTGAAAGTTGAGACGCTCTTTCAGTTCCCGGAGAATGGTTCATGGGTCGACAACCTCGTCCTGCGATCAGATGGAAACCTTCTGTTGACGCGTCTGGATGTTCCGGAAGTTTGGTCGGTCAACACAACTAGTGGAAACGCGACTCTTGCCTACTCATTCCCCAATGTCACTAGCTGCTTTGGAATCAGCGAAATCGCGGACGATGTATTTGCGGTGGTAGTAGGCAATTTCTCGACAAAGACTTACAAGCCCGATGCTGGTTCTTTCTCCGTCCAGAAATTAGATTTCAACAAAACCAGCAAGAGAAGGGGCAAACGGGCCTCAAAGCTCCCGGCTGCTTCCCGGATTGTGGCACTACCGGAAGCCCAGGCTTTGAATGGAATGACTACTTTCTCAAAAGACGCAGATTTGGTTCTCATTGCGGACAGCCCCAAGGGCGTGGTATGGAAAGTCAACACCAAAACGGGTGACTATGCTGTTGCACTGAACGATACTACCATGCTGCCAGCAAAGGGCCAGGCACTTCCCTTGGGAATTAACGGCTTGAAAGCGATTGAGGACTATGTGTACTATTCCAGCACAACACGCATGGAGTTTTGTCGCGTCAAGGTGGACAAGGATGTCAAGCCGATCGGAGACTACGAGGTCATCGCTAGCGGGTTTTTGCCCGATAACATGGACGTCACAGAAGATGGCTTTGCGTATATCGCCACGGATCCTCAGAACTCCGTTGTCCGCATCACTCCTTCAGGACAAATCTCGCTCGTCGCTGGTGGACAATTGTCCACAGAGATGCCAGGTCCAACGTCAGCCCGGCTGAGCGAGGATCGCAAGTCTCTCTATGTTGGAACTAGTGGTGGTCAGGTTGCGCCAGTTTTAGGCACTTTCATGGAGCCAGGCAAGGTGGTCAAGATCACTCTAGAATAATGAATGGATACCTTGAGAATCCGGGGATAATGAAATATGTGTCTAAAATGGCCACGTAATTAATTAGGTGGTGTGGCTGTCTTGAATTATATCCTTGTCCGATCGTGTTGAATCAGTAGTTAGTTTTAGTTTGGCAATCTCCATGTGAAGAGCATTGGATTTCGCAATACTATGACTTTAGCCACTATGATATCTATATTTGCCTACCATCGCTACTACCTTGTCAAGGTTATATTTGTGTCCGCATACAGAAGACAGTCAATTGAGGGTTGGATATGTGCCTCTTACTTGTTCTCAATACCGTTCAAGCCCTTTTGCTCCCCTGTTTCTATCCCTTTTCGAATACATGTTGAGTACCATCTTGCCCATCCATGCAATGAATGGTTCATGGGCAACCAAAGTAAAAATATACTTCCGAATATCGACGGTACAGGAATAATGGGTGAGAGGTAAATGAAGCAAGAAATTAAACTTGACAGAGTTCCATAGACACACCACAATTTTTCATCCTCTATGTCAACAACCATCCGACTTTTCTTTTTCCCCATTAACGTTTTAAGTTTCTGGATTAGCTACGTGTTGACACCTGAGGAAAGTTGATCAGGTAAGCGGGGCCTTACTCATATGACGCCATCACAACAGCTTCCTGGAACAGAACGTGGCAGCCTGACATGTCGAGTTTGAATTGACACTTACTTATTTCTCACGCACCTTCATCTATAAGCAAAGATGCCTGGGCATTTTGGTCAGAAAGTCCTCAAGACCCTTGGTATCGACCCAAGCAGCCACCATCAGAGCTCCGCGGACGTTCAACTTCCAGGCAGACCAGCAGTGAACAACGATGAACGTGGATTGTCTTCACCCCCAAACAATGGCACATATCCGCGCCTATGTAGGCTTTCAGACGGGTCTATCCTCTCCTCCTTCACTCGGTTCCCCGACGGACAACGCTCACTGCGTGTCGCCAAAAGTACCGACAACGGTCGCACGTTCGAGGACTTCGCCGAAGTTACCCGCGCTGCAGGCGACGTGGATAACATGTTTTTGTGCGAGGTGGTCCCTGGGACAGTGCTAGCAGCCTTCCGCAACCATGACGTGGGCCCAAATGGTCCCACCCATTTCCGTATCACTGTCTGCCGGTCCACAGATGGTGGCCGAGTTTGGCAATTTGCCTCCCAAGCCGCAGAGAAACGGCCCCCGATGGGTATCTGGGAGCCGTTCATGCGACTAGGTCGCCAGGGTGAGGTACAGCTTTACTTCTCCCAGGAGTTCGCCCACAACAATCAATGTACCATGCTTGTCGTTTCCCGGGATCACGGAAGTTCTTGGACTCAACCGATCTGTCTTCATGGTGATCAGGATCCGCTTCGTGATGGAATGAGTGGAATTGCGCGAACCTTTGACAACGGCCGCGAAGCTCTTCTCATGGTCTTTGAAACGACTCGATACGGTCCATTTAATGTTGAAGCCCTTCTCTCATATGATGACGGTGCCACCTGGGGTTGGCGCCATGAAGTTTACCGCCCAAGGCAGGGCCATAATGCTGGCTCGCCGCAGATTGCATCGTTCGCTGACGGGTCACTGGCTGTGGTATTCATGACCGACGAAGACTCCAACCACGTAGACTGGGTGAAGAATGCTTCTATCAAGGTTGTTTTTGCTGGTCCGCCCCGAGAAGGACGGGTTCAATGGAGTCAAGCTTCCCTTGTTTCGCCGGCCTCCAGTTTCTGGCCTGGAATTATGGCTCTCGATCACCATACTGTGTTGGTGACTTATGATCGAGGGGGACCTCTTGCCAAGACGGTCACCTGGCACCCCTGGTAAGCGTATGCTTTGAGCAGTCCTGCTTTGACCTGAAGTGTTAGAATATGTGCTTCTTCGTTCATTTATCAGTGCAATTGGAAGCGAAGCCTCGCTTGACGACGCCATTCTGCAAGTTTAAATTAGACCCAGGTACCCAATACACGAAAAGGTCGCGCATCCAACGAATCTCTGACTATCACAGTTCTCGTCTAGGATGCTTATGACGCATCCTCTTGTACAGCAAATTGTTAACTCCGTATATCAGATGAGCCTACTTAAGCAATAGCTAGCAGCTTAACATCTGATATCAACATGTCTAGAGTCCAACGTATGATTCGGTCTCTACGTAGGAGCCAGTGGTTCGTTGTGCTGCCTTCTAGGAAATCTGAGAGTTAATTCGACTTAATTTTTCCCTACCTTCTTTCCAATGTTCTTTCTCAAGTGTCAAATGGGGCAATTGCCATGGCACCAATTCTCCGCGGGCCTGTATTATCAGCGGCCTCAGCAACGCAGCAGCCCACAATGCCCCAGCCGCCAAACCCCAATGGGCACCAATGTCGCGGCTGGCAGTAGCAACCAGCGAAAAGGTTTGCCTGTTGGTAACCTTCGTCGTCTGAAAGATCTCCGGCAAGCTATGGAGATTGAAATCGTGGTTGTTAAGGAGGCAGGCATGAAGTGACGGATCTCATGGATATCCTGCTATTCCAGGGATAGACTGCATATGTGACTGAGGCTACAGTATGTCTTCCTGCGCTCCACTGCACATTTGCAGGCCCCGTACTGAACAATAACCCACAGTGGAAACCCTGGGTTTTGAACAATGCTATCGTTGCTGGAAACAGCCGCGCGTATTGAAATCATGAGTAAGCATGTCTGCGACAACTGCTACCCAATACCTATTTCACAGTCCTCGAGGAATCGTCGTCGGCTGAGCCAGCACAAATTCCCGTGTCACGGAAAACGCAGGCGAGATTCAACCATATCCGCAAAGCCATCTACTAGGCTCTAGTTAAAATTTACGCTGACGACGACTTACGACACCTAGAGTGATATCCTCAGACAGAAAGAAGACACCTCGGCATTTGCAGGAAGGCTTTCCTTTAGCGACAGACTTCAGTAGTGGATATGCGGTGGATATTGAGGCATTGGTATGACTGCAGCCTTTCGGATAGCGGATAGCGACCATGATGAATTTAGGCGAAGATGTTTCCAATAAGCTTCTGTCTCTACTTACCGAGAATCCAATGAAAAAGTTGAAGCACTCCTTGATTGCATGTGTAATGTGATGCAGAAAGGACAAGCATTGCGCATATTGCTCCATATTAGATGAAGGCAGATGAGGGAGTGCGATAAAACCATTTATTGATATCTTCATACTACATGCTACTTTGACCACTCTGAGCCTCTTACAGATGATATTGACGTGGACTTTCAACCGAGATCCCCAACCTCTCCCACATGGCTTCCACATTCATATCCTCTTGACCACTGGGGAACGAAGTCAGCTTTGGTTGGTCAACAGAATAAGGATAAACTTACTCATCCTTCGGATTGATCCACGGCTCTGTCTGGCCCTCAGCAAGATTGGGATTACGGAAAATAACATTATGTTTCTGCAAACTTTCATCAGCAAAAGGGCTCAAAGCCACTTGTTAAACATCGACATACCATGCCTAGCGTCAAATGAATAGCACCCGGTCCCTTGACAAATGTTTCGTCCGGAGACCGACCTTCGATCATGGCCTGGATATTCTTCGCAACAACCGCTGCCTGTGCCGATCCTGGCCGGGCCGCCTTTTGAGCTCCGGTGTCTGCAATATCTCCGACAGCAAATAGATTCGAGTACTTCTCGTCCAAGAATTGCATCGTCGGCCTGATCCGGATGAACCCATTTTGGGGGTTGACGATTGATTCCGCATCCGAAGAGGAAGGACTCAGGTCCGATACCAGTTGGTTGTTGGGGGTTTGCCCGGTGGCCAAGATCACGAATTGAGTCGACTCGGTAGTGCCATTTGTGAGCTGCACCTGGAAAGAGTTCCCGTCGTTCGAGAAACCCCCTGGCGGGAGAGTGACACGTGAACCAGTAATGAGTTTGATGCCCAGTTCGTCAAATCGTCGTTTGATGAGATCGTGTAGTTGCGGGTGGAAGTTCGGCATCACGCGTGGCCGTGACTGCACTACCGTGACCTCCTTCTCTGGGTAATATTCTTTGAGATCGGCTGCCATCTGAACACCGACAGCGCCCCCACCGACAATCAGAATTGACTGTGCTGCCTTGACGCCGGCTTGGTGTTTCTGCAGGTACTCGACAGAAGAAATCTTGTCGTCATGCTCCATCGCCGCAGGCTTCGAGAGGCGCGTACCTGTAGCGAGAACAACATAGTCAAACGGAATTTGTTTCGAGCCCTGCCATTCACGGTCAAGCTCTACGTGGGTTGGCTTGACAGATAGCACTCGAGCTTGGACAACGCCATGAGAAGTCGGGTTTGGTGCACTTTTGAAAATCCCACTGTATGGAATAAAAGCTTTATGTTCTTGTCCTGGAACAATGGCGAAACGAGGCTACAGATGAAGTTAGAAGCGAATAACGCACGCGCTCAGGACTCACTTACAAACGTGAAAAGATGGTGGAAATGGCTATGAGTTTCGGTAAGAAGCACCTGCGCACACAATAAGTATTCCATCAACCGTAGCCGCTAGCTTTATCACAGCTTACTCGATGAGTTGAAGGGATGATACGGGCTAGTTCCTGGGCTGTTGTCTATTACGGCATTGGTTAGTGGATATTCTCATGAGGTGAAGAATCGACTCACCCGCCCAACGAACGATCCGCCCACAACAATGATGTTCTTTACTGGAGTCATTTTATTTGATGTACAGCGCAGTGAAGGAAGGGCCCGAGAGACCAGGGGTCTTTATAGGGAAATACCCCGGTATATCTAATCAGATTAACTCCGAGAGTTGCCACTTTGGGGGAAATGCCGATGGTCCGGAGTAGTTTACATCCGGGAAACGCCACATCGAAAGTTGCAATTGACATGCGTCGAAGGGACTGAACAGTCTCGAGGGTCAATCTTCAGCAGGTTTGACATATTGCAGATATGTACTCTAGGAGACTAGGAGAACTCGCGGGAGGATGGCGAAATGCCCAAGATCAGTTTGTATTCACTATGATGAGTGTGGTCATGAAAAACATCCGTTGATCGGACTAATCATGTTGCTCAAAATATAATATTATAATATAAAAGGGATTTCTCGTCCATCCCCAAACTTCCTACGAGTAGTGTTTGATGCTTGACCGCAAGTCTAGCATGATGATCGGGTTGTCAATTAGCCCAAGTGACCGCTGATTGACTAATAAGTGGCTAGTAAGCTTGTCGGTTAGAAGGACTTTATGGCACCTGTGTTGCATTTAGTATCAGACCACTTGCTAGAAGTATTGTATTTTACTTCGTTTGCATTCGAATCCTGATGTGACGCATGGCAGTCGGATCACCTGAAGGAACTATGCAAGATAGCTGGATAGGGAAGGCGGTGAGACCAGGGGTCCGACATGATTTGACGGAGGGTAGATAGAATAGTTCCTAGCGTCCCTCCTGTTCTCTTTCTCTTCTTCTCTCTAGCTTAGTGTGTTCGATCAATAGACTCTCTTTGATGCAGATCTAGACAGTATACATGTGTCTGTCAATAGTGAGGGCACAGCGATTAAAGGAATCGGAAGGGTGGCAAATTTCAATGGTACCTTGAGGACTTCAAAACCGTATCCTCTATAACACCACACAGCCTAAATATCCCGTACAGTAATTTAATGTCAATACACGGGGAAATAGCGCAGTCTCTTAGGGGTAAAAGTCATTTGACAATAAAGATACTAGAGACGCTTACTTTGGACCAAAAAGGTTCGAAGTAGTCACCCTGACTTATCTCTGTCCGAAGCCCGAGGCCAACTTGCACCATAGATGGGCGGAATACATAAGAAGCCATAACCACAGCTTTTTGAGAATAAGATTTACAGACGTCCCGAAATATTATGTACACAAGTATGGACTCACGAGTCGTTTTGGTCACTGGCGCCAATGCTGGCATAGGCTTCCGGTTTGTGAGAGCTCTCTACAGCTCTGATCAAGCCTACAATATTATCGTTGGTGGGCGATCGCATGCCAAGGCACAAGGCGCCACTCAGTCTTGTGGAAAATGAGTTCCCGTCGTCTTCGAACAAACTCTTTCCACTTTTGGTGCACATCGAGTACGACAACTAAATCCAGGGCGCCTTTAATGAAATGTTGACGAAATTTGGCAAGCTAGATGCTCTGATAAACAACGCTGGTGCGTGAAAAGGCATTGATTTGCAAATGGTATATAATCTTAAAACTCGTAGGCGTACAGCTCGATCCACAGCTTGCAGCGGGTGAACTGTCTCAGCGTGAGATGTGGAACCAGTTGTGGAATATCAACACCGTCGGGACGCAAATTGTGACATCTACATTTATACGGCTCCTGCTTCAGAGCCCTGATCCGCGCCTCCTCTTCATTACGTCCGGCACATCTACACTTGCGGGAACCGAGAACCTCACTCTCCCCGTCAATTGCTATCCCCCAGGGGGTGGCCTTAGGCTGAATTTAGTATTACAGCCTAGCGCAGCGCGAAATGTGGCCTGAATATGCTCATGTAGGAATGGTGTCGCAAGCTAAAGGAAGATGGTGTGAAAGTATGGTGCATCTCTCCTGGTTTTCTGGCCACTGGCCTAGGTAGGAATCCAGAAGTTCTAAAAAGAATGGGAACCGATGATCCATCGATAGTAGGCCCCTTTATCAGAGCCGTTTTGGAGCGTGAAAGGGATGATGATGTGGGTAAGTTTATTACGAAGGACGGCGTTCAGCCTTGGTAACCCTGATTCGGGGGCCGTTGAATTGAACTGCTGCGACCCGTGAACTTATACGAACTCAACCATGATACCGTTTCCAAGTGAAACTTTGGTTCTCGATCGGTCATTCTAGTGCTCCATGATTTTTGCATGGCTCTTTTTATTGGCTCCCAATGGAAATCGTGCAAGTCAGTATTGTGAGCACCCCGGAATGAAGGTCCTTTCTCTTTTATTTCCGATAGCCAACAGACAGTAGATACACTGAGACCATCAGTAATGCCTGCGGAGCCCTCCATTAGGGGCACCCTAAGTTTCCTGTACTGTAAAGGTAGTATTATGAGGGGTGTGTTCATGTAAGGTAACACAGCCCTGTTCCTCGTACGGGCAAATGAACTACAATGAAAAGTGATCCATACATCCATATCGAGACTAGCAACAGACAAGTCCTACAGGTAAAAGAGACCAGCATTATGCGTAAGCAAAGCCATGAACTTGCTCGACTCCCTCTGCCCCATGTAGCCACGCCACACGATCCTTTACAAACTGTTCGATTCGAGGCTTCAATTTAGTTTCGTGTAGACTGAAATCATCCACAGTTCCAATGCGCAGGATACTCATTCCAGGAAAACCCGTGCCAACACGGTACATGAGCGAGCCGCATGTAGAGCAGAAGTGATTGGTCATAGTGTTTCCCGTGCCTATAGTCTTGGACTGGCTATAAGTTGATAGATTCTCCCAGCCACGCTCGTGGTTCAGATATGTATCGTCCACTGTGAAATTTGAGGCGAACATGGACGCGGTTATTTTGCGGCAATCCGTACAATTGCAGATGAAAGTGTCGACTAGACCTGGACCCTGGGTCGGCTAGAAACAGTAGTTATGTTAGAGGCTGACAGTGGATAACAGGAATGGTATGTACATACAAAACTCAACTGTACAGCACCACAGAAGCATGTAGCCGTCGCTCTGTCCTCCTCGGACCAGCCGTCGTGGCTGGCTCCAGCCAAAGGAAAATAGGGCTTCCCCTTCTCGGCATCCGTTTCAACAGCTTTTTTCCCCTCTTTCGTGGATTGAGTGGCATTCTGCTTTTCAATGGACGGCTCCGCGGACGCCAGGTCAAGCCTAATCGTCGAATTCATTGTGAAGTAGGTTCAATATTGGGGGATATCTTTTGAATCTGGCAGTGGTCTCAGATAATTACAATTTTGGGCTTTTAAAGTCGTTGATAAGTGTTCTTACTCGGAGATTGCTCTTTTATTTATATTAATCTCGGAAAGGACAAAAGGATGTACTGCAATTAGAGACAAGCAGGGCCGGAGCTGACGGAGTCAAAAGTATTTATAAGCCGTACAAGTAATGGAATTGACAAAATCCCCGACTCCGATTCAAGGATGCAAGGCTGAAAATTGCCGAAGTCGCGGAGTTGTGGCGGAGTCGCGGAGCGGAGGGAGTTAAGATAATTGTAAGCAGTCCGTACTAGCAATGGAAGTGATAGGAACCCCGGCTTCGATTCAAGGTTGCAAAGCTGAAGACAGCCGGAACCGCGGGGTTTTGGCGGAGTTGCGGAGCAGAGGGATTTCCACCTGATGATGGTAACTAAAGGCTCCGCTACTCCGCAAGCATGATTTTCTCTCCGTCTCGGGGTATTTGTAACTCTCGGAGACATTCCGGTTGTTTCCTGGCAATTGGCCCGGTGAGCATCTTAAAATGGTAGCGCTGCGCAAGTGTTGGAGCACCTCGAAACATACTGAGCCTTACATTACTCTGACAGTCCAGGTTCTGGAGTTCGATCCTAGTTGCAACTATCACACATCCCTTCGTTGAGAGGCTAGTGAGCTTCTGACCAAAGACGTCCAACAAAAGACATGAGTCCGCACGTTGATCCGAATATGCGCCATCTGAATCCCAGCTCTTCAAGCCATTAAAAGTCGGCAATGTTATGCTACAACACCGCATTGTCTTTCCTCCCTTGACTCGGCTTCGGAATGACGATAATCATGTGCCTATTCCTCTGATGGAGAAATATTACGCTGATCGTGCCTCTGTTCCTGGAACTCTTGTCATTTCAGAAGCAACTGGTATTTCCCATGTTGAGGAAGGCGAGCCCAACAACCCAGGCTTTGTCAGTGAAGCTCAAGTTATCGCCTGGCGCAAGATCATCGATGCAGTCCACGCCAATGGATCTTTCTATTTTCAGCAAATTTGGGGTATGGGACGAGCATCTGATCCTCATCATCTCGCTGAGCGGGACCTCCCATATAGGTCTAGCAGTGCGGTGCCTATGAAGGGTGTCGATGTTATTCCCGGTGCTATGAGTGAGGCTGAGATTCTGGAGACCATTCGAAACTTTGCTGAGACTGCTAAGCGTGTCATTGCAGCTGGTGCAGATGGTGTTGAGATTCACTCTGCCCACGGTTACCTGCTCGACCAATTCCTCACGCCCAGTGTCAACCAGCGCACGGATAAGTGGGGTGGCTCCATTGAGAACAGATCTAGGCTGACGCTTGAAGTTGTCAAAGCTGTTGTTAAGACTATCGGTGCTGAGAAGGTGGCGGTCCGGTTCTCCCCTTATGCCGGATTCCAAGGTTCCGAGAAGACGGATTTCGTCGAGCTGTACACATACCTCATCATGGAGCTCAAAAAGATGAACGTCAAATTCGCTTACCTGTCTCTGGTCGAGGCAACTGGAGATCCTGGTGCCTTGATTCGAGATGAGAAAGAGATCAACGTTGGCAAGACATTAGACTTCATCTTAGAAGCCTGGGACAATTACTCTCCTATCGTGGTGGCAGGTGGCTATCAGCCTGACTCCGCTGCATGGGCAGTAGAGGAGCACTACAAGAAATGGGACGTGATGATTGCCTTCGGGCGCCACTTCATTGCCAACCCGGATTTGGTTTTCAGGATTCAGCATGGCATTCCCCTCACCAAGTACAAACGTTTAACGTTCTACCTCAAAAAGCAGTGGGAGGGCTATAATGATTACCCATTCAGCCATGAATTTCTGAAGGCACATCCAAAGGCCATACATCCTATGACTGAGAAAGAGATAAAATGATACACCTGAGACAACTTTGTGTCTGAGGCTGAGGCCATTGTTTCTGATTTAGCATGCCATGTTAGACCTTTGCATTCTACAACTGGATGACAGCAGATGAAATTGCAGCACTTTTGAGAACTATTGTAGTAGTACAATCATCAAAGATACTTCCATCATATGAGGAAACAGGTACTGCTTCGCGATATCTTTTCCAAGGCGCTGACGAGCCCTAGAACATGTGCCAAAGAAATTATTTAGTAAATGTTGATGTGGTAAATCAACGTTTCATGATCGTACTTTTCTTGCCAATCGCCCACATGATAGATACGTCAATATGCATGATTTCGTGTCTGAGAGCCATTTCTTGTCTCTAAATTGATCACTCGATCAAGTTGCTGTACAGCCCAAGTTCGATTGAGATCGTTGATTTCAAACACTCATTGGTTCAACTACGATCAGATAATACTTGCTCAAGATCAGACCTACAGTACCAGGTGTAGAAGCAGATGCTGAGTTGCCGCTCGAACGTAAGAAAGCCTACCTCCTAGAGCGAGTGGCAAGACTAAAAATTATTCTACCACAAAGGCATTCAAGTGGTTAAGAGCTTTGTAAAAGAAATGAAGATATTCTGATTGGTTCCCTCTAGTTCTGCGAATGGTCTTCCCTCTGTAAATATCCTACCAGTGACTACGAAGATATATTTCCAACCAACCTCCTGTAGATTGATATCCACTACTGCGATCAAAATGGCAGCCACTGCCTTTTTTATGATGCGTGTGCGCGCTGATCTCAAACACTTAACTATATTCTGCCGCTAAGTGTTTGCTGTCATTTGTACCTGGAAATCTTTATACTACTTTCTTGATTCTACTGTTCTGCGACTGCTTGCAGAATCGCACCATGGTTGAGTCAAGCAACTTATGGTGTTTGTGCTTGAGGTTGCTAGTGATAGAGCCCTGAAGCTGCCGAGCAGAACATATTGTTTGAAAATGAAGGATGGTGAGACAATCTTGCAAACCGATACTAGCATTGGTTAATGTAGTAAGCATGCTTCTCGGCCTATTTGGACCTCGGCCCTCTTTACGGCCACCATGCTGAGCAACAAAAGACCATCCGTACGTTTCAGGACGGCAAGCTCAAGCCAGATGCATTTGCAGAACCTCGACTTTTGGGACAGCTGCCAGGAGTTTGTGCTCTCATCGTGTCCTTCAATCGATTTCCACAACTGTGTGGTCCAGCAACTGGCGTTGATAAATGAAGCTGGAAGATTTAGTGTTTCGGTGACCGTTAATCCTCAGAATAAAGCGGCGCATGAGAAGGTCTTGGCAAAACGTGATAACCATCTGGTTACGTGATCAAAGAGTTTCATTCCAATTTTCAAAAGAACATTCTGACGTTCTATTTAGCGTTATTTTTTAAAATACCGAACGGCGATTTTCTCCAATCCACACCAAACTTTGTAACTTCATGGTGTAGTGGTAGAACCCGTGACTGTAGCGTATTATTGGCCAAGGTGTCGCAAATGCACTAGGAAGCTTGCATGGAGTCTTCTCCTTCTAGGAAGGACAGCCATCCATCATCAATATGACTATAGGTTTTCCACCAGATTCTTCATTCATGATATAGCTTCAAGATCAGTACTTCAGTCGCTTCCTGAGACTACTCCCTATGCCTACGGTGGGCATGGGAGTGGTTGGTTGTCTTCTCTCCATTGATATCGACCCGTCTGCTATATCAGACTGCCATCGAGCCATCCCCATTTCAATAGGTAGCCGTCAACATTTCTCTAGCTAAAAAGAACCACCAGCTATTGGAACTTCAAGTCCGCGAAATACCTATTCAGCACTTGCGATCCTTGAAAAGCGTCGCCGTGTCCAAAGCAGTACCATTGACACTGGCCACGAACTCATGGGTCAGGTGCGAGCAGTTGTGGAAGGTCAGTCTGCTCCAGCCATAGATAGAATCCGTTGCGTAGCGAGCATAGTTCTGGAGAGGACGGACCAAGGGGTCGAGACCATCGTAATGACCCGCAGCACCGTTGGTGATATACCATGGCGCGCTGGGGTTGTTGAGCTCCATGGGGTCGACGTTAAAGTTTGCGATAGGCGCGTTGCGCTCGTAGACATGGGTGTGACCGGAGAGGACCAGGTCAACATTGTACTCGAGGAGGAGCGGTTCGAAAACCTCCCGGCACTCTTCGCAGATAGTGCTACTCCGGTTCGCGGCACTGACGTACCAGGGTCGGTGACCAGCTGGAATGGGAATATCGTTAGTATTCATAGTAGCTTAAAAGGAGGAAATATCACGAGCAAGTCATAGGAGAAGCGCATAGAAAACATACCAACCACGATCCAGGGCGTCTTCTTCCGGTCAACAGAAGCCAAGTCCTTTTTAAGCCAGTTCAGCTGGGCATCACGGACGGCGAAAGGGCCGCTCTTCTCAGCTTCAGGACCACCGGGCTCATCAGGGGCAATAAGCCCATGGCCAAGGTCGGTCTCAGTATCTAGAGTGACATAGTGCACCATGCCATGATCGAAGGAGTACCAGAAGTTTTCGAGACCACCAGATTGGGCACTGGGCATGCGGAAGTGGTTGCGGAAGCCCGTGAAGTTGGTCTGACCAGGCATGCAAATAGACACGTCGTAGGTGATGTTGTGCGCCTTATCAGTGGTACCACCATTGTCACCTGTTGGAAATCCGTCAGTTGCTGGAAGTGGAAAAAGGGGGTCGCGAACGGGATCCCATACAGTTAGCCTCGTGGTTACCGGGTCCAACCATGTACGGCTTACGAGCAGAGATCGCCGAAACTTCATCATAGTATTGGTTAAGAAGAGACTCGTAGACCTTGGCACCGTCTCCGATTGTGGTGTTAGGGAGGAAGCCCTGGATTTCCTCCTTCAACCAGTAGTCCGCGTAGGCAATGTCACCCGCTATATGGAAACCACATGAGCAGACTTATCCTATCACATCGCTCATTTATGAAAAACTTACGATGCCACAGGAAGTCGGTATCAGCGCCCTGTGCCTGCAAGGATTGCATAGTGTTGTTGTCATTGGGACCAAGAGGGTGGCCGGCTCCAGCGCCTACTGTTGTGGTCAAACCCCGAGGGCCCATGAGACCCATATCGATGGCAACAGCGATCGAGTAGGGAGTCTTGTCGCCTGCGTGGCGACTGGTCTTGAAGGTGTAGGGAACCGATGAGTTGCTATCATACGGCTGATAGTAGTAAAGGGTGTTGGGCTTCAAATCCGCGATAGAAACATGGTTGTTGTAGGTTGTGGACGTAGGGTAGGTAACGGAGACGTTGGAAGAAGCAACACGGTTCAGGTGTTCAGGGTCACGACCGTAACGGACAGTTGGGAGCGACAATTGCGAGTAGGTGTTCCAACTGACAACCATACCGGTTGATCCGGCATAAGCCAGTCTGAGTTGCATCGGGATGGTGCCATTTTGGCCTGATGCACTGACAAAGTCGGCGAAGAGAGTAGATGCTTTCAACGCAGCAGAAACGAGGGTCACGACGCGATCCATGGCGAACAGCAACGAGACAAAGGTGGTTCAATTATCGGTCCTCGTTGTTGAGTGAACCGGGGATGGACGGGGATCGTTGTCCCGAGATTGGAGAACGTCCCGTTTTATAGCCCATGTTGGGGTTTGACCTTGAAAATTAATCGTGAACTTTCATTATGGAAATCGCGGTAAAGTTGTCCAGAATGTCACTAGAACCTGTCAATTGGCTTAGCAATTTAGATAAACGTCCGTCTAGGTTGATTTGACACTGATGAACATGCAATCTACAGACGAATTGCAAGGCCGCCTTTACGCATTTTTATGACCGTATCAGCACGTGGACGCAATTGAAGTAATTATAGGATAATTCAGGGGATCCGTTAGAGGAGCAAGATTGGTCAAGCTTTGCCGAGAAGGGGCCCAAGCCCTCGGAGAAATATAGTGGAGATATCAAAGCCCGAGGGCCTTATTTTTTATTACCCTTTTATTACCCCGTCGTTTCCCTATATTTATAATTATATCTAATATAGTTAGATCTAGCTACCTTTTCCTACTAGGTTTTTAATAGGCTACGTACTCTCTATAACCTTACACGGGTGCGGACACCCGCATAGGATAGGGACATTATTATCACGGGACCCTTAGGACTCTTACAAAGATCTCTCGTAACCACAGAGGATCGATATCGTATAGGTGTCGACACGTCAGCGCTAGCTCACCGTAACGCTCTCCTCTATATTAAATAGTCTATTTAGCAGAACCCAGAGGTTCTCTAAGAATCAGTCTCTATATTCCTCCAATATACTACTTGCCTTCCAGGCATGTTCGTCTTACCTAGTTAATAGGTACGCACTTGGTCCAACAGTTATTTGAGGGCAGCAAAAGCCTCGACGAGGTAATCTAGATGATTGTTCCAACGGCATCTACCGCATGCACAAGTCTAGGCCAAGCGGTAAGTCTGTTTTATCCAGTCTCTCGGCTCGAACGACGAAATTTCCATTCATTTGCAAAGCTCTCAGGTTTCGGACAGATGAATGAAACAGTTCGCGCGACTCCTGGACTTTTATTTGTCTGAGAACAAAGACCATTGGGCAGAGATTCAAAAGATTGCCCACCACGATACCCCGGAGGCATTCGAGAAGCCGCGTGAGTACGCACTAGAAGGCTTTGCGCCTAGCCACACCCGCATTTGGGGTCCTTCGAGCCGTGAACATCGAGAACGCCACTGTCGTCGATGGGGAGAGGCAGATTCCGGTGAAAAAGGGCGATACTATTTTTGCCGACTTCGTCACCGCCAATGTAGACCCAAAAGCCTTCCCAGACCCGCTGGAGATCAAACTTGACCGCCCCGATAGCTCCTATATTCACCAAGGATATGTGGGGACACGTGTCTCGGTCGACTTATCGTCATGATTTCATGGTGCAATTGGGTGCCTTTGCCAGACTGAAGAACCTACGTCGCGCTCCAGGGCCCGCTGGACAACTGAAGGCTACAACTGTCAATGGGGCTTTCCCGGTATATATGAATGAGGACTGGTCGGAGTGGACGCCATTCCCTGCCAATATGAAGGTTCAGTTCGACGGATTTTAAGGGCCCTTAGCTCATGAGACGATATTTATTGTCGGAATTGAAGAAATGGGTTGATTAAGCGAAGCCCATTGAAAAGCACGATTTCTTATGTAACCACACTGCCATGCAAATTGCCTGTGTTTAGTTATCTTTACAATTCAGTTGTTTCCATCTAACTGGCTACCGTAGGGTACTCGAAATACGGTAGTCCTCGATTTCCAACATTATGTCAGAACGAGCAAAGAACCGCGTAGACTAGTAGGTATCCAGGACGAATAAGATCAAGAGGAACCAATTCTAGATGAAAAGATTGATTGATTGAAGAGAAGAACACTCCCTTGTTCAGTATATCGCCGTCGGGATGATAAGCAATGGATAGTGCAAGCAAAGAAACAATACACGCAGGTTTATCAACATTAAATATAAAACTTTTCTACTAAGTCTTATATTATTATTAGTTATTTACTCTAGTTTTACTCATCGATATATAATATTTATTAACAATAACCGTACTATTACTAACGTTAGTCTTCATTTTAATTCAACTAAGAAAGTTCTTATTTTAGCGACAAAAGATATTACTTCAGCCTTAATAATGCTAATCTCTATTTCTTCTAGAATAAATAATGATAATAGTTTTGGAATCAGAAGTGGCAAAACACCGAAGCATATAGCCGAAGAAGCCGAGTAGCCCCACAACCTTGCTTCTGTGTAGGAGGACAAAAAAGCACGACCCTCGCTCATCTGGCTTCTTAGGAATTTGCCCATCGAAACAGCCGATTACTCTATTACCTGCATACAGAACATGGAACCCGAAAGTCCCGATCGGCCGCGGACGCGTGCAAAGAAGGCGTGTCTGGCATGTAATTCCCGTCGGGTGCGGTGCAACGTGCTTGACATGCAGCCCTGCCAAAATTGCGTCTCATGGAACCTCTCCTGTGAAATTGGGGAATCACGGCGTGGAAAGTATGTATCAAAACATTTACTTGGGCGTCTGTGCTTATTTTGATTGGCAGATATCCCCGCCGTAAGAAAAAGGGATCGGCTCGATTACCGGCTAGCTCAACTAACAGCGCAGTGAATGATTCTGATACCCAAGATGTTCAGAGACCGCTTCCATTGACCCAGTACTCAAAGTACCCACCTTCCCGCCCAGCCACGACAGACGATGCTATTCGTAAAACCGTCTTTCTCGGCGAATCCAGTCCTCTCACATGCGTTGTGGATGAAGGTCGTCGATCCCCAGCCAATGGCTATGCGCGTACTACCCAAAAAGGAAGACTCCATTACTCTATTCCTGAGGTCAATGGTGCGACTAAAAGTAGCGCCGATTCGCAAGGCCCTCGCCGTAAGCTGCATGATCGCCTTACCCGCGAAGGGGCCTTGATATTCCCGGCACCAGCTGTCTGTGACACACTTATTCAGGCTTACTTTGATTGGATGCATCCATGTTTCCCAATCTTAGATCGTGCAACTATACAAAGTGGTTACCAAGATGGTACATTGTCACCCTTGTTACTACAGTCGATGCTGTTCATTGGAGTGAGCCTATGCTCGGATATAGCCTTAGAATCTACTGGGTTCCGTGATAGGTACCGAGCGAAAGGTGAGTTCTATGAGCGGGCAAAAGACATTTATGATTCGGGATGGGAAACCGATACAGTTATCCGGTTGCAATCGCTATTTCTGTTGAGCTTTTGGCGTGGAACCCCAACCGAAGAACGAGATGTCCGATTCTGGCTCGGCGCTGCGATTGGTCTGGCTCAGACGAAGGGAATGCATGTCATGTACGCCACGAATCGGAAATTCCGACTGAAAGTGGATATGAGCTGACATTCCAGGTCTAAATTGTCCTTCTTAAATTCCAAGGATCAAAAAGTGTGGAAAAGAATTTGGTGGGCTCTATATGTATGACTTCAATTTCTAACTTTTGATCGTGAGTAGTTGAAACTAACTAAATAACAGGTTCGGGATCAACAAACATCGGCGGCATTAGGATTACCGCCCCGAATACGTGATGAAGACTGCCAAATAGCCGACCTGGAAGTCTCAGACTTTGAGGATAGTGAGCCCATCGGCCCATCTGAAATATTTCGAACACCACCGGAAGTTCATATTTCGTATGTGATGGGAATGGCTCAGCTGGCAAGGTTATGTACGATGCTTTAGTCCCTTCAATATCACACAAACACTGATACCAGATAACCAGTACGAGAAATCGTCTCCAGTCAGTATCTACCCGGTCATTCCAAATTGGATAACCCAGCCAGATCAAGGCTTCACCGACGCTTGATTGAATGGGAGTCCAACCTGCCAAAAGAATTGCAGTTTCAAATGCCCATGACCAGGGAAGCCATGTTCCTTTCTGGCATGCTCCATATGGCTTATAAGTATGACTCTTGTGGACCATTTTCTTTAAATCTGTCTTACTAACACGGATGAAGCAATCTTTATATTCTTCTGCACAGACCGATCTTCTTACAGCCCCCCGGGCGATCAACGAGCTCAGAGGGGAACATGGCATTAGATGCCGCAACAAGAAGCACACGCGTTCTTGAGGACATGCTGTCAGAGAACCTAGTCCAACATGGATCCCTTCACTTGTGAGTCTACTTTTTTGGTGTTGCTTTAATCTCCTTAATGACACATGAACTAACGCGAGCAGAATAACTCACACGTTTTCGGCTTTGTGCATTCATACCATTCACTTTGGGCGCGTTGCAGGCACAGCCCGCAAGCTGGCAGAGCATAGAGCTAAGCTTTGCCTTCTAGGGCTGAAAGAACTACAGAAGTCTTGGGATTTGGAAAACTGGGTTCTAGATCTATTCTTCCGCTCCTTGGATGATCGTACAGCTCGCGATCTTCGACTGGCCGATGTTACAGTACGACCGTCCGCGTCGCAGGCTAACGGTACCCAAATGCCTGCGGAAACCTCCCTTGCTACACCTACTAGTGGCCCATACGGGCCGCTTTCTCCTAATCCACCAGAACTTCTGTTGTCGTCTACGCACTCAGTTCCCCCTCAAGATCCAGCCGAAGATGCGGCGATAAATATGGATTGGTATGAACTTTTGAACATGGAGGGTGATGATGTGATGGGGATGGCGGGCTCCTTATCAAACCCGGATTACTTGAACCCACAGAACCTAGAGTTCCTCTACCGTTTTCTATAGCAAGACTCTATATATTGCTGTTTTTCAATTTGATATCCAATGCATATGATACAAAGTTTATATACGTCTAGGATGTAACATATTCTGTATCCGGCATTCTGTTTGTATATGAGGTCAAGCCAGACCCAATTCCGCGAGTATGGCCTCGTTGTGTTCTCCAACCTTCGGAATGGGGCCCATCTGGGCGCCATACCCACCCCTATCAGCTGATTTGGTCGATCCAGGAGGCAAAAGAGCTGGGACAGCACCGGCGGGAGTCTGCACTTGGGTCCAACGATCGCGGGCTTTTAGTTGGGCATGCTCCCAGACACTCTGCATATCATTGACATTAGCATTGGCGATTGATGCTTCTTCCAACAGGGTAATAGTTTCTTCTGCCGTGAATTCTGAGAATACGTCATGAATGGTTTCCTTGAGGGCATCCCGATTTTGAACCCGCAGGGAGTTGCTCGAGAAACGCGTGTCGGTGGCCAGTTCGGGTTGTGAGAGAACTTTCGTGCAGAAGTTTTGCCACTCGCGTTCATTTTGAATGCCAAGCATGACTGACTGTCCATCTCCAGTTTCAAAAGGACCGTAAGGATAAATTGCGGCATGTGAAGCTCCTGCTGGTACCGGACCGGGGGCACCCTCAAAGGCGTAGTACATCGGGAAACCCATCCACTCTACCATGCTCTCGAGCATAGAGATATCAATGTGGCAGCCCAGACCATCCTTCCCACGCTGTAACAGTGCTGAGAGAATATTGCTATAAGCGTACATTCCCGCTGCAATATCCGCAATGCTGATTCCAACCTTTGCGGGCTCCTTCCCGGTGCCAGTCACTGACAATATGCCTGCCTCGCTCTGTATGAGAAGGTCGTACGCTTTCTTTTTCATGTAAGGACCATTTTGCCCGTATCCACTAATATCGCAAACGATAAGACCGGGGTGATCCCTCTTCAAATTCTCATGAGAGAGTCCCAATCGGGCACTGGCACCTGGGGCCAGGTTCTGGACGAGCACGTCGGCCTTGCCGAGGAGTTTCATGAGAACGGCATGGTCCTTTTCATCCTTAAGGTCTAATGCTAAACTCTCTTTGCTGCGATTTGTCCACACAAAATGCGATGCTAGTCCTGAGACCCTTGTATCATAATGCCTGGCAAAATCTCCGACACCAGGTCGTTCAACTTTAATAACGCGGGCTCCGAGATCGGCAAGCTGTCGTGTGCAAAAGGGTGCCGCGATGGCTTGCTCAAGACTGACTACCGTCACGCCAGCAAGAGGCAGAGGACGATGACCTCCTGAGCCACTAGAGTACAGACGCGAAGAAATATATGTAGACCCCGCAGGCTGGACTGCGTTGAACAGGCCCAAGGGCCGGCAAGCAAGGGGGAGAGGCGATCTCATGATCGAATCAGAATTGGCAGAAATAATATGCCGAAACGAGTCAAAGAGGCCAGGTATCTCATATATCACCTTGCGAGGTCCATCTCCCGATGTTCCGACGCGGGGTGAAGGGTTCGGTTCATCAAGTGCCGAGCCCGATGAGTCGGCTATATGGATGCAGGCCGAGGAGCTTCTCAGTAGACACCTACAGCAGAGTGTGTTATACAAAGCGGACGAGCATACTTCGCACAAATCTCGCAATAAGAGCTCTATAGATAACATAAGGAGAGGAAGAGAGGGGAAGGAGCCAGCGTAGGACACTCATGACACGTGATACACCGGCATCTTCCTGGAGTCGCGTACGTTTATACCTCATTCTCCCGATTTCCGAAGAAGGAAGGCTGTCTCATAAACTAAATCCCTGCAGCAGAACGAGGTTGGTTGATTGCCTGGTTTCATGAAGAACAGACCTCGGAAAGCCCCTTTCTCATCGTGGCTCTTTGCCATCTCGAGTCAGGTCGATATCATTAGAAAACGACATACCGTGCGGTCCCTGCAGCATTTTGCTTTTGTTGTCCAGATAAAGCAAATACAATCTTGGCTCTAAAGTGCATGGTTTGCTCGATGTGAATATGTTCATCATACCACACAAACAACAACGCCACATATAACCCGTTTGTTTGCGCAACCTATATCGGTCTCAGTCCCGACCACCGTGATACTACTGTATTCCCCTTTGGAACGGAAAGTCCGAATCCACGCGGATACTTCAATTAGCTGGCACCCACTCCATTGAGGCAAGACACCCAGCCCGACGGAACACGGCAATCCTTATTGCCTTGAAAGATACTAAATTGATACTAATTGTTAACGCCAAGCCACCCCGCATAGCGCCCAGGCGGGAAAATTGGCGCGTCAACGGTTGAGCCGCGGGGCCTCGTATTCTCGGCATGTGTCCTCCTTTGTGCCTCGTGTCCACCCTGTGCCAGCTGCATATTGGGTCCAGGAGAAGTGATGGTCGGCGTACCACGCAGCAAAGGCTGTTTGGCGTGTCTCCAGCGGCGGGTCAAAGTATGATAGCCTCCAACTTGTTATCCCTTGCCGCAAACTAATGCGCAAAATCACAGTGTGATGAAACCCAGCCAGAATGCCAGTGTTGCCAAAGAAGGGGACTACCATGTCCCGGTTATACAAGAGAGCGGAAATTTCAACACCGGTTCGGCGTATCGAGCGAGTCGAAGCCATCGGAATCTACATCCCAAACACTTTCCCTGGCAACAACCTCGACCAATCATCCCGCGACCGATCATCCGGATGAGCTACTACGCCGCATTTCCATCGCGCAGGGATCGATGGATGAAGCTATAGTCCCAAACTTGGTTGCTGGGGTTTTGGACCAGCGACAACGAGAGGGATTTTGTGCGTTCGTCGATGATGTCTTCCCAGGCATCTATTACGGGTACAGCAACCGTGTGGAAGTGAACTGGTTTGACGTGGCTCGGAACCAACGAGAAACCGGGAAGCCGCTTGACTGGGTCTTGCGCAGTATTGGAACTTGGCAGCTGGGCAAAGCACACAATGATCCACGGCAAATGCTCGCCAGTCGAGAAATGTATGGACGTGCGTTGCAGCATCTGATCCATGCAATTAAAACTCCTTCCTTGGTCTGCACAGATGCAACTCTTGGGGCCGCAATTCTTGTTGGCATATATGAAATGATCAATGCGACAGAACCGAAATCATGGTTGACGCATTCACGAGGCATTTCCCATCTCTTCCGTCTTCGAGGACCAAGAGCCCATACATGTGGACTCGGTCGCACCTTGCTATTATCCTTTCGAGGATTTTTGGTATTTGAAGCACTGGCTCGCAGTGAACCGTGCTTCCTCGAAGGTGAAGAATGGAGATCTATCCTCCCAGAAACCCTGGAAAACGAAGAACGACGGGGCAAATCCTCTCCTTTGAGCGCGCTGATCGAGTATGCATTCAATGAAATAGCTCAATGCCCCGGCTTTCTTGTCAAATGCAAAATGCTTGTCGCGTCCCCGCAGGCTACGTCTACGGAAAGGGAGTGTCTCATTCGTGAGATTGCAACATGTCAAAATACCCTGCGTGGTCTAGAGTCACAAATGCTAGCTGGCATCAAGGCAAAACATGCATCGAGTGAAGTATCCTGTCGGCCTTTTTTCGGGGCGGTCCCTGATCCCAAGGCAGATAAACTGGCAAATTTCTCCCACAAAGGAATCCAGTCGGCCATTGCACTGCTCCAGCAGCTTCTGGTGGTACTGGTATCCGATCGAACTCGGCAAAAAGAAGCGACGCCATGGTTAACACTTGGAACAACTAACAGTGAATGGGAGACAGACATTGACCCCAATGAGATGGCCACACTGGCCCAAAACAAGACCATGCTGCACCAGACAGGTCCACAACTCCCCGGGAGCTCGGAGGCTTCGCCTGACTGTATCGCAATGTCAATGGGCTTGACCAAATAAGGCCCAGAATCCTCTCCCCGTTGCACAGGGTAGAGCCAATGTGTACAGCATCGGACAGGCAAATTGTCTGTCTCGAATGGACACTATATATCTGAACAAAGTTACGATATATATACTCATTGATATATTATTAACAAATGAAAATAAGAGCGAGCATATCCATGCAATCAACCAGCACCAAACTGTCTATATATATATATCTACGGCAGCTTGTTTATATTAAGCTTAAATCTTATCATTTTTTTTAATTGAAGCATTGGACTGCTTATCATTTCTCCTTTACTTGAAAAAGATTGTATGTACTCCGTATTACTATAACTAAGTTAGCTGTCCAAACATACTGCGTACGTCATACGGTTTGGCTCATTTGCCCACCGCCCCCACCTTGCCAAGTCGCTCCCCCTTCATCCAGTCTCATCCCCTAACCCTCTTCAAAACATTAAGTGCCAGGTGCCTGGTGCCCATAACCCTAAACCACCGTTGCAACTTGGATTACCACGCTTAGAGGATCATGTATTCGGTTTACTGACGTCAAACAGCTCCTTCCGCCAGCATCGCGAAATCCGTCCAACATCGAAAGATTAACACGGATATGGCCACTCGGCCACGGAGCTATTCACAGAGGTCCCGACCGACATGTCCTTGATCAAATGGCCTTCTGAGACTCAGGTAGGATTAGCCTGCTTGGCGAAGTACGCTGCGAAGGCAGCGGCGAAGAACCATCGCCTCACTCGCCTCACTCCTCAAGAAGCCCGGCTCGACGTTTTCAGGGAGTACAGTATCATACGAGGGGTCACGAGAAGTACCAACATTCGAAGGAGACAAAGGCGACCGCCACGCGACGGTGCATAGCGGCAGGCTCCGCTAGGATTCCTACTAAATTCGGGCGTTTCAATGGATGCGATGTGGTATAATATACATCGAATACAATAACGCAGTTGTCGGCCACGCTACCGTTTTCCACCGCATATATAAACCTTTTCAACCGATCAAACCTTGTCACTCTGCACAGGCGGCGGGACCTGGAAGATGTCCAACGTCAATTCTTCATCGGAAGCATGCCAAAGTCATCTGAACGTTGATTCAGGGCCTGTAGGAATTGATGAACCACTTAAAGGCCAAATTCCGTGGATTGAGGCAGCTCCTGCCTACTTCTACTTCACTTTTGCTTTTCTTGTGACTGGAGACCCTGTGTCGCATTATCGTATATGCTCGTTGTGCGTCTCTTGTCTATGAGATTACCCCTGATGAAGCAAACTATCATATTCTCATGCCAGGAGAACCTTGGCTCTCGTAGTAATTGCTTGAATCAGTAGGGAAAATTGGCCCGAAATTCTTCGTTATACCCAATGACTACTCGGAAAATACCATTGTAGTGGTGAGCAGTTATTGTTTGGTTTGCACACCTTCGTGCTTCGCCTGCCGTCCACCCAGCCGCCCAGCCTCTCGCGAGGACCATCTCAGTGATATTGAGCCAAAAGTACGCAGTGTTAGGGGTCTGAAAAAAGCCACCGATAACACCAACCGCATTTAAACTGCAATCAAGCGAGACGCTACCTGGGGCCCTCGTCAATGCTCTGCTTGCGGAGTAAATCTGTATACTGTTGGACCCAACCCCTCGATGTGCCGAGGGCTGGGGATCCCCAAGGGGCTGAACATTCCGGACTTGTCAGCGAAAGAAAGAGAATTTTCGCCCTCCGGAATGCTGGGGACAATGTTTCAAATGCGGCGATCGACAGTTTCGGCCTTTCTCATCGCCGGAATAGTGGGGCTGTGACATCGTACTGAAGTAATTCGATAGTGATGGCCACGATGATCTTCGCCCCACCAGATTCCTCAGATTTTGTCCGCCAATCAGGTGAATAGCGCTGCCTGCCTCGTGAATTATCCTCGAATGTGGCATGTGTAGTGTTGCTTCAGAAATGAAGTAAAGTTGAGAAACATTCTGTAGATAGAGTATGTTGGTGTGTTTATAAACCCGGGATCATCGACGTTCCTCAAACCATAAGGGCACAAACATTCTTGTCATGGAATTGTGGCTATCAGGACCCTGCAGGGCAGAGCCATGTGAAATCCCACTCCCTGAGACTATGATTGGCTCATAGCTAGAGTAGGATCGATTGTTCCTGAAGGAAGAATGGGGCGTGCTCCTGTCACATTTTTGAAACCGGCGATCAATCTCCACCGGAAAGACCTGTCGTCAGCATTGTGCATTGTGTGTACAGTGCAGGTACATTGTAATGTACCTGGATGTGACGCAGTGCAACGCGGGTTCAAGCGGATGTTCATAGAATAGATTGTGGGTGCCTGGAGTGGGCGAGACCTTTCAGCCACCGAGCTTGCGTGGCTCTCAGGCACCAAACCCCCAGATTGGTCGGGATGCATGCTAAGCATTCTGCTAAAAGTTAGCCCTGAAACGGGTCACCAGCGTCATATCGGAATTGGACACACTGCATGTCACCCATGGTTGGCGCTCAGGATCGGCCCAATGATCAATCTCGCCACATCTTGCGTGATCTTGGCTTTCCAGATCTATTCTTAGAGGTGACAGCTGACAGGGATCCGTGGGTTATATATAGGATCCATTCGCCTCCCTAGATTGACACATTGTTATCATAGAATCAATACAGTGACATTCACACTTTTTAAACACTCTCGTACTACAAATCGTTTCATATCCACGATGCCTTCCTCATTCTCCTCTAGTGAGCGCTCCGGCTCAGTCAAGTCGCATCACAGCCCCAAGAGCTCGCTACAGAGCAAGGCCGACCCCAACATGGCCCTATATGAAGAGCAACCTAGTATGTCTCGCCAGTCCTTTGCACTCATTGCACCTCTTACTAACCCCAACCAGTTGCTGTCAATACCCAGCCAGGAACCCGGGACACTTTCTCTCTCAGAAGCATCCAGCACAAGGACCGCGAGGGCAAGATCATCAGTAAGTGAGAACCAGAAATGGTCTCTGGATATAATAGTTCTAACTCAACGACAGCCGACCCCGATCTCTCCAACCCCACAAGAAGCCGTCTCGAGCGTCCCCTAGACACAATTCGGTCGTTCGACGCAGCCATTGATGCGCACAGGAAGCAAAACAGGATGTGAAGATTGGCATAAGGACGAAAATACTACGCCAGAACGGAACGAAGGAACGCTTTTACGCCAATTTCAATTCGCGAACGGGGTTTTGATGTATTATTATTCAATTTTACCATATGGAGTTACGGATATATCAACGGTCACTGCTATTATTTTTTAACCATATGCGTTCCGGAAAGACCGTAAATTGTCCAAAATCCAGAGCAATAGCTACGGTACTACCGGTCATAGCTGTGATATCCTGCAGTTTATTGTCACTCAGACCATGCATGTGTCAGATTTGAAGCGATCTTCCGGAATATTTTCAGGGATCGATATACCCACATACCGAGTCGGTTGTTGCTCGGGCTGGACCGATCTGATATGTCACTGCCGATGAGCTGAAGAAATCCCAGCTGCCAATTTGATCTACATGTAGATCATGACATGATACCCGACTTCGAACTATATACGTGTGGAGGGAATATACTCTTTCCAACCGTCTAATTACCATCAGACTGTATCCCATCTTTTGATTCCCCCAGAGAAACAAATTAAGCATTTCCCATGGCCCACTCGTCTGATCCCGAATACTGTAAATAAAGCAATTACCTTGCCCAGTCATTGCAGTGGATCGGGCTTTACCATGCGGAGAAGCCAAGTCCGAGGGTCGGAGCTTCAGCCTGCAGATTTGTTTGGCTGCGACGTAGTCCATAGCAGGACCAAGCAACGCATCACGTAGAATAATCCTTCAATTTGCCTAGCGTGGATAATTTTAGCCGTCCTAGTCAGAAAAGAGAAGTTCGCGATACCTAGTAAGAGGACACGCACTGCCGGCGCCATTCCAAGAAAAACGCCCCACCACACCGCGTCAGCCTGGGAATATTTTTCACTTTTCACTACAATAATATTTACCCAGCCGACCAGTTCTACAAATAGTAGCATGGTTAAGGTCATTGTCTCGGAGTTTGTCTAGAAGTGAATTCCGCGGTTTTGTAGCGAGATGTTTATCGAACACAGGCTTACTGGAACACGCCCGTTAACACCTCGGACAAAGCAGACCTTGCCCGGGGTGCAGAAACCAAGATACGCTTAGTACGTGGGTCTAGGAAATGGCCGTCTATCATTCGCTCGGCCTTAATGAACCCATACGCTTTAACCCAAGCCCTAATATTGAACGTGGTCCATCATGCCCGGCCTGGCAAAATTGACACCCGGGCGTCAGTAGCCCAAACTTATTTACTGGTGGCCACTAGTCTCTTAGCCAAACTTGGAGTGGATTCTAGTTGGGTCATTATACGCGTCCACTTCGATTTCAGGGGAGGCGAGCAAATCGGGTTGATCTAGTGCCTGTCTTGAGACTATTAATGGCCGCTGGACGTGAAGCCACCATGGATCCCTTTTGTTTTGTCCTGCCTCCTCTTTCAGCGACGTACCAACGTTCGTCATTCACTCGTTACTAGATCTCAACTCTCTTTCACTGCTTTGCTTTCTGTTAAACCCAATCCAACTTCATTCACTCGCTATATACACCCGCGGCACCTAGATCCGCAAAGCATTTCACCATGAAGTTCTCCTTGGTGGCACTGGCGACTCTGGTCGGCACTGCTGTGGCTGATTTGGATCCTATCGTTATCAAGGTAATGCCTTTTTTCTGGGGAGACATTGAAGCATCCAATACTAAGACTCCCGTGTCCAGGGCTCCAAGTTCTTCTATTCCAGCAACAACACCCAATTGTAGGCCACTATCGTGGATATCTCTGGTATCAATGGCTATGCTGACAAGACTCAACAGCTATCTTCGCGGTGTTGCCTATCAACGTCGGTCCCTCGTATACACCTGCAAACACATCAACTAACATTTGACAGAAACCGCGGATGGCAACAGTTACACCGACCCTCTGGCGGATGCCACTGCTTGTGCGCGTGATGTTCCTATCATGAAGGAGCTTCGCACCAATGTGATTCGTACATACGCCATCAATGCCTCGGCCGACCACTCCGCCTGCATGAAGCTGCTGTCAGAAGCTGGCATCTACTTGATCTCCGATCTCTCTGACCCATCCCAATCCATCGACCGTAGTGACCCTACCTGGGAAACCTCCCTCTACACTCGGTACACTAGTGTCATTGATGAACTGTCTCAGTACAACAACACTATTGGCTTTTTCGCTGGTAATGAGGTTTCCAACACCGTCGCTACCTCGGAGGCTAGTGCCTTCGTTAAGGCTGCCGTTCGGGATATGAAGAAGTACATTAAACAGAAGGGTTACCGGTCAATGGGTGTTGGATACGCCACTGCTGATGTGTCTACTATCCGCGAGAACATGGCCGACTACTTCGACTGCGAGAGTTCCGACGAGTCGATTGACTTCTGGGGCTACAACATCTACTCGTGGTGTGGTAACTCATCATACACAGACTCTGGTTACAACACTCGAACTGAGGAGTTCCGCGACTACTCCGTTCCTGTATTCTTCGCCGAATATGGTTGTAACGATGTCACTCCCCGTCAGTTCACTGAAGTGACCGCTCTGTATGGCGACACCATGGCCCAAGTCTGGTCCGGTGGTATTGTGTACATGTACTTCCAGGAGACCAACAACTATGGTAAGTGAGCCCGTACACTGAGTTGATTCAACCGCTCATTCCGTCATACAGGTCTGGTTTCCGTTGTCGACAGCACTAGTGTCAGCACCATGGCCGACTTCAAGTCCTACTCAAAGCACATCGCTACTGCAGACCCAACCGGTACCAACAAAGCATCATACACCCCCACGAACACTGCTCTGCAGAGCTGTCCTACAGTTGGCTCCGACTGGTCGGCCAAGGCATCCCCTCTCCCCCCTAGCGCTGATGTCGATCTTTGTGAGTGTATGTACGATGCCGCCGGCTGTGTTGTGGCCGATTCTCTCGCGACTAGCAAGTACAGCAAGCTGTTCAGCACTGTCTGTGGCTACACCGACTGCGGTGGAGTGGACCGCAATGCCACCACCGGAGTGTACGGTGCCTACAGCATGTGTAACCCCAAGCAGCAGCTCGCATTCGCCCTGAACAAGTACTACGTCGAGCAAGACCGTTCCGCCTCTGCCTGCAGCTTCGCTGGTTCCGCTACCACCAAGGCCACTACCAGTGCTACCGGCACCTGCTCCGCCCAGATGAAGGAGGCTGGTACCGCTGGAACCGGCACCGTCACTACTGAGGCTACTGCCACTGCTGACTCCAGTTCCTCTTCCGGCACGTCGACCTCGTCCAGTGGCGGTGCCATGAGCATTCACTCCAGTGTGACCTTCGGCTCTTTCCAGATCGGTGCCTATCTGGCCACTGCACTCCTGGCGGGTGTTGGCATGATTGCACTCTAAATCTGCTCTCAATTAGTCGGGACCGTCGGTTGATTTTAGTCCTTTTCCATTCTTGTGCGGTTTTATTGTGTATCCATCTTCATCTCTAGACTGGTATTGCCGACAGGAAACTGGCAACAAGATGCCTGGTAGTATTATTACCCTGTCTAGGCATGTATGCCAATTGGCTCTATGTTTGGAACCCCAGTGGATATACGATAGAACTGGCAACTTCCAAGCACTGAATTTGATTTGTATACCATTTTACATTAAAACTTTGGCGCCTTGCTAATATTTTCCATTGATAATCCTTTCTTTTTTTTCACTAGATGGTCCATTCTTAGTACCTACATATCACTCAGAGCCTCAACTCCCAACCACAGCCCTCTTGGTCAGTATGGCGGATGTCTCATCCAGTCTGCTCCAATCATGAGCATCTTTACAGGCCTGGCGGCTGAGGAGTACTGCACGACTCGTACGGTCTCTCATTTCCTTTTCATATTCGTCAATTGCAGCTGACGTCGTTAAATCCCCGCTGTAGATTCGTTCAATCGCCTCCATCAGACGGTACGCATCGAGGATTCCGTGGTTGGCCGCTTCCCCACGATCTATGAAAGTCAGGATCTACCCATTGTGCTCTAGAAATATGCACTTACACATTGTCATTGCATGCGCTGCATCACCGGCTAGTGTGACTCGACCACCCCGATTGTCCCAAGGGAGACACTCCCAATCTGCTAACTTGATCTCGGTGACATGTGTTCCAGCAGGAATCCGATCAACTGCCTTTTGAAGAAATGACACGAACCCTTGTGCCCGGTTCTTCATGTTGATCAGTCGAGCTTCATCAGTGCTTGCTACTTTGTCATCTGGTCCTTTCTCCGGCCAGGACATGCAAATCTGCGCACGATATCGTTCCGCATTGGTCCCGGCTGTTCCATTCACTTGTGGTGTTTCCAGCATGGAGAACCAGAAAAAAGCGCCTGTTGTAGGGTGGCAGCCTTGGAATAGTAATGGATCCATGTCACACAAGGGCTTGATTTCTTCCGGGGTAAGATCCACAGCAACTCCCGTGAAGTTGATCCCGAGTGTTTTGTTGCCAAAGGCGTCTGGCCGGAGGAACTGCCTGACCATCGAACGACTGCCCTCAACACCAACGACGAGACTTCCGGTGACATATGTGTCGTCTTCAAACAGGAGTTGAACTTGATTTGTGTCCTTCGGTACATTTAAACCGGTCACCCTTCGACCCCAATGAACATGGTCCTCAATACCAACAAGTAGCGCACGACGCATCTTCTCCCGATTCACTCTCCATCGAACATTAGGCGGAATCTTGAACTTTGGTTCTCCAGTCTGGAGGTTGATGAAGAGAAAGTTTCCGCTGTCATTGCGGGCTACATCTGGGTCCACTTGGACATCTTGAATGCGAGATAGGGTTGATTTGTCCAGCATTTTGAACATGGACTCCAATGCCCAGTGTAGGGTAATTGCCCATCCTTGACCACGCTCTTCGGGATTTAAGTCACGTTCGTAGATCTAGACCGGATTAATTCAGCAGCAGTTAACTCTAGACTATGTATTGATCCAGCTCACCTCAAAGGGAATGCCCTTTTTCTTTAGCGCTTGCCCGAGTGTCAGGCCAACAATGCCGGCACCCACAATAAGTACGGGGTTCATATTGCTCTGTGGGAAGCAAATAAATCAACAAATTAGGAGACGACTATGCAACCAGAATTGCTAGTATGTATGATAGTCCTGGAAGGACTAAGTGGGCAATAGATGCTGAAAATAGCGGTACTTGTATGTTACATACATGGTCGAGAATGCAGAGATAGTAGTCCCCGGCCTTTATGTTACTCTCCGACGTATCTGTTCCCTTCCGAGGCCCGTCGCCTAGATAAGAAGCGGGGTTCCGCCCGTCGGCAGGCTGCGACGGAGAAGGGATTCTGTGGAAACGGACACTGGAATATAAAGTGATTTGGGACTTTCCACTTTCTAGTTTCTAATATCGTATCACACTTTCAATCATGTCGCACGAAGCCTTGAATCCAATCCATCCCTCCGTTCTTCCTTATTTGGACCCGGTATTCATTCAACTATATAATGAAAATGTTGCGAACACGCCTTCAGGGCCAATTGACCTGGCCATTCTCCGTACGAAGTACTCGGTTTTGTACTCGTATGGTACGGGCCCTGCTCCAGAGTGTGCACGCGTATATGACGCCGAAGTTCCCGCTCACAACGGAGATCTGATTACTGTTCGAGTTTATGAGCCTGCATCCCCTGGACCATGGCCCGTACATGTCGATTTCCACGGCGGAGGTAGGAAGGGAATGAATGACAAAATATTGGGGTTTTACTGACATAACACAGGATGGGGCCTCGGTGATCTCGATACAGAAGCCCATATTTTGAAACATATCTGTACTAAGGCCAACGTTTGTGTCATTGATGTCGACTATCGCCTCGTCCCCGAAAATGCATTTCCTATTGGTATCCAGGATTCTTTCGCTGCCTTGCAATATATACACGCCGAAGGTGCCAAAAAGTTTAACATTGACCCTACAAGGATTTCCCTGGGCGGCGTCTCAGCAGGAGGCAACATCGCCTTGGTATGTGCCCATCTGGCTCGTGACAAAAATATTCCTTTGAGGATTATTGCTGTCGGCACACCTACCGTGGATAACATAGCCTTATACAAGTCCGCATCTGAGGCTCCTTGGCCCTCTATGCAAGAGATGCAACACGCGCCAACACTCAACTGGGCGCGACTGAAGTGGTTTGATAATCTCAAATGGCAGAGCATTGATGCTGAAGGTCCCAGTCGTGAATCGCAAATGGCCGCGGTAAAGTGGTATGCTAATTTGCTTGACGCCCCGGATTTCACCCGCTTACCAAAGACCGTCATTTATACTGCCGGATGTGACCCTCTGCGTGATGAGGGTGAGGCGTATGCTAGGAAATTGGTTGAGGCCGGGAATGAGGTTATTCAGAAGCGGTTTATGGGTGTTCCCCATCCATTCATGCATATGGATAAGGGTATGTTACCGATTTTGTTGCCACTGCCTTGGCCACTATACTAACCTATGCTTTAGACCTTTGGCAGGCTAAAGAGTTTATTGATATGACGGCTCAGCATATTAAGTCTGCGCTGCACGGATGATAGAATGATAGAAGATCCTCTGAATGAGCGTTGTAAATATAATGGATCGTTTCACCTGTCGCTTTGACTTAGATGTACATTTGAATCTGTTTCACTTAACAACGTGATTTACTGTAACAGAAATCTGGTTTCTTACATGCCGGTTCTCACAGAAATAAATACTTTTGCGGTTCGGAAATTTACAGCAGCATTGTGGTAACCGTTGTCTGGTAAAATTAGGAACTTAGTGCGCCTACCTGAGAACTGCGTGGAATTTAGGTCTACTTATATCTGTTCAAGTCGTATGTGTTTTTCTTCTACCTACTGCATCGCGGTCCAGCATCACAGATATATCTCATTCGAGGGAATACATCCAGAGCTCGTCCCCTTCGGCTTCCTTTTCATGGTCTGATGCTTGAAACTTAGGTACCTCGCTCGACATTAATAACTCTGATTATATCCATTCGCACTAATAATCTCTTGAGAACTATTATATTCTTGCAAATGTCCAATCGCTTAGACTCCCTCCATGTCATAAAGCTGATTTGCCAATGGAATGATTGACTCTTCCAGTGTTCGGAACCTTACCCCCAGGAGCCTCTGCACCTTGGATGAATCACAGGAGTAGTGTGTATCAGCAATACGCCTCCCGGGCTCGCCCACTGGAACTCGCTGCCTATCTGGAAGTCCAGAGCGAATAATATCAGCAACCTCCTGGGTATCATAAGATGCCTGAGTCACCAGGAATCTCTCATTGCCGCTTCCTGAAAACGTCAATGTTCTCAGACTTGTTTCAGCCAAATCCTCTACATCAATCCAGACTGGAAAATGAAGAATGAGTCCATGAGTATTAAGTTGGGGAGAATGACATACCGGGAGCTTTTGTGGGTGGAACCTCGGCATCTTTTCCTGCACTCAACACCTGCCAGATAATCTGGTTGCTAGCGTTGAGTTGGGAAAGGGAGGAAATCGGGTGAATCATACGGCCGAAAACCATTCCAGGGCAAAGCGTCATCAGCTGATATTGAACCGGGTTATCACGAATGTAATCCCAAGCAGCACGCTCCGCAACAACCTTGGAAGCGCGATATGCGGTAGGCTAAACTTTGTCAGAGGCCATAGAATAGTAAAGAGGGAGCTGAGTACTTACCACCATCGAGGCAGTGACACCATCTTCATAGGTCAATGGACACCAGTCATTCTCAGTATAAACACGGCCTGGCTGTAGGCCCAGGCTGGCATCATAAACACTCGCGAAACTCGACATGATCACAACCCTACGGATATTCGGATCCAGCCGAGCAGCCTCGCAGACAACCTGTGTACCCTTGACCGCGGGGATCATAAGCTTCTCTTCAAATTCCCCAGGGACTGCATCGTAATTAAAAGCAGATGCCAAGTGCAAGATTGCTTGGCAACCGTGGAGAATCGCAATAAAAGCATTTAGATCGGTTGGATCGGGGACAACAGCGATCTCAAGGAGAGAAAGATTGTCAACTCCAGCAGAGCTCAGAGATTTACGCGTAGCCTCTCCCTTTTCAAAGGAACGCACTGTAGCCCGAACGCGATAATTGGACCTTAAGAGAGTTGCGATACAGTGAGCGGCGATAAAGCCGTTGCCACCTGTTACTAGCACGAAAGATCCAGGGTCGATAGGAGCCATTTTTAATATTTCAAATGAGCCTGGAGAGGGATAATGGGATATTCAAGCTCAATTATATGCAGAAATTACTTTGTCTGGGTCTGTGATCGGCTGCTTACAGTCTTCCCGCGCCGCCGTCGGGTAGATAGCCTACTAGGATTCTCCTCATGAAGTCCCATCGGGGTCTTTAGAATCACAACTAGCGTACCTACTAAGGTACTTGCCCATCGGAAAGGGAGATCAAAAATTTGGATATTGTTGGCTAAAGTGTAAATGATTGAATAAAAAATGTCTCTAGTTAGGACATTGAATGTACGAAGGTCAGTCTTAATACACATAGCGGAAACTTTCATCATCTTGTGCGTCTCCAGCAGCTCCCTTGTTGGCCAACCGTGTTTCTATCCGACTACGCGCCGGCGCACCAAGCCGATCAGCGACAGAGTTGCGCCTCCCGTAAATAATGCGCAGGGATGTGGAGATCACAATCGCAGCAGCATTGACCGCAACAATGGTAATCTTTGCCGGAATGTAACTATTGCAGAGCTTAGTTCCACCATAGTAATTTTCTCCTATATAATGACTTACTGCGGCGCATCTTTGGCTTGAAAAGTCTGCGGACCTATGATATTCGCAATGCTGAAGCCAGCAGACACAATCCCAGCACCAGAGACCTGAAAGTGTGAGCGAAAGCAAATCAAAATGGTGGGACATAGCAATTACCTTCATTGTGAAGCCCCGGTAGTTCGCTCCTGTCCAAGCATAAATAAGGGCCAGGGGTGCAACCGTCTTTTAAGGTCAGATATCAGGGAATTTAAAATCCTGGCTTGACTTACCGTGTTGACAAGATAAATACCAGCCAAACAGCCGGCTTGGTTCTCAGATGGGAGGAACGACATCAAACAGGATCCCAGCAAAGTTGGAAGCAACAGCAAGTCGATTGCCAGCCATCTCGAGAAGCCTTTTGAGATTGCGTACGTGGACACCATAGTCGCCACGATACTCACGATGCCTGATGGCATATTTAGCAAAGCGCTTTCTTTGGAGCTATATCCAAACCCTTTGATGAGGATAGCAGAGAATGTAGTTATAACGCCGCTGGGAATTGTGATGAGGATTGTGAGCAAAACGAGCATCCACGTCTGCAAATCCCCAAAAGCTTCAAGAACAGACCGCCACCGGAAGACTTTGAGCCCAACACCAGCTGAATCGTTGGCCAAACGCTGCGCAATCCGTATTTTCTCGGGTTCGGTGAGAAACTTGGCCTTCTCGGGGCTGTTGGGAAGTAGAAAAATCCTATAGAAAACGCGGTCAGAATCTATTCGACGGGGGCTTCGATCAGACCTTACACGAGGATGGAAACCAAGACATTGACAACGCCAATTGCTACAAACATAATGCGCCAGCCACCGAAGGACATGCCGGCAGGGGCGTGCTGAGCAGCGAAGGAAATGAGCCCGCCGACAATTTGCCCAACGCCTAGCCCGCAGTACCAGAATCCGTAACGTGGTGTCGATTCTGCTCGGGTATACCACATGCTGGTGTACATCGTAAGAGAAGGTGCTAGTGCGACCATCAGTCCCATTCTTCAATACAATCTGTAGAGTACGCACCAATAACAGCCTCCATTAACCCCAGGAGGACTCTCAACGCGAGCATGTGGGAAAAGTTAGAGGCAGCCGACGAACAACAAAGGATTACGCCCCAGCAAAAGACATTGGCCCCAAGCACCTTGGTAACGGGAAATCTTTGCAGAAGAGCACCCTGGGGGATTTCCGCCACTGCATAGGCGATAAAGAATGCTGTTGCCAGCCACGAGAAGTCGTTTCCAGTCATTTCTAGGTCATCCTGTAGCCCCATTACATTTGCGTACTGAAGAGATTAGCCAACAGAGACTACTATCACAGGGGATGAGCTATACCCACATTGATGGAAATTTTGTCAATCATTTGCAGGAAGTAGGTCAAGAACATGATGGGCAAGAGGTGATAGTCAATTTTGCGCAGGAGCTTCTTGTCATTTATTAAGACACTGCCCAATGCACAATCCTCAGCAGCATCATACTTGTCCGTGAGCTCGGGTTTCTTCTCCATCGTTGCTGTCACTTTGAAGGAATAAAAATGTAGGGTCAGAATAAGACACGAGTCCCAGCATATTATCGGTTGGCGGATTGCCTTTAAGAAGCAGCTCAGACCAGAGACCAGGAGATAGCAATTCGGACCATCGAGCGCTTCCCCAGACAATGATAGGCGTAGATCGAGTGGCTGTCACTGCCAGAGGAAAATATGAAAGAGGTAAAGATCAACGAAGTTCTATGCAGCCGTCGGATAGATAGAGCCCCTCTCCGCCGCTTAGCGCGAGATAGGCAGAGAACCCGATAGAACTTGCAATCCGTCGAAGCCCTGAAGCCCAGGTTGAAAAGAGTATATATCGATCATAGGCAATGAAGTTACTTCATTGTAAACTGAAAAAAATAACTCAAGTATGCCTTCTCGCACCGACTCACCTCTTCAAATCGCCATTATCGGCGCAGGCCTCGGTGGTCTTGGCGCGGCTGTCGCCCTACGCCGTCAAGGCCATGCTGTCACGGTTTATGAAAGATACGATTTTGCCGGTGAAGTGGGCGCATCACTAAGTGCGGCATCAAACGGGTCTCGCTTTTTGGAGGAATGGGGTGTGGATGTGAAGGGAGCCAAGCCGGTTTGTTCGAAACTGCCGAATGATAGTTCACTAGTTTAATGGGTGACAGGTCATTCTCAAACAACTCATCATGCACAACTGGAGCGATGGTGATGTGCAGAGTACATATCCGCTTGGCGATTACAAGTCCAAATTCGGGACAGTATGTATCTATCGTTTCATTCATTATTTTCTCCTTGCTTTCACCTCTGTACACCTCTTTGTTTACCTCTTTTTACGCCTCTTTTTGCATGAAATTAATAAGCACTGACCGACGATAGGACTATAACAATTTCCATCGCATTGACATCCACAAAGAACTGTTGAAGTCAGCATTTGAGGCACCCGGAGAGGGTCCAAAGTGTGAATTGAAAGTGAATTTCAAAGCAATCGAGGTCAATACAGAGGAAGGTGTGGTGCGCTTCGAAAATGGGGCTGAAGCATCGGCCGATATTATTGTAGCCGCAGATGGCATCCGGGTAAGAGAAGAATCGATCTGTGGTGATTTCGAAGCTGACAGGTATGCCAGTCCCTTACCCGAAACATGATTGGAATCACTCCAGACTTCGAAATGTCAACTTCTTGCTGTTATCGATGCATAATTGGGGCTGACAAGCTTCGGTCGCTTGGCTTGGAAGATTATATCTCCAATGAGGCAATCGAGTATTGGGGAGGATTCGGTATCAACAAGATTGTCATGTCTCCTTGCAGCAACGGTGAAGTAGTGAGCTGTTACTGCTTCTATCCTGCATCGCACAACAATGTGCGCGACGATGGGTGGAATATCAGCGCTACACCGCAGCAATTGGTGGATACATTCCCGGATCTGGACCCTAGGATGAAGACTTTAATGTTGAATGCTGAGGACATCAAGATGTGGCGACGTGAGTCTCTTTTGTTCAATGCCAAACTCCCTGCTGACCTTTGACTATAGTGTACAAGCATCAGCCTTATCCGTATTGGGTCAAAGGCAAGGTTTGCTTGTTAGGTGATGCTGGTAAGTTTGAGATATCCCCATTCGAATTCAAGCTGCTGATCTGCTGCTAGCCCACCCTATGATGCCCGATCAGTCACAGGGATCTTGCATGGCATTCGAAGATGCAGGCGCATTAGGCCTCGTGTTCAACAAGAATTTCCGTGAAGAATACGGAATTATTGAAGGATTGAAGCTTTATGAAAAGCTGCGGCGGGGGCGCGCTACTCGCGTGCAAGAGGCGAGTTTCAGAGCTCGCGAGAACCTCAGCGAGAGAATTGGGTGGAGCTCCTCTACGGATCGGCCAGGAAAGCTCACCATTGAGGAGGTGTGTGGTTATAACATGAAGGACCATCTGGCTGAGTTGGTCGCTGAGGTAAAGGGTGCTCGGGTCTGATGATTGCTAAGTTCTTGCACGCACAATCACTTGCCTGGCAGAAGGTATGAATATTGCCCGCCTTGAGTGAGTCTGCCGATTGGGCTCAGAGTTGGCTTTCCATTTCATACCCTTACTTCTCTTTCGCGTTGTAAACCCCTCCCCTATGATACGTATAAAACGAATTTCTTCTTTTATCAATCGATGACATTGACTATCAAACAAATCATACACGACATGAGAGCATAAACAATAAGTTATATAAACACTACACCAGGGAATTGACTATATCTCACAGCGGCCCAGTTGAGATCTGAAGCATCGTTCCCCCCTTTCCAAACGGTCTCCAGCAGTTGACGAGCATGATGAATGTGGCTGAAGCCCAAGGTATTCTCCATGACCATAAGCCTCTCTTTCACAATCATCCGTCGCTCAACACTAATACTGCTGGACCCAGCAATGACAAGTGGGAATAGAAGACATCCCTCGACTCTACTTGCATAGGGGATCTTCTGCACAGACTCGAGAATAGTAACAACACAGCGCTCCACAAACTCATGGAGGGCATCATACCCTTCCACAATCTGATGCAGCCGAAGTCTGATAGCCCACTCAAAGGCGGTAGTAGCGTGGTACGTGTCGGACTCCAGTTCTGCAGAGTACCCACAGTTATAATCAGCGCGCCATTCATCGATTCGAGCTTTCAAATGCGTAGCCGCAGCTTGAAAGCCAATTTCAGATAATTCGTCGATGCGCCTACTCCTATGATTGGCCAACAAATTGACCATCCCAAGATAATCAAACAGCGCCGGCGATATACCGTAAATGGCATCCGATGATCCATTCCGGTCAAGCTCTGGAACTCTGCTCCGTCGTAATGAGGTTGTAAGATCCGTTATACTATCATTGCTCTGTAACAAAGGAGCCTTGCAACGAGAAATAGTTGACATAGAGTCGAGATAGTGGAAAAGACTTATGCAGAACGTCCACTCATCGGATGAGATGAGGTTTTGGAATGCAGGAGACTTCAATATCGCGCTGGCGGCTTTCAAATGCCACTTCCAAACGCGAGATGTACCATCAAATAATTCCGTAAGGCATAGCAAAAGCACCGTGGCACAAGCTTCAAATATCGATTGGCGGTCTGAGCAGCCCAGTAATTTGTTTACTTGTGTCAAAGCTAAAGAGGTCAGCGTATGGTCAAAGCAGAGGAGTCAACAAAGGTGCAACCTTTGCCTTGTCGGGTCAGGGCGCATCCCCAGATGGTTGGGTAGACTCTCTTCCAATGGCAGCCACTTAAACTCAGAATGACGCTGGTAACCGTATCCGAAATAGTAGCCAGTGGCAGGAGAGTGACCAAGAACGGGTTCCGATCTACATCCTGAGAACGCGATAAAGCTCTCGAAACGACGTGGATATAGTGGTTGAAGAGCGACCGGTCCTCTTCAGTCCGCAAATGAGGGTTTGCCGATATAGGAGACCGACTTAAAGGCAAGTTCATAGAGTTCTTCCGTGGCAATGAATGGGGAAATAGCGTGGCAATAAACTCCTCATCATCGGAAGGGGTAATGGGGCTGAGCGCAGGCGGACCGCCGTCGGAATCATCAATCGGAATGCTATCAGCAGACACAGTTGCAATGGATATAGGCGAAGGGGTATCATTCATGTCGGGACTGTGCACTTCAACATTCATAGCCATAGCTGGCCACTCACAGGGAAGATTCAGGCGGCGACAATCGCTGCACCTGGGACGGTTCTCATCGCATTTCTTCTTCCTACAGGCCAGTCAGCTTCCGAGACAAGGGCCTATTAGCTCCACCATATTACCTTGTCTTGCAGGGCAAACAGCCGCTCCGGGACCGCGATGCACGGGGCCGTCGCGCAGGTGATCTGAGAGACAAAGTGGACTCTTTCTCTGGAGACCGGGGCTTGCACACATGTCCTAGACCTATAGCCAAGGAATCAGTTCATGGTCAAAGATAGCTTGGGAATAGTGCATAATGCATACGCTTGCAGCGTGAGCAAGGTGACTCGCCGTCGCATCGTTGTTTCTACCATTATTAGCGTGATGTATATATGGTGGGGGAGCACATCACTCACGATACGTGCGCAACGGGCGCAGCAGGCTCGACCAGGGGTACTCATTGTGTGCAGAGAATAGAGGAGAAGACCCCAGATACGACGGTTTCCTCTTATCGGCCAAGCGACGCTGATAAGATGTTGACGATGATTTGGCGGATTTGCCGAAGTGCGGGGATGAGGCTTTAGCGTCGCCTCTTTACTTGGACAAATGGGAACGACTAAGGGGTAAGCTATCTTATTTTTGGTGTTTCTATTTTCCAATATCAATGTCCATGGCCAAGCATCCTTCAGTAAAGCATCCCCCATTCGAATTCATTTCAAGCAAGCGCAAATATCTAGAACCCGAGAGTCGAAATCGACTCCATCAGAGGCCAGCGACCCCTTTACTTGCCAGACTTCTCAGACTGAGAAGGCTCAGCGGGAGGAGTGTAGGTAGAGTTACCCTGGCCATCGTTGTGGTAGGTACTTCCGTCGGGGTTGGAGTAGTAGTACGAGCCATCCCTAGATGTGTCAGTCATGTTTTGGAAGGCCACGGGTATCGACTCACTGGTTGGAGTAATCAGGACCAAAGTCGCGAACGCAGAAGTGGTTGCCCTGTGAGGAATTCAGATCTCGACTCTGTTGTGCAGTCAGTTTTGCAACTCACCTGGCTATTCTGGCCAGAGTTGTTGTAGGTGTAGGAGTTGCCGTAGTTGTCTTCCGGCATGGTTGCGGTTGATGAAGGTTGATGAAATGGATCAATGTAGAGATGGATGATGGAAAGCAAGTGAGGTGGATGAAGGGAAGAGGAAGAAGCGAAAGACGAGGAAGATGACTGACGGGCTTTTTATGGTTTGTTTGTCTGCCTCAATCGCAGCCCATACGCCTTCCCAAGCAGACACAAGCACGTAACCCTCACCAAGTGATTGTAAAAACTTTACTACCTGGACCATACTACCTAGGCTTTGTTTAAGCTTAAAACCGCACCTCGCGGTATTTGTTCATTTTCCACAGCCCATATCTCGAAATTAGTGCAGTACCTACCACACTCGCTCCAACAAGAACTGCAAATGCATAAGCGCTCTCCTCAATGTAATTAAGCACATTCTTACCAAACAAGCCTGCTACGGAAGTGGACACTGCAAATCCGAGCATGCAAATATCAGCTACGCTTCGAATATCATGATCCGATTCGGTGCACATCAAGAATCGACTGGGTGGTGTCCGTAATTCGTTTGACATCTCCCAATAGTGCAATCGCAGACTCGGCGATCTTGTCTGCATTCTTATAATATGCCTACAAGAGATATTCAACCTCTTGGTGGTCCTCAATGCCATGGCGCTTTCCGGACTGGCAATCAGACAGGTACATAGTGGCCATGTCTTCCAGACGGCAACAGCAACAATTAACATCTCTCTGTCAGAATTTTAGTTTCCATAGAAGTATATCCAACTACAGACTGAAGTGGATATTCTCAAGGATCACTTAACTTTGTTCAAAGGCAAGGCATGCCTAGAACTTCAGTTTGTTGAATGTAGCATTATCGAAGGCGATGGCAGTATCAACATCATGCAGCTAGCAAGTTCTCGAAGGGGAGATTTTAACCGGGGTATCCTCGCTCATAACTGGATCCCGGAGAAGGAAATTGCGAAGAAGTATCGGTAATGGGCAGCCAGAAGATCTCCATTGTCAGACACCTGTGCTATACACATCCAACGTCCGTGTTCGTTCAACAACGCTTTCCACCGAGAAGAAATGTGGTTTTCATCGGATTGGAAGGAATACGTCCGGACTTCCAGCAAGCTGGTTGAGCCACACCGAAAGTGCGACAGGTTATGTAAATCCGATCAGGCACAATTTGCTGTTGGTCCCATTTGCTCATAGCACAACCGGCAGATTAGCCGTATCGGGGCGGACAGTGTGCAGAGCTCAATTACTTCGGACATCACGTTAAAGTCGGTGACCGGGGGCGCAAGGCTCTTCGGTGGGTCTTTGTTTACAACAAAGAAATGCGCCAGCTGGGTCGTGAAGTACGTGGAAAACTGCATTTCGTCATCCACCATGGTACTACAACTAGGTTGTGGGTTTCTTCACCTGTTCAAAGGTCTCTGCTGCGATTTGTTCCAGCTTTTATTTACGTTATCAACAGTCATTGCTAGGGAGAGTGGCATGCACCATCAACATGTAGCTATGCAGTCGTGATTGTCAAGGATGGAGCCATCCGACTTGAGAGATATCAATATGGCAACATGCCGTCTTCTCGGAATGTCGTCCAATCGGTCACCAAGTCATTACTATCTACTGCGATTGGCATCGCAATTGAAAAAGAGTTCTTCACTCTGAATGTTTCGGTATCAACGTATGTGCCGGAACTCACCGATACACCTTACGGACAGATTTTGCTGCAGAACCTCGCCGATATGACTGCAGGAGTTGAGCCTCCAAATGGAACTGACGTTCCCAATTTATTCACCGACATTTACCCGATCACTGATCCAGAAGCCGTGCTGGATTTTTTCAAAACCTACCAGAAGGTGGCTGAGCCCGGTGAAGTTTTCAGTTACCATGACGAAAACTACTACGTTCTCGCCCTCTCTCTCACGCGTGCCGTCGAAGTACCACTAGGAAACTGGATTACTAAACACATTTGGGAGCCATCAGGGATGGGATACGATGGATTTATGCGAACAACCGGAGCGCACCAGGTTGACGGCTATGGGGGATTAGCTATCGCCTTGAAGGACATGGCCCGCTTTGGCTTGTTTGTCCTAGATTATTTCCATGACATAGCAGGACCTGATGTGCCAAAGCGCTGGTTCGATAATATTGCCGATGCGACTACAAGTACAGGGATTCGTGCTCCTGGTAACATCAAAGAGGTACCAAATTCGGGTTATCAAACTGGGTGGTGGACTATGCCAAGGGATGAGGATACGTATCAGCTATGGGATGACCGTGGGTTCGCTGCATTGGGGACATATGGCCAGGCAATCTATATCATTCCGGACATTGACGGGGTTATTGCCATGCAGTCAAGCTACCAGATTCATTATGCCGACCTCTTTTGGTATGGCCCAGAGTTTGTGACAGCTGCCGCTGTAGCAGTAAAACATTAGGCATAATTGCACCAAATCTACATTTTGTAGTGGTGGAACCCGTGACGGTAGCGTGTTAGTGGCTTGAGGTGTCACCAATGCCTCAGGATGCATGCATGCAGTCTTTTCCTAGAGATAGCAGCATCCTACCATCATCAATCTGACTACAGTTTTTCACCAGATTCTTCCCTCATGATATAGCATCAAGTTCAGTACGATTACCACCTCCAGGGACCTCTCTCTACGCCTTCAACTGGGCATGGGAGTGGTTGCTTGTATGCTTACTCTATTGGTGTCGACCCATCTGCCATGACAGACTGCCATCGTGCCATCCCCTTTTCAAGTTGGGAAAGGCCCGTAAGAAACCGGATAGGAGAATTAGCAGAAAACAATACCTTACATAGCCTTTGTCGCACAGCATGAACAGCTTCACGAATGCTATATGAACAAGCCGAAAAAAGGCAAGGGTTCTATAACAGTGATTCAAGATGGAATTGTTTCAATCATGGTCCCTCATTCACTTCTATCAACAGCGAACGAATCTTGGTATTCCATCTTGCATGAATCTCTACGGCAGCCTGGAGGATTGCATAGGTTGTCCATTGTTTGGATTTGTTCCCCGGGGTTTGAATTGCCTGTAGGGCTGATTTGCTGTCGCATAGAATTGTCAATGTCGCTAGACTACTGTTCCCTTAGAAGGTGACAGGCGATCTTGAACACCGAGCTGATATCGCAGAAGATGCCTATCAGCTCTGCTACTCTGCTATATGTGCCGACCACCGATCTATCGGTCCTACTTGGACGTATTGTGATTCAATGACCACTAGGTTGTCGAGTGCTACGACGGCGGTCCCTAGATAACCCTCGCATCTAGAGGCATCCGAGTAGACCACAGTAGCGGACGTGGACCGTATAGACCCGGCCGGTTCTCTTACCGTCTCTCGGTTTAACCAGATCTCAATCTTCGTGAAGGGCTCTGAGGAACAAGCAACTGACGGTCTCATCAAGCCTTTGGAATCTTCGGCCTTTTGCAAATTGTGTAGTCTCCAAGAAATCAAAGCCGCGGAGACTCAGAAACATAGTGTGTATTAGCGCTGGCCCACTTTCCACTTCTTTTTCCCATCGAGGATTTGAAGTGGTTTTAATGAGGCCTGACTGCTGTGCTTGGTAATCGTAATGTTTTATTGCTAGTTCGCTACGAATCTTTAACTTATCGTAACATTTATTCAACTTCTTTATATACATGTATTCAACACAAAAAAGCGGGAAATCTACTAGTAAGTACAACGCCCTGAACCCCCTGCCAACTAATCACGGCCCAGATTTACACGGTTCGAAACACACTCTTCCATACCGGTGCTTAGAGTTTAGCACGAAAGCGAAGGAAATCAAAAGCCGCAGCTAGAAACTACATCCCACATCCAGCATAAGTAAGGACATCAGCTTCAAACTTCCGTATCGGACACAACTTGAATTCCCTCGGCCGCTTGATTCGGATAAATCAGCACCGATAACACTGCCACACCTTCATTCACGAGCATCTCCACCGAATTCCAATCCACATATATCATCAACCTTACCGTGTTACCTCCCGAAGAATTCGACGCCGTACGCACAGTGTCGTATACCTGCTTTGGACCCGATGCCATGACATCTGTCGCCGAACCGTCGGAGTTCCTGATCAAAAATGCATAGGAATGCGTGAAGTCGTAACCGACGGTCGTGCCGAAAGACTCGTCAGCTTTGATGCGAATGTGGACTTGCTTGCCGTCGTCCCGTCATCCTTGGAGATCATGGCACCAATCATGTACGCACCTCCCACCAGGTCATTGGGAAGAGATGCAGAGGCCGGATCCGTCGTAATGGTCTGCCCGCTCACGGAGTTGGGGGGTGCGACAATATTTTCATAACCCTCTATTGGGTTACTGATTAGGGTGGAAGACCCGTTGATAGTCTTGAGCTTGACTTCCCGGACCATACTGCCTTGACCGGCAAAATCGCCGTAATAAGGAAGCGAACCTGCGTATTCCCAATTATTCATCCAGCCAATTGCGTAGCGGCTGCCGTATCTGTCATTCGGATTGTCCCAGCTGACTGTGGCGCAGAAGTCAGGCCCGCCATCCATCCATTGCGGGAGGTGGTTCGTTGCTGTGAAGCCGTTACCATCCCATTCCCCGGCCCAATATACGGTACCTGTTGTCTTACCGTAGCGATAACCATTCGCACTCACGGATAAGATCCAGGTGCGCTTTGTGCTGTCCCCGTCTAGGTCGAGCTGATATAGATCTGGACACTCTATATGATATAACAACAACGGAAATGATGTACTACCCCCCTTCCTCCCAAGCCCCCGTGGGGATGCAGCTGAAAAAAATAGGCATCGTCAACTTTTCCGGGGCGGTCAATTGGCCGAGTGTCTGGTTTTGGCGTGCTCAGATGGCCAGCAGAAAGACCAGGTGAAAGGGAATCAATTTTACAAAAGCAGCCTAGGGCAATGGAGTAGGTTTCGCGACAATAAGATGATCTTGGTGCAGTTCCCTGTCACCAAATGTGCATCCATATTTTGGTTTCCTTGGTATCGTAATTGCGCTCGCGTAGTGTGGCCAGCTTAAGCGATAGTAATACGGCAACGATGGGGACGCAAAGGATTGGGCCAATCTGGAGGCCGTATTGAGTTTTCCTCTTGAGGTGCAGCTTTAGTCGAGTCAAGCATCAAGCCATGATGGGTCGTTGAATTGCTCCCCTTTCTTTCCTGTATTTTCAATTTGATTTCATTTTCAATTTCCAATTTCATGTTTCGCATTTCTAATTGCGACATAATACAAATACAAGCAGAGCAAATTAATCTATCGCGGGTATCACTAAGAGCAACAGAGCCTTCGTGAATGCATCAATACAGATGTCCTCCGCTCGGCTATGTGTGTCCAGTATTTACCTCCAGGGGATCTTTTCCTAAGGTCCACTTTTCAGCTATTTCTTACCTTGGATAGACCTCGTTCGCCTTTTGGGAACGGCCTCGGGACAGAAAATACTGCAAACACGGAGAGCATGACGTTCATACAGTACTTTATGATAGACAAGCAGTGCAAAAATTCCCAGTTTGCCTTTCGCTTTGTCAAACCTCTCTTTGTTAGAAAGTTTATATAGACTCTTACCTTTAGATAGTCCAATACCTTTCATCTCTCTCTCTCTGCCTGGCTCCGTCATTTTAAGCATCAATGGTGGTATTTGCCTTGAACTCCTTTACTACAGTTCGATTAATCTGAGACGTGGATATCGCTAAATTCATTTCCCGCCATATTTTGTGGTGGTCAAAAAGCGCATTCCACATTTAATACGAGTAGCTAGTATGCCGTGCTGCCTCTGTGCGTAGTTCTAGCACCTGGGCCCTCTACGCCTGGGTTTTGAAGAGCGCTGATGACTCTGTCTTGCTAATGGATTTCCTCAAGAGCCAATGAAGGAAAGACATTTCTCCACAAAGCTCCTCGAGAAATTTACTACACAGGCGGGCATTGCGGCTTTTGCCACATACCGGAAATACTTAGCGCCCAGACGCGATGTGCTTGCTTTCCTTGAGTATGATCTGCAAAAGCTGACCCTGTTGTACCATCGGGCGCGAAGCCAAGCGACGTTTGTCTTCAGCCTATTCCGAAAAGGTGAAATGGAAAGAAAGAACAGCTCACTAGGGCCCGAAATGGTTGCGGGCGGTCTGTGCGATGGGTTCCGAGAGGTAGTCGGGCGTACTGAGGCCGGCAATCCGAGATTGACCACTAGTGCCCTAGCCACTCATTCTGGGTAAGCGGCTTTGTATCTGGAAACCCCTGGAAAAGGGGACATCGCCGAACACAGCGCCTGTAGAGAACATTATACCTACGGGGCGCAATGCGGACATTGGAAGGAACAGTTATCTACACATAGACGTTATAACACTGTATGTGCCAGAAGACCAGACAGATCAAGTCTCAGCATATTTCAGCCGGGTAGTATCTATTGATCTGATAGATGCGCGACTTCCGGCCTCACCGATAACCGAAGGGACGTTTATTGATCCCGCAAAACAAAGGCGACCACAGTAGCAGCTTTTCGAATATTTCAAGCGGGCGTTGCATGTTGCGTAATTGCTCTACTAGCGCTGCGAGACTTCTTTCTTTTTCATTGAACCTTACATACGGAGGTTACGTGTTCTTTGGTGCAAGGATAATAATCCGCATCCCGCAGACTCGCGCCGTTTGGAGTACTACACTATTCTCGCAGTGCTTCGACTGCAGCCCGCACTCCGTAGGCTGCGTACCTACTAGATAGCACTTTAACTGGCGGGTAATAGTACGCGGAAGGATGCGCCTAACAACTTGGATAGCATATATTGGTGAGTTCCGGAATAGAAAAAGAGCCAAACGGTTCAGAACCTCGCACTCGGTCATGGCACCTTCAAAATGATCCAAAAGAGCCGTGAAGATTGGGAGACGAACAATACAAAACCTCGCCTCTCCAATTTTTGTTTCCCAATCCCTCACAGCATTCGAACAACTTCCATTGCTCCTTCGACTTCTCCTCAATCCCGCTTAAAGTGCTTTTTTGTGTCACCCTCTAAAGGTATGTTGATGTCGAAACCTAAATTCGCAAAGGGGTAAATGTGTGAATAATTTAATTACACCTAATAGTTGCACTTTCGACAAAATACTCTCTAACTGTACCACAGACTGGGCTTCCACACGAAGCAAGGCAGCTTTAAGATAAACTCCTCGTCTTGCACTCTACAATCTTCCACGTAGCCCCCGAAGTTCGCCACTGGAAATGAGTAGTCGAGCATATTGACATCGCTTCATGTGAGGCCTGTAGCCTAAGACCATTCATTCCCTTTCTTGTGGCAATACTCGACTGGCACACATGCCGCAACCGACCCCAATCAGTGATCCGATGCCCGCACCGCCGATCTGACCACGCCAAGCTGCCAACCCAGCTCCAGGTGACCGGATCACAACCATGGCGACAGCACCCAAAACTGCTCCAGCCTCACTCCAGTGATCAATAGTCACTTGTCCATGGTTGTTCAACAATCTCCAACTGCGATCCATCCACTCGATCTCATCCCGGCCCCACATCCGAGCTATCAGGCCAATCCCCATTGTTCCAGCCCCAATAGCCCCTCCTAGGCCAGCGGAGTGAAGTGCAACAGGAAGAGTGAAGGGCAAACGTTTGACAAGGGCTTTGATACTGCTGTTAAGTAGGCCAATCGCCGACCCTAACTGGAAACCACGGCTAAGGACATGGGTTGCGAGGATCGTTCGTGCCATAGGTTGGTCTTCGGCATATTCGACTCTCGGATAGAAATGCGACATTATTATCGATGTTCTGGAAAACGCTCTTCGGGATGCGGGTTGGGTTTTGATTGTAGCTCAGAAAGGGATACTGTCTATTTTATATTTTACACACTTTTGCGGAGTTGGGAGCCGGCATCTAGACTGAAAAGGTGCGGAGGAATCCCGCGGAGAAACTTGGTTCCGTTTAGCCACTCCGAGGGCCAAATGTGGATCCGAAACAAGGCAGTTGCTTACCTGTTTATTAATCAGTGATAGTTGACAAGAAAGTGATTCCGGTTTGCTGATAAAATCGCCGAGGTGTAGGTTCTATTTGGCGAGATATTCTACAAAATGCTTTCGATAAACCTGATCCAAGCCCTTCTAATTCTGTAACCTTTGTAATCGCAGTGCAAATATATTTAGCTCAGTATTGAGCCCTGGTATCCCGAAGTGGTCCTAAATGCATTGAATCAAAATACGTATAGGTCAGATATCAGGCAGGGAACGGCCTGTGAGTGTTTGGTTATTAATAGAGAGTTGGTCCGGGTAATAGCACCTTGGACAACTGCTATAGATACAATGTTCTCCCTCCACTTGTTTTAATTGCAGACGATGTAGATGTAACTTCAGTGCCTAACTGCCCTAGCTCCAGCTAAACTGGGGATTGTTACCCTCTGCAATTGTCATAATAGAATCGCCTGGCATTTCCCTACCCAGCGACATAGAATCGTCTCAATCAACTAGCACCCACCCACCCAAGGCACAGATGGGAGCAATCCAGAGTGTAAGTATTGGAGGAAGGAAGCGGGCCTGCCAATACCGGAAACCTGCAATTCCTCCAGCGATGAACTGCGTCCAAAATATAGCTTTATCACAGTTGCCACGAGGACCGGCGTTGACACTCCACCTCCAATTAAGGAGTGCTGTCACCTACTGATCAGCTACGGCAAAACCCAAATATTGCTTCACTTACCAGAAATTAAGAAAACCGCATTTATATAATCCCAGGATATCAGTCCTCCTCGTCCGCCGAGTTCATGTTTGGGAGTCGCTATCGATCTGAAAGCTGGATAGACATGGTCGAAGCCATATTTCATATGTCCCGGGATTGCAACCAGATTGAGGAAGGCGGCTGCCTTAAACAAGTTTTCGCCAACTAACTGCGTTGAGAAAATCAAGCGTGACCTGCTAGCGTAACCCGGTGATTTATACATGCTCCGATCCGCCAGTACCGCATGAAGGAATCTATGACCGGCCCGCAATTAAGCAATATCTATACCATCCAGGCTCCGATGAAACCGGCATATCGGTCACTACAACATAGAGTACCTAATAATCACCTCAATCCCTCGAGGGATACGCCGTAGGTTACCCCTACACATCCGTCATCACGGTAATTTCCATTCAATTTCACGCTGTCATTGTCTGACTAGGTAGTTTTCGCCGCGACCTGTGATCCCAGTATAGGAAAGTGTCGATTTGCAACTTTAAGACGCATCCAATTTCGGGATTCCCCCGCATTGGCAGATACCAATCACTCCGGTGAAGTGGCGGTCGGTCACTAATCAGTCCGAGACAGTACCATGGTTCCCTGTAATCAACACTGCGGCTTACCGCAAAAAAAAAAAAAAAAAAAAAAGACCCCCAAGAAAAAGCTGATGTAATTAATAACAATCCCATATCGCCAAGATGACTTCACAACAAAACCTTCAAAGACAGAACCATACGATCGGGTTGTTATTTCCGGCAAGGTTTGGTCTCGGAGAGATTTTAAACCGAGTCTCGCGAAGGCAATTTCATCTGATGATTTGACGTTTGAGAAAATGCCTCGGCTTGGAGATATTTAATGACATTCAGCGAAGCCCCAAATTATCTATTTATTGGCTCAGTTCATCTCTAATCACACTTTCTTGACACAGAGAATATACCGCCTAGCTCGAAGAGTAGTATCTGCTGGTAAGCTGAAAGCCCGCCGATCATGCACCCTGGACGTTACCACGTCCGTTTAACTCACTCTGTGTTCATACTAGGATCAATAGAATACAACCGTCGAAATGCAGACACCTATACCAGCCCCGGTCTCAAAATGGCATCGTACCACCTACCCTGCCATTAACCCCTCCCAGATGCAGCTTTTAATGTCTGATTGCCATCACGGGCGGTGATGTAGGTATTGGGCGTGAAATGACTCGAGCTTTCGCGGCTGCTGGTGCAACTGTGGTACACATCTTGGGCCGCACTGATCGAACTCTTCAAGAAACTAAGAGACTGGTAAGCTTGGAGTTTCCGAGTATCGATATTACTACCCATGCGTGTGACGTAACCGACGAGAAATCGGTAGAGCGTGCAGCTCAGGAGATTGGAGCATGGGATGTTCTCATCGTCAATGCTGGATTTTTAAGTGAAAGTCGTCCAATCACGGACTCGAACTTGCAAGAATGGTGGCAATCTTTCGAGGTATGTTTACCCTGGAGCTTGGCATTCTAGCTTGGAAAGAACTTACCGCCTATAGACGAACGTAAAAGGATCGTTCCTTGTTACCAAACACTTCCTTCCTCAACGTTCCGAAGGGGCAGCTATTGTTGGTATTAGCAGTGCCGTCACAGCTCTCCCTGCCACAGCCGCACCAAACAGCTCGGCGTACGCATCATCCAAATTTGCGGTGATAAAGCTTTTCGAGTATATAGCCGAGGAAAATCCAGACCTACACGTCCTTACGATTCATCCCGGTCTTATAGAGACTGACATGGCCAAAAAGGGTCGACCACCCGGCGTGCCTTTCGATGACAGGAAGTATCTTGATATCAGTATTTCTGTACAGCAACGCTTGATTGACATTCCCTAGTATAGTCAAACTGCCAGCACACTTCACGGTGTGGGCTGCGAGCTCTGATGCGAAGCTTGCACGTGGGAAGTTCTTATGGTGCAATTGGGATGTTGATGAGTTGGTTAAAAAGTTGGAAGAGAAACGAGATGATCCGTTTTACCTAACCTCGGTTCGATTCGGGTCTTACTGAGACCAAATGCTTTGTCGAGGTGGCTGTGATGTCGGAATTATTGTATTCTGCCACTATACCTCTGAAAGATCGTGTTCATAGTTTCGGTTTCCTTTGTTGAACTTTTCCCGGTTATGTTGTTAAATCATTCTTCGCGTATCCTCCCACATTCCATCTCTATGCTGAAGACAGCTCACTGGACCTTAAAAAAAGGAAAGTTATAAAGAAAAACACGCCAGAGTAGTGCCCTGGTACTGCAGTCTGTACATAGCTTAGTCGGGTTGCCATCGAGTTATAATCGCAGCGGAATAATGTAGATGGTGAAACTCGGCTGCCAAAGGCTGGCCTTGACGGGCTGGGCCTACTAGGTGCGTAGAAGTGCAGATTTATTAATTCCAAATAGGCAATGAAGCCCAATGCTGCCAAAATACAACGCCAATACTAGTAATTTGGTTGTTATTTAAACTATCTCCTATTTAGACGATCTTATGCCTCGACTATCCATATATTCCTCGCCAATGGACATTTCAATGGTATACTTGACTGCCAGGCTTGGAAATTATTGAAGAGCCTAACGCTGATATTGAATGTATTATGCATTAGGTCTTATCATCACCTCTATTGCAAGAAGTATGTAAGTGACCAATCAATATAAAGCACTTAATGGGGGCTTTGGATCAGCTACCGATGGAAAGTAGACATGTGCTATCGGGGAGGGGAAAGAAGGTAGTGTAAATTGAAGAAAACATGAAGCTCCATCCTTGCGGCCACTTCATCTCATTGGTGGCCGTCGGCGGTGTGTCCATTTGCCCCTAAAAGCGGTCGTCGTTGATATCGCTAGAGGTAACTTCTAGACAGAGGATTAGCACTCAAGGAAGACAAAAGACTGCATTATTTGCGATATTGCGCCGCAATCACCCTCTCGTAGGGGAGGTATATGGAGACCACCCTGCATATATATTTCCACGGCAACCGCTTTATCGCGCCTACTCCACCATTCTTTACAAACTTGACAGTGACAAGTGAGAGAGTTATCTCATCTTTAATCATTTGAATGTCGCTTATTACCGGTGAAGATGATATCTGAAGGCCTGATAATTGCTCTTCTAGATTACGTCGATCAGGAGCCAGACGAGCATCACATGCTAACCAATATTCTTGTTTATCGCCGCATAAGAAGAGCCACGACATTATGCGGTCGTATAGATGGGAAAACTTGGATTACCTTCCAATAATATTGCCTATACTATGTCACGGGACCAGGACAACCCTCTTCGTGTTCATTATTGCCTCTTTGCCCCAGACCGAATGAATCTCCGCCAACGGCACCGGAAGAACCTCAAAGGGCAGCTCCTCCATCTTCGCTGCCACCTCCACAATCGCACCCACCAATCCCTCCATTTCGTGGTTGATCTCCTTCCTCCTTAGACTACCAATTCCACTCCCCATGATGCGAATCGGTCTGGTATTGACCATTCGCATCGGTAGATCCAGATTCTCCTGCCCAGCCAAACCCCCAATGATGATATATTGCAAGTCTTCCTTGCCAATCTCCACCGCCTGCATGATCCTGACAGCAGCCGGACCACCCACATAATCAAGCACAACTTGCACCGACCCGACACTATCAGGCATGGTCAAAGGTTCTCCTTCAGGCGGCAGAACGACCCGTTCATCGAGTCCCTCCACGCAATCCAGTGTCTGCTGACATCTCGACACTCCGACCACGCGACTAGCGCCCAGAAGCCGGGCCACAAACGCCGCTGCCCGGCCGCTGGCGCTGGTCGCACCCAGGATGAGCACAGTGCGGTGGAGACAGGACCCGTCGACGGTCCGGCACCGCAACGCCATCCAGCTGCTCGTGACGGGATTTGCGAGTGCGGCGATGGTCACTGCATCTGCCTCGGCGGGTAGCTGGATAAGCTGGCTGCGATCAACGTTGGCTCGCTCGGCGAAGACCGGTGCGGCCAGCGTCGGGATGAAGTATTTTTGACCCGTCGCTTCGTCAATTCCGACCCCGTCGATGCTCGGGTCGAATGGTAGAACCGCAGTGGATGCACTGGGATGTTTGCGGCTTGCGCGCAGTTGAACAACGCGCGGAACAGCGGCAGCGAGGACCTTGAGCTGGAGCTGGGAGGGCAGAGGTGGTGGGAGGTCTGAGGTGTCTATGCATGAAGGTGGTGAGCCCCAGGCGGTGACGCGGGCTGCTTTCATCGTTAAGGTTGCCATTTGTATGCTGGTTCTGGTACCGATTCTTACTAGAGATGGGTTGTGGATGCGATGAAGGAAAGTGGAAGCCATCAATTGTGATAGTAATTGTAGGATGTAGAAGTGATGGTGATTGTCGGGGAATATAGGTGCCTGTCATAGCCAACAGAGCGGTCAATTGTCTGTGACTTAGGCATGTCAGATCACCTGAGGTAAGGGTTGTTCATTTTCCAAGCTGGTACGTGGCATTCATTTATGATCTATCAAATTGCCGATGCGGGATGGATTAGGTCAGGAGATATCATGCATCCACCACACATAGGTACCTCCCTCCACTTCTATTAGATCTATCTCTCTTCTTCTCCCATACAGACTAGGTACATATAATTCCTCCTTACAAATCAAATAATTATGGCTACTCCAACGAGAATCCACATCGAACCTCACAATACAGCCATCTTCAGCTCGAACATGCGAGCAGATGCCACTGACACCCTCAACGACCTCCTACAGGAGAACATGGAGAACCACCATGTATATTTTGGAGACGCTGGAATGCACGGTATGGCAAATACTCGCTGCCCAACGACCAGTTTTATTCCCTTACTTATATCAAAACCAGACCACATAGTCCACCATCTCCTCGCCATCTATACACTCGGGGCCTCGGCCGAATCCCTCAAAGAACATTACTGCCGCGCAAGGCAGCAACAATGGCCCGCTATCGCCATCGACGAGTCCGTCGTCCAGGCCCTCTCCGACAAGGCCACTTGGAAGAACTTCACGGGAAATCATCGGCAGTATCAGAACTTCCTCGCCTTCTTCCAGCGGGAGCTCGCGAAGAAAAGCGTCGAAGACGTCCTACTCGAGTATCTCTTCAAGGGTGATGAACGCAGCGATGATATGCTCGTCCGCATGTTTAGTGGTACGTTATCATCCACCCATCACGGCGCCGGCAGGCACTCCTCGAGTACACCACAACCAACCAGATTCGGTTCACCCGTTTATGTTTATAGGAATCTATCATTCATGGATCCATCTTGGCTACGCCTTGGAATTCCGCCAGCCTTGCCTGGTCGCTGAGGCATTGGCCCAAACGGCTATCCACTGGACCTGGTCGTTGGAAAAGGTACTCATGCCAGCTGAGCAGACTCGGCCATCTTCTCCGAAGGAGAAGAAGCCGATGCTTCAGATCCTCAACGAGATGCGTTCCGATGCGAGCGTCACAAACGCCCCGAACTGGGATGATATGTACAAGATCCAGACGCTGTGCGACCGGGCTACAGACCGGCTGGTCCACCATATCAGTCAGTTTACAGTAGCGGAGGACGAGATCGACGAGACAATCGCGGATATAATGGATGTGAATGGTACATACACAATCGCTCTGCCTAAGCAACTCAACCGACTTCCTCATCCACTAATAACGATATACAGCATACATGACCGCCGCCAGCCAAAACCCAACCAAAGAACTCAAACTCGACTTCTTCTTCATCCACGGTGTAAACGCCACAATCTTCCTCTCCAACCTCCTCTCTCTCCCTTTCATCTCCACCGCAACCAAACTCCGCCTACTCACCTGGCGCGGCCGCAACGATCTCATCATGTATGCCTGCTGCCGATGTCCAGCCCTCGACCCAGCCCGACTGACAGCGTATCCGGCGCGCCAGGACTGGGAAACGCTGTTCGCGAAAGGTATGGCCTGTCCCCAGGAGGACGGGCATATCTCGAAAATGTTGCGTGCACTGGCGCATGCGGAGCGGGTCTGCGCTGCGATGGAGAGGGAGAAGGGGCGTCGGTTTCTGATGACGGGGGATGCGTGGTTAAAGCTAGGGAATATATGTGAGTATCTTGCGTTTCTCGTTTGCATTCTGCCCACAGGGTTTTTGCTAATCATAGACGTGTTTCTACATATACAGGTGTTGATTCAGTGCCGGATGAGGGGTCCATGTTTGTTCGGTCTGCTGGGTGGGAGGAGGCGTGGGAGGAATTTGGGGCAAGGATGGATTGAGTGGCTATCCTATACTAGATACGGAGAAATAGTGTGAGCATTGGCCAAGTAAGCTGCTTTCAATGAAAGTGTCCAATCCAACGGATTGGGGCTTAAGTGTGATGTTGATAAAACTCGACTACCAGGCCACGGCCTATCATGTCGATCCATCGAGTAGTCTACTTTTAGAATTTCACTGCATTTCAAAGACAGTCTTCGATAGAGATGCACAACCGATTTACATACCAGCTGTAGGGGACATCTCAATTCCAAGCAATATTACAGCAGGCTTTGTCTATGTATTCACTGAATGTGATTGATCATGCATACTATCGGTACTATCTCACCGAAAAGTCAGCATAAGAGTCCGGTTATACAGAGATGACGAGAAGCTATAAAGGTCCCATATCGTGTATCTCTAGCCGCAGGACGTACGATGGGCCAGACTGCGTTATCTGAACCGGATTGACCATGTCATGTGCAGGTGGTGCAATGCTAGAATAGAGAATCAGGCGCACATGGCCCAAGACTCCTTACCCTGCCACGAGCAGTTGCTTAATTCCAGCAGATACGACTGTTGCACTGCCGATGTAAGGGGGAAGGGACCCACCCAAATGCATATCAAGACTTTCGTTATCCTGCCCATATCTGGGAGGTTCTGGTGCCACGTACGATCTCGATCACCTTGCATGAGACATGTAGGAGGCCAAGCCCCGAAAGCCATCTTATATAGAAAGACAGCCAGCCTCCCCAGCTGACCAGTAGGAAGCCAATACTACCTCTCTAGATTACTCCTCTGAACTCTCGACTTACACATATAATATACACATAGAGAAAGAGGGTGACGCTGGCCATGTCGTTCAGAAACCTCCCCCATATGCTGGAGGCAGTGGCTTCCCAGGAGTCCACTGGCCACATCTTGACGTACTCTTCGGGAAACACAGACGTACCGCAGTCACGCTCCTACCACGAGCTCTTCCAGGCGGCAAGAAAGGCAGCCTGCCTCCTTCGTGCAAAAAATGTTGGGGCACCGGGCTCGGTCGTTCTGCTGCATTTCCATACCCACTGGGATGGGGTACTCTGGTTTTGGGCGGCCATGCTGGCCGGGTATATCCCAGCGCTCGCAACACCTTTCTCCAAAAACCCAGACGTCCGCGCCCGCCATCTAAAGCATCTGGCGCATACTCTCTCGCAGCCGACTTGCCTGACAACAGTGGCAGCAGGCCTGGAGTTCAGCGGACAGGAGTTCATCACCCCCGTCTATGTCGACTCGTTCGATATCGACGAACCGGCGACCGAGAGTGCCGACGACACCGCAAGCGAGCCCAGCGATGCTGACATCGCCGCTTTGATGCTGACCTCCGGAAGCACCGGCTACTGCAAGGCAGTCACCCTGACGCACGGGCAGATCCTGGCCGCCGTCGCGGGAAAGGCCACAGTGCTGCCGTCGCCGGAGAACACCTCGCTGCTGAACTGGATCGCCCTGGACCACGTCGCCAGCCTGGTCGAAATTCACCTTCTGGCCATATATAAGGGCCGCGACCAGGTCCATGTTGCGACCCCGGATGTTCTGTCCAACCCGCTCCTCCTGCTGGATTTGATTGATCGTCACCGAGTGTCCCAGACCTTTGCGCCCAATTTCTTCCTGGCGCAACTCTGCGCCACCCTTCACGATAGTCCCCCGACGCGTACCTGGGACCTGACCGCGCTGCGATACCTCAATTCCGGTGGCGAGGCCAACGTCACCAAGACCTGTGACCAAGTCTCCAAGTTACTCGGGGAGTATGGGGCGCCGCCCAACGTGATCGTCTGCGGGTTTGGAATGACCGAGACCTGTGCGGGCGCCATCTTCAATCTGCAGGGTCCGGGGTATGATCTCGAACGCTCCCTCCCATTTGCCTCGGTGGGACAGTGCATGCCTGGGATCGAAATGAGGGTGACAGACGGTGACGATGGCCAACCAACCGTCCTATCCAGCGGGACGACGGGCAGGCTCGAGGTTACAGGGCCGGTCGTCTTCAAGGCCTACTTCAACAACGCCGCAGCGACGGAGACAGCCTTCACGGCGGACGGATGGTTTCAAACGGGCGACCAGGCTGTGATCGACGAAAACGGATTCTTGCGGCTCGTCGGCCGCCAAAAGGACATCATCATCGTCAACGGCGTCAAATACATCCCGCAGGAGATTGAGTCGTCCATCGACGAGGCCAACCTCCCCGGCGTGACCCCTGGCTTCACATGCTGTTTCGCCTGCTTCCCTCCCGGCGGCGCAACCGAGGAGATCGTGCTGGTGTATCTCCCCGCTTACGAACCAGACGACAGCAAAGCGCGCGCGGAAACCACCAGTGCCATTGCGCGCGTGGTCATGATGGCTGTGGGTGCACGACCGTCGGTCATCCTCCCTCTGGAGCAGTCGCAGCTGCAGAAATCAGCACTGGGCAAGCTACCTCGGGGCCGGATCCAAGACGCCTACCGCCAGGGCGAGTTACAGATGCAGCTGGTCGCCCATTGCGAGCTCATGAGCGCGTACCGTCGAGCAAACCACGAGCCGCCCACGAGCGAGCTGGAACAGCGTCTGGACACCGTCTTCCGGGCCTCGTTTCCGGACCTCCCCGAGGAGTTTGACGTGGAGTTCCCCATTTTCGACCTGGGCATCTCGTCCATCGAGCTCATCAAATTCAAAAAGAACCTCGAAGAGCATCTGGAGCTGCCGCATGAGATTCCCATGGTGACGCTGATGACCAAGCCAACCGTGCGGATGCTGGCAGACGCGCTCCAGAGGGCCAGCGGCAGCGGCAGCGCCGACTGTAGCCAGGCGTATGACCCGGTCGTGAAGTTGCAAAGTCACGGGGACAAGACGCCGCTCTGGCTGGTGCACCCGGGGGTAGGCGAGGTGATGGTGTTCCTGAACCTGGCCAAGTTCCTCGTCGACCGGCCGGTGTATGCGCTGCGCGCGCGGGGGTTCGATCACGGCCAGAAGCCGTTCCATACCATCGCGGAGGCTGTGCGCACCTACCACACGCGCATCAAAGAGACGCAGCCGCACGGCCCGTATGCCATCGCCGGCTACTCGTACGGGTCCATGTTGGCGTTCGAGGTTGGGAAGGTCCTCGAGCGAGAGGGCGATGAGGTCGCGTTCTTGGGGTCGTTCAATCTACCGCCACACATCAAGACGCGCATGCGACAGCTCGTCTGGAAGGAATGTCTGCTGCACCTGTGCTACTTCCTGGATTTGATAAAGGAAGGGCGCGCGCGGGAGCTGTCGGCGGACCTGGATGACGGGTCCGGGGTCGAACCGCCTCGGCAGGAGATCCTGGACCGGGTGCTCAAGGAGGTCGACCATAAGCGGCTCACGGAGCTGGCGCTGTCAGCACCAGCTCTGAGCCAATGGGCCAGTGTGGCATTTGCTCTGCAGAGCATGGCGGTCGACTATGAACCGGACGGAGTAGTTGCCGGCATCGACGTGTTTTACTGTCATCCGTTGGCGATAGTGGCGTCCTCGAAGGAGGAGTGGAAGGAGAACCATCTGAGCAAGTGGGGGGATTTCACGCGGTCTGAGCCCAGATTCCACGAGGTGGGCGGCGCGCACTATACAATGTTGAATACAGAGCATGTCTTTGCGTTCCAGGAGACGCTACGGGGGGCGCTGGAGGCGAGGGGGTTATGAATCTGGTTAATTGATGACGAATGAATGAATTGATCCTCTAGCTGCGCTAAGGCTGCTTGTAGACTCTGTGCCGAGTCTGCTGGGTTATGTAGGTGCTAAGGTCAACCTATAGCCACCAACGGGAGAGGACAGGGAGTATTCCGTTTGAGCGCATCACCTAGCACGCGAAGCAGTAGCAGCAAATCGTTGAATTTAACCCCCCGGCCCGCCAAGGGCGCAAGTCCCGCTTCGGGCGTCGGTGTTACGATGGGCCCGATCCGAGGTATTCCCCTCGATATCAATCTCTCTCCTTAAATTCCTCCTCAACCTCCCTTGCATCCACTTTTTATATCCTTTACCAGAGATCTCTCACATAACTACCCCTGTCAGAGCTCCACCTCTGGGTAATTAAGGGCGAGTATGCTAACCGCAAGAGCAACAACGAGCCCCAGTAACTACATGACACTGCTATTTGAGTTCTTATACTGCCGGATCACCCTGCAAAACCATGTGTAAAATGATTCAAACGAACTCTCTGTCCGGCCCAGCCCGCCCTTGCAGATGATAACTCAGCTGGGGAGTGGTGTGTGCTATCCTCAGGTCAACCACCCAATCCTCTTTTCAGTCCTATCGTATGAAATCAGTCATTATTCCAGAGAACTCGACAAGGTTTACTCTACACAAGTAGCAGCATGTATATTGCCAACATTGTCATCCTGGCGCTGGGTATCCCCCTCATCTCCGCTGCCTCTTATCCCGCCACGCAAGCACCGGAGAACTTAGAAGGGAAGGCATTGCCCGTGTGCCATACCAAGCTCAAAGATGCCGGACTTAGACATGCAGCCATCACTCGTCGGCGAGCGAAGCTCCAGACCTTTGTCGGCGCAAAACGGGCATCCCGTACTGCGAGAGATAACAACCCTGCTATCATCAACCAGACCAACCATCACTCCACCCATCATTACACGCCCTTGACCCCGGAGAGTGTCATCTTCCGAAATAGGACCTGTGTACTCAACGTTGAGACCGGACCCGGCCCGTATTGGGTGAGGGGTGAATATGTCCGTGAGAACGTGATTGACGGCCAGCCAGGAGTTCCGGTCATCCTTGAAACCCAATTTATAGACGTCGAGACCTGTGAGCCGATTGTCGGACTTGGTATGGAGATCTGGAGCGCCAATGCCACTGGAGTCTACAGTAGCATTCAGGGTGGCTTCATGGAAAAAGCCAATGGCAACGTCAATGATGCTTCCAATCTCGCCAAAACATTCTTACGGGGAGTCCAGAAGAGTGATCAGGATGGGGTGGTGCAGTTTACGACCCTTTTCCCTGGACATTATCACGACCGGGCAAACCATTTTCATGTTATTGCCCATCTCAACGCCACCTTCTTACCCAATAACACAGTGAGTGGAGGAACCGTTGCCTGTAGGAGACCCCGAACCCCCATTGGCCTTCGGACAGGGTGATACTAACCAGTCTATCATTCAACAACTAGATGCGGGTCAGTTTTTCTGGGACCAAAACCTGATCGATCTAGTTGAAATCTCATACCCCTACGACACCAATACAATGCCACTCCAGCGAAATATCGACGATGGATTCTTCATTACCGAGACTGAGAACACCAATTCCGATCCGGTCTTGGAATATAGCTTCCTGGGTCCCGATCTGTCAGACGGGCTGTTTGCCTGGATTACAGTCGGGTTGAATGTCTCGGCCTCGTATGATCCCAACTACAACTGGTCTTGGACGGCAGATGGCAGCGTGTATGGTCCACATGGCACGTTCACGCCAGTTGCTGGGTTTTCCCAAATTGGAGACTGGGACTGACTGGCCATACTATCCTGTCTTACCGTTTGTCTTGTGGCCTCTCGAAGTCATCGGTAAAATGAGAAGGTGTATCTATGCATTTCGGCCTACCCACACCGCTTCGCGGTATGGGTACGCAACAGCGCTAGACTAATTCACACCGATAGACCAATGTGACGCCATTCCAACTATTTATCAACACATTAGCGGGCTACTATAAAGAAACTCTCGCTATTTTGAAGCGCTACTCTCGCTGCTTCGATTAATATAGCACTCTCCCCCGTAGGCTGTGGTGGTGGCCTTTCACAATACTTTTTTTCCACGCTGTTTGATTAGCCGCTTTTCCTCCGCGGCAGCATTGTTACCCTCCTCGCTGCAATTGATCGAACTACATCTCGTATAGTAAGTGTCCCTGAGTGACTGAGCGGCTTAACCTGTCGCTTAGCATATTGATGCCGTAAAGTGGCCTCGGTGGCTCGTATACGGCTAATTGTTTTGTTAGAGATAGCAATCTTCTCGGCTGCGATCTTATTATGCTAAAAATCCGTTGTCGGTTTTGTTGGAGATTCTGGAAGAGCTTGTCATCGTGAAATAGCTTAGATAACTTCTTCTGGTTCTTTTTGAGGGCCTGGATGCTCGCTCTTCCTAGGCGTAATTTCGACGCTAGAGGATGAAAGTTCGATCGGTAGTGGTGAAGGTGTAGGCTCTCCATACTGGCGGATACCAGTAAGCTCTGGTATAGGCAGAAGCTGGTCTTGAAGCCGATTAACAATTTGATTGCCACCTAGGGGGCATATACCATTTTTGAATGAGTCACGGATAATTCGTCCATCGAAGTCCTTCATTCGTGTGGGTGTGATTACCTGTGGAAAATCGGCTTGCCCAGTGGGTCCCCCGCACAGAGCATAGGTCGTTATTTGCACTCCGGAAATGCTGCTTATAGCCTAACAATGGCTTTCCATCGACAGGGTGGCATATATGAGTTGAATCAGACTCGAAATTGAATTATATAATGTTGAGGTCCTCGTATTTCTGTAAGTTAGATATTCGACCGTGAGGTGGGCTTAAGACATACACTGGGACAACAACTAGGTTGAGCTTTTGGCCCTAGCCATCTAGACCAAGGTTAGTACGCACGAAAGCATTGAAAATGAAAGAATCCTCACGGTAAGCCTCTGCGTGTCTCTACATCCAATGTCAGCACAATAAAGAACAACATTCGTAGATAGACTGACCTATAGGCAGTTTCTCCCATAATATCTGTTAGAGTATCGCTCGACTAGATAAAGGATGAATTTTGGGCTGCTTGGATGATCTGTTTGCAGGGATTGGCTTGGTATTCCAAGTTATTGGCGTTGATATGGAAACTTACGGAACTTGGCATAGTGTCTGTCAAGAACACCCTAGCCGCCGGGGATTGGCATCTCGCACACAAGGCAAGTGATTCCTATAGTAACCTATAGAGAATAGAGGAGTCAAATCCTGTTCATCAGTGACTGAGAATCTAACGTACCAGTGGCTGGTACTGAGACGGCGTCATGCCCTCAATCGAGAAGGTCAAGCTCATTGGCATAAGAGTATCTGGATCTTGCGCCATGATGTTCGTGCCCTGCCGCCATGCGTGATAAAAAAAATAAAATAATGAACGAGGGGAGGATAGAAGCACGGAGAGACATGAACGTGGGACGGGTGAGGTGCTGAAGACAACACGTGCTGCCAGAGCCGCAAAAACCAACTAAGCTCGAAAATTGAAGAGCCCCAAATGATCAGCACTCATTTTCTTATTAAAGCTAGTATAGTGGACAACCAAAGATGATTGACGCCTTTATTAGGATTGATTCAGGTTAGTATTTGGGACAAAATCACACCTTCTCTTATGTATACACTTGATATCATTTACTCGTTCTTTCCGATGTAGCAATCATTAATTTGACAGGCATGACAAGAATATTGTGTAGTCAAAGACAATTACATCTGTAGAGCCGTTTCAAAGTAGCCGACGCTCGAATTCATCCCTCCTCCTCATCGGAAATTAAGGACACCACAGTAGCTGATTTTTGGCAGGATTGCCAGGGTCCTGTGGGCTTGCCATGTGTATCCAGCCGGTGCGCAGTGGCACTTTTCCGACAGGCTCTTCCTTCACTCCATGTCCTACCACACTCGGGGCATTTCAGGTCGTAGCCGGGTCTGAAGTCAAGACACAACCACTCATTGAAGGGTATACTGAGGTCCGGATGGTGTGGCTCCACATGCCGTTCTGCAGCGTTGGGCATTGTGAATATCGCCCCGACATTCGGGACACTCGCGCATCGTTGTAGGTCTTGCACTGTCCCACTCGCTCGGCCGCGAATGCTAGAGATACTGTCAGTCAAAAATATACAACGAAAGACGTATATATGAATCCACTACCAATATTACTTGCGTTTGGGGTCCGGTGAATCCACCTAGCTCATAAGAGCTTGATGCTGGATGAGGAGTAATGTCTGGTAGCACCGTGTTCCGACCAGTTCTTAAAAGTGCTAACTCTGCGGAAGTCTCCGAAATCATGATCTTATATGCGTGGATCTGGTCCATAGTGTGAAGGAATTCGACGGTAGGTCCATGTGGGTATTGTGTTTTATTAACGCGCTGTTGTACAGTGCGAGCCTGTTTACCGCGGCGGACGCGACCGCGCAGTACCTCATATGAATCACCATATTCACACGCGATCTTCAATGAATACTGTTTTTGGGGACGGACGGCTTTACAGGCCTCGACTACACGAGCTTCGTCGGATCTTCGACTGCTTCGGCATATTGTGTGACTGGGAATAGCTGCAAAAAGTGGGGTTGACAAATTGGTCAAACGGAGTGAATGGTCTACCACTGTGGCGCACCTATACTGGAAGCGGTTTGGGTGGGCTGAAAGGCATAGATATCTGCATCTTGTAACTAACGCACGGGATAACTGGGGTAACAACAAAAGAAAATTGAAAAATTGCAGGTGGAAGAACACGTGAGGCGCATATGCAGTCGATATATGCAAGGGATGTGAACAAGGGATCTGAACAAGGAACACCGGCACTTCCCACCTTCAAAAGTTTAAAAGCAGTGGGCAGCTTGATCCCAACAATAATGAAAGAAACGCCGCCGTATGTGTCTGTAATCTTGCTTCTTTGCCTCTTGACTGTCCAATCGCCGACCATGTGGATTGACCGAAATTTCATTCTTCTTTTTCTGGCGAGCTATTGCATTGGGTTACCGACACTCGAGGGTCCATGTTCGCCAGCGACGGTGGAGGTCCGAAAAGAATGGTGAATTTGCCATCCACATCTTCCTATATTAACGTCAATATCATAGGCTGACTGGTAAACACTATAGGGGCGAGTTGACGCCAGACGCTCGCATCGACTATATCACAGCAGTCGCCTGTATGAAGCATAAGCCGCCAGTCCTTCCTTCCGAGCATTTTCCCGGAGTGCAAAGTCGTTATGATGATTTCGCCGCGTGAGTACATACACCTTGCTCGGTCTTATGGTCAAAAGCCCACAAGGTTAACCCGCGTGCTCGAGGCAGGACACATATCAACTATACTCTCAATACCCATAACAGCGGCATATTTCTATCCTGGCACCGGCATTTCGTTTGGATCTGGGAAAAGGCCTTGCGAGAAGAATGTGGCTACAAGGGTACTCAGCCGTAAATCTCCCAGCGCAACTCTAGCTCGATGATAGGTACATTCTAATTAACACCAAATGGTGCCAAGATACTGGAACTGGGCGCTCTGGCCCGATCTATCAGCAAGCCCACTTTTCGACGGCAGCCCAACATCTCTCTCAGGCGATGGCGAATTCGACCCAACCGAGACCGACGTCGTCTACCCGTATGACGACGGAAAGACGATGACCATTCCCCGGGGCACTGGTGGCGGGTGCCTAAACTCCGGCCCCTTCATGAATTGGACCGTGAGGCTTGGGCCGTTCCACATGAGCGAAGGATTCCTAGACTCGCTGCGCCCCACCGCCTTTGCAGACAACCCGCGCTGCCTGTCGCGGAGCCTGAACAGCTGGTTGATCGACCACTTCAACAACCAGGTGGCGGTCGACCGGGTGCTGTCGACACGGACGATTACCGAGTTTCAGCAGGCGATGCAGAACTTCCCGTTCAAGAAGGCGTTTACGCTGGGGCCTCATGATGCCGGACACCGGTCCCTGGGTAAGGATATGGCGGACTTGTTTGCCTCGCCGCAGGACCCGGCTTTCATGCTGCATCATGGGATGATGGATCGCTTATGGACTATGTGGCAAAACATGGATGAAGCGGGGAGGAGATATGCTCTGAATGGGAGCAGTAGCTCTTTCTACAAGGTCAATACCCCTCTAGTGACCTTGGATACGACGGTGGAGTTTGGCGTCCTTGATCAACCGCGGACACTTGTCGAGTTGATGAACCCACGAGATTATGACTATTGCTATCGCTACTCGTAATGGGAGAATATGATGGAGAATTAAATTGGTCCTTGGGTGTCGTTATTAGACCTCGTTAAAAACATTTAGAAGGGCGGAGGGCGGATCCTTGCCTGCCCTCGCCCGGCCCTTAATGAGATCCTCACATGCATGTGCTATATGTCGGACTTTCTAGTGATCTACATCGAAATGCTAAGCCTCCGTGAGATTGTCCTAGTCGACGGCTGTGACATTGCAACCCCCATCCTTTTCTAGAACTGGGTTGGTGACTACGTTAAGCGTGCCGAAGCTGACTTGATCCAGGTGGTTGGTGATCTCCTTGACAACCCTTGCATTTGCTGTCGGGAGGGCAAGGGTCCCTTCGCGCACTGCGTCCGAATTACAGGCACCAAAAAGTGTGGCAACTGCCACGCCTTTCCTAGCAGAGTCTGCGTCTTTGATACCTGCCAGATAATGAGGCCTCATATCGTCGCTGTGTGCTTCTCCCGCTCAAGCTATTCTATATGGTACGGGCGCACACGAAGAACGTACCACTATCGCATCTAATTCCGATGTCCCTCAGCTGAACCAGTTGATAATCACTATCATCCGTCCCCTACAGGAGAGAGAAGAACAGACTCTCAACCAGGAGGTCCAACTCCAGCAAAAGATACGAGACGATCAACACACTTGTGCTGGTGCTCAAAGTGGTAATTGAGCAGAGCAACCACGCTCTACCTGCAGACTCCACTGCTTCCAACCCGGTGTCTTTAGCATTAACGATCTATGACTCGGTTGCCGACAACCTTCGCCAGCAGAAGAACCTCCAAGACCGTCCGTCACAAGGAACAAATCCAGGGAACCAAGGGTTCCGATCGGAACATTATCGTTCTTCCCGTAAAGAACCCAATCTTTTTTTCGGACAACCGAAAATTGTCTCCCATTCCCGGCCGTGGAGTCTGAGTCCTACACTCATCTTCTGGACGATACGAGCCTCTTGCTGGTTGGGGGTGATGGGGCTATATAGTGGGGAGCTCGGACGACCCGAATTCCCACGTGGAAAGTGCTTAGCCTCGTCAAATCGGGAATTACGGAGACCAAGGTTCATCTTGTTCCCTGGTACTGGTTACCCACTAACAGATTGTGCAATACAGTATGACTATTGAAAAAAATTTGTAATCCGTGGGTGAATTCCCCGTGTACTGGAATCACCTAGCAATGGATACAAATAGAAAAAAGCAAGAGCTAATAGAGTCGTCCCACCACCCCTCCGTTGGACGTGCAGGGAAAAAAACCCCTTCTTCTGGAGTCTCAAATCGTTTTTTGTTTCTTTGGGGGCGGGTTCTCGGGAAGTGGCGAAATGTTCAGTGATGTCCCTGGATACATTAGTGAGAATAATCTTCGTATAGCACAGGGAGACATACAGTATCCTCAGTCGTAAATTCAGTGTTTACCAGCGGAAGAGCATGATGTCCATCATGTCTGCCAAGTCGTTTACGCAGTCCTCACGGCGGACGCGCTCACGGGCCTGCTGCTGCATGGCGACCATCAACTGTCTGTATTGCCCCTGGAGATGGTCGACATCCTCTGGCCGAATGTTACCAGCCATACGGCCTTGGCCAAGCCGCGCAATCGTGATTTCAATCTCACGGATACGGGCATCCACAACGCGGTCCACCTCATGTACGATTGTTAACTGGCTGGTCAGGGCATGCTGTAGTGCCACAAGCTCATGAGTTTCCCGTACTGGGGAAAGTACTGCATCATTACCGCTGTCCGCATCTCTCTCGCCGGGGTTCACCTGTGTGGATGTGGTTTGTGGTGCTCGTTGATTGAACCGGACGGTTGCGTCTGTCGTGCATTCCCGATTTGCCTCGTGGCAATTTGCGCATCCATAACGGGTCCCATCACCTCCGGGTAGTTTGACGCAAAGTGCCCATGGGCCGTTGCCTCGGAGGCAGCAGATGCAGGGGTTGATTTGGAGTTGACCGACAACCTGAATCAGCGCCGACTCCACGTGAAGAAGGTCCCGTCCCAGCCATTGGTAAAGTTGGGAGGATGTTTTGATTTTGCCGCCGTTGCGGACGAAAGGCTCGCGCTGGCTCTGGAAGGAGGACCAAACTTGCAGCAGTTCGCTCTTCAACCGTTCTCCTTCCCTGACGGCACTCCGGGAAAATTGCTTGATTGCCTCAGCCCACCCATCCGGGGGCATGACATCTTTTCCCATTCTCAACGATGGGAGTTCAAACCTATCACCTGGGACAAGGCTGCCAGGGTCAGGGATAAGTCTGTGAATGTCAGCGTCTTATTCTTCCATAGGATGAATCGAGTAAGGAGGAGGCTATCTTGCAAATGGGTGGCCATGATGGCCGTTGAATTCGTCTGAGAAGATGCAAGGGAAAGGCGAAGGTGGTTGGAGAGGAATTTGATGAAGGGAACGAGAGAAGTTGGAAGTTGGGGTGAAAAGGAAGGAAGAAACGAAACAGAGGAAGACAAAGGGGTTATGTGAACTAATCACTTTAGGAGCCTACTGTCTCTACCTATCACGGATCGTAGATTTGGGCAGACTACATTACATGATGATTTTGGCCTATAACACCGCTGGCGAAGATATATTCCTGGTATCCAAGTCATTGGAGGGCCCGAAATGCGTGCAGATTCCGTAACTGTTGAGGGATCGGAATGCTACTGACATTAATGGGATGTCTCCCGTGAATAGAACGGCTACAAGCCTTACTAAAGATCTTTTGGTCGACAGTGGCCTTTCGAGGTTCTACACACAACTATAAGTCTTTAAGATGCATTGATGAGGGAGGATATCATTGTCATTTGTTAGTAAAGATAATAAACGTAATGTCCCTCCGGGTCCCTCTTTCTTTGCGCTGCCATATCTTGATATTGTCATTGTCATTGTCCCTTTCCTTCATTGTTTGCTTCATAGTTGTGAACGCAAGGTGCGGAGCTGGTTCGCCATGTCTCTCTCAACATCATTCTGGCGACACTCAAGCTGGTAGGCACGGATCAGAAGCGTTATGTTTTCACCATGTCGCTGGAGGTCCCGATCTTGGATAGTGTTGGTGTTCGAACCCCTTATGACTAGATCAAAGGATTCACGAACAACGTTGAGCAGATCTGTAACAGTTCGACTAGCCTCGTGAATGAGGACCACCTGAATTCTGTGGGACGATTCGAGCACTCGAATTTGCTCAGCAAGGTTCACATCGGCGATCGCACGTACCTCTGGGTGGTTGTCCGCAGGCCGAGCCGTTCGAAAGCGGGCGCGGTTAGCCCGAGTGTATCGTGGTGGCGCGGTTCCGGTGAACTCGCACGAGTCTGCCCGTCCTAGTTGATGGCAGTTGGCGCAGGGTAGTCCGTCGCCAGCAATACCCTCAATGATGACGCACCGGGCCCAGGGCCCTCCCAGCTTCTTGCAGTGGGTGCATTCTTGGTCCGTGGTCTCCTTCACGGTTCCGACAACCACCAAGGCCGCCTCTATATTTCGAATATTGGCGAACAGATGAGCCCTCAGGGCGGGCTCAGTCATCCGGCGTGATTCCCGCAACTGAGGCTCACGGCGGGGAGGTCGAGCAACGAGGTCCTTGGGGAGTGGTGAGAGAAATGCATCGCCCTTACGGGCCTTTGATGAGTTCAGCTACATCACCTCTATTGCCCACTCTCCGGGGTCATTAAGGTCTCGGCCGACCTTCGGTGGCGGAAGATACTTTCCGGCGGCAGCGGTTCCAGGGTCCGGAACCAAGCTGTCAATGTCAGATTTCAATGGTCTGTATCGCGTCAGGTGAGTAACTTACAAGCGAGAGGCCAGTGGAGCCGCTGGTGGTCCGGAAGTATCGCTGGATGGTGGATGCGCCATTGGAGGTGCGGTTGATCCGGAAGGATCATAGGCGGGTGCGCCATCGTCCATCATGATTGGATAGATCGGAAATTAGTGGGTGAAAGACGGATGGTGGTCGATATTCGGGGGTGTGGCTACATGCCAGATAGGGTCACAGCTTGTGGAAACTGTTATTGGGACGGCCAGCAAGACAGAGCTACAGAGGATGGTACAGCGCTAGAGGCAGCGACCCAGCGACCCTAGAATGTACGGTGTCGTATCCAACCATAATGTTTTCCTGCGAGGAGGGCAGTGAAAGCCCTTGCCGTCTTGTAAAATATTGATACCTCTGATTTGTTAGAACTCAAGGATATTCCCAAAAAAGTCTTAGAGGGAAAAAAGGAAAAAGGTCCGGCGTCAGTTCCAACCACCATTAGATGCCTATTTTAAGCGTATGATCTAGGATATGGGATATCCTATTATATTTAATATACCTCGATAAGGTCATATAATCATAAGTACATACCCTACCTTTATATAATTTATATGATCAAGCCAAGACACTCGAAAATAGGCAAAAAAGAGGTGAAAAAAGAAGATTAAAGTAGGGCTTGGTCAATATCAAAAAGACCTGTAAAGAGAAGGTAGTGAGTTTGATTAGATTACCAGACTGGTCCCATCGTACTGCGTTGCTTCCAGTCTATTTACACACCGTGTAGGTGCATTGCAGACCCCAGCTGTGACCCCTATGGTCCGACCTATTTTCGTACGGTTTCCACCAGGGACCAATTTGCCGACTAAAGAAAGCACAGTTTCCTTGGCCATGGGCGAAAAGACAAAGACGAACTGTATATTTGCTCCGGTTCGGGAAAGGATTTCTGTCGGGCAACGGTTCAAGGGCTATTGTTTGGGAACTCTGCGGGCCTGGGCCATATTGACGCGCTGGAATTCCTCGACTGCTGCTCCACTGGGGCTGCACGCAGTGCCAGCATAAGAACTTTGCAAATTCTGGCGGCCATCGACGAGACTCGAACAGCAAGGTCGCGCACAGCAGGTGTGTCTTTCACCCAGCGTTTCGGAAAAGTAGTTCGGTTACTACGAATGTCAGGGACGCCAATAATCACCACGGCCGCAATCTTTGCTGAACTTGAGCTCGAACGCCCTATTCATACCCCCAAGGCACAGCTTAAGCCTTTAGGTGCAGCTAGGCCTATTGTGCAGGGCTTCAAATCTCCAAACGGTGCCTCTTATCATGGCTCACCCTACCAGCTCCATCCTCCTCATCCAACGCGAGAAAAACATATCTTTGTGCACTTGACTTTTGAGGGCATTGCTCAAACAACCACTATGAGTTCCGCAAAGTGATTGAGACTTTGCCAGCCGATATGCAAGCTAGCATAGTGGATGCCTTTGAGACTGACAGCTCCGCCATCGTTTTGGTTCGAATGACATACTCAGCGTGGGCCACGCTTTCGGCCACAGTGAATTGTGAGATGGCTGGCCCCGTTATTAGTAGACCACTTCTTCACCACGAGCCTGCTTTGCAAGTACTTCAAACTGGCAACCTGACTGATGAGGATCATCCCTCACTTAAGTAATTACTAGGGTCGCTTACTATGTATTGCTAGTCCTTCCATCTGTTGCTTATCTCTTTGCTGCTGTTGTCGCTGATCTATGTCTGAAACGTGTGCTATTGTTACCACTCTTGCATGCTTTTACTCAAATGTGCTTGCTCTATTGACTTTTTGTTTGCTGCTTCCATCGCCGATCCGGGTCTGTACCGTCTAGAGTTGTTTTTGATTTTGCATGGTTACTCCGACGTGCTGCTGTCCGGTTGACTTGGTCAGTCAATGGCCCTTCTAGAACGATTTGTCTCGTCACTAGGGAATTTCTATTGCTTACGCTCGTCTGTAAGTATTTTGTCTCCATAATCGTAGTTAGCATTCTCTACAATAGACCGCTTTGTGCAGGGGACTATCCTATCCCTGTATTGGAATTTCTCCTCAGCTACGATTTTGAGATTGTGTAGTTGACATTATTGTGTTGGGCTCCTCCCCCGCAGAGCCGCATTCAGAGCCGTAGGGGGATTGTAAGCTGATTGCCTCAGTCAAATCTTCATGTCGAAACAGGGCTTGGAACAAAGGAGCACTTTGACTTACAGCTCCAAGATCAGAACAAGATCTTAGACAGAAAGCTGGTGTAGGTTGATGAGTTAGTTGGGATTCTACTCTACAGTTAAACTAGAAAATATTTGTTGAATTACGTTCGTTATTGTGCTGTTGACTAGCTCACCCTAGCTAACAGGAAATTGACCTATGCTATCTCTGAACACTATCTTGTGGCCTTCACGCACTCTCTCCCCTTCAGTCTCTGATAGTTCATGCTTCCTAACGGCGTCGAAGGAGGTCGCTCAGTCGACTAGCAATCGCATGCTGGGTGGCTAGGTTGTGAACCTGACCACGCTGAACAGTGAGGATTCCCGCAATTTGCCCCTCATAAAGCTCGATCTGAGCATCTGTCACATTTTGACGAGCGACGGCGAGGGCTAGGCAATGCAAACTAGCCTGCATGGCCTCAGTAAGGGTCACTAGATGGCTTCCCTCATTCTGCATGTTGACAAGCTGATCACGGAGTTGCTCCTCTAGCTCAAGAATAAGTGCCTGCCTTGTCGCGTTTGTCTCACGCCGGGCTTGGCCACGGCGAGGGGTTGGTGATATGATTTGAGCGATAGCTACCGGCGGACGATAATGCTTGCAAGACTGCTCGCGATTGAGCTGACGACAATTGTTGCAGCCCATGCCTAGTCCTTCGTCGTACGGTAGGTGCACACACCTAGCCCAAGGTCCATTGCCTTCTTGACAGGAATCGCACTCCAGGTCAATATTGATAGCGGCCTGACCAACTGTGGTCATCATTGCGGCCTCCATATTCCGCGCAGTGTTGTCAACGTGTGATAAGAGCAGGGTATTTGTCATGGCCCGGCTATCGCGAAGATGAGGCTCCCGCTGCTTTGGCATATACTTGAGTTTGGCAACGATAGGGGATGTAATATGGTGACCTCGTCGGACCTTCGTGGAGTTTGCCTGCATAAACCCTTTTGCCCAAGGACCAGGAGGTAACCGGCGGCGGCCAGTTACTGGCCGTGGCAGGTGTCTCGAACGACCCTGTGGGGTTGCACCTGAGTCTGGGAGGATGCTGTTTATATTAGATATTCGTCTTCATAAAATCTTGTTAGATCAGATTCATTTTTGGTCCAGCATGAGGGCCGCATGCGTGCTTATTTCTCGGGCCTCATCCCACGACAATGACTTTGCCCCGTTGGAAATGGCGTTGAATGGTAGTATTGCACGATTGGTTCTATTAAGTAAGCTCCAAGCTTTTACCGCTAATTTTTGTACGATGTTATAGGTTCAAAACAGTCTTTCCAACCCTTGTAATGTGTGCATTCTTGATCGGTGGTCTCTTTCACGGTTCCCACAACCACCATCAATGCCGCCTCAATGTTCGGGAGATTGGCAACCAGATGCGCCCTCAGGGCGGGCTCAGTCATGCGGCGGGATTCCCGCAACTGAGGTTCACGGCGGGGAGGCCGAGCAACCAGGTCCTCAAGGAGGGGTGATAGGATTGCATGACCCCTACGGGCCTTTGGCGAGTTGAGTTCCATCACTTCTTTGGCACATTCTGCTGGGGGATTCAAGTCTCTGCCAATACTGGGTGGAGGAAGGACGGTGGTCCTTCCGACCCTAGCAGTTCCAGGGTCAGGGGCCAGGCTGTCAATGTCAGATTCCAGTTTTCCACGTGGTCAGCATCGTGTCAGATGAGTAACTTACAAGCTAGAGGCCGGTGCCGGGGACGATATGGAGGTGGGGCTTGATCCATCACGATCACATGGATTGGAGTTTTGTGGGTGGAAGTTGGATGGTGGAAGAAGGTGAAGAGGAAAGAGAAAGAAAAAGGTGGGGGAGGGTTGCAATAATAAAAGATCAAAGATGTTTCGCCAGTCCACCACGTGCATTATGGTAATGTGAGGCCACCATGGCATTGCTGCCTGAGAAGTCGCTGAACAATGAGAGGCCGCAACGGCATTGATTGCAGGAAGAGTGCCCCGTATAGCAGCCCATTTACACTTCCAAATTTATCGAGGACGAACGACCCAGAGTCACCATCGTCAAAGAATGATTGACTGCTAACCGAGAGCCAGGGAAGGCTTCTGGGTCCAGATAAAAAAGTCCTATAAAGTCTCGACGATGAATAAGACGCGCTTCATCTCGAGATACATGCGCCTAACTGACCTCAGTGTTATTCAGTGCTTGTGCCTCATGTCCGGCCCAGATCAGGGGGAACGATGCCCTGGGATTTCACCAAACGGGGAGAGGTCCGTCAAGACCGGATCCCACATGGCCCCACGGTCATAGCCTGGGTCAACAACTTGCCATTTTTCCTTGTGTACAGAGGGGTATATATTTTGTCTGGCGGCTACAACAAATTCGGGTGGTTGATTAACCGGCCTGTCCAAAAGGGACAGCAAATCAAGGGTGGCTACCCTAAGCACGCAGAGGAACTGCACGGCGGCCTCTTCCTGGCGACTCCTGCGGCAGTGCGCGACGCAGCCCTGATTCTCCAAGTCACTGGCTACGGCAAGATGCCAGCCCCGCACGGAACCATCTGGGCGTAGGGCGTCGACCGATCTATGCCTGTGATTACGCCGTTCGATTTTGGGCGTCAATGCTTGGTGATTAACAACGCGGGTTACTGTGCTATCCAATACCTATACAGGGTGCAGGGATTTAGACCAGAGGTCTACACCAGCGCACCGGCTGCGGCTAGAATGCCCCCCAACTGGCGACCCTCCGCCGGAAAACACGACTGCAGACCAGTACCCCGTCCGCTTGGAACGAGTGCCAACCAGCTTCTATCACTCCCGTCCACTGGAACAGCATCTCGTATCCTAGATGATAGACCACTGGGATACACGGTACATTTCCAACAGCAAGGGATGGCCACATGTGTGGATCAAACAAATAACCGAGCATGAGAGCGACATCGAGAGCTCTTACACACCACCGCCTGGGCTCTAGACCCGCCCCTCACCAGGGTCAGAAAGAGAGGGCGATAACCACCCGCAGTCAGGGGGAGCAGAGCGGCAGCTAGACTTGGCCAGAAGGCCAAGGTCACAGCCGCACTCTGACGGAGTGTCATGACGACAATGGCAATGGAGTCGCAGCACGCACTCCCAAGAGACAGAAGTTATCTATCACAATACCACTCCCCGCAGAGTCCGGCTGCGAGAGAAGACGCGCCTACTCCCCGACATTCAACTTGTGGCACTGCGAGGCCACCATGGGACCGGGAGCCACACAGAGGGACATTGGGGCAGGCGACCTAGTTCGCCAAGCAGAGCCGCTGCGAATAGTCTGCCACAACAAAACAACCAGCTCACTGACTTAATGACGCAGACCGGCTTCATTGCTGAGCAGAGACTCATGATACACACGCACCTGTCACCAATAGCACTAGCGATTCAGCTAGTGCTAGATGCAGTCGACCAGCAGCCTAGCCGATGAGGGGAGATCATCGACGCGCTGAACCTGCTAAGCCTCATTGACATGATCAACATATCGGTTCGGACCATGCTTGATAGGCCGCAGAAGACAGAGCTATAGGGGATGGATGGTACAGCCCCTCGAGTCAGCGACCCTGGAGTATACGTTGTCGTATCTTACCAATGATGTCTTCCTGCCAGGAAGCAGTTAAAGTTCTTGCCGCCTTGCAGGATAATGATACCTCTGATTTGTTAGAACTCAAGGCTATTCTTAGAGAGTCTTAGAGGAAAAAGGACCGGCGTTAGTTCCAGCCACTATTAGATGCCTACTTTAAACGTGTGATCTGCGACAAGTTAAGGGACATCATGTCAAGACTATTGCCTACATTATATTTAATATATTAATATACCTCGATTAGCTCGTACAGTCATAAGAAATAAGACCTTTCATACCCCCAACTTTATGTAATTCATATACTTAACCCGAGGCACTCGAAAATGGACAAAAAAGAGGTGAAAAAAGAGTTGAAAAAAGAGACGTTAAAGCAGGGCAACAAAAATAAGTAAAACGGTATATTCTTGTGAAGACTGCCCTGTAATCTATCAATAGCACGGTAGGTAACATTTAATACTCTATTTCCTACCCATTTATTGAGGCGTATCAGATGCAAATGAAGTGAAATCACCTTAATGTTTTCGCCTGGTCACTGAAGCCCAGAAAGCCTCGAATACAATACAAGTTCAACTAGATATGCGCTACTCAATTGCCTCAATTTTGATTCAGAATATCTGGACTCGCCTGATGGAGATTTGGAGTCACAGGTGGATGGGGCTGCGGCATCGGATATTACTCCCCTAAACACGCGTAAAAAGCGCCGTCTCAGATATGATAACGACATCATTAATGGAATCAATCCTGAATCCAATGACGTCGTGCTAATGAGGCTATACCTCTCCATCATAGACATGATGCCCGCTCAATACGAGCCCCTGGTATGTGCGATTATCCCCTCGCTATCAACGGTTTTTGACTTTAATTTTGCCTAAGGTCACCACTGGCATCAACTATCTTGTATGCCAGGTACCCATCAGAAATGGATTGCGCTGTGTTGACGTTCATCATGCCAATATGCGTGAGTGGCTGTCAATCGCTTCAATCCACATCGAGAGCAATGCTTATTGTGATACACAGATCACGCATCGAATCCAAAGTTCATGAAAAGCCTAGTTGAAGAATGCACTGAAGCATTTCGCTGTCGAGGCTTCCTGCTGGTGAGTTTGACCCCCAAATCCGGACCTTATCCCGTTGACTTTTGTGTAAAATCACGGCAGGGCCGATCGTGAGACATTTACTGTTTGCTTGAATTTCCCTAACACTAACAAATCCGCAGATGGCTGGCCAAACGTGAACCACTTAGTCACTCACATGCTTGCAAACGATCCGAAGGGAAGGCCTAGTGACAGTTAGAGGTTGCACACTCATCGTATGTGCTCAACTTGCGGTGCAAGAGGCGAGGATACTGGTGACTGTAAAGTTCACTACGAGACACGCCACCCAGGGTACACGCCACCCAGGGTTCAATATACCAGAGTGACTGTCTTTAACACTAGTGCCCCTGACTGGGGAAAGATTCGATGGTATTCGTTCAATATGCCAAGCACAAGTTAACCGCAACGGACACAACATCAGACGCCATGCTGAAACCCATGGAACCCGCGTTGTCACGTGGGAATGGATGCGTGCAGGACAAAGCCTTCCAAATGCAGTGTATGTTCACCATGGCCTCAGTCATATTTCACCATAGGATATGGTCATATCTAATACCAGTGACAGTCAAAAGCTAGGCAGCAACGACACTCAACCAGCTACGGTGGTGTCATCTCCCACTGACGCCGACTCAACTGAATTTGGCTTATTTCAAGATGAGGGTGAAATTCAAAGTGCCCAATCAAATTCTCGTCCGATTGTATGATCGTCTTCCAAGCAAAGACTTGGTTGGACACTGACTGACTCTACAGGCATCATCACAATACTGGCCGAAGCCAAAAAAAGATAAAGCATGATTGTCCTGTGAGTAGGACATCACATTTTCCTCAGATGCGAGAAACAAAATGTCAATCGATACCATTCAGCACAAGTGGTACCACCGTCGGTAGAGTGGGATCTATCGCCTACAATGCCAGAAGACTGCTTCGAATCGTGGGCAGAATGCCCATTGTGCGGAGTAGAGACAATGCTCAAACAGGGGGGAAGAAAGTTAACAGCTCATGCGCGTTTACATAGCTTGGCCGACCTTTCCGAGATCGCATGGATATGGATGCGACGTCAACCTCAGCATACGTGGTAAGATTTCAGTCTATTGCAAATTTACTATTAATATGGTACTAACAGGTGATTAGTGTGAACGATAAAACAAAAGCATTATCGGCCAATGAGGCCGAGGCGGACCACCAAGAAATGGAGAGTATACCAACACACAGCCAAAGTCTTGTAGCGTCAAAGGCCGTGCCAGCGAACGCACAAATGAATTGTGAGACCGATGCCTCGGCGCTCGGCGCCGCATGGAGACTTGGTTTTACAACAGGATACCGCCAGGCTATCGAAGACCACAATGGGGCTAGCCAGGCACGCGACGACGAGGTACCCGAGTACGATCCCGGCTATATGGTGGAGACATCCAGTATCGACTCCTTCTACAGTGCACACAAATGAAACATCAATCATGAAACTCACGGCTAGGCCTCAACGCATTGAATACATACATAACGTATGCAACATATTGGACAAAATAGTTGACTGCCTACAGGGGCAATACCGAGAATTGATGCTCGCCATGCAGCAACAGGCCCGTGAGCGCATCCACCACGAGGACTGCGTGAAAAATTTGGCAGGCCTGATGGATACCATGCTCTTCCGCTGGTGTATGGGAATGGTATAATATCTGATGGATATCGTCATCTTCCGCGACTAGAATGAACTCATGACTGAGGCTACTGTATGTCTCCCTGCACTATACAAAGAATATTCTCACTAATTACATCATCGAAATTTCCCGGGCCTATCTCTTTGGTCGGCGCTCCAGGGCAACGGAGCTGACATTCCTCACTTAAGTCTGGAAGATCTTAGACAGCGTGTGGATTTATCACTTAGTCGTACGGGCGGAGGGCGCTAACCGGCAGTTTAACAAACGTCATCATCTAATGAATTTCAACCTATAAGTACCAAATCAATTTAATATAAGCCTTATTAGATCTCGTAATTCATATCTATACAAGAGGCGACTTAAGCCAGTCTATATACCTGTTCCGCGATGTGATTATTCCTCGTGGATTATAGTGAATTATGTAGGCTAGAGTTTTGATGCGGACACTACGTAAGGGGAGACACTGTTTTCGTAATAGGCACAACGGGCGTACATCTCGCCACAGTATTTTTCGATATGAGAGATATTGGTCTACCAAACTTATGTTTATGTATATTGAAATGGTTGTGAGGAGGGAGCGGAGTGCCGTCTAACGCGGTGGTCGGGGATCGGAGCCCGCCTCCGATGTCTTGGCGTTGTCTACTAAACAGAGGGAATACATGGATGACGTTGTTTACAGGGGTGAGGACCCTGGCAGCCCACTGATATATATGACGATCTGTACATTCTTAATTTAATCTAAATAATATCTTTTGTACACCAAACCGCCTATATCAACATCATTTTCGCTCATTCATAACATCGTTTCTAGTGGATCCCTGATTTACCAATCGTTGACCAGAACATAGCGGTAACGAGCGTCACCGTTGTTCATGTCCAGGATAGCCTGGTTGGCATCCTTCATGGGGCGCTCCTGGATCCAAGGCTTGACACCCTTAGCAGCAGCGAGATCCAGCATCTCACGGATCTCATCCGGGCTTCCAATGAGAGAACCACCAAGCTTGATACCCTTGATGATCAGGACGAAAGCGGGGATCTCAAGACCACCATCCTCGGGGGCACCGAGCTGAACGAAGGTACCGCGGTAACGGAGCAGGCTGCAGTAGCCGGCAATGGGCATCTTGGAAGAGGATGCAGTCGAGATGATCAGGTCGAGAGACTGACCGTGACGGGTAACCCAGTCCTCGTCCTCACCAGTGGCGATGAAGTCATCAGCACCGAGCTTCAGAGCATCCTCTTTCTTATCCGACTTGCGCGAGATGGCAACAACACGGTCCGCACCAAGAGCCTTGGCGAAAAGAATGGCAAAGTGACCGAGACCACCAACACCAACAACACCGACAGACTTTCCGGGACCGCAGCCGTTCTGCTTCAGGGGAGAATAGGTAGTGATACCACCGCAGAGCATTGGGGCGGCATCGGCTGAGGAAATGGCGTCGGGGATCTTGATGACGAAGTGGGAGGGAGAGCGGTTGTACAGAGAGTAACCGCCGTACGACTTGCCGCCGTTGGCATAGGTACCGTTGTAGGTGCCAACCATCTTGTTGCAATACTGCTCAAGCTTCGCAGCGCAAGCCTCACAGTCACCGTCCTTGTTCTGGCAAGCACCGCTCTGAGCACCGACACCAACACGGTCTCCAACCTTGATATCGCCCTTGACCTGGGAGCCGACACGGACGGCGGTACCGACAACTTCGTGGCCGACGCAGCAGGGATAATTGGTGGGACCCTATAGGACAATTAGCCTTCACTCTCTCACACAGCAACTGGAACATCGACATACCCATCCACTGCGCAGAGTGTGCAAGTCAGAGCCACAGATACCACAGTGAGTGACCTTGATATCGACATCGGTCTCCTCCCAGGGCTTAGGCTCGAATTCCTGCCAGACCATCTTTCCGTTGGCAGCCTCGGGGCTGAGACCCACCCAACCTTCAAACTTGTAATCGGTGCTCATATTGATATTGAGGTAAATGATATTCAATTGCAGAATGATCTACTAGGGTCCCCAGTCCGTCTATGGTACTCTTTATACCTAGGCCTTCAAGATCGACCCAGTTTTAGAAAGTTCTCGTAAAACTCGATTTGTGATGCTATGCGGACATCGGGTTGGCTGTTGAAGAAAAGGTTCCACTTCACCCGTGAAGTGGGTTGTCATCACGGCGTTAGGATTATGTCCGTGAAGAGATTTCATCCCTTGTTCTATGACGAAGAGACTGGAGGCGGAGATAAAAAATGATAAAATACTATCGCCTTTGATTTGTAAGTAACCACTTTAAGCGCTAACAGATAGAGATTAAGCTAATGCACGTCTATAGATGCTGACTAGATGACGTCACCCGGATTTAAGAGCGCCAAGCCTATGCAAACTAGAGCCTCAGGATTTATTCACATTCAGTGTCACTCTAGATATAGAGTATATATATGTGTGTGTGCGTGTGTGTTATTTGATTGAGAGCACCGAGAAAACACCAGAATGACTGGATCGCTAGGCAGTTCATTATTCATATATATCTATGAGTATTATGTACAGTGTTAAGCGCCATTCATATCTTATCATCGGCCACCGCCTTTCCACGGCGAATGTAATACTGTGCACAGAGAATCGCCGCTAAGGCCCATGATGCACCGGCCAGCGAGCAAATTGCGGTGAGACCATGTAAATACTTTGGCGCATCGGATGTGCGGAAGATCTGAGACCCGGAGATACCGGCACAGTTGGCAGCCATGACAACCAACCTAGAGAGCTGTTAGCAATGCATGCTAAAAATACATGCAAGGGATTGGAAACTCACGCCATGGCGACACTTCGCTCTTGGGGGGTGCGGCAATAGAATGACAGCCAACCAACGTTGAGGATGCTATTGATAAGATTAGAAGGGCCACATTACTCCGTAACGTCCAATAGAACTTACTGCATGCTGCAATAGGAGATATTGGCCACGGCAATAACTCCATACCGGTGCCATTGGGAGGCATGAGGGTTGCTTGTGCGCAGACACACGTAGGAAATAACATTCCAGGTGATAGCTAGAAGCACAAACGGCCCACGGTGGCCGGTCCGATCACTGTCATGAGTCAGTACCTTTCTCCAAAATTTAAAGGGACAGAACATACCCGGCAAACGAGAGAATAGCCAACCACACCATGCTACAGTACACAGGCACGGAAGCCAATGCATTGGCGCGAACAGAATCGAAACCCAACTTTTTGATCATGGTTGGAGTATACTGAGTCAAACCCTGGAACCCAGACATTGAAACCAAAGTCAAGAGCACATGCTGCATGATTCTTGGCTCCTTGATGGTCTTCCAAATATCCGACTTGGTGATCTGGATATGGCCACGAGCCTTGCGAGGATCGTCTAGCAGAACACGGTTGCGAATGATGTGGGATTCGCGCTCGGTGAAATAGCTCCATCGGCCCATGGCAATCAGCGGACGGCCATCCCCAGCTGCTGGAGGCACGAAGAGTGTGAAAATGATTCCAATGAATAGCGTGATCAGGCCTTCAACGAGGAAGATCCATCGCCATCCCTCCATACCGTGGTTACCATTAAGTTTCAACAGACCAGCAGAGATTAAGCTGGATGTGGCAGATGCGAACATCTGTCCATAGAAGAACAGACTGGTCCGGAGACTGGTCTCGTCCTTCTTGTACCAGGTGGACAGATAGTATAAAGCGCCTAATCTGGTTAGCACTCATTCCGCCACGTGGAACAGGGTAAAGGTACCTGGAATGAATCCACCCTCACAGAAACCCAGCAAAATCCGAGTCACCAGGTATGCCGGATATGATTGAATAAAGGCCTGGAAAGTTGCGACAAGCCCCCAAGCGAAGAGCTGACCCGACAACCATACGCGGGGTCCAATGCGTTGGAGAATGATATTGGAAGGAATCTCCGACAACACAATACCAGCAGACAACAGCTGCGTACCGATATTAATTTGATTCGTCGTGATATTCAAGTCTTCGGTAATGGACGAAGTCAAGACGGCGCTAATATTTCCACGGTCCATTTGCAAGGCGAAGAATGCGAGGGCGAGGATAGGAATGAGAATGAAGTCGACTCTATTGAGAAGTATACTGTCAGTCATATACTTTTGTTCAATTGGATAGAACACATACTTGCGCGTCACTGCAGACTCCTCTTCATCCCAGTCTTTGACGATACCATGATCAATCTCGCTAGGGGCGGCAACGACCTGTTCGCCGACTATGTTTTTCTCATCGAAGATCTCTTTAGAGACCTTATCTGAAGAGACAGACGACATGATGCTAAAAGGAGAACAAAGGACAAAAAGCAGAACGTGGTGGGCCAGTGTCTACTGCATTCTTCGCGACCGGTCAAACATTCTTATAGAAAACTAAAAAAAATAGACCCACCCCTATCACAGATTGATTGCGTCGGTCTACACGAGGCCATCCAGACCTCAGCCAATGCTGAGTTGTTTGCGACACGGTGGCCAGGTATGGCGCAATCATGGTGGATTTGACGAACATTAATTGCCGAGTTCGGGTGTTTAACACCAATTATATAGCTCTATTTATATTGTTTCCATTGGTATTCGGTTTTCCCGAGCTGATAGCCACGTTTTTATTTACCTTGGCTTCCAAGGTTTGATGATGTTGTTGGGGTTCTTAGGTATGACAGCCGATCTATGAAGTGAAGTATTCGCTTCCAACCTTGGGACTTGTGATTATTGTTTCACAATCAATTTTACACTCATCTTTGAGTGGAATAATTCTATGTTTTTGAATCTCAATTATTTACATCAAAAACAAGGGTATCTCATACTCATTACACCCAAACATCCCAAGACACACCGTACCGACTCACTAACGGCACCTGCGGCCCTTCCGCCTCGATAATATACCCATCATCGCACCAGTCAAATGAGACCTGAGGCTGGGCACCGTAGAATCCATCGTACCTCTCATGCAAAGCATCGGAGAGGGTACTAACAGAGTCTTGCGGCTGGAGGACATTCCAGGGGTGGATGCAAGTCACTCCTTGGCATGACTTGAGTACCATGAGAAGAGCATCCAGTCGGTTGATGGCTTGACTAATGCTGCGACCTAGGATGCGAGTGTCTCCCCCACTTAACTGGGAGGTGCCTGGATATAGGTTGTGTAGCTGGTAAGGGTCGGTCTGAAAGCACAGTCAGTGGTCTATTTCTCATATAGGGCGATTGTGTACTCACCGATAGATCATATAGTTCATGTTCATTGTTGCACCAGACTGAGTAGTAAAGGTTGTAGCCTTCCCCTAGAAGGCGAACTGATTTGTATGTGTTGTTTGGGATCTTGCTTGAGCCATCCGGACCTGCACTAGTCAGCATGGTTGTAATCCATGGATGTATCGCGATCGCGCTCACCAATTCCACTGAAAATCCCCTCTACAACTGCATTGCCCCAATATTCCACGGTAACATGTTCATGTCTCTCCGCGTCGAAAGCAGGTGTGATAGGAATTGCAGTCCCATCAAAGTCCTCTCGTGCCGGAATGCCCGCCAGATGGAAGAACGTTGGCGCCAAGTCGACATGCGTGGTCACTGCATCCTGCACATGGCCCTGAGGAATTCCAGGCCCACGAATAAACAGAGGCACACGGATATCTTCCTCAAACCCACAAGTCTTCCCGGGTGGCAATCGGTGTTGACCGATATGGAAGCCATTGTCGGAAGTATAGATAATATACGTGTTATCCAGCTGATCACTCTCCTCAAGTTTAGTTATGAGCGAGTCAACCAACTCATCCACTCCCTGCAGCGCGCGCAAGCGAGAGCGATAGAAATGGTCGTTATACTCGACGACCGATTGGTTCTGCTGAGGAAGATCGCGAATCCAACTAACCCCGCTTGGCTGTGAAATGGTTAAAACTGCCGAAATGCATTGCGATCGCTGCACTTACCTGGTCCGGATTGAAATTCGCTGTACGGGGAATTGTAACATTCTCAAACAGATGTTCGTGACGTTCCAATGGAATCGGTTCAGACATGACAATCTTCCCGAATGAAATTGCGTTCGGATCAACGTTGGAGTGAGGCGCTACCGGCGACACCGCGAGGAAAAAGGGTCTTTCTCCCTCCAATGCATCATCTAGGAATCCCAGTGCTTTCCCAGTAAGCACATCGATGGTATGTTCACCCTCGTAGCTGACAGGCGGCTCATGGTTTCGCTGGTATGTGGAATTCAGGTAGGAATAGGTATATGGATCCAATAAGAAGTCTGAGCCATTGAATCCGTTGATATAAGGGCTGTGATAGTTATCGACTGTGTGCGAATTGAACATTTTGCCGGTGTAGTAGGTATCATAGCCGGCCAGTTGAAGCCAGATCGGGAGGAAGTCATCGTTGAAGCCGCGTTCAACAAATTTGGGATATCCGCCTGGAAAATTAGCATTGACTCTTAGCGTTTCAATTTCGTGGCTTACCGTATGGCGGGTTGACATCGGTCACATTAGTATTATGCGCCTGGCGACCAGTCCATAAGCTCACTCGCGATGGACAGCATAGAGCAGTCGTAACGAAATGATTACGGAAAAAGGTTCCCCGGTCGCGGATATGTCTCGTGATGTGAGGAGTATAACTGATCGAGTCCAGCTCCAAATCCTGATCATCGGTGATTACAAAGAGAATATTTGGCTGTCGCGATGAATGCGCTCCATTGGATAAGATGGATTGTACAGCATCTTGCAGATGTGTCAATGTAGCACCATCTACCGCGGCGAACAGACTGAGAGCAGTGAACAATTTCATTTTGAGATGAGGTTATTGGGAAAGCCGCTGTTATCAACAAAGAACGTGGAGAGTGGGGAGTCGAGATATGATGCAATCAGTGGCGCCAATGGCGATCTTCGTATTGTAATTGCCGATATATCCTTAACTTATACAGTTATCCAGTAACTTATTCCCAAGCGAGCGCCGCACCCCAAAACACATAGTAAATGCGATATATGCTACACTTCTATCAACAATCACATTTTTATTTTGTCTACTTCTTTCTCGATAGGTATTGGTAAGAACTATTAGCAGTGCATATGAATTTCAAAGAAATCGAAAAGTTATCTTATCATCATTTTAAGAATTACCGAAATTACATTTATAGAAGCTTACATATTGAAGTCACTGAGTTGTAAAAAAAATCCCAAACTTCCTAAAAGTCAAAGGCTAGATATCGTATTTCTACGAGCAATGATCCTGGTGGTGGAGATCTAAACCTGTAATTTATCGCATTTACCTACGTTAGGTGGAGTAGACGGAGAACCCTGAAAAATAGTGCAGGACCACATGGTACGACATAATCTGTATACATCTATTTGTCAATATGTCGATATGATGTTGTTCTGTATACTTGTTCATTTATACAACTGAATCTCGGAGTTGAAAGTGGATCCATTGCGTGCTTTGCATCTGCGATGAGATCAGAGCTAATAAATATATCCGGATAGTACTCGGATCTATAGCCGACATCAAAATCACGTCTTATCGAAGGATACCCGAAGCGAGATGGCTTACCTGCATGTCTCGGACCCTTAACTTATACCCTAACCGCCCCAATTTTTCGCATGCACGCATGACTGTCAGTCCAACATGGCAGATCGCGCGACAGAATCCGTGGGACAGCCAGACACGAACTCAATCGAGAATGAAAACAGACATGCACCCGATGAGGAAAGCCCACTGCTATCTCAATCGCCTCAATCGCAGACAGCAGAGCCTAAAGCGGAGGCTCTTGCGGGGGTGGGAACCATCATAGCAGTGCTATTACTTGGTAAGATCTGTGTACGACAAAAAAACTCGAAATCTAACTTGATAGGCGAATTTATTTCCAATGCCGATGCGACACTGGTCATGGCAGCGGCAGGACGTATATCTTCCGAATTCAATAGACTACGCGATGCCAGTTGGTTGTCCACCGGGTATACCCTTGGTCTTTGCGCTGCCCAACCGATGGTGAGTGGCTCAAGTCGGGTGGCTTCGGAATAGCGTGTAACGGAGTATAGTATGGCAAACTGAGCGATATCTACGGTCGCAGGCCACTATTGCTTATCTCATATTTCCTTTTCGCAGTGGGTTGTATCCTTAGGTATGTGAATTCTTCGTCACATAGGTCTAATTCTAACAAAAACAGCGGTATCGGTTCGCAAATGTGGATGGTCGTCCTGGGTCGAAGCATTAGCGGCATGGGTGGCGCGGGCATTATGACCGTCAGCTCTGTGGTCATTACAGACATAGTTCCCAAGCGGGAAATAGCCAGTTGGCGGGCGTATGTGAACATCGCCATGACTCTGGGTCGCAGCCTCGGAGGGCCTGTGGGTGGATGGCTGAGTGATACAATTGGATGGAGATGGTATGTTCTACGTTGACTGCGATACAAGCCCCTCTAACAGGGTTTTAGGCTATTCATCCTTCAAGCACCATTCCTTGCTCTCGCTGCCCTACTGGTAGTCTTGAAACTGAATGTCGCTGAAAAGATAGATCCCAACTCCAAGGACAGCAAACTCGCCAAAATCGACTTCCTAGGAACATCCCTCCTAGGATCCTCTATCATCGCCATGACTCTTCTTCTCGACCAAGGTGGAAAGTCATTCCCCTGGTACTCATGGTGGACCGCCCTACTAGGAAGTGGTGGTATATCACTACTAGTGGCATTTGTCCTTGTTGAAGCCTACGTTGCCCGCGAGCCAATCTTCAACCTGCGCATTCTCCGTCGACCGAATGTATCGGCCGCGTACACCATCGGAGCCCTCCAAATAACAGCACAACTGGGAATGCTATTCTCAGTCCCGCTATACTTCCAAGTCACACAGCGAGCATCAACCACAGCGGCAGGTGGCCATCTCGTTCCGGCCGTGGTTGGAAATACCCTCGGCTCGCTAGTAGCTGGAATATTCATCAGACGCACAGGACACTACAAGAGTCTCCTCATCGCAGCCGGTCTTGTCGCATCTATTTCCTATATACTCCTCTTCCTCCGCTGGGAGGGAAACACCGGCTTCTGGGAATCACTCTACATCCTCCCCGGTGGCCTAGGAACAGGAATTGCATCGGCCTCAGCATTTGTAGCGATGACAGCCCTACTACCTCCAGAGGAAGTAGCCATGGCTACTGCAGGATACATGTTGCTAATCGGCTTCTCAATGACAGCCGGAGTGACGACTTCGAATTCTGTTCTGGGGATGGAGTTCCAGCGCGAGCTGCGGAAGAATCTACAAGGGCCAGGCTCTGAGAAGGTACGTCTACCCAGATTAGACTTTGGACGCTACTGATTGTAATAGGTGATTAAACGAGCTATGGCTGATACGAACTATATTGCCCATCTCACTGGTAAGGTACGAGATATTGTGATAACCTGTTATGTTAGTGGGCTCAAGCATACATACCGTAAGTCCAAATCTCATCGTGAAAGATTGAGTGTCTGATACTAACATGGTATAGTTGTTTCTCTCGCTTGTTCTTTACTTGCATCCTTTACTGGGTTGTTCATTCACCATCACCAACTTTAGACTAGCCGTACGCTTCTTTCAATGTTGTTTTATAGCATCATTTATTCATAGTCATGTTTCTATACGCAAATCAAAAATGGTCCCAGTAAGAAGCATCGCGACCGCCGAACTACTTTCGGGGACTTTTATATTTCACTAGCTGCTCTTTTTCAGCATATTCTGTCTGATAGACATGCAGTCATAACAGGTGCCATAAGTCCTTTTATATCCCTATCTTTATACAATATACATGATTAACCCAAGGCACTAGGAGATAGTTGAAAAAGAGGTGAAAAAAGAGGTGAAAAAAGAGGCCAAAGTAGGGGGAAAACAATGTAGAAAACGTTATACTATATACATATTTATCATCCCTATTGTATGAAGACAAGCTCATAATATTCATTTATATATCAGAAGCATGTAATCGACTATCGCTCCTTCAGAGCTAAGAGTTCCAAACCCACCCCAAACCCTGGGATTATTTACATTCGCGACGATTCAACAGTTAGACTTCACGTCATCACTTCCACGTATCACTAATAGTGACCGATGTAGTACCGCAGACTGCTGGAACCGTGTAGGACCGGTTGGGGTCACTCTCCCACTGGATGCTGCCATCGCTCTCAACGCGAATATACTTGTAGGAGAAGGTAGTTCCCGCGGGCAGAGTCGCAGTAACAAACCAAAGATGATTGCTACTGGTATAGCTCGAAGCGCTCAGCGCAATAGCACTGCTCGTACTCCAGCTTCCAAGCTGAGAAATGGATCCTGCAAGCTTGACGTTCTCACCATAGACAGTAGTGGCAATCACATTAAACGTAACGGCCACGGCAGTAGGGGCAGTGCAAGCTGTGGTGGTTGACGTAGTCTTTGTAGTTGTAGTGGTCACCTTGGTGGTAGTGCCAGTGGCTGTCGTGGTACCAGAGCCCGATCCACTGGTCAGGGTGGTAGGCCAGGCGGTGTTGGTCGCAGTGCTGAAGGTACCAATAGCGGAAGTTGAGCTGCATTGAGAAGGCACACTGCTGGCAGAAGTCTCACCCCAGGGTGCTGGAACCACGGCGTTACGGCGCTCATTGGCAGTCAACAAAGCTGCGTAGGACCATGTCAGGTCACGGGCAGAGAGCGGTGATCCATCGGACCTCGAGAATTGCTCGGCCAGGGAACCGTTTGACATGGCGTAAGTTTCCTATACAACCTGTCAGCATCACTTGACAATACCTAGTTTCAACTCAAACGTACCACGATGCTAACGTATCCATCGGCATATGTCTTCACGGCGCTCACAATAGAAGCATAGGTGCTGCTAGAGGAAGCATAAGTACCGGTAGCAGCGGAACTGTAAATGTCCTTGAAGAAGCTCAGCGAGACACTAGTAATGGTCAAAGAGCCAATCTTGTTCCAGGTGTAGAGCGCATCATACAGCTGCTCAGCAGCAGCCAATGTGCACAGGTACCAAGGATTTCCGTTGTAGTACGAGTCCTCAGCATATCGGCCAACAGAAACAGCAACACCGGCAGCCTTGCCCGAGTTGACCGTGTAGATTGAGCGGAAAGAATCTGTCACAGCCTTGTGGTTGGCGAGAGCTCGTGCTGAGCAGGGTTGGAAAGTAGTATCATCGCAGCCAGCCTCTGGGTCAAAAGTGTGAATGCTACCAAGGATGGTGTTGGCATCCTTGCCAGTGCGACCGCCACCAAAGTTTGCTAGCGTGTAAGATCCAGTCCAGAATGACTGCAGGAAGCATAGGACCTGGGGTGCCTGGGAGTCGCAGTACGAGCAGGAGGAGCCCACTTTACTCGCGAAGCTGCTACCCTCGACCAAAGCGCGGTGCTGTGCTGCAATAGTGAAGAATGAAGATCCAGAGACTTCTTCCCAAAGGTCTGTCTTGTATTAGCAAAGAGCCATGCAGAATAATAGGAAGACGGACCATATCCAGTCTGGTTCCAGTACTGGGCCACATATGAGAGATCGTTGCGTACAACGGGCCAGACAATGTTGGTCGCGTAGGTAGTATATCCGTTATCCTGAGCTGTTTAGTAACACCACAATAAGGAGCTCCGAGAAAATTCTTACAATAAGCCATTCACCAAAGGAGATCAGTGCAGTCGCTCGCAGAGCAGGTCCATCGCGCTGAGGACGACCCCATGACCCAGTAAAGGCAGTCTCATCGACGTTGAACTTGGGCTCTCCCAGTCCGCCGCCACCGGAAAGGCCTCCAGACGGGTTGGAGACTGTCTGAATGTAGGCCTGCGCACTGATGTACTCCTCGATCACCTCAAGCAAGGCAGTGTCGCCATTTTTGAACATATCAATCAAAGTCTTGAACACCAGCGCTGAGTCACGAGTCCAAGTATAGTAATCTATGATTTGTTAGAAATCACCATCTTGATTTGTGATGCTTCTCTTACAGTCGGGATCCGAGGTACTCGGACTGGCGATAACAACACCAGGCTTAGCACTCGCCGAATACGCGCCAGCCGATCCAATATTATCCAGGATACCCTGTCGGGCGACAGTGGTCTCGGATGCCAGCCAGCTATCGACATTGCTGGCACGAGGAGCCAAGGCGACCTGTGGCGGCGCGGCGATCACAGCGTGGCCGAGGGTAAGCGCCCAGAGCGCAGTCCAGAAAGGAGCCATGGGGAAGAAGATGAGGGATGAGATCGTGGAGATCGTTGCGGGCTGATCGTCCTTTTTATAGGCGCAGGCCACTTGGACATCACGGTCGCGATCGCATGGTGCATGAAATATTGGATGAATGCAGGAGGGCGGAGAACAGGCGGAGATCTCAACTTCACTGGAAGATGTTTCCACGTTAATCCCACTTTGCTAACCATAATGAGGCCGCGAAGAGGCCACAATGAGGCCACTCACTACTGAATGTTCTTATGATCCGCTCCTCCGCCAGTGGGATCAACACGCTCAAGCCAAGTCGTGTCTAGCATCAACATAGCGCCCTTTGTCCCCTTTAGCCTCGTCATCTGTTCATCTCCGTCACCCCGCAGATTCTCCGTCCCCTGTCTGCATCGGCTAACCCGAAGCCAATCATCGCGTTGAAGGCGCGGTCCCCCGCAAAGGGGCGTTTTGGCAGGAAATGACCTGCTGTGAATCTGGCATCACTCTTTGCCTGGAACCTGCGCCTTAAACTGCGCCATCGGGGGTTTTTTAAAAAGGGAAAAGCCGATGATTCGCCCTCAACCTGTGGGGTCGTGAGAAGTTCCGGTGCTAAGGCTCGGACGATCGACCGTTTAAAGACTGGCGCCGACTAGCGCCTTGCGTTCTTAGGTGCCTGCATGATTGTTGCTGAATTGCCGAGACTGTTGGATGCGCGAATTTGATATCTCGGCCCGGCATACAGTACAACTTTTATGCAACTTGGAAATTGACAGTGTCCACCGATATTAGCGAGATTAATTCCCCGCGGAGTGGCCAAGATGCGTTGGTTCAATTGACCGATTGGATTGGAAGTACGGAAATTCTGTGCAAGGTGAGTGTGCTTGGTCCTGCCTGAGAAGGGGTTGTCTTCAGGCGCGGTAATAACCGGGTGGCTTGCTTGAAGAGTGCAGGATGGAGATATAAGACCAGGGAGCTAACTATCTTCCCTAGTCCGCACGGGCTTAACATTAATGTTTGCTTCATCAAAATGGGTCTGAAGAACCTTGCATTGACTGCAGCCCTGCTGCTGGGTGAGACAGTGCTGGGTCTCACTCCCGCAGAATGGCGCAGCCAGTCCATCTATTTCATGTTGACCGATCGATTTGGTCGTAGTGACAACTCCACCACTGCTGCGTGTAACGTTAGCGACAGGGTATGCCTGTCCTTGTTAATTGACCTTTGACATGAGATCCTGACATGTTTAGACATACTGTGGAGGTAGCTGGCAAGGAATAATCAATCACGTATGCATCCCTAACTCCATCTGATGTCCATTACTGAAATTGTGGCTAGTTGGACTATATACAAGGAATGGGATTCACTGCGATCTGGATTACTCCGGTTACAGAACAACTCCCTCAGGACACTGGCAACGGTGAAGCCTACCATGGATATTGGCAACAGAATATGTATGTCATGGAAGTAAACTTTTCAACAATTACTGATTGGCTTTGCTAGATATGAGATTGACTCCAACTTGGGCACAGCTGCCGATCTACTAGCTCTGTCCAAGGCCTTGCATGCCCGCGGCATGTATCTCATGGTAGATGTGGTGGCTAATCATATGGTAAGTAGTTCTGGCTCTCAGTTCCGGCCCCTGCTAATCCTCTACAGGGTTATGCTGGATCTGGCAACAGCGTTGACTACAGCGTGTTTAATCCCTTCTCCTCATCGTCATATTTCCACTCTTACTGTCTCATCAGTAACTATGATGACCAGTCAAATGTTGAGGACTGCTGGTTAGGAGATACTATTGTGTCCCTTCCAGACGTAGACACAACCCAGACAGCGGTGCAGACTATATGGTATGACTGGATAGCAGATCTTGTATCCAACTACTCGAGTAAGTTTCCATCCAAATGCGGAGGCCTGTTCTAACAATCTCAGTTGACGGTTTGCGCATTGATACCGTCAAGCACGTCCAGAAATCTTTCTGGCCCGGCTATAATGACGCTGCAGGCGTTTATTGTGTCGGTGAAATATTTGACGGCGACCCAGCGTACACTTGCGACTATCAGAACTATATGGACGGTGTCTTGAACTACCCAATGTATGGTCATCTTCCATCCTGTTGAAACATACTAACTGGCCAGCTACTACCAACTGCTGTACGCCTTCCAGTCCTCCAGCGGCAGCATCAGCGATCTATATAACATGATCAACTCTGTCAAATCCGACTGCGCTGATTCAACATTGCTGGGGAACTTTATTGAGAACCATGACAATCCGCGATTCGCCAGGTGAGACCCGCAGAGACTAGTTGGATTGCAAGTACTGACTCTTAGTGATACAGCTATACAAGTGACTACTCCCAAGCAAAGAATGTTATCTCCTTCTTGTTCCTGTCGGATGGCATTCCCATTATCTACTCCGGTCAGGAACAGCACTACAGTGGTGGAGCTGATCCTGCAAACCGTGAGGCCACTTGGCTCTCAGGGTATTCAACCACCGCCGAGCTGTACAAGTACATTGGAACCACCAACAAGATCAGAAAGCTGGCTGTCTCTGCAGACTCTAGCTATATCACAACGAAAGTACGCAGTCACACAAAAACTATCCAATTTGTTGATGCTAATTCGTCACTAGAATGTACCATTCTACCAAGACAGCCATACACTAGCTATGAAGAAGGGATCCAGTGCCTCACCAGTAATCACAGTTCTATCAAACTATGGATCATCTGGAAGCTCCTACACATTGTCTTTGAGTGGAAGCGGATATTCATCAGGCACCAAGCTGATGGAGATGTACACCTGCACATCTGTGACAGTTGACTCCAGCGGAAACATCGCAGTCCCAATGACATCAGGTCTTCCACGCGTACTCATGCTGGCCTCTTCTGCAAGCAGTATGTGCGGCTCCAGTACCACGACAACAACCGCTACTGCGGTAACGCAAACCACGACGTCGACTTCGACAGGCACAAGCTGTACACAGGCCACAGCCCTACCGGTCTTATTCAAGGAGCTTGTTACTACCACCTACGGTCAGAATGTCTACATCTCAGGCTCGATCAGTCAACTTGGCAGCTGGGATGCTAGTAATGCAATTGCACTGTCGGCAAGCAGTTATACGTCCTCCAACCCTCTATGGCAGGTTGCCATCACACTACCCGTTGGAACCTCGTTTGAGTATAAATTCATTGAAAAGACGACTGGTTCAACCACTGTCACGTGGGAGAGCGATCCCAATCGGTCGTATACGGTGCCGACTGGATGCGCAGGGACGACAGCTACGGCTACTGCTACATGGCGATAGCTCGGCACCGAGTCACGGTTTCTGTCATTGGATAGTCATTAAGTTTGGCAAACAGGACAACTGGACTAATTTGAATCCATTATTTGATGTAAAGCTAAAACTACTGATATGTAAGCTACGTAACACTTCGTAGATATTTATAAACAAAACATAACTCGTAAATCACCCAGGGCCCATGGGCCAACTAGATATGCAACGCTGCCAGATTAGAAGAAAGAAACTCATAAGTGTCCTGGCGGAAATTGTCGGGTAGCAAAGCAGCATGATCCTCGAAGAAGTTCATCAGCGACTGGTTACTGACCCATTGTGGCCAGTTCATATAGTTCCCAGCTTTGGCATTAGGGTCCTGTTCATAAATGAATGACAGGTAGTATGTGTGGATGGACTTGGATGCGTAGTTGGGCAGGATACCCTGAAACACCTGGATAATATCAGAGCCATGGTAGGTTCCTAGGAAGGGCAGTCCATAGTTGTAGGAGGAGAGGTATGACCAGAATGGAACATCCGGTTTCGCTTTGGTGGCAGCATTCAGGAATATTCGACGGGTCAAGGTAAAAGATATATCACCTAGAATGGCAGACAGGCGCTTGAACTGGGGATACCAGTTGTACAAAGTACCCGTCCGGAATGGTGAGCCATCTTCCTCGATATTCTGATATGTTCCGACTAAGTCTGTGAGCTGCTGTCGGCTAGCATCGAAGAAAAAGAGATTCTCCAAGTAGTCCACAATATGTTCGGTCGTGGTGAGGTTGGCTTGGTATAGAGCAAATATAGTTCCCTCGTCTTCTTGGTCACCGACGATGAATGGCACAGATGCATATTTGCCATTGGCGATTAATTTCTCCGCGGAATCTGTCAGGACTTCGCCATCTGGTCGAGGCAGATAGGATTCGGCGACGGAATTATAGCCCAGGATTCCAGGAACTGCGGTTGCAGCATTAAGGAAGTCCTCGTAGTCTAGACCACGCAGACATTCAAGTGTATCTTTCGCACCCCCACAGCCTGCTGCCTTCACAACAGTATCATATACGTGCTGACCTTTGACGCCATCAACTGGGTTAGCAGGTGCAATGCTGCCCGAGTTCATTATAGCACCGCGGAAGAGCGGAGATCCATTGTAGGTGTTGTCGCCGTCGTACATGGCCATCTGATCAAAGACCGAGATTGATCCGGCAGATTCTCCCCAGATAGTAACCTTAGAGGGATCACCACCAAAAGCTTCGATATTATCGGCGACCCACTCCAGAGCAAGGCGCTGATCCAGCAGACCAAGATTGGCGGAACCATCTTCGAGGATCTCTTTACCCGGCAAGAATCCAAATCCTCCGAGCCGATAGTTCATGGCGACGAAAATGACCGGCATATTCAGATCCACAGAGCTCGCCACAAACCTTCCCCCATCGTAGTTTGAGGTGGAACCTTGTTCAAAGCCTCCACCAAAGATCCACACCACAACAGGTAACTTTGCGCCAGCTTGAGTCCCGGCTGGACGGCGTACATCCAAGGTCAAACAATCTTCGCCAGCATTGGTTATCTCTTGGAAGATGGGAATGTTGCTCAATTTCGCGATGATAGATGTCGGGAGGTTGCTCTCATCGGTACTGAAGAAGAACTGCGGACATGATCTCGCTACTGATGTCGCCCGGATGGTTTTCAATGGTGTTTCAATCGGCAGGGGTGGTCTCAATCGAAGGGCACCGGTCGGGGGGATTGCAAATGGGATGCCATTGAAGTTCTCGACCTTATCCAAACCCGGAGTGCCAATGATAGTGGCCTCGGGGTTGGAAATCGTCACTGTCGGACCAGCCGCTCTCTTATCCGCAGGCGCAGCCAAAACAAAGGGCAACACGCCCAACAAGATCAACTTGTATAGGAAAGACATCACGGCCAGCATGAGGCCAAGTGGTAATAGTTTTGATTGATCGAATTTTGCCTCCTTGCTTGAGAATGCTGGGCGGCCAAGGGATAGGTATAGAATGTCAAGCCTCCCCACAGCCGAGTTCAGACGATCTGGATGGACAGGTTTTGCTCTTCAATGTGCTCCTTCAGCCATGTACGGCTATTTATGCTTGCTTCCGCCAAGTTCATGCCGGCTGAAACAGGAAATCCGACCGGTGAAGTGATCATACGGTGGTTATGCATCAAAACTACCGAACCCAGGCCATCCGACAGAAACGTGCAGCACAGCAGCACGCGGCCCCGATCTGGTTGGATGCACAAGCAGCATCTCGAGTCTAATCCACCGAGAAGGTTTGCAAGTGGTAGTGTGAGCGCAGATCTTAGCTTTCAAGAATGCTGGCCAGAATGCGGTGATTGACCATCAACTGACAATGTAAGGGTGTCCAACACATCCTTGTCTGGTTGCACGCTTTTCCTGCATGAGAATGCACGATGACAATTAGTTCGCAGTAGCAAAGCTGATCCAGGCAAGTGAGGGAATATCCCTACCTTTCTGGGGAAGAGATGAAGCCGATCACGGTGGATGTCGGTGTGATCTGAGCGATCTGATCTTCGAGTTCGAGTAGGATTTGGAACATTTCCGCTTTTCTTCGCTCTCGTTTTTGTTGAACTGTCTGCTCTCGGCCGGACAATAAGATCAAGTCATGACGCTGTAGCTGTTGACATCCCCCGAACTTCTCGAAAAGCAAAAAAAATATTCAAGAGAAGGAAAAGTCAATCTTCGAGTGATTCTTTGCCCCGCGTTCTCCTTACCGAAACCATAGCTAAGTTATCCATGGAGTTGGAACTGCAAGGGATTGCATACATAAAACCTTCACCAACGTGGCTTGTTACTTCAAATTCACACTAAAACTCAGAACATGACTATTTCAATTTCATTCGAACGTGTAAAACAGCTATGATCCGGGGCTCCTGCTCCATGCGAAAATCTCGCCGTACAAACCAAGAACGCCATGCTATGCAAAGGTCAAATCTATCCATCCCTGTCCTTTCACATGGAGATGGTTATTTCTCCCAACCTTCCCATCTGGTGAAATCCCCCGTATCCAGATCGAACAGGTCCAACATTCGACCGACACTCTGATCGACCAGGTCATCGACCGAGGCAGCTCGGATGTAATATGCGGGCACAGGGGGGAAGATGATAGCCCCGCTACGCGTGATTTCCAACATATTCCGAAGATGGATATCGCTTAGAGGTGTTTCCCGAGCGACGAGCACCAGCTTGCGTCGTTCCTTGAGCATCACATCGGCAGTACGAGAGATAAGATCGTCACAGAATCCGCTGTGGATCGCTGCAAGCGTTTTCATGCTGCAAGGAACGACGATCATGCCGTCAGTCTTGAATGACCCGCTCGACACGGGGGCTGCCATATCATTGATATTGTGGACATGGTCAGCCAGTGCTCTGACATTGGACGGGTGGTAGTCCGTTTCGTATTTGATCGTTGCTTCGGCCCATTTGCTCATGACAAGATGAGTTTCGATGTTGAGACGGCGGAGGGCGAGGAGGACTTTGATACCGAGAATCGCGCCCGTAGCTCCGGTCATGGCGACGACGATGCGTTTGCGAGGTTTTGTTGATTGTTGTATCGGGGCATGTTGGGTTTGTTCGAGATGTGTCTCAATTGGTGTCGTGGCTCCAGTTTGGCTGCCACCAGGAGAAGCGCCTCCTGACTGAGGAGTGTGTGCGCCGGAGAGCATAGACAGCATCGTGGTATTGATCAAGGTTGATATGTTGAGTGAGGTATGCAAGTACTCACGATGGCTATAGTCCAGGGCGGCTGAGACCATTTATAGCAAACTGTGGCGGTGGCTGTTGATATTTCATCTCTAAAAATGGCATGCCGACCTCCGAGTCCCTCCAGCAGATGTTATGTCTATAGTTGGTCCACTCCGAGACGCCGATCCCGAGCCTCCGAGGACTCCGAGGCCACCGACAGACGCGATGTGACCGAGAACCAGGAAATGACAGTAGCGAGTGGACTATACAGTTGGCTGTTTCGGTACTCGGCAAGTCGATAATCTATGTGCTTTCATATTATGCACTGGTGAAATGGGTGCAGCTGTACGGCTGTCCAAACTGCCCAAAGGCGGCGATGTAGTGAATAACTCACCGTTAACGACATCGTCGGCTCAACCACCGCGATACCTCACCCCCAGATGCTATCTTCCCAGATGAGCTCATCTAATGGATCTTGGAGTATGTGTTCGCGGACGAAATGCCTTTCTGTATTCAAATCTGCATAAAAGGCCATCAAGAGGGCGTCCGAGCTAAGTCTAGAAGCCCCCGATGCGAGCAAAATTCTCACAAGTCAATAGAGGATAATTCTTCGAAGAGAATCCTATAGACACCGTATTTTTCAACAGTCTACCTTGGAAATGGAGAAAAAAATGACCCGGCACAGATTGAACGTCTCCGGGCTGACACGTTGTTATTGGTCTTTCCAGACCGTTTCGCGCATTCGGCAAGCAGACCTTTTTCCGATATATGACATTTGCCATGAGCTCTAGTTACGAAGAGCGGCTCAAAAAGCGGCTCAAAAACAATGGTATAAAGAACTTCTCGAGCTCTTCCACCGACTCGGGGTGAAGGTGTATGATTTCGATATGGGAGTCATCGATCGTTCACTTTCTTGCAATGAAAGATATCTCACAACTTGGAAACTATGCGGTGATTGAGGACGTGGGCAGGGCAACCAAATGCATGGAAGAGGAGCGGCAGACAGAGGGAGGGTTCTGCGATATCCCGGAACCGATCCCAAGTTTGATTCATGATCAAAGGGATTTGGATATGTATGTGACGTGGCGCATGGAGGTACCATGCTCGACATTGTACATCTCATAAGAAGGTGTTCTCCTGTGTAAAGTCGAACATTGGGACTGTTTCCAACCCCATTAGCACATAGCCGTCATACACTGGTATATAGGACGTACCGTTCATAATTGAATCCAAGTAAGAGACAGGCGAAGTATCCAACGGGTTTGCTACTCAAAAAAGCTATCGGGGAAACTGAAAAGGTCAGTACTGAGGATTATTCGAGAGAAAAATACATACCCCGAAGCAAATTGGGCAGGATTAACACCAGAGCCTGTCCATGTCTCATTTTCCGGAACGCTCATATCCTGCTGTTGATCCAAAGCACTTCGTAGAGTAATGAGGGCCCGAATATGTCGTGCAGACAACCATTGCCCTTCATTTTCCGATATCAAACCCCCCTCATCTGACGCTTTTGAGTCGGCTGAAGAAAACACATCAATGACCTTTTGCTGCAGGTCCCGACATTCGGGATCATTTCGAGTCTCTTCCCAAATACAGAGAAGCAAGGTCGAGCTTAAGACAGTATGCACCATTGACCAACTGCGTAGAGGGACAACACTCAGTGCCTGGAAGTCTAGAAATGCGCGAGATGCATCAATCAAGCTCCCCTTTGCTCTGGCGCGAAGTATTTCAGTCTGCATAAGGAGAGGTTGGGTCTGTGACTGTTTCATTGCAGGACGACAAACCACCGACACGCAGAAAGAGGAATGCATCTTCAATGCGAGGTGTTCGAGGTGCTCTTGAAAAGTGATACAGTTTTCCCGTGCTTGCAAGTGTGGCTTCCCGCGTTGATAGAGGGTATCTATCTGTTGTAAAGCCTCAATTGATCGGTCAGCTTCGCTTGCGCCGAATATTTCCGGTCGCATGATGTCCAGTCCCAGTCGAGTGAGAAAATGCATCACCTCCCGATATGACAGGTCCTGTCTTTGTAAAAGACTGCTATCGAGAGACCAACCGGCGAGTGTAACAATTGGAGGGCGATCGTAACACAAACATAGTAAGCTATCTTGCCATACGATAGTCGACCACAGCTTTTTGACTTTAGCTCGCACATACTCGGGCCAGTGAATGGTACTTCGCTCGGTGTGCAGACCCATCGTCTGAGCAAGTCGAATGGTCGTTCCCAGGAATGCCCAAGCAGCGTCAGATTGGCCCATATTTTGTATTGTGTTACCGAGGATGACAAGTGTTTGGATGATGTCGAGTGAGGGCCGGAAAAGGAAGTTCGCCAGGCGAAGTGCATGGAAAGAGCGGCGGGCTGGATATTAACTTATTAGTAAACAGTCTTGTGCTGAAAATGTATTTAGCTTACCAAAATCCGTTGCAAGTTCCAATCGCTGCGGATATTCGATATCCGAGTAATGTGCCCCCGCAGCCAACGTAGCCAAGAGGAGACTAATATGACCGACAGACTTGTCCGTAGCCCATTTTTCTGTGATCTTATCCTGATTCCGTAACTCCTCAGTAGCATGTGCATTGAGATACGTGCACAGATCCGACTCAAAGCGGTCCATATCAGCCAAAATAGGATTAAATGGATAGGCCGTAACACGATAATAATGGAAGAACTTCAGGACCTCCGTTCTCTGCGGCAACACGCTGAGCAACGACTTCCATCGTTCATGGGGTGTCTTCGGATCCATGAACGGGTAGAAACTGAAAGTATTCTGCAGTCCTAGAACCGAACCGACCTCCCGAGCCATCGATTCATTAGAATCTGATGCCCGCGAACGCAGGATCGAGACAAGGGAGTTGTCTCCTGAATAAACATAATTCTTGACTGCGTCGTCTGGCCGTAGAGATGCCGGTGTCGATGTTTCAGCGGGGTTCCTCACTTCTGACTGTATTCTTCTGGGAGAGACCGAAGCTGCCGATTGGGCATTGGCGCTGGCCTGAGAGCCCTGTCGGCGCCTTGGCCCTCGCGGCACATCAAACGTGCAAATATGAGGATGATCCCGCTTCTGGCACGTCCGACAGGGTTGACTGCCATCGCATTTGACTTTCCTCTTTCGACAGGGATAACAGGCTTTTGGTTCCCGCTCTTGGCGCTTGAGATGGAGTACTCGGTCGACTTCGTCGTGACTGACGCTCATATTGCCGAGAGGCCGAGACCCGGATATCCGAGATTCAAATTTTAATTATGGGGGGCTACAAGCTCTGGAGATTGAATGAATGGTCACAAAGCACGATCATTGTTAAAAGTTTCAAAGGAAACATTCAGCACATCCGAGTTAGCCGTGGCTGAAACTGGAATGACCGTTGCGCACGGACCAGGGACACAGCATCTCATCACCACATCAGGGGCATATATAGCTAGTAAGGATATTTGGGGTGTTATATATGAATGTGGCTACGTTTTGTATGGTCTGCATGTATACTACAGCTGGATTGGAAAATTGTCTCGAAGAAGTATGATGGGCTGTACCAAGCAAATACATATTCTAATTTGAATAACTCCATTTTTGTCTATTATACAAATCCACTCGATACCTCTTACTCCTCCCGGAATCCCATCGCAGTCCAGTTATCCAGGACCTTCTTCTTAAGCTCCTCGGGATAAGAGTGCTCGAAATCAGCAGCCACCCAGTCACGGCCAGTGGTGTACTCAGTGGGCATCAGAGCATCGGAAACAACCTTGCCTCCCTGGACAGGCGACCCGTTGCCATGGCTCATATAAGGAACCAGCGGGAATCCACGTACATCTTCATAGAAAGTCTCATCCAGACCAGGACGGCAACGAGTGGAGAATGCCCACATCACATCCTTGCCATTGTACACATCGATATCATCTCCGCAAAGAACCAAACGATGAATGGTGTAGCCGGGCTTGCTGTTGAAGATCAGATCACCGACTGTCTTAGAGAATTCGGCTGAGGCGGTCTTCATTTCGCGTAGACGGGCGGTGTCAATGCGCAAAGCAACCCAGGTTACCTGCGACTCGAAGGGGGCAAAGGCGTCAGTCACGGGAAGATCATTGTCCTGGCAGATTTGGCGAATTTGGGCGGCGGCGAGCGATCCGATCATGGTGTGCTAGAACGATATGTAAGCAAGTCTTACTAACTCCGCTGAAGGTGTTCTTACTGTCTCATCGGTCAAGCGACCACAGGCTGACATTGGCATGATAGGGTTGTTGCGATAGGTGATGCGGTTGACTGTGTACTTGGGCCAGAGGTGAGTGTCACCAGGGAAGACATAGCCATGCATCTCTCCGAAAGGTCCCTCGGGACCCTTGTCAGTGATAGATAGGGTTCCCTCGAAGACAATCTCCGATGTAGCAGGGACATAAAGACCGTTGGTGTCACACTTGACAAGCTCTAGGGCCGAGCCGGTCATTGCTCCCACGTACTCTGCCTCACTGACACCGTCAGGGATTGGCATGCTGGAAGCCATGATAGCAGCAGGAGGAACACCGAAAGCCAAAGCCCAGGGCATATCACGGCCTTCCTTCTTCCACATATTGTGAATCTGCCAGATGTGTTGCGGCTCGATAACGAGACCAGTCAAATGACGCTTATCGGAGACCATGGCGCGAGCAATGGACCAGTTGGTCCATGATCCATCGGGAGATTGAACAATGTGCATTCCGTAGGTTTGGATATACTTGCCACCATCGTCCTGGTGGATGAGAGGAGCCGGGATCTTGGTAAGATCAATGTCGTCTCCCTCCAAAGCGTTCTCCTTGCAGGGCCCAGTTGATAGAATTTGAGGCGGGATAGGAGTCAACTTGCTGGCCGAAAGCATCTTGTCGAGAATGTCATGCATCGAAGCGGTGGGTGGCAGGGCGAGATGACGAGCCAGTCGACCGTAGCGGTCCTTCGAGGACTTTCTCAATGACGCAGGGGCACCGAGGATGCGAAAGAGACCGTGCTGTGAGCCGATCACATTGTTGAAGAGAGGAGCCTTGTCATCTGTCTCGCAGACACGTCGGGTGATCGCAGCTGCTTCGAGGTTGGCATCTACCGGGGAGTTTATCTCAATCAGATCATTGTCAGCCTTGAGGGCTTCGACAAAAGATCGGAAGCAGAGATGAGGTTCGGTGGAAGTCATTTGGAACGTTCAAGGTGTAGGAAGATATATATCAGGTAACGTTATACTGCAATGTGTTCATTGATCTGCAAGTCACTTATATATGACCGGCCGGCTAGTTCGGCTTAACTTTGGGTCAACGTTCGGGCATGCAAAATCAGACCGGCTCATTCAGGGCAGATTGATTTGATAGCGGGATGCTGCGATGGTCCTGAGACTGCAAGGTTGCGAGCGCCGAGGCCACCGAGGCACCGAGACCCGAGCCCAGAACCACAAAATCGGAAAGGCAAGCATTTTTCGTGAGGTCGGCTTCGGCCATATGTCAGTTTGCTGCACAAAGTGTAAGACAGATCGCCCGCGGATGTATGTAGGTCGACAATCCACTCGGCAAATGTGTCGGCTGAGACCCACGCCTATATAAGGAGGGGTTGGCGCTAAAGACCTTGGAAGGCAACAAAATGTTTTATCAGCCAGGAGTGACCGAACATAATCTCCCCCACGACCCTTTCAAGGTTAGTTGTTCTTCTTCATGCCTGAAGTTATCTGACCATGCAGGCGTGCGTGGTTCCTCGTCCGATCGGATGGATCTCCACCCAGAATAAAGAAGGCCAAGCCAACTTGGCCCCTTACTCGCAGTTCAACAATCTGACCTTCGACCCGCCGTATGTGATGTTCTCGTCCAATCAGACGGTCACCGGTACTCGCAAGGATACGGTGATCAATGCCGAGCAAACGGGAAAGTTCGTCTGGAACCTAGCCACATGGGACCTGCGTGAGGCGATCAACATCTCTGCTGAGCAAGTGCCCTACGGCGTGGACGAGTTTGAGCGTGCCCAGGTGACCAAGGAGCCGGCGACTTTGATGGATGTCCCTATGGTCCAAGAGTCACCTGTCAAGTTTGAGTGCGAATATCACTCCACCGTGCGGCTTCCTGGCAACCCACCGATGGGCACAGTCGACATGGTGATCGGCCGGGTGATCGCCGTTCATATCAAAGATGAGGTGCTCACAGATGGGATTCTGGATATCAAGAAGACCCAGCCCATTGCCCGGTGCGGGTACTATCAGTATACAGTCGTAAAGGAGACCTTTGACATGGTTATTCCCGGGATGTCGGAAGATGTCCTATATGGACTGGAAGGGAGCGCCAAGCGCAATAAAGAGGCCCAATCGCGTGATCCATAGGCAAAGAATCCTTCCATAGTCAGCTCAATCAAGTTATACGAGGCTTTTCCCCGGACACCCGACGGCCCAAGACAACCCCAGAGTTGGCCTCACATCACATGAGCGCCAACAGAGACAGTGAGAGACAGTGGCAAGACTAGCGCGAGCCTAATCTTTGTGGGGGCCTTGCATATTTGCCATTAACTTCGAGACCATGTGGACGGACCACTCACTTATCTCTCCGCCTCGGTTATCAGCATCTTCCTTGCTCCTATAGGCGAATCCGGCTAGCCAAGACTTTGATGTTACAGCGTACCCTACCAGCCAAGCTAGATGGCGCGGGGAGATGGTGTGCCAAGGATGCGCCAAGGGGCGAAATTTGAACTCTCAAGCCGCTTTGCCTAAGCTAAGTGATTGGATATCGCAAGACTTGGCAAAGATTAGCATCTTTGCAAGAGATGATTTGGTGATTTGTTTGAGTTGATGATTTGAGGTCGGCCGTTGGCTTATCAAGGAGTCAGTCGGTTCCAGCCGATAATCACGCTGACAGGTTCGTAGATGTCGCACAGATCAAAGTCTTGGCCGGCTATCGACGGTTTTTTAGTAGCATATCCTGATGCAGGCATTGCTCCGGAGTTCTAGAAGGTGAAGAGACGGAGGGAAGAGAGGAAGAGGTGAGAAGTGGCGGCGTGGCTGATAGAGAGCCTCGCTCCTTCCCATTCGGGGTAGCCCAGGGTCCTTGCCTGCATTTTCCTCTTTTCTTTAAAACCTCACTTTCTCCCTCTTCCTCTTCCTCTTCCCTCAGTCCACCCCTGACACCATGAACGCCTCCGATCCCGTCGACGTGGCCGAGATCGCCAAATCCAAGGCCGTCTCCCAGGTCGGCATCAATGAGAAGGATGAGTTGAGCATTGAGCAGGCTCCCATGCAGGAGGGAACCTTTTACTCTCAGGAAGACAAGTCGGGGGACAGAGAGTACCCCAATGATGAGGATCTCCGCAACCTGCGCCGAGTCGCTGGCAAGGTTCCCTGGCCTGCATACACCGTTGCCTTTGTGGAACTGTGCGAGCGATTCTCTTACTACGGCACTACTGCTGTTTGTACGTTCCACCGCTTCCAGCAAGGGATCACGAGACTAATACAAAACAGTCGTCAACTTCATTCAGCGCCCTCTGCCTGCTGGATCTACCACTGGTGCCCTGGTCCCAGGCTCTGATTTCAGCAATGGTGTGCCCGGTGCCCTGGGTATGGGTCAACAAGCCTCCACAGGATTGACATTGTGTAAGTGAAGTGACCTTGGATATCAACACACTACTGACCTAAACAGTCAACTCGTTCTGGTCTTATATTATGCCCCTGTTTGGTGCTATGGTTGCTGATCAGTACTGGGGTCGGTTCCGCACGATCTTTGCGTCCATTGGCTGTGCTTTGGTTGGCCATACTATCCTCGTCATCTCGGCCATTCCCCCAGTGATCGCAAGCCCCAATGGATCGATTGCATGCTTCTCCATTGGTTTGGTCATCATGGGAGTTGGTACCGGTGGTTTCAAGTCCAACATTTCTCCTCTCATTGCGGAACAATACCGCGAAGAGAAGCCTTACATCCAGACACTGCCCAGCGGTGAGCGTATCATCGTCGACCCGGCTGCCACAGTGGCCCGTATCTACCTCTACTTCTACATGATGATCAACATCGGTTCGCTCGTTGGTCAAATTTCGATGGTCTACGCTGAACGTTACGTCGGCTTCTGGTTGTCTTACCTTTTGCCTACGGCCATGTTCTGTCTCTGCCCCACAGTCCTGTTCCTTTGCCGGAAGAAGTACTACCTCGTGGAGCCCAGTGGAAGCGTTTACACCAAGGCTTTCAAGCTGTGGAAGCTGGGTATGAAGGGCCGCTGGTCTCTCAACCCCATGCGACTGTAAGGATTGATCAACATGATGTGCAAACATCGCTAACCAAATGCAGGTTCAAGAAGAGTGGTCCTAATGACTTCTGGGTCAATGTGAAGCCCAGCCATCTCGGCGCCAGCAAGCCAGCCTGGATGGACTTTGACGACGAGTGGGTGGATGAAGTTCGCCGTGGACTGTTGGCATGCAAGGTGTTCCTTTGGTACCCTCTTTACTGTACGTGACATTCTCATCGAGATACCTCATTATACTGACCTTTCTAGGGCTGGCATACAACCAGATGCTTAACAACCTGACATCTCAAGCTGCCACCATGCGTCTGGGAGGTGTGCCTAACGACATCATCACCAACTTGAATCCTTTCGCACTGATCATCTTCATTCCGATCTTCGATAAGTTCGTGTACCCTGGTCTGCGCCGCATGGGTTTCCACTTCACTCCTGTGAAGCGAATCACTGCCGGTTTCATCGCCGCCGGTCTGTCCATGATTGTGGCCACTGTCACTCAGTACTACGTCTACAAGATGGGCCCCTGTGGCAAGGAAGCCAACTACTGTCTGGAGGTTGAGGGCAAATACACCAACATTTCCGTCTGGATTCAGGCCCTAACCTACATTCTCGGTGGTATCTCCGAAATCTTTGCCTCGGTTACCTCCCTGGAGTACGCTTTCACCAAGGCTCCCCGCAACATGCGATCCCTGGTGCAGGCAGTAGCTCTATTGATGAACGCCTTCTCCTCTGCCATCGGTCAAGCCCTCGTTGGACTGTCCGTGGATCCACTTTTGGTGTGGAACTACGCCATAGTTGCGATTCTGGCGTTCATCGGTGCTGCCGGCTTCTGGCTGACCAACTACAAGACCGATCAGGAGGAGGATCGACTGAACATGTTGCCCAACAGCAAATTTGAAGGACGTCACGAGAGAGACGAGGAAGTCAAATAGGCACTTTCTACTGTATATGAGAAGACGCGTTGTATGAACGTCCTGGACAAGCTGAACAATAGCCATGAAAATATCATTATTGTTAATTACTTTCGCTTTCTCAAACTCTTAATCCTGTCGTTATCTTTTTCAACTGGCTGTGACTTGGCCTTACGTTTAGTGCCAGCTTTCTTCTCAGTTCCTTCTCCCTTGGTATTTTTCGATTTCCCATCTGCTGTACCCTTTTCATCTGCTTTACCCTTTCCATCTGCTTCTCCCTTGCCATCCGCTTCTCCCTTCCCATTCAAATTTCCGTCAATATCAAAAGTAACCCTCTTCCTCGCCTCCTTCGCCGTACCAGTATTCCCAACAAACTGCTTTCCCTCCTTGGACCCTTCAACCTTCTTATCCTCAGTCTCTTCCTTCTCCTCTTCATTCATCCCCTCCCAAGCCTTCTTAGGCAAATATCTCTTCCGCGAATCATCATCTTGCCGCGCAGTCCCAGACCCTTCCTTCGTCTGCCATTCCTCTTCGGTCCATTTATCCAGATGTTTCTGCGATTCGTCTTTGCCTTCTTTACTGGTGTTGTAGCCTCCGCCGCGCTTTTTGTATTCAGAGGCCATCATTTGGGCCTGTGAGACATAAGTATTGGGCATGGAAATTAGCAGTTTAGTAAGGAGAGAAGTACCTTCCGTGCAGACCATTGTCCTGGTTGTCCGCCCTTGTCGCTGTTGTGGATTTCTGTCTTGACTTTATCGCGGAGCTTGGGGTCTGTATATTTGTCTTTTGGGGGCATATTGGCGGATAGTTATATGGAAGAATGGCAGTTGGAGTACAGTTGAACACAGTAGAGTATAATATGTCCAGAGGAAAACCTGGAATTACACTTATATATGGAATCTCGATGACATGTCGATTGTGCATGGTGCAGTGACATCATCCCATGAACTATGAGGACCACGATCTCATACATATCTTATATTGAGATGAATCAACCTCAAGCTATTCTAGATAAACCTAAGATAGGCTAGATATTTATCATTTCAGTCTAAAACAATATGTGTATTCCAAGCGCCATATAATCCAAGCCAAACATAAACATACACAAGCTAAGCGGTATCATATCATAACATGCAAATCACGACATCTTTGGGCGCAGACGAAGACTGGGCCCCTGTACAAACTCCAATCCAGTGTCAATATCACCACCCTGAGCAAACCGCAGATCCTTCAAGTAGTGATCGCGCGGCTGCCACGGACCACGATCCGCAGCCTTGGGAAGAGCCCGCTCGGCGATAGAAACATAAGTCGAGTTAAGGTTGAGAAGACGACGGGCCTGCAGAGTGGCAGCATCCTTCTCCTTCAAGCGCGGTGTGGCCGCAATCAACTTGCGTGACTCCAACTTCTTCAACAGACGACAGACAAACTGCGCCGTCGCATCCGCACCCAGCGTCCACGAAGCATTGGTATATCCAATCACAAATGACGCATTAGGCAGATCCTGCAGCATGACTCCGTTCCAGAGATACTTGTCTCCAATATCAATCTTGCTCCCATCAACCGACAACGCCGAGCCACCAGCAATCTGCAGCCTCAACCCAGTCGCCGTTATAATAATATCCGCATCCAGTGTCTCCCCCGAATTCAGGGTAATCCCGTTCTTGGTCACCTCCTTAATAGTATCAGTCTTCACATCCGCCTTGCCCTTCCTCAAACTGCGGAACAGATCCCCATCGGGACAGACACACAATCGCTGATCCCAGGGATTATACCGCGGCTTGAAATGAGGGTCGTAGGGGATATGGTTCGGTAACTGCTTGCGCACATTCAACTTCAGCAGCCAGCGCGAGAAGTTCGGGAACCGCTGACAAAACAGGAAGAAGATGCGCGAGGTATAGATCCAGATGACGCGCTGGAGACGGCAGTACATCGAGGCCGGCATCAAATATGACAGCCACCGACTGCTTGTTCGATTGGGGAGGGAGAGGATGTAGGTCGGACTGCGCTGGAGCATGGTAACGCGGGCGGCCTGGTCGGCCAGGTTGGGGAGGAGAGTAACGGCAGTAGCACCACTGCCAATAATGACGACCTTCTTATCCTTGTACTGCAGATCCTCGGGCCAGAACTGCGGATGCACGATCTGGCCCTGGAAATTGTCGAGGCCAGGGATGTCGGCCTTCAACGGTTCTTTGTAGTTGTAGTAGCCCGTGCCGAAGATGACGTAGCGGGCGGTGAAGGTCTGCTCTTTGCCGTCGCTGTCGACCGACAGAGACCACGTATTCTCTGCAGTCGACCAGTCCGCCGCGGAGAGTCGATGGCGGAAGAGAATGTGCTCGTCAATGCCGTATTTGTGCGCCGTGTCGCGCACATACTCTTTAATGGCTGACCCTTCGGCAATGGGGTTATCGCGATTCCAGGGGTTGAACTGGAAGCCAAAGGTGAAGAGATCCGAGTCGGAGCGGATGCCAGGGTACTTGAACAGATCCCAAGTACCACCTAGGTCATCGCGGGCTTCGAGGATGGCATAGCTGAAGCCAGGGAGTTGGTCTTGGAGTCGGTAGGCGGCGTTGATGCCGGAGATACCGGCGCCAACGATGATTACATCGTAGCGGTGGGATTTTGTGCCGTTCATGATTGAGATGGTGAAGAGAAGATATGGAGAGTGAATATATTATATTTAAATTGGTCACATGCCTCGGTTTCACGGTGATCGGCGGTGGGGTATACTGTGCACATTTACAGTAGAGAATGCGAACTATAGGACAATGCACACGAAGTATACATCTGACATCGGGGAGATAATCCCTCCGCGATCCTTATTGTCCAAGTGGGTGTTATTGTTAGGAATTCCCCGAGTGCACTTCTGTTCCTGTAACACGATCTATTATTTATTCCGGGCAGTTCCACTATAGTTGTATAGTTGTATAGTTACATGCAATTCAACTCAGCATGCGCTACAATAGATCGTACAATATACCTATAAGATGATTCACACTTCACCAAGTCCATATGCTGCCGAGGGGCTGCCGAGGCCCCCACAGCCAATCCTTACCAGATGAGGATAGCATTGCGACCCCGGGATCGACATCCTCGGTCGAACATGCGAGCTTCAATAATCAGTCAAGTAAGGGCGAGGAGAACGGGCTTTCACAGTCTGTAACCATGTCGCTCTCCAAAGTCTCCAAAGTCTCCCTCACTCTCCAAGAGAAGCTGGACTTCTTCCCGGCCCTGGCATCCATCTTGCTAGCTGGGTTCTATGCGCTCCTCACAGGGCTCTGGCGCACAGAGCGCCAAGCTAAGACGCTGTTCCTGCATCTGGGATACGCAGTATTCCGCAAAGCGACTGCACGGTTGACACCGACTCAGCTGCAATACGTGTCACCGCCATCCCACAAGATCTATGAAATCTATACAAAGAAGACCGGGGCATTGCCTCAATCAGTGGAATTAGGCAATGGCGCATTGGGCCATTGGGTCGGCGATCGCAATGCCGATAATATCCTGGTCTGGTATCACGGTACGTACGAAGAGAATCCAATATATCCAAACATCAAAGCTAATTCCCCCAGGTGGTGGTTTCGGACTCCCCGCCAGCATGGGCCACTTCAAGTTCTATGCGCAATTGATCGCCGACCTCAAAGCCCGCGGCAAAAGTGTCGCCGTCTTCAGTTTGACCTACACTCTCTCCCCGATAGCAACATACCCAACCCAATTGCGCCAGGCAGTAGAATGCCTTCGCCACGTCCTCGCCCAGCCAAACCGCTCCCCATCAACAGTCTTCATGGGCGGAGACTCCGCAGGCGGAAACCTGGTCGGCGGCGTCCTCTCCCACCTAGCGCACCCACACCCAGAAATCAAGCCGGTCGAGCTATCCAGCAACCTAGGCGGCGCAGTCCTAGTCGCGCCATGGACGCTCCTTGATACGGAATTCCCGGACCAAGAAATCTACCACGGCGGCGATCTAATCACGCAAGCAGTCGCACATCCATGGTCAAGCGCCTACCTCGGCAAGGCAACGCGCGATTACTACACCGATCTATCGACCGCGCCGGTAGACTGGTATTCCACCTTCCCGGTGGAATCGGTGTTAATCACTGGCGGAGGAAATGAGATTATGCTTCCGATTATCCAGGACTTTGCGGCCAAGTTCAAGGAAGGCTTTGGGAAGGTGGAGTTGTTTATTGGACATCGTGAGTGTCATGTGGCGCCGGTTTATAATTTGGAGTTGGGATCCAAGGAGAAGACTGAGCAGGGAAAGAAGGTTGAGGCGTTTTTTACTGAATTGATGGTTTAATTGGAAGAGGGGGGCGGCGGGAGGAGATTGTATATAGTTATGGATATTTTTAGTGCAGGCCATGAATTGTGGATATGAAACATCTGTTAATACTATCTGTTAATATTATAAGGGATTGCTCAATGGTGCTGATATCATTAGGTGCCTTAAAGTGTGACATAAAGTATTGGTTTTATGGACTGGGAGTATGTATTTTTAACCCAAAGCTGGGGAGCAATCGGTGGAGTTCCGGATTGTATCAACATCGCAAGGGTGAGATCGGGCACTTTATATTTTTTACATTTCTTACAAGCCCCAAGTAGGTCTGTGTATGGGTGAGGTAAAGCATATGAATATTGAGTACAACAAGTTACCTATGTACAAGTAGGCATTCGTTCTATTTACATTAAAAACATGGGTAATCGCATAAAGACATTCCTACTGCGCATTCTGCTCAGCCTGCTGGGCAAGGCGCATCTTCTTCAAAGCACCGGACGCGAATGCACGCACACCCTCCTGCATCCAAGTGGGCATAGCGCGCACCAGTGAAGCCGCAGAGTGACTGCCAGGCAAGATAACCTGTCCACTGCGCTGGTTCAGGATTTGCCCACAGATGGCAGCGGAGACCACCTCGGGAGTCATAATGGGCTGACGGAAGTGACGCTCGTTGTCGGTCAGGACCTTGATCATGGGGGTGCGAACCCACATGGGGTGAATAACGCTGGAAAAATCAGTGGATGCCTCCATATAGAGTAGACTCGATGGAACTCACCTGGTGCGCACATTGGGCGCATTGTACCAGTACCGCAACTCCTGGCGCAAGCCTTCATGAAAAGCGAGCGCACTCGCCTTGGAGCAGCAATAATCGACCATCTCACCGAGAGCGACAAAGCTAGCCAAACTGGCGATTGTCACGACATGACCATGGTTGACTTTGATCATGGCCGGCAAGAACTCCTTCACCATCAGGAAATGGGAGAGAGTGTTGACCTCGAAGGTCTGGCGAATCTTCGACTCTGGCTCTTCAAGAATAGTCCCATCATGTCCGACTCCAGCGTTATTAACCAACACTGTTGGCTCGCCATGATTCTTCCGAATAGTCGCCGCAACAGCCGCAATGTCCGCCGAGGAAGTAATATTGGCCTGGTAGAATGCGACATTAGCCGGCAATTTGAAATCCGGCTCATTAATATCAAGAATAACCACGCGCACCCCGGTCCGCGACAAATCCTCCATCACCTGCTTGCCAATTCCACTACATCCGCCAGTGAGGAGGATGAGTTCGCGCGAGGGCTCCCATTTCTGGTTGGTAGTCCAGTTCTGCAAAGTCCACTTAGAGAAGAAGCGGTTCACCGAGCGGGTAAGACCCAGGGCGAGGATAATGGCAGCTGTCTTTTGCGCGACGCTGTTGCCCAGCAGATTTTGGGCTGGTTCTGGGAGAGCGGCAATAGCTGCTTGGGCATATTGTTGGATGAGGTCGAGAGAAGACATTGTGGTGGGAGTGGTGAGAAAGAGAGGAGGGAGTCGGAGAGTCGGGGAGTATAAAGAGATGTTTTATCTCAAACATTTGAAGTAACTTTAGCTTGTAGCGTTTCACTAAAAGTGAAAATAAAAGCAAGAAATTGCCTCGGCTTCACAGGTTGATCTTTTCCCATTAGGAAAGCAATGCGAATGACTCCCTCCACATTGATCGGCGAAATCTTCGCACGGTTTTCCTATTTTTGTGGCGTCGGGGATTATGGACGTTTCGCTGCAGTTCACATGTTTCCCCCGCATGCTCTTATATTGTTAGTATACATCTGGGGTCTAAGCGATGTTGATCTGCAAGGATCCACGATGATGCAGTACATGTCTGTATGTTTATGGTTCAGGGATGAAATCATAGGTCGGCTAACCCCTAAGCCCCCCATTCAATCACAGTTGAATGTATTTCCAACGAACCGATTCTATTTGATCGCCACTTGCTAACAGGCAGATAGATTTACTGCATCTCTCATATGAATTCGAAGCCGAGGTCGCATTGGTTCCCCCAACAAGACTAACAGGTGCCGCTCTGGTGGAGTCATGACATGGGCGCAAATGGGTCACCCTAAATATGATCTCCCCCACGGCCTGCATTCTGCGTCTTCACACTCCGAGGTTTCATAGTGAGTCTGTGTGAAACGGCGAATATGAGTGACACTATACCGGCCTTGGCAGCTTTTACCCTCGTGGAGGCCTATTTCCTACAGCGCACTGTCTTCGCAGAGGAGACCTTCCGGACGGTATGTCTGGGTGCGTTAGGAGTGAACCTCCTTATGAAGGCCCTGTATGGGATCATCATCTGGCCTTTCTTCCTGAACCCGCTGCGCCATCTGCCCAAAGTACCGGTGAGTAGAATACACATTCCATAGTAGTACATGTATTAACCTCGACAGGGTCTGATGAACCATGCCTCAATCATCTTCGACTCACCTAGAGGGCGAATGCCTCTGCACTGGATGAAGACCATTCCAAATGAAGGCCTCATCCACATGCGTGACATGATCTGCAAGAGCTACGTGATCGCAACGAACCACCAAGCCCTGCTGGACATCATGAGCACGAACACCTACGACTTTGAGAAGCCATGGCGATTCCGTAACTTCTTGGCTCGCATCATCGGCTTTGGAATGATTCTTTCCGAGGGCGCCGCTCATAAAAAGCAGCGTAAAGCGCTCACCCCCGCGTTCAATATCAAGAATATCCGCTCCATGTACTCACTAATGTGGGAGAAGACTGGTCGATTCTTGGATGAAATGGAGAAAGAGTTAATGCATCATCCCATGGAGGGATCAAATGCTGATGAGAAGATTGGCAAGTTGGAAGTTGGAGAATGGGCGAGGTGCGTTCAAATAGTGTCTTATCCAAAGTGTCCAACTATATGCTAACACTCGTCTAGCCGTCTAACACTTGACATCATTGGCCCTGCAGCCATGGGTAGAGACTTCTGTTCGCTCCAGGATAAAGATAACCGTGTCGCCGAGAGTTTCCTTAATATTCTTGAGCCGACCACAGAGAAGATGGCCTTCTTGGCAATGAACTTCACCTTGCCTCAATGGATCGCTCAACGTGTGCCCTGGCGTATGAACGATGTGATCACCAACGAAACCAACTTCCTCCGGAATCTATGCAACGATATCGTCCGCGAGAAGCGTCAGACCCTCGCTGCGTCCAAGGCATCTGCTAAGGACCTCGAGGCTGATATCCTGGGTACGATGATGCTCGGTGGAGATTTCTCAGATACCGAGTTGGTTGATCAGATGTTAACTTTCCTGGCTGCCGGGGTGAGTATCCACAGACTACTTGTATAAACCCATAAGCAAACAGCTAACAATGTATTAGCATGAAACAACAGCTAGCGCCCTAACTTGGGCCTGTTACCTCTTGACCCTACACCCTGAATACCAAACCCGTCTCCGCGAAGAAATCCGCACACAAATCCCATCCGGTACTAGCCCAATAACCCACCAAGACCTCGAATCCCTCCCACTTCTCAACGGCGTCTGTCAAGAAGTTCTTCGTCTTTATCCAACTGTCCCAGCCACAATCCGTGAATCAGTCCGGGATACGGTTGTCGCAGGCAAGCATGTTCCAAGGGGAACAAGGGTAATCCTTTGCCCCTATGCCATCAACCGATGCCCCTTATTCTGGGGTGATAATGGGGACGAGTTCCTCCCTGAGCGATGGATCGACACAGACAAGAATGGGAACCAAGTGCCAAATAACAATGGAGGTGCATCTACAAACTTTGCACAGATTACATTCCTACATGGTCAGCGTGCTTGTATTGGTAAGGACTTTGCACGTGCTGAGCTGAGGTGTGCTGTCGCTGGCGTTGTTGGTCGGTTCAGGTTTGAGATGCAGGACCCTAAACAGGAGATTCATATTGCTGGGGCTGTCACCACGAAGCCTGTTGAGGGTATGAACCTGAGGATGCAGAGGGTTGATGAGTGGTAGATTGTATATGTTACAATATGGTTTTGATGTTTTATATGATTTTATGATCTGCTTTTCTGCTACGGATACTTACTCGACTTGGAGGGGTTTGCCAAAAGACAGAATTTATCACGGTATAGCTATAATCTGATCGATGGATATAGTAGCATAACATAGTGTGCCAATTGATCTCATCCAGTAATACTATTCAGTAAAACATCATCGCCATGCAGCTCCTCGCCATTGTACTAAAATGGTAGGAATGATGCTGACTGCTACTATCAGAGCAATAGCAATACCCGCACCACCAGCCCATCCGACCGTCTCAAACATTTGAGGGAACCTGCTTCAGTGAGTAAACATCATAGCTAGCGTGGAGAAGAACATACCAGAAAGGGCCAATGAATCCCCACATCTGACGAACAAAAGTAATAAACACACCAACACTCGAAGCATCCTCGCGGTAACAATCGACCGCGTAAGTAATGTCAATAGTAGTAACAATCTGATTACCCCCAGCAGCGATAGCTGCGCCAATGACCGGAGTAATATTCCAAGTACTCCCAGCATCCCGAAGTTGGACGGCAAACACCACGATACCACAAATGGTAAGGACATGGCCAATATGACTCAACCAAAGACGATATTCGGGTGCAGGGGGCTCTCCAATACGCTTCTGGCGCACCAACATCCACCGGTCGGAGATAAAGCCGCCGATCTGCTCTCCAATGACAGAGCCGATCACCAAGCCCAAGAATTGAAGACCAACTTGTTGCGTGTTAAGGCCGAACATCGCCGGGTAAAGCTGAGGTATCTCGATTGTGAGCATGACACTGCCCCAAAGGAAGATCATGGCATATGCGGCTGCTGGTAGTAGCACACATGGCTTGCCAAAGTAGCTCAAGGGCTGGAAGAAGTCCCAAAGTCTGAATGGAGTCCGATCGATGCGGCCAAACTTGAAAAGACTCTCCTTAACACTGGTCACATTGTGCGAGGCATGTTCACTGCGGACATAGAGGGATTCGGATCCGAGGAAGAGGTATAGAATGAACTGGATTGCATTGACCTGCAAACCACGTCAGCTTTAGTCAATAGTCTACAATGAAGATGGACTCACAATGGCAAGAATGTAATAGATCCACCGGTATCCAACACGTAAAGCGATGAAGCCCGTAATGAAAGGAGCAGCTGGCACACCAATCGTGACCATCAAAGTCCACGCACCCATGCATCTCGCACGATCCTTCTTGAAAAAAGTCTCGGCAACAACAGCACTACCAATAGCCGCCGCAGGACTAATAAAGAAAGCAGTGATGGCACGACAGAGACCCATTGTGGCATACGAATAGCTCTTCGCACAGCCAATATTTCCGACCAAACTGCAGATCAACGAGATCAAAAAGATTGGACGACGACCGAATCGATTGGACAGCGGTCGCCAGAACAAGGGTGCACCACCTAGCACGGCAATGAATAGTGATACCAAGTAGCTAGTGCGTTGCATGCTGACTTCTAGGTCCTCGGAGATGTTTTCGAATGCGGATTGGATGGAAGCGGCTGTGAACGTGGCCATCATGGCGTGGAAAGCGACGAGAGCGAGGTTTATGTTTTTCTATAGAAGGAAAGTGTCAGCTTTGTTGGTGTGCTTCAAAAAGGAATGTTCTCACCCTCCATCGTGACCAGTTGTAGGGATCTGCATCGTTCATGTCAGGGAGAGGATCAAGATCCAATGTGCCATGTCGTGCGAGAAGATACTGGCGATGCTCCTCAGACAGATGAGCAACTTGGTCTTCAATATAGAAATCAGAGTACTTTCCAGCTTCAGTTCCCTGAGGACCAGGATCAACTCCTTCAACATGCATATGTTGGCTATCAGTCTTCTCCATCATGAATATAAAGTCCACCAATGCTTGAGGGAAGAGATGGAAGAGATATTAGATAACGGATTGTGAGAGAAAGAAATGTACGTTGCTTTCTATCCCTGGCTCTTTATATGAGCTACCCCCTAGCACCACGGACATCTCATCTAGTGTTAACCCACTTCCCCGTACTCCCCATCTTTCCAGCGATCTGGGGGGTGGGGGCAAGACGTGGACTCATCTCCACCCTCAGACTAGACTCAAGGATTTGCAGACAAACGAAAACCAAGTTCCAGTCAGGATGCTATCCCAGTAATTGACTTGACCAAATCCGAAGTAGATATGAGCTTGCGGGTATAGTTTCATCCGCTCCAGTAAGAGCGTGCGTGGAGAGTGTGGGGTGGGGAGAGACGACGTTCTCCTGGAAGAATCACCAATCGTCAATAATAGTAAGTAATATCAGTCTGCGGTGATAGCTCGATATTCAAATTTGCCTCTAGTCTCTTTATTTCACGCGAGAGATTGTGATATGGTCTGATGAACGGACATCACCTTCTCTCTCACCGACGAATATAGTCGACTCGCAATGCTTATACCGTCTTGGCTGGCTGGGCAAGCCCACCTGGAACAGTGGCCCTTCTCAAATCCCCACATTCAAACCTTGGCTTGTGTTGTCGGCTTCGAGATGCTCAGACTCAGTGCTCAGACGAAATCGTTTATCAAAGCTCCGTACGGCCGAGCGCGGGATAGTACAGGATAAACGATGACTTATGGCCAATCTGGTGCTTTTGCTTAGAAAGTAGGTGTCATGAAACATTGTCCACTAGGATTGTGGCGGTTGTTGGTGAATTCCCGATGATCTCGGAGATTATTTCCTATTACTTCGTTGTGTCCTCGGAGACATGCAGCCACTTCAGCTGAAGGAATCACTTCTTCATTTAGGCTCTATTTTGCTCTGTATCTCTTCTCATAGTGGTACTTTTGATTATATTGCCAATCCCTCAAAACCATAAGCTATCCAAGTCACTCATCATACTGGTCTATCTAGCTCGTAGTCGACACACATTCCACACCAATGTCACCCTGGATTCCATCGCAGATAATTTCTGAGCCACCATCGGGGCTAACAAGGTTGATGTTTTCCATATGAATATCCGAGCACACAGCATTAGGCGAGCAGGTCAAGTCGGCAACGACTTCATCCTCAGCTCCCGATGAGGTACCATAGATGTTCTCAAAGGTGATGTTGGTGATGTTGACGGCAGAGGGATACTTAGCACAAGTGGTGGCGTTGATGTTGAAGTAGCATTGATCCAGGACAATGGGCTTGTCGGTATTCTCAATGTGGATATTCTTGTAAGTGATGTTGTTGATACGGCCATAACCAACGTCAGGTCCAGCCCAGGCCTTGAGACGGGCACCAGTCTATATTTTTTTGTTAGAACAATATCACTGTAGTGGAATAATATCATCTCATACCTGGCCGTTGAGCAGAGTGACGTTCTCGATCCAGGCATTCTCAATGATGTCCTGAACTCCAGAGTACTGTCCAATGCTACCCATGCTCACTCCGTGAGTGTTGTTACACCACAGATTCTGCACAAAGATGTTGGTGGTGTTGGGCTTGGGTGAGAAGCAGTCATCACCGATATCGACGCGGGTGTTAGTAACGGTCAAGCCGTTCACGTTGAGAGAATCAAATCCATCGGTGTTCTTGGGAAGTGCAGATGCATTGGTCGAGTACGCATTGATGAAAACATCGTCAAAGACGACATCATTGGTGCGGACAAAGAAGTTGGTCCAGCAAGGCGAGTTTAGTTGGGTGATTCCTTCAACGCTGACTCGAGTAGCGTTATCTGTCAGGAAGAGAATGGGGCGGTAAAAAGTGTTTGATGAGTCCTTATATACGTGTTAGTTGAATATTCCTTAGGTTGCTTGATTCATTCTTACCAAAATCTCCCGGCCAGCAAAGGCGTTGTACCAGGCTTGGCCATTTCCATTCAAAGTACCCTTGCCGAAGATTTTGATGTCTTGGCCACCCCAAACCCAGAAGGTAATGGACTTCTGGAAAGCATAGTAGAAGTTGTTTGCTTGCCAGTACTCGATATCATCCGTAAACTATAAATGTCAGCATGGCTCATCCTTTTATGGCACAATGACATACCTTCAATTCACCATCGAGCTGCACTTCGATGTTATCCAAGAAGCTAAGATCAAGCTTCTTTCCAATAACATACTTCTTGTTCTTCTGGAGAATGAGTCGTCCACCGTGGTTGGCAGCCTTGATACCCCAAAGGAAATCATCGGAGATATCATCAGTGTCACTCTTCGATGAACGAATTGTTACCGTGCGACGGTCTTTGTACTTCTGGCCGTGGGCACCAATCTTCTTCAGTTCACCCTTATGATTTGCAGGAATGATTGACGCTCCCTTGATAACATGTTCTGTTGCAAGAGCACTGGCTGTGCTGAGAAGCAGCGCACCGATAGCGAGGAACTTCATGGCCAGTTCAATTCGAGGGATTGATGAACTTGTCTGTAAGTCAATGTAAAACGAGTCAAGCAGGCATTTGTGTCTACTTTATAGATTACCCCAGAGTGTCAATTGTAACAGCCGAGCTCATCTCGAGCTATAACCTACTAATCCGGGGAACTGCAATAGGCGGAGGAGGCAGAGATTTCTCCGCCTATAAGAAACTATCAATCGCATGTTTCCCAGACAAGGATGATCGGCAATGAGTGCGGAAAAAGTGCGGTACGAGTGCGGTAGTATACAGCGTAGACTATGCAGGTGCGACTCGGTATAGATGAAATCATTTTCTCCGCATTTCGCCAAGATCATCTTCGAGCGGGGATGCGGAGGGACTTTAGTCAAGAGAAGCTTGGGCAGTGCTAAATCATCTTTATTGGCATTTCAATGCGCCTCTGTTGTGGTCGGGATACATTCCACCGTCTTGGGCTGGTTTCCACATGAGAAATGGGATATTCCACCAATCAGGGCTTGACTTGATCATGCATAGATCTGGGGTTAAACCTCGGGCTTTGACAGATGAACGGCATTTTTGATGTTTGTTTATTTCCGGGGGTAGATTTTGCGTCTTGGTATCGTTGTGGTATTAGAGTGCCTGGGCGCCCAGTGTTCGGAAGTGAGGATTCACCGACTGTTGACCTTCCACGCCGTTTCGGAAAAACAAGCTTGCAAATACGAGGTTTGAAGTCAGTTTCAAGGATGGTTGTTCTTGTTATTTACTTGGTATTCAGGTCAACTAGCTGTAAAAACGACACGTCAGACATCGCCCGCCTGCGACACCTTCTTGACTGTCCAATGTCCCCAGTCTCCTTGTTTTCGAATGATATTCTCTCTCGCCATGAGAACAATATTTTTCGGAGAAGCAGTTATACCATGAGTGATGTTATCGACGCGTCTCGATTACAGCTTCTTGCCAGCCAGCACCAGAGCAGTGACGCAGCTGATGTTACCCGACCACCAAGTCACAGAACGAAGATAGCTCACAGTTGGCGAGTCGATGTACGAGTAGGCAAAGCTGTACGCAACGCGTGAAAGGGTATACCAAATACCAATGCCGTTGATGGTCTCATTGGGGAGACCGGCGTACAAGGACAGCAACACTAAATCATGTCAGTCTAACTGGAAAAATCATTAAGAAAAATCAACTGGCAAGGTCACATACTCGCCGCAACAAACAGCGGATATCCCTCCTGCGCGTTCGCATGCGCAGCCTCCTTCCGCTTGAGCTTCTCAAGCGTGCGACGGCTCAGCTTGCCTTCCTGAACAGCGCGTTCGCCGTACTTAGACAAGTCTTCGCGCGGGGAGTCATTATGGTCGAGACCATAATACATCTTCTCACCACGAATGCTCATGAAGCAAAACGCGAGGAACCAGTTGCCCACCAGGAACCCAGCGGCGTGGTTTGCTGGCTGTTGGCCAGCTGCAGCGCGGAGGCCCAGAGTTGTTAAAATGGCACTGCAACAGTTAGTCTTGCTTCTCTGTACTGGGTAGGCAACATACGACATGGTTATGGATGTTCCTCAGAATGTTGGGGACTGCCCTCCTTATATAGAGCGATCGGCGCATGTGGGCACGAACCGAGGAGATGAAGTCATGCCGATCAAGTTCGATGATATCACTGTGCCAACTTTGCTATGCGAACTGACATCTGAGTTGACAATTGGGATGTTAACCCCGGGTTTGCTGGGCTTTACAGAGGTTCAGGGTAAATTGCGAAGTTTTCAGCCAACCCAAAGTTTCTTTGATCACTCCATAGTACCAACTTCAAATTACACACTCTGCTATTCTCGCAACTGGAATAATCGCCTTCTTCATTATACAGTTCATTATGCAATGCGCGGAAGAACCAAATAACTATCATATTCTCCACCCGTGTGGACAATGTGCTGTCCCTTGTTCTCATCGCGAGGCTCAGTCGGCCTCAACATCTCGATCTCTGGCAATGACATATCATGGCCTGAAATCTTCAATACCAATCCCTCGCCTGCTTCATACACAACACCCATGGGCCAGATCGGACTCAGCAGCTCCACGATCTCACCGGGCGTAATTGGTTGCCGTGAGCGGTGATCATAAGAAGGATACTCATCGTCACTGGTGCGAGGAGCCATACTAACGCGATGAGACGCACGGAGCATTCCCTGGGGACCGAGGTGTTTAGCAACATTCACATTGGGCACTTCGGGCTGCGGTTGTGGCATGGGAGACCAATTGAGAGACTCGAGGACTTCGCCAGAAGCAGACAGTTTGCGAATCTGTACAACAACGTCGAGATCATCATGTGAGGGGGCTGACATGAAGATTTTAACAAACGGTCGCCCACAGAGCTCCGTGTACTCGGAGAAAACCAGCTTGAAGTCCGAGGAGTCGGTCAGAGAGTGGCTCTCATGTGTTGTCGTTGCGGTGGCGTCCGGCTTGGAGGGACTAAGTGACTTTGTGGCAGCGTCAAGGTAAAACTTTTCCATGCGCAGACGTGCAGGAGGCCACTCTTGCTCAGGTCGCTCCACGATTGTTTTTGCTGGGCTATTTTCAAAACCAAGCAAGGTGAGTCTCACTGGAGGAGTATCTTCTTCCCAGCCATTTTGGATACCCTTGGCGTAGAAATCGAAGAAGCGTTGAAGGTCGTCATTTGCTTTGACAGTATATAGGTCGTGCCACTCCTGGGAAGCATGAATTCGAATCCATTTCTTCGGAGTAGATGCTGTCTGAAATCCCTCAAGAGATCCTTCCGTGTGAAGGCCTGTCGAGTAGGAGGCTGTGAAGTACACCGGAATATCGCGAATATTCTTGGCGTCAATTTTTTTGCTCTGCCAGTACGCATCATACAATGGATGCTCTTGCAGCATCTTCCCAAAATCCTCCATGTTAGCCAGACCGGCGAATCCACCCATGATCAAACCCATAAAGACCGGATTGGGGATCCCGCCCCGGCAGTTTTGCTGAAGATAAGGATCTGAAAGACCTTCCCATGGGGCAATTGCCTTTAGAGCTGGGTGGGAGAGTCGGGAGGTAAAGTTAGTTTGGGATATGGAGAGCCAGGAATTCCCACTATGCTTCAATTAGTCTCGATACTAACCTTAGAACATATATTCCTCAAGGACTCACGCAAGAACAACTGATCCATTGCACCACGGTTGCTGAGATACCCAAGTAATACAATCATAGATATCTTCTGCCTCCTGTTGACCCCAGAAAACAATATTCCCCTCCGAATGCGCGCATCCCCGAGCATCGATGTCAACAACTGCATATCCACGCTCGGCCCACTCAGCAGGGTTGGGACCTTCGAACGTCTCGTATCCACTCAGGCGCTGGTATGGAATTCCCATACGGTAGGGACCCATGAGATCATACGACAGAACACCCGAATCGACCTTTCCATATGGACTATAAGGAATGATAGCGGGTACTTTGTCTCCACGGGTCGGCCGGAACACATCACCGTAAAGCTTGATCCCATCGCGCATAGTGATTGCACAATCCTGCTCCCAAGTCACATCCACAGGGAATGCTTGAAAGCCCGCCTGCTTCACATGGCCCTTGGGGAGATTCGTGACGCGACCTGGATGAAATCCATTGTAACAGAAGGCTGGGTGTTTGGCAGGATGAGGGAGCTGTTTCCAAGCTATGTTAAAATCTGAAGAAGACATTCTGTTGGGAGATAATTATCCTCAAGTCTTGTTAGAAATGAGGGGTTTAAGTACGGCGGACAGTATACTTCTGCTGGAGTACACGTACACGTACGGGATCCCCATTTATATCCGTACATCCGTCACTCCACATCCCGACGACTAAGCGGAAGCGGACTTCCAACAAGATTCTGAGACTTATGGAAATCATCTTTAGGGCTTTCATAAGAGAAGTCTTCATAGTTCTTCATAGCTATTCGGTTTGTACAAATTTGATGTCTAAACCACATTTCTTGCAGATATAGTCCGCTCAAGCTCCCGTGAAGACGCCTTAGTCGAATCTCGTTCCAGTGAGCCAGTATAATTTGAGTCTCCACTGCAGTACAACATTATCATATCCGGTTCTCCTTGGCTATTGCTATCATATGTTTGAGGTCGCTGACCGGAGGCACAAGAGAAGCGGTTGTTGAGCACAATCGAGTGACCTTGGCGATCGACCACACTATTGTTGGGGACCGGTTCGTTCTCTGAGAGTAGAACTATTTCGATTGGATGGTCTTTGATTGTGGGAACCTTGAACCATTTATAGAGGCAGTTCAGAACTGGTATCGAGAGTCCATGGATGACGATGGAGAAGAAGACGAGCCAGTAGACCACTGACACATGATTGTTAGAAAAGCTCAGACCAGAAAATGAAGAATTTCGGAATCATACCGGGAATCATAGTCGAAGTCAGAGTGTTGATCTCGACATCACTTTCTCCTGGGTCCGGTAATAGTCTGCGTGCATACTCCACATATGATATTGCGCCAATTCCTGGAAGTTGTCAGTATTCTAAATTCAACAAATTGGTGAACCTACCAATCGGCCCAAAGTAACCCATAAATAATGCCTCTTTCCAATCATTGCACACTTTAGGCATAAATCGATATCCCATCATGATCGCCGGGATCCGGCGAAATATCAAAATCAAGAATCCCAACCCGACCAGTTGGGCGATGGTGATTCCATTCTGGCTGGGCATTTGAAACTGATCCCATGGCGTAATAGCACCGAGAAACATGAACGTCCCAAAGTTCAGGATAATTTCAATTGCAGGATTGAAAGAATCACGCCTTTCTTCAACTTCGAAATGGTATGATCCGTCCCAATTCAAAGCGCAACCGGCGACGAAGCAGGCGAGGGTCTCATCAGATCCGAAACAGCCACAGGTGCCGACAATAAACAGCTACAAACTTGTCAGTTGCCGACATTCTCGGGTCGGATGATTCCGTCACTCACTCCAATAGCAACGGGATATAGGAAGAAACTCTCCCTGTCAACCCATCGTCTGCGCTTTTGTTAACCAGTGTTTCAACCTCAATATCGGAATTCCCATCTACCTTTTTGAAGCCACATTCAACGCTTTCCGACTCAAAAATCCGACAAGGACACCATATCCAGCGCCCATAACCAGCATGTATAATACCCCTTCAACAGCCCAATGTGCCAAAGCGCGTCCGACATCGCCACCAAACCGACCAGTATCTTGTTCGCCAATCCAATCACGCCTATGATTTGTGAGGTCGGCCTCTGCTGAATTCATTACACCCGGTGGAGAGTCGGTATAACGAAGGAGAGCAATCGAGAGCAAAAGAAACGGAAACCCGAAACCATCATTTCCACCTGCTTCGGCAGAAATAAATTCTCGAAGGTGCCTTCGAACGTACTGATCTGCGAAAGGGCCTTTGGCGATGGCCTGCGAGAGAACTGGATCGATGCATATCACACAAGATCCGATGATGAGTGAAGTCAACTGGCGAGAATTAGTACGATGGTATATAGAAACACACTCGCCACTCACGAAGCTCAACTGAGGGATTATCAGCTTGATACATGCCGATGTGATCAACCATTGGATGGTCATCAAAGGCAGTAAACAGATCGTGAGCTCAACTAGGCGAAGCCGAAGATACCGTTTTGGTAGTTCATATCCAACTTTGACCATCGCGATACCAATTACCAGTCGGCTCAGGCCCTGCGATCATTAGTTCAGATATCCATGCTTGTCATTCCAGGATACTTACATAGGCAATGTCACCAACATCAGTTTTAGAGTCCCCACTCCATTGGCTCACGTTGATGAATCTGGCACAAAAGGGCCCTATTATAGCGCCCACAATAAACGACGGTACTGTGTATGATCAGTAACTGTCCTTCGATAAGAAGTTGCGATACATACACGCTTCACCAAGGTACCATCTTTGCTTGATCTTCACAGCAACGAAACCAAAGACCAAAATGTAGATTCCTATATAGGTCAGAAAAGTACCTCACGGAACGTGCAAAGGTCTCACCTGACAATGCAAGGACAACATTCACACTACTAAGATCCAAAATCGGATGGAGCATCCTGTTCCCGCAAGACGCGAAGAACTAAGAGCAGAGTCGGTGGATTCTGGTTAGCAACGTAGATTGTCCGCTCTCCGTGCAGGTGGGATATCGCACTGTATTCGGAGATCGTCCTTGTCGCACCAAATATGTGTGGTGATCTGGGCCAGCTGACGTTGACAATCTGAAAGGACAAGGTCGGAACTTGATATGGGCCATGCCACTGCGAATTGCGCAAATGCCGCCATTATGTCAATTCGCGCCGAGGAATGCTCCCTTTCTTTTGGCCACCAAGAGCCTCTTATCATGATCGAGTGCCACAACCGTAGACTGCATGCATCCCTTGCTGCGGAGACACTGTTTACGTGTCATAGATAAGAGGTACTACTTCCACGCACAGCACTGTTGGGTCGAACAAATGTGATTGTGATGAATCTCGTGAAGATCAAAAAGTAATGTACATAGACGGTTGGCCCTCGACTGCTCAATGAGTCCCAAGCGGCAATCTTTGTGCACCAATCTATAGAATTGACAGCGCTAAGATTGCAGGGTTCTAGCCTCGTCCTTGTACGCGCCACGACTTCTACGTTTAAATAGTAGAGTCAATCCAACCAATTACAAACCTATCTCGCCACCCATGTCACCCTTCGCGCATCGGGATCGACGCACCCGAGAAGCTTGGCCGGACGGCTGCACGGCTCCTTGAGCGTCAGAGTACGCGCCAACAAGGATTGACAGGGGCAGGGGCTAGCCTATCAGAAAACCCAACTGGGCGTCATTCACAGCTCCCGAGGCCACAGGCTTCATAAATTATATTTATTGACAAGCACGGTATTTGCATACATGTATGAAACATCTACGGCAACGCTGTGACAACAATCCAGGAGTAGAATGCTCTAAACTCGGAACAAGGGATGATAAGGAGGCATTGCTAATTTTGTAGCCTGCGTAGCTAGGAGTTGAAGCGTCATCCAGCCCATTTTCTAACTATGCCAATGCTTTCTGGAAGGTCTTGGCCAGCCTTGCCAAGAGATATTAGTATAACTCTGTTCTTCGAGTAAACATGGCTTCATTCACAGATCTATACGTTGAAATTTAATAGCGTATACTCTTCTATTTTATAAATATGAATGGAATGGGATACCCTAAGTCTAGGATGGCGTAATGACCCCTTTATTAGAATAGTCCTGATCGAGATGTCTTGCAGCAAAATCCCTCATAGCTCCACCACACGCTTCGGGCTACTATGAGAGATTTTCCAGCACTTGACGATCAAGCCTAGAAGTAATACTATATAATAAGGAAGTTGCACAGTAAATCAAATCTGTATTCAGTCACTCACTTCAATTTTCTCTCACAAAATGGGCTCAATAGCACAACTCTCTACCCTTGCAACGAAGAGTGATTGCTCTCAGGTCTACGGCTCTCGCTATGCCGCCAGACCTTTGCCATCCCAACGACTTCCAGATGGAGAGATGCCAAAAGACGTAGCTTACCAGCTCATCAAAGACGATCTTGTACTTGATGGCCAACCCATGTTGAAGTGAGTATCGTCCTGAAGTTACTAAATTTTAGCTAATATACTTTAGTCTTGCCAGTTTTGTGACAACCTACATGGAGGATGAAGCCTTGAGACTCCTCGCAGAATCCGCCAACAAGAACATCATTGACCACGAAGAATACCCCAAATCCGTTGAAATCGAACACCGATGCCTGAACATTCTAGCCGACCTTTTCCATTCTCCCATCTCAAACGGAGCACCAACAGCCGTTGGCACAGCATGCATTGGATCATCCGAAGCTATCATGCTAGCAGTCCTAGCAATGAAAAAGAAATGGCAGAACAACCGCAGAGCCCAGGGAAAGGAGTTCTCCAAGCCAAACATCATCATGAGCACCGGGGTGCAACTGTGCTGGAAAAAGGCCAGCAAATACTTCGATCTCGACGAGAAACTGGTACCATGTACCGAGACACGCTATGTGATTGATCCCACTCAGGCGGTTGACCTGGTTGATGAAAATACTGTTGGCATCTGTGTTATTCTGGGCACCACGTATACCGGACAGTATGAAGATGTTCAAGCCATCAACAACCTTCTCGTTCAACGAGGATTAGAAACACCTATCCATGTAGACGCTGCCAGCGGTGGATTCGTGGCTCCGTTCGTCAATCCCGAGTTGCAATGGGACTTCCAGCTCTCAAACGTTGTCTCCATCAATGTCTCCGGACACAAATACGGATTGGTAAGTTGGTTCTTCCCAACTCGGTCGTTCTCGCCACTAACCATCCTTGCAGGTATACCCAGGCATTGGCTGGGCCCTCTGGCGCTCCCCTGCCTATCTTCCAGAAGATCTCATCTTCAACATCAACTACCTAGGTGCGGACCAGCTGAACTTCACCCTGAATTTCTCCAAACCAGCTTCACACATCATAGCCCAATACTACCAACTCATCCGACTCGGTCGGAGCGGATACACAGCAATCATGGCCAATCTCACCAAGACAGCAGACCACCTAACGACCCGGCTAAAAGATCTCGGCTTCATCATCATGAGTGAAGGAGGTGGCCATGGACTCCCAGTGGTAGCATTCAGACTGAATCCCGCGCAAAACGTCTTTTTCGATGAGTGGGCGCTTTCTCGGAAATTGCGCGAGAAGGGCTGGATTGTACCTGCTTACACTATGGCGGCAGACTGTGAGTCTATGGGCATGTTGCGTGTTGTTGTCAGGGAAGATTTCAGTTTGAGTAGGTGTGAGGATCTGGTTGCGGATATACAGACTGCGTTGAGGGCCCTGGCGGAGTTGGAGATGAAGAATATCCAGCGGTATCAAGCGTGAGTATCATCTTTCTACTATTTCACGCACTGGGATTGAATGGTTTAGCTAACTTTTCTACGAATAGGCTACTTCAGAGTCATGCCATGATTCCGAAGACTATGTGTGAGGATAAACCTTGTATGCAGTTTGTCGCGAGGGAGTTGAATAAGGAGATGACAAAAGCCTGATGGTTGAATAATCACGTAAGATTCGGTTAAGTCCTAGACCAATTTTATATGTACAATGAGTGGGATATCTTAAATCAAACCTGCCAGACTCCGTACCGATATATCAATAAAGCATGCTGTTCCTTTTCACCTTGGCAATATTACAAGTAGTTCAGGGAAACGCTGGGAGATTTTTAAAGAGATCAGCATCCCACAACTCTGGGCCGGTGTAATCCAAGCCGTCGAACCAGCCTCCTAGATCCATTGGCTGCTACAGTCAGTATGTGTATAGAAGTACTGTTTGAATGATGTGATGACTTACTGTAAAATCACTGAAGTCCGTTGATAACAAGGAGGAAGGATCAATATCACTCGGCGTACCAGTCATTGGAGTGGCACCCGAAAGGATGGGCGTCTGAATGAACAGATTAGACAAGACTGGCAAATAGTCATAACTGAAGATACTAACCTGAACCGGTCGAGTGTCCACATTAATCTGAGCATCACGATATGAAGCCCCATCTAACACCGCTCGAGAAATCCGAACCGCTCTCTTCGCGGCAGACTCAACATTGCACAAAGGATCTTCACCCTTGACACGGGATTTGACAGATGCCATGATGATATTCAAAAAGAAGAATGGCTTGCATCCCTTTCCACCAACACCAATTCGTCTCCCGAAATTATCAGCTGTACGCTCGATAGCTTGCATCATAACGCCCTGCTGTGATTGAATCATGCTCATCAAAACACTAGAGTTCACACCGTCCATGCCCGAGGAAGCCGATGCTCTCATTTCATTTGCTTGGAGTGATAACTCCACACAAACTGTGATTGCAGCGTGGAAAGTCTCATCGCGGAACATACCGCTGCCGAGCTGTGTAATATGGGGATACTGGATATCCTCAGGCAAAAGGGGGAGTTCCATTTGCGAAATAATGCCGAGAGATTCCTCCAAGCAGACTTTGCGCGAGTATGAGCATTTGGGTAGTCGGACCACACTGAGAGAAAATGGGCGATGGAGGGCGAGAAGGAATTTGCGCATAATGAATAGATGTAAAGACTGGGCGAATTGGTGGCGACTTGCTTCTTCGGGTAACGTGCTCGTTGCGTTGTCTTCGAACAGAGATGATGCACTCTGCATGTTGCGAGAGAGTATGTCGCCCATTCTTAGAGCATCGTCGTAAGACAGGTTAAATCGAAGAGTGTTTATTTTCCTGGCGATACGATAACGCAATGGTAGAGTCTTCATCAGGAGAGTCTGGTAGAAGTTCTGCGTGTAGAGAGCAGTGCTGAGAGGTGCTGGGTTATGCTCCATATCCAGTACTAGATCCGAATCGTTCCAGTTAGACGGTAGATCGCAGTCACACTCGTCTAGATCAACCGATGGTGGAACCCCGCGGTCAAGAGAGATTTTGAGATCCAGCTCGACAATAGTAACCCACAGCCGGCGCCGCAGCTCAGCATAAAAAGGAGGACATTTGCGGAAACGAGTCGGATCACGATGTAGTCCCATAGTCATTGAAGATCGAATCAGCGATCCCATGGACGCCCAAGCTACATCGCCGTCACTTGCAACTCCAAGGCGAGCCACGAGAAGAAGACATTGCGTCTGGAGCATTCGCAGATCTATCTCCGGGCTGACAAATGTGCATGAGATATAGGACTGCACAGCCATGATCCATCGCATAGCGGGTACCTGGAATGCGTCTCGGTCGTCTTGACCTGGTGTCGACACATAGAAACAGCTACCGGCAGCCATCACAGCTAGTAGCTGGGCCAGGAATGCCGTGTCGGATGGCTGGGTACCGGCCCAGTAGTCGGCATACTCCTTTAAAAAGGTCGGAGTGTGTAAAATGCGATACGTCGTCTCAAATGTATCCAGATAGAGTTGTAGGAGATGATCTGCGACCTGTCGCGATGGCACCATTTCGTCCAGGTTAAACGGCTGTTCACGGAACGAGCGCTGGTGATCTTGTGTCTCGCGGGACCAAAGTTCAGTCTTGAACTTTTTCATGTCAGTATACTCCTGATCTTTGACTTCTCGGCATCCGTGACCCCGGCGCATAAAAGCACCAATGTCTTGGAACTGTGTTCAGTTAGCAAGAGTTTCACACTTCCAGGTTACAACACTCACAAATGACACAGTCGTCGTATAATGACTGCGACCAAAATACCTTGTTTTGGCCTTCTTCCCCCGGAAACTCGCATCAGGTAAAAATCGCACGCGATCCTCAACACCAACATTCTCAGAGCTAATAGCAGTCTCCCCCTCAGAGGGAGAGAAAAAATCACCGACAGATGCCTCAGGCGTCTGAAGCACAGAAGTCCTGCCGACAGAATTTTCTAAGGTGCGCAACCGACTTCGGAGCTCATGCAGCTCATCAGGCCTCGCACGCTTGGTACCCCTCGACGAATTGGCCCCCAACTTCGAATCAAAGACAAACATGCCACTTTTGCGGCCTGGCTCATTATTAGCTCGCCGTGATACTGGTGGTGACATGTGCTGTGGCTCTACAGGGCCCGGTTGAGGTCCGACGAAAACACATTCGTGCGGTGTTTTAGAGCGAAGGCATTGCCCGCATGGAAGTGAGCGATCGCATTTTAGTTTGCGTCTCCGGCACACTGTACAAGAGAGGGGCGGGCGACGCCGGCGCTGGGGTGCTGATACCTCTGTATTCTCCGGCGATGGAGGATCTTGATAGTAATTTGAATTGGTCTCCATTGTTGCAATGGTGAACTGTGAGTTGGTTTTCGTCGTAGCCTTGCAATGACGCTAAGGATGTGCGTCAGACGTTAGGGCAAAAGGAAGTCTTTCGAGCTAAGTCGCCATCCCAAACATCAGAGTTGACATGAAATGTTTCAATAAAGTCGACAGGACTTGAAATAGGAGAACAAGCTTGACGGACGCCTACATGTACAAGACGTCGATGCGATGCGATACCCGAAGCAGCTGTCTCCGGCCTCGGAGTTACCGGATGCGGTAAGCCGCTTAACCCCGAGCTGATTGATAAAAGAAGCCAAGTTTTGTGGATGTCAAAAGGCATCAAATGAGTCAGAATGGATCAGAATGAGTTGTATAGCCTATTACAACACTCAATTGTACAGGGGTGAAATCCATCAGTACGAAAATAGATAATGTTAGTCATATGTCTTCCGTTAAACTTCTCCAAATCCGACTTTTTGATCTAAATTCGTGTTCGCAACGCTATGCTAATGCCAAAAATATATGCAAAGCCACCCAATATTTACTTTGATCGCCAGAAAGGCTTCATCACCGAGCGCATATAAACCAGCAGATACACCATCAAGTAATTTGCCACAGTGAAACCAAGGAAAATGCCAAAGTACGGCCAGATCTTGGAAGAGTCCAGACCAATGCCCGAGAGATACTGCAGCAAAATATTAATATAACAATCCAGGAGTCTGTCTTTGCGGGGAAACTCACATCATCACCATAACTATATTCACAATACCCACATCGTCCAAGGCCATCGGGGTTAGACAAGTAGCCAACACCCTTAGTATCAAGCCAAGAGCCCGCGTATTCACCGCAAGTCATGTTCGGTGGACTCTCAAAGATGGTCAACTCGCTCTGAGTGCAGACTACCTCCGTACCACGAAGTACAGACGTGAGAACACCTCCAACCCAGTAAGTGAATGGCGTGATGTAGTACATGGTATATTTCCAGAAAGCAGGCATCTGCTCGTGTGGTCTGAGAATACCGTTGAATAGTTCTCCCAAGATAATGAAGAATGGCATAAGTGTGGCGGCAACCAAGGAATCAGCACTGAAGGTTGTAAGTTAAGAGGTTCGAAATGGGATGTTGGCCAACTCACCTCATAGCAGCAATCCACTGACCCCACGACGTGGCGAACAGGAAGAAAAAGAAGAACATGATGAAGCTGTATCCTGCCGCGAATCCAAGTGGCAGTCCAACCATGAAATAATACAAAATGAAGAATACTACTCCACCGACGATAGCGTAGGGGATTTCAGCGACGATTTGTGCAGTAGAGAAAGCAACCCAGCTGTATACACCACTGGGGCCTTCCCTCGCTAGCCAAATATCCCGATTGAGGATGAACCGCATGGAGATGGCATTGATAAACTCAGGTACCAGCATAAGAACTAAGAAACAAGAGAAAGCCTTCGACTGCAGATCCGTTGCACTGTTCCCAATCTGGAGATAGGTAAGGCCGTTGATCAGGGCGTGCAGGAAAGAAGCGTAGAGACGTGAGTAGGGATATTCAGCCGTTCTCCAAAACTGGCGACAGGTTCGTTGGGTGAGGAGTTTAATCTGGCGACTGAGAGGCGGGGGACGTGGTGCTGTAGAGGATGTGCGAGTGTTGTTGGAGCGGATACAGGCGATTTCGTTCTTTACTTCCTTGCATTCTTCGGAGTCGCGCCAGACAGATGCCCAGCTTACCTGGTTTCCGGAGGATTTCATGCCCTCGACGACTACCTCGATGAGGAAATCGGCTGCGTTGGTCACTTTCTCTGGAATGTTGCCATGTTTTTTGAAGTAGTCGAAGATTGCGTGGCCAGAATTACCCACAGGGCCGAAGTAGTATGTGCTGCCACCGGGACTCAAGGCAAGGACACGGTCAAACTGTATCTGTTAGTCTTGATCTACACTCTGGAATTACTGCATGCATACCTCTTCGAATTGCTGCTGGTTAGCTTGGTGAATGGTACAAAGAACCGCCAGTCCCTGGTTTGCCAGACGCCGAAGAAGAGCAACGATACGGGTCGCGCCTTGGCTATCAAGTCCACTTGTAGGCTCATCCAGGAAAAGAAGTAACTTGGGTCTGGCGCAGAGTTCCACTCCGATTGTCACGCGCTTTTTCTTTTCGATATCCAGCGATCCAATGATGGCGTCTTGCAGTTCGACCAAGTCAAGCGTGTGAAGCACAGTTTGCACATATGACAGTTTCTCTGCATCTGATACCTCGTGACTTTGACGGAGGTGGGCAGAGAATTCAAATGCTTCGCGGATGGTACTGCTTTCGTCGTGAATGTCCATTTGCTGGCAGTATCCAATCTGTCGGTTGAAGGATTTGTCAATCGAGTGGTTATCCACGAACAATGAGCCGGACAAGATGCCAGGGCTTTCTCTTTGAGTGAGTGCAGTCAACACTGGTATTGGTCAGGTAATGCAATTCATATCAGTCGGAAAAGGTCTTACATGTTGACTTTCCTGCTCCCGAGGCACCCACAAGGGCAGTCAAAGTGCCCGGTTTGCAGTAACCATTAACACCGTCCAACAACTTTCGGCTTTCTTTACCAATGTGAACATTGAGCTCAAGATCAGACCACGTGAAAGTAGACTCTGTGGCGGTGATGGTCTGATCAGGCTTGCTTTCGTAACCAGCAGGTGCTGCCCTAGGATCTACCGAAACAGGAGCCTTCTCTTCATCATACTGGGTATTCTTCTTTCGCTTGAACAATTTTTGCGATCCTTTGTATTGAATTGGTCCGGCACTGTCCAGTTCCCATTCAAGCACTTCACTCAGCCAGCAAGTGAGACCAATGAAAACAATAGTAAACAGACAGAGTATACCAAAGTTGCGCCAAACATTGCTGTAGTAGAATCCATACTTGGCAGCAAGATAGTCATCGCCGTTGACGACGGTACTGCCAATCTGACTACCAGCATAAGCACAAGTCTGGTATGCAAGATCAGTATATTCAGAGCCTGCTGGAACAATAGATCCAGTGGCACAAATGAAGTTGAGATTGTGAAATTCAGCGGCCATGACTGCCTCGTAGGTGTACAGAGCGGGGGTCGTATACGCGATCCATCCAACCCAGGGCACGTCTTGAATCATTTTATCGACTGATAGAACATAGCCACCGAATACGATGCAGAACAAAACAGAGACGCCGCAGTAGCGGAGGGCAACTTCGAAGTTCTGAGACAGGGCGGCGAACACGCGGAATTGGGCAGTCAGGCAGATTGTGCACATGTAGATGAGGAGAAAACTGATGAAGAAGGCACCGGCCTATACGGTTTTTAGTAGATCTTCTGTAGAAAAAGGTTCGTCACTCACGTTAGATTGAAGACCGGCCAAAAAGTACATGACAATGAGGTACAAGAATGTGAGAAGAGCAGAAACAACCATATCAGAAAGAACCCGAGCTAAACAGACAGCACTGGGCCGCACGAAGGCGAGTTTCTTCTGTCGATTAAGTATATCTCGACCTTGCATGGCTTCCTCCAGTTCCGACATCTGCAGCCAGGCCAGCAAAATGGATGAGTAGAAGAGTACACCCCCACGGGCGTACATACCCTCGGTTGTCTGAGGCAAGTCGTAAAACATGGATCCAATCAATAATCCGTAAACGACACAAGAAATTAACTTGATGTATAGCGGACTCAGATGTCCCTTCAGCTGCCACATCTGCCGCTTTGCACAGAGCTCAACCTGTCGGAACAAGGAAATGGTATACGGCGACGTGGAAGAAACAAAGCGCGACTTATCACTCTGTACAGTCTTCTTGAATTCTTCAATACTGCCACACTCCGAGTCCGAAGCGCCGGGTGCTTTACCACGCTTCTGATTTTCGTAACTTCCAACTGCAGTCTCGATCTTGGCGAATGCAGCGCTCTGGCGGAAAGTAGCCTCGAGTTCGATCGGACCTTTAGGGGCACGACCTTCCCATCCAAGACGGAAGCGTCGGCGCTCCGGGAGCGTGATGCTAGTCAGGAAGTCAGAGGTGGTCTGCATGTCGGCGCATTCGTAGCCGAGATCTTCAAAGTAGCGCTTTGCCTCATTCGCCGGTCCTTGGTAGAGCATGCGCCCTTCATCGATGAGAAGCACCTTGTCCACAAGCTCATAGATAGCATCAGACGCTTGGTAGAGAGTGAGCAATGTCGCTTTGCCACAGGTATCGGTCATAATGCGCAAACTGCGAGCATAATCAAGAGCAGAAGACGCATCCAATCCTCTGGTCGAGTTATCCCAGCATGCCACAGATGAATCACTAGCCAGAGATTCAATGATGGAGATACGCTTGCGCTCTCCTCCCGACACACCCCGAATATACTCATTGCCAACCAAGGTGTCCATGGTATGCGTCATTCCAAAAACACGGCCATAGACCTCGAGATATCGGGGGATCCGGTCTCGGTACCGTTTGGGCGTCTTACTCTGTAAAGCAAATTCAAGAGTCTGCCTTACATTCAGCGTCGGGAAATGCACATCGTCCTCCGGGACGTATGCCACCGCACCACGGTAGTGCTTTCGGACTTCTTCTGGGCTGAGGCCGGAATAGTCGATTGAACCGGTCACTCCTAGGAAAGAGGAGTGATGGCCAGCGATGGTGCGAAGGAATGTTGAACAGCCTGCACCGGGACGTCCGAGAACACTATACTCTCGTTAGACTGTGTAGTGTCTAGAGAAGTTTGATAGACTTACAGCATAATCTCGCCACTGTGAACGACACCAGACAGGTCCCGAATCAATTGCCGGCCCTCTTGGGGATTTTTCTTCGTTGTCCACGGCTGGATAGTCCACTCATAGATATCCTGCATAGTCAGGGTTCGCCAGAGTGCCGTGCCGAGAGTCTTGACATCTGCATGGCTATTTCCCTCGCCCCAAGTTGAAAGCGACTGGAAGCAGACACCGAGGTTTGAGCGTTTCTTGCCCTGAACTTGTTCCTCGAGGAACCTGTCAAACGATGAATGAGGTTCCGGGTACTTTTGGTCTGAGGGACTTTTCTCCGTCAAGGTGCGATGAATATCGGCAATGGCGTTCTCGTCTTCATGCGAGACCTGCACTCTCGGTGGGCCGTTATTGCTAGAGCTAGAAGCAAAGGAAGCCGTATGCTTCGGTTGCGGGTGAGGGTGAAGAGGAGCGGGCATGTTGACCCTTTAGTCGATGTTATAAAGAGCAAGTAGAAGTTCCCGAACACAACATTATATGAAGCTATTGCAAGAAAAACGACGAACTCGAGAGAATCATATTTATAAGAACAGAACCTGAGCCAATCTAGTTGGACCAAAAGGGCAGCCAAGATGCGTCGCCTTCACTGGAACTAAGCTGAAGCATGGGCCAATCCGAACGGCCAAGGAAAAAAGCAAAAGGGCACCGATTGACCCAGCGAGCAGATCTGATGCACGTCGGACGTAATAGGACCAATCAGATGGTGATCTGGGGTGTGTCCACGAGGGTCTTCATTCTTTTCCCCGAGTTTGGCAGATATATGGCACTGGGCTTCACTTTCTGGCGGATTCCGCGGCCACCGCGCGATAGTATGGCGAAAAGAGGAAGCCAAGACGAGAGGATGATCCACCAGTCCGTCGGCCACAGTCCACTGTAATCCACAACCGTCCATTGTTGGTTGTTCATTGGAGAAAATTCGGATCGGAACCAAGCTTCGCTTTTTTTGCGGCTAACTCGTGTACTTTCCGAGTGTTTTGCCTGAGTACATTGTACATTAGACTTAAGTTACTTGTGGTCTAGATCTTACATGATCTACCAGTTCAGGGCCATTATTATTCACTTTCATATCATTGGACTAGACAATGCTGACTCATATTTCGACGGAGTCGATATATAGTTTGCCGACTCATCATATGTACTGTGCTGTCGCAGTTTTGACGCCTCCCAAGACGTGCAGTAGTCCAGAGTCTCGAGTCCTGTTCTCCAGGTTATCCCCCGCACTGCCAATGCGCCTACAGCTCCACTGACGAAGCCTTGCAGGATCAGGCTTCCACGTGGTCTTGACAGAGTCAGTTCCTGACCAAGTTTGAGCTGAAGTTGGTATACACCTGGGCATGTAGAGACAAAGATCGTAATCATAAGTTGTCCACACGTGTGCGCCTCCCGCGCGATTCGCGGACTATATTCAACGCACGGCCGGAGTACTTCTGTGCACACTGTCATCGCCTGAAGTTCTATACAAATCTATATACTACCTAGGTACTCCTATCTACGTACGGGGCTTCGTTTTGGAAACTTGGAAGATACAAGTCAAGATGTGGGTCGTCTCATTGCACTGAACCTGACTGGAACTAACATGTATTCCGGCTCTTCCATTAGAGTCTTTTCATTTGGAGCATGTACATGGGCACGTGGGCAATGCTATATACATGTAGTTGCTAGTGCTTCAATTTATAGCTTCGGGTGAGATCCATGGATGCTAGGTAAGCTACCTAATATCTACCTAGGTAAGTTAGTTGTTAACGGATTACAATGGAACGATGTACCATATATACAAGTTAGCTTGCCCAAGACAAAATAATACGCTATATATGTGATGTACAGGTATAGTATGCTTAAATGAACTGCTAGATTCCAATTTCAGCAATTTTATATATAAACTCGAGAGAACAACCCAATAGACGTTTACAATAATTACCCTTACCAAAGCGGTTTAGCTTCTCCCGAGCTCCAGCAGCTCCTCCGAACTCACAACTCCCACCTACACATATCCTCACAATGCTCTACAACGCCCTCATCCGCACCCATCACATAACCTCCCGCAAAAAGGTAGCCGCCCTCAAACGCGCCGCAGACACTCACCAATGTGCCGTGCTCCTCCGGTCCGGCGGGTGTCCGGGCATCATGTATGTAGAGGGCGCGGGAAAGGATCGCGTGGAGATGTGGGTGGATGTTGTGAGGAGGCTGCGATATAAGGATTTTCAGTTGGTTACGAGGCCTGGCGTTGTGGAGGTGGAAAAGGAACCGGGGGAGAAATCGGGGAGTGGAAGGGAGGACAATAAGATGGACAGGGATAAAGGTTCGAGCGTGGGACTTGGGATTGCACTCGGTCTCATTGAGGTTGAGAGTGTCAAGGAGTTTGGGAGTATTATGGCCAAGAGGGGAGTGTGGAATTGGTGGAGGAGGGGAATGGGATATGCGTGAATGCATTGCACATTGATTGCATGGGTTTGGTGTATGTTACTTTTCTATGATATCCCTACGATTCGGTTTACCTCAATGGCATCATCAAGTCATTTATATTTTGGCAACCTGTACATCATATCAAGCCAAACGCCAATGCCAAACGCCAATCCCATATTGTACAATGAGGTTTGCTCAAACCGGCGCTGGGTAGCTGAGCAACTTACAGACCTCCTGTAACGCATTAGCAGAAGACAAATAAACCCCTTGGGTTAACATACCTTTCGATTCCTCCGATACTTATCATAGATCATCTTCCAGATCTCGCGATCTCGACACCCACTCTCCTGCGGCGTCCCAGGGTTCTCATTACACTTGGGCTGCTCCTTCGCCAACATATCTTGCGGCCACATAACCCAAGGTTTTGGAATAGGCCAATCCGAAAAGTGAATGAACTTGGCCTCAGCCAACGCGCGGTCCGGATCCCACACCTCGTGGTCATTCCCCAAGAATCTACTATGATCCTTTGTCCGGAACTCGCCCGATAGCAGACCATACTGCCGATGTGGGAGGACCATCGCCGAATCCCCGTACATGTCATTCAATAGCTCCATGTCATACCGGTGATCGGTCAGGTTCATCTCGACCTGACCGTTCTTGGCGGGCTCGGAGGCTCCGGCTACCACAAGGTATTCGCGGTAGGAAGGCTGGATGACGACTAGTAGGGATGATAGGATTTTCTTTTCCGGGAGGAGCCAGTAGGCGCGTGGCATTGCGACTGTGGTGGGAGGGAGGAAGAATAGCTCGTCCATGGTTTGGAGGAGGATCACGTCGGAGTCGAGGTGGATGACTCGGTCGTATTGGGATTCGCCAAAGGCCATGAGCTTGGTGTTGCTGGTATCCCACGAGGACTCAGAACCAGCACCTAGTCAATTAATGTCAGTTGGAGTGTTCCAAGGGGTGAGCGAGCGCAATTCCAATTCCAACTCACCAGACGATGGATTCTTGATTCCATCAATCTTGAGAGGGATAAGCACTACATTGTACTTGTACTTCGCCTCCAGCAACAGCTGGCTCACCCGATCGGTATCATCCTCAACAATGAGATCCCACTCCTCCGGATAGAACAGCACGCGATCCGCCTTACTCCCGAGCCGATGCAATGCCTCGAACACCATCAAGCAATTGCACATGTAGACCTCGGAGGTAGCATACTGGGTATAGGCAAAGCGCGTCCAATCCACCTCGTCGTAATGGATATGCGGTAAAGGTGGCGGCGGAGGTCGTTCACGGCGCTGCCACATGATAAACAAGACCAGAATGGCGATTGTGATCCATGTTCGGATGCGACGTAGCTGTCGCTTGACTATTGAGAGACATGGCTCATCAGGGATATCGAAGAAATCTTCTTCCGAGGCATTTGAGCTCCGGCGATAAGGGAAGCTCTTGGGCGGCATTATGTTGGAGAGTGAAGCTGATGATTGCGCGTCTCTTATGGAGACACGTGACGGTTATGTCATCGCGTTTCCATGGGAGGGAGATCTTTATATAATTTATCTGATCGTTCGGAGGACCATTTTATATTCCTCTCTGTATTCATTCATATCAACTCACGGCCATTTGGCGACGCTGTCACTGTTTGGGCGATGGCCAGCCCGAACAACACCAGAATTCCAACATCTTCCAATACCACCAGCCCACATATCGTCCATCGAGAGACAAGTCGAATCCTAGGGATAGGTTGGGACTTTACTAACCCTAAGAACTTCCTCAAAGAATCTCTCTCCTCTCCAAAGCTCAGAGTACAGCCTCCATATTCTCTCTAGCCACCCTCGTCTTGGGCAAATGATCCTCAACACCCCAAGCAACAGTCCCCAGAACAAAAATCCCCTTGAGTGCCGTCCCAGCCGGGCCCAAATAATTAACTCCAGTAAACAGCGTCGCAGTATCTAACAGCAAACCCCCAGCAATGATCATTATCCCAGTCAACCCAAAATGACAGTCAATAAACTCATGCCGCGTAGCCTCAATAATCTGATCCTCGTCATACCCATGCAAACACATGGAAATTGCAAAGATGGCTATAGGCCTCGTGAAGAAGAATGGCGACGAGCATGCGACTAGAGCGCGGGCACGAGAGCCGTTGCATGTGTCTAGTAGGGCAAATTGTATTTGGAGGGTTACGGCAACGGCGAAGGTCGAAAGGAGGATGAGCTGTTGCTAGGTCTGTATAGAAGCGTTTGCGTGGTTTAAGTCGGATCATGATAGTATATAGTATGAGGTATATTTTGTTTCGCGATTGGCCGTTGGAACATATTCCGACTTCTATATATCCTATCCTTTATCGAATACTCCGTAATGAGTGTGCATATACGATACTATATTTGTCTAGGCTGTTCCACCAAGAAGCTGACAGCGTCAACACAGCCAAGCAAGAGTGATAGACGATGGTTATTGCTGAGGCTGCAGCGTTTCGTCACAGATCGGCAAGCCGACTTTGAGATATCGTGTCTGATCGGCGTCAGCTGTATATGTAGGTCGTGTGCGTTGAGGTCTGCGGGTTGAAATAAGTATAAATACATCTGTGCCTCGAAGAAATAGATGTCCGAATGTATCAATTTTATTTCATAATCATGTCCGCACGATATACTAGGCCGATTCAATGAAGAATCGGCAAAAATACATATACTAATCAGTGTTAGGCGGGGGCAAAAAGGGTCGTGGCTGAAATAGCAGTACATCTCTCTCCTTGATGCTGACAGCAAGTTCGTGTGCAAGAAGGCGAGACCTCTCGGCGGGTTTACATGTGGCATCAACGACCAGCTTCCTGAGTACATTCAGAGTAGTCAAAGTTATTCATCCATATTATATACCACAGGTCTATATACTACATCAAGGCCAGATCCATGTTCGTAAAATCCTCAATGATACCCCCTTTCCGATTGCCTCTCGCCACCATCAGGCAACAACCTCGCTCCACCAGAAGACGTAGACCTGCCATCATCAACCTGAACAACAATATCCGTCTTAACAGTAACACACCCATCATTAAGATGTTCAGGCATCTCAGCCTTGGAAACACGGCTCTCAGACCGTTCATGTTCATGCCCCTCCCACTGACAAGCAGGGTTCTCTTCATCATTCGCGTTCAGGTTCGTTCCCATTATTGATGAGTCTAGCCATTGGTCCTTGGCGCGGGCCCGGCGGCGTTTTAGCTCTGTGTCTTGGTCTTGATTATCCGTTGAGCGGGAGCGTGACCAGTAGCCATGTGAGCGGCCTTCGCGTCGGTGGTCGACGAAGGCACGGAGGAAGAGACGTGCTACTGGGGCACAAGAGGCGAGAAGGATGCTGTAGTTTTCGATTCTGGGAGGGGTTAGTATGTGATAGATATGAATAATTTGGGTATATGTGGGCATTTTCGGCTGTACTTACTTTACCCAGAGGACAAAGGTTACAATGTTGTAGGTGAAGTCTGCCCTGTCACCGAGGGATTTAAGTTTCTGGAAATTGCGTTAGCTGTTGCATGATCTCACAAAGTCATGGCACTTACATATGTCTTTACAATAGAGGCACAGCCAGAGAGAACCAGTGGTCCGCTGAGAGTGATGGTCTGCCAGATACGACGGGATCGCACAGTGCCACTGATCCTGCCAAATTGGGACCAGAAGGATAGGTTAGGGTTGCGGTGGAGGGTTCGCAGGAAGAACTGCCATAGTTCCACAGCTGCAAGAATAGCGAGGAAGTAATCAATCACGGTGTTGAATCCTTGTATCGATCAGTATAAAGAATGAAATCTTCTAGATTTAGTTTCGCACCTCCTTGCACAAAGCCAACAGTTGTTTGGACACTCGGTGATTGGCATTTGACGGAGCCATCCTCTGGTAGAGGAGTCCACATATAGTGGAAGTATTGTACTCGATTAGTCTGGACAACGTTAGTATAATTGAAGCAGGACCATAGAGGATACGAACCGCGTAGTATGGATTTGGACCGCACTGGACAACAATCTGAACAATAGTGACCATATTGGCTACAAGCTGTACAATAGCACAGATAATGATAGATATACGGATCTTCTTGTCGCTTGCAGCGAAGCAAGTCAGCAGAAACCACATCATGCCTGTACGAGAGACCATGGCTGAGCTGACGGCCAATGGCTGGGACAAGAAGTCCCATTTCATGGCATGGAATCTTTCTTCATTAGACAAGTAGAAGAAATGGCGACCAAGACCCCAATTGGCGCTAGAGTGGGTTAATATCTGCCTTTTATTAGGGAATAAGCAAACTCACCTCTTCTGGATAAAGGCCATATGGCTTACATCGAAGCCATAAGCGACGAGAAAGAATAAATCTTCAATACCCCAGATTCGCCCGGGCGCAGTGACCTGAGGCAAAGCCCAGCGAACCCATATTTTGATGGCATAGCGGAACAACAATGCCACGCCTACTATGGCCGTAAGGACCTGAGTAAATTAGCTTATACCCTGTAGAGCCAAGAATATGATAGCATACCCAGCAGGCCTCAAATGTACCCGTCCCTATCAAACATCAGTCGTCACATCCATAGTCATGGCGCCACGGGCAAACATGAAACATACCAATATCAACATCCCCCTCAGCAGGCCTCGGAATTTCCATGATGATGAATCGCAGGAGCGAGACGTGTCAAGTGTCAAATGTCAAGTGTCAAGAGATGTTGGCAAGATCTTGCAGCGCGAGTAGCCAATTCAAATACTCCTCATTGCATGGATACTATGGAGCAGTGACAGAATGATGTGGGCGCGCATGGATGCGCATGGGGATCAGATATATCAGAACTGGACTGGCACAAGGTTTGTACTGAAGGTTCTCAGAATGACTTTCATACCGATGTCTCTCGCGAACGGGTCTATAGGTCAGAAGCTGGACCAGATCAGAGACACTAGGACTGGGGCCGGAGAGAGCCGAAGACATACATGACAGGGTCCTCTAAACAAGGGATGAGAATCAGGGCCCGCCACACAGACGTTGGGACTATTGATTCGAGAGAACTGGTCTCCTGTGGAAAGGAAAGATTGCTACGTGATCCGTAAGAGTTCATGCACGTCCAGCCCAATCCGAGTATAGGGAAAACCTTCTCATCACAGTATTTCCACATCGACTGGCAAATCACCCAGTCCATCCCCATAGACCATGTGGAGGCGTGATACAGGTGACATTCCAGAGTATATGCAAGAGCCATGTTGTATCAGCAAGGGATGTCAGACTGAGAGTCAATAGCGTAACCCGAAGGCGTGGGAACGGGACAACAAACGCGATGTGGTGCACAGTCACATCTGAAAGTTACTGTAGCACAATGCACAATGTATTGTATGCCCCTCTTCTCTTAGATCTACAGAACATAGATGTAGATACAACAAGTTGATCGCGGATCTGGAAATCTCACTCTCAGATCCTCAGATCGGCGTTGGCGCGAACTATGGAGTGTTGATCCTTTGTTGATCACTTGAACAATAAGCTTCAGGTGAATCAATGTGATGAGTCTTGAGTGGATGCATCGAGTGATATAAACACGGATTTAATGGTAATGCCACGGCCGAGGCTTAATTATCGCCAACTATGAGCTAGGAACTACTGTATCCCGCCTCATCTCAACCAACGACTCGCCAGCCTTGACATACGCTTCAAAGGTCACTTTTAGTCCAGTCAATCCCGCTATTTGCCTCCACTCCCCCGGACTCCGTTCACGTCCACCATACAAGGCAATCATACTCGCATGAAGCGAGGTATAAGTCAAATTCTTCGCGTACTCAATGATGAGGATCCGAGACCCAGGCGCCATCGCCTTAGAAATCTTCTGCAACAAGGCCACAGCATCCAAATCAGGCAAGTTATGCAGGATATGCTGCAGGGAGTAAACACGCGCACCGCGGATAGGCTGCTCGCTAGACTCCTTGTAGTTCCACTCCATGAGACGCACACCAGGCACACTGTCAATCTCGGCATTGAACTCCTGCACGATAAGCTCATCCGTCGTCAGCTGCGGGTAGACAGCCTGGACTTCAAGGAGAAGCTCGCCTCGGCCGCCACCAATGTCGACCATTGCGGCCGAGCCCGGGTTCCCATCCACGGCCAATGCACTGTCCAGATCGTATCCCATAGACTTGACCCGCTCGGGGAATGTCCCGAACTTGAAAAACTTACCCACCATGAAATGGTTGAAGCTGTCCATGCGGCCTTGAGTCTCCATAATAGAGTACGTGTGCTGTGCAGCCAGCTCGGGCTGGCCCATCAGCCGATACGCGTATTGCAAGGGGCCATCTGCGTCCGCGAAGGGGTAAGCAAAGTTTGTGTCCTGGAGCTTTTTCATAAGGAATGCTCCAGCCATCAAGCCCTCGGTGGTGCTATGATCATTAGTGTTGTGCCAATGGCGCATATGCAGGGGGAACAAACAAGTGTAGGGCGCCATGCTGGGCAGAGGGCATGGCGACCATGTGCTTCGTGATGGCATTTGCATTGAACCTGTCCTCGTCCACGCGCTCGACCAACCCCAGCCCAGCCATGATGTAGAGCGTGTCCGCTGCGGAAAAGGCGTGTCAGTATATATAGTCGGGCTAGTAATTGGGGCTTGGCCTACAGGCTAATCTGGTACCTATCCCCCTTGTCAGTATAACAGTCCAAATAACAGCAACAACAGGATAGGGAAGGTATTAAAAGCAGACCAACCAACAGGCGTCAAACACGTACTCAGCTCTGGCTCATTGTTGTCTCGGGCTTTGATGCGTGCATTGCAGGTCGTTGTCACCTTCTCGGCAGTCGCCGGTCTACCAAGACTCACAAGAATCTCAAAGAGATCAAAGTGAATTGCGACCGGTACAAATCCCAACGAAGCAGGCTGCGTCCGAGTTAGATGATAAACACGCCTGTTCTGTGGTTACACTTACCACTGTGAGGGTTGCTGCGAGCGCTGCACCGGGCGGCGCAACGGGGGCGGGGGATGATAGGCCCAGAAGACTGGCTATACGAGTTAAAAGAGACATTGCGTGCCTAATACTGTAGAGGAAGTTTGTGGAAATAAATCTTGGTATATGGAGAACGGAGTAGTGGATGGCTTTCTATCTATGAAGTATACAGTACAGAGGATCTGCGACCGGCTAGAATTCCGAACAATTGGAGGATTCATGCCTGTAATTTGCACTTGTCACTAGCTAAACTTGGGCAATCCCCTCTAATCCCACCCTGCACAGAAGGATTTCTCGTTGGGCTATTATTGGACGAATGAAGCCGGGTTATGCGCAAGCAAGGGGCGTCACAAACCTGATCGGCAAAGTAAAGCCGAGGACTTGGAAGTGCATAGAAGGAGGTAAATTGTACAGAGAACTAGTTATGGCGTTGCATGCAAGGATCGACTAGTGTGGTTTGTTAGGGGCCCGGGATGTGATAGATTCATTCCTGTATACTTTCTGATCCAACAGATCTCAGGCTCGATGGATCATCCTCTTTGATCTCTCCGGCGCCATTCTCCCATTCTCTCGGGTTTCCATTTTGATTTCATCTGCGCGACAAAAGCCACGCGAGATTCCATGTGTCGAATCCGAAAACCGCCTATGCATAAAACCTTCAGTGCCCGTCACACAGAAGAAAAGGAAGATCTTCATTCCTTCTTCTGCCTCCTTGCCTGATTATCAATTTCTCGGAATTATCTTCCTTAATTCGGATCTATACCAGGTATAGGTAGTGTGCATAGAACTGTACTATGGAGAAGTTATTCACGATCGAAAGCATGCGCGACATGGAGAATGCCAGTCCATCGCAGTCTCATGAGACTCGGGACTTTAAGGATGAGGCTGAGTCCAGGGATTCCCTGAATCCCAGAAATTGGAGCTCAACGAGGAAAACCTTGCTCTTCATATCGCTAATGACCAGTTCGTTGCTGGCGGATGGGTATGCACATCTCGTTCACAACTTCCCACTCAGGCATGAGAATTTGAATTCTGACTGAGATGGATCGCAGGGCAATGGTCTGGGGGTCTACTCTGATCACTGAGCAAGCCATGGATTGGGACATCAGTATCACGCATTCGGCGACGAGTATGAACTATGGCATCCTGCTTCAGGGCTTTGGAGGTATCTTTGCAGTGCCGCTTATTGAAGCCTACGGTCGGTGAGTAACTTGCTTTGCTGTATATGCACATGCGTTATCTGCCTTGTTCCATTGCAGGATTACTCCTGCTGACAGCTGCATGCAGTCTGCCGATCTGGCTATGGCCTCAGGTGATCACCATGTTCATGGTATTGGGTGCTACTCTTTCCAATGACTGGTCCACTTTCACGACCTTCCGATCCTTGCAGGGTCTGTTTGGGACTGTGCCTCAGGTTATTGGTCTTCCCATTATTCACGATATGTATACCTCGGCTGGTATGTTGTCTCATCTTCCACTAGCAACTTATACTAATCCCACTGCAGAATGGCCGCGTATGATCAATATTTGGTAGGATGCCTTTACTTCAATCTTATAAGTTGATACTGATCCGAATAGGGGAACTACATTTCTAGTCGGTCCCTTCCTCGGTCCCGCAATAGCAGGATACATCGGTGCCGGAACTGACTGGCGCACCTCCTTCGGCGTACTCACAGCCATCTATGGCGTGTCTACGGCCATGGTCATCCTGTTCGGCTATGAGACTTATTATGTTCATGGCCAAAGAGGCAGTCCCTCACGCCTTGCTTCTTACTGTGGCATTGGAAACACTCTACTTCCGAAGGGATCTACATTGACATATTGGTGTCGAATGGTCGTAGTCTATATCTTCAAGTTTCCGCTTTTGATGACTGGTAAGTATAAGTGGTCTGGTTTGAGGATATTTGCTGACCATGAGATTGTAGGCTTCGCCATTTTGGTGACATTTACATGGCCCATTGGTGAGTTATAGCTCGACATGGGGTTCTGCTTTTGTGCTAACTTTCCAGGAATTACAACTACTATAGACAGCTTCTTACATAGTCCACCCTACCTCTTTGACACAATCGAGGCATCATCCATGCGATTTGCTGGTGTCATCGGGGCTCTGTGTGGTACGTGGTACTAATAACCTGCTATCTTCTTTGTTAACAGATATTCAGGCTGGGCCTTTGGTCACTTTTTCAATGGCTGGATCTTCAACCGGCACAGCAATAACACATGGCGAACCGAACTCCGTCTCCACGGTGTCTGGTTCCCAATTGGTAGTATGGCCTCTGGCCTCTTAACATACGGACTCACCCTACACTTTGGCAAGCATTGGATTGGCCTGGCATTTGGTTGGATCTTGGTGAACATCGGCATGGTAGCGACAATTGTGTAAGTTGGCAACTCCAATATGCTGAATTGAAGCATTTAACTGACCATTACTCTTCCTTGAACAGCGCCATTTCTGCCTATGCATTAGAAAAATACCCTGAACAGTCTACGTGTGTCTCAGCAATCCTGAACATGTGGCGTACCTGCGGCGGGTTCGCAGTAGGATATTTCCAGCCAGCTTGGATTGAGCGCAATGGACTGGGCTTGGTCTTTGGGATTCAGGCTGCTGTTGTTTGTGTGGCTATTGTCTTAACAATTACTCCTGTTTTCCTGTGGGAACGCAAGAGACGCATGCAAGTTCAAGAAGCATGATTTGATACGCGTTTATGGCAAATGATTGTATATGAGTGATGAGGAAGGGGTATTTTGTATTTGGGTTGTTTCTATACGTTCTGTATATGTTTATATTATCGAGTTATTATAATATTTTTAGACTCAGTCAACACAAAGCACACCAGCAAAAACTAGGTTATGTCCCTATCTTCCAGCCACAGATATATATATCTGGGGAAATGGCCATACAGGGGCCCTTCGCGGTCAAAGTCATGATATTCACCTCCTTTTCAAGTCAGACCCCACACCCAACCCGACCCCAAACTCAAGCATTGACCATAAGTCTATCCAAGATTCTCACATAGCTGTTAACGTATCTTTGCGAGAATACTATAATACAAGTCTCTAAATATCTCTCCAGGATCCTAGCTGAACACACCGTATAGAATGACTTATCTCGGGTAAAACAGTATAAGAACTGAAATATCGAATGATATAGCGTGCTGTACGGACAAACAAGCGGGATTTTCAATGGAGTTTCGAGCTAGTTGACTCCACAGTAGAACGGCGAACCCCTTAACATATAGGCAAACAGAGCAAACCAGACAAACATTCAAACGAAACAACCTGAAACACCCCACGTGATTCACACCTCACCGATCGGGTGTCGATCCGACAGCCGGTGATCCGGTTTCAGGACGTCTGTCATTCCATGCTTCAGGCTCTATTCTGATGAGAAACTGGACCTTGCTCATTTTCTCGCAATATGGCGTCAATCTGTAATATCGAAACACTGAACCCCTGATCTTACGATCTTCAACCTCCTGAATGTCCCCCACTACACTTTAGTCGATCATTGCCTTGACACAAGCCCAAGTTCCGCAAGCGATGACGCTTCCCGTGGGGCAGCGGACAGGCCCTGCGAGACGCCACAGCCTCGTTGGCCCCTGGGCCGCGTGGTTGTTGATCATTCCCCAATGAACTTGGCAGTTAGCCTATCAAGCTCGTCGATGTTGCGCCGCTACCGAAAGCAATGGGGTGTGCCTGTTCCCTCGGGCCATGGATCGTCCTACGCGCCGAGGTGAACTGGTCTGCTCTCCAGGCGATCATTGTCCCTTTTTTCTGCTCAGGCGCTCGCATTCTTCTTCAGCCATCGACATTCTCTCGTTACCTGGATGGGTACATCCTTTTCAATTCTCACTTAGATTATCACTGAATTGCCGACCATGTTCAGTTCTCCGCGACGATGGCTGTTCGTCGTCTTTCCGCTCCTTACATTTTGCTTGATATACTACCTCTTTCGACTGCCTGAATCCAATCCTATACCAGTAACCAATTCAGAGCAATTAACCCCATCCGGCCCGGAAACCATCGTGGTAGGGGAGGAAAAGCCAGAGACGAAAAATCCCCCCGAGAAAACATCCTCGGAGAATCTGCAGGACAAATGTGGTCATTTACTGCACGGCCTCGACAATGTCATGGTCATCCTGAAGACCGGAGCAACCGAATCCCTCGAGAAAGTCCCAGTCCACCTCGCCACCACTCTTCAATGTGTCCCGCACTTCGCCATCTTCTCCGATTATGAGGAAACCATCAACGGAATCCGCACTTACGACGTCCTCCGCAATGTCAGCGCTGCTACCATGGCAAGTGAACCTGAATTCAACATCTACCGCCGCCTACAAGAAGTCGGTCGCGAAGGATTGACCGACGCGGAGTGGGGCGACGACACAAACGGACCGTTAGGCAAAGTCAACAATCCCGGATGGAAGCTGGACAAGTGGAAGTTCCTACCCATGATTGATCAGGCTCTGGAGGTCATGCCAGATGCCAAGTGGTATGTCTTCTTGGAAGCCGACACGTACATGGTGTGGCCGAACTTGGTCAACTGGTTGTCCCATCTCGACAACACCCGCCAGTACTACCTGGGCAGCCCCATGCAAATTGGCGAGACGCTTTTCGGCTATGGCGGAGCAGGCATTGTTCTATCCAGCCAAACTATGCAACGCTTAAGCAGCTACCGCGCCCGTGCCCAAGAAGAATTGGAAGGAATGACTGCCAATGAATGGGCCGGAGATTGTGCCTTGGCACGAGCTCTGCATGATGTGAATGTGGACTTGACCTGGGCCTGGCCAATGATGATGACCTCGCGCCCATGGGAAATCGACCACTTCTCTGAGGGTTATGGTCGCCAGCCTTGGTGCTATCCGGTCATCTCCTACCACCACATGCTACCCCGGGATATTGAGGAAATGTGGAGATTTGACCGCGGCTTCTTTGCAAGCGGCAAAAACGCCCTCATGCTGCACGCCGATGTCTACCAGAAATTCATTTATGACGGCTCATTCACCGTTCGTGAAGATTGGGACAACCTCTCTGGCGCGAAGATTGACTTTGCAGCCGGTACCATCCCTACTGTGGATGCTTGCGCCGAAGTCTGTGCCCGCAATCAGGACTGCTTACAATACACCTTCAATGAACAGGACGGAGTTTGCAAGCATGCCCCTACGACCTTTGCTGGTGTCGCCAAAAACGGCACACACTCTGGCTGGATGGGATCACGCGTCCAAAAGCTTCTGCGGTCATTCCAGCATTCGTGTCCCGAGGTTCAATACATTTACGTCTGATTGGACTCACTTTTGGTCATAATTTTTTTTCTCATTGAGTTATTCTTGTACATATATACATATTCCTGTCGTTCTTCATCTCTATTTCCTCATGCTCACCTTTGCGTGCACTCTCACGTTGACAAATTTGTGCGAAGGAGAATTCATTGGCGAGGCGTTATACAATGGCGCGGTTTTGGCATCGTCTGCCGGGCAGACAAAATACACGACACTGATCCTTGGATCTTTCCATTTCTTTTCCATCTCTATTGTCATTTCCTTTACACTGATATCCCTAGCGATACCAAGGTTTAAATTGAATCGATTCAAATATTTCAAAGTCTATGGTCAACACGGAGATTGAAGTGAATCATAAGGAGCTGCAAGGTATTACCTGCGATGCGTAGAATCCAGTCGTATATACAATTAGAGCTGTCGGAGTCAATCTGGACCCGGGTGCTGTTAAAATAGGCCATGAGAACGGTCTACGAGGCGGAAACCCTAGAGATGAAATGCACCAGGTCCTAGATACTAGACTCCCATTCTATCGACCCGAACCCGCAAATATGTTCCCCCATTACCAGGATCGAGAAACTGCAATTGACCGGGATTCGAATAGGTGGTAGTGGCGATGCGTCTCGGGGCCGTGTAAACGAAGTTGTTATTCCAGGCGGTATCCATACGGTGCCGATGGAGCTTGTTTGAGAGTGCGCTAAAGCTAATGCTGGGTTTATTTGCTTTGATGGAGTGGTAAGCTTATATTCGAGGATTGAAAGTGTACATGTATGAGTTGATTCTGAAATTGGGGGGACACATGAACTTGAAGAACCACTGCAGTTCGGTCCTCCCAGTTCCAAATGCATTAGTAATGTAGACGAACCTCTCATCTCGACTTAGGGTGCTCTAACGCTTAGATTCTAAAGAATGCGGGCTGAGTCTGCATTTACAATCTCTTGATCCCATCCATGGAGTAAACCTAGGGTAAACTCGGTCCATATAGGATCATCATAGATCGAGGTCTACTTCGCTGACCTATAGATCAACAAGGAAGATCGATATTGTCCTCATTACGAATGATACAAATGTAAAAGTATGCCCAAGGCTATATCTGTCCCTGCACAAAAAGAGCTTTTGTAGATGCGCCGGATTTGAACCTCCTGAAGCGCGGGTATATATACATGGATTCGTGGAACTATCTATTCCGAGAAGTTCTCTTGTCCTTTCATTGTCGAGGGAGTGGATGTTATGATTCGGAGGGAGTCAGTGGTCTCTCATATGGCGAAATATGGTGAAGTTCGAGGTAGAGACGATGGTTATGATATGAGCCAGGAAATCCCTGTGCTCATTTTGGTGGCGAGCATGTCGCTGATATCCTGGACTCGGATTTTTAGTGATGAATCACTAACACCGATCCGGAGGAGCTGGGAATGGTAGAATAAAGTAGACCCACTAGTGTGAGTCAACCCTGGAAAAAGGTAAACCAATTATTGTAATTTCCTCAGCCAGCCATAGATTCCTCAGGGGCCTCCTGGAAGGTCTCTGGGAAGAACCCAGGAGGCGGCCAAATATCTGCAATGGAAGGCGGATGAACCAAAGGTTGTGACCCAACCAACCGATCTGGATCATGACAAAAGGCCTGGAAGGTGCTATCATCCAAGAAGCCAAAGTCCTTCAAGCCAGCTTCGCGGTTGGTAGCCCATTCCGTAGTATCGAGATATGCGAGATCCTTGAAGATAGCATCGATATTACCTATAGATGCAGCATTTCCGGGCATCATTGAGTTAGAGCTTGTCGAGTCGGGCGTTTGAGGTTGTTGTGATTGTTGCGGCTGTGACTGTGCGCTATTCGGGGCATACATGGAGTCTGGGCCACTGCGCGGAATTCCTTGATCTGGTATGACTTGTTGGGCTTCCATCGGCCGTTGCATAGACACGTCCATCATGCCCAAATCTGCGTTCTCCATCACCGTATCTTTAGGTGTTATGGACTGTGCATCGACTGGCATGCTGATGCCAATAATGGAAGAGGCGTAATGGCCTTCGCTATTGGAAACTAAGCCACGAGCTCCATTTGGAGTTTGCATAGAGCCTAGAACAGAAGAACTTCCTTGCAATGGCAACACAGGTGCATTTCCCACTTGACCTGAGAATGCAGATGGCCCAGTAACATCTTTAGATAGCTGCCACCTTTCCATGGCAGACACCAAAGAGCTGTAGGCTGGCCAGGCGAAGCTGAATCCTGCTAATTTGTGTTTGAACTCCTCCGCCCATCTGGCGAAAGGGAATGTGTCGGATAAATCGGCGGTCTGCCGCAGTGTAGATGCTTGCTCGGCAATTGTGCGAAGACTCAACTCAAATAACGGCGGGAGTCCACAAACGGCGAAATTCTCCAGGTGTTGGGTGATCATAGACAAGCCGCGGTAAAGAAGCTTCTTGGCTCCTTCTCTGGCTGGCCGCTGAGAACGGTGTAAACCCTGCTCCCCTGGAATCAGCTGCAGATACAGCCAAAGGAGTGTGGCCACATATGTCAGCCCGAGGTAGCTCTGATGGGGAAGCAGAGCCGAGTGCCGTTCTGGATAAATGCTTTCTGGCCCAATAAGACGACATCCAAGGGGTAAGAGGTCATCCCATCTTTTAGCTCCACCACTAATTGCTGGGCAAAGGTGGCCATGTTCAACCCCGAGTGCATGTTCCGAGAGATGTTGTTGAGAACACTTGCCAATTCAACCAAGCGATTGAAGCAACTCAGAGCCATTAGTGGTCCTCGACGCGGAGGATTCTTGCTGCCCTGTGCAGCGCCTGTGGGTGGTAGCACATCAACCCAAGAGTTCCATTCCTCCAGGCCATCTTCCTCCAAGAGACCAATAGAGGACAGATCACCGGGCGGCATGGCCGGACTTCGAGATAGTCGGAAAGAAAGCAATGAGTCAATCACAAAGCATCCCAAGTATACTACCTTGCCCTGTCTGAGTTCATCAGACCGCCGGCTATCGGTGGAAGTACCCAGGCCCATGGCAAGCGCCATGCGCACTGCATGGCCGCTCAGCAGCCAAGCCGCAGTCCAGTCTTCCAGGCCCATGTTAACCAAGGACAGGAGCAACAATGCCTGGATATGGCCAAGTTCATAGCGCTCGTTCTCCGCGGGAATGAGGCTTCGCGACACAGTGTAGTATTCTTTCACCAGAGCAACATTTCCAGCGGGGCCGGCCCGTGAATTGGTTCGAGATTGAGTGATGGTATAACTTAGTATTGCCCACAGTGCGGCATGATCACCGGATCCCGGGGACGCTGTTGCAACAGACACAGGGGAGTTGGCATAGACGTAAGAAGCGCGAAGGATGTTGTGTTTAGCGACAATGGGGAGCCATGAATGTGTTACGGCAAAATAGATATCGAGTAGCTGCGAGGTATGCTGGGGTAGCTGCAACGTGTGGAGACTGGTTGAAGCACCCCATGTCTCCGTGTTTGGGGACAATCGCGCTCGTTTGACCCCAGGGGACGCAGGAGAAGGCCCCACCACGCGCGGCGCATCCGGTCCGAGAGTTGAGCTGCGAGCTACCCGGAGCCACTGACCGTCCTGATCATCTTGCGGGTTTCGCGATCTCTTTCCCGTCACCACTCCTTGTGGCGCATCGAAATTGGAGAGCATCTTCTCCAGCGCCCCATATAGCCGACTCGTCTTCCAGGATTCATGTAAGCTCTCCGACGCACTGTCATCCGACCACACCGACATCAATTTCTCGCGACGGCCGGCAGACTCGGTGGTGGTTCCTAGCATGGCCAGCATGGTGTCCTCGAATCCCTCAATGTTGCAGATCGACAGCGCCCACAGCTTCTCCAGACCCCGGACGTAGCCCTCGGGTAATCCGCGTTTCTTCGCATGGGGATCGTATGAACAGGATTGGCCGGATGCTCGGCAGGCGGAACATGTAGGACGAATACCGTCACATTTGTCCTGGGAACAGAGAGCGTCAGATCAGGCAAGGGTAGGGAAGCAAGAGGCGCATACGACTCACCTTCTTGCTGCGACAGCGATCGCAGGCTCGGGACACCCTCTTGCGCCGAGGGGCCTTGTCTGAGCCCTCATCCATGAAGAGGGTTAGTTAATGCAAGTTTCCATGTAGAGGAGAAAGCAGAGAGTGAAACGTCACGCGAGTAGAGCCAAGGTCATGCCCTGTATAACAGGAATGCCGACGCAATCGGACGTCAAAAGGGAAAATCGTTAGAACGGAGGAAGTCAAAAGAGTGGACTCTCTCGAAATCGGCCACAACACGGCAGACTCGAGATGTCTGAGGAAGATATCGGAATTGATGTTCGGGAGAAGTTAAAGTCGGCTCGGGATTCCCCACGTCTCCACGATTCAGTACTCTGCATAGCTCACGTCACCACATTTCTTTCTATAGTTATCAGAGGCTGTGTTGATATTTTAAGCAACTTCTATTTTTATAAGCAATCTTCAATGGATTCGATAGTGTGTCTACCTATAACTTAGACATAGTGTATACATGTAACTTGGACTGGAAAAGCCGAGCCTCCTCCCCGATGTTCCGCATAAACTGCCGAGCATCGGCAGTTACACGTCAAGTTGAAGCTCAACTTGACTATGAATCATATAACTTCCACTGTGCAGGTTATTCAGTCAACTACTTGGATATGAAGTTGGACTCGGACTCGACTCCGGAAGTGATTCCGCGATGTGGATATCTTAGCTCAGGACCCTGTGAGACATATTGCGCGTAAGACGTAACATTTATAGAGAGGCTCGGATGAAGCCCGAGAAGTTTCCAAGTGGAAAAAGGGAAAAGTATTCTGCCGGATGACCCCAGGCGGTCGGCAGTTCCTCATCCGGGGAAATCTGGTTATGGACCTTCATGGATATTTACATACACTGACTACCTATTGCCTACTATCTGCACTTCTAATGGCTTGGGTATGAGCGTGGTACAACCCCCTCGCTCCCGCATTTCCTGAAGCTCTACACATCTGCATTCGGCCTCTACCTTGCGCCTGTGAACATGGCGCTCGTCTCGACATAGGCCCATTGATCTGTTGCCGCCATGCTCGACTACAAACCCTCGATTCCACCTACCGTGAGGCCTTCCGGCCTCCCCGTCGTCCAATCCGTCCCTCTCATAATGCCCCGCGAATCTGCCCCGCGAACCTTTGCTCCCGATGCATCCCTCGTTCTAGTCGGCATTCGTGGCTGCGGCAAGCGCTCACTAGGCTTTGTCGCAGCCACCGCGCTCAAGCGACGATTCATTACCGAAGACCATTACTTCAGAGAAGTCACCGGAGTCACGCGACAAGACTACCTTAAGAGCTATGGCAGCCAGGAGTTTCAGCGCCGGGACATTGAAGTGCTCAAGATGATGCTAGACAATCATCGCACAGGCTGTGTCATGGAGTGTGGACTGGGCAGTCTGACGCGACCTGTTCAGGATCATCTGCGTCGCTATGCCCGGTCCAATCCCGTGGTTCATCTGCTACGCGATTTTGACCGCATTCAGCAATTGCTCGGGCTGGAGGATCAGGCAGTACGCTTATTCCGTGAAGGAGACCCTATGCATCGGATGTGTTCAAATTTTGAATTTTACAACCTGGAAGACCGGACACGCGCGGCGGACGACGGGAGTCCGGATCGTCGATCGGCCGATTATTCCTTCAAGTTGCAGGAAGTCAAGGAAGATTTCACTCGCTTCGTGCAATTTATCACTGGGCTCGACGTCAATTACTCCAGCTATGACTCGCCTTTTGTGCTGCTGGAGACGCCACCGGAACTCCGCTCTTTCACCCATGCTATATTTGTGCGGTCCTCAGATCTGATCGCCGACTCAGTGAGCCTGGCTGAGCTCGAGTCTGGCGGAGATGCCATCGAACTCTGTGTGGATCGCTGGAGCCCTGACATGGCAACTATCACCAGCAAACAGGTATCGGACCTGCGTCGAAATGCGCGGGTTCCTGTGGTTCTGTCTGTTGACACCTCCTCTACTGGTATCGGCTCCAGTGAAACGACCACTCCTCGACCCTATTTTGATATACTTGAGCATGGTCTACGCTTGGGAGTGGAATACCTCGTTGTAGACCTGAGCGAGGACCGATCCCGGCTGGCTAGGATTATCCGTGGCCGTGGGAACACCAAGATCATCGGCCAGCAGGTCTTTAAATCATTTTCCCCTATCACCTGGGACAGCGAGGGGTGTGTCGCCCTCTATCACGAAGCTGAAAAGCTCGGCTGTCAATTGGTCCGCCTTCTCCGCGTCGCAACAAAGCGCGAGGACAATACAGCTGTGATCGAGTTCTCTAATAAGATCCGTTCACTCCCAGACGAACACCCACCGCTCATCGCCTACAACGTTGGAGCCCTGGGTCGCACATCACAAGTCTTCAACTCAATTCTCACTGGAGTAACACACCCAGCCATCACCCGGTCAGCAGAGAATGAGTACGATCCTCAAATAACCTCGCGTGATGCTGTCCGCGCCCTCTTCCAGAGTTACATGCTCGATCCATTAAAATTCTACATCTCGGGAGAGAATGTAGCATACAGTTTATCTCCGGCCATGCATAATGCCGCATACCAACACTGTGGCATGGGCCACACCTACACCATCCCCGACTCGCCTTCGCTGGCAGTGCTAGACCGGCTGGGCCGGGACCCGCACTTTGGAGGGTCGAGTGTTGTCCAGCCATGGCGAGTTCAAGTATACCAGAAACTCGCCTCTAAAAGTCGACATGCCGAGGCAATTGGTGCCATCAACACAATTATGCCACTCCGCGGTCACGCCGATGGCACTATGTTCCCGCTTCAGGAACAAGCCAGCCGTCGCAACCAGGCTGGCCGCGTGTTGGGCTGGTACGGCGAAAACACAGACTGGGTCGGCATTATGACCTGTATCACCCGCCATCTCTCTCCTCGTAACGCAATCAGTGCGAAGACGACCGGCCTGGTCATTGGTGCTGGTGGTATGGCGCGGGCCGCCATCTATGCCATGCTCCGTCTGGGCTGTCGAAAGATTTTTATTTATAACCGCACCAAGTCACGGGCTGAGGAGGTCGCACGCCATTTCAATTCCTGGGCTTCCTCGCAGGTTGGCTCCGCTGAGGTGGTTTGCGTCTTGAATTCTCTACAACAAGATTGGCCAGCAGATGCTACTCCGCCTAGTCTCGTTGCATCCTGTGTACCCGCAGACCCGGACCGAGATGAACCCCCAGCGAACTTCGAGATGCCGATCCAATGGCTCGGAAGTCCCACCGGGGGTGTAATTCTCGAGGTAAGATCATCTTCATATATGTTGTTTTTACTTGCAACATCTACTAACAGCGATATAGTTGGCCTATAAACCTCTCGATACGCCACTTCTCCAACAAATGCGCCGAGTCCGCAGCGAGACTGGACGACCCTGGGTCCTATCCGATGGACTGGAGAATGTTACTGAACAAGGTATTGCCCAGTTTGAGTTGATGACAGGCCGCAAAGCACCTCGGCGATTGATGACTTATGAAGTTCTGCGGAACTATGTCGGTGATAGTGGGCGATTTGATGAAAAGACTATTCAGGCTCGTCTGGATGGTGTAGGGTCTGTTATTTAAATGAAATAGTAAATAAACATGAATTTAACTATATATAACTAACTATCTATGCAACCACCAGAGTGATGTGGGTTGATAGTTGTTATCGCCTCACCGCCCTCATTTCTTTTGTTTGGTCTCAACCCGAGTATCAAGTCTCCTTGATCATCCGACTTTGACCACTGTCGAATTACGGAGTACAGGCATATATATATACATGACCTGGTTTGATTACTGTGACACCCCAATGCCAGGCTTTTCGCCCGAACAGACCGACTCGATAACGGCAACATGGAAGAAGCGCAAGCGGGACCATGAGGAGACAGTGACTCTAGCTCGTCCGTAAGTCCAGACATTTTCTCTCGCTTCTTTATCAGCTGGGACTAACGACTTCTCAGGGCCACATTCACCCCAGCCGCCTTCCGAGTAGACCGCCCAGAATTCGACGGCTGCTCACATCCTCTATCACGACACCCAGAAGGGACTGACATTTCCTTCCGACCACGCTGCCTCCCACGCAAGCGTCGAAACGTCCAAAGCCCTTACCTCGCTCTCCAACATCAACATCCCCACCAACCCCAACAATCAACACACCTCTCACCGAACGTCTACGCCCCCAACATCGACCCTTACTCGCCCCCAGTCTCACCACGGACCCTCGTCCCTCTCCGGTACCCAGGCCAGACACAACAAGTCTCAGCATCTCCATCAGCCCTGCGCCCCTGCCATATATGCCACCGGCGCCCAACAACCCGCCAAGTCCTCGACGCCTACGCTGACTGCGATTTGTGCCACGAGCGGGCCTGTTTCATCTGTCTCCGACAATGCGACACCGTCAATTGCGGAGGAACATTCGGCCTTCCAGATAGCATGCACGATTCCGATATCAAGAGATTAAATGACTACGATGCGGGTGAAGAAGCACTCTCCCGCAGAAAAATTTGCTCCAGCTGTGCCGTCGAGGATGTCACCGAAACTGGCGCGGAGATCGTGCGCTGTCTCGATTGCGTGCAGGGACATGCTGCCTGGTCTGCCCAGACTATTCCTTCTGGATGGGCTTTGGATGACATGCGACATGAGGATATGACCGGATGATATCCCTCTTCCTCGATGCTTGAGTCCAGATGGACTCGATTACAAGGACGACAAACGACTATATGATAATTACTTTCATCCATTACCAATTTTGGGGTTTTTTTTTCCTGCTACTTTTGGAGTGGCTATTTTGGAGTTGGATGATTGGACTGGACCCGGCGGTGGACTATTGGGTCTCTTATTCACTTACTCCCTTATTGACTTAGGCATGGCGATCTTGTTTGATTTGATTTGACTGGTTTTGTTTCAGGCATAGCATAGTGATACCAGAACCAGAATTGACTATATAATGATTATCAGAGTATGTCAGATACCTCATGGGTACGGAGCCTAGTAAACTTGTGGTTAAAGGCCACAGAGACTGAGCTATGCATATAAATTGGCTGTTCTCAATGTAATGCTTATTAGAGAACAGGAGGGTATAACCAAAGATAAGGAACGTGTCACCTCAGCTCAACTCGCTTGACTTCAACAAGATCAAACCCACATCTACCGACCAAATCTCATCTGCGCACCAGCAAAATGCCACAAACCACGCATATACCCTTGATACTCAACAGCCTCTCCATCCCCATTCAGTCCATGACTCCGAATCCCAGTGCAATACATCTCAGTGAGACGAATCTGCCAAGGCGGATACCCATCCAACTTAAGGAACGGCCCAAAAACAAGCAGCAGATCGGGCTCAGGCTTCAACATTGTCTCACTAAACGCCGGATCAGCCGCCAGAGGCTGGGTGGTGATCTCACTTATTTCAGCGTCGACCAGTTCAGGCGTGATATCGTCTGGCGAGAGCTTGCCGTTCTGGGACATCTCCGCCAGAGTCTTGGTGAGGTCAACTAGGGTTTCGCGGCCGTCTGTTGAGGAAAGGAGGAGGATTGTTAGGGAGCCGGTTTCGCTGTCTGGGGATGCGGGTTTGCCGTGGACTGGGTGGTGCGGGGCGTAGAGTTGGAGGCTTGGTTGTTGGGAGGGTGTGCCATAGTAGGAGGCCAGCTTGGTGGTTATTATTTGGTGGAGGGCTGGGAGGCAGGATTTGAGGACGCCTGGAAGAGTTAATATACTGTGTCAAATATATGTGGAGGGGCAAGAGGGAGAGAGATATGTCCGTCTTTTCTCTTCCTTCGCTTTTTCTTACCAGTCTTCTCGTAAATACTCAACTGAGGAATGCCAGCGCAAGAACTCCAAGCAGCCAACTCGGCCACCTCATCCATAAGCACAGCCAACGCATCATCCTCCTTCCGCAGTGTCAGTATAGTACTGAGGTGCTGCGGCAAGCGCTTCAATCCTCTGACATCCTTGCGAATAAGTTCAGGCGTGCGGTGGTGGTGATAAACGATAGCAAAAACGCGATTCACGACAGCATGGTACGCCTGCAACAAGCGCACCACGATGCCGAAGATGATATGTGTCACGGCATAGACGAGACGGTGTAGCTGCGACTTGAGAAACGAGCGGATGGGCTTCTTGCGCGTCTTGCGGCGCTCCGAGGTTGCGGTTGAGGCTCGAGATCGGTTGGGCAGCTCGGCGGGATTGGGAAGGTAAGTCTTTAGCAGTTGTTCGCGGTCTGCTTTGCTGAGTTTGGTGCCTCGTTGCCGGAGGTCATCTCGAAGGAGATCGCGGTCTCGTCGGGAGACCATTTTGTATGGGAGTTTGGAGGAGTGGGGAGAGAGTGAGGTTGTAAATGTTGAATGTTGAATGTGTCGGTCTCCGCCACCATGTACTCGACTTGTTCAATTTGAATATTTGAAAAAGATGAAAGTGGTTAGAGAGGCTGTGAAGTTATAAATATCATTTATTGCCTCCAATCTTGCCAGTTGTTCAGAATGGCTGCCTAGAGACTCGGCATAGTAATGAATATTACTTGTGTAGTGTTAATTGGAAGACATGATAACTTTAGAATTGAGAGAAAATTATAATAGTCTCAATTATAGTAGACTCCATATATACGATGCTCATAGACGGTGTGGCTACCTCAACTATAGTCGGCGGTATCTCCGCCTAGCAACATTCCCTCCTCTTTCCCCGGATTCTCTCCAATACATTTATTAAATCCTGGTCGAGGTCAGGCAACCCATGTCTGGGATCTATCACCATGATGGACAATGCATCCGTCTACACTGCGAACCCCCGCACCGTGTTCCCCCAAGGGCCCAGCTTCACCCTCGAGGACTTCTCCAGTCGTGACTTCATTGTCAAGGAGTTCATTGAAGCTCTCTCCGACACAGCGATCTCGACCCGCCGCTCAGTAGCTGCTGCAGTCGGCGCCGCGAATCAACCCTTCGATCCCAAACCCCTCATTCGCGCTTTTGAGAGCGCCCAACGCCGCCTAGGCGAGCTCTCTGGCGACCTCGAGATCCGCGAGAATGAATTGTCCGCTGCAGTCCGACGCGCCGAAGCGCAGCATTCCCAGAACCTGACGACCTTGGGCAAGAAGCTCCGCCACACCATCGCATCGTTCCAGCAACTCGACACGTCGCTCAATGGTGGCGGTCTCGAGAATGCGGGAGGAACAGGCAACATGGCCGTGGAGACTGGAAAACGACTAGAAGAGCTAGATCGGCAACGCCGACGAGCTCTAGATGCCCACTTCCTCATCGAGTGCTGGGACGGCGTGTCCAACCGCGGCGAGATCTCACTGCTGGAGAACCTGCGGCGGTCCGGTACCGGCGAGGCCGCGGTGCGTTCGGCACACATCGCGCGACAGCTACTGCGCATCAGTCAACGGTTAGACCCGCAGAGCTGGCAGGAACATCCGGCTCGTGCGAATGGAGGCTACGGGGGAGTTCCTCGTCGGAGGATCTGAGCGAGAGCAGCACTCCGCGACGAAATACAAGGGAGATTATTGAGAAGTTCTCGGAGACGTTGGAGAAGGATCTGCTGAAGCAGTTTGATGATTTCTACCGCAAAGCCAACTTTGATGGAATGAAGGATTGCGCGACTGTGCTGCAGGATTTCAATGGCGGTGCGAGTGTTATTGCGCTGTTCGTGAATCAGCACCAGTTCTTCATCGATCGCAGCCAGTTGGTGACTGAGGAAGTTGGTGGTGATCCTGAGTCCTGGGAGAAACTGGCAGACCCGGATGCAGAGCTTCCTGGTGTGGAGTCCAGTTTGCAGTCATTGATCGATGAGGTCAAGGTTGTGGTGCAGGAAGAGTCTGCTATAATCAAGAGAGCCTTCCCGTACTATGAGCAGGTCTTGGGCAAATTCTTACAGCGTGTCTTCCAACAGTCCATTCAGCAGCGCCTCGAGATGGTCTTGGAGAAGGCCAGCAGCGCATCATCACTCGCCTTCCTGCGTTGTCTACAGAGCTCGCGTGGCTATATCAGTGCATTGATCGAAGATTTGAAGGCGCATGGGTTGACTGAGCATCCGGACCCTGTCTCATCGCAGACTGCAGTTCTTCTGGATCAGCAATTGGAGGAATTATTTGTGCCCTATTTCGTCGGATCTTCATACATTGAACGTGAGAAGCGGACTTTGGAAGAACTGTTCAACTCTCTGCTGTTCAAATTTACGTCCTATCATGCCCGGCGCAAGAAGGCGGCAACTACTTTTATGGCCTCGCTCTCCCGAGCTGGGACGGAGCTCCTTTCGGCTACCAGAGACGCATTTATCAATCGGTTGGATTCGCCCGAGGTCTCGCCCACCCAGCGAAGAGTGCTGCTGTACATTGCAAAGTTGAATGATTTACCAGAGACCGTGCGGTTGACCGAAATCAAACTCACAGAAGAAGATGGACAGCCAAATCTCAGCGATGCTAAACGGATGTTGAAATGGCTGGCTGAAGCTGTGGGTCGAGGCCTGGAGCTCAGTGTCAACAGTGACACTCCCAAAGATGTGTCTGCCTTGCTGAATCTCCTGCTTGTCACCATGGGTGATGGATACGTAGACGTCTGTCTAGACGCCGCACTGGAGGCAGCCACAGCACAGGAGTCTGGCAAGGCAGAGCCGGACTTTACATACCTCCTCTCAGTTCGCACAACCATCAGCATTACCACTCTGATGGTAATGTGTGTGCATGCGGTTCTCCTCCCCTTGTCAACCGGCAGCATTACGACTCGCCGGGATATGGAGAAACGAACCAGCCAGACGACGTCACGCATTGAAGATAAGGTCAACACCATCGAACAAAAGACAATCGATGCCACATTTGCCTGGGTCAGCAGGCTCCTATCCGGACAAAAGAAGAATGACTTCCGTCCCAGAGAAAGCGATAACGCTGCATGGCTGGAGATGCTACAGACTCCTGTAAGTTCCCTACTCAATACCCACTCGCAGCGACTAACTCGCAACAGACCTGCGCAGCTATCTGCGCATTCCTAACCCGCCTCCACAACATCGCCCGAACCTCCCTCCCATCTAGCGGGGCCAACATCCGCCAATTCCTCACCGAGATCGCCCTTGGGCTCCGCGGACTCCTTCTAGAACACTTCAAGCGGTTCTCCGTAAGCGGACCCGGTGGACTAATGGTAACCAAGGATATGACACAATACACCGACCTCCTCAAATCCTGGGACATCGACGAAGAAGCCAAGGGCCCCGGTGGCGCGCTGGACGTGCTACTCGAAGTGGGCAGTCTATTCGTAATCGGCGTCGAGGCATTGCGTGAGCGAATCCGCGGTGGCGCTGCTAGCGGCACGACTGGTGGGCCTGGAAGCTCTAGCCGCGGCGCTGGTACTAGCCAGGAGGGTAAATTGAGTGTGCAGGAGGTGCGGGCTTATGTTTCGCGTCGCGAAGACTCGAATACTTTTGCTATGCAGTCGGTTCTTAATGCCCTGTGAGGCTGGCATCTTATACCCCTGTGTTTTTTGGTTTGGAGCGTGTTGTTTTGGACCTGGGGATAGGAATATAGACCGGCGTAATGAGAATACATGGGGATATTTGGCTCTTGCGGGACGTATGAATTGACCTCGGACTTCTCTAAGAAGATACAACGTGTGGTAGCCTGTGTCTACTATCTCCCATTCCTCCGTACAAGATCGCAAACCAACCCATCTTGCTGCACAAACCAAATGTTCCTCGTCTTCCATCCCCCTGAGCGATGCAGTCGGATGTCGAATTCTCGCAGCAACTGCGGCACAATCTTATGCATCTCAATGAATGAGATATTCTTCCCAAGACAAGTCCGCGACCCAGCCCCAAAGGTAAAGATGCTATGGTCCATCTCTTTCAGATTCTCTGGCGAACTATTGATCCAACGCTCTGGAATAAACGAGTCTGCATCATAGAAGACCTGACTATTTCGATTCACCACCCACGCATTGATGCCAACGGTCGTCCCAGCAGGTATATACTTCTCAGAGATCGTCACGCCTGGCTTCGGTACCTCACGCTCAAGGATTAAACCCACAGACGGATGAAGCCTCAATGCCTCTTTGATGACAGCACTCATGTATGGGAGATGAGCCAACGATTCGCGGTAGGAAATAGGATTGCCGGCTTTTCCCTCGAGGACTGCGGTATCAATCTCCGCTTGTACTTTGGCCATGATATCCGGGTTGCGCATGAGGAAGTATAAAATGGCACGAAGTGCAATGGCCGTAGTATCCGATCCAGCAAACACATTCGCAGACAAATGGACAATAGCATCTCTGGTCGAAAACTTCTCCGGGTCAGCACGATGCATCGCCATCCACCGAGACAGCATATCCTTCCCTCCATCTTTCCCATCCTGATCAATTTCACCGTCTCGCTGGAGTGATACACGAGAATTCATAGCCTTCAAAGTAAACTGCACGACCTGATTCCAAGACTCCATGCTAGGGACGAAGATCGGGAAAAGAGGATTCCCAAGAAGAACATTATGCATCTCAGGGATCTGGCCACATAGACTGGCATATACAAGCATACCCTGGATAGCCCCAATCATACCGTCGATATCACGTCCTTCTTGGAGGAATCCCAGCTTCTTGGCAAAGGTCATTTCGCCGACGACATCAAAGGCGTAGTATTGGAGCCAGATGCCGAGGTCGATCGGGGTTTTGCTATCGGCGAATTTGGCGAGTTGGGAGGTGAACATTGCAGTGCAGGAGTCGACTGCTGGTTCCATTTCCAGAAGAGAGGTGAGGCTATAAGCGTTGGCTATGTTTCGCTTTTGGTTGCGGTGATAAATCTCATCTCTCGTCGAGAAGAGGTTCATTTGGGGCTTTTTGTTCCATGATATTGACTGGAGAGGAAAGAATGCTGTCTATTTGGCGTTATCATCTCTTATTCTATGAGATTTGGGTACATGAATGGTACGTACCTTGGTGAATCCTTTGTTCAGCCCATAAATAATAGGAATCGCATTGGGATCGCCGACTGAGATATGATTTGGGCCAATTCGCACCAATGGTCCATGCTTACGATGCAGATCAATATCTGTGAGGTGATGATCGCCTTTCCAGACACTATGGAGCTTCCATAAACGCGAGTACTTTGCCAATGTTGGGCCAGGGATATCTCGAAGCCCTCGCTTATATCGGTTGGTGAGTAGTCGTAGAAGAAGTACGGCTAGGATCACATAGGCCGAGTATAACTTGAGACTGTTTATCTCCATGCTGGGTCTAATGATTCAGGATAAAAACTTAACCCCGTTCAAGTCTCTAGATTTGGACTAACAACTATAGTTGCGGGCATATTGGTTCCTTTTATAATCAACCGGGAAGGTCGGGGCAGAGACAGCGTCTAGCAAACGATCGACTCAACAATTACCATCTTCAGGTGTGACAAGCTGGCCATATTGGATATTAATCTCTAACTTCACATAACCGAGACCAATTGAGAACCTTCGATTTGAGAAGACCTGCAGGAGAGTGTGTGCTGTCATTGTACACGCTGGGCGTGCGGAGAAAGGAGTGACATAAGTACGAGGCAAAAGATGGGAGATGATTTCCCTAGAGAATTGGGAGTTTCAATTACTGAATACTATAATTAGACATTCTGAGTTCTAGACAGTCCATTCGTCGCTCGTTCTCTTTGGTCTCTGTTTCCCACGTCTACTGCTTCACGGTGTAGTAAGGAGTACCGAGGCAATTGTAGATAATAGTACTGGCACTCTTTAACATAGGCTCCAGGGCAGCAAGACAGCCTTTCGCGCACTTTTTGGGTCACAATGATCCATAGCTCTGAGGTTAGATTTGCGGAATAGGTGAAGAATTTTCTCGCTATCTCCTATAGGCACTTATTCGACGCATTCCCATCGATATGATTAATGGTCTTTGTCAGAATTTGCTGGTATTAGAACGGAAAAAGATAATTGTTGTTTCCAGCTATAAAGTAAGCAGATATATCAGGCTAGGCGCTTGTTAGAGATCTATCAATAGTATGTTATATGGTTTCTATAGCCTGTAGTTGGAAATTCAGTCACTTCTAAGCTGGACTCATTGAAAAGAATGCAAGAAAATCTGGTTCAGAATACTCAACGAATGCAGTATATTTGTCAACTAATCCCTAGTTCAACCTATTTCATGTGTATATTCCGCACGAAGGTGTATATGTAGTTATGCCTAGTAAACCAGACAACTAGGCACAATAGCCTTTCACATAACCTTCCAAGCTGAAAATTTCATCAAATACTTCTCTATCGGAATCCAATCGAGCTTCCGAGGCTATTTGCCTCACTCGATACTATAGCGAGGCTTAACTTTGTTTTGATACTTCTCCTTAGAAAATATTATTTACTCTCCACTGTAGAGCTTAGTACCATGGAACGAAACTGAATGAATCCGTTTAAGGATCGAACGCGAGTGACCACTAACTGTCTAGTCTTAGCTCCGAGCAAAATTGTCAATTAGTGCCAGACCCAGCAATTCCACTGAATTTGAGCTCAGTACCACGGAACCAACGCCTCTAGATTCATTTATATTGGATTCTAATCTAAATCAGGTTTTGATTATCAATAAACAAGGCCATGAACCAGATACATGTATAGGCTGATTGCATCACTGACGGCTTTTACGCTATCCAACAATGATCTAGGCTTTCACTCCGGAGTTTCGTAGTGCCGGAGGACCGATCGTTTCCAGGCGAGGCTGGAACTAGAAATTTAAAATGAAAATAATGGACTGTTTATGCGTGGGTCTTCGGATCTGAGCAAAAAAAGAAATCATTCTAATTTTTGAGCTCTTTTCGTGGCCGGCAGTTACGGCGTCGAGGCGTTCGGCCCGAAAGCTTAAAAGTTGAGTTTTTCCCTCCATGTGCTTTTTTTTGGCTGTGTAACCAAAAATTCCATAAGTTTAGAGTACAGTAGTGAGATGCTAGATTCATCTGAAAAGCTATCCTTCAGATCGTTGTTTCCAGATGCCAGGGCCGGCAATTGCTTCGCGGCTCGGCACAGTCCCCACCATTACGACGGCCTACGACCTCAAAGCTCTGGCCAGCTTCGAGTGCAATGCTACATTTAGTTCATTTCAATGAGGAAATGCAAATGTCGATCAGTGGACCAGATCTCTCGTTGATTTTTCCGCTCGGTGAACCAGTGGTTCATAAGGCTGGTGCACTAAAATCTCTGATGTATCCACTGCGAAGTCAAGTGCCTACAGTAGAGGTTATGAGTCCAAGGGTGTGTAACAACTCAGAGTCATTACACCGACTATAAGATATATCCTCCCTCAATTCGACAATCTTACAGTTTCAGGGCCTTTCAATGCATTTCGTAATATCTATAAGAAGTAAGAAACAGGTGGACCCAAATGATTCAGCCGGTCCGTGGTAGCCTACACACAGCCTATGCCATTCTACCGGTTTTCATTGGGACTATTCTTAGGTGTTTCCATAGAAAGCATCTGCGCTCGCGCTATTTCTAGAAGGCAGTTTGCTGGCCCCCGATCAGTGAGGCAGACTGCTGGCCCCCATCGTGGAAGAAACAACAAGCCCCATGTTACTATATCTTTCTACGGTTATTCCTCACGGAATACATGCTGCGAAACATGGCAATAGTAGCCAATAACGACGTTGGGTTTGTCAGTTTCCTTGGTTTACTCAGGGTCCTTGTTCCTGATCCAACTTCTACTGCGTTCTGTAACTCCGGTCCATCTGTCCCTCTTCTTCGGCCCCATCAGTTAGCCTGAACCTGAGTATAGATGGGGCCAAGTCACCGAGCTATGGCCCACAATCTCAGGCGAGAAATCTACTCCGAAGGGTTCTCGATTTGATTTGAATAAATTATCTAAAATGCCCTGAGATCCTCTCCCGGTACGAGATATTCACCTTTTTATCGGGTGACTTCGTCTTGCTATCCAACCTATCCATTTATTTATGTTACCTGACAATATAACGGATACTCGAATATATATCTCCCATGGCTGAACAAAAGAGCCAGAGAAATTCCATTGTGGAAGACGTGTTCATCCCTAAAGAACTACTCACAACTGCCAGATTCAACTCACCATGGGAATTGGCTCGATGGGAACAATCCCTCCCCGACAACAACCGTATATCATATCCCACATCAAGCCAGACCAGCTCCAGTCGTCCCCTCAGTTTATCCGCTCTACGATCCGTAGCAAGACCACGATCTGCAATTCGGCCCCGTGGACGCAGTGATCCCCCGGCATTTCAGGGTAATTGAATCCAATTTCTTGATCTATATGATAATCTAACGGATTCTTTAGAGGGACTATTTGATTATTTTGAGAAACCCACCTTCGAGCCCGCAGCACCAATTCTCGAAACGGAAGCAATATCACCACCTCAAAATGCAGTGCTCAGCCCCCAGCCACTCAGCAAGGCCAGCTCTCAGTCCATTTCCAGTGGTGATAACAGTCTACAAGAGGTCTACGAAAAGGCCAAGTTGAGAGGTGTTGCTATCCAACGGAGACATTGGGTACGGCTTTTATTCGAATGGAGTATCTATGTACTGCTAGTCTTCTTCGTTTATTTTGTCCTTGTTGGTATGCCTCTATGGAAGGGTGCAGTATGGTGGCTATATTGGGTTGTCCAAAACAAATTCGTTATCCAAGGAGGATATGCCATCGTGATTGGATTGGCTGGACTGTGAGCATCTGCCTAAATTGTCGAGTTTCTTACCCTAACCGCTCCCAGATATGCCTTCTGTCCACTTCTCATTCTATTCGAAAAAAACCCAAACCCTTCTGTCGAACAACAAGACCTCGAACAAAACTCCGATAATGTCAAATCAACAGCCCTACTTATTCCCTGTTATAAATCAGCTAGTATCATCGGCCCTACCTTGGACGCAGCCTTGAAAATTTTCCCGAAAGAGAATATCTTCGTGATTGCAAATGGAAACTCTCAAACACCCCTCGACAATACAGAAGAAGTCTGCAAACCATACGGCGTGAATCATCTCTGGGTACCAATTGGATCGAAGATCGTCGCCCAGTTTGTCGGCTGCTACGCGGCTAAGGACTTTGAAAATGCTGTTCTCATTGACGATGATTGCCTTTTGCCTCCTGTTTTCCCTATTGTCAGCGATCGGCTCAAAGGCCGTGTTCGATGTATTGGCTATACGATCAAGAGTGTTGGTCCAAACTCCTCCAGGGGAACATACTGTCAGCAAGCACAAGACCTCGAATATAAAATGTCCGGACTTCAACGAGACTTCTTTGGGAAGTGCGGCAGTGCAACATTCCCACATGGTGCTATCTCGCTTTGGAACCTGGAGTTCCTGAAGGCGACTTTCCACGAACACCCCGGCTTCTCGGTTTCGGAAGATTGGTTCTTCGGCGATGCGTGTCGCCGTCTTGGAGGACGCATTACTATGTGCTCCCAGGTCTTTGTGGAAACTGAAACTCCCTCTTCGGTGTTCATCAGTGGCAGTGGCAGTCGTGGCGGATTCGGCGAGATGACCATCTTTTCGCAGAGATTCAAGCGGTGGAATTTCTTCTTCGTGATTGGTATCTATTACGATCTCAAGTATATTTTCACCAGCTGGAAGCTCGGCTGGTGGGAACTTGGTGCGAAGCTTTGCGTATTCCAAGAGGTCTGTAATTTCTCCAATAATTGAGATTATTAGCAACTAACGTTGCACAGGTATACGAAACGCTTATCTACCTCCTTGCCCCCTTCGTCCTCCCAATCTCCTTCCTCGTGCGCCCCGGATTCTGTGGTATGCTATTAGGTGTAACAATCGCCATGTACCTGATCAACGTGATAATCTTCAACGAGATCCACCTACGCCTGAAAAAGGAGCGCGTCGACTGGAAGGTCCTCTTCTTTTATTACACATTCTACAAGATTGCCTTAACGGTCATCAACGTCTTCAGCTGCTACTGGTCTCTCTACAAGTACGCTCGGTACTTCGCCCAGCGCCACCCGAAGGTCATTGAAGATCGGCAGGCTGTCGAGGTTCTTCTCAGTCTTGAGCAAGACAGCCGACGGTCTTCGATGGATGATGATGTTATCCCACTTGATGCGCAGGCTGGAGAGGTTGGGCGTGGATTGGGAAGGAAGTTGACTTTGACTAAGGTGCAGGCTGGGAAGAAGCCTGAGCGTCCTCAACATGAGGAGAAAGCTGCCCAGGGCGGATGGATATAGATATAGATTTTGCATGATTGATGTTTACATATAGACTATCTACCTAAATATCGTACCTTCTTTTTTCATCTTTACTTTGGGGGCAATAGGAGCTCACAGCACACTCTGAACTTGCTACTGTGTTCAGCATTTGACGCAGATTGTACATTCTTTCTCGACAAGCCAAGTTGCGTGTTCATAGAGTTCGATGAGGTCACGCGCTCAAGATAAGCCGAGTCTCGCAAATACTCTCGGGATGTACGGGGTATTGCCACTCTATATTCAGTTAGTCGCGTTGAACATTGTTCAAATAACCCGACTGTCTTTCGATTCGATACGGCTCGGAACCGAGCGCGATGTTACAGGCGAAGACCACATTTACATCATCCCTTCATCGGCATCATAGCCGAAGCCTGGGGCTCTGCCATGTACCCCTGAAGATGTGGGACGTCAGCTCAAATCTGGGGGAGTCCATTGGCTAAGTCAGGTTCTATCAGGTTGGGCAGCGCAGGCAGGAAATATGCCTGAGTATATATCGTGTCTGTCGACAGTATCTAATCAATTTTGCAAGTGGCGGGTTCTGAAGAGTTGAGGCGGGTTCGATGTCTGTTCTTGGGGGATCGACCCGCTTGGCGTAGGGTTTCGTTGCCGGATCGGAACTATAAAGGTCAGGTGATCGGATTACAAGGAGTTGGATATCAGATGGGCAAAACATATAAGTTATTCAGGTTTACAATGTTCTATAGCTTAATCACATTTCTCTTGACTTCATCATGGCTACCTCAGTGATGCACTATCTTGGCTTCGGCAAGGATGCTCCTGTAACCAAGGAGCCTGCTAAAGATATCCCCATTCGGGCCTTACCTGCATCATGGTATACTTCTCCCGAAATGTATGAGCTGGAACGCCGTGCAATTTTCTCGAAGAGATGGCTCTTCATCACCCACAGCATGCGAGTCAAGAACACCGGCGACTGGCTTCGCTATGAGATCGCCGGTTACGACTTCATCATCACCCGTGACCGGCAGGGCAACATCAACGCATTCCACAATGTGTGCAGACACCGGGCGTATCCAGTCATTGAAAAGGAGGGCTCGGGAAATTCCAAAATTATCTCCTGCCGATACCACGGCTGGTCCTATGGCCTGAATGGTAAACTTGCCAAAGCCCCCGGATATCAAGAATTGGATGGTTTCGACAAAGACAAGAACAATCTGTTTAAAATCCATGTCAAGGTCGATGTCAATGGCTTCGTCTGGGTCAATCTCGATGCAAATGAAACTCCAGAAGTTTCATGGGAAGAGCACTTCCGCGACGTCGACAAGCAAGAGCGGTACAAGGCCTACGACTTCGAGAACTACGACCTTGACCATTCCTATGAGCTAGAAGGCCACTATAACTGGAAGATCCTGGCTGATAACTTCAACGAATGTTACCACTGCCCAACGACACATGCCGATATTCCTGCTTTCCTCAACCTTGAATCTTTCGACAGCGACACTAAGGACGGACATATCCAGCACCATTGCGAGTCAACACCGGAGCAAATGGCCAAAGGTCTCTATACCGCCAGCACCTACTACTTCCCCATATCTGCCATGGTTGTTTCGTAAGTCCCCACCATACAATGCTCAATCTATATTCTAACCCACGCAGACCGCATTTCATCATGATCCAGAAGTTCCTGCCTAATAGCCAAGATAGCTCCCAGATGGCCTATGAAATCTACCGAAACAGGAATTCCTCCGATGAAGACTTCAAGCTAATCAGCGACATGTATGCCCGCGTAATGGGCGAAGACAAGGTCCTCTGCAACAACGCCCAAAAGAACCTCGATCGAGGTGTCTTTACCAACGGGCAGCTTCATCCGAAATACGAGAAAGCGCCTCTGTTCTTCCAGAGCACAGTCCGGGATGTAGTCACGGAGCACTTTGAGCGCGAGAAGAAAGAGGGACGAGAAATCTGGCCGGCGAAGGCTAAGGTGCCGTGTGACACGGAGGTTAGTGACAAGGACGAGGCAATTTGTGCTTCTCTTGCTTGTGGAGCTCAGAAGGAGGTTTTGGCTTGGTGATCGTACCATTTTTTACATTTGCATTTGGTGCGATTTGGTCATATTGGGACATCTACAGTCTATAAATTGAATTTAGCCTTATCGAATTGAAGTGGTTTACAAACAACAGCACAAAGTCAAGACAACATAGTTGGTGTATCTGCCTACAGCTTGGCATAGGATTTCTGTGTTGCTCGTATCTATGTGCTCGCAGTAATATAAGGCCAGAGACACGGCATATTTATGTGCTTTGAGATGTATGGGGGATTAGGGCAGACGAACATTGTAGTTGGGTTTCAGACCGGAATAATTAAGCGACGGCTAGATCTATATACAAGGCACAATTTGGGCGAAATAATCCATCCCAAGGTCCTATGGGGTAGTGGTTATCCCTCCGGTTTTTGAGTTTACCCTGTCTAACAGGGCCGCATACCGGCAACCCTGGTTCGAATCCGGGTAGGACCTCTTGTATCATTTCTTTTTTTATTTTTGTCCATTTACATATATACCATACCTACATATACTCTGAATAAAGTGCCTACAGTAATTTTGTTTTTATCGCCTAGCTTTTAGAAATGATAATAACCAGCTCCGCTTGATCAGACTTGCTTACCCTTGTTTGATCATCTTGGCGACGAACGCCCTAGGAAGCTCAGGGAACTAGCAACTACATACATTCCCTGCACATATGAAGTCAATTTATAGATAAATCCATACCTCTGAACTATCTGATAAGAGATGGTAGGTACTGTACAGAGTTTTGCATTTTTCTTTCCATTCGTTTTAATATAGGAACAACAGAAAATATCAAGTTCTGTTGGTACGAACATGTATATATATATTGGCACTAACTTACAGATCTATACTCCATAGATAAAATCCCGTTCAACTAGATATAGGGCTGTAGAGACTACACTTCCATTACTAGCAGTGTAAGCGATATCAATAATATAAACAGTGTATAAAAAACAAAGACCTAACTATGCTAAATATTAGAATCTGAATTTCTGAATCTTCAAAAAGAAAAACAGAAAGGTCCCGGCCGGGGTCGAACCGGCGACCTTCCGGAATAGCCAAACCACGAAGTGGAATTGAGTCAAAACCGGACGCGATAAACCGCTACGCCACGAGACCATGTGATGAAGGTAATTGTTCCACTGAATTTCTGAAGTTTGCAGACTATTTTGCCCAAAATGTAAACTTCGCCCACTTTCTCCTTTCTTTTTCTTTTAGATCAACTGTAATCTCCGAACCTCATCTAAGAAACTAGATTCAACCTGGATCCGACGAAAGTAAAAAGGAAACCCGCATGTCATGGTATGTCGATACCCGTTCTATACGAGGGCTGGAGTGGGACTATAGAACCACGGTCAATTATCTATGACGCTGTTTTGGGCCATCAAGCGCTACGCACCGTGTTCCAATTCATATGCGTCAAGCCACTTAAGTTAGACAGAGTCTGGGAAACCTTGACATAAAGCATGGAGCTTGAAACAGGCAACTCTACAACGTATTGTCATCTGAACTACTGGCTAAGATGCAATGTTCCACCTAGACAACATTGTCTCTCTGTAAGATAGACATTTATGCATTGCACCGTACGTTGACGTCACCCTAAGACAGGGAACTTCAGTACACACCTCAGTGCTACACGGTATATGCCAGATGACTCTAGGGCTGCATTCCAGTAATTGGTTCAAGTCTGGGCCCTGGACCAAAGCCATAGTAATTCAATCTAGTTGAGTTTAGTATAGATCACTTATGTTAATCTAAAGGCAAAATAGTACAATAATATGAGCTATCTAGTGCAAACGCAAGTCTAAACCAGCAGGATCGTAGATACTAGTAAGGCACTAAATTGCAAGCGCCAACGTCTTCTTTGTTAAAGACTCGTCGACGTAGCCAAGTGGGGATCTCTGCCGAAGATCGACCGCTGGCCAAATCATCGCTGAACACTCCGTCGGTAGTGTTGGCCTCTGTTGCGGGATCCCACAGCTGATAGATCACCCTTAGGTGTTCTCGTATTTTCCATTGCTATTCTGACCGAACGTTGACAGACAATCCAATAGTATCCTGATTTCAGACGGAAGCCTTCACCGTTTTTCTCCAAATTCTCCGGATGCAAGGCGCCTTCATTTGCGACTCCGAGATTGTCATGCGTGTTTCAAGACTTAGGCCCCTTTCAAGGGGGATGATCGGTGGAGCTGAGGCTAACCAGGGCGATACGCGGGGGCCAAGTTGATCTTGACTCCAGCTTCTGGTTTCTTCTGGTTTCTTCTGGGTTCTTTTTTTGTTCATATCTGTGAGTAATCTCATTTGTACGTACTTTCAAACAGATCGAAGGTTCGTTGACGTGTTCGCAGTAGCGTAAGATCGAGGGGTTCGCGATAGATCATCAAGAGAAAAGTGACAGGTCTCGAAATAGAAGTATCACACTGTCCGTGCGTAGCGCTAATGTATGTATAGAAGACCCCAAGGATCGGACATTGTGATATTTAGTCGGCTTTCCTGCACGTCTTTACAATTCTCTTTGGATGTTCTACATTATATGTGAAGTATACGCCACTCACTTCATATATTTACTCACTTCATCCACGTGCACATGGTTATTGACCACTCCTTGAATCATGTCTGCATACTGTGAGGAGGATTTTGAGTCACTGCCACCAGCAGTGAGACGAAAGGTAAGGGTTTGCATCAGCATTGCTAATCTTGCAATTACTCCCAATGTTGTCTTCTCCATGTCTCCTATCACAACCCTATCCACCACCATCACTATCAATATCACTATACCCCATAGCGTCATCGCTAGTCGGATCATCATCTCCCTAAAAGTTCGAGTGCGATACGAGTGAGCCCGAGCGTTGAGCTTCCCCTTTCTCATCCTTGCATTGCCCCTGAACCGTCGGTGGAGACCACCATCCGCACTATCGTCTGTGGCGCCACTCGTTACGCCTCGAGATTGGTGTATGCCATGTTGATTACTCCACCACCCTCCCAATTGTTGTTCTCCGCTAATCCAAACAGTTCTTCTCGAATGTCGAGCGTTTGCGCATTCGGTTAGGGCAGAGCGATCACGGTTCTCCTGCATTCTCCACGCCAAACTACTATGGCCGGGCTCGAACTAATGCTCGCCTCGGCTACTCTCGAAGGCAAGGTTCATTGAAGAGACGCGGTCTTGAGAAACATTCTCCGTCTCCCAAGAAACTACGCAAGCCCGGATCTCCTCAATTGGCCTACCTGGCCGCCCAGGCGGACTCGCAATGCTTCCATGCTCTTCCCGCTAAGATCCAACAAAGGCTTTTCTCCCCCGAAGAACAACGGCGTCTCCAAAAGGCCTATCGGCAAAGTCTCATCTACGACGCTGCCGACGTTGCCTATCGTCGAGACCTTGGCCGTCCCTGTCCATCCATTGACTGTCCATCTATTGACAGTCACCCCTCCGAGGCGAGTTTGTCCGTTGCTCAGACATCAACAGCTTTCTGGGATTCAGACTCCGAGTCAGGCGAAGAGACAGACCCCAACATGGATCCAACATTTTACGATAATTTCCGGTGGCTCGATGAAGATGGCGATCTCGACTTGTCTCTAGATGAGTACCATACTCATGTTGCAGACGTCGCCACACGCAAGAAATCCCGTCGTCCCTCTTTCCGCCGCTCCTTATCCTTCAGCACTCAATTGCGCCGCAAACAATTAGAACCTATTGTTCCCATCTCTTCTCGTGGACTGCCACCCGTCAGCCAATCTCAACCCTTGACACCCCTCTCCAACCGTTCAGAATCCCGTCCAGGATCCCGGCACCGACCCTTCCAACATGGACCCAAATCCTCTACATCGAGCATCGATCCCTCTGCACAATATTACCAAGACCCTGATGCCCGCCTCAAATTGAGGGTCTATCTCGCATCACCACAAAAGTTCGACGAAGCCATTGAGTTTGGTTTTCCATCGCTAGAACAGAACAATAAAGAAAATGTGGCTCCGGAGCAGAACTCGCCCAGACCGACCCTGGTCAACCAGGACTTTGGCACATTCTTCGAAGATGACGATGGCACGATGGTGGGGAGCCCGGGAGGGTCAGTCCGTGATGCATTACCTTCCCCTGCTTCTATCCCCACACCACAACGAGATATGCCTCGACCTTCAATGGAATCGTCTCTCATGCAACGACGCCAATCGTGGCTACCCGGGGCTAAAGGAGTTCCACAGCGGCTCCCAGGAAACCGCGAGATGACCTTGAAAATGACACTCACTCGGCCTGATCTACGGACCGACTCTCCTACTCCATCTCAATCTTCCAAAGAAGATCCCTTGCGATTGGCAGAGCTTCCCCCTGCGGATCGCACCCAGTCGATCTGGGATTCAGACCGGGATGAGCAAGGCATGATGAAAAAGATGTGGCGCAAACTCCGACGTCGTGTTTGAAAGCCTTGATTAACCTACTTCATTCGCTTAATACCCATTTCCCTTCTTTGCAACACCAAGGTGTTGCCGTTTGTTTGGCGCGTAATTGTTGGCTGGGACATACCTATCATTCTAATGGCGTCTTGGGATTTTCGAACTCCGGGGTTGAATTGTGTCCCCCATTTGTATCTATTCAATTCACAGTTGTATATATTATTTGCTCGTCTTTTCTCTACTTCATACTTTATACTTCCGGACGTAGACTATTCCTAATGCGTCACTTCATCCATGGGTCACATTGATAATGATAAGGCACGTGACAAGGAGCTCTCAGGCAGAGGCCACGCAGCTCCGTCATCATCTTCAACTTTATTCACACTCTTAATTGATCTTCTCACTCGAAGCTCTGCTTCAATCCCTTCATTTACGACTTCGTAATCCCCTCCTATCGACTGATCCCGTCTTCCCGGATCGGTCCGCCCGAAACACCCAACCCGCATACCCATCAGATGCCTACACAGCACCTGTCATGATCTTTCGGTGGCTGCTGCTCACAGTGGGCCTGCTGCTGGCATTGGCCTGTCAACCAGTAGTGGCGGAAGCACACAAACCCAAGGTCATCTCCCATAAACTAGACAGTGCGCCCGCCGACCTGTTCTACTTCCACGGCACCAACACGATACTATACCGCGACATCAAGACCAAAACCGCCCATGTTTCCTTCGATGGCGGCGAAAAATGGGATAAGATCAAGGGTGAAGGTGATGCCATGGCAGGCAAGGCCGAGTTGATCTGGAAGCACCCGTACGACAAGAACCGTGCTTACATCCTCGGCCAGGGTGGAAAACACTGGATCACGACCGATCAGGCCAAGACTTGGAGTTCCTTCAAGGTGGATGTCGCGCCTTTTGCGTCCATGCGGTCTTTCCCGCTGGAGTTCAATGGCTGGGATCCTAAGAAGGTTATTTTTATGGGCTTGGGTGATTGCTCTCTCCTTGGTTGTATGCCTGTGGCCTACTACACGGTCGATGACTTCAAAACTGTCAAGCCATTGCGGGAACCTGCGTTCCAATGTATGTGGGCTGCAAGCCGCCCGCAGTTCGCGTTGGATTTGGACGTGCCGGATTCGATGGGCAATCGCGTCATGTGCGTGGTGCCGGCGTTGACAGGACACTTTGATCATAAGATCAGGGAAGTCTTGATCCATTCCGATAACTTCTTCCATGACGGTTCCGAGGGCACCGCATCGAAATTGAGCGATGGCCAACCACTGAGCGGTGCCAGTCTACAGATTCGCTCCGTCACTAAGTACATGGTCGCGCGTCTCCAATCTGCAGGCACCGCCGAGCAGGCTCTGTACATTAGCGATGACACGAATGTGTGGCACCGGGCCGAATTCGGCAAGCACCGCATCGAGGAGGATGCCTACACCCTGTTGGAAAGCACCAACTACAGCATTCAGATTGACGTGCAAACCACCTGGCACGATAACCGCATGGGTAGTCTTTGGTCTTCCAACTCGAATGGTACCTACTTCACGCAAAATATCGAGCATACAAATCAGGATCTGAACGGTCTGGTGGACTTTGAGAGAGTCACAGACATTCAGGGCATCACGATTGTCAACACTGTCAAGAACTGGGAGGAGGCCTCGAAATCCGACTCCAAGGAGAAGAAGCTTATTAGTAGTATCAGTTTTGACGATGCGAGAACTTTCCAGTCTCTCAAAGCTGATGGCGACGAGCTACACATCCACTCGATGACAACCTATGTCGCGCTGCGCGAGATTCCTATGCCTGATCATCGGATGTTTTCTAGCCCGGCACCTGGCTTGGTCATGGGTGTTGGTAACACCGGAGGCCATCTCAAGGAATACTCCGAGGGTGATCTCTACGTATCGGACACCGCGGGTCTCACCTGGCGGCACGCACTCAAGGGCCCGCACCGTTTCGAATTCGGTGACCAGGGAGGTGTCATCTTGGCGATTGCCGATGGCACTAAGACCAAGGAGGTCAAGTTCTCCATTGATCATGGTAAAGAGTGGGAGTCCTTCAAGCTGGATGATGAAGTCAGACCTCTGTATCTGACCACGACACCCGATTCGACCAGTCTGAAGTTCCTGCTGGTTGGAATCTCGGCCGATGACAAAATCCTTATGTATTCCATTGATTTCGACAACCTCCATGAGCGCCAGTGTGGATCAGCTGACCTCGAAGAGTGGACTGCCCGTCTGAATGAAAAGGGCGAAGCAGATTGCCTAATGGGCCACAAGCAGTTCTTCTACCGCCGCAAGGCTAACGCGGATTGCTTCATCAAGAAGGAATTCGCGATCACTGGCCCCGAATTCAAGCCGTGCAAGTGTACTGCGGAGGACTTTGAATGTGATTACAACTTCGTCCGTAGTGAAGACCGCAAAGAGTGTGTCCCAGCTGTCTCCTTGACCCCACCGGCTGGCAAGTGCAAGGACTCTGGCGACAAGTACATGGGTCCTTCAGGGTGGCGACTCATCCCCGGCAACGAATGCATTCGCGAGGGTGGCGAAGATCTCGAGCGCCAGGTTGAGCGGTCTTGCTCGAATGTCACCGTCCCGATTGTCGCCGATGGCAAGCCTCGTGCTGGAAAGCCACATGTAATTTCTGCAAAGGAGACCGTTTACTTCTACCTCGAACGACAAGCCAGTAACAGCGGAGATGATGAGACCCTCATGATGCTCACGGATAAGTACGAGCTTTATAAATCACACGACCACGGCCGGACCTGGGAGAAAGCTATCAAGGACCATGACGTGAAAGTACTGGAGATGATTCAGCATCCCTACTTCAGTGATGCCGCCTTCTTCCTAACCGATAAAAAGAAGATTTACTATACCATTAACCATGGGAAATCTTTCCACTCATTCGACGCACCCTCGACGCCAACAAAGGAGCCTCTCATCCCTCTCAGATTTAACGAGCTGTACCAGGACACACTTATCTGGATTGGCAACGAGAGCTGCGAGGGTAAGAACTGTCGCTCGGAGGCATACATTACCGACAAACGGGGTGCTAGTTGGGATCCGATGCTTATTGGCGTTGGTAAATGTGACTTTGCAGCCCAGCAGGATCGGGAGAACAGCTCGAAACTCGTTCTCTGTGAACAATATGAGAAAGAAGAAACGGCCAACAACCGGCAGCTGGTGATCAGTGATGATAATTTCTCCACGAAGGAAACCCTCTTTACCAATATCGCCCATTACGGAACGAAGAACAAGTTCATTGTCACGGCTTGGTACGGCGGAAATCAGAACACGTATCTGAATGCCAGTGTCAGTGTGGATGGCCGCACATTTGCCGATGCCCATTTCCCCTTCAACGTTAACGTACCCTCATACACCATCCTCCCCAGCTCCCCGCACGCACTCTTCCTGATCGTGGAGGTTTTCAAGGCAGAGGGGCGTAGCTTCGGGACCTTGGTCAAGAGCAACAGCAACGGTACCTACTTTGTTTCCAGTCTCGAGGCTGTCAACGTCAATGACAATGGTAATGCCGACTTTGAAAAGATGGAGGGCTTGGAGGGCGTGCTTCTTGCCAATGCCGTGGCCAACAAGGACGAGGTGAAGGGTAAGGGAGCAGCAGGCAAGAAGGTGCGGTCTCTCATCACCCACAACGACGGTGGCCAGTGGATGCTACTGTCTCCTCCTTCTCAGGATGTCGATGGTAAGAAGTTTGGTTGTTCCGTCACAGAGGGCAAGGGTACCGAGAAGTGTGCGCTTCACCTCCACCTCTACACAGAGCGTCGCGACGACCGCGATACTTTGGATTCCGGTTCTGCGATCGGCCTGATGCTCGCTCAAGGCAACGTCGGGGAGTATCTTGGCAAGAAGGAAGAATCCGACACATTCCTCACCAGGGACGGCGGCATTTCCTGGACTCAAGTTAAGAAGGGTCGGTACCAGTGGGAATACGGTGCCGCCGGGTCTGTGATCGTTCTCGTTAAAGAACAGCAGGCCACCAAAGTCGTGCACTACACCCTGGACGAGGGCGCCACCTGGAACGAGTTCCAGTTCTCGGATGTCGACATGATAATTGACGATATCTCAACCGTGCCCTCTGACACATCGAAGAACTTCTTGCTCTGGGGCACAGACCCTAAAACCTCTGGCAAACGCGTGTCTATCCCTCTCGATTTCAGCCCCGTTTGGAGCAGAGACTGCAAAGACGACGAGAATGACTTTGAAATCTGGACTCCTAGCCATCCTCTCCAGGAAGAGAACTGTCTTTTCGGTCACGTCGAGCAGTACCACCGCAAGAAACCAACAGCAGAGTGCTGGAACCCCTGGCGCACGCCGCATATTCATAGCATTGGCCGGAACTGCACCTGCACCCGCGCTGATTTCGAATGTGACTACAACTATGAGATTCAAAGCGACGGTAGCTGCGGTCTGGTTCCAGGTCTCCCCAAACCAGACCACAGCGCCCAGTGCAAGAAAGACTCAGAGATGGTCGAGTACTGGGAGCCAACCGGATACCGCCGCATCCCACAGACAACCTGCGAAGGCGGACTCCTTCTAGACCAAGACGTTTCGCACCCCTGCCCGAACAAGGAAGAAGAATACAACAAGAAACACGGCATCAGCGGTGTCGGTCTCTTCTTCGCAATCGTCACCCCGATCGCAGTCGCCGCCGGTGTCGGGTACTACGTGTACACGCACTGGGATGGCAAATTCGGTCAGATCCGTCTGGGCGAAGGCGGCGTCAGCTCGAACTGGCTTTCCAGGGACTCCGTACTGGTCGCGGTGCCAGTGGCAATAATCGCCGGTGTTGTTGCGGTTGCCCAGTCCCTGCCTTTGTTGATTATGAGTCTTTGGCGTAGCTCGACTGGCTGGTTCCGTTCCCGTAGTCGGGGATACCAGCGGCCTTATGCGACGCGTGGCTCCTTCGCTGCGCGTCGGGGTGATTATACTCATGTCGTAGACGATGAGGATGAGCTGCTAGGCGCTGATGACTTCGATGAAGAGGAGGAGGCATGATCTATGCAGCGTTTACGTCTAATATAGCTGTCGTCTGTGGACGAGAGCAGATTTGGGATGATATTTGGGCAGATTTTGATGTGACATTATGAGCGTGCCGTGTCGGATTTTTACTTGTTTTTCTTTTTCTTGGGTTCATTTGTTGTTGGTATGCACAACCTATAAGCTGCTTTGATTTGGCTTGGACAGAGTTGGGAGATGTGTTTAGCTTCGGATTTGATCATGAATAGACCTGCCCATTGCTTTGAACTAAATAGGTTCTACTGAGATACTTTACTCATTCTTGTGTGAGGTGGCCCGGTCCGAACGAGTCGGGTAGTAGCTGGAGTGTGTCAGTGGAAATTGGAACATCCAGATACTTGAAAGGTGCTTACCTCGGCCATGGTCATGATCTTGTACTTGCCTTCGCCGTCATACATGTAGACGGGGAATGAAGGCGTAGTGAACTCGCGAATACTGATTACAATCAGTATAGTCCAATGAGGGATGATGGAAAGATACTCACAACTGTCTGCACATCCCACAGGGCGACGCAGGAGGAGTGATATCCGTCGCGACAGCAAGGGCCTTGAAGTCCTTGTGGCCAGCCACCTAGTTGGAGTTAGTGTAACCACATAGCTATCGAGGCTAGGCAAAGGAGACACGTACAATAGCAGTTCCAAAAGCTACTCGCTCTGCGCAGGTACCGACAGGGTACGCGGCATTTTCGACATTAGCACCGGAGATAAATTCACCGGATGAAGTCAGAATGCATGCTCCGACGCGGAACTTGGAGTATGGGCCTGATTTTGTTAGCTAGTGAATCTCTGCGAGATGGAGGACATACAGTAGGCAGTTGCCTTGGCGTCAATGGCCTTGGTGGAGAGTATCTCCAGTTCTTGGGTTGTGAGGCTCATGATGTGTGTAGGAGGGAAAGAGTGGAGGGGAAGCTGGGAGTTGACGGTGACGGTCTTTATCGGCTGATAGGCGGCGATAACCGCCGGACTTCATGTTTTGTTTGTTTTTCTTCATTTCTGTTGGTTTATATTATTTATTGGATTCATAAAGTCTATGGGTGCGAGGTCTAGAAGTAAGGTGATATTAACAATTTTAGTGCAATGCATGGGAAGTGACGTGTTCATACCGGTGCGCAGATCCTTTTCAATACCCAGATAGAGGGCATTTGGGTAGCCTTGTGCCGCATCTGAACTATGAAGCATGGTATACTTCTCAATGGTACCTGTTGAGCTGCAGTGAAGATGAAATTGGGGGGAAAATGCCATGAGAATAGCCGCTGGGAATGCCTGTGGCTAACAGTTACTATTGAATGATGCTACGGAAATATCACATGAAGAATTCGATAAAGAGGGCATGGAATTGTCTTATAGAACAACTAGAGAGAGAGTAATGTTCTACCAATTGCTAGACCATCTTTAAATAACCAACTACTCACAGTGTCACTTACAGAGGAACAGCCTTTCCCTGATAATCAAGGAATCGTTCCTCCCGATCCGCGGCATACTCACCAATAACATCGATGCTATTCTCATTAGAAATCCATAAACACAAGAATTTCAGAATGGACTTACACTCCAGTTGCGCTAGCATCGACAGTGATATTACCCATGGGGTTCATATCGGTCTTAGGAAGACCCGGATGAATCAGGAGGACTGGAACACCCTTTGGGCGAAGCTCCAGATCAAGCTCAAAGGCAAGTCGCTCCACAGCAGTCTTGGATTTCAAACAAGTCAGTTATCCAGGGTTAACCACAGTCTAAAATGGTGCATACCTTGGAAATGTCGTACGCAGCCGTCACGTTCACCCCAGTTGTCCCAAAAATCAAGTTGTGCATCTCAAAGTTCTCCTTGAAAGTGGTAATGGATCCAAAGCTACTCCCAATGAATGTGAGTACCTTTTTAGGATAAGTAGACCGCTCAACAAAAGGGAAGAACTCCATGGCGCTCGCGTAAGCACCAAACAAGTTGACCGTCATGTTCTCTTTCAGGCCGTCCAGTCCGGCCGCGGTCAGAGGTCCAAGGCCCTTGAGGACACCGGCATTGTAGATGACTTGGTCTAGAGTTGAGGTTGTTTGGGAAACAGTTTCCTTCAACAGATGTATGGAGGAAGCATTGGCGACGTCCACCTCAAGGATGTGGATGCGGTTTGGATGGTCCTTGTGCAGCTTTTGAAGATCAACAGCTGTTGCGGGTGACCTGGCTGTTGCATAGATCACTGCGGTGGGATATTTGGCCAGCTATAAAGCTGTCAGCAACAATCTCACAGTATATAAGAAATTCCTACACTTTTCTCAACCAGTTGGAGTCCAATGCCTCGGCTCGCGCCAATGATGAGGACTGTAGATGGAGAGGAAGCCATTGAGGTATAGAGTGGTGTGATGATACGAGATGAGATTGAGAGTGATTCCTTGATTTTGCTTCCAATCCCTACGGGCCTTTGAGTGAAATTTATATTCGCTTTACGCCACTTTACTCCCACAACGAACACGGCTGGATGTGATTAATAAACGAGAGAATGGGGCCTTCGAGATTCCATGCCAAATCAAGATCAATAATCGCTATTTAATCAGCAAGGAACTACCTAACTATGTAATGTATGTATATATGTGGTTAGCCTTTGATTATTTGATCAAAGTCCGAATGAGTCAGCTGAGGAATTGACCTCAGGAGTTGAGTTGGACTGACATTACAAATACTTTTTTTCACTTTGAGCAATAGCCAAAGGTAAATCTCGTCCCGCGATACTTCTCTTTGATAGACATGTGTTTCAGGGTGCCCGCTATACACTGCAATTATCAACATCACGCCCCGGACTCATCCTTATATGGAGTTGCTCCCAGATGCTTCCAAACTGCAGCACTATCAAGCTCGATCTTCTGGTTTCGGAGTGCAATCGTCATCTCGGTGTGTCCGTCGTTGAGATAGACGATACTCTTGCCCTACTCCCGTCAGTTTGGTTCAAGTTGACTATAACAGAACTCACCAGCCCAAGTGTAAGCTTGGTTAAACCCTCCCACCATTTCTGTTGATAGATGACCTGTTGTTTACCACGGATAGCACGAAGTATATTTTGCGAGACTGCTTCGCCTTGCTCCATGGCAGACCGGCCATTCTTGATCGTTCCAACATTGATCAAGTCCCCCGCGGCGTAGATATTAGAAAACCTCTCATCATTCACCTGAAGGGTTGACCTAACATTGAGATGACCAGACGGTGCAATTGCAGAGGATGCGAGGAAGTGGGCGAGATCAGAATTGGGCTTCTGACCAATGCATTTAACCTGTATTCATCAGACTCACACCTGGGGTGATTGATTCGATGACTTACCAGACAATCAAAGTGAACCTTTCTATCGCCCAGTTCAATATTTCCCGTCTCATCCCGGGGAAGAACAGGCCTCTTCCCCAGAACAAGGTCGATGCCAAGATCTTCAAGGGCTTTCTTCGCTACATCGTGCATTTTAGACCCAAATCCATCACTCAACAGTGTTTCATGAGAATGAATCAGCGTCACATTCTTCTCCGGATATTGAGACTTCGCATCGGTGGCCAGTTCTACACCTGCAGCACCCCCTCCGACAACAACAATGTCCCGAGCCTCTTTGAATCTCCGCTGTTGGTATTGCATCGCTTTCATCCCATCTTTTTTGCTCTCCCAATTAACCCGCGATGGAAGTCGAGCTGTTGATCCAGTTGCGAGGACAAGATATTCATAATCAATCCAGTCTCCAGATGAAACTTGAACCTTGCCATTCCTACCTTTGCTATCACCGCCTGGCTGGATCGTCGTAACAGAATCAGTTACCCATTGATACGAGCCAAGAGGCGCCTGGAGATACGGCCAGTATGGAATAAGGGCCTTGTGTTCGGATCCTTCCACCACACAGAATCGAGGCAATACCCAGGTTAACTGGAAGTGGCTGTTTTTCTCAATCACAACTACTCGGTATCCCGTTGGTAGAGAGTTGGCTAGACAGCGTGCGGCATGGTAGCCTGCAAAGGAAGCGCCAACGACGACGATGTTTCGTGGATTGGAGGTTGGTTTGTAGGTATGTCGGTGGATGAGAGAGGTAAGTTTGAGTCGAAGTTGGGAGATGGTCTTTCGGATGACTATCACGAAGAGTTTGCCGAACAGCAGGATGTAGCCAAGCATGGTGAACTAGCTGTTCTATGTTTTACATATTCTAGATTAAGAGATATTGACATTCAGTTTATATATTTCATGTTGACCCCGGATACTCCGCGGATCGGAGTGGGCTGATCGGAGTATAGTTCGGACATTGACTGATTTGGCATTCGCCGATGTCTGAGATCGGATCTCAGATTGTATTGCTGCAGATATTAGGTACAACTTCCTCACACTAGGAATGTCCCTAGTCTTGATCTATGAATATCTACTATAATAGAAGTAATTAGAATAGTGGCCGATGAACGCGTTGGTAGCTTCTTCATCCTTGTGCACGTCGTACTTGTGTTCGACGTAGACTTTCTGCGGCAAGATCCAAAAGAAAGATGATAAACACACAGTGGTCAGCACGATACCCGCACACCATGAGTATTTGCCCCAATATCCAGATTCCCCAACGCAAGCCTTCGGTCCGCTTCGCTTATAGGCGGGGTCTAGCAAGTGTACAAAAGCCGTAGCAACGATGACACCCGTGCCAAAGTAACGCGCGAAAAGATACACGTTCTGAGGAATTTTCCATGAGGACATACGCTTGGCTAGTACCGGGACGACTGTAACGGCAGAGGAGACGAAGAGGTTCACAAAGATAGAAGAGATGCGAGCCCCGAGATGGCCGTTGTAGTCATTCTGGGAGATGGTGAGGTAGCAGAGGACTTCTTCCTTGCTGACCTGTTGAGATTGACGTTGTCGGGATCGAAAAACTGCCTCGCCTTTGGCTTGATTCAAAAAAGCATGGGAAGCCAAGCCATGAAAGGCAAGTATCATTGACACATTTTATAAAAATGTCCCTGAGTACCTTGGGATCTGAGGTGGACCTCAACCTTGTTACCTAGCTCATCCGGGAGCCAGACATCGGCTAAATCGCCCTGGATATGGGTGTACATAGGGCTGAATCCTGTGGAGGTGGACATGCAATATGACTTTAAACTGCTCCGTGATTGGTCTCGAGTTGAAATCTCCGAGTGGAGCAGATATTCTCCCAGGGTTGACGCTGTTCACACTAGACCTCTGGTGTTGCGATGGGATGTTACAGCTTAGGAGCTCATGCGAGCTTGTTAAGTATAGCCAGCAACGCGATGTGGGAGAAGAGAAGATCATATCAAAAGTTGTGCAAAGACTATCTCGGCCACACCACACCGGATCAGCAGCATTCCATGACCGGGTAGAAAGGTAAAATCTAGTACTGGAGGAAAGGAAACCGTAGAATTTATATTGAAATAGAAAGAGTTCAGCCTCGAGCTGACCATGACTAATCGGTGTTTCCCCGCATGGCATCAACAACTCAAGACTTCCAACGTCAACATACTCCCGACTATGGCTCATCCAGGAGTGCAGGTCATCAACGGCTGTAAAACATTCATTCCGCTAGGTAAGTCCTTGGCCCTAGCTCCAGAACCATCTCTCACAATCCAGAAAACAATCCCGATACCATCACGCATCTATGTAGAAACCTGGGCATATCTCCTACCCTGACATTTCACGATGTCCTCTCTACAGCTCCCGACATGCTATCTCATATCCCTCGGCCCGTGAGCGCCCTCATCCTGCTCGCCGACAGACCCATCTACATAGCTACCCGCTCCGCCGTGGAACCCACCATCCCTCTCTATACAGGGAGCGGGCCTGACGAGCCAGTCTTATGGATGAAACAGACGATTGGACATGCATGTGGCCTGATGGCGGTGCTACATGTGGTTTTGAATCTTGATTCTCGTAAACATGTGACTGGATCAGAGCTACATGCGCTAGTGAAGAAGGCTGTTGAGCTTGAACCAACGGAGAGGGCTGAGTTGCTATATCAATCCAAGTTCTTGGAGGAGGCGCATATGGATGCTGCGTCGCAGGGGTGTTCGATTGTGCCATCGCCGCGGGATGACTGTAGGTTTCATTTCGTGGCATTTGTGCAGAAGGATAGGAAGGTGTGGGAGCTGAATGGAGGTATGAATGGGCCATTGTTGAGAGGGGAGTTGGAGGGTGATCTGCTCTCGGAGAAGGGTTTGGAAATGACGGTCAATGGCTTTTTACAGGCTGCTGAAAACGTGGATCATAGGGGTATCAGTATTGTTGCTGTGTCAGGATGAGCTTGGAGGATCAAGGAATGGAGCTCTATTGGCAAGATCTTTTGTGTATATATCAAATCACGACATAAAGTTTTCCATCCAGCAATCGCTTGAGCTGACACGCATAGGTCAAAGTCTCAATTCTTCGGCCAATATGATGGCTCCGACGCGGAAGCCAGGAACAGTGTTTACCCTGCTTCATGATAGCGTGTCGGATTGGTGATTCTGGGTGACAGTGTGAGGAAAGGTAATGGAAAGTGTAGTCAAGCATTGACTTGGAATATATTCGGGGTATAACGCGGTGCAAAAATCCGAAGTTTAAGTAATGGGAAATCCAAGAGGAGATCCGGGAACATGATCGTCCGGACGGAGAAAACACAAGTCTATATGCAAAAATCTCTATGTTTCTCTTTTTCTTTCATCCAAAGTATTGCCGTAATCCTTCATAGACAGAGAAAATAAAGGCGGAACTGGGCGCCGAGCGCGCGCAGGTGATCCCGCACCCGCGGTACATGCCCTTTAGCCCTTGCTGTCGCCACAACGCCTTGGTCACGCTCCAGAAGGTCTGTCGCTGAGCGCTGACGGGGAGTCGGGAGATATCCTCGGTCTGCATTCGAGACTTAATTGTGTCGGCAGGGTAGAAGAGGAAGTTGTAGCTGATGCCAGCCGTTGCGCCAGCGATCATTTGTTGGTAAACGGGGAGTGAGTCAGAGGCTGGTCGCGCCTGTGATTTGTTGTATTTGCGGAAAAGCGATGATACACCTTCGTATCCACCGAACCACGCCGCGCTGCCGCCTGTCTCACGAATAAGTGTGCCCATCTGGCCGCGCCAGAATCCCCTCAATCCTTCCTGGCGGAAAATGGTTGCGACCAGTGCCATGGGACCAGACGGTTTAGCGGCCGACTCGGCAGGAACCTGCATCTTGCATTTCACCAACTCGATCGGAGTGAGCGCCAACGAGGTAATTGATCCTGAGAGCGCACCGCTCGCCACGAGGGCCGGGAACGGTAGGTGCTCTACATTAGGATACACCGTGGCGCGCAGGGTATCCTGGATGAGTCGATAACTGAAGAAAAGACAGCTAGTCTCCACGGCGGCCCCGGTCATCGGGGCGCTGATCCCTCGGTAGAGACCACGGAAGCCGTCGGCAGCGAACGATTGGCGGAAACAGTCCAACGGGCCGGAGTATCGAAGAGGGAGATGTTCGGGTTGTGACTGTAATCGGACCTTGACTGTATCGAAGGGGTATTCAATAAGTTTGCCTGCCATTCCTGCCGCCTGGGGATTCGTCAATGTCTGTTCTCTCCTGCGGCCAAAGACTCCTTACCGATCCAAAGACGATGTCCTTCATGGCCTCCAGGCCCTGGTTGGGCGGGAGCGATGGCAGCTCCATCGGCCGCTCAGTAATGATCGCATGCTCCGTCGCCATCAAGTAATTTTAAGAGGAGAAAAGAGGGTTATCGGCAGGACATGGTAAGACGGGGGTGTAACGAGGGATTAAAAGCGAAGTCGAGAGTAGTGGGGGGAGGGGCGGTGTGAGGGATTTGATGGGCCTACGAGGCTTGCCAAGCCACCAGCACAAGAAGCGAGCAAGGGAAGAGAAGAAAGTTGGAGGGAAAAGAGACGAAAAGCCCTTTGGAGAAAGTGAAAACGAGTGAAGGGTGGAGTCGAAGTAGCATTTTCTGTCTAGCGCCTCGTGCCAAGACATTTTATCAGATCGAGATAATCAAGAAAAACTCGGATCCTCGAGACCTCTGCCGCTTCACGCTTCTTCCACTCGACACTCTCCCACTTACTTCTACCAAGTGCCTATTGTTTCAAGAGGCCCCTCACCATGTCCACCGCAACAGAGACCCCGGCGGTGCCCCCAACGGGCATGCGGAAAAACGGTCAGTGAAAAAATAATTAATGCCCAGTCCCCACTTCCCTGCTGTTCCTCATCTCGGCTGACCCGATCGGACTTATAGGCAAAAACTGGCATGGCACCAAGAAGGCATTCCGCCCTAATGCCGGTTTGACTTCATACGCTAAGCGTCAAGAGGCGCGCAAGCACCAGGATGCCGTCAAGGAGTTGGAGCGTGAGATGAAGGAAGAGCGTGAGGCCGAACGTCAGGTATGTGAACCTTATTGCTTCCCGTGCTGTCTCACCTCGGTTGTTTTGACTGTCTCCATTCCGGTGGTCTCCATAATACTGCACTATCTCCGACCTCACCTTCCAAGAACGGTATCACTGACCGAGAATATCTGCCCAGGCCCATATCCAACGCATCAAGGACCGCCGCGAGGCCAAGGAGGAGAAGCTCCGGTATGAGAAGATGGCAGAGAAGATGCACCACAAGAGGGTTGAGCGTCTCAAGCGCAGAGAGAAGCGCAACAAGCTGCTCAACTCGTGAGCGACCAGATTGTCGAGGTCCTTTTTTCCATATCGCCATACCCTACTTTGCATGTGTATATACATCGGCTTGGGACTTTTGGCGACAGACTCATGGCATGGGCTGATTACAGGCGTTCTGAGGGTTCTAGGTCACTATAATAGCGAGTCAAACGAACTTTTTTTTCTGTTACATCTTGCTATACTTTGTGTTTGATAGTAGAATTGAGTAGAACAAATTAGTCGGAATTGCCACGCAGATTACAGTCGGAATTAGCCAACATTCATTTACATCAACATGTAGTGCAGTACGCTGCCTATCGTAGTTGACACGGTCAGACCAGAAACGGCTCGTTTCCGATTATCAAGTTTCAAAGAGAGATATACCAACAGAAAGGTGCACTTGTTGGTCTTATAATTATCGATTTACTACGGCTTCTAATACTGGATGTGCTGATGATATCTGCAAATCGCATACAGCCATCGCCGGCGGAAACAAATCCAGTCTAGTCAGACTGTTCCAGCAAAGCCGCCTAATTCCTAGTATTCATCGTCAAAGCGAGCGACTATCTCGGGATCTTTGCCTATCTTGATGATCTGCCCGTGAGTGACAACATGTTTCAAGACCTTTCCATACTAGCCCGAGCTGCGTCTTTGCTCACACTAGGCTCCTCACGGGCAATCGAGATCTCTGGTAAAGCAAAAGCATCCAGTCAGCGTCATTGTATATATTGGGATTTCAATGTCATCTAGGGTTGTCGCTACAACATAAGACATCCTCGCCGGTCTCAAGAAGTAGTTGGATTAGGATATGGAGACTTACGCTACCATGATACTGGCCTGAGAATGGCATTCTTCGCGTCTCCTGAGACCATAGTACTGAGGGTTAGAGAGACAGTAACGCTCAAACAATCAAATCCACAATTTTCAAGCATATCCAGACCCTTGAGTGGGCGACATCTTACTATGGCCCATGCAGGATATTTCTCGACTCCCCTGCCGCACGCGCAAAGACAGTTAGCGTGCGATGTTGTTTACCAGAGCTTCTTCCTAATTGCTCTAGCTCAATGGGATAAACCACTGATGGTGGTCTTGAAATTGCAATAGGAAGCTCTGTAGAATGTCTCGCTCGAGAACGAAACGGTGGAGCCATATACAAAGCCAGCGATTCGCATCATCCCGGCACATATACCTTTTATTCACTCCACCAGACTCCACCAGTCCAGAAGAGATCAAATTCAGCACAAGGATAATCATTTTGCTGCATTATTCCATTCAGCATGATTGGAGGACGAGGGTGCATGATCAGTAAGTTACCTAAGGGTTTATAGAAAACTATAAAACGAGGCCAGCGAGAAGATGGATTGAGGACAGGGCGAGACGATGATAGGATTAATTGACACTACTATCTCGTCTTCAACCCTCTTAAGCAACTGTAGATCTCATGTAGTAAGCGAAGAAGCCCTGCGGTGCTGGAGGTGGAAGATCTTATTTAAGCTGTGCCGCTGATCCTTGGCGTTATCCAACTCCACAACTCCGACAAGCTTCCCCAAGCTTTTCTTCCACGATGAGTCGCCATGGAACCTCCATACAAGAGCCCATCCTTTGCAAGTTCTCGAGCAACATCAGCCACATTCCCTCTCTCTAAGAGCTCCTCTCGAAGCCAAGCGCAACCCAATGACCGACAATCCACCCCGGAGGAACTCTCCGCAGTCAACACACACGAAAGCAAAACCGACAGACATTCCCGTCGCCCTAATCGCTATGGCTCAGAAGACCGTGGGGTCTCTCCAAAGGGCGAGGCATCACATACTTCGTCCTCCTCGCGACGAACTCGCCCATCCCCTTCACCTCGGCAACTTGTAGAGCCCGCCGGATACGATGGCTCGAGGTCCCACCGCCATAAACACAGCAAATCGCGGGAACTACGGTTTCCTCGTCCGATGAGCCATTTGGCTTCATCAGCAAGTGCGAGAGGGCTATTGCCTACGTGGTCTGGTGGGAGGGATAAGGACCGTGATGGGGATGATGGGTTGTTGAGGCCGATTACAAGGGAGACCACGAGGTCCAGATGGGGGTCGGATTCGACAGGTCTGGATGGGAGTCGCAAAGGGAGTTTATTCGACCCGCCTGAGCAGGAGCGCTTGGGGCCGATACGACGGCAGGAGATTCAATCGCCGGAGGATTTGGAGAGGGTCAAAAAGCGGAGGAAGCAGGGCGAAGAGTATGCAATATTTCTTTCTGCTGTGGGTGCAGCTTCAATGCATGATATATTAATTGTTACGCAGATACCTACGGTCTGCGCTGGCTTCTATTGGAACCTTGGCCACGGATGTTACGCGTCGGCTGGACTACACCTATTACAATCTACTTGAGAAAATCACAGCACTCAACTCGACCATCTCGTCTTTCCAGGAACTATCCGACTCTGCCTCGACGCTTCTCAACAATTTCGAACGAGAAACTGCCGGGTTGGACCAAGATATCCGAAAACAGATCAGCGACCTCAAAGGGTTTGAACTGCAGATTGAAAAGGCAGATGCGCTAGATCAGCGCATGAAAGCAGGCAAACAGCGAGTGGAAGAACTAGGCAAGAGACTTGAGACCGTACGACACGAAATAGATAGCTGGGAACAGCGCGAAACCGAGTGGCAAACACGCACCAGTCGTCGTTTGCGCATCTTCTGGGGCATTGCCACTAGTGCACTGCTGGTGCTTGTGTTCGCCCTCGTCCTCCAGACCTGGCCACCATTCCAGTCCCCCCACGCTGAATTATCACGCCTGGCAGCGTTGAACCAATCCTCTGTGCCACCCCAGTCCGATGCATGGGATTCAATCCTTGAACTAGACGGGAAAGGAAACGGGTCTGCTGCAGGGGCCTTGCCGTACCCGCCCAGCCTTGCAGATCGCCGCGAGAGCCTGGCAAAGGCTAGTCCTACTTCGACGGAGGACCGGTCAGGACCCGATGCTGTGCCTACAGAGCATGATCCACTGAGGGTGTTGGATGAATTATGAAAATGGTTGTCCTCTTGTCTCCCCGAGATAGACTTTCTGTGAAACAGGAATCGGGGGCTTTGCAGTGCTTTTGCATGGGATTGAGTCTTGCATTTGTACTTTTAATTTATTTCTGTCATGATACCCAGTCTGCAATGGATTCGTTGTCGTCATTACGGCATGGCCGCTTCGCTCTTCTTCTTCTTCTTCTTGTCCTCGATGAACTCGATGTTGGCCTCGGGAATCTTATTTCCGTGCACCTCGAGTAGCCAGTCGGAAAGGTCGTCACTGACATCTCCTTGGACGGTAATCTCCTCAATGCCTGCTGGCGACCGGGTCACCGAGGACCCAGTGGCAAACTTCTTGCCCAAATCCTTTGCAATCTTCTTGTTCTCCAGACCAAACACCTCCAGACCGATGACCACCGTGACGTACTTGCGCTTGTTCCGTTCCACGCGCTTAATCAGGACCTTGGAGGCAGCCTTGCGCTCGCTATCTCGTGCCTCGTTTGCCGCAGCTTTGGCTTCCTTCTTGGCGGCATCCTTGGCAGCACGCTCTTGCGCTGAGACAGACAGGGTAGAGAGGTTGGCGTTCAAAGCATCTAGTGGAGAGTCAGTTATCAGGTATGCCGCCTCATGTCCAGATTGACTAGCTGCATGTCAGGAAGTACACAGCCCCTAGGAGCTCCATACCTTCGGAATATAGCTTATCCCATAGGCCCGACTCGTTATCCTTGAGCCATTCTTCACACTTCTTGGCAGTACCCCCAAATTCACAGTACTATCCCCCGCGGGTTAGCACAGAAGCACAGAAGCACAGAAGGATGTAGGTGATCCGGGTAGTAAGCTTTTGCAGGCGCTATGCTCTGGCCAGAAGCTATACCACGCACTAAATCTGGGGGGTGATAAGGGGGGAGCGGGGAACGGGCTGGACCTTGACATCCAAGGAGAGGGACAAAACACGATCGTACCTCTGGGGGCAATGTGCAAACTATCGGAATAGATTCCGTCAGCGCTGTTCTCCTCCAAGGTTCTGCGCCACGGGGGTCCTCACCTCCACAGTAGACCACCTGTCTTGCGGGTACTGATCCTGATTCCTCCATGATTTGAGAATAATCTTAGTCTAGACTTCTCAGCTGTTCAGAATCAACACATCGCGGGGCGGAGGGGCAGTTCTGCCAGCTAGGCCGCTTTGGGGAGTCACGTGGATCGAGAATGGATCGGAGCGAGTCGATAGTGTAATGATCATCCTTCATCCTACATGCTATGCCGAGAACAGATGACACCATTTTAATTTTTACATGGGTTCAAGTACAGTGGCAAACAACAGAATCCCTTTATCACGGCATCCTATCTCTCTGACGGCGCATTCTGCGATCCACTGGACCCCAGGCCAAGTGGGAGTGGGAATGCAGGCGCTGAACCGTTAGACTGCATGTCGTGATATGATAGCGTCTATTGGTGCCCGGTTGAGGATCCGCAGGGCTGATAAGATAGCTCGGAGTAGTGTGGGCAGTAGTAGCCAGGCGCCAGGGGAAGAGGGGATATAGTCTACGTCAGCTAGCTGTGTTGGCGATATACCCCTTGTGAAGGCGAGCAAGCCAAGTCTGATATCCTCGATATGAGCCAATAATGCATCGTCGTGGTGACAGACGTTAGGGGGCCCGTGGGGAGAGGAACTGGGGTCCGCAGTAGTGGGAGATAAATGTCTCCGAGGAACACGAAGTACAGTTTCAAGTTCCAGAGGGCCTGAACCCGATTGACGGTAACATGCGGCGAGGGCCAGTTCCCACTGGTCGATTGACATAAACAATGGGCGTCTGTTGAGGGTTTAGTTTGAGGCCAATCATGCATCCAAAGGTCCAATGCAAGCGCACAGACAAAGGCAATTCCTGTCCGACTCGAACAAGAGCTTTTCTCTCTGTGTTGCCCTCCTATCTCTCTCTCTGCCGTCTGTGTGGTTCCGACAATTGCATGCGCCACCACACTAACTTCCTATACTTGTAAACCTTGGAATAGACATGCAACCTTCCAATCAGCCCAATCCAGAATGATCTCGATCCCGCCTATCGTCCGGTCCACACACGTCCGTATTTCGCCTGGATAGCTCCGGCTCTGATCCCATCGGCCCGTCGATCGTGTTTCCGAGGTGTGGTTGACCAACCGGATTCCCAGAGGACAACTGCCATAATGCGTCATGACAGCATTCTAGATAAGGTAGCAGAGAAAAGAGAATAGAATGTTCTCACAAACCACAAACCACAGACCAGGGAATAGAGAGTCAAGGAAGGCAAAGAAAAGTGCTCAGGCCTGCAGACTCTCGGTCCCTCAGATGTGTAGATCCACTCCCAGCCGTTATAGTTGACGACTTGCAGATGTGGAGAATTTGGTTGCACTAGATTTTCGTCCGGTCTAGCCTCATAATAATAGACAAAACATACATGTAAAAAGATCGAGTGGCGAGAATATCCCCCCTATATCAAGTTGTATGTTCGTTGCTTTTTCTCTCTCACTTGTGGCACTTTTCTCCGCTTCTCCACGTTCTGCCCCGATTCCCCGTTTCCTTGGTTCTCCCCTTCTGTCTTCTATCTTTCTTCTCTTTCTCTCTTCTCTTCTCTTTTTCTCTTCTCTTTCCTGTGGATTATCCCACCTGATCCCAAGCCCCTATGATCTTCTTGGCTTGGTCTTGATCTACCCGCGTGACCCCCTTGGTCCTCATTACATCATACGGCCATGACTGCGCTGCTAGTCCCCCGCGAAAACCCTTCGCGTTTATCCCCGGATCCTCGCCGGTGTCCCACCGTGCAACGATATTTCCTGGGAGATCAACTTGATAGCAAGTTACCCATGCAAGATGCTTATCGGGCAAGGGATAACTCCCTCCCGTCCACTTTATCCGCACCTCCCTCTCCAACTTTCATGCCCGTTTCTCAGCCACGCGCCTACCCCAACATAAATAGTTTGCCTTTGGAAGATGAACTTGTCCTTCCCTCTTACGACGAGCCTATGCGCAATGCTCTAGAGCCCGAAGATGAGAGTGACGCCTCAACGGAATCACACCCAGCCTGGGCGGCAGCCCCTGCTGTAGATGACACTTCTATCGAGGATGAGCCCTCAAGACATGTGGACTACCTGTCGCATGACTGGAAGGAAGAAGATATCTGGTCCTCGTGGCGCTATGTGACCAGCCGGAGGAATGACTACAGTAATGGAGTACGACTGGAGAATGCCTCGTGGAGGACATGGGCCAAATCCAAGCACAATCTAAAGACCGTCTCGCCGGAGAGCCTAAACTGGTAAGTGCCGACTCATCCCTTTTGTCTGATATTTCATGTTGACTCTCCAAACAGGCTAAAAGATTGTGATGTCACCTGGCTCTATGGCCCATTGAAAAGTTCTGGCGAGCGTGCGACCCTTTCTCCTCCTCCCAGTCGCCTGGACACCCCGAACTCTTATTTAGATCGGAAACCGATCTTGAAAAAAAAGACTGCTTCGGAGGCCATCCTCCAGCGGTCCCTCTCCCAACATACGTTACTCCAGCATGCCGGAGCCATTCTAAAAGCCCAAGAAGCTGAGAATGGCTGGGCTCGTCCTCCCTTCCCGAGGTCTAATACGGATCTGGACCAGTTACATCACCGGACCGGCAGCTCAACTTTCTCCCTAGGCGGTACTCTTACGACGTCGTCATCCTCCGGCATGGCATCTCCGATTGAACGCCGCCATATCCACTTCAACAATGAAGTTGTGCAATGCATTGCGGTCGAAGCCAAGGGTTTCGACGAGTGGCCAGCAACCTTTGCCGATGAATCGTCCGATGATGGCGTGGTCATGATGAGGCAGATCTCAAACCGGTCTCCCAGCACTCGCAGCACCCCTCGCAACAGTTTCAGCGAGAGTAAGACAATCGCTCCCCTACCTTCTACCACCCTCAAGTACCGGGGTGACCCTCCAGAGCCTCGTCCCCAAACGATACTAGGTCGTTGGTCCACCCCGAATGCTTCCACATTATCACCCTCCCCCTCTGTAGAAACCCTGCGGCCAGAACCCTCGGCGAACTTCCTTTTAGACGATGATGAAGATCCCAGTTTGGACTTTACGGGTAATTACCCTGATCGCGATCGCCCTTGGTTTGTCGAGGACGATGCTACTTCAGACCGTCCATTGCGGTTGACTGCCTCGGGCATGTTCATGCCTGAAGGTGAAAATGAAACGCCCAGCTCCAGCATCTTGGATCGAGTCGTGGACACTGTGAACACGGCACGAGATATTGCCCATGTGATCTGGAACGTGGGCTGGCGACGATGAACCAGCCCGTACATAATGAAAGGGAAAAAAGGAGGCATGAAGGTGTCCAAGCTGTATAGGTTTCCCCGTGTACGGAATATAACGAAGTAATGCCATAATAAAACAGCCTGAGAATTTAATATATATCATCTACACCCTATACTTTCTACACAATACTCTGTAATATAAATAATATAAACTGTTAATCTAATTAACGTTAATAGGGCGTTCATGAAGTAGATCGTTCAACTGCCCCACAGCCCCTGATCTTTCTCCCGAATTTCATCTCCGCGTTTTTCCCCCTACCCACGGCAAAAGTTGATCTCTGACTTTTGGCATGGAGAACGTCAATGTCCCTGAATTGGTCGAGCGCCTGGGCAGCGACGAAGATGCCGTGCGCAAGATGGCCGTCTTCAAGCTCCAGGGCAACATTGGAGACCCGTCCTTTGCGGACCTCTTCATTGCAGAGGGGGGTTTGGTCCGATTACGCTACTTGACCCTCCATGCTACTGGAAATACTCTGGCTTACAGTTTGACGAGCTTCGCCAGACTTCTCGACGTGGATAAAGGGTGGGAATGTGTTGATCAGGAGTTGGTGGAACGGGTGAGCTCTCTTTGGGCACTGCAATGTTTTGCCTTGGAGTCTAGTCTCTTCTATCAGATGCTAATATGAGTCTCTTACAGATTGTCGAGCTGATTGTCACCCATCCCCTGGTCAATATTCTTCGAGGCGCCATGTCGATTCTCGTCTCCGTCGTCTCCCATCCTTACATCGGGAACCGTGCATCCCAGGTAGACCATTTTGGTTTCCGTGCCTTGAAACCCGCCATTGCCATATACCCGCAGTTCCTGGAAATGCTAGTGAGCCGACTTTCCTCCGCCGACCACGCCCTGTGCGCCAATGCGCTGCAATTGATCAACTCCCTCATGCGTGACTCGATCGCACACGACTCCGAAGCAGAGTGGCCGAAGTTTATTCAGAAGCTGCAGGATTTGGGTGTGATTAGGGCTGTTTATGTACTCATGCAGGACTCTGCTCTTCAAGACCTGGCGCATCCGTTACTCGAATTCCAGTCGTTGACCAAAGTGCTGCTGCGGAAATGGCGAGACATTCCAGTCAATCAGGAGAAGCCCGAGCATCGCCGCGCACTGAAGGGGGTTCACCTGGCCAGCAACCCGCAGAAGCACCCCGACGAGGCTACCGAGAATGGCGACGACACACGACGCTCAAAACGACACCATCCGGAGAAGTGGAGGCGTCTTGGGTTCGAGACGGAAAGTCCAGCTGTGGAGTTCTATGAGGTTGGTTTCCTAGGCATGATGGATCTGGCGGACTATGTGCGCAGCCATCAAGATGAATTTCAGAAAATGCTCTTGGAGCATTCTACAAAGCCGGCACGGCAACGGTGCCCGATCGCACGCGCATCTCTGGCTGTGACATCAATTTTATACGAGCATTTTGAGGTGAACAAGTCAGAGGTGGATGATACCAAGACATATCTTATTTCAGAATCCCGCTCGGGCTTTGATAGACTATTTCAGCCATTGCTATTACACTGGACCAGGCTACATGTCGCTGGATTACAGGCCTTTTTCCGCTTGTGGAAGGCAACTGCCGCCGAAGTTGAGGATTTGGACAAACTCATCGAGCTCGTGCGCATCCTCATCGAATCCGTGGTGGGCGGAGCTTCTCGGGCCAAGGATGTACAGGACGTGGAAGAAGAGCTGGCCGATTTCGAATATAATCGTCTGCGCGGGCTACAGATGGAACTCCTCGAACTGACGTACGAGGATGCATGGGGTCAGCACCTGCGCCAGGTGCGCGAGGAACTCCACCACGAAGCCCTTCAGTTCGTCAAGGAGCAACGGATCCGATGTCTTCTTCGAGGTGCCTGGTTCGCCATGGACTCTGGTCCCAAATCTGATGGAGCAGTGCAGAAGTCGACTGGGTCGCATCAATTTGCTCAACTCTCTCACAACCGACGTTACCTACACTTCGGGGCATTTAAATCCATGGGTGACGGGGCTCCGGAGCTGGATACTTTACCAGAGAAAAGTAAGAGCTGCCTATCCAAAATAGTGATGTATTTGATACTAACATCCCGGACAGTTGATCTCTCAATCGTGTCATCTGTTGTCTCCAACATCTCCACAGCGCCAGATCATGCTTCTTCAGCCACAGTGAAGTCTGCACCCCGTCAACCTGCAACCAAGATCACTATTCACGGTTATGCTCCATCTACTTCTAGCGGCCAGGGCAAGGGGCCTGGCCACACCCGCTCGGCCAGCAGGACAACCCAAAAAGAGGTAGTCTTGCTCACGCTGCGGCCTTCGTCACACAGCATTGCATCCGAGTGGCTGGATGGTCTATTGATGCTCCTCAACCAGCAACCCATTACGGCAGAGACCACCAAGCTGATTGATCTGGTCAGCAACTACGGGTTGAAAATCCGTCTACTTAACGTTCGCTTTGATGATGCGACCTTCGCAGGCGAGGCCCCTCAGGTACCTGCTCGAGATGGCTTGGATGAAGACTATTATTATGATGTATTTGGCGGCGCATAGCCTGAGCGGACTTTTTATATTTGGGGGGATTTGGTTTCTGGGGGATCTGGTCAATATACCCATCATGGCTGGATGTGCACATTACTGTAAATCTGCAAATAATATATCAACTACAACTCTACTAAATCCATATGAGTATACTACAGTATATAAATAAATGCTAAATACTACGCTATAAACGCTAGATGGATACATATTTATGTTGGGCTCCACGCTTGGCGTCATAAGCTTATCGCGTATTTCAACTTCTCCAGACCAACTCCGGGGTCATGGACAGTCGTCCCTCGAAAAGACGCCGATCCGACAAGGATGGAACTTCTGTATCAAGGTCTCGCTCTAGAAAATCCACAGTTGGTATCAGTGAATCAACCTCTGAACCCGTCGCCCTGTCCTCTCGTCCAAAACCCGCCGAATCGTACACATCAACCCGTGTTCCTTCGTGCTCACCCTCTCCCATTAAAAAAGCCAAGTCGTCACCGAAGCCAGATTCAAAGTCCAAGTCCTTGCATACCTTTTTCCAACCAGCGACAGAAGGACAACGGTGGGCTCCCCCGCCCGAGAAGAAACAAGCCCTCGCAACGGTCACAGAAACAGTGGATGTCGATTTAATCGAAGACGACTATGATTCCTACGATGAGATATTTACGCAGCATCTGGCTAAAGAGCGGACGGGTCCGACCACTAGCGTGAGCTCCAAGACGCGTCCTCCTGCGCCTAAACCTCCACCCAAACCGCGAAGAAAGACACAAGCGAGACGATTTATTCTACCCCCGGACGAAACGAATGGGGAAACAAAGAAACCGGCAAAGTCCCAGCCGGCTGGGGTACCTGACCGGCGACCATGGGCTCAACGATTCGCCCCAGCCAATCTAGGCGAGTTGGCTGTTCATAAGAAAAAGGTCTCCGATGTGCAACATTGGTTGGAAGACGCCTTTTCAGGGAGACGGCCTGAGGTGAGTGTCAAGCAATTGATCATGGTGATATGCTTGTGGTTACGAACTGGTTCTAACATGAGCAGAGGTTACTCGTCCTGCGCGGTCCGGCGGGCAGTGGGAAAACCACCACTATAAATCTTCTTTCCGAATCACTTGGTTATGATATTATCGAATGGAAGAATCCCCCGGTTTTGGATTTTGGATCCCCGGACTATCAATCTGTGAGCGCTCACTTTGACGAATTCCTTGGACGTGGTGATAAGTTTGGAGGACTTGACCTCGACGGTACCGACAATTTCGATGCCCAGCAAGAGAGCTCTCGGGATCATCGAATCCTGCTTGTCGAAGAGTTTCCAACGGTACTTACTCGGGGTTCCTCTCACATCACGGCTTTTCGAGCGTCTCTTCAGCGCTATTTGGCTGCCGCGGCGACTGATCATGCACTTGGCAAGGCTGGGTTGGCCCATCCGCCTATTGTTATTATTGTATCGGAAACGTTGCTGGGGTCTGCATCCTCAATCTCGGACAGCCTAACAGTTCATCGATTACTTGGGCCAGTCATCTACAATCACTCCGGGACGACTATTCTCGATTTTAATGCCATCGCGCCTACATTCATGCAAAAAGCTTTGCGATCTATCCTCGAAAGAGAATCGCACGATTCCAAACGTGTACAACTTCCCGGCCCAAGTGTCATCGACAAAATCTCCGAAATCGGAGATATTCGCAGTGCAATATCATCACTTGAATTCCTTTGTTTAAAGAGAGACGGCGCCGGTAAATGGGGTGGTAATGCAGTCAAAACGAAGAAGGCCAGAGCCGAAGTCGCTTTGACGGCGATGGAGCAAGAGTCTCTCAAGATGGTTACGCAGAGAGAGGCCAGTTTGGGTATGTTCCATGCCGTTGGAAAGATAGTATACAACAAACGGATGGATCCCAGTCTCATCGAGGATGATGGCGAGATTCTTCCGTCGCCGCCAGACTACTTGCGTCGCTACCACCGAGCCAAAGCCTCGCAGGTCTTGGTGAATGATCTGGTCGACGAAACCGGAACAGATATTCCAACCTTCATCAGCGCCCTTCATGAGAACTACCCACCGTCTTGTAATGGGGACGATTTTACGGATTCTTTTAACAACTGCATCGAGGCACTATCCGACAGTGATATCCTGAGCGCTGACCGCCGACTAGGAGGCGCGCGGGCAGGAGTCGGGACCGGAGCTACTGCGCTCAGTAGCGGTGTCGATGTACTACGACAGGAGGAAATGAGCTTCCAGGTTGCGGCGCGAGGCCTTCTTTTTGCGCTCCCATACCCAGTGAAGAGGAAAGTCGGGCCCGGGGGTGCCCGAAGCCGCGCGGGTGATGCCCACAAGATGTTTTACCCAGCATCTCTCCGTCTATGGAGAGAGACTGAAGAAATCGACGGACTGATTGATTCTTGGACAAATCGATTACTCGACCCCTTCAGCGAGTCTTTGACGGATTCAAGCTCTGATCTAACGGGTGTCAAATCCTGGAAAACCCTCCAGATAGGAAAGTCGGTGGCAATCAGTTCAAGTGGTAAAGAAAAGCTCCCAAGTGTGATCACAATGATGCCTCGCCATGATCTTCTACTGCATCAGTTGCCCTACATGGCCATCATCCGGCGCCATGACCCGGACAGTTGGCAATTGGACAAGATCACCAGCATCCGGGCCAATGATAGCCTTCGCGAAGATGTCATGGATGATGTAGAGGAACCTTCTCGGCAATGGCGGTTGAAGCAGCCCAGTAGCAATGCTTTTGGACCTCGGCTTCCCCAGGAAGAAGAGAAGCTGTTCCTCAGTGACGATGACATTGTGGATTAGGAGCTTGTGTATAGTTCAATCGCAAATATCAAGACATGTCTACGTAGGTATTTGAGTATGTAGTGTGTAGTGTGTAGTTGTATGTGTGGCCATTTGAAGTGCCGGGCGGTACGCGCCGATCTTACTCCCAAGATCCACTGTCTGTTGTCAACTTCCTCCTGTACATATAGCACATTCAGTCCAGGTTCAAACACTCGTACTATTTCAAAGATATCGGGCTGACAGTCAAACAGGTAGAATGCTCAATGACAATGACTCTCCTTTGAGACGAGGGCACAATGACTCCTACCTGATAACTCGCTCCCGTGCTGGCTCTGTCAACACACCGAATACCACCATTGTCTCGCCAAGCGCGTCTCAGTCTCGAAAGCCCGAAGGCAAGTCGGATTATGGCCAATTGAAGAGAGCTGTGCCCGGCCTAGTGGCTGCGGCTGCCCATGCGGCAATCCCCAGTTGGACAACCATGATCTTAATGATCTCTCTCATCTTTGGTGGCTGTTGTGCAAATGTGAGTCTCTCCGGCTTGTGGGTTGGTTAAGGCTGATGGGTGGCTAGGTCTTTGCACTGGAGGCAATTATCAAGTAAGTCAACGAGTCAACGAGTGAAGCCACTTGAGGCGTGCCAGCACTATACTGACGTTTGTCTTACAGAGAACAACCTACTGCCGGTAAGCAATGAGTTCGTCAAGGTTACAAAATGCTTCATCTGACTCGATTCCCTCCGCGCAGGTCCTTTGATCACCTTCGCCCAGTTCGTGATTTGCGCACTATTTACCCTTCCAAGCTTCCTTTCCTTCTCCGCCGGACCACAATCACTATTCATTAGTCCTCGCGCGATCCCCTTGAAGTCGTGGGTGGTATATACAGCCTATTTTGTGACGGTAAACCTCTTGAACAACTGGGCATTCGCATATAAGATCTCTGTGCCGCTGCATATCATCCTGCGGTCTGCTGGCCCTGTAGCTTCCATGGTGACTGGTTATATCTATAATGGAAAACGCTATTCCCGAGGTCAGATCGCTGCGGTGGCCATGCTGAGCGTGGGCGTGGCAGCCGCAGCATTGGCCGATGCCCAGGCCAAAGGGAGGTCAATCACAGTCGAGTCGCCTGATACCGACGTCGACATGATGACTACTGTGACAGGGTTCACCATCCTCGCTCTGGCAATGATTTTGTCCGCCTTCCAGGGAATGTACGCGGACCGCCTATATACCACTTACGGCAGGGATCATTGGAAGGAGGCTCTCTTCTACTCGCACACGCTCTCGCTACCTATATTCTTCACAAGCTACGCGCAGCTGTTGTCTCAGTGGCGGGTGGTAGCTTCGTCACCATCTTTGCTGTCTCATCTCAACCGTGATATCTTGTTAGATCCGTCTGTGTCGAGTTTAACGAAGAGTACTGCGTTCTCGGTGCTGGATCAAATCCAACACCACCCGTCCGTCCAGTCTATACTTGCACAACTTCCCGTGCAAGTGGCGTATTTGATTATGAATGCCCTGACGCAATACCTGTGTATTCGTGGTGTTCACCTTTTGTCCGCCAAGTCGTCATCATTGACAGTCACCATCTTTTTGAATATTCGCAAGCTGGTGTCGCTGCTCTTGTCAATCTATCTGTTTGGAAACCATCTTGCTGGTGGTGTCTTGGCTGGAGCAGCCCTGGTGTTTGTTGGCGGTGGTCTGTATGGCTTCGAGGGTGCCCGTCTACGGAGTACGACCAAGAAAAATCAATGATATATGGAGCTCTAGATATGTATCAACCTTCAGTGCCTAGACAAGATATATATATATATATGGCATCTTGTATCACATACAAGGAAATTGCAGTTTCCGCACGATCTTCACAAATTGGCTCACAGCTACGGGATAACAGACATTCTGATCGTAACGGTTGGTCGAACTTCGAAAAAAGGTGAAGATATATCGATATCATGTGCAGGTCGCAATAATTGTACATAAATTGAGTTAAGAGCAACACAAGTCTTCCACGCCATACGGCGGGTAACGCATCAAGCATGGCGCATAATAGGATCTCCGGCGGGTTCCTCGAGCTTAGAGCAATAAAAAAAAGAACCCATCTATAACACCTCACCAACGATCTTTGCGGCTTCTTTGTATGTCTCCAAGAGCCGCTCACACTTCTCTCGCTCGGCCTTGATACCATCGTCTTCATAAAGCAGCTCGCTGAAAAGATCTTCTTTATAAAGTTCGCTCACAAGTCTATTCTGCACCACATCCTTGCAGTGGTTCACCAGGAGATGCATGACAGCCTTGGGAACCTGGTCGGCAATGCTCTCGCGCACGATATTGAAGTAGGATGAAATGAGCCGACGGATAAGCTCAGTTTCGAGCATCTCACGGTCGGTAAGTGCAGGCTCAGTGTTCTCATTGGGCTGCAAAGGAGAGATAAAATGTAAGTGAATGGGCACATGGAAAGAGTAACAGGGCTTATATTAACACTCACGAAAGCAGACACATCGCCACAATACTCGGGTGGTGCTGTGTAATCCTCGGTGGGCATAACGGGGGACCGTATTTCAGCACGGCGGATACTCTGGCTGATACTGGGTTCACTGGCATGGATTGCTTGCCGGTTGGAGTTCATTCCAGACGGCGGGGCCATGGCCGTGTTGTGAGTACCCTCCTTGCCGAAGAAATAGTTCAGGAATGAATCGCGGGCGGTACTCGAGCCGCCAAATGCGGCATGATTCGAATGAGCTCCATTCAGGGTTGCAGCGATGCCATGATCGCCGTTGCGGCCGATGTGAGGGGACATGCTCCGTGAGCCCTTTGTGGACTGACTTCGGATGGGGAGGTTTTGTTTGGAATCGGCATGCTCCTCTTCATCGGGGTTGGCCGTGCCGTTGGCAGCCCCCAATTCCTTTTGACGTCGTTTGTCGCGCTTCCTTTTTTCCTCCGCCATCAAGGCTTTGCGTTCTTCATCCTGTTTGTTCTGCATGATTGAAGACATAGCAGCCGCAGCACCGAGGAAGTTCGGGTGGTTGGTGTTGATGTAGGCCCTTTGGATTGAGATCAAAGATTCCACGTAGTTCGAGCAAGGTCCCAGACGCTCACGGAGCAGGTCAGACACGACCTCGATCAACTTCCCCTGAAGGCGAGGGAATCGTAGAAGTTCCTGGTTACCACAAGTGTGGCAAATCTTGATGAGCTCCTCATAGACCAGCTCAACACAGCGCTGACTGGGAGATTCAAGAAGCTTGATTTGGGGCTTGACCAGCAGATCAAAGGCCAATTCTGGGACAAACAAGCTGGGACGAGGGCCAGTCGAGTTGCGGATGGCGGTTCTGATATCGGAAACGGTCAGGTTATGGGTAGGATCAATGGTTTCTAAGGAGTTTCCAAAGACCGAGTTGAAAATGTAGTAGATCCTTGCTCCACCACAAAGCTCCTTCGTGGAAATCTCCGAGGAAGTTCCGTCGATGGAGGAAATGAATGAGGCAGCGAATCTAGTCATCTGCTGGAGAATCAGTGAGCCACGGTGCTCCTCGCCGCTGAATTGCTTGTTTCCATAGCTGGCTAACTCCTGCTGTGTCTGGCCCATCAAAGTATTGAGGCGAGCCTTGATGTCTGGCAACCGGTCTCGAATGTGCGACATCAGGGTTGTGTTCAAAGTTTTGGCCAAGAAGTGTGTTCCGCACCGGTTAGCCATGTTGCGATATGCTGGGTGATGCCGGAAGAACTCTGATTCCGCCCGCAAGGCGTCGGAAAGTGATTTACCAGACTGGATATCCTGCTGGGATCGATTCACCACACCAATAAAGCCAAGCTTCAAGGGATAGACACGACCGGACAGGATGTCCATCGCGTTAGTTCCATGGTCCATGAGGTCCAGCTTTGACAGAACACCAATCGTCCTTCGGCCCATTGCATCCACCTGGCGAGCGAGTTTCAGCGCTTCGGAATTAACCAGGTCCACATTGGCTGGTGAGACCGCAAGAATTATACTGTTGGGCTTGGCGATATACTCCAGAATCAAGGTTCGCGTCTGTTTTTCGATATCGGAGGGTTGGTCACCAATTGGTACCTTGGTCAATCCGGGAAGATCGACCAGGGTCAGGTTGAGCACATGAGGAGAGAAGATCTTGAGGTTGATTGGTTGTCTGTTGATGCCCTTGTTGCTTCCTGCAATTCTCGCCGTTTCGGCCTCGATCTCTTGCTTCACTTGCGCAAAGTCATCAAACTTGCGTCCGGGAAGATGGTGGAACTCGGCCCATTCGTGTTGGCCGGCAACACTTGCAGCCGTGTGCGGGATGTGAATCTCATCATGTTCTGGCTTATCGTCGCGCTCACTGGGCACGTTGATAAGCTGCAGAATCAGAGGCCGACGGGTGACAATGCCGCTGCCTCTTGGCAGAAAGTCCCGTCCGACAATGTTCTCGAGGACAGAGGATTTTCCAGAGGATTGGGAGCCAACAACAACCTAGTAAGGAGGTCCGGATTAGCCTAACCGGCATCCACGATGAGATTCGTCCCCAAGACTGCAAGGGCTCTACCCAAAATAACTCACAATTTGGGGCAAGTCGAGGGAATCATTTCCAATGGTGTTGAAGACCAGATCCTGGAGCTTGTTCACCGTCACAAGTAGATCCTCGCCCAGCGATGCCATGATGTTTGGGGGTGAACCGAAGCGGACTCCTGAAATGAAGATGGCACACACACACGGGTTTCCGGGGAAGGATACGGGGCCTAAGACAAAAGGAAGGGAAGAGACGCGCAAAGCCGAGTCGCGTGCAGAGTCACCGGATCCCTATGCACTTGGTTACGCTGTTTATGGGCACTTTTCTGTGCACGTGATGCTGACCTAATGGCTTAGATCAGCTCCATGACGTCGATGATCGCAATCTTATCACACAGCTAACTATACGCAGTCCTGTACGGAGTATGCACCAGTTGGGATTTCTTATTTACTTTCTATGTTAGGCGTAATTGCTATTGAACTATACAAAGTGGAAATGCTGAGTGTCTAAAGACTTGTTTGTATCTTCAATGCGAAAGTTGATTTGGAATCTGCTATGAAGCTATCTATACTAGACAGATCAAGAATACACAGTCTCAAGTCGACGAATGGAGTTCCATGGGTTGCTCTTACTCAGGATATGAAAATGAAATCCCGAAGCCAGTCACTGGTCCAACTCGACATAGTTGGCTGGGAAGAGTCCTCGTGCGCCATTGTATTCACCGAGCCACCAGTCATCATCGGGGAATTCCTGAGGCCTGGTTAGCATTGTATAGAGCCGGACCGAGAAAATCTGTTTAACTTACCACATTGGTGATTTTCACGCCTTCGGGAAAGCCAATCTCGTTGTCTTCAGCGGCTTCATAGTCGAACAAAGCGGTAGCAGTAGGCCCCTTGGAGCTCACATCAGCCGCTGGCGCAGGGGCAGCGGCGGGTGTGGGAGGAGCAGGGACGGCAGCAGCATGCTCCGGCTCTGGCTCGTACTCATGAGCAGCAGGCGCATGAGTTTCATGTTTGCCGTCCTCCACAATCTCCACATAATTGCCCGGGAAGAGACCACGCTCGCCCTGAGCATTGACACCCACCCACCAGTCTTCGTCCACCATTTCAATGTCGGTTACAAACTCGCCCTCACGCAACTCAATCTCATTGTCTTCTGCCTTTTCATAGTCAAATTGGACTTGGGCGCGCAGTCCGCCCTGAGGTTGCTCTGGTGCAGTAGCTTCGGCCGCAGCACGGCCAAGGTCGTGCGAATCTTCCTCAAGGTCCCGTTCGTCTGGAACAGCCTCTTGGAGGCTCTGAACGGGAAGAGCTGGGGGTGGAGAGTGCTGCTCCTCGTGGGCGTCGGCAACACCTTGACCCACCGGCATAGCAATCCGGATGGGGGAGCTCTCGCGGACTGGTGGGGTGGGAGGAGTTGGGGAGCGAGGTTGCTGCGGGGGCGCGGGGAGAACTTGCTGAGCGTCATGCTCGGGCTCAGGCTCAGGTCCAGAGGATAGGCCAGGTACAGGAACGGGGCGACTGGCCTGCGGGACCGGAGGAGCGGGTGGTGCGGGCGTATCATGGGCAAATTGACCGCGGATATCACTGATGCTAGGCTGGGATTCCTCCGCTTGATCAATGGCCCTTGCGTCAACGGGTGGCTCGGGGAGTTGGGATTTCTCGTGGGTGGTTTGAACAGGGGCCCATGACTTGCCAGCGTAGGAGCTTTTCCACTCGTTTTGACCACTGGCCTGATTCTGAATCGGAGTAGGCTCAGCGCTCCGAGATGGCGGAGTCTCTCCACGCTCCTTGGCCTTACGTTCGGCCCAGATCTGAGCAGGTGTCTTTCCTCCTTCATCGGCAAATGTTCGGCTTGCAACACCAATTGGGGCGCTCGCGCTCGGCTTAGTATCAAGGCCAGTCGGGAGGGGCGGCTTAGTCCCAGGGAAGGAAGGACCACTGCCAAACTTATTGGCAACCTTGGGCTTGGGTAGGGTTGTCAACCGTTCTGAAGCGTTGGACGGGGCAGGTCGCTCGGGCAGCGTTGTGGGGAGCTCATTGACAGCGGGGCTCGTTGAAACACTGTCACCTGTTGGCTTCTGTGCCTTGGATCGGATAGCAGCAATGTCCACTTTGCCGACCGGCTCATAAGACCCCTTGACAGGTGCCGGGCGCTCATCTTTGAGCTGGCCAGATTCGGCAGCCTGTCTCCGAATGGCAGCAATATCAACTTTGCCTATTGGCTGGTATCCACCCTTGACAACGCCAGCGTCGTCTGAGGTCGTGGCAGGAGCTTGGCGAGTCGCTGTGGGGTTTGCCTTGAGCTCTTGCAGGTTCACTCTGGTTGGCTGATAGGCAGACTGAACCTTTTCCAATTGAGTCCGGGTCACTGGAGGGGCATCTGCACCCCATCCATCATCGTCCACCGGTGCTCTTGTAGAGGCCGGCTGTGGGCGAGCGGGGTTGGGGGCGATTCCTCCAGATCTCGTCGGTGTGAAAGCAGGCTTGCTGGCCACAGGAGGTCGGGGGGCGGCGTTGGGGATAGAAGACTCCCCTGCGGAATACTTGGAGCCGGAGGAGTCTGCCACCCGCTGGACAATTCCCTCGGGGGTTAGGTCCCCATCTGCCCGGGCAGTAACCTGAACATGATATCCCTACCAACCAAATTAGTTTCGCATGAAGTACGTCATGAAAAAGGAACTCCTCACATGAAGGAACTTGGAAACCGCAGCCAGGTGGCTAGTGAAGTAACCCTTGGTTCGTTCAGGAACACCTTCTCCACACCATGCAACCAAGACGTTCTTAGGGAGACCTGTATTTGGGTCTGTCACTTTCACATATGCGAACTGTACCCTTCCTTCGGAGAATTCCTCGATGAGATCGGCCAATTCACCCTCTGCCAGCATTAGATGTCAATGGGAGTGGCATACGATTGATGATGTGTTGCGAGATCACTGACCTCCGGAGCTCTGAACCTTGAGCACACTCTCCTTGCCTGCATCCTGCTGAAAGGCACTGACCAGTGGAGTAGAAACCGAAAAGACAGCCCATTGGCCGTAGGTTGGCGAACCTGCTGTAGACGGAGGAGGTGCATTCACCACCGTCTGGTAGCTCTTGGATATCGAGGGACCGTTGGACGAGAGGTTGAGAGAAGCCATGACTGGGGGGGAGACAAGATTGTGGACCACGTGGGAGAAGATCCTTCACTCGGTGTCAGTGAAGTGAAGGGGAAGGATAGGAGAGAGAGAGGAGAGGAAGTTGACGTAGGTGGGGCCCATAACACTGACCGGATATTTGCGGGGAGAAGATAGAGTAGAGTAGAGGGTAAATAGTCAAGGAGAGAGTAAAGAGAAGAGAATAAAGAGTCAGGAGTAGAGAGTAACTAATAGTTGTATGAGACAAATAGTAAAAGAAGATTAATGTGGTCGCCTAAGGGAGTATACGGTTTAGCCTGTCGAGACTAAGTACTACACATTATAATATTATATCCTATAGTATATCTTATATTATACCCAATATTATCTCTTATATTCTATACTATACTGTGCTATACTGTACTATATTATACTATAATACATACCTAGGTAATATCACCTGTCACATATTCAATTTCTCCGATTTACTCACCGAAAGGTGGGGAGGGGAGCTCCCTAGAAAACTTTTGGATCTTTTTGACCGTTGCATCTTGGCCATATATGTCTCTGTGCCCAACTGATACAGTCATGGGATCTTCTGATTTCAGTTCCGGTCGGAATGTCAACATGTCCGCCACTTCCTCAAATAATGTATCGGCTGCTTCGTCCCCAGGTCTTAAAGGCCCTGTGGATTCTCCGCTAGATCAGCCTACTGAGGAAATCCTGCCTAGAGATCGTCAGCAAAAGACTGCTACCTACGACTATGCCTATGAGAAGTCCATGAGCCATGCTGAGGCTAAACTATTCTACCAGCATCACCAGCTAGCCTCACGCGGTGACAACCCCTTGCCCCCGAGCCCGGTCACTACAGCCCGGTCAACGGCCGATTCGCATCCCCAAGAACCACCAATCCACCAGCTGGACTCGATGCAGAGTCAGATCTCCCAGGAGGGTTCAATGGTCCTTGATTCGGATCCAACGACACTACACCTGCAGTCCCCTAGGGACCATGATTCATCGGCGCACGACCTTGAGGACCAGGATATCGCCAATCATTCCGCCCGAAACCAGGCCGCGCATTTGGGTGCTGCTCATGGCCAGGACGCATACCTTTCAGCAGCGGAGAGTCTGCATAGCGCCAACGTGGGCATTGGGGCACCGCAGGTGCCCAGCGGGTTTGCGCCGGGCAATGATGCCGTGACTTCGGAGCTGAATGCCATTTATCGCAAAATCAAGAAGCTTCTTGATCGTCGGGCCCAGTACATGGAGCTTTCGTTGCAGGGTCCCGGGATGGACCCGAGGGATCAACCAGACTGGGAGATCTACCCGCCACCCCCAGAGCCAGCATGGGATGACGGTAAAGAATATCAACCCGGTAATGTAGGTGGACCCTCCGATGTCACGGGCAAAAAGAGGAAAATGGGTCAGGACATTGGAGAGGATTTCGACATGGAGGAAGTAATGCCTCTTCCCGAGGAATCATCGTGGACGTATAGACTGGATGGGAACAGCGTGTACCAGGTCTTTGAATCTGAAACCGCCGCTGACGAGCAGAAGCCTATCGTCCAGATACCCTCGTTGCGCGATTTCTATATGGATCTCGATGCCATTGTGGACGTGTCGACAGATGGGCCTGCTAAGAGCTTTGCCTTTAAGCGGCTTTCATACTTGGAAGGCAAATTCCATCTTTACACGCTGCTCAACGAATACCAGGAGATCGCGGACAGCAAGAAGGTCCCTCACAGGGACTTTTACAACGTGCGTAAGGTGGATACTCACGTCCATCATTCTGCTTGCATGAATCAGAAGCATCTTCTCCGTTTCATCAAGAGCAAGATGAGAAAGTCTCCAGACGAAGTTGTTCTCTTCCGAGATGGAAAGCATCTGACCTTGAGGGAGGTCTTTGAAAGTATCAACTTAACTGCTTATGACCTCAGCATTGATACATTGGACATGCATGTTAGTCTCTCTTCCCGTTCTACTGCTTGTCTGTTTCGTTTTCACTACTATCACTCTCATACCGCCTGGTGATCCTCGCTGACTGACCTTGTAGGCACACACTGACTCTTTCCATCGATTCGACAAATTCAATTTGAAATATAATCCGGTGGGCGAATCGCGTTTACGTGAAATCTTCCTCAAGACCGACAACTACATTAAGGGCCGCTATCTGGCAGAAATTACCAAGGAGGTGATCTCAGATTTGGAATCTAGCAAATATCAGATGGTGGAATGGCGGATCTCGATCTACGGTCGATCCATTCAGGAATGGGACAAGCTTGCAGCCTGGGTGGTGGACAACAAGTTGTTCTCACCCAATGTCCGTTGGCTTATCCAAGTGCCTCGTCTGTATGATGTGTACAAGTCTAGTGGCATGATGGAGAACTATGAGCAGGTGATCACCAACGTCTTCCAGCCCTTGTTCGAAGTGACCAAGGACCCCTCAAGTCATCCAAAGCTTCATATCTTCCTCCAGCGCGTGGTAGGATTTGACAGTGTAGATGACGAGAGCAAGGCCGAGCGCCGGCTCTACAGGAAGTATCCTATTCCTCGAGAATGGAATACCAAGCAGAATCCGCCCTACACTTATTGGCTCTATTTCATGTTCGCCAACATCGCCTCCCTCAACAATTGGCGCAAGCGTCGTGGATTCAACACCTTTGTCCTTCGACCGCATTGCGGTGAGGCGGGCGACCCAGACCATTTGGCTGTCGGCTTCCTCTGCTGCCATAGTATCAGTCACGGTATTTTGCTCCGCAAAGTACCACTTCTGCAATATCTCTACTATCTGGATCAAATTGGTATTGCCATGTCGCCGCTCAGTAACAACGCGCTGTTCCTCACATACGACAAGAATCCATGCGCTAGCTTCTTCAAACGAGGACTCAATGTGTCATTGTCCACCGATGATCCTTTGCAGTTTGCCTTCACGAAGGAACCCTTGATTGAGGAATATTCGGTCGCAGCACAGATCTACAAATTTAGCGCAGTTGACATGTGCGAACTCGCTAAACATTCAGTTCTCCAAAGTGGATTTGAGCTTTCACTGAAGGCGAGATGGCTTGGTTCAAACTGCTCATTGCCAGGAGTTGCTGGTAATAATGTTGCAAAGAGTAATGTCCCAGACATTCGTGAGGCGTTCCGACATGAGACTCTGCTTGGAGAATTGTCTTTGTGAGTATTGCCTAAAGATGCTAGGGGCATCTAGGATTGGTGCTAACTGTCATCTCTTCAGGATTGAAAGTCACTCCGAAAGCACTGTATCCCTGGAACAGAAGGGTTTGGCTCTAGGCTTTATTCCAAATCAGCCCATGAACAAATCAGGAGGTACCATGTCTGCGAACAACGGTATGTTCTGTGATGTTCATGATATCAGAAAATAGTCAAGCTAACGGTGACTGCGTATCTAGCTCCTGCACCCAAACCACGTTCCGAATCCCGTTCTAGTGTGGCTGGCACTGATATTTCACAGAGTGAGCTTCCAATTCAAATGGCAACCTCCCCTTCATCGACCCATTTGGCCCGATCTCCTAGCAGCGCTGCTCTTGGGAGTGTTGGTGGAGCAGATGGTTTACCTGAGCAGAAGATATTCCCAGGCATCGTTCACGAGAGGGCTCGCAAAGGAAACATGCACTAATAGATAGGTTTTTTCGGCCTTATTCTCGGACTACATAGAGTCGTTTTGGGTTCTCTGTAATATCAATAGTGTCCAACAGGAGAAAGAGTATTTTCAAAACTGCCAGGACCTCGGCTAAAACAAGTTCGATATGCAACCATTTCCAATGCACGCTCTAAGTAGGATACAAATTAATTTAAATCATCAAATGGCCCAACTGCCTTTCCTTTCCGGCAGTCCCCAGCCTTCCAGGTTGGTTTCATCTTCCACCATGCCAGGCTCTTGCCTGGCCCATTCCTGAATATACAAGCGCAATGCTTTCCATCGTGTGCACGCGCCGCTTATATCGTTATTATCAGGGGCAACATACCCCCGGGCATCAGCGTGCAAGTCATCCTGACGGAGCTCTTCAACTGTGATGCCTGAGATTCGGCTGAGTTCGTAGTCATAATAACGGGCAAGACAAGGATACCCCAACGAGAGGTAGTTATAAATTTGGGTGACAAATCCATCATGGAATTCTGCGTCAATGGCTTTCTGGATGTTGGGACTGGCAGGCTTCCGACCAGAATTCCCAGGCGAGGCCGTCAGACGATCCAGGTGAATGTGCGAAGGAGATGGACTGAGGCCTACGCCGACACCAGCTTCATCAATCTGAGCCATGGGGGTTACAATCCCTGGAAAGAGACCCGGAACCTCCTGCCCTTGCTTCTCGTCCTTGCAACAAGTCCCCATCCACAAACCAGCGCCTTTTGCGCCCTGTCGATCAGGGGCCGCGCACCACAGCCCCTCACAGTTGTTACAGAGGTCCCGGCCGCCACTCAATGCAGTATCGATGTGAGAATGCTCACAGATGGTCCCCTCTGGTGACAAGCTTTGTGGTAGAACAATGTCATGGCCAAGCATCGGTGGACTAGAGCCGTTTTTCTTCTGGTTCTGAGATGACTCTCGTTTTCTGGATGTCATCATTGCCCGAAGCCTCATTTCAGCCTCCTCTTTATGGTGTCGCATGTATTCAAGTTCCCAGGACAGATCCTCTGAGGACTGTCGACGAGACTTGATATGATGATGCTCCATGAGAGAAGTCGGACCCTCCTCTTCTGAGTCTCCGTCGTCTTTATCTATAGCGAAATGATCAACGGGCTCATACACCTGCTCGTTAGGAAAGGCAGCTAGTGCTTGTTCCCTCAACTGCTTCTGTGCGGAGCGGGCGGCGAGTGAAAGCAAGAACTCTGAGAATTCCTCGCTACAACTTTCACGGGGTAACTTGCTAGAGTGTAAATCTCTAGCCATTTTATTCGATGGCCCAAGGGGTGATGTGCATGCCGAGTGAGATCTGGAGTTATCAGACTCTTCGCTGCTGTTGGATGGAATCGATGGAAGGGCTGGAACTCGAAATGAGTGTGTGCGACCCTCTTGTCGGCGCAGCAGACTGGAATACGAGAACCGAGACTCGGGTGGTGAATAGGTAACGGCACGGTGGTCGGTATCTGACCAAGATGTCGTGCCCGGGCTGGTGCTCGCGTGGGCGAATGGACCCGATGTGTTGTGCCGTTGAAGAAACTGACTGTTTTCTCTTTTTCGGACTGAGCGTGTGTCGGTCTCTATGAGTTCGGGTTTAAACCTTCTTGGGGCCATGGTCTTATGTTGTGACGGGAAGTTCTCCCCAGTAATTTCGGAAGCTGTATGAGATCTTCTATTGCTTGATTTGATGGTTTCGGTTGGCTCAGGAGCAAATCTTCTTGGCCGATGGTCATTACAGCCGTGCAAAGGTGCTTCACCTGACGAAGTAGCATGAGGTTCTATTCCCCTGGAAGCAGGCTGTTGGTTCTTAGAGCTTCGCGATAAGGTTTCGATTGGTTGGGCCAAGAACCTCCGAGGAGGCTTGGACGTCTCACTCTGAGTTGCGTATCCAGGTAGCTGCTGAGGTTCATTCAAAGAGGTCGGATGATCCGTATGGGAGGGGTATTGAGGTGATATAAGGTCTATAGATCTGCACTCTGATCCATTTTCTGGTGTGTCCACACCAGCTTTGCGGGCGTCTGGGTGGCCCATTGTCTGATATTTGTGACCCAGCACGACTCTCTACCATGCTTTGATATTAACGCATTAATAGAGAACGCACATCGTTTGGGAGAAAAAGTTACCGCACTGAAGATAACAACAGTGGGTCAAAAAAGCGGTGTCGGAGAGGGAAGAAGAAGCGGTGACGATAATCCCAATATAGTCTAAGGGAGATCGAGGGGAGTCAAAGGAGAATCGAATGGGGAAAGGTAGAGAACTGGTGAAGACCAATGAATGCGAAGATGAAGGTGAATGTGAAAGCGTGTTGGGGGAGATCTAAGGGCGGTGGGGGTTGATGACATCAAACCCGATAAGATATCGAACTTCCTCCTCTTCTTCATCATGGCCGACAAGCGCAAATTCGACGACGATCACTCTGTGTCTAAAAGGAGAGTCATTGGGCCTTCACTTCCGACCAGTACCAGTGACAGTGATAGTGACAGCGACGATGATTTTGGTCCAACTTTACCTCCTCCTTCTGGCGCAACACCTATCCCAGTACCTGAGGCTCCCAAGGTAGTCGAGGCAAAAGAAAGTCAGCGCGATCAATGGATGCTACAGCCTCCTGCCCAATCCGACTGGGCTACCAAAATTGATCCCACACAACTACGGAATCGCAAATTCAATTCAGGCAAGTCAGCCACGGCGCCAAAGAAGATGGATGCTTCGTGGGTGGAGACCCCGGAGGAGCGAATGAAGCGGTTACAGGATGCAGTCATGGGCGTCGGTGCCTCAGGTCAGAATGAAAAGCAGACCGCTGCCTCAGATACAAAATTGATGGAAGACAAAATCAAGAAGTACAGGGTGAGCTTGGCCTCTTTCAATCATAGACTTCTCTCTAATCCTTTTCACTTAGGAAATGACTGGCAAAGGTAGTCGCCTAGAAAGCTCCGAGGATCAAAAGGAAGAAGACGATGATCCAAGTGCTCGGGCTTTTGACCGAGAGAAGGACATGGCAATATCTTCTAGGATATCGAATGCGCAGCGCCGGGAAATGGTGAAGAAGGCTGGAGATTACACATCACGGTTCTCTAAAGGTAATTTTCTATAGATTGAAGCGAATAAAGAATCCCAACTGAACACCTTGTCATCCACGGCGGTAACATTCAACTTGACATTGCCACCATCACTCGTGAGGACTTGGTTGATTCTGCTCATGCAGAGCAGTGGAAGCCTCTATTCCTAAAGCATTACAATATCCCCTATGATCACTGCCACAATCTCAATGACTTTGTGGATGTGCCTCCGTCAATTGTAATGTTTTTCAACACACGGGCAAATATTTCGATCCCGGTCTATTCATGGCGAAAAGCCAGAGAGTGCGATCGGCAGCAAATCCTCGCCCTCTACGACAAGTTTATTAAGGATTTCAAACAAAATCCAAATTCGAGAATACCTGTGGCAACTCATACGCAGATTGAAAGTCTCAGTGCGTCTGTACGCCGATAGAGAAAAAATTAAGCTTACCACCGGAAGCAGGATCTCCTTTACTGTATTTTTTTATACCCTAGTCCTTAGAGTTGCTCCCGCCCTTTTCTTTTTATTATTTACCACTTGAAGAAGGTTCCCTTTACTATATCTACTATCCCTAGCGCCTTGATCTTACCCTATCTCTAGGCTATACCCTATTAAATTTAGAGAGATTCTAGCTATTAGTAAAAGAGACGAGGATAGGTTGTATTAAGCTCTATTAGCCCTGCTAAGCTTATATTACTAATAAAATAGGCGCGAATAAGCGATAAAACCTCTATTTAGCTTCGTTCTGGTGGATAAGGCAGGGCTCGTTCTTAATGTATAGGAGTAAGTATAAATACCTAGGTCTAGGGATACGAGATAGGATACGAGATTAAATAGGATAACTATACTATCATACGAGATGCTTTTTACTATTTAGTATATAATAGAAAATTAGAAGCGTAGATAGTATACTATATCTAGAAAAGTGATAGGACGGTTAATATTATTCTACATACTCTTTTATTAATGCCTTTGGATTACGTATAATATCTATTTTAACGTAGTTCACCAGTGAGCTGCGCACCACTAGTGAGCTGCGCAGTCCAGAACCACATAGTAAATGCGGTAAATTACAACTTAATATCTCAACAACCCTAGTCTACAGGAATCTTTCCTTGAGCCTAAATACTCTCTATGTAGTGTCTAGCAATTTACCTAAGCTTAAGGAGTTTCTCTGTCATAATTATCAAAATATATTAATATCGAGCTTTTGCGTTCGTAATTTTCGGTAAATTTGGAAATGATAATCACCTAGCCTTTCGATGTCCTTGAAATTGATATACAGTACTAATAAGTCTTATCGATTGTTATCGGTAGGTAACTAGATAGAACAAGTGTGCGGTTGTTAAGATATAAATGTAACATATATCGCATTTACTAATATGTTCCGGACTGCGCAGCTCACTAGTGGTGCGCAGCTCACTGGTGAATTACGTTAGTTTTCTACATTTATTAATAATCGATTATACCTAAAACTCCAATTATGCCTCTTATTCTGATATAGCCCGTAACTAAGTCTATGCTAGATAACGTATTTCCTAAGCGAGCTGGCCACCTAAACGAGCTGGCCACCCCAAAACACCATAGTAAATACGAGATATTCTACACTGATATCTCAACAACCACGTTTTTATTTTATTTTATTATTTGCCGATAGATGTTGATAAGGCTTTTAAGCACTATATATTAATTTTAACGAAATCTGAAACCTACATTGTTACGGTATCAAAAACTACGTTGGCTAGGAGCCAAAAATATAAATATTTGATTATATCTCAATTATTAAATTATAGAAATTCTTTAAACTCCCGTTAGAGACTAAATACCACCTAAAGAGCGTTATATTTCAAGGGAAAGTCCCTATAAACTACCGTTGTTGCGATACTATGTTGTAATTTATCGCGTTTACTATGGTGTTTTGGGGTGGCCAGCTCGCTTGGGAAATACGTTATAGGTAAGGGAGATAGAATCCTGCCTATACTAAAGCGTATATGATATATAATAGTATTATAGAAGACTAATATTTAGTCTTCTTATAGACTACTAATATATATAATTGGCCTAGTTACCAAGAGTCTAGGAGTTTAGCGAGGATAGTGATACTATAGCTAGTATATAATTTAGACCGGTTCCTATTATATCTTATACGTATATTAAAGGTTATAATATGTTCTAAATATTAGTCTATAGGTACAATAACTTAAATTAACTACCAAAAATGCATATTCCAGTGGCTTAATAGATTATTAGGTATACTAATAATATTATAAAAAGATTTAGTAAAGGTTAGGATAAACATATCGTTATATTTAGTATATAGATTAATCATTAAATATTCCTTACCCAATTACATAAGTAATAGTATTCTTTTAATACAATATATGTAACCTTATATATACCTCTACAACTGTATATATAATATTTATCCCGATGTTGCCTACACACTATATCCCCCTAATATTATTATGTACAGAAATTATATTTTAAGACTTTCTATATCGAGTAATAAGGTTAAAGTCTAGATTTCTCTTGTACTTCGTTTTCACGTGGTGGCCCTACCCTATACCATACTAGAACCGTAGATTATATTTTATACCTTAATTAGAAGTCGCTCTATTTTAAATATACTAGTAATATTTATTAAATGTTTGCTAAACGCATAGATTGTATCGTAACTACTTTATAATAAAAAACCATAAGTACTAATATATAAGGATTATGATATAACCATCGAGGAAAAACCTAGTTTAAAGATAATAAAAAGCATTAGTATTTAGACTTATCTAGGCTACTTTAAGTAGTACGCTTAATTATTTTAGGCTAGATTAAAAGGTCCCTCAGATTGACCGTATAGACCCTCGGAGCTTACACTAAGCGTAATTAGGCTAGCTATAGTAACTATATTTCTAATGTATTAATCGGTAGAATTATCTATGGTGATAAACCATAGGTATTTCTATTCACTATATAACCACCTAATAAAAATTAAGTCACTACCGTTTCTACTACCAATAACTAAGTAGACCTAGTAGCTTATTACCTCTAGGATACATATATTTACTATATAACGTGGTCTCAGGCACTGGGAATAGCTTCGTCTACTGCCTAGGGTGTGTGGTCTAGGCTAGGAATGCCTAGTCTAACCGGCTTAGGAAGCGTCGGGAGCTTTCTAAAATGCCTTAGAACGGAACATATTATACGTCCCCCTACATAGGAATTATGCCATAATATACGGGAAATTCTCACTTTCTTATGCCCTTTTCTAAAATTTAACGTAGAATAGCTAGATTCCTTCAAATCCGCTAAGTTTTAAAATCAGCCTCTATTTCCTAATTAGGACTAGCACCTTTTATAAATTATTTAGTGGTCGGTACTTTATTTAATAAGAGGGTTATATAGTAAATGGAAGTGTCCTAGGGGTAATAAACTACCATAAAATACCAAGTCCACTTAATTGTTAGTAAGAAATAGTAGTGACTTAATTTTATTAAGTAGTTATATAGTGAATAAAAATACCTAAGGTATATAACTATAGATAACTTTTACCCATTAATATATTAGAAATATAATTACAACAGCTAGCCTAATCAGGCTTAGTGTGAGCCCCGGTGATCTAAATAGTTAACTTAAGGGTAATTCTAATCTAGCCCTTACTTTAATACTAATTACGTATCTAAGAGAATACTTAAGATTTTAGTTCTATCTCGTCATGAAGTCTATCTTTCTATAGGTAAAATATAGTATATTACTATCGATAAATTCTCTATAAGTCGTATAAAGAGGACTAGAACTCGCCAATAAAGAGACTTCTACGGTCGCTAACTAGATTTATAGGTACACCTATATCTAGTACTAATTTATTATAGAATAACCTAGTAAGGTTATAGGTATAACGTGTCCTGCAAGCGAGCGCCGCACCCACTTAGTAGATTTACCTTTATTATTCAATTTTTTCAACCCACATGAAAAAATAAAACTAAAGCTATTCAGACCTCTCTAGGCAATTGTTTCTCTTATACCTAGGCGTTTTACATAAACTGCATCCCTGTAGGCGCCTCTCATTATTTCGATTCTGCGTTAGGGATGAGCCGCCGGCCTGGTTGAGTACAGTTTTATCCACATATCCTAGCCCACCTATATAGGCTATAGCTTCTTAGAAGTAAACTACCTTAGAACGCTATTTGAGCTATCAAACGTCGGCTTTTACGCATAGTCTTAGCATTTACGGCGAGTAAATCGCTTATTTGCTAGCGCGCAATAGTGAAGCTATAGAGCGAGTTAGCACCCTCTTTCTATTTAGTCAATAGCATCACCTAGACGCCGGGAGTTATCGACAGCGAGCTTCCAAATAGATAACGCTTATCTCCTTATATCATTTACCGTACGAGGCTTCTTCGGGGTGAAATTACGGCTCGAATCGCTATCACGGCTAGGGCTAGGTGGTCTTAGGGACGTGGCTAAGCGAATATTATGCTTCTAAATAACGTGTTATAGATTAAAAAGGATAATACCGGCGCCAGCGAAGCTATTTATAATAGTCTTCGGCTTATATATCTTAATTCTCGACGTCTAATATACCTTAAGAAAGTCGGTCTTACTAATTCGGGTAATACTAAGCCTAGTCTACAATTCGATAACCTTACTATATACCTGTTTTAACACCTAAAATATCCGACATCGAGAGGTTATAGGAGATAAGATAAATACACTAGTATCTAAATTAGTATAATATTATTTTTAGCGTAGATCTCGTTAAATTAGGAGGTAATATAGCTACTATATCTATCAAGTATTAATAGCCGACACCCTCCCTTCGTCTAGCTAGTAGTCAATAGTATAAAGAGCTTTAAAGCTATTTAAGGCTAGTAGTATCCGTCGTCCACCTATTATCACTAATAGCGAATAGCTAATCATCCGGTAAGGTAGTATCGCTAGTGAACTAAGACGTTATAAAAACCTTGCCTTTAAAAATAACGTATAGTGGTAGCACCTACCCCGACATATTTATCATCTTAATTACTATCACCTATTATCGATTTCTATGCTATAAGAAGGCTTATTAACTATAGGAAGTCGTAATAATTTTTGTAGTGATAGTGAGGCCGAGAGCGAAGCTAGTCTCCTCGAAATTATAGATATTATCACTTACGACACCGTATTTCTTAATCGTAGATCCTACATAGTTAAACTAGCTAGAAATTATCTTTATATCCTCGTATTAAGGTCGCTAGTCATCGTACGTGCGTGAGAACCGGGATATAAGGCCTAGATACCGCTTAACAAAGTGGTAGACCTATTTCTCGCCGACCGTAATATTAGTGCCGTCGTCATGGCCTTCTAGTAATAAATTGGCTACTTCTCTCACTATATTCGGCTAGGGTGCTACTCCTCGTTTATCTGATAAGATTATCTAATTTTCTAGCTTTTCCTCTTCTAAAATTGTCAATTTTTAGTTACTTACGCAGGTTTTTAAGCGGCAGTTAACGCCTACTAGGCGACGGCGGAGGGTCTAGAAGGGTACATCGAAATACCGTGCTAATTAATGAATTAAGTATTTTTTTCTAATTTAATATGACTAAATATATCTGCTAATAGGATCCTACCTTCTAGCTTAGCACATTTTTAAGAGTCTTAAGAGCGTATTAGTGGCATAGTGGGTGGTTGAATAAAGAGAGTCTAATTAATTGACGCGTTTTAGGTGGGGTGCGCCGCTCGCTTATATACGCCGCTCGTATATGAAATATGTTAATATTTAGGTCCTAGACTTATTTATTTACTATTACGTATTTATTTTATTGTGAGTAATAATATATTTAAGGAATAGGTATCTATTAACACCCTTAATCTAGATATTAATATAGACCAATGGCTATTGGGTCTTAAGATAGCCTAAGTTATAAAACCCTCTTGTAACGGTTATATAAAAGTAAACTTCTTACTAGTTTCGTAGTTATAAGGCAAGATAGTAAGAAGTAAAATTATTAACCTTTTAAGGATAGTTGTAAATTCGAAGAGCCTATATAATTATATAATAAATATAGTAACTAAAAGGGCTATTTCATTAATTAATTAATCAAAGTTATATTAACCTACTAGAGCCTAACTAGTATCGTAACAGCTATACTACGCGGTTAGGTCTGGATAAAGAACTCGTAATCTGTACGCCTAATACTATTATAGTATGAAAATAGAGTATATAATAAGCCTAATAATCTCTAGCCTATGGGAATCAGTGTAAATAAAATTAAAGATAAGATATAATAAGTGCGTAGAAAAGCACTATCTACCTCCCTATATCCTCAATTGCGTTATGACTTCCTACCCCGGAAAACCTCCTTAGTTCTTACTGTAGAGAGATTAGGCTCCGTCTCTAAGACTGACTGGCTTTATCATTGATTTAATACTTATTATTGTATTCTAGTTAATGGCTAAATATATTCGAATAACTAAGGCTCTCTCTCCGTCCTTAATTATAGTGTTCGGTGGTAAGTATTAGCGTATTTGGGACTCTACTATATAGCTATAGGTTCTTTAGCTTTGTTATCGAATTCTCTACACTATATGTCTTATAACCAAGTACGCAGAGCAGTGTAGTACGTAAATCTAGCAACGTAGCGGGTTACTAGCGGGTAACTTACAATTTAGTCCTAATTTATATATAGTTCTCTAAACCCATCACCTACTAGGCATTATACGGGCTAGGTCTTTCATGGATACCGAGTAACAATACTAGGTAGAGAGCCGAGTATTTCTATACCGGAGTATTAGACCATTCGTGGTGTTATTAAGCTATAATTAAGTAAAGAGTCACTAAACTTTCTAACTAGTAGACGTAAGTAGCAATATATAATTAACCACGAAGAAGTAAAGTAAACTAAGTATATAAATAGGTGTCCTTATATATCTTTTCCTTCCTGCCCTAGTGTAGGATCTATCCTATCTATAGGTTATCCTGTTTATACGTATAATTATATCCTATAATTGGATATGTTAAGGTTATTTATTATTATATATTACAATAACACCGTTCGCAAGATTATTAGTATCCTATAACACGTCTAGTAGTAGGGTGGTGGCTTATCTTACGATATCAGTGGACTTAGGTTAGCGCGGTCTATAGGACGATCTCGTCGTGCTACTATATACTAATCTATAGTCCGTAGGATAAGGGTTATCCTATACTAATAGATTTTCTCGATATATTAATGGTGGCTATATATAGAGTAAGAAGGGTTCTATTATTTATAGGGGAGAGCCTATTCATTAAGTAAGGTCAAGAAAGATGCCTAGGAAATAGGTGGTATTAGAGGAATATGGAGACTAATTCTTATAGAAATTCTAGGAGAAAAGGCTGTCTAATATAAGGAGTAGCGTAATAGTGAGTTAATACTATAACGTATTAACACCTATATATTATCGATCCTCTATATAAGAGATAATATATACTTCCTAGACACTCCGTATAAGTATTGCGCCGTCTTTATACGGGTACTAATGCCTATATAAGACTTTAGAGAGAACGGAGCCTATTAAAAAACTAGTAGGAAAAGGTAGCTAGCAGGGTTAAAATATAGTAACGTATAGAGAAGGACAAACGATAGGAGAATAAGGGTGCAGCGGAAAAGGGGTATAAGTTAGGCGATTAGGGCTTACGATAATAATAGGATAGAGCTAAAAGCTTCTTAAGTAGGCTTCTTTAGAGCCAAACTTTAGACCTAATCTCGACCTAATATATATATAGTACTATTTAGGAAGGGTTTGGTATTTTTAATATATTTTATATAAAAGGTTAGGTCATATATTTTAAATTATTAATTTTAGTTTTAATACCTAACTTAGAGAAGTCTATTTATAAGTTCCTAATTAATAATACTTACTAGAGCATTATTTACTTATACTATACTATATACTTTATTACAATTTAATAAGGCGTTTTTAAGATAGCCCGTTTATTAATTAATTAAAGTTTTGTTAACCTATTAGAGCCTAATTAGCATATTAAAAGCTATATAGACACTTCTAAGTAAAATAAGAATCTATAACCTATATACCTGATTATACCCTAATATAAATAGGGAGTAGGACTTTTTAAAGTACCGTCCTTAGTACGTAATTAGAAATTTAATTTAATATATATATAAGCCGCTAACCTACCTATATCTATTTATTTTGAAAATATATTTCCTAAGTAAAACGCTATTAAAGTTGATAAATTAAAAATAACATATTTCTAGATATAAATTTCCCTTTTACCCTTTAATACTATACACTCTAAACTTTAGTTAGGCCGTAGTATATAGCTATAAAAGTGCTAGACGCGGTCTTGGTTAATAGGATATTAGCGCTCTAATTACTAGTTTTCCTATCTAAATAAGCCCCTAAGCTACTAAAAGTAATAGACCCTCTTCCTAAGAGATCTACCTTATAGATAGAGTCCGCTTCTACCTCTTCTTTACGTTTATAGGGCCTAAATCGTCTACTTCGTAAGTAAGGCTAGTATATATATTATAATTTAATACGTATTTAAATTCTATTAATTACGGAATTAAGCGGGCTTTATAGGCTTTCTAAGCGCTGTTTTAGTAGAGACTTAATTAAGCAAGCTTATATTTATAATTAGATATACGAAGGCTCCTACTAGTTTCTATTACTTAAGAGGGGTATCGAAATACGAAGGCGAATATCGAGCTTTAAGATTATTTAGTCGGGATTATAAGATAATAAATAGGCGGCGGCGAAGCTATTCCTAATAGTCTCTAATTTAAATATATTAATTCGTACGCATGAGTTTAGATTTAAGGAAGTTTAGCTCATAATAGAGTTAATTCTAACACGTATTTTCAATTTAATAAGCGACTATATAATTATCTTATTACTACAAAATAGTACATATCGAGAGGCTATAAAGGATATAACGAGTGTTGAGGTATATATATTACGATAATATTATTTTTCTTCTAAATTCTATCAAACTCTACTCTAAATAATTTCTGCTACTGCTAAGTATTACAAGTTAATACTTTTCCTTTATCTAAGCGATTATTAAAGGAGAAATAAAGAGCTTTTTAAGCTAGCTAAGGCTAGTTTTATCGGAATTCTATCCGTCTAGACTAACTTTGAATTGCTAATCGCCTAGAAGGCTATCGAACTAAATTTTAATATCGATCTTTTAAATATTATGTATAAGCGAAGCGCCTATCCTAAGAATTTTATATATTTTATTATAGTAACCTAATCGAGATTTCTAGTTTATAAAAGCGCTTACCTGCTATAGAGTTAAACGTGGTACTTTAAACGCCCAAGTCGCGTAAGTAATAAAGCTTATATCTTATTCTTAATAGCCTAGATAGCTAATAAGTACCACTCTCTTACTCTATATTATTAAGAATAAGTACGAGTAAGTAGTATAGTAGGTAGTTAAATATTATATCCTAATTTTCAATTTATTTTTAGGTAGTATAGCGGCTCGTATATAGTAGTAGCTTATATATAAATTATGTTAGGTTATAGCTATATAACGTTTTAACGTATTTTATATACGAGGGGTATATATAAGTGAGCGGCGTACCCTACCTAAAACGCGTTAGTTAATTAGACTCTCTTTACTTAACCACCTACTATGCCACTAATTCGCTCTTAAAGCTCTCGAAATCGTGCAGGGCAAGAGGGTAGGATCTTATTAGCTATCTAGGCTATTAAGAATAAAGAAATAAGCGCTATTTGTGAAGTAGCACGTCTATTTAATATACTAGAGACCTTCTTACGCCGCTATCTTAAGGGCTATAAAACGCGTAGCGAAATACGCGTAAGTAGCTATAAATTAATAGAAATCGAGGAGGAGTCTCTTTAAAAATAGATTAACTCTATAGATTCTTACGGAGCAGCCCCTCGGCCTTCTTCTGTACGAGAAATAGCAGATTTGCTACTCGTAGCGCGTAGATCTACCCCTATTATTTCGGTCGGCGAGAATTAGGTTATAAACTTTATAAAAAGGTATCTAAACCTATTATCTTAGTTCTTAAAATAGTATAATTTTAAGCGTACGTAATATAAAGACCTAAAGATTATTAGAGATTAGTTTTCTCTTAACTAAATAACGATCCTTCCCTATAGTATTAATCCTAACGATATCTATAACTTCGATAAGACTAGTTTTATAATAGGCTTAATTACGACCGTAAAGGTTATTATAAGAAAGGAATACTATAGTCGGCGAGTACTTTTATAACCCGGAAATCGCGCGTAGATAACTATAATTAAGTGTATAAACGCGTTAGGGTAGGCGCTTCCTCTGTGCGTGATTTTTAAGGGCAAAGTCTTTATCGAATCTTGGTTCGAGGGCCTTCCGGACGATTAGAGACTCGAAATTAGTCCTAAGGGGTAGACGTCCGATAAAATTACACTTCGATAGCTCGAAAAGCTCTTTATTCCGTCTACTTCTTCGCGTATAAAGGGGAAGTATAGACTTTTGATACTCGACGGCCACGGGAGTCATTTAACCCTAAAGTTCGATGAAATTTGCGAGAAAAACGATATTATCGCAATTTATATACCTCCGCACTCGTCTTACCTTTTATAGCCTCTCGATATTAGCTATTTTATAGTGTTAAAACGCGTATATAGTCGGCTTATCGAGTCAAAAATACGGGTCGGGATTAACTATATCGATAAACTAGACTTCCTTAAAGCCTATCCGACCGCACGAATCAAGGCATTTAAATCGGAGACTATTAAGAATAGCTTCGCCGCGGCGGGTTTAGTGCCTTACGGGCCTAATCGAGTGCTTTCGAAGCTTAATATCTACCTCCGTACGCTAACCCCCTCCCTCGAGCTAGGGTAGTGAGTAGGAGCTAAAAACGCCTTCGAATTACGTCTAATTATAAAAGCAAGCTTCCTTAATTAAAGCTTTGCTAAAATAGCGCTCAAAAAGCCCACCGAGCCCGCTTAATTCCGCAATCAACTAGGTTTTAAAGGCGTGTCAAATTACTATGCAATCAGCAGCTATTCTCGAGAAAGAAGTAAGCGATTTACGCGCTAAAAACGAGAAGAAGAAGCGAAAAAAGACTCGGTCTAAAAGGCAAATACCTCTCGAAGAAGGTCTCTCAGTTTTAGAGGCCTCTACCTTAATAGCGTAGCCAGAGCAAGCAGTTTTAGCACAAGGATCCTATGAGGCAGGGCTAGCTCCGGCACCTTCTCAGCCGCGTACGAGGGCAAAAACGAAGTGTAGTGTATGTGGAATTCAGGGTCATAGAATGACTACATGTCCTAATAGACCTCAAGTTTAGCTTATTGAATTTAATGGCGTTTTGGTTAAGATAAATGCATTTAAAATTGATAGCTCTGTATAAGCAGAGGTGTCGAATGCTTAGGGGTTATCTTTCGATAAGGTAAGGCTTATATAATATATTATTATATAAGCGACAGTGAGGTGTAATAAGAGTCACGATAGTAGGCGACGGTGAGGTATAAGGATGATTCAATTGATAGATAGAATAAAAGTAGATAATGGTTATTTTGTTTAGGACCCTTCTTCGAGGTCCTATATATAGCTAACCTTCTTACCTAATAGAACGGCGTAGAATTGCGTAGTTCTATAAGGTATTACAAATTATAGGTCAGAAGATCATTAATGTAATAATCATTGATCAGAAGACTTATAGTCTTCGGATCATAGGAAGGTTATTAGGTTTAAACCATTAATAGACCTTCTAGAATATATTATCGAAGGCTATATTAATAGACCTTCTAGGGGTAATAGGTATTAAGCCTTTTGATAATAAGCTTAGATCAAGATAAGATAAGCTTAATGATACGCTTATACTAACACTCTGGTTGGGTGCGCAGCTCGGCCGGGTGCGCAGCCCGACCGGGAAATACGTTAACGTAATTCACCAGTGAGCTGCGCACCACTAGTGAGCTGCGCAGTCCGGAACATATTAGTAAATGCGATATATGTTACATTTATATCTTAACAACCGCACACTTGTTCTATCTAGTTACCTACCGATAACAATCGATAAGACTTATTAGTACTGTATATCAATTTCAAGGACATCGAAAGGCTAGGTGATTATCATTTCCAAATTTACCGAAAATTACGAACGCAAAAGCTCGATATTAATATATTTTGATAATTATGACAGAGAAACTCCTTAAGCTTAGGTAAATTGCTAGACACTACATAGAGAGTATTTAGGCTCAAGGAAAGATTCCTATAGACTAGGGTTGTTAAGATATTAAGTTGTAATTTACCGCATTTACTATGTGTTCTAGACTACGCAGCTCACTAGTGGTGCGTAGCTCACTAGTGAACTACGTTACCTTACCGTCGCTTATATAATATACTATTATATAAGCCTTACCTTATCGAAAGATAACCCCTAAGTATTCGACACCTCTGCTTATAGATATATTACTCGTCTATAATATTAATTATACGTTCTTAGTAAATATGTTTATAGGTAGTGTGAGACTACGTAGTCTCTAAGTTTAGGTAGGTAAGCGAGGTAGATAGCCTAGTTACGCGTGTAGTATAATATAATTGTATTATATAAAGAAACTAAACGCTAGCCCGTTCTACGGCCTAGCGAGAAATACTTATATATAGACTAGCCTAGTCGAGGGCTGTAATGGAGTGCACCCAGGTCAATACACGTCTCACCAACTAGGCCAAAAAGACCACTATGTCAGCCGTCAGGCTGACATGCCTGGGACCGATATATATACTACTCAGTACGCACAATTGAACCCGTGGATCAGCCACGCCGTTACAATTATCCCCTCCTTTCCAAAGGGGCATGTCCCCATGCCCTCGCTAAGCAGGCGTACCGACCCTCCTATACCCTCGCTAAGCAGGCATACCGATGGCTCTGTTCGCGTACACCTCTATTTTCGCGTAGGCGTACCGATTCTCGCGTACCCCCGCTAAGCAGGCGCACCGATGGCTCTTTCGCGTACCCTCTATTATGGCGCAGGCGTATGGATCCTCGCGTACCCTCTATTTTCGCGCAGGCGCACACGAGACATGATCAGCTCAGCAGTATAGGCACGTAGGCCCCCAAGCGTAAACTAGGGAACGGGGGACCCCACGAAGTGCGGGGTATGGCCGTCCTTTGAATTTCTTGTAAGCCCAAGTCGCACGCAAACGGATTCGAACCTCGACCTCCGCGCGTACAAGAATAGACCTTTGACGGCTGACATATTGTAATGGAGTGCACCCAGGTCAATACACGTCTCACCAACTAGGCCAAAAAGACCACTATGTCAGCCGTCAGGCTGACATGCCTGGGACCGATACATATACTACTCAGTACGCACAATTGAACCCGTGGATCAGCCACGCCGTTACAAGGGCGGTGAGACCCTCGCCTAAGGTATCGTTTTCAATATATTCTACGTCCTAAGATATCTAACAATACCTTAGGCCGAGTCAATACCCTTAGTTAGGTAGAGGTCCTAAGACGGAATCCTAGCCTCTATTATAATCTTTGTCTCTAGACTAGTATAACGTATTTTATAAGCGAGCTAGCCACCCTACTAAAAATGCTACTATTAAATTGCAAAAATTTGCACTATAACGCTATATAATTAAAAATAAAGCTATTTAGGCCTCCCTAGGCACCTATTTCTCTTATGTCTAGGCATTTTATAAAGACTATATCGCTATAGCCTCCTCTTATTAGCCTAATTCGGCGTTAGGGGTAAACCACTATCACTACCTAGACCTACTTTATTGGCTATTCCTAGACCTAATACCACCTCTATAGCTTCTAAAACTAATATACCACCTTTATAAGCTATTCGCTTCCTTATACGCTTCTTGTTTTAGGCAGTTCTCGTATTAGCGGCGCGTAATTCCTAGTTTTCCTAGCGTAAAATAGCCGCGCCTTATAAAGCTAAATAGGCGCCTTTTACGATCTACTTACACGCTTTATCTACGCGCGATAGGTTCTCTTATTATAATTTCTTAATAGAAGAAGCCTACCGGCGAACGTACTTCACTATATATAGCGTCTTTAGCGTAAAATTAAGGCTAGAATCGCTATCACGGCTTAGAGGGAGAGGGAGTATATAAAGTCGGATATTAAGCTTTAAAACCACGCGTATTAAGTCCAAAGGCACTAAACTAGTAGCTACGAAGATATTCATAATAGTTTATAATTTAAATACTACTTTCTAGCCTAAGGATAGGCTAGAAGGAAGTCGTATTTATCGATTTAACTTATACTAACCTTTACCTACGAATTTATAAGGTTAGAATATACCTTTTTTAATACTATAAAATAGCCGATATCGAGAGGTTATAAAAGATAAGACGAATACGAAGCAACATAAATTAATATAAAATTATCTTACGAGTATATCGTATGGAATTTAGCTAAAACGTGGCTACTATAGCTATCGAGGGTAAGAAGCCGATACCGAACCTTCTTTCGGCTAGTAGTCGACAGAATAAAGGGGTTTAAAGCTATTTAAGGCTAATAGTATTATTTATCTACCCGTTATCACTAACTACGAATCGCTAATCGGTCGGTAATTACGTATCCTTAAACTATACCGATATAAAAACCTTGCCTTTAAAAATAACGTGTAGCGGTAACGCCTACCCTATCGTATTTATTGCCTTAATTATAGTGACCTACTCGCGATTTCTAGGTTATCAAATAGCTCTCCGACTAGTGCTTCTTCGTATTATAACCTTAGTAGTAGCCGTCAGACTAAGAGCGAAGCTAGTCTCGTCAAAATTATAGATATCTTTATTAGCAATACTACACTTCTTAATTATAGACTTCACGAAGTTAAACCACGTTCGTTATGCCTTTACCCTCGTATAATACTCGCCGGTAGTCGTACGATCATAAGAATCGAGTAGAGAGGTTAGGGTATCTTTTAACTAATTTTTGTACCTAATTTTTGCCGACCGTAGGAGGGGGGTTAGGACCGCGCGTTCGGGGTAGTATATTAGCTATATCTCGTATAGTATCGGGCTAAGGGGCTACTCCGCGATTATCTAATAAGACAATCTATTTATAAAGCGATTGCTTTTTAAGAGCAGTCAATTTACGGCAATTTACGCATAACTCGCCGCGGTAGGTAATACTATTTAGACGCGTCGCGAGAGTAGTGCGGGGGACGTTAAAAACCTCCATAGCTTTACGTATATAGCTAAATTTCTTATCCTTAATAGCCTATATAGCTAATAAAAGTTTATTCTCTTGCTCTACACGTTTTTAAGAATTTTAAGAGCGAATTAGTGGCATAGTAGGTGGTTAAAAATAGCGAGTCTAATTACATACGGAATTTTTCGTTAGGTGGCTAGCTCGGTAGGGAAATACGTTATAGTAATTAACGACTTTTCTAGAGGTCCTATAATAGCGATGTACGCAATAGTATAGAGATACTAAATATTTATCTCTTTCTCCTAGAAAGTGTATAAAAGCACTTAATAGTATAAAAATAATAGCTACCTACGAGATTAGTCTTCCTCGCGCGATATTTTATAGTAAACTTACGGAGTTAAAAATATAATTTACGTTACCTATCTACTATTGATATTAAGCTAGTTTATAAATATTTAGAGGGTAAAAGTACCTCGTTAAGATACTTACTACCCTTTATATACTTTCTTTTCTCTATTATTTAAACAGCTAAACGATAGCGAAAGGTAGGAATCTTAATCTAGTATCGAATAGTAGAGTTCTATCCTACTAACCTCTTTTAGCAAGAATACTATAGGATACTATATCCTATTAATATCTAGCTATAATATAAATCCTAGCTATCCTAAGATTATATATATTCCGTTAATATAGATATATTTTTATAGATTAAAATACTAGAGCACCAAAGCTTATTAAAAATGACTAAGAAATCCGTAGAACGCTTACGTTTCTTTATTAAAGAGAATAATACTCTTAAGCTTCTTACTATTCTTTGTTCCTTAAAAGATGAAAGTTAGGGGTAATTAAGCTATACTCTTAGATAAATTGGCAATAAAAGGTATAAAATCTTAGAAGTCTAACTTAGTCCTAGTAAAATATATATTTTATTAGTTTTAGGTATAGCTATACCTATAGTAGTATTTATACCTAATAGATATACTTACTCTATATAGGCCTCACGGTTTAATAAGAAGATTAGGATATTATTAAGGTACGCTACGTAAACGATATTAAGAAGCCCGCTTAACGCTATATAGATATAGTTCTAAAAGGTAGCCGGTATATTCGTTAGGCTAAACATATATTACTATATATTTAAAGTGGCTGAAGCGAGTGCGAAAGGATACACCCTACTCTTCCGGTCTATAGGTCCTAACCTATTATAACTACTAACTAATAAATATTAAATTTAGCCTAAGGCATAGAGTAGTCTCCTAGGACGTACGGCGAAGAGATATGTTAGGTCCTTACCGCCTTTAGTATAGCTAGTCCGTATTTAGTTAATATTTCCGCTAGTCCTCGAGGGGCCGGAGCTTCTCTCCCTCACTGTTAGTCTCTTAACTAATAAATCTATTATTTATTGCTTGTTTATTTCCCCTATTAAGAGGTCTCTCGCTATCTTTTATTATAATAACGTATTTCCTAAGCGAGCTAGCCACCCAAACGAGCTGGCCACCCTAAAACACCATAGTAAACGCGATAAATTACAATATAGTATCGTAACAACGGTAGTTTATAGGGACTTTCCCTTGAAATATAACGCTCTTTAGGTGGTATTTAGTCTCTAACGGGAGTTTAAAGAATTTCTATAATTTAATAATTGAGATATAATCAAATATTTATATTTTTGGCTCCTAGCCAACGTAGTTTTTGATACCGTAACAATGTAGGTTTCAGATTTCGTTAAAATTAATATATAGTGCTTAAAAGCCTTATCAACATCTATCGGCAAATAATAAAATAAAATAAAAACGTGGTTGTTGAGATATCAGTGTAGAATATCTCGTATTTACTATGGTGTTTTGGGGTGGCCAGCTCGTTTGGGTGGCCAGCTCGCTTGGGAAATACGTTAGTATAATCTATTCCTTTCTAAGATACAAGGGTCTGAGTTATTCTAAGAGTAAATATATAGTAGTAAGTTAGTAATTCGCTAGGAAGCCGCTTATCTAAAATAATATAAGAGTATAACTATCCAGTAGTAGTAGCTATAGTAGCCCTTTTAGTTTATATTCTACTTTACTAAGCTCTTATATTAGGGTCTAATATTAATAGCTAAGATAATATTATGATTCTATAACCTAGGAGTTATTAGTGTAGTTAGATATTCGGCGGATATTGAAAGCTTCTCTTCTTTCTAGTCTATCTTCATAACTAATAAATTGCTATTATTACCTACTTCTACCCTACCTATTAATAGATAATAATTGTAAGTAGTACGCGATAAATCCTATATTATTAAGTTGATTAATAACTAACGATATTAGCTTTAGCTCTGCTATTAAGATTTATATTTTAATATTATTCTATATAGTAATTATAATATATAGGTTAACTATAGTCCTAATTTATCTTAAGGGGTTAGCATTCCGGCTTCTATATTAATTATCTAGCTTTTCCTTATTATACTATTACGAATTAGAAGCTAGTGAAAATTTTAAGTGTCTCCGTACTTCTAGTAGTCTATAAATTCGTAAATAAAGTAGCTATTTAGTTTTATAGGGGTATAGTATCGTTTCGCTAGTAATTATATAGCTTTATATTAGGCTCGCGTTCATTTAATATAATTGAGTATTTAGATTTTAATTACTATCTTATCCCAAATTTTTAGTAGATAATGTATAGTATTTTAAATACGCGATTAAAGGTAAAGCTAAAATTTAGTAAAGACCTTAAGTCTATGGTAGTCCTCTAATAGTACTTTAAAATATCATCTAAACTATAGAAGGTAGGAGTTAAAATCGCTTAAACTTTGGTTTAGGCTTTGTTAAGGTTCTTATAAAGGGGTAGGGATATTAGCTTTTAGTATAACTAAGTTAAATGGTAACGTAAGGGTCTTTTACCTAAATAAGTCCTATATTATTTTATAAGGGATTCGATAGGATTCCGCTTCCTCTTCGATATAATATTGCTATCTTTTATAGTAGTGGGAGCTTATATATAGTAGTACTAAGCATCTTTCTATCGTCTAATCTATATTTATAAGGTATATCTATATATCCTAAAGGTTATTTATTAAGCTAGCTCTAGCGGTATTATATTGTTTAATATATCTTAAAAATTAGAACCTTTATATTTCTAGTAGCTCGTCTTTATTTAGATAATATAGAAGAGCGTTAATAGCGATATAATATCGATTTCTTAGTTATATAACCTATCGCTTCTTTAAATACCTTTTTCTAAGTAAATAACATTAGAAAGTGCTTTAAGGCGCTGTATCTTAGCGATATATTTATTAATTTATCTAGAGGTTATAGAGCAGAGTCCCGAAGACGCTAGGCACTTCCTAGTGCTTGCTAACACCGTCGAGGGTGGAGAGAACCTTAATAAGCTAGCTATTCGAATATACGTTGCCGGACTAGGCTATTGGCCCGGACCGGCCTAAAATAGCAATCGAGGCTAAAGTGAGGATATCGGAGAACGGGGTCTGATCTTGCCTAGTGCTTACTAGGTAGGGTTTTTGATACGGAGGTGTATATATGTCTCGTGAGAAGGAGGACATTAGAGAGGTAGAGGTGCATCCACGCATTCATTTTGTATTTATTGCTTATTAGCGTTGAATTTTTTATTTGTACTACGGGTTTTATAGGTTTTATAGGTCTAGCTTATATATACGGGCTAGTGCTTCCACTTTTTAAGAACCAGCCTCACTTTTTGTACTAGAGTATAATTAGGTGTTCGGGACACGAGTTCTTACTTCACCGGATAGAAGCGCCTACATAGCTATTACGATACTAGTTAGGCTCTAATAGGTTAATAGAACTTTGATTAATTGATTGATTGATGTAAAATATATTTAAGTTCTAGTTTCTTTTATTAAAATATCTACATTTTAATAAACAATTGAGTGTCACTTTTTATTAAGTAGAATTATTCCACCTTAAAACCAAAAGTCTAGTAGGTTTTCTACAGTTTATAAATAAACTTTTGTTATCTTCTATATTGTTGGTTCGCTATCGATAATTTAGTTAAATACTAAATAATTTATGAATATCACAACGAAATTAGAGAATTAAAAAGCTATAATATTAATTATATAGGAACTTTCTATTTTTAGTCATTATAACCTAGCAAGTATTTTAAAGCTATATTTATTAATAATAGAAGATTTCTACTTTAGGCTACTAATACTAATTTTTAAATAGTTAAGTATATAGATCACTTAAAAGATTTTGTAATACCTCTATAACTTATTTAACCTACCCTTATAAGAAAAGGTAAGGACTTCGTGGGTATATAATATTAATTACCTACTAATATTATAATATAATATATAGATATTCCGTAATTAGCTTTATTTTGTTTTAAATACACTTGTATCTATTTATCCTCTTCCTATATTTAAATATAATAGTAAATTTCTTTTTATTACCTATACTCGGACTATCTATATAGCTATTAATTATCGAAGAAATAATGGATATTTAATAAATAGAATACGCACCGATCTAGATTATAGCTATTAACTAACTAGAGTTAACTAATATTAGATAAGCTCTAATACTAACTCTACCCTAAAGTAATATAATAAACCATCTATTTAGTTTATCGTGTTTTATTTCTATTTAATATAGGCAAAGGATTATACTTTTATTCAAATTTTAGGCAATAGTTATGATTTATTACCCTCTGAATTGTAAGTGTCTTTACTAATTAATATAATATATATATCAAGACGAGTTTACGTATAAATAAAAAATAAGATAATGTCGCTTTTAGTCTATCTATATTAATAACAATTAAGATATATAATATATATATAGCTATCGTAATTTAAATCCTTCAATAAATTAAGTAATAATATTGTTAGCTTACTACACTTTAAATATTTTTTAAATAAGTAATTAATAAAGCTAAATAGAATATATACCTAGATTTGTAGATCTCTTTATCTTTTACATAAAACATTATAATCTTTATATCTAACTAATATTGGTATACCATTTTATAGTAGGTTTTCGACTTATATGTAGGGGTGATAGAGACTTAGGTAGACAATGTATTAAAAAGTAGGAAGTGCTATGCCAGGATACTAAGTGCCGCCCTCTAAACGAGGCCACTAATAATAGGTAATGTATAATAAGGAGTCTTAATTATTATCTTATGAATAGTCCTTTATAATAATATTTTCTAGACTAAATTACCTACTTCTAAATCTTAACGTATTCAGTAAGCTAGCAGCCTAACCCTAGACCTTATATATATATATATGTTTACTTAGGGCCGTTTTCTAACCTTTCCCTAGCCTTTTATTGACCGAAAAGAAAAACGGCTTGTCGGCCTTACCTTATTGAACTAGGAGTTAGGTTTATAATTCTTTTAACTATATTTATATAGGAGAATATTATGTATGAATATCATTTGATATAGAAATTTGTGTTTTATAACTCACTTAAGGGTCCCTTACTAACTTCTCCTATCGACGGAGCTATATATAATATAGTAATTTTGCTTCTAATCTCTTCCGATCGTAACCTTTTACTCTTTTCTATAAGTGTATAGTATAATAAGATCTATTAGCCTTGCCTTACGTGTCCTTTTCGTTTAAGGTTATAAAACTTATTATTATGTAAGCGACTATTCTATATATTTAGCCTAAACTTAGGCCTAGGGGCATTTAGGAGTAAAATAATATAAATATATTTAATTGATTTATTTAGATATAATAATATAGTTCTATCCGTATAGTCCCGTTATATTAGCAATCTATCCTAAAGGCTGCGCCTTTAATTCCTCCTCTAATAATAAGCTTATTACTAGCTCTATTCCTATAATACTGTAAGACTACGTAGTCACTAGGGTCTTATAGCGGAATAGGTTATTCCTATTGGCCGTATTAGTCTATTAAAATTATGCAGAGCAAAAACCTCTATCCTTAGAAGGGCGTATAGCCGATAGGTTCTTAACCTTTAGAAAACCTATCGTATATACTCGATGTAGTGTATGTTATATTAGTAGAAGATAAGAAGATCGTCTAAATAGATAATATAGAACTAATTAAGGAGATTGCAGAGAGCTTAATTAATATATTCTTAGAAGGTAGCTAGGGTATTCACTAGCCTGAATTGTATAACGGTATATTTAATATACCTATACTAAGTACGAAAGGCTATTTTCTATTCGTCTTTTCGAAATTGGATCCTATAATAGGCGTCCTAGAGATCTAATTAGGGAAAGATCTTAGTACCTAATAGTCGATCTATTATCTCGCTTACTAGCGGTAAAGGGTAGCGATCCTTAATAGTGATATTATTGAAATTTTAGTAATTATTATATAATTATAATAACCTATCTTTCTTCTTAATAAAAATAATCGGTACGCCTATAGGTCTTTAGGATAGTCGGATCTATTCTTTCGCTAATATATTATCGATATAATTTCTTAATATCTCTAGTTTGTTTAAAAAGAGTAACGTATTTCCCTAGCGAGCTAGCCACCCCCACCGAGCTAGCCGCCCCAAAACACCATAGTAAATGCGATAAATTACAACATAGTATCACAACAACGGCAAGCTATAGGGACTTTTCCTTAAAATCTAATGCTTTTTAGGTGGTATTTAGTCTCTAACGGAAGTTTAAAGAATTTCTATAACTTAGTAATTAAGATAGAATCAGATATTTATATTTCTAGCTCCATTTTCGATACCGTAACAATGCAAGGTTTCAGACTTCGTCAAAAGTAATATATAGTGTTGAAAAGCCTTATCAACATCTATCGGTAAATAATTAAATAAAATAAAAACGTGGTTGTTGAGATATCAGTGTAGAATATATCGTATTTACTATGGTGTTATGGGGTGGCCAGCTCGCTAGGGAAATACGTTATATAAATTAGCTAATAGGGTAGTTAAGTTCCTTCTTATATAATAATACTATAATCTAGATACGGCGACTAGGGTAGTTTACCTATATGTATTTTGTTAAAAATATTTTCGAAGTCCTTATATACTTCTAGGATAGTCTAGCCGATATTAATTATAGTATAAAGGAAAGAAACTAGCCTATTTATATATAATAGGCGTAGATATATAGCTATAACGAATACTTTAAGCATGGCTTTATTATAATAAGCTATAGCTAATATTCCTAGGACTCGTAAGGCTTATTACTACGGTAATTCTATATATTCTCCTTATAATTAATATCAGGGTTGACTAAACTAAGCTAATTATACATAAGAATTATATCGTATCCTTAGATATCGACTACTTCGTATATAGTAGGGTCTTCTCTTCTAGTTCTAGCACTATTAGTTTTCTTAAGGGTTATCTTATACGCGCTAAATAACTATATTATCTATTTATTGATAGCCTAGACTCTTCGCGGTATAGCTTAGCTGCCTAGGAGGTGCTACTTAGCCTATCTTTTATTTATAAAGCTTACTTTAGCTCCGCTATCTACGAGAATCGAGATAGGAATAGCCCTATTAGCGAGGCTAATAACTGCTTAGTAGATAATCGCGTTCTTTCCTTCTAGTCTTATCTTAATAGCCTATAATATAATTATAGTGAAATTCACTAGGGCTACCTATTTTTGAGCACTTCTATAGTAGATACCTTAAGGCCTATTTTCGTCCTTAGGTATGTCTAACATATATAGCTATATACTACTCTCTAGTAGTAGAGGCCTAGTATAATTATTACTATTATCACTATTATCACTATTATCACTATTATTATTAATCTCTATTAGATTATTAGACTTATCGACTAGCTCCTTGGTATCACTAGTTCCGTCTATATTAACCTTATTAGACCTTTTATCCTTCTCTTCCTTTACTACCTTAATCCTATCTATAGAGAAGAACTTTTATTCTCCTTTGCCTCCCGCTCTTAAGGTTAACCCTTAAAGTATAAAGAAATTTTATAAGCTCTTTAATTATTTTGGACTTTATACGACGGCGGCGATAATAGTAGATATTTCGAGTAGTACTTAAAAGTCGCTCTACGCTAGCACTAAATGCTAGAATCGAGAGAATATCCCGCGTAAGAGTAGCGATTATGAAAAAACAGCCTTCGTGCTTTTCCTAGAACTAGAGAGGCTTAGTATTAATAGTATCTAAAAGGAAGTTAGTACTAGATAGAAGTAAATTATGTTGATACTTACTACTATTAAGACACTAAGTCGTTTTATCCCTATTTAGCCTTACCTACGATTTATATCCACTTGATATCTTATTTAGCCTCGAGCTTATCCTTAATATAGAGTAAGAGCTTAAAGCACCTAGACTATATAAGATATACTCTTAGTAATATACTAGGGCTTCTTAGAAGGAGCTCTAGTATTTATCCCGCTAGTATTTATCCTAATAAGGAATATTAGAACTGATTATATAGATATACCCTTAAATGTCATTTATCTACAAAGTATATACTTTCTCTATAGAACTCGCTTCCGCTAGAGCTACTTTATTAACTTTTTAAGATAATTAAAGAGTACGTTATAAATCTTAAATACTAGATATATAGTGATATCTCGAGTATTTAAAAGCTTAGTTATATAGTTAAAATACAGCTTACTAATATATAGAAGATAGTCGATTTAGCGCTATTCCTTATTATTTAGTAGTATTTCTTTATAATTATACTCGATATAAAAGGGTAGAAATACCATATAAAGTCGCTTTACCCGATAAAGTATTAGAAATATTAAATTCTAATAAGTCCTTACGTCTTATATTAGGATAACCTTTAGCTCCTTTATTTAGAGTATATAAAATATCTTATAGCGTTAGGGGCTTATATTGATATATATCGCGAGATATTGGATTTAAGGTATAATAGATTTCCCGATTATAGCGTCGCGCGTTAGCCTAGGCTAATACTAACTATTTTTTAGTCTTCGTCTCCGTAGTATTATTTATACGAACTACCTTTAGATAACTAAGAAGCTAATTAAGACTTAGCTAGATAACGTAAGTAAGATAATGAGTTTAGATAATAATAATATTTAGTAAAGCTTACTAAAGAGAGTCGACTAAGGTCTTATTATTTAATATATTATTAATTATTAATCTAAATATCCGTGTCTTCTATCTTATATTTTAATATTATCTTAAAAAGAACAATACTTAGATTTAATCTACTATATAAGCTTAAAAGGGGCTGAAAAAATCCTTAAATTTAATAGTAGTAGTCGAAGAATAGACTATTGGCGGTTTATAATAAGGACTCGTAATCGCTCACAAATCATATTTATAGATGGGATTATTAGAGGTAAAGGTATAGAGTAAGCCTTTTTCATTAGACTACGGAATATCGGATACTTAATAAGATAGAAGGAAAGCCGGTTAAGGGTAACAAATTACAAGATCTATTCCTCCTAGTCTAATTAAGAGAAAGGAGTGTGTGTTAGTATTTCTAAATATTAAGTTTAGGATATATTAGTAGAGTAAAAGTAAGACTATAACTAACAATATACTACTTTTTTAAGAAAGCTTATAACCTCTCTATTTTTCCTTCCTATAGACCTTTAATAGCTTATAGGTTTTTGTCGAGATCATGTGACCTTGTTGGTCATATGACCCTGGATGGTCCTGAGAGTAGTCAGATAGTCCCCGAGGGGTTGGAGCTTCTCTCCTTCCCCGTCCGTGTCTTAGTCAACAAATCATCATTTATTGACCGTTTCTTTCCCTCGTCAAGAGTTTTAGATACTTTACTATAGTTAATATACCCTAATAACCTTTTTAACCTAGTCTAATAAAATAAGGGTGCTTAAGGGTCTTCTTGTAGCGCTTATATATAACCTTTCGTGGGCTATCTATAATTTAAGTAACTTAGTAAAAGCTATTCTTGTCAATATAAGCGTATTATTAAAAAGCTTATCTTATCTTGATCTAAGCTTATTATCAAAAGCTTAATAACTATTACCCCTAGAAGGTCTATTAATTGTTTAAACCTAATAACCTTCCTGTGATCATTACATTAATGGTCTTCCGACCTATCTTGTGACCTATAATTTGTAATACGTTATAGAACTACGCGATTCTACGCGATTCTATTAGGTAAACTGGTCAGCTATATATAGGACCTAAAAGAAGGGTCCTAAATTCCAAGAATCATCATCTATAATTATTTTTCAATCAATTGATCTACTTCTATCTCATACCTTACTATCTCACCGTCGCCTACTATCGTGACTATTATTTCACCTCATCGTCGCTTATATAATATATTATTATATAAGCCTTACCTTATTAAACATAACCCCTAAGCACCACGTCACCTCGTGCTCATAATTCTAAATACTAGTATAGCGGGCTATATTCTAGTAGATCTTACTTTTCGCCCTATAATTAGTTTATAGCCACTCCTTAACCTATTTAGTATATTCTATAATGTTATAAAGAATAAAGGCTTTTCTCTAGTCAGGCCTAATATAGGTAAAACAAGGAGGGATAAGGTAAGGATTATTCAGTTAAAGAAAATCATTATAAAAGTTATAGAATATAGCCTAGCTACTAGATAGAGTCGCTAGGTAATTCGATAGCATAAGATATAATACGTCACCTATATCTCTATTATAAACAGAGGATAGAAGATTAGAGTGCTAGCTTTAAGAATAGGGCCTTAAGGAGAATAGCTTAAGGATAAGGGGATAGGGATATAGATAATACCTATAAAGTCTAGGAAGTTAGCTCCTAAATAAAATTGATATAACTAGGAAGAAAATATAGATGTTAAAACGAATATATTAAATAAAATAGCTATTAATTAGCTAGATAACTATATTTATATAGGTCTAACCTAACGGAACCTAACAGGATCATAGGAAGCCTAAAGAAGACCTAAAGAAACCTAAGAAAACCTCGAAATAACCTAATAATAGCCTAATAATAACAACCTAATTCCCGCCCTAATTTTTAAAATAGAGCTTGTAAAATATTTTATTATACGTTAATTTACCTCTATTTTTAATAATATTTTTAGTCTTAATAGATATAACTCACCCTGTTTCCTACCCTTCCCCTATATATTTATATAAAATTAAGATATATATAGGTAAATTAATAGCTATTAATTTAGTATATAGGTGAAATATATTATTTAAGTAAGTTTATGAGCGGTTTAAGTTAAATATATATATTCTATATATATATTAACCACTATAAACTAAATCACTTAATTACTATAATTTATTAATTTCTATCTACTCCTTAATATATCTACTTAATTAATTAACCGCTATATAGCTATATTTAGTGAGGAGCTGCTATACTAGTAGGGTAGTTATAGAGGAGATAGTTTTTTTAGTTAAAAAACCAAAGTATCTAGCCGTACGTAATTATTATGGATATACTAACGTATTTCACATGCGAGCCGCCCACTTAACCTAACCTATCAATTTCAAATGTAATTATCTCAACCAAAACGTCATTAAATTTAATAAGCTAAAAAAGAGTTCTATTAGGACATATAGTCAATTTATGACCCTGAATTCCACATATACTGCACTTCGGTAAGGCTCTTATACGTGGCTATAAGGGTGTCGGAGCGGATTCTACCTTACGCGGTATTTGTGCTAAAACTGCTTGCACTAGCTACGCTACTAAGGTAGAGGCCTCTAAAACCGAAAGGCCTTCTTCAAAAGCTTTTTGCCTTTTAGACCGAGTCCTTTTTCGCTTCTTCGTCTCGTTTTAAACGCGTAATTCGCTTACTTCTTTCTCGAGTAAAGCCGCCGATTATATCGTAATTTAGTAGGCTTTTAAAACCTGATTTATCGCGGAGTTAAGCGGGCTTAGTAGGCTTTTTAAGCGCTATTTTAGCAAAGCTTTAATTAAGGAGGCTTATTTTTATAATTAGATATAGTTCGACGGCGTTTTTAGCTCCTACTCACTACCCCGGCTCGAAGGGGGGTCGGCGTACGGAGGTAGATATTAAGCTTCGAAAGCACTCGATTAGGCCCGTAAGGCACTAAACCCGCCGCGGCGAAGCTATTTTTAATAGTCTCCGATTTAAATGCCTCGATTTATGCGGTCGGATAGGCTTTAAGGAAGTCTAGTTTATCGATATAATTAATCCCGACCCGTATTTTTGACTCGATAAGCCGACTATACGCGCGTTTTAACACCGTAAAACAGCTAATATCGAGAGGCTACAAAAGGTGAGACGAGTGCGGAGGTATATAAATTGCGATAATATCGTTTTTCTCGTAAATTTCGTCGAACTTCGGGGTTAAATAACTCCCGTGGCCGTCGAGGATCAAAAGTCTATACTTCCCCTTTATACGCGAAGTAGACGGAATAAAGAGCTTTTCGAGCTATTAAAGTGTAATTTTATCGGACGTCTACCCCTTAGGACTAATTTCGATTCTCTAATCGTCCGGAAGGCCCTCGAACTAAGATTCGATAAAGACTTTGCCCTTAAAAATCACGCACGGAGAAAGCGCCTACCCCGACGCGTTTTACACTTAATTGTAGTCACCTACGTACGGTTTCCGGGCTATAAAAGCGATCGGCGGCTATAGAATTCCCTTCTCGTGATAACCTTTACGGTTATAATTAAGCCTATTGCAAAACCGGTCTTATTAAAGTTATAGATATCGTCGGGATCAATACCGTACGAAAGGGTAGTCTTTTAAACGAGAGAAAACTATTCGGAAATAACCTTTAGGTCTTCGTATTTAGCTCGCTAATAATCGTAGCGTCTCGAGAATCTACTCGATAGGTCGGAATATCTTTTCACCAATTCTGTAACCTAATTTTTGCCGACCGAAAGAACCGGGGCAGATCCACGCGATACGAGTAAAAGATTGGCCATTTCTCGTATAGTCGAGTGCCGAGGGGCTCCTCCGCGAGAATCCATTGAGAGTACCTATTTTAGAAGTGATTTTTCTTCAATTTCCGTCAATTTATAGCTATTAGCGCGGGTTTTAGCGCGGTTTTTAGTGCCTCGAAGACGCGTACGGAGTGTCGATTCCGGCACATTAAAACAGTGCGCTACTCCACGTAAAGAGGTAAATTCTTGCTTCTAAATAGCTTGAATAGCTAATAAGATCCTATCCTCTTGTTCCGTACGTTTTTGAGAGGATTGAGTACGAATTAGTGGCATAGTGGGTGTTTGAAGAAGGAAGGTCTAATAAATGACGCGTTTTTAGGTGGGGTGCGCAGCTCGGCCGGGTGCGCAGCCCGACCGGGAAATACGTTATAGAACCCGAATAATAGTAGTACTATTATTAAGTTCTAATAATTAGACTAATTCCTAGATACTAGACGTTAAGATATTATTATTTAAAGCATTATTAGTAGTAATAGTAAGGACCCTCTCTATTATTTATACTACTAGAGTAAATTAAGAACTATAGCACTAAAGAGTGGCTTAAAACTAAGTAGAATCTCACAATAGTTCTAATCTTAGTTAATAAGGTACGGTCTAGCAATGTAATACAATAGATAGCTTTGCGCTAGGTAGGAGTTTCTAAAGTATAGATTTTTGTTATTCCTCTATATTGATTTATAGCCGACGTCGAATTGCCTTTTTAGAAGGAATCTCTAGTCGGGATAGGGTTTATCAAGTAAGGTGAATTAGGTTATAGAACTTAGGATACTCGAGTAGTTAGAATAGTAGCCGAGATATAGTAAGGAATTTAAGAAGTTAATATTCCTATGCTTCCTATAACTAGGGTATTAACTAACTAGGTTAGTTCTCTCCCTAAGTAAAGGTTAATTAGTACTTAATAAAGATTATAGCATAGTGATGTTTTTTATTTCTTAATCTTACTATACGCTATATAAGCTGCTTAATATTTAGCTTTTTTGAAGCCGACCTCTAATAACTAACACCTTTGATATATTTATTTATCGAGGATATTCTACAGTGACTATTTAATAGGTGGTTAAGGACTACGCTATATTTTGTATAAATAACTTTAGGTTTCCTAGTCTTTCTATAAGCAACTTATTTAAACTGCTTCTAACAATTAGCTTAATGTTAGCTATCCTAGTGAACTCGCTTCTTCTTTCTAAAGTCTATAAGTAACCACTATACGACAAATTCAGCTTTTAACATATCGGAGTAAAGAATATATGATTTTGTCCGGCCTAGGCCGATACGCTTAAGGATATTAGGTATAGGGGGAGGCTATTAAGGTCGAATAAAGTTAGAGTTAGGGATTAAGGATATACTTTGTAGACTTCTAGAGAACTTAGGAGTGAATAGTTAAGGTTTATTACAGAGAACTTCGCCGCCCTTAATAACTAAGGAGGAGGCAAAGTCGGAGAATTAAGATATTAAAGATAGCAATCTAGCTCTAAGTAGGAAAAGAGAAAGAACTTACTCAGAATTCATAAGGTAGAAAATTAATTTGCTATGGTAGGAGGGGGTCGCGTACCCCTAGTTAATAGTAGACGTAGAGTTAATATATCAATTGAAAATGCTATAGATCCTATTCATAGGCTATAATTGGTTTAATATTAAGGGTTAGTGAGGGTGACCCGCGGGCCACCCTTACGTACCCGTAGACGACCCTTATTATCGCGTTGAACCTTATAAGTGTTAGTTATATCTATCGGCTATGTAGCTATATTATCGCTTGTTTCTAAATAGATAATGATAATTAGGACTTAGAGACATATAACTTATAATATTGCACTTAGAGAGGTATATATTTTAGAAGGAATAGTTAAGACTTAGACCTTAGCAGTAATTTTGATTTCGGCGTGACTATCTATAGTGAATATATATTTCTACCTCTACACTTTATGTTTTCTAATCATTTTTCACCACCACCTTACAAACTACACTACTAAGAAAGTTAAACTTAGAAAATCTTCGTCAATAATGTATTACTAGCTATAATTGATCATAATACTTAAGAATTTCCTAGAATTTCAATATGGTAAGTGCTAATAACGATGAATTAGAAATGGATACTAGAACGGCTGCAAGTAACAGTAATTTATTAGCATGAGTCATCGAATTTATCTATCTCAATTAGGAAAGGTCAAAAAAATTGTGCAAAAACGGGTGAGTGAGGGTGAGTACGGGTGAGCTATACGCAACCCTCTGCGGGTAAGGGTCGGGTGGAGGGTCCTGACCTTGGACCCGTTTGAGGGTCATGGCGAGGTCTAGTTAGGTGGGCGGCTCGCTTGGGTGGGCGGCTCGCATGTGAAATACGTTAGTTAATATATTTAATTATCTTTATATTATTATTAATCTACATTAGCTTCCTATTAGCCGAACTTTTTTAGAATCTATGAAGTAATAGCGGGGCTTTATTAACGCCAATTCTTAATAGGGGAAAGAAATAAGCAATAAATAGTAGATTTATTAGTTAAGGGATAGATAGGTACGAATAGAAGCTTTGACCTTTTTAAGGACTATCTACTACTCTTAGGACTATTTAGGGGTATATAACTAACTAGGTTATATAGTCTTAACACTAAGACTATAGCTTTAATCATACTTTTTTAAAGACCTAATTAGGATAGCCAAGGCTTTATCCGCTACTTTATAGGTTATCGGTTAGGGGGTCCTTTAGGCCATAATAATAAAGTGGAGCGTCTTAATAGAGCAATTGCTATTAGGCTTTCTATAATACTTATAAATTATTAGGCCACTAAGTCTGACTTTATATTCACCCTTATACTAGGTAGATGTAACGGCGTGGCTGATCCACGGGTTCAATTGTGCGTACTGAGTAGTATATGTATCGGTCCCAGGCATGTCAGCCTGACGGCTGACATAGTGGTCTTTGGCCTAGTTGGTGAGACGTGTATTGACCTGGGTGCACTCCATTACAGTAGAAGACTTCTTATTACTAATATATGCTACTTGGGCACTTATATTATTATTAGTAATAGTGCCTTAGTTATTATCTCGCTTCGTTGACGTAGAGGTTTTAGATATGTTACTCTAGGAAGAATATAATTAGTAAAGTGTCACTATTTATATATATTAGCTACTACTTATTAAGATTAGAAGAACAGAAATATAGAAGACTATAGCCTATATAGTAAACCCTATAATTCTACGCCTATCAAGGTAGCTTCGAAATATATAAGAGAATTGCAACGGAGTTCTCAGAAGACATGCATAGGTCTGCCGCACCCACGGACGATCGACACCACATAGGTGTCGACACGTCAGCGTTGGCTCACCGTAACGCTGATCCCCTATGTTAAATAAGTCTGCTCCGAAGAACCCAGAGGTTCTCCAAGAATCAGTCTCTGTATTCTCTCAATATACTACTTGTCCCCAGGAATCTTCATCTTACCTAGTTGGCAGGCTCTATCCTGTAAACACTAGAACCCCTCTTTCTTACACTAGGAGATAGACTCGCGACCCTATACGCAGATGGTTAGGGTCTAATCTTAGCGACACTCTGATACATAAATTTCCCGCGCTTTACCTAATTAGGATAGATAAAATATATGACTTATATTAATAAAATACCGTTAATTAATATTGTATTAGTCACGCTCATATTTGATTACTATTTTGCTATAACTTTTACGAAATTATTTATATACATCACCTATGTATATAAAATTAAATAGAGATGATACTATATTTTTTAACTTTTTATCGCTTCATAACTAAAGGTAGCTAGTTGACATAAGGTATTATAGTATCTGGATCTCTACCTGACTGAGGACGTTGACTCGGCCTGATGCATGAGTGGATGCCTCAGGACGTACGGTGAAAGGATCATCCAGGACCTCACCGCCCACGAATGGGCCAGTCTGCATATAAGCATTTCCCGCTGGACCGTGGAACGGGCCAGCGTTCAGTCCCTATTGTAATACACGCGTAACTGGGCCATCTACCTCGCTTACCCACCAAAACCTAGAGACTGCGTGGTCTCACAGTAGTATCGCCAAAGCGACCAAGGAATCATCTCGCAGCAGGGCGCAAAATAGCCCCCATCTATAGAGACCAAGTAAAACAGTTCAGCGCGCTTGTGGATAACTATTAGGCGCCGGCGCTAATTAGACCCACATGAGCCTCTACATCGCTAATGTATATCTCGTCTGTTTTAAAGCCATTTTCAAAGCTGAATTGTTCATTGTGGGTGTCTTTTACTAGCCTTGAAGATTCCGCTCGTTGCAGTCTAATGACTATGATCTGAACAGTAAATATATAACATCGTAGACAGTCACGTCACGTGCAACGGGTATTCGGCTCCTCGGTGGGCGTGGCGTCGCTGAGTCAAGCCCAGGAGCCAATCAGATTGACCCGTATTCACCTTATCCTCCTCAATTCCACTTTCTCTCTACATTCTTCCCAACTCACAATGTCGTTTTCTAATTTGGTATCCGACATTGCTTTCCGTGATGCTCGTGTCGACGATGGCAGTTCACAAATCTCTCATGCCCGATCTCATGCGACCGCACGGTCGTACACAAGTACTGCCGCTACAAGCGTGAGCATCTCCGGCGAAGTGTCCAGCCAGCTGCATTCGGGATATAGCCATCCATTGACCAGGGCATGGCAGGCCGAGAGACAATTGACCAAGGTTTGTTCTCGATGCTGGAACCTAGGTCGCACCGGCAGCCGTTAACCTCCCTAGGACATGCTCATTTATCCGTTGTTCATCACAGACAATTCTGACGAGGAGACTCCAATTCCATCATTGCCCAATCAATACCGCCGTGGAATCAACCGCCTGGTCCCTTTCCTTATCCCTCTAGTGCGGAAGGGTCTGCGATCGGTGATGTTGTTTGGAGTTCCTCTCCAGCCGTCGGCTAAAGATGCACTTGGAACCGCCGCGGATGATCCCGATGGTCCTGTGATTCAATCCATTCGATTGCTTCGATCCCGTTTCCCCCAACTCTACATCACTACCGATGTATGCCTCTGCGAGTATACATCACACGGCCACTGCGGCATTCTTCGGGAAGATGGCACCTTGGACAATGCGCAGTCTGTTGACCGGATCTCTGATGTGGCCATTGCATATGCCGCAGCAGGAGCTCACTGTGTGGCGCCCTCTGACATGAATGATGGAAGAATCCGCGCCATCAAGCTGAAGTTAATTGAAGCCGGTGTGGCACACCGCGTGCTCTTAATGTCCTACAGTGCCAAATTCAGTGGGTGTCTATATGGCCCATTCCGCGATGCGGCGGGCTCATGCCCCTCATTCGGAGATCGTCGCTGCTATCAACTGCCCCCAGGTGGTCGTGGTCTCGCCCGCCGTGCCATCCAAAGAGACATGGCTGAGGGCGCTGATATCATCATGGTCAAGCCAGCCAGCAGTTACCTGGATATCATCCGGGATGCCAAAGACTTGGCAAAGGATCTTCCAGTAGCCGCCTACCAGGTCAGTGGTGAATTTGCAATGATCCACGCTGCTGCAAAGGCTGGTGTGTTTAACCTGAAAGATATGGCCTTTGAAAGCACCGAAGGCATCTTGAGAGCGGGAGCTGGTATCGTCATCAGTTATTTTGTTCCAGAGTTCCTTGATTGGCTCTAGTTGTTGGTTTTCTTCTTTTATTTGTGTCTCAAAAGTGCAATTGTTGGGCCTCGGAGTCTACTTGTGATTATGATGACTGCATTACTACTCTTGGTTAGAGATTTATAATGGCCTTGTCTTATCGAGGACTCATTAAGACTCGAACCAGATAGATTCCCCTTATGTGACATGATTTTTCCGTTCTTGATATTTAATGATTACCCTAAGAATGTCATTTCTTCTATTTTAAGACGTGGAGTTTCCTATTCTGTAGAAAAAAATCGTGGGAAAGTAGCCCTGGAGGGCACTAGACTTGCTTTGGAATACTAAATATCAGAATCAAGATATGGAAGACCATGCAGAAGCTTTGTGTATGTACTGCAAGACGACACCGGCTCGCCAAAGAAATAGGGCTAATAAATACAAGGAAGCCATTCGTTAGCGACAGTGGATATCGTAGAAATAAAACCAAAAAAGGAAAAAGGGAAAAAGGGCCTCAAATCATAACTCTGTTCGTCGGCTCATGACCTCCAGGGCTGGTATAGCCTGTCCTGGCCTCCACACATACAATTACACATAACTTCATTCACATCAAGTTGGGTTTCAATCCCTGATGTGTGTAAGCCGCAACATTTGTCCTGACAACCTCTCCCGGGGCCACATAAGCACCACGTTCAAGGCGGACCCCCGGATAGATGATGCACCCTGCGCCGAGATAGCACTCCTGTTCAATAATGACTTGGCGGCCTTGATACCGAATCTGCGAGCCCTTGCGCTCCTGCATGTTAGGAGAAGCCGTCGAAGTAAGTATTTTGACATTGGGACCTATCCAGGTGTGACAACCGATGCGGATGCCACAGTCATCCACAAACAGGCAATTCTCTGAGATCATGACATTCTCTTCAATATGAATATTGTATCCATAATGGCAGGTAAAAGGTGCCTCAACCACCACTCCTTGGCTAATGGACCCGACAGATCGAAATTCACCGACACCTGGTGAATTGACAAAGGAACTTGCTGGGGGTACAATCAGTTCCTTTAGCAGTCGGTTTTGCTCTTTTGTGCTGACTCCGGTGAGTGGATTGCAGGCGTTGTTGAATCTCCACAGTGCGCCTCGACAACGGTCCCGGTCCTCAACAAGATGAACGTCGAATGGCCGATAGAGGTCACCTCGGATCATTTTATCCTTCTCGGTATCAGCAGACAACTGTTGCTCTATGCTGAGTGCCATGCGGGCTTGCACCTGCGGGCTGTTCGTATCCACCGACGCAACGGGCAAGGTCCGTTGCTCCACACTCTGGAATATAGGCAAATTGGATTTCGGATGAGATCCGTGACCTATGTCCCGAATGGATGGGACTACGGGGTAGTCGGGTTTGGATCGTCCCTCTCGCGTTAGTTCATGGATGGATGGAACTTCCCGATAGTCGGGCTTTGCCATCGGTTCGGATACATAAGGCGGATGGCCAGCACCTGGCCAGCCTTGTTTTGACCATCCATGACTAGATCCTGTGTTGTTCGAGTTGTATTGTGGCACAGGACGATCGTTATCTTCGACTACCAGGGGCCTTATTTTGGTCACCTCCATATGCTCCAGGGCGGGCTGTCGATCATGGTGTCGAGTGGTTTCCTGCACATACGGACCACTTATGTCTTGGTACCCTTCTTTGGATTGCAACGGGACAGGCGTTTTTGTGCTGGATGGCTTTTGCCAGGTGCTCCGTGAAGAGTATCCTTCGCACAGAAAACCGCCACGAAGACAATTGTTGCCTACAATACATCATTAATGTCGCTCCTTGCTTAATGTGGATTGCCAGAGGCATCGGAACCACTCAGGGATCGACTTACATGCCGGATGTTGCTCGTCGCATTTCTTCTTTCTGCGGCGGCAGGTCATGCAGCCTGTCTTTGTTCGGTTACTAAATACCCGCTTCCTTTTGGGAGCCACCTGCATCGCCCCATGCCGTTCTGGCGCATATCCGGGAGACGAAGCCTGAGCGCCCGGCGTAGAGCGATTTACACCGGGTCTCTCATGGCTTGCCTCCCGTTGCAGAGCATCCGCCAAATGGGCATCTGAGGCATCAATCTGTTGGGCTCGTTGTGCTTGAGTGATCAGCTGAGAATCATATTCTGACCAAGGACTGTTCGCTGATGTCTGGCCCGCATCATTGCCTTCGGACCGATGCGAAGGCGTTGCTGATTGATTGCCCCGTTCCTCTGATACCGATCCTGGCATCGTAGGGTTGGATTGGATTTCAGGACGATTCCCAGGACTTCTGGAAGAGTCTCCCTCGTGGTTTAAGGATTCTTGATCTCGTGATTCTGATCTTTTTCTCTTATTTTTGCTGGATACCGGAGGCGAAGATCTCTGGGACAACCTTTCATCAGGATCTTTTGCTCCCCGGTCCTCTCGCCGATCCGTATTGGTCTTTTCTTGGAGACCACGTTCTCCGGGATTCCCGCCGATCACAAGCTCTCTGCCATTGACTGCAGTAAAGCGGGACGGGCTATGTTCCGTCCCTGTTTCAGTACCGGAATCGTGGCCATTCATCACGGGTGCAGCTGCAAGGGCCGTCATCTGAATAGACAGAGATACCGAGGCTCAAATTTTAGAAAGAAAACCTAAACAATTCTCCATAGGTAAAAAGGTAAAAAAGAAAAGAAAGAGTTAAAGTCTGATAGATACTAGAGCGCGGCAAGTTAAGAGTGGGGCGAGATAGGGCAGATTATGAGATCAAAGAGAAAAAGGGAAAGAAAAGGGAAAAACACGCTGAAAGGGAGGAGGGGGGGAAGAGAGACTAATAAGGGGACCTATAGAAAGAAAAGTACTATAGAGTAATCCCCAAAGAGAAAGGGGAAGTTGGCGCGCGATCGGCAATGACGGCGTCACGAGCGAGACCAATCGGAAGGCTGATCAACCGTGTCCAGGTGAGGCGCGGGTCTGAGACATCCATTTCCCTCGTCCCAGCGACTCCAGGCGCTTTTCCATTGGAGATGCGCGCGTTCCCACCGTCCCGGGTGCATGACAAATTCTGCCGCGCCTGTGTCGGCAGGGCGGTTATGCTTCGCTTAGTGGTGACCCAGGGAATGGGTTGAGATCACTCGGAAGTCATGATAGATGGAATATATATAATTCGGAATGGTACTCATTTCCTTCCTGGCTCTTGTCACTACTCATAATAAGGCCCGCGTTTCCATGGTCGGATCTGGCGCCCATCTCGGAAAAAAATGATGACTGCAGCGTGCCGCTGCGCTAGGACCGGGAAACTAAAATCCCTAGGGCACGGATGCTTTCAGCCTTGATGACAGTTAAGAGACAAAGGAAGAATGGATACTAGGTAGTAAGATGGTATATTGTAAGAAAGAAAGTAAACTAAAGTAGAGAAACAGCAATCACCCTGGATATATGCAAAGTGGAAGCGTCAAACACCGCGGATGTGTGGCGGATGTGCGTCCCGGCGTACCGTGGAACCGCCTGGCGGAACCGCTGAACCGCTGAACCGCGCCAGAGCTCAGCTGACTAACCCTAGGCCCAACATCAACTCACCGCCAGAGTCTCTGATAGCTTTGTTTTTCTCCCCTCAATTTCTTGGGCTTTTGTTGCTCACCAGTAAGCCGCGAGTCTAGACTCTGCCCAATCATCTCCTGACTTTCGAGAGAGGTACAACCCCTCAGGACTTTACCCCACCCCCAATCCCCTTAGCCTCTGCAGCCGTCCTGGCACCTCCACTGTCCAGGCGGTTCCTTATCTTTTTTGACTCTTGAACATATCGTGGCGAGATCGCCAGTCTGCGGGATGTCGATTTCGGTGCAAGAGCTGGACAACACCGTCCGTGCCTTGTTTGAAGGCAAAGGTGACCTGGTAAGTGATCTACGTCAGACCCCTCACATCCCACATCGCCTGGTTCTGCGTTCTGCAATTCCATTCCAATACTGATATCCTTGATTACGGCTAGCAAAAACAAGCCCAGCAGACTTTGACTGAAGTAAGAGTGCCCCCTCCCTTCCTCCCCACTTGTATCAAAGACTGATCTGGAATGTTGCTTTGCAGTTCAAGCAAAATCCCGATGCCTGGGTTACCGTTGGCAACATCCTCCAAGAAGCATCATATCTTCAAACTAAATGTGTGTTTTGAACTTGAAATACCCCCACCGGTGCTGATCGAAGGCCAGAGCCCTGCTGACCTTGATAGACATTGCGCTTCAAGTCCTTGACGATGTGATTATGACCCGGTGGAAGGTTCTCCCAAGAGACCAATGCCAAGGTAAGAACCACAATCACTTTGCTTCCGTCTGGTCCTAACCAAGATTGTCTTCAGGTATCCGTAATTTCATCGTCCGGTTTATCATCGAAAACTCCGATTCGGAGGAGAAGCTACACGCGGAGCGGCCCTTGTTGAACAAGCTTAATCTGGTCCTCGTCTCGATTTTGAAACAGGAATGGCCGCACAACTGGCCGAACTTTATCAACGAGATTATTTCCTCTTGCCACGCGAGCCTCTCGATTTGCGAAAACAATATGACTATTCTGCGGTTGCTGTCGGAAGAGGTCTTTGACTTTTCGCAAGATCAAATGACTTCTGTCAAAGCACGGAATCTGAAAACATCCATGACCTCTGAGTTTGCTTCCATCTTCCAACTGTGTTCTGAAGTCTTAAACACCGCGAACCAGCCCAGCTTAGTCAAGGCGACTCTCGAAACTCTCCTCCGCTTCCTCAACTGGATCCCATTGGGCTACATTTTTGAAACACCCATCATCAACACTCTCCTCACCCGATTCCTCGGTGAGCCTGACTTCCGAAATGTGACCCTCAAGTGTCTGACGGAGATTGGTGGACTGCAAATTGGAACTCCTTACAATTATGACGAACGATTGGTGCACATGTTCACCGAGACACTCACCACTGTGTCCAACGTCATTCCTCTGTCCATGGATTTGAAGGAGACGTATGCTATGAGCAATGGAAGAGACCAAGAGTTTGTATCAAACCTGGCTCTGTTCCTCTCGAGCTTCTTCAGTGCTCATTTGGATGTACGTGGGGACCCTGGTTTTTAGAAAGCACTGCTAACATATCCCTTCTCGAATCTAGCTCATTGAGAAATTGCCGAACCAGGATTATCTTACACATGCGCACTTCTACCTCATTCGCGTCAGCCAGATCGACGACCGGGAAGTTTTCAAGATCTGTTTGGATTACTGGACTCGGCTGGTGCAAGAGCTCTACGAAGAGATGCAACAGCTTCCCATCACCGATATCAACCCGCTAGTATCGATGAGCGTCAGTGGCCTGGCCAATGGCGGTGCGCCCAACCCCAATACCCTAGCGAATTACCCTCTGCGTAAGCACAAGTACGAGACTGTGCTATCCAACCTCCGCACTGTGATGATCGAGAAGATGGTCCGCCCGGAGGAGGTCCTAGTAGTTGAAAACGATGAAGGTGAAATTGTCCGTGAATTCGTCAAGGAGAGCGATACCATCCAGCTTTACAAGACGATACGCGAGTGCCTGGTTTACCTGACTCACCTTGACGTGGTCGACACTGAGACCATCATGATCGAGAAACTGGCAAAGCAGGTCGATGGAACCGAATGGTCGTGGGTAAACTGCAACACCCTCTGCTGGGCCATTGGTTCCATCTCCGGCGCCATGAACGAAGAAACCGAGAAACGTTTCCTGGTCACTGTCATAAAGGACCTTCTTGGCCTCACAGAACAGAAGCGTGGAAAGGACAACAAAGCGGTGGTGGCTAGTAACATCATGTACATCGTGGGACAATACCCACGTTTCCTGAAGGCTCACTGGAAGTTCCTGAAGACTGTCGTTAACAAGCTCTTCGAATTTATGCATGAGACGCACGAAGGTAGGTTGCTCGATATTCCCCATATTTTCAAGATTCCCTTACTGACCCACATATAGGTGTCCAAGATATGGCCTGCGATACCTTCATCAAGATTGCCAACAAATGCAGACGTCATTTCGTGGCTCTTCAGCCGGGCGAGAGCGAACCCTTTATTGAGGAGATTGTTCGGAACATGCGGAAGATCACCATGGACCTTTCCCCTCAGCAGATCCACACTTTCTACGAAGCCTGTGGCTACATGATCTCTGCTCAAGGTCAAAAGACACTCCAGGACCGGTTGACTGAGAACTTGATGGCCCTTCCCAATTCCGCCTGGGACCAGATTATTGCAGAAGCCAACCAAAATCCGGCAATCCTCCAGGATGGCAACACCATCAAGATCGTTGGAAACATCATGAAGACGAATGTCGCAGCCTGTTCCTCAATTGGCACCTACTTCTATTCCCAGATCGGCCGGATCTACCATGACATGTTGAATATGTACCGGGCAGCTAGTCAGCTCATTAATGATGCCGTCGCGAATGATGGAGCTATCGCTCCCAAAACCCCCAAAGTCCGAGGACTTCGGACCATCAAAAAAGAAATTTTGAAGCTCATTGATACCTACGTGGATAAGTCAGACGACGTCACCATGGTTAACGACAGCATGGTGCCACCACTCATGGAGGCCGTCTTGATTGATTATGCTCGCAACGTTCCTGATGCCCGAGAGGCTGAGGTCCTGAATGCCATGACGACGATCATCCACAAGCTTCATAATCTGATGGAGGACAAGATTCCCGCCATCATGGACAGTGTTTTCAACTGTACTCTGGAGATGATCAACAAAGATTTCCACGAATACCCCGAACACCGAGTCGAATTCTTCAAGTTGCTCCAAGCCGTCAACCTTTACTGCTTCCAGGCGCTCCTCAAGCTCGATGCTGCGCAATTCAAGTTTGTCATCGATTCGTGCATGTGGGCATCAAAGCATGACAACCGAGAGGTTGAGAACACTGGCCTGACCATGTGCCTGGAGCTGATGAACAACATGGCCGAAACCGACTTGCAAACTTCAAGTATCTTCTTCCGCCAGTTCTACATCTCGATCCTTCAGGATGTTTTCTTCGTCTTGACGGATAGTGACCACAAGGCTGGTACGTATAGCCCTTGGCTTTTGACACCCAGCAAGAGACTCACAACTTTATAGGGTTTAAATCACAGGCTCTGCTTTTGCAGCGCATGTTCTTCTTCATCGAATCTGGTAAGATCCAAGAGCCGATCTATGGCCCCGATCAAGCCCCGGCCGGAACTTCAAACAAGGAGTTCTTGCAGCAGTACATTGCAACGCTGCTCCAGAATGCTTTCAAGAATCTTCAGGAGTAAGTCTTCCAACAATTGGATCAGTTGACACTTACGCAATTGTTACTAACTTTCTTCAACAGGGGACAAATTAAGCTGTTTGTCATCGGGCTGTTTGAATACACCGATGATCTCAATAAGTTCAAGACTCATCTCCGTGATTTCTTGATTTCCCTGAAGGAGTTCTCCGATGATAATGCCGAACTCTATGCCGAGGAGAGAGAACAGGCGGTGCGCGATGCCCAAACCGCCGAGCGCGACCGCGCCATGAAGGTAGGAGGTCTCTTGAAGCCATCGGAGATGGACCAGGAGGATGAGCTATGACTAGACGAAGAACTACGCACCGAGTTCGTTGCTTCTATTGGTTCTCCCGGACATGAGCAGGCTTCGAGGTTGACGTCTAGGAATGACGGCCTTGATGGCTGGTCCCTCTACGAGCTCTAGATCACGGGAAGCTGCGAGGCGCAATTCGAGGCCCATGGGAAGATGTGTGTGGATCTATTATTGTTTTTTATTTCTTTTCCTTGGCTATCGGGCATGCGACATAGACCCTATTTCTGGCTAAGCGGCGGGTTCTTCGGGGTTGGTGTATGAAGGCTCTACCGTACGGAACGGATCTACCAGTTTCATCCTCTAGTGCACTCGACCCGTGAAAGGCGAGATAGTTTTTACCAAATGGTTTAAAAGACCAAAAAGCCAAGACCAATTCCAATTCCAATTCCAATTCATTCCATAATATATAGCTCTTGAATCCCGTGACATGTAAAGCGGTGAGCCCTTATCAGTTGCATCAATCTGGAAAAGTTCCTACTTTTCATACAACTGTATACACCTCTCACACAATGTCTCGAACACGCCAACCGATGTCAAATGTGCTCCAAACAACTACTGAATCTTCTCGGGACTCATCGACGGCCCGTGTTCCCGCCACACTCAGATTGCGAGCGGAGGAAGCACCAACCAACACTCGTGAAGAAACCTCCGCGAGTCGCAGGATTAGATGGAGCGAAGACGTTGTTGACAACGAAGGCATGGGAAAGAAGAGCTCCAAAGGTACGTCGAAACTTTATGCCTCCCCACTTAAGCAACAGATTTCCCTAACAGCCCTTAGTATGCTGCATCTACCACAAAGCCCGGCCGGTAGGAGAGAGCAGCTCGGAATCCGACTCAGATTCCAGCTCCTCCGACTCAGACAGCGACAGTAATGATGACCGTGCTAAACGAGCAAATCACGCTCGCCACTCACACGCGCGAGGACGGAAACCTCATGGTGAACACAACCATGCACCTGACTCAAACGAGGATGCGTATTGCTCAGATCACGGAGCGCCGAAATCGAAGCGCCGAAGGCCAAGTCCAAATGCCTATGAGAAAATGCCCAAGCCATCCAAGACCCATTCGCGGGGTACTTGAATACCTAAATCTGATAGCTGGGGCGGGTGGCAACGAAAACCCGAGGACCACACACGACTTGTCCACATGCACATTGCCAAAGATCATACATTTTACTTACACTCCCCAGGTGCAACGGGTCTACGGCATTCGCACAATTCTGGGACAGATACCCCTGTCTGGCGACATACAGGAGTACAAATGGCATGATCAATAAGGCAGGGATGAAGAGCTTTTCTGATGCTCCCGGGGTTGCACCCGGTCCGCGGAATGATTCCAACGCCACTTGAAGGGCATCACACCACTACGGCAAATTTAGGAGCGAATGGCCTTGGCAGGATAATGAGAGAATGAATAATGACATGAGATTCTGAAGATCGGCATTGCACGGGTATCTGAAACATAACTCCAACCAGGACTGGTTTATAACGATTGTACATACATGATGGAATAGAGAATTTTGATTCCTCCAGAAAAAGAAAAAAGAAAAGAAAGAGACAAGGGAAGGAAAACGGCGGCCCTCATACCATCATACTTTTTCTTCTTGCCGCGACTCGCTGACCACGCCCTGTTGAACCAGTCGGTCCTTCTCCAAATAAGGCCTCGTCTTCTGGAGAGGTTCCGAGTTGTCCAGGGGACGGTGGTTCGGTCATGTCAAGATCGTACTGTGCCATGCTTGCGCTCGTACTCTTGGGGTTCGTTGAGTGTCGCCGAGTCTGTCGTCTCGAACTGGAGGTATCTTGCGACACCTGGGCAGAGATATCTGCGATGCTATTCTCAATCTCTTTCTGTAGACCGGAGTTTGGATTTCCGGAATCAACATCGTCTTTTGGAGCCGGCGACACCTTGCGCTTTCGCCGGGACACCATTGCCATTAGTTGCTCAGACGACCTATCCTGGGAGAAAACATCTTGCTTCTGCTCAACCGAACCGAAATTCGTCGAGAAACTGCCACTGGGTTGTATGTCTTTCTTGTCTTCGGCGCTCAAACTGTCCCGACCTGGCTGGAAACTTGACGACCTCCGCGATCCGAGAGCAACGGCGTCGATCATTTCCTTAGTTGGACGGCGCATCTTGTCTCGTAGATTGGGCTCTGCATAGCTTACTACAACGCCACGACGTCGTGAAGGTCGAATTCCTGAGGACATGTCGGACTCTGCCTCTGCCTTCAAGGCATTGGGGTGAGGTGACAATGCTGGGAGGCTTGGGGTATGTTCTTCCTGTTCGGAAGGGCGACTGGTGCGTTTTTCCTTGTTTGATGAGGGGATGTTGGAAACACGCGGTTTCTGGCTCAAACACTTTCCCCCGAGTTTCTCGACGGCCTTGGTCTTGTGAGGCGAGCTTGCGTTCTCATTACCCTTAGTTGATCTTTGTAGAACCTTGGAGTCGCGACCAGAAGATGCGCGAGCCTTTTTCGGGGATCCTAGGTTCGAATTGGAACTCTCTGGTCAACTCGTCAGTGAAAATTCTCATAATAATAAAAGAAACTAAAGAACAGAGGAACATACTCGGTTCAAGGACCTTCCGCTTAGGAGGTCCAAGGTTTGATGATCCTTTTGTCATTTCAATATTGGTCTTGACAGGCGACTCAACATGACTCTTGATGGGCGACTGGTCTCGTCGGGTGAGCTCGAACGGATTCATCTGCTTCTTTGGGCTATGAGTCGGTCGCCTGAATTGGAATTCATCATCTTCAATGTCGATGGTCGAGGATAATTGGTCATCTTCTTCGGGGCAGAACTTGCGCTTAGAGCCCGATATTTTGAGGTTTTCTGGGTCGTTGCGCGGGCTTGTAGGCTGATTTGTGTCCGCGGTGACAGTTTCAACGGCGGCAATCGAAGTCGACTTCTTTTTCTTCTTGCGAGTCTCGAGGGTTGGGGGAAGTACTGGCTCGGGTTCGGGCTCTCCAGGAGTATCAACATCCACTAGGGACTTATAGGTTGTTTCCGGGGGCGAGGGACTTGAACTTTGCCTGCCTGGTTCTTCGTGGTCCTCCATCAAACTGGGCTCTCGCGGCGAATCAAAAATGCTATGGTCCTCGTGGACCATGTTTTCAAGCTCCTGGGGCCTTAGATAAAGTTAGCAATTGGCCGATAACTAGAGTCGAAGGGTAGATGCTTACTCCAAGGTCCGTCGTGGGTAGTATTTGTCCTCCACAATGGCGGGGAGTCTTCCATCATCATATCCCATGCTGTCTGGATTTCTAGGCCTTGACTCTGCCACTTTTGGCCGATCGGACTGTTCATCCCACATCTTATCCATTTTGCGGGGCAAGGAGCCCAGGTCCGTTGCCAAGCTGCTGAGTTCCGCCAACTTGGCATCTAACTTGGATTTTATATCGTAAATCCCATCGTGGAGCGATTTCGCTGCCTCCAATCTCTCCGTTTCTTGGGTGAGGTTGATGACCTGTTTGCGAAGCAGTACATTTTCCGACAGTAAATGCGACACCTCAGACTCCAGGCTGCGGATGCGAAGAGATTGCAGAGAGTTAACTCGCGCGATCTCACGATTTTGTCGCACAAATCGACGCTTTACTATAGGCAAAAAAAAAAAACCATCACGCGTCAATTTATAGCTCAAACGAACAAAGATATGATGCGCACTCACAGACATCGATCGACTCGGCCGGAGCCGCGTAGTCATTCAACCGAGCCATGGTGGAGGCTGAGGACAGCGACCACTGCCTAGAGCCGAAAATTGGAGAAAGCCAATTGCCACGGGTTGAATGTGAAGTAAATGAAAGTCGAGTCCTATTCTAACTGGAAGGATGGGTGAATCCAAAATACCGGAGGTTTGCAGAGGAGAAAGTAAACAAACGTTGAATGTCACACTCGTGTTGATGTTTGCCCGCATCGGGCTTAGTGGGATGACTCAGCATCCACCCTCCAGGGCTCTTGTTGATGGCAGCGGGGCATTACGACCTCAGTAGTGACAACTATCACAATGGCATACCCAAGACCAACTTCGATACTTCCAGGTGCGCCTGGTGGGTCTTCTCTTCGCCAGCCCGGCTCGCAATCGACCTCTCAACAATCATCGGCGTTGTCGGCCCGCATTACAGCCAAGAAGGCTGAGCTAGAGAATTTACGCCAGCTGCGCGATCTGAGTGGAACACTGGCGACGCAGATGCAAGCTTTGGAAACCAAGGTCTCCACGCTGAATGACGGCACAGAAGGTTATAACCCCCTCTGATTCGGTCGGGATGGCCGCTGATTACTTCTAGCTGTTGCCTACGTCTTATCCAACTGGGATAATGTTTTACGAGCTATTACCCTTGCCTCCAGTAAGCTTAGACTTCCACCCAACGTTCTCATCGGTACTGATTTCCGTTATCTGTAGAAAAGGGAGCGGACTCTACGAGCCCGAACCGGAGAACAAGAATGTGGACATGCAAACCGAAGCTCGCTTGCCGGCAACGCTGGTTCGCATTCCAGCTGAGCCACGTGAGAAAACTGGCGAATGAATCAGCCCGTAACCTGTGTCTCACTATCTCCGGACTGAGACCCCGAGGCTGAACCTACTGTGGCTGGGAAATAACAAGCGCGCCATCCCTCTGCCGAGTCGGTAGTTCGCATCACGAGAATTCCACTCTGTGCAATGGGGACTGCTTGAGAATGCAGACAATCTGAACAGCTCAGGCCAAAAAGTTAAAAGCAATCCAAATCCAAAAGTCCCCGGGTATTGGCGCAGATCTGCGGATTTGAGTGGATTTGAGCATGCGGGATGGCTTGCAAATCATGAGAATCCAGGAGAGAAGAGGAGTTCGCACCATGGCATGCAATAAAGTTGGGTTATCTCGAAATGTCGAACAAATCAGAAGTGAACGGTGGAGTAACCGGGTCTATCTTCCCCTCATTACGACATTGGGAGACTTGAGAGATAGTTAGAATCAACTGCTATGATTGGTGTGTAGTGCATGCAGAAAGGGGTCTGAGTCTTTTTTTATCAGGGCAGATGACACCAGACGCTCTGATGCCGTCGATCCGAGAGAATGACGATAATTACCAGTTTGAGGGACCTGCAGCAGTTTCGAAACTAAAATCCATAACCGTGGGAATATGGGGATACCGGGGCCCTAGGTACTCCTTGGCTGCGAGGCCCATGTGTACGGTACCTCCATTCAGGTACCTTTCCTTTTTTTCCTGTAAGCGCCCGAAGCACAGCAATTCCCATACACAACGTGGATCCTCCCCCGCAATGCGCTTCGGTACCTACATCTACATATTTGCTTCCCATTCCAGTGGCATGATCGCTGTGTGACTGTGGATACTGTTTCTGCTTTATTATCTTCTCTTCTTCGTCTCTCTCTCCTCTCTCCTCTCCCCTCTTTCCTTTTTCTATCTATATTCTCTATATCCCTCTTCTTAAAATCTGTCCCTTCACCCCATCATGTCAACTGAATGGTCCTTGGATTTCTGTCTGGTCTGTGACCGACAGACCCTAGGAGCTCCCTACTGCTCCCAAACATGTCGCTTAGCAGAACTGGACTTGGAATCATCAGATGCAATGTCACGGCGATCAAGCCAGGCATCAACACACTGGGAGACTGGTCCTTCGCAGCCATCTGAAGCCAATGCACAGGCAATTGCCCAACCCTCTCGAATCCTATCGGCCTCATCATCTCAAACCTCTCTCTCTTCTCTGAAGAGCAATGCATCTACCTCCAACGCGGCCGATCGGCTCCAAGATGAGTTACGGGATTATGCCAGTTGCTTCGACCAAGTACGCGACCTCAAGCGCCGCTTGACTACCACTTAGTGACATCGACTCAACTTGAAACTCGCGAACCGAAGCGTATTTCTCGAGCCCAATGACGATATGGCTCAGCTGCATACAGCTCTCATGCTGCACTCAAACAATAATTTGCATAGGAAAGGCGTCAGTGATGGAAAAGATACATTTCCTGTTGTTTTGGGACCCCGCTCTACTTGGACCTATACCCCTCAATTTGTTATACCTGTTATATATTATCATTGGAAGGAGTTACAAGGTGTTTCGACCTTGGGTTTGGATTACTTTTATGTACCAAATTGCCAATAATCAAGACTGAATGAACTGAATGAATGAATTTCAACTTGTTGCATCGATACCTGTAGATCATTCTTGAAGCCCAACTCGTTGGGTATGTCATTCCCTGTCAAAGTTCTATGTGGGGGGGACCTTGAGGAATGTGTCCGATGCTAACCATCTCGGAATGCTTGGGCTGCAGCAGATGCGACTGGTACCAAGTGTCCTTCTCAGTTTTGGTCAGTCCGGATTCGGCATCCTGCAGCACGTCTAATAATTCGCCAAGTCATGCCATCATGGTCCAGCAAGAGCCTTTGAGAGAGCTTTTTCATCCTTCGGCACGAAACGGACCTTGTATCGTGAAGGAATGGCCACCAAGCTGGTAGGGTCCGAATTGCCACGGACCGGATGGCAATCGGTCTTGTCATGAGGTTCGATGCGGAAGCTGTTGAGGGTTCGAATAAATACCAGGTAGAGTTCGCGATTGGCCAGCAATGACCCTGCGCACATCCGATAGCCCATGCCGTAGGTGAAGAGTGGAGCGTCGGGTTGCTCGAGCCATCGCTCGGGTCGGAATTCACCCGGGTCAGTCCACACATCGGGATCTAGGAAGTGGTTAGAAGTGAATGATGGTCTGATCGATTAGCTTACCCATGTTGCATGCCCAGGCATTCAAGAAGAATACTGTGCCCTTAGGAATGACAATTCCATTATAGTTGATGTCCCGGATGGAAGTACGGGGTAGAGCTAATCGCAGAACGGTGAAGAATCTGAAAGTTCCGTCAGTTCAACGTTCCAGGATCTGAACCGTGACACATACCGAAGACACTCCTTGACCAAAGCCGCCACATACGCACACTTCTGATCATCCTCAACAGAGCACATAGGCTCATCTTGACTATACATTTCCTGTATTGCCTTGGCTGCCTTGTCTTGAATGTCAGGGCGCTGGGCCAGCAACCCGAGACTCCATGCGACAAGGGTGGTAACAGTATCAAGTCCCCCAGAAAGCATAGTCAAACTGATCGAGGTAAGTTCCTCGCTGTTGAGCTTAGCCTCCTTGTCGAGGATAACGTTCGCCTGTATGCAAGGCTTATGTGTGCCTTTCTCCATCCGATCATCCAAGTCCCGATTGAGCGAACCCAAGTATCGATCACGACGCATTCTCATCTCGGCAGCCTTTTTGGAATTGGAGCTGAACGGATTCAGGCGAAGGAGAGGGATATAGTCCTGCAGGTTTCCCGTGGTGCTTCGGAATCGACTAATCTCCTCTTCCACATGGGTGATCTCGTCAAACATATCCTCTTCCTGTGAAGCAATGCGCACGCCCCAGTTCAGAGTCAATGCCAGACTCAAACTCAGACGCTGGATCATGGGCATAGGGTCCACAGGTGTCTTTCCCTTGTTTCCATATCTGTGCAATTCTTCCACAAAGGCCTTGGACTCGACGTCCAAGTGTGGAACGTATGTTTCAACCGAGGGACGGTTGAGAGCCGACGCGGCACCTTTCCTACGTCTCTTGAGTGAATCACTGTAGGGCGAGGTGCCGATAGTGGTTCCAGCGGTGTTGGAGAGGATCTAAGACAGCAAGAGTCAGTTCCGAACCTAGTATATATTGCAAAAGCACCAACCTTGTGAAAAGTGTAAAACTCCGGCCGCGAACTCAAAGCCTGCGCATTTTGACCGAAAAGCATCTTGGCCGAGGCCGCCGAGTTAACCACGACAACGGGGATATTACCCAACATGATCTGATAGACAGCCCCATAGGTCTTCGACCAGATGCGATACTGTTCAGCAGCGTTCGTCCGAATCTGCGACAAATTCCCAATCAACGGAAAGCCCCGGGGACCATTCATGCCCTTGATACGGGCCGATGCACGGATGAATTCATTAAGGACCACATAGAGAATAGGAACGACGACAGCCGCCACAGCCAGCGAGTGCCATGGGTACTCGATCACACGGCCTTGCAGGGTTGACAGGGCAGAAGCTATAGCCATGATAAGATGATATGTGAAATCTACATAGTACAGGGTCGAGCATGACTATAAGTAACAAGTGACTTGCAATGGACAAATGGAACATTTCCGTTTAAACATTGTTTCCGCCGTATCTCGCCTGTTTTACCCCACATTTCCCCAGCTTCGTCTCTCTCTTGGGATGCCGGGTTCCGCACTCGGAAGATTTCCGTCTTAGGGCTACCGAGGTGTTTTATCTTGAGACAATCTGTTGAGTGTTTGATTGATGTTTGCAATCCGCATACATCGTGGGTAGGCACTATATACTTACATTTGTGATATTTTTCTCCTTTCTTCTGAGCTCAAATTTGAATGTGATTTAAGTGGTGTCATTGTACACCTATACATTTGGACAGATACGGAGTACAGTGGGTAGAACCATCGAAAGGGATAAGACAGGGTTGCAATCAGGAGTGTTTCTCCTGGACACTCCAATTCCCGTCATTTCTGTCAACGTTCGTAACGTATCGTGCAGCTAGCCTGGGAATAGTATAAACATTTGGGATAGGTCCAGACCCTATTTTATTTAACACTACCGGAACTAGTGACGATCATACCCACCTGGGCCGCAAGGGCAATTTTTATTTTATTTTATTCTATTTAATTTCAATTTCAATTTTATGGACAAAAGGGAAGAGCCTCATATGTGTATGTACGGAGTAGCCACGGACCGGTTTGTGGTGTGCCAAACCTGCAAGGTCGAAGTCATGATGAAATACCGGAGTGAAAACCGGAATCCTTGTGGAGTTATAAGGAGAGCTGGGGGCACAAATCCCTGTGGATCAGATCCAGATGTTCACACGAGGCCCCTGAGCCGGATGGGTCCTCACTTCCACTCTATGAGTGGCTGATATTCATAGAGCTCGTCAGGTGGCCTTGAAGAGATTGATTTCCGAGATATCAAGCCGCTTTACTCGGCTTCCCGAAAGTGTGAGGACACATTTCAAGGCACATGTACATGTATATCCCTTGCATTCCAGAGAGAAATCTCTATTCGGAGTAGAAAACCGGAGGAGGAGGTCACAATTGGTGGGAGAAAAGGGACGTCACTGGGAGCTCCACCGAGATCCTCCAATGGTGAGTTGTGTTGGGCCCATGACGCAGAGCTTTGCTGTGCTCGTGACCTTGATGGGACTGGAAGGTGTAGCGATCAGGTATTTGCCAATCTTGACCAGGTTCTCTTTTTTTCCCTTCTATTATTCTTCCCCCTTCAAATCTTCCCCTTGTCAACTCCCTCTCTTTCTTTCACCTATCTTACTTCCCTTTCATTGGGAATCCCATCAATTGCGGAATTGCATCGCATTGGATCTTCTACATAAAAACCACAGATAATGGCCGCTCGGCATTCGCGCAAGTTGTTGAGACCTCTCCTGTACACATCCGCGGCAGCCGCCGCTGGTGCAGGTGTTCTCTACATTTCCTATCGTCCGCGCAATATTCCCGGTCTCGAAGCTCCCGCCGTTCCCCCTCCCGGCTACCGTGAAGGCAAGCTGGTACCTCCCAGCTTCCCTCAAATCAAGTCTCGCCTCGAACAGATTGAGGATCTCAAGCGCAGTAACCAGGAAGAAGAATATGACTTGTTGGTCATTGGTGGCGGTGCCACTGGATCCGGTATCGCACTAGATGCCGCCACCCGAGGCCTCAAGGTCGCAGTGGTGGAAAGAGATGATTTCAGTGCCGGAACCAGCAGTAAGAGTACTAAGCTGGTACACGGTGGTGTCCGGTACCTAGAAAAGGCTGTTTGGGAATTGGATTACAACCAGTGAGTTTTTCCGGTTATTTTTTTTAACGAGCTCGGTCGGTTTTGATCGGCTTTTTGTCGTATCCGTGCTGATCGCATTGTGTTACAGATATGCGCTGGTCAAGGAGGCGCTCAGAGAGCGCAAGTATTTCCTGAACACTGCGCCGCATCTGTCATCATGGCTCCCGATCATGGTGCCCGTTCAGAAATGGTGGCAGGCTCCCTATTTCTGGGCTGGTACCAAGGCATACGATTTCCTGGCTGGTTCCGAGGGTATTGAGTCCTCGTACTTCTTGACCAAGAGTAAAGCCATTGATGCCTTCCCCATGCTCAAGCGTGACAATGTTATCGGTGCTATGGTGTACTACGATGGTGCCCACAACGACTCGCGTATGAACGTCTCCCTCGCCATGACCGCTGCGCTGTACGGTACCACCGTGGTGAACCACATGGAGGTTACTGGTCTCACCAAGGATGCTTCCGGAAAGCTATGCGGTGCGCGCATGAAGGATGTGATCACCGAGAAGGATGGCCAGAAGGCCGAGGAGTTCAGTATCCGCGCCAAGGGTATCATCAACGCCACTGGTCCTTTCTCAGACTCCATTCGTAAAATGGATGAACCCGACGTCAAGGAGATTGTCGCCCCCAGTGCTGGTGTCCACGTCATTCTCCCTGGTTACTACAGCCCCTCGAACATGGGTCTGATTGACCCCTCGACCTCTGATGGACGTGTGATCTTCTTCCTGCCATGGCAGGGCAACACCATCGCCGGTACCACCGACCAGCCCTGTGAAATTGAGACCCAGCCCCAGCCCACCGAGAAGGACATCAACTGGATTCTTTCGGAGATTCGCGGCTACCTGGCCCCCGATATCACTGTGGACCGTAGCGACGTTCTTGCCGCCTGGTCTGGTATCCGTCCCCTGGTGCGCGACCCCAAGGCCAAGAACTCCGAGTCCCTGGTCCGCAACCACTTGGTGACTGTATCCCAGTCTGGACTTCTGACCTGCGCTGGTGGCAAGTGGACCACATACCGCCAAATGGCCGAGGAAGCCGTGGACGAGGCTATCAATGTTTTCAAGCTGAAGCCCCGTCAACTGACTACCCTCCCCGATATCTCTGGTGTTGGTGGCAGTGGCCTGGTGGCTGACGGTGCCGTTCTCGACGGCAGCTGCCAGACCCACCAGGTGCGCCTGATCGGTGCTCACGGTTTCTCCAAGACTCTCTTCATCAACCTTATCCAGCACTTCGGTCTCGAGACCGACGTGGCTAAGCACCTTACCGAGTCTTACGGTGACCGCTCATGGCAGGTCGCTGCTCTGTCCTCCCCCACTACTGAACGTTTCCCTGTCCGCGGCCGCCGCATCTCCCCCTTGTACCCCTTCATTGACGGAGAGGTTCGCTACGCTGTCCGCCATGAGTACGCCCAGACTGCCGTCGATGTGATCGCTCGTCGTACTCGTCTCGCCTTCCTGAACGCCGAGGCTGCCCTTGAGTCTCTTCCCGGTGTGATTGACCTGATGGGTGAAGAGTTGAAGTGGTCCTCCGAGCGCAAGGATCTTGAGTGGAAAGATTCCTTGACCTACCTGTCCTCCATGGGTCTGCCCAAGAGCTTCATGGGTCTCTCGCGCCACGATGTCCAGGACGGCCGTGTCAAGCAAGTTGATGACAAGGAGCGCGCTACTTTCTCCCGAGTTGGTAAGTCGCATCCCATACATTCGTATTATAGATCACTGTACTAACTATATCCAGAACCCCCTGCGGACATGATCGAGAGTGATGCTCGCGCGACAACCCCCGCTCCCCCGGCTGTCGTAGCCAAATAGATAATGTGTGGTATATATAGATCGGGCTTTGTATAAATAGAAGCGTTTTGTTTTTGTTCCTTTTCGTTCTGGTTGTTCTCCTTTTTCCCATTTTGGCCCGCGGTTGCCCGAATCGAATATAATTCACACGGAAGCTACGACTGCCGTAGTTTCAACTTCCAGCTTCCAACTTCCAACTTCCATTTCTCTCCCCATGAAGCTTGTCTCCCATTCATCTCATCATGGAGCTGCACAATCAGTCTGATCTTAATCCATCTGGATCCGTGCACAAGCTGGATAATTTGCAAAGCGAGGAAGCTATCTTGCCAAAGACAGGGCCGGAGAAAAAGGATCCCTTTGGAGATGAGAGCCAGACTGGTGTGAAGTACAAGACCATGGCTTGGTGGTGAGTGTCTTTCTGATGGCTGAAAATGAGAGAAGCTCATTCGTTTCATAGGCAAGCCGGCATGAGTAAGTTGGTCAGTCCTGGAGCCTTGCGTGACTTGGACTGACCCTGCCAGTCATGATCGCGGAGACCATATCGCTTGGGGTTCTCTCGCTGCCAAAGGCACTTGCCACACTGGGTCTTGTTCCGTACAGTTCCTCTCCCCAGTTGATGAAGACTGAGCTAACCTGTATAGGGGCATCCTGACCATCCTCGCTACCGGAGTCATCTCGACATATACTGCATACACCATTGGGCAATTCAAACGCCGTCATATGCAGATTCACAGCATGGCTGATGCTGGTGATCTCGTGATTGGAAGAGTCGGACGCACGACACTTGACATTGCTCAGCTTGTCTTTTTTATTCTGGTCATGGGGAGCCACGTCCTCACCTTTTCGATCATGATGAATGTCCTTACCGAACATTCCGCCTGTACTGTGATCTTTTCCGTTGTTGGTTTACTAGTATCATTCTTGCTGACCCTTCCACGGCGACTTGAGAAGCTTTCTCACATCTCCTATGTGAGCTTTGTCAGTATCATTGGAGCGGTAGTCACAGGCATGATTGGCGTCGCTCTTGTCAAGACAGGATCTACTCATACCCCAAGCTTTTCGTCCAAGCCCAAAGTACACGATGCATGCCTTGCTGTTGCAAATGTCATTTTTGCATACGCCGGTCATGTTGCATTCTTCACACTTTTCTCGGAGCTCAAAGAGATCAAAGACTTTCCCAAAGCTCTCGCGCTGCTTCAGTTGAGTGAAATGGTCCTGTACACGGTCTCGGCCATTGTGATATATGTGCACGTTGGACCTGCTGTCGCCTCGCCCGCTCTCAATTCTGCAGGGGAATGGTTTCGCAAAATTTCTTATACCATTGCACTTCCTACAGTATGCACATTCCTGAAATCTGTTCGAATTTAGCTGACATTTGACTCAAGATTGTGATTGGGGGCGTGGTAAATGCCCATGTCGCGGTCAAGTTCATATATGTTCGTGCTTTCCGAGGGACCAGCTCGATACACAGTCAATCATTCATGGCACGAGCTGTGTGGGCCATGATCTGTGCGGTGCTTTGGATCTTGTCCTGGATCATTGCCGAGGGAATCCCAGCCTTCAACGATGTACTAGGGCTTGCGGTGTGTACTGCCCGACCTTCACGCAAGAGCAGCGAGTACTGACGATTCCTACCAGAGCTCCTTGTTTGCTAGTTGGTTTTCATTCGGCTTACCCGGGCTCTTTTGGCTCTATTTGAATCGCAGCTGTTGGTTTCTGACCTGGAGACAGACTATTCTATTTTGCTTCAACATCTTCCTCGTGTTTCTTGCATTCTTGATTGTGAGTGATTGCTTATGACTGATGAATGAAATAAACTTACGCCACCAGTGCATTATCGGGTTGTACTCGTCCGTTCGGTCTATCTTTCACAACATACGCGAAGGAGTTGCGGGAGGCAGCTTCTCTTGTGCCGACAATTCGCTATACTGAGGAAACCCAGGCATGGAAGCGAATTTTGAAGAGGGCGGATTTCGGAACACAGCATTAGCGTTGCAGGTACGAGGAACATACAAAACCAGGCGAACTCTTCAGTATATGAATAAATTAGGTTTTCCTGGTACACAGTTCCACTGCCTTCAGACGTAGCTGGCGCGCCACTAGGTTCCCTAGCCGAGACTTGACCGGCGTCTAAAACGGCCAAGGCTGTGCGGCAATCTGATATCACCCCAATTCTTGTCCCCTCGGAGCAAAGGTAAGCAATGCCCTCTTTTAGATAAACCTCATTTGGAGAGAAAGAACATAGGCTTTGTGCATTTGTCTTTTCCGGTATGTACAGTAAATCCCGAGTTTTCCCTGAGAGTTGGAGATTTACATGCGGGTGGTACCGACGCGGCACTAAACAATGACTCGCAGTAGGGCCCCGAGGCTACTTTAGGCCTCGGAGATTTGCTAACATTGTCACACGCATACCCGGCAAATATGGTACTTTTGTCCAATTAATAATATGTTAATTAAACGGTCAATTTAAAGGAAAGGGCATCCGCAATACCCGTACATCATGCAACTGCTCCTATTCCAGACTCTAGAATTAATTATCGTTAATTAGATCGTATTTTCAGGCCTTGATAAGCAAGAACCCATATATTGGGCCCCCTCTTTTGTAAGGTGTAGAAGCCCGACGCATGTATTGTGTCCCAATCAAAACAGGGATCCGAACACCCCTTGACGTATTCCCTGTACAAAAAATGCTCGCTCACAGGAAGACAAGGGGAGCGCGAGGTATACATGCATACCCCCGCCACCTCGCCGGCCTGTACAACCTGCGAGATGACAACGTGACCAGGAAAACGGTGCCTTCAATTTGCTGAGGATATCACTGGTCGATCCCGATGATCCAATAGCAAATGTCAGCTCATCCTTTTCCAGCCATCCAGAATTGAATTGTAGAAGACTGAGGTGGTCTCGTGCGGGTTTCACAGGGGCAAATAAAATGATACCCGGGGGTTATGTACTGCTTGGTCGATTCCTGGGCTGGATGGTGGCCCATGCAGTAGATTCAGAGAGAAAGAAGAGCGGTGGAGGCTGCAGATGCAGCACATCGGGCGCATAGGAACCACGCTCTCTCTCTCTCTCTCTCTCTCCATCTCTCGTGACGGTGAGCAGGGTCGAGAGGGCCACTCCGTGAAGAGGGAAAGAAGACATAGAACATCCTTTCGGCCAGTTCCGACATCATATACCGGTGTAGCTAATGTTATTCCCAGCTATTTCTTGCTACCATTGGAATTGCTTCCTTGATAGTTATTCCAGAAACGAGCCACAGCTGCTTGAGCGACGGGGCCCGTGTATTCATCCCGGTATAAATTGAACAGGGCGAACTCGTCTGAGCTGAGAAGGTAGCTATCTGGCTGGGCCTGCATCCGAGCCCACAGTTCGGCCATGACGGTGTTCAGTAGAGCTCTGGTTGGAGGGTCATCTCTGCAGTCCCGAGCGTGCTCTAGGGCCTGACGAATTTCCACCCAGCTTCTCGACAGCGGTGGATTGGACATATCGTAACAGATTCGAGGGCGTCGGCGCAAGGAATCGGGATGATCTTCCCTTTGGGATGGGGAATTGGGGGATAGAGGAAAGAGAGAGAGAGGAAGACGCGCCGCAAGGGCTCGACTAAAAGGAAAGAAGATTTCCGAGCGGCAGAAGTGAAACTCTGCAGGCCCGGAAAAACTGAATCTTTTCAATAAATAAATGGGGAACCGGGGTGGAGCAACGGGAGAGGGGAGGGGGAAACCCGGGCCAGTGGACCGAAACCTATGTTCATATGTTCATGGAGTGTGACATCCAAGGCGGATATGCCTCTGTGGCAGGTCAGGAACAAGGTCGGGATTCCCGGGTCGGAGATTGGCAGTGGGAAGCATAAGGAACCAGAAGGGATATCTTCCCACCCTGGCAGAGAAAGGGAACACATAAGGCCGAAGGTGGGGTGTAGTTTGCGGGCTCGCCCGTGGCAGGGAATGTACCTTGTATCTTGGCGTAACGGTTTTCTCGGACAATTTAAGGGATGAACCGGCATGATTCGATGAGGTTCAACGGCCAGGGTCGCTTAACGCCGTAGACCAGCCGAGAGCACCAATTGGGCCCCCGGAGGGGAGTGTGGCTCCCCAGCAAATGTCCGGTGCATCAGTTAGGTGGAGTTTGAGGCTCGTGGGACTTCAATTCCCGGAGCTAGACATTCCAATCAGTGCCGATATAAACACTTAGTCAAGTTGGATTCCCACTGAGTCATGCATTCGGAATATTCCCATTGGTGTAGGGTCTCGGGCCGGTGACCTCACCTGGGCCATCTTGAAACAGCTGCTTGGAGCCGACCTGGATATAGACTCGCTTCCGAGACACGCAATTTTCTTCTCGGAGGCCGTGAACCTTTTTATCGACCCTCACTGCTTGATCCCACAAGGGGTTGTTCGTCCGAAACAAAAGAGCGGTGCTCCTCCGGAAGATCGAAATTTGCAGGGACCCATGTTGCTCCGTCATAACCTCATGGAACTCCAGCCGGCTGTTTTGCCCTTCTCTTACATCATCGGCCACTCTCGGGGCGACGCATTTCAACAGATGCAGATGCAGGCGCAATTGTGCATGGTGACTGAGATTTTGGTTACATCGCCAATTCCCCAGCTAATTCGAGTCAAAATTCATGTTAGCCGACCAGATCGTGAGGATCCCGAATGCCTCGTGTCGAGGATCCGATCAAAGAGCTATCGAACGAGGCTAGGCCATCGTTGAGAGGATCGTGATCAGCAAAGCCTGAAACTCCCAAGTCGTGAGGAGGCGAAGAAATGCCTGAGGTCCACAAAGGTGCAACTCTAAATCGGCCAACTTCCGGGGATCTCCCGGGTTCACTTCCTCTTTCTCTTTCGACGTCTTCATGGCCTTTTTACCATTTCAAATTGGTCCCTCCAATCGAGCATATTTAACTAATACACAAAGCAGGGTTTCGCTTCAATTGCAACATCGATCTAAATATGAAGAACTATCGGGCTCGCCCGATTACGAGGTCCCATGTTCTATTTGCGGCCATTGGCCCCCCATAAAGGCCTGGAAAGACGACTGGTAGACTCATGGAAGACAACCGATAGGAAGGATTCGCATCCTGCAAGCCAAGACCCATTGAAATATGGGGACAGGCGCAATGGAACGGAAAAGAGATCCTTTTGCTCACTGGAAGACGCAGAAACTAACACTCAGATCGCCGCTAGCAGAATTGATCAATCCGTCCAATCTGCGCCACTTTCTCTATCTCTCACGCGTCGCAAGTGCGGGACTTGATCATGCGTGGAACATCTCAGAGCTCCTGTCGGCGAGTATTGTCTGGGTGTTCATTTACTTGTGTCAACTTTTGCTTTTTTTAGTGCAGTTTCAACCCTACCAAAGACTAAAATCGAACTGAAACACCACAAATCACCCTCTTCTCCGTATGCAACTCCCAAATGAATCAGATCTATGTAGATGACTAAGCTACAGATAGACCGATAATCGTTCCCCCACCAACATTCGAACTTTTGACTACCAATTGTTACAGGGACATCTGAGACTGGAAATTGCCACCATGGTCTACTACTTCACATCCAACGTGGTCTCCCCCTCTGCCTTTATCTATGTCGGCAAGGACAAATTCGAGAGTATGCCGCCGACTAGTCTCCCCGGGGAAACTTTCTAACGTCGCCAGATGAGGATCTCATTCAATTTGGTTTGGACAACGACGTTTGGTATGATAGCTGTTACCTATTTGCAGAACTTTGTCACTGATACACTTGCGCAATAGGGTTAGTCTCTTTCTCCCACATGCGCTGCCACCCCTAACACGTCGTACCTTTACAGTTCCACGTCGATAACTTGTCAAGTGCACACGTCTACGTACGCCTTCGCGAGGGCGAAACGTGGGACAACATCGCTGAGCCGCTTCTAGAGGACTGTGCCCAGCTCACAAAAGCGAACTCTATTGAAGGTTAGCCCTCGACATGAGCCCTAGCATCGTGGCCACGGAATCTGACATTGGAGGCAGGCAACAAGAAGGACAACATTACTATTATCTACACTCCCTGGTCAAATCTTAAGAAGGACGGATCGATGGCTGCCGGCCAGGTCACATTCCACAATCACAAGCTGGTCCGCAAGGTCTACGTGAAACAGCGTGAGAACGTTATCGTCAACCGGCTTAACAAGACCCGGGTTGAGAAGTTTCCGGATCTTCGAGCCGAGAAGGAGGAGGATACGAAGAAGAAGCAGCGTAGTGACCGCAAAACACGAGAGGAAGTACGCGCGAAGGAGAAGCAGAAACAGCGAGAGCATGAGCAGCTGAAGTGGCAGAAGGATCATGCGTACGACGATATGTTCAGCGAGGAGAACATGGAGGCTAGCAACAACCAGGATCGCGACCCTGATTTCCTTGACGACTTCATGTGATGCCCTCGAGAGATGACCGTTGCCACCATTCAATGTGAAAATTATACCCCGCTTGCGAAGTGCAAATCTCAAAATGGTCTCTTTCTGGAGCCCAAGGATATGGCAAATGGAGCTCAGTGTAGATATGACTTCTCGATAACAATGCACAAACTGCGCATGATTGGCGAATCTCCTTGTCATACTATAGATGAAAGCTGCGTACCATCCGGAGTAAGTAAGTATCGTAGACACGGGGCAAAGGTGCAGTGATCAATTCACTAAAGGTGACTTCCAATTCAATTGAATCGAGAATGAACCTGGGAGAAACACTGGAGAAAATCCAGTCTGGGCAACGAAGTAAAACAAGGGGATTAATCATCGCCGGGAAGGGCCAGCCGCGCTAGCGTGTTGACAGCTTGCGAACCTTAGGAACTCACCATCTCCCCAACACCACACAGCATGACTGAGGGCATTCCACCGACTGTCGCTCCAAGTAAGTCCATTCCTGTCATTGAACTGGATTCCGCTGACCCCGCTCAAAGGCGCCAAATCGAAGAAGAGCAAGAAGAAGAGTGCCAAAGCCAAGTCCGACCCCCAAACTAGCGAGCACCCAGACGCGCCCGATCATGATGACACGAATGTATGTGGCGTACAACTCCTGATTGGCAGCGTACCTATTGCTGAGACCCTTCCCAGAACGAGCCCCATGATACCAGCGAGGCCCCCATAGAAGATGAAGAACAGGAATCCAATGGCGTCGAACCCGACACGATAGGTGACAGCCTGCCAGATCGGTCTGTCAATAATAATCAGTCAACTGCTGCCGGTGAAGCTATTCCGCCCCCCAATGAACAGTCCGACCCCGCCTCCGATGGCACCGAGCCTAAGGACCGATTCGATGCACTTGTCCGAGACCGCGACTCCTTACGCGCAGAAGTGGCCGACATGCGAAAATCATTGGAGGAAATACAATTCAAGCACACTGCGGACATGGAGGCGTTGCAGGAGAAGTTGGACGACGCGGAGACCAAGAAGGAACATGCTGAAACGCAGTTCCAGAAGCTCATGGAACGAGTGAACACGATCAAGTCACAACTAGGAGAGCGACTCAAGGAGGATGCGGTACGTTCAACTACCTTCAATTCCAAGGCCACTCGACTTATGCTATACAGGAGGAACTGTCTCAAGCGCGATCGCAAATTGAGGATCTCGAAGATGAGAACAGCAGCTTAAAGGAGCAGCTTGAATTCAAGTCTGCACAGCTCGCTGAACTTTCGGGCGATTCAGCAGAGAAGGACAAGGAGCTTTCAACTCTTCGGGATCGAACGAGCCTATCACAGCAAAACTGGCGAAAGGAGAAGGAAGAACTCCTCGAGCAAGAGGCGTACCTGCAGTCAGAGTTTGAGCAAGCAAAGGAGGCAATGCACAACTGGGAAGTGCTAGCTATGGAGGAGCGATCTATCCGAGAGAACCTGAACGAAAAGGTCGGAGACTTGGAGGAACAGCTCAGTAGCCTGAGAGATGCATATGAAAAAGCCACCGATGAACGCGACACCCAACAGTCGACAGTTGACGGACTACAACGGGCTCTACAGGAAATCCAGTCGGCAAGGAAGCAGGAGCTGCGGGAGCTTGTCGAAAGCTCCGATGCCCAACTTGAAAATCTAAGACGCTCCTTGCGCGAAGCACAGAAGCAGGCCGCAGATGCCGACAAGGGTCTACAGAATGCCCAGGAAGAGATCGAGAGAGTCCGGCCATTTGAGAAGGAAGTCAAAGAGAAGAACCTTCTCATTGGCAAACTGAGACATGAAGCAGTCACGCTGAACGACCACCTGACGAAAGCTTTACGATTCCTCAAAAAGGGGAAACCAGAAGACAATGTCGACAGGTTAGCTCACAGCGCAATTGAGACTTGACCAGCTTGACTGACTATAAACAGACATATTGTCACCAACCATCTACTGCATTTCCTCGCTTTAGATCGATCTGATCCAAAGAAGTTCCAAATCTTGCAGCTGTTTGCAGCGCTATTGGGCTGGAACGACGGTAAGCCCATATTGCACACGAGAGCTACTTGAGCTACTTGAGCTACTCGAGCGTATCTAACTTTCGATTATAGAGCAACGTGAACAAGCAGGCCTTGCCCGGCCAGGCACATCGAGTATGCCCGGGAAGCTTCGAGTCCCAGGAACACCCCTGCGCACCCCGAGCACGCCAAACCTGGCCACAGACTTCATGGATAACGGTGCCTCTAGCAAAGAGACGCTGGCCGAACTATGGTCCAACTTCCTGGAGCAAGAAGCAGAAGCGGGTAACATGAATACAACGAGACGAGGAAGCCACCCAGGGCCTCCTAAGTCTTAGACCATGTGTATGTATAAATGGGACAGCTCTCAAGCGATAGAACTTGGATATTGATATTTGATACTTGCCCTGATCTGTAGATCCACCCACCGCCTTCGTTCTGCCAGATGTTTTCGTAGCCGCATCTAGAAATTCAGCGATGTCGCATTCTGCCTCCGTATGCATTTTCCCTCATCTTTCCGTGCCGTTTTAGCGTCAATTAGACCGTTCCACCCTGCCGCACGCTTTGTATCCGCAATGGTTCCCAGTGCTGGTAAGCGACCTGTGCTTCATGGCCATAGACATGGCTATGGAACCCCGCCACTTGAGCGATGCGAAACAGACCAATTTCTAACATCACCAATGATCCAGTCCAAAAGTTCCGCCCAGTCGTGGTCTCTGGTCCCTCGGGAACTGGAAAGTCGACTCTCCTAAAGAGACTCTTCGCTGAGTACCCTGACACTTTCGGATTCTCTATCTCCCGTATGTGAACCTCCCAGGCACACGACCCAACCTACTGCCGAAGGAAGCGAAAGGCCCTCGACAAGGTATTGCGAAGAAGAACACTGACCGGACCACTCCCATAGACACTACTCGCTCACCCCGTGCCGGCGAAGAGGACGGCCGCGAATACAACTTCACCACAAAGGAAGGGTTTCTCGATCTCGTCGCACAAAACGGATTCATTGAGCATGCCCAGTTCGGCGGCAACCACTACGGCACAAGTGTGCAGGCTGTGAAGAACATTGCGGAAAAGGAGAGAATCTGTATCCTCGACATCGAGATGGAGGTATGTATCGAATAGAGGGAGTCGCGACGCACTATATATCTTCCGCTTGGATTTGAATATGCTAATGACTTATCATTCTTGTACATAGGGTGTCAAGCAGGTGAAGAAGACTGATCTCAATGCCCGATTCTTGTTCCTGGCGCCGCCTTCGTTGGAGGAGCTGGAGAGGCGCTTGCGGGGTCGGGGTACGGAGACCGAGGATAGCCTGCAGAAGCGTTTGGCGCAGGCGCACAACGAGCTTGAGTACTCCAAGCAGGAGGGTGCTCATGACAAGATCGTTGTCAATGATGATCTGGAGAAGGCATATTCGGAGCTGCGCGATTGGGTTGTCGACGGTGGTCGTTTTGGAGCATCGCAATGAGAAAGAGCTCGCTCATTGCTGCTTGATATTTGGTCTATATTTGCATTGCCATTTTCTCCTGCTTATAGCGAAAGAGGCACCATTCTATCCAAGAATTAAAAGTTTCTCATGAGGTTAATTAAGAAAACTAAGTACATGGAAAGCACCAGAGTTGGCACAAGCGCTAGAGTGCCAAGTCTTTTTTTCCCCGAAAATACAAAATCCTAGACAAGGAAAGGAAAAGGGCTCCCAAGAAGAGACAAGATGGGATGTTGGATACAAACATGGAGACGAAAACGATAGGAGACGCAAAAGAAAAAGGGATATCTGCAAGGGCCTGCTGGCGTCAAAGAGGACAGTAAGTTTTCGGAGGAAGGACAGCCTTGCCCGTGGGGTCTGCTTTCCGTGGCGCAACGGTCAGAGTGCTGGCGTCAGATATTAACTCTCAAGTTTAGTATCCGTTCATAGCGGCACGCTGCGAATTGCGGCTAAGCTCACGGTCAGCCGAAGGGCTGATGGGCCGGCTGCCACCAGTGTGGCCACCTCCACCGCCAGCACTGCTCTCCTTCAGGGCCAGCAACTGCTTGGCACGGAAGGTCTCGTAGTGGATCTGGCTGGTAGTCTCGACCAGATCCTGAAGGTGGGTGCGGGTCAGGAAGTTGCGCAGGTAGACAAATTCACAGTGGTTTTCGTCCTCGACGTTGATGACACCCCAGCGGTTCTGGCGGCCGCGAACCTGCTTGCCGTTGACAACAATAGTCTTCTCACTACCGACAACCGAGAAAGGAATGATGTCCTGGAGTCCGGAGTCAATATCAGATGAAAATTAATCCACCACTGTCAAGCATACCTTGATCTGGGCGTTAATAGCCCGCTCCTCATCATCGAGCTCGTCATTATCATAAGGGTACATCTTCAGGTTGTGGAAGGAGAACTCCTCCTTGATACGCTCCTTGAAAGCCTGGCGCTCCTCCAGGGTGAGGGAGTCGGACTTCGCGATAACGGGAACGACGTTGACGACATCAGACAGTTTCTTGAGAACAACAATATCGATGGGCTTGAGGCTATATAGAAGTCACGAATTAGTCCAATCGACTAGCAAATAACGAGGAAAGTTGCGGGATAAGCTCACGCATGACCAGAGGGCTGAATGAAGAACAAGCAACAGTGGATACGGGTATCTTGGATGTAACGCTCACGCTGAGCAGTGAGTTCCTTGCGGAGGTATGCCGAGTGCTGATCCTTGATGTACTTGACGATAGGGTCCCAGCTGCGGCACAATTAGCGTAGTCCTGAAATATTTGCGCGAGAGCTCAAGATACCATCGGTCGTTGTTGACCTGGTCACCGTAGCCAGGTGTGTCGACAATGTTCAAGCGGAGACGAACACCGTTCTCCTCGATGACTAGACACCCCTTTAGCGATTTTCCTCCCAAAACAGGTTCTCAAGATCCAAGACATACTGTGCGACACGGTCTGAATTTCGGTAGTAGAGCGAACGGGCTCAGAGGGGGTCAGACGGCCCTTGGAGTCGATCAGGTGGGACGCGAAGATAGTGTTGACAAGAGTCGATTTTCCGAGACCAGTTTGGCCTAACGCGCGATTTTCGATTAGCTGAGGCCTTGGTGACTCGCAGATGAGCATCACGTACCAACACACATGACATTGAACTGGAAGCCGCGCTTCAACAGCTTCCGTTCGATTTGGGAAGTGATGCTGTCGAAACCGACATGGCTATGAGGGAAAACAGTGGGCTGCTGAGCCGAAGCTGCGGTAGTAGCGGCGGCCATTATGAGTAGTGAATAAGTGAAGAACGAAAGACAGAAACAAAAGAAGCCCCCAGAGATGCCAAAGAGTGACGAGCAAGTATCACCCCTTATTCTGTACTTTCCACTCAGGGGTGGACTATACCTAATTGGGCCTAGCGTGGCTCTGGAGAAAACTACGATCTCTTTTGCTTCACTGTGATAGCTCGACTAGTACGAAGTATACCTGCCGCTTTCTTCTCTTTCGCTTTTCACCTGTCGCCATGGCTTTGCGCCTGCTCCCATTTGCCCCGGTGGCCAATATGTCACGCTCCCTTCTCTCAGAGTCCGTCCCTGTTTCCGGATTCACTCGGTTCCTTCAACCCATCGCGACCAGCGCTCTCCTACAACCCGTCTCCATTTCCCTCAACATCCCAGGAATTCTGTCCGATCTGTGGGAATCTGTCTTGCGCGCCGTTCCTAAGAAGAAGACCTCCCACATGAAGAAGCGTCATCGCCAAATGGCCGGCAAGGCGCTTAAGGATACGACCAACCTCGTCAAATGCCCTGGCTGTGGTCAAATCAAGCGTGCCCATCTTTTGTGCCCACACTGTGTCAAAGGTGAGAAATCTGGTTCGACTGCTAGGGAACACCTAGGATGTTAGTGATCGCAGAGAAAGCTGACTTAGTGAACAGACATCAAGGAGTCGTGGAAGGTCCTGGAGACCGCATGAGGTGCTACGGACAGGTTATAAAGACTTGAGCTGGGTTTGAGCGACCTCGCGGTCTCAATTGCAAGCCCAAGGGGTGATTGTACTACTAGAATTGGTTGTAGATATATGCTGCATGGCAAATGGCGTCTGGTTTTGCGGGGAAATTTTTTCGATATGACTTTACAACAATTCGATCAAATAGATCGGATAACAACACTGTCAGATTTCCAATGTAGATAGGAGCTGTCGTAAATGTGTTCTTAACCCAATTGAGACCACAATTGTAGATGTAGTGTTGATTGTGCTGTAGCCGATAAAGGCGGAAACGGGCTTCGCTAGACCCCAAACGTCATTTGCTCCTACAAATACGCGTTAAGTCTCAACCCAGCTTTAAGAGAGCCAGGCATTCCCAGAATGGTGAGTCTTCTGCAGGAAGGCTTGATCCCATTGCTTACCCTGATATAGTCGAAACAATATCTCTCGTGGGGTGCGGCGGACAATGGTGGGCAATATCGACCCCGTCCATCTGAATTTGGCTAACTTGTCCCCAGCGCACTCTGTTGATATTTTCGCACTGGCAGTAACAGACAAGCAAGTCTTGTCGGTGTCGGGCTCTCCTTCTATCAAAGTACACTCCACTTCGGACACTGAGTTCCCGCTGGTGCAGTCCATCGATGATGCCCACGAGACTGGGTGCCACCACATCGTGACCGATGCTAGAGGCTCACGTGCGATAAGTGCTGGATTCGATGGTAAAATCAAGGCCTGGTCTTGCCAGGATGGCTATTGGGCTGCCGACCAAAAAGTGATTGGTACATCGAGTTCCTGATTTTGCTGTGATCCCCCGCAATATGCTAATGAGTACATAGCCGATCTCAAGGCGGTTGATCTTTGGGCCATAGCCCTTTCTGAAGATGGACAGTACCTTGCTGGTGTCACCAAGGATGGACGCATCAATGTATTCGATTTGGCTGCTGATGGTACTCAAATTCGAGACCACGAGACTAAGGGTAGCTTCGGCTATTGTATTGACTTGGTAAGTCCCAAATTCTGCACTATCTCTATGTTTCAAGCTAATCCTATTGTCAGTCTGCCAATGGCCGGTTCATCGCTACTGGTCATGAAAACGGTGCAGTCTATATCTTTACTACTGAAACAGGGCGCATGCCGTTCTCCCTATCAGGTGCGTGAATACGCTTCAACTACTCAGAGCACCCATTTCTGACTGATTCTAGGCTTAGTCAAACCCGTACGAAGCGTAGCCTTCTCGCCTGGAGGAAAGATTTTGGCAGCAGCTGGCGACTCCAAGGTGATTGTGCTTTACGACACCTCCTCGGGAGAACAGATTGCCAACCTGTCCGGCCATTCTGGCTGGGTCTTGTCCCTTTCCTGGAGCAACACCGGTGAATATCTTCTGAGCAGGTGAGTGGCTCTTTTTGCACTGGCATGATTGACAAGCTAACGTTGCACAGCTCATTTGATGGCAAGGTTAAAGTCTGGTCCATGGAGACCAAGAACTGTGTTGCTACACACTCCGAGACAGAGAAGGCCGTGTGGAGCGCCAAGTGGCTCCCAAAGATCGGGAAGACAGAAGGGTTTGCGACTGCTGGCGCGAACCGAAGCATAGCATTTTACCGAGAGGCCACAGGCTAAAGAAGCACCTTGAAACGTTTGAAAGAAATGTTAATACGGTAAGAATGCGCTGACGATATCAATGGACCATAGGCATGACTACTGAAATATGCATAAATTTCATAACATTCGTACTGGAAACAAGTACCGAAACGCTCCAAACCTAGCCCTTAGTTCATAGCCTCAACAAACAACTTGCGCATTCGCTTCAAAAATGCCCCAAAGTCTCGATCATCATTAACAAGATCAACCACGCCCTCCAAAGCATTTCGGTCAACCTTGGGACGTGTATGGAACACCTCGTAATCCCGGCTGGCAGTGCCCAACTCAAACCAAGCTTCCGCCTCCCAATCTTTCTCCAACAAATGGCTGTAAACAAACTTGAGTCGATCTTCCCGACCCGCACCTTCAATCCGTATACACAGATAGTCCTGCCAGAACTCCAGCTCCGGGAAATTCAGACTAGATTGAGCATCCAACTGTTGTGCATGTGCCTTTTGCGCTTCGAGCTTTACGTTAATAGCCTTCTGAGTCTCTGCGATCTGCTGCTTCAGACGGTCGCGCTTGGTGAGGCGGGAATCACGTTCCAGGGTAATAGAGGAGATGGCGGCATGCATTTCAGCAGCCTCGGCCGCTTCTTTCTGGAGAGTCTGTTCATGGGTTTGAGATTTCAACGTGAGGATTTCAATGTCGCGTTGTCGCATCCGCTCGTCCTCTACAGCCCTGGTTAGTCGTGGGAAATAAGAAGGATGAAACGGCTTATCATACCTTCAAGTTCAGCCAGGTTGATATGGAACTGATTCCGTTCTTCCAGGACTTGCTTTCGGCCTCTTTCAATAAATGCATCGAATTTGATTGTAAATTGGGCCATGCGATTGCGCAGGTCCTCGAACCCAAAGTTGATGCTGGGCAGCGAGTCCGCCATTGATGGCGCATCGGCCGAGGCAAGTGGAGGGCGCATGCCACTCGTTGAAAGAGACGGTTCAAAAGCCATGGTTTGCAATACACTTTTCACACTGTTCAAAAGGGTGTGAGGTTGAAGTTGACGCGAGAGGTTGTTTTGGGTTGCGGCGCAACGGGGCCCAAGCGTCTTATCGATAACAGAAAACTTTCTGGATCGCATCTGAACCTCCGTCGCATACATCGACATGGTCTGGGATCTCGCACTTACAAGGTGCACAAGATCTAATGGATGAGAATACTGACAGTGCTTTACATTATGGGCATCTGGGACGGCCTGTCTATCTTCCTGATGCGAAGGCTTGGACATTCACTCGCTCTTTGGCTAGAGGTGATCACCCGGCTGTTCCTTGTTCTTACAAGATAGCTAACATTCTTCAAAGTCCCCTCGATTGTATATACCGGGGTGACCAAGACAAAAGTGCCATCACCTTTCTACACAGAAACGCGACCAACGCCGAGAGTACCCGAAAAAGATGCCGGGAAGCTCATCGCAAGCTCACACCCCGAACTAGCAGCCTCATGGTCCTCTTTCCGCCAGGAACCTTTTTCAAAAGCCGTGATAAATACAACCGAGCAATATGACCCGGAGGTTTCTTCACTTTTTGACCTCGGCTATGCCGTGGATCTGAGGCGCCACGATAAGAAGCTTCGCTCAGTCCCAATCGCAGTTGCCGTGAGCGGAGAATGTCGCAACATAATGACATTCCGAACAATAGAAGAAGAAACACTGCATCTGGCCATGGAGGATTCCACCATGCGTGTTCCATCAATTGATGACACAGAAACGTCTGAATGGTCCAAATGTGGTGCACCGATCCGTCAGGTACACTTTGCCCGGCCCTTGGAGGAGAAGCCCTTTTTCATGGCCGCTCGGCTTCCCACATCAACTACAATCTTCCGACCTCTCTATCACTGGGATCCGGTGCATATGTACTTCCCAGCGGATGTTATGATGAGATCCTCTAAGCCTCTACAGAACTCTCGACTTGATGCAAACCCCGTGGTGGAAATATCGATATCGGAAACGGGCGGCTTCTCTCATGCCGATGTTACCTTCAATCCCTGGTATCAGAGGCAATTTGGCATTGTAGATGTCAAAGGTAACTGGCATGTCTGGGAAATCACAGGCAGGCAGCGACTAAAAAAGGCTACTTGGTCAGCTATGCCTGTGCGGCAAGGTTCCTTGCCTTTATTGAATCACAAATCCAAGTTGCGCCGTCCTCAACTTGATGGTTGGTCATGTATCGAGTGGATAGGTGATGTTGGAACAATTCTTGTCGCCAATCGTCACAACATCATGATCTATTCAATTGTTGATGCCCAGATCCCACCACGGACGGTTGAACTAGGGATGTCAAAGCAATCCGAATGGGTTCTGGCCGTGCAAAGGAATCCACGCAATCCATCGCAGTTCTTTGTGCTGACGACAACCCGAATACTGTGGTTTGATGCTGGAGTCTTGCCTGGCGAGGAGCAAACGGGCCCGTCTCTATACCCTCGTCTCTCTTGGAAGCACTTCAGAGATCCGGAAGATACAACATTACGATTTAGTGATCTAGTCGTATATCAAGGTATGCACTGGTACCACCACGAACAAATTCGAAATACTAATCTGTCCAGACTTATACTTGGTTCTATTTTCACAGCTCACTCAAGTCGTGCAAATATTTCCATGCCCATTCATAGCCGACGAACAGACCGAGTCTCTATCGGTTTCTGATCCACTGATTCTCGATGCACCGCTATTGGCGGATATACCCTCAGTGCAACACGACTCAAATGTGAAATTCTCGTCATTTATCTTCAAAGAAGTTGCCCACTCGGCAGCACTGAGCAAGAATTATTATTACAATCCCCATTTGACCGTCATCAAGCTTTTTTGGATGGATTCCAATCTTGCTGTCCATGAATCAACCTTCAAAGGTCCCCAAGGAGACCCCGACGAGCTGGACTTCCATCGCGAAGACAATATTTTGCGACTCAGGAAGCGCTATGCTCCAACAAAACTTGTCAGAGTCGACGACAGCTTCATCGTGGATGATTGGGATGAATCAGTGGCACCGCAGAAGACTGTTCATCGCCACAAGAGCAAGAAAGCTCCAACAAGGACAGGCTCGGATCTTCAGTGGACCCTAGATTTCTCATCCATCTATGATATGGCGACAGGGAAAGCGGAGATCATTCAGACGAAGTTAAAGCAAAAAGAGCGGCCCAAGCCAAAGCCAAGGACCGTGGACGAGTTAATTGCGAGTCTACAAAGCGATATGGAGAATTTATCGACGAAGCAGACTCCAAGCCAAACTTTGTAAGTGGCCAAAATAGACATCGCCGGGATCACGCTAATCCTTCACAGGGTCGAGATGAGCGGCAACAGAATCTTGGGGGACGATCTTGACCAAAGCGCTGATGATGTGAAGCGTCTCGTGTCAGAACTCATACCCGAAATACAGGACCCTGACGCGAAGTGTCGAATCATGACTTTGCCGCTTCGATTCTCGAAAGAATTGCAGGGCGCACCAGTCATTCCATCCGGTGATGCTGGGATAGAGCTTCTTCAAACATATGATCGATTAGTTGATGATTGGATGTCGAGTCTCTCTCACCATATCCCCCCACACACACGCATAATGAAAGAGAAAGTCATTCGAGGAATCGCTGCCGATCTTCTTCTAGCACGCCTTGTCCATATCTCCAACACTCTGGATGACGTGACCCAACCTGACCCCGTTGGTCGAAATGAAAATGCCGAGGCACAGAACAAGTTCCTACATTCGAGTTACTTGCCATCATCGCAGATCCCTGCAAGCCAGGCGCCAATGCTCACCAATGCCTTTGGTTTTCAACGGAACCCGGGACCGGTCACTCAATCCAAGTACGCTGCAGCACCACCTCTGAGCGGCCTCTCAGCATTTACTACCTTCAAGACTCCTCGTGCAATCCCGCGGAACGTGACAAATCTACTCTCGCACTGGTCAGTGGGAAACAATCCTTCTCGATATGCCTGGGAGAGAATTGAAGACGAAGAGACACGGCGTGCTTCAAGGGCAAACACGCCCAGAAACAGACGAAAGAGACGCTCTCGGACTCGCGACTTATCCCTTCCCCCAACCCCGGCTGTGCCCACGGTCCGAGCATGGGGCAGTCAGCCAGATGGTCCTCCACGCATCAACCTCACTAGCAGCCAACCCATGGAAGGTGTCTCAATGACCCAAACAGAGCGAGGAGTCTTCGGAGCCCGCGATCCCTTCAAGAAGCCCAAACTTAGGAAAAAGAAGCGGGCAGCAGGATTTTAAAACAAACCAATATAACGAAAACACGAATATCATGAATATCATAATGCTATACCCTATATAATCTTGGACTATTGCCGAATTCCCGTGAAGTAACCAATCGCGAATATCTCTCAAAGGGATGGAACACGTATGACAAATGCAAGCCCCTAGAATAATTTCCAGGTCTCCCTTGAAACATATACAATTTTTCATTCGATAGATTTCCCTCCAAGAGTTAGAAACTCCCATTCATCTCCCAAGCCGCTGCCGTCGCATCCCATCCCACTCACCTCCCCGCAGCCCCGCCAACTTTCCTCCTCCAACCTTCCACCATGTCTGACCACCAGTACAAGTTCAACGTGACCATGACCTGCGGCGGTTGCTCAGGCGCCGTAGAGCGCGTACTCAAGAAGCTCGAGGGTAAGCGACTCTCCCCGAATATGCGGGGTTCTGTTGATTTTGTTGTCTCACGAGAACAAGAACAAGACCAAGCGCATGCCATATACTGACACACTGCTTCTCTCTCTTAGGCGTTAAGAACTTCGACGTCAACCTCGAGTCCCAGACTGCCAATGTCACCACCGAACCGACGCTTTCCTACGATACCGTTCTGGCAACGATCAAGAAGACCGGCAAGGCTGTGACTGGGGGAGAGGCGGATGGCCAAACTATGAGCGTTTAGATGTCTACAATACATATATGTCCGTACACGAGGGCCGCGGTCTACATTCTGCTTGCGCGCTGGCTGGAAAATCGAAATGCTGGAATCCATCAAGGGCTGACGACTAAGACTGAAGTAGAGGACCTTGGTAGTGAAACATACTGCCAGAATGTCTCTTGTTTGAACTACATGATTCTATGGAACCGTGATAAGTCTTGAATGAAATAGACAACGGGGAACATGTCGTTCCGATTCAAATTGAAAACCCATGAGAGAGTTCTAATAATATGGAGGGTATCATGAACAAGGCAATGCAATGCATGCGAATAGACAAATACCCGAAACATCAAATCCTCGCGCCGGAAAGAAAGAAAGAAAGCGGACAGGATTGGGAAGTAGACGAGATTCGCTTAATCAACGATGACAATAGGTCTGCCGTCTGGGACGGGATAGTAGGATGGCCTCGGATCAACTCGCTGGACGTAGACGGGCCGGTTTTGCTCCATAGCTAGGGAAGATGGAGGGAGGCCAGGCGGTGGTCGTCTGTGTTTGTGTTAGCAGAAGCCTATCAGGGGCAAGGGGATCTCTATTGGTGAAATGATTGGCTTCCCCGATGAAGGCTTACCGCGAGGAGATAAACCCGCCACTGAGTGGTCTGTGAATTTGGGAAGGGGACACATGAGGCTGGCTTTTCCCCGGGGAAGATTCAGATAGTGTGCGGACGTGGTTGTGGGAAACGGGGGCCATTCGTGACCCCATGGGCAATGGTCCGCGTTGGTCCGGGGAAATCTGGGCGTAAGAAAAAGGTTTGGTGCCAGGGTAATCAGTGATCCTTGTCCTAACAGGCAGAGAAGAATCTCCAGTCGGCTTAGCCTCAGGTCCTGGGCGCCGGGAGACGTATTCAAGTGGAGGGGGTTCCCGGATGTCAACGTGGCGAACGAAGCCATCGGCATACAAGTTCCTGTCCTGGTGAAACTCTTCTGGTAAAAGGCGGTCGCCAGTAATGCGATTTCGCGCGCGCGATTCTTTTGGCATGCGGAGACTACGATCACCGTATTGGTGCCAAGCTCCAGGATTGGAGACGGCTGGTGCAGCTCGGAAGGTGCGATCGCCCTCCGAAACAAGAACACTGGATAAATGTTCAGGTTGAGAGCGATGATGATGTGGTCCATCGATATGCTGCCGGTCCAATGGTCTTGCATCGAGGTTGCCATGTGGGGGATTGACAAAAGAAACGGGGCTCCTCTGGCGTCCTACAACGGGTTGCTCCATTGGCATATAGTCTCGACGAAGGTGAACTTGATCCTGGGGTCGGTGTTCTGGAGCTAGGTCGATGCGGCGATAGGATTCTCGTGGCCCAAACCCTTCGGAAACGGGAATCCCGATGGGCCTTGGTCCGGGTAGGGTTTCAGGTCGAGAACCCTCATGGTACAAACGCCTTCTTTTGCTGGCTTTGTCATTGTTGCCATCCTGTTCGGTGTCCTGGTCGTAATGCATCATGTCCCCTTGGGGACGGCCTGGCGTGACCGAGCGGAGCGACATCCTTTTAGCCATGTTGACCAAAGGATGTGAACCGTCAATTCGCCGGCTCTCTAGCGACCAGGGATTTTCAATGGATGGCAAAATGCGCTCTGGTTGCTTTGAACCTGGTAAAGAGTAAAGGGAACTGATGGGGTCAGGACGACGTCTAGGGGGGACCTCGCTACTCTGGGCGATGTCCTTGGGTCCGCTCACAAACACAGGTGCATTTGCTCTGTCCTCCGACTCAGGAGGCAGTCTTTTGTACCGGAACCTGGAGTCCATTCTAGTGGGAGGAATACCCGAGGCCATTTTCACACCTCTGGGTCCGGAGAGTTCTTCCAATATCTGCAGTTCAGGTGATTCCTGGTTGGTTAGTCCCATTGGCCTAGCGTTGAGCTCATAGTTTGAGGCTTTCTGTTGGGAGTCCGAGGGAACGTAAATCCCCTGGACGCCTACATTCCCCTTGGCCACCTGCCGGTCCATTAGTGGTAAAGTAGATCGTTGCACCTGATTCTCCATACTGGCTGAGCCTGGAATGAGTCGTTGCTGAGCCTCAGCATGGGTGACGACGTCCTGGTGCCTAGAAACAGGGACTTCTTGAGCGGCAATACGTTGCGTGGCATACCGCGGACTTTTGTTTTCAGCAGTGGTACCAGCAAATCTGGTTTTCTGGGTATCTTGCATGCCCTCTCTGTATTCCTTAATAGCACGGTTCCATGCCTGGTACCTGCTGAATCCTCGACGGTCGACAATATTTTTTGCCGCCGCCATTCTTGGGACAAACCTGAATCCAGGCGGTGCTTCCTCGGATAGCTCCCGGGGAGTTCCCTGGCCCGAACGGTTCGCATTGCCGATGAGCGGAGTTCGAATTTCATGAGCCCGAGTGTCACTGGGGAGTATCTCCACCCTGGTGCTCTGATGGCCTGCGCCAGGTATCGCATCTTCTTCTGACTCACTGTCTTCGTCATCAGAGATGACGATCACCTCGCGGAAGACATCCTCAAGGACTGTCTGGCCATTCTCATCATCCCCTCGCCATTCAATGACTGTTTTCAGAGTCATATGCTCAACACTGTGTCGTGCCTCATGGAAGGACAATTTTTTCAAGAGGCTATCGTAGTCAGTTTTAGTATGACGAATGTGTGCAACCACTGCCAGCTGTGCCCTCCGAGCCATGGGCAATTCGGTGGCAGTTCCGACTTTCTTTTGGCCCTGAGTTTTGCAAATATCAGGTTTCCCACATCCGTTTTTCTCGACTCAAATGGGTATACTGACCTTTTGAAATGCAGTTTTGATAATCTGGTTGAGATCTTTATCTGGGATGTTGGGAAATAGATCCCTGATTGCGTCTCTAGCATCTGTGTTCAGAGTTACTTGGGAGACTTCAGACCCAGCCCGAGAATGGTTCTCTCTCATGCTCATAGCGTAGATGGGCAACGTCTTTCCAGTGCTTGTGAGGTAGAGACCCAACTCTGAACAAACAGCAGCCACCACGGTGCTCGGAAAATGATAGCCTATCCGGTGCACATGCTGAGAAAGATTGTGAGTGCGGGCATGAGGGGTAGTCTAGAAACTATAAGCGGTGTTAAGAAATGGGATCAGTCAAAAGACATTCTCACCGAGACTGCGTAGATTTGGAGATTCTCCTTTCGACACCGCTCCTTGCATGAGGTGGTGAGCTGAGGATTTCCTGCTGGAATGAAGGTGTAGCCACTTGGTGCTTTGGCCTCGAAACAGATCTGTATAGTTGGTTAGAGACCCTCCAAGTAACCAAGTATAGAGAAGATACATACAACACTTCGAAGCTTCTTCTTTTCTTGGGTCACAGACTCCATGATCACTTTGTGTTTGCGAGCTCTCCGTTGAACAGCCCGACTGGGAGCACGTCTAGCTGCGGCCAAGGCCGAGCCCGCTCTTCCCATCACACGGGCCATTTTTCTGGTTCGGTTCTCCGGTGAACCTTACTGGAAGGAGGATCTCAAAGCATGGCTCACCATAGAGGGAAAAGGGATATTTGTGTTGAGTGGTGTGTATGGGTCCAGAATGTACAGGGCAAACTGTAGATGCACGTGTTCTGGGCCGGCGGTTGCCCCAAGTTCAGGGACAAACACTTAGTGAGATCTGCGCAAGTCCGAAAGACGGAACAAGCAAACAGATAAAGAACCTTGAGAGGTTGAAAGAGAAAGGAAAGATGAGGGGAAAGATGGAGAGAGTTGGAGTGATAAGATTGTTGCGGCCCAAAGTTGACCTCTCCCGATCAGGTTAGTGCCTGAGGCTACAACTCCTCCACCGTCTTTTGCGAACTTCCCTCCAATACTATTTCAACATTTGTATTCCAGCCTTCCCGTTTATCCCTTTGCATTATTGGAGTTTGAACCCAGATTGGACATGAACACTCCCATCCAGACTATGGTGGATCGACGAGCTGTGGTCCACGCATACCGTCACCTCTACCGACAGGGGTTGAAAGCGATCCAATATTCGACACCTGGCCGCTATATGGTCCTCAAGACATTACGCACATCCTATCGTTCCCCATCCGAGAAATTTGACCCTGCAAAGGTTGCTAAGACGCTTCAATTTCTCGAACGAGCCACCGAGGTAGCAGGCATGGAACATAAGATATTGAGGAACATTTTGATGGCTAGGTATTGGGAGCAGGATCATCTCACAAAGGATTCCCGGTGAGTGCCATCGCCCACAGTGGAGAAGAATGCTGCTGACCTTGCTTTAGTCTACGGAGCTTGGGACTCGGCCATGTAGAGAACCAGTTGCGGACAAGTGCCTCTGACCATTTAAATCTGACGCTTGACCGTTTGAATGAAAGTCTAGGGACGTGTCTCAGGTGATTGGGCTCTCTGCGGTTCTCGACTTCTACTTCGCGCCGATCCGACCCGCTGTACGGTGTACCAAACCGTGCATCGTTAGGCCTCATTGCTTCCTTTGGGCATGAACCCAACTTGAGGCAAGGCAACCCGCCCAATATGGATTGCAGCCCCCGGATATTAATACGGCCAGAACGCCGGCATACCTTCCAACCACGAGATACCGGAGGCCACGGAGCGCGTGCTGACCCTAGGGTCATCAGTATCCCTCACGGCAGGAAGACCGGGCAATATATGGCGGAGGATGTACCATTTCCGATGCGTTTTATATGTTTATGCCATGGAGTCCAGTAGAGTCCAACCTGATCTCCGCCTACTATACAGTATTAGTTTATTCTGAGACATGAGAATAAAAATTGGGATTGGGCAGAGAGGGTAGTAGAACGAAGCTTGAGAAATAACTGAGAGACATTTCTCCCTTCCACAGTTCGACTATAAAACAAATAAATAAACCACTACATGAATTTATAATAAAGCAGCCCAGGGGAGACCAGGACATTGATGATTCAGCACCCGGAGATCGGAGGAGCCCTGGAGGCGGTGCCCGGAGACGTCACATGCCACTCACGATGGCTTGTTTCAGCTACAACTCTGGGTTTGCGTTTGGACTTTTGGTCTTTAGCATCCATGATTTAATGAGATCTTACAGCCCTTCATGAGTGGTCCTCTTGAGTCGCTACTGATTGAACTTGGATTACGATCTCACCCTCTGCCATCCCCGCCGTTTAGCCAGCCACATGACGACCAAGCTGAGTCTCGCCTGAACGAACCGTCAGAGGCCACAATAAGCGAACGCGAAAAGGAGAGCTTAGCTTTTCGACCAGGCCAAGTTTGCAGACATAAATTAAACTGCGGAGATGCGGGGTCCCTGCATAGCCCTCCCTTCTTCGCAACCTTACCCAAAGACATGGATGGACGAAATCTGCAGTCGGAGAGCACTCGAGCAGCCTCCCAGAACACATCTGGATTCATTCGAAACATAGCTGCTGCTACAGATGAATCGCCTGATCATGCACATGAAGCGGGCGTCAATATACTGCAAGCCCCTGCTGGGCACACCCAACCTTCGCGCCTCGATGCAGTGAATGCGCAAAACGCACCACAAGATATGACCACCGCGGTAGCAATTGAAGGGTCCAGGCGGTCATTGAGCAACGCGTCTGATCTAGATGGACAGGGCCAGTCTTCGCTTCCGGCGGACGATGGGATGGGTGTTCTACGAAGCAAGATCATTGCTGTTAGAAACCTGGAACTTACCAATGTTCAGAAAGCGCGGAAGGTCCATGACTTGATGACGGAAAGCTACAACTCATCGCGAGAGCCTTTGAAGATTTCTTCCACGAGGTTGTTATCCCCGCCCTCGAGCCCAGCGGGCTCGAGACTACCCACAAGTCCAAAGACTATGTCGCGGAGTGATACGTCTGAATTGGATCAAGCAAACCCGGATAGCATTGCTCGGTATGAGAGCTCATTCAATCTCAAACCTGAAGATTTGCAACCCACTTTCGTTCCCAAGACGGAGCCCGAACCGCACGAATGTGAGATGGGCGATGAAGATTCGGATACGGAAGAGTTAGCAGAGGACACTCTCGGCTGTGTGCATTATCACCGCAATGTGAAGCTGGAATGCCATACTTGCAAGAAGTGGTACACTTGCCGGTTTTGTCACGATGAAGTGGAAGACCACGCTCTCATTCGCCGAGACACACAGCATATGCTGTGCATGCTATGTGGACACCCCCAACCTGCAGCACAGGACTGTAGAAAATGCGGTAAGCAGACAGCGCAGTACTATTGCGAAATATGCAAGCTCTGGGACAACGACAGCAAGAAGAGCATCTACCACTGTAACGACTGCGGGATCTGTCGAATCGGACAGGGTCTAGGAAAGGATTTCTTCCATTGCCTGGTAAGGACACCCCTTGTATTCATATTCAACGATGCTTATGATACTTTAGACTTGCTGTGTTTGTCTGCCAATGTCAATTGAAAACACGCATCGCTGCATTGAACGATCTACCCAGTGCGATTGCCCTATCTGTGGAGACTATATGTTCACATCTCCCGAGACTGTCGTTGTTATGCGATGTGGCCACAGCATTCACCACAAGTGCTTATCAGAGTATTCCAAAAGCTCTTTCCGTTGTCCGATCTGCAGCAAGACGATCACCAACATGGAAGCAACTTTTCGAAACCTGGATCGCACCATTGAAAGTCAACCTATGCCCGCAGAATTCAAGGATACGAAAGGTCTTGTTTATTGCAACGATTGCGGTTCAAAATCAGTTGTTAAGTACCACTGGTTGGGCTTGAGATGTGAACTGTGAGTATTAGACTTGATAAGCAATGAAAGCTTGCTAATTCTGTCCAGATGCGAGTCGTATAATACAGCTCAACTTCGCATTTTGCATGGAGACATGTCAGATCAGCCCGAGGAAGATGATGCTGAGCATCTTCCTTCTCGACCTCGGTCGTCTTCAGTCATGGAAAACGATGACTCCATGTCATCTTCGCTGGCAGGACTAAATGTTAATCCCGGCTCGGCTCCTCGTTCACGGCTCAGTGTACCATCAGTGGAACCCGAGAGACAATCTGCATCATATAACATCACTCGCGGTCGTGCTGTCTCGCCGGTCGTAAGCAACTACTTTGGACTTCCGACTGAGCGTGAATCTGAGAAACCCTCGTCATTGCCCTTTTTTGGAAGCCCGTCATCGCGCAGTGTCAACGAGACGGACTATGGTGCATTGAACTTCTTGAGCAAGAAGCTCACCTACCCCTATGGGCTATTTGGTGGCGAGACAAAGGCGACAGATAACATATCAGAAGGGGGTGAGGAAGAGGAAGACGATGCGGAGTCATCAGACTCCGCTGAATCGGCTGGCTCCCATTGCAATGAAGATGACGAGGACGAGGATCATCTCGATATTTTTGGCCATCGGTGATAAGCTCATGCGATTCAATTTGCGCAGGTCAGACCGGCAGTGGCCGCACACACAATTATTGCTCAAGAAACTTGTTCTCTGGTCGGCTGTTTGGCGTTTGGGTCAACACTTCGGAATTACGCCAACCGGGTAGTTTCTTAATGCCTTTGGTTACGCAGTTACAGGTGAGTTGTGTGGCGGGCACAACACCGTCCTAGACGACAACTCAAGTCTGAACCCGTACCTGGCTAGAAGTTGCCCCCTGGATACACTCTACACTGGCATCAAAGCAATGATTCTGCCTAAAATTTGGGAGAGGGTCAAAATCGCCACCCCTGACATGTTCCAGCCTCATCCCCTGCGAGGCCTTGTCCATGATTTTGGATCAACATAACACACGGATTGACACGACCCGTGCATTTGGACCATGTTGATTCTGCATACATAAGCAGCTGGATTTGCTGCAGCATAGCGCTCACTTTTTTCGGATTCCAAATACATGGACATCATGACGCTAAGATAGCAATTTGAATACACCCAAAGTATAAGTTCCATGTAACATGTCTATGAAGACCTGTAGTTCCATGATTCCACGCAAAGTTTATCATCTTGAATCAAACAGTGTGAAACGAATGGGATCGAAAAGCATCCTCAACATGAGCGGTTGGAGCCTTGTCTCTTTCGTTCATGACGGCCATGGCTCCACGCTTCTCGGAAGTCCCTTCGCATTCCCCGGCCTCAACATTATCAAGCCCTCCAAAGATCTTGTCCATTCTTTCGAGGGACACGCCTTTGGTCTCGGGAAGAATGAAGTAAACAGACATCTGTAAAGTACAAGAATTGGCCAACTACTTGAGAATATAGATAGAAGATCATCAACTCACGCCAGCAGCTAAATTCAAACCAAACAGTAGCCAATAACTGTGTCCACCGACCTCATTATTGAAAGATGGCCAAGATTGCGTGAGTAGCATCAGCCAGCATGTCTGACCAAGCATTGAAAGACCGAATCCCTGGGGATGCCATCAGTTATATATTGTTCTGTGAACATTTCACCTTGGTTCAACCAACCTTGTCTCTTACATGCTGAGGAAAGATCTCCGTAACCACTGTTGGTGCAATAGGGCCATTGGACCAACAATAGGTCAAGCCAACAATGAAAAGCATTGCAACCTCTACAATAGCAGCAGCCCTGTTGCCGTTTGACGGGAAAGCAGTGGTTAAACAAGACATGACCAAGAGAGCCAGTGACTGGATAGCGAATCCAGCAAGTAGGAGACCCCGACGACCAAATCTTTCAACCGTGAATGTATTAACAAACACTATAAGCAGCTGGAGAACAGACTGGATTCCATTGATTGGCAAAGCCTGCGAGCCAGAATCCCATCCAAGACTCTGATAAATCAATGTGGCATACATGGTCAGTGAAGCAATGCCTCCACACTAGATGAGAGCTGTTAGTGTTGTTGTCAATTGAAGTTTTATGTGGATCTACATACCTGCTGGAGACCTGCGGCATAAATACCATACCACAGCCGCTTACGCATAGTCTTATCCTTGAGAAGGCCAACATAGCCCGTCTCATAGCAACGGCGAAGTTCATACGAGGCCACCAATTCATGGAACTCGGTACGAATACGTTCATCCGTTGGTGCTCCAGATCTAAGCCGACTGAGAACGTTGAGAGCCCGCTCAGGGGTCTCGGGGTATCTCTCCAGAACATATCGCGGGCTTTCAGGATACCAGAACGAGACCACGACAAAGGCCAGACCAATAGGGATCTGGACGATGTTTGATACACGCCAGGCAATGTTATAGGGTGACTTATGGAAGGACATTCCGTATCCAGCCCAGAAGGCAATTAAACTACCTAGTTGGTAACCGAACTGTGAGACTGTTCCGACGAAGCTGCCTCGCAGTTTGGTGGGTGCACATTCGGCGACGTAGAGGTTCGTGGCAATATAGACACATCCGAAGCCTAGACCTCTGGGAGTTGTTCAGTATTTGTACATAAGGATACATATCATGATCAATAGACTTACGTTAGGAGTCGTCCTAGGATTAAGACTCCAAAGTTGTTTGGGACAACCTCGACGACTCTTTAGCTGTGTCAGCAACAGTAATCTCCCATAATCACTTCGAGTTTGCTCTTACACTCCAACAATCATGATGCAAATAGAGATCCGTAGAGCCCAAAGGCGTCCAAGCCATGCAGCAAGAGAGCCTCCAAGGCAAAGCTGGGCCAGCCCTAAGATAAGTCCCCTGTCAGTCGTCTTGTCGTAAGCCCAAAGTAGCCGGAGAGCCCAATATTACCTGTCATTGCCCAAGGTATCGTTGCCACTAGACCGGACCTGTTATCGTCGATGTTATAGTATTCAATAAATTGCTTATCGGCCAGAATGACTGTCATGATCCCGGCATCGTACCCGTTGAAGCAGGTCGAAAAGACCATACCATACAACAGAAACGCCGCGAAGCTAAAGAAGCATTAGCAGAGCGCCATTCAACGCCAATCCAATCACAAATACGAAAAAGTGCCTACCGGTCATCCTTAGAGAGAAATCTTTCCACTAGACCCATTTTGAGATATAAACAAGCCCGAATTCGCATACAGGGGCATTGTGACGACCGGCACACATATAAAGCAACTTAGCCCGGGACCCCACATCCGGAAAGGCGAGACTCAAATTCCCCAGAAAAGACTAAGCCTAAGCCTGCGGGGAAGAGAATCAAGCAATCAAGCACCTCGACGGCTTCAGGTTGGATTTGCGCCCCGCCGGAGTCTCCGCCGGAGCCGGAGCCTCCCACTCAAGCCCTAAATACCGCCGGAGGCCCGACTCGGGAAATACGACGATGTCACGGTCTCGCTTTCTCTCCGACTTCAATCCCGGAGGGGCTAGCCGATACCCCGTAAATATAAGGAATACCTAAAGACAACCTGTGTCCTTCGGTTGCTCATCTATACCTGAATCATGGATTACCCACAAGAAAGCTTTGTCGCGACGACCTTCGCTCCAGGATCTTTCTGGGCTCGTCGTCGCGAAGTGGTTCGGACTCAGACTCTGCGGCATCAACTTAACATGCTCAAAACCACTGGAAGATATGATGCTTTCAAGTTGAAGTGGCACCCGAGCTATGGAGATCCTCCCACGGTGTATCCCATTCCAAACCACCAGTTCTGGGATTCCGATGTGGCCAAGTGGATTGAAGGAGCCTGCTATTTATTGATAGACCATTACGATGCCGAGATAGACGCAGCTGTGAAGGAGCTGGTGCAAATGATTCAGAGTGCCCAGCACCCTGATGGATACCTTAACATCCACTATACAGTTGTAGAACCCGGCAAGCGTTTCACAAATTTGCGAGATATGCACGAGCTGTAAGGCTATATGTTCAAAAGAAATATGTCCCCTAGCAAGCCGCAGATGGCTAACACGGTCTCTAGATACAACGCTGGTCATCTCATTGAAGGTGCACTTGCCCATCGTCTCTTTTTTAAGAATGATGACATGCTATCTCCCATACTAAAGTATGTGGACCTTCTTGCAGCAAACTTCGGAGACCAGGATGCTCAAATTCCCGGATATCCTGGGCACCCTGAGATTGAGCTTGCTCTCCTGCGGCTGTTCAAAGTCACAGGAGATGAAAAGCATCTCAAGCTAGCCCAATTCTTCATTGAAGAACGAGGTAATCCTTCGAGTGGAAAAACAAAAAGGCACTACTACGACATCGAAGCTGAAGCAAGAGGCGAGAAAGAGCATGAACGACCTGCATACTTCCCCGCCTCCAGGAGCTACTCGTATGTCTCACTATAAGTATATGTGCTTTTTGTGGGTGATTGTTGCTAACAAGGGGAATAAATTAGTTACCAACAAGCACATGTGCCGATTGTTGAGCAAGAAACAATTGAAGGACACTCAGTTCGAGCCATGTACCTGCTCACAGCAGTTACAGACCTCGTTCGGATATTCCGACCTGACAGTAAAGTGGGAACCACTTTCTTGCCTGCTGTCAACCGGCTCTGGTCGAACATGGTTGAGCGGAAGTCCTATGTAACCGGCGGGATTGGAGCTATAAAGCAATGGGAGGGCTTTGGTATTGACTACTTCTTACCTCATGGAACTGATGAGGGCGGCTGCTATGCAGAGACTTGTGCTGCGATTGGAGTCATGATGCTTTCTGAGAGGCTGCTACAGGTAGGGTTTCTTTATTCGTTTTATGTGTATTTGAGCATTTTGGGCACTTACATGAACAACTCATAGATTGATCTCGGCAGCCATTACGCTGACATCATGGAGCTGTGTCTTTACAACGCAGTATTGACTGGTATGAGTCTGGATGGGAAGGCATTCACCTATGTGAATCAGCTGGCTTCCTCGGACAATGACATTTCCGAGCGCCACGAATGGTTCGAATGTGCTTGTTGTCCACCAAATGTTACACGCACCTTAGGTTACATGGGTGGGTATATCTGGAGTCACAATGCGACAGAGACTAGCGCCATCATCAATGTGCACCTATATACCTCGGCCACTCTACGCGTTCCTGTTTCAGAATCGGTAGTTGAAATCACCCAGAAGACCGACTGGCCTTGGAATGGGGACGTGGATTTCAGCATCCAGACAAATGGACCCCCTATTGATCTCCAAGTGAGACTGAGGATCCCTGGTTGGGCAGGATCATGGCAGGCAAGTTGATAAATCACGTCTATAGTCACCACCCATACTAACCAGATCATCAGATTAACCCGAGTCCCGAAAACCTAGATATCCAAAAAGGATACCTATATCTAAATGCTAAATGGCTACAACAACATTCTCAATTCCGATTTTCATGTCCAATGAAACCACAAGTAACCAGGCCCCATCCACTAGCCATGCAGCCAGTGGCATACATCACACGAGGGCCGATCGTATACTGCGTGGAGGATTTCGATCACCTATGGGAAGAGCATCATTTCAAGGTATGGCACAAAACAAACTCAACCGAACCAGAAATCTAACAACACAATTTAGACGACCTTATTCGACCCCCATGCCAATTTACGGGAAGAGCCTCGATCCGAGCCCGATCAGTACGTGGCCATCATTGCTGAGAATGGAGCCAAAGGCGAGCTTGACATGTCACCTTGGGATAAACGGATCGTGGCAGAGGCGGGGACTGCTGCTACTGGAGAGAAGAGGGACCTGTGCTATGTGCCGTATTACCTACGGGCAAACAGGGGTGGACGAGGACATATGAGGGTGGGACTACGCGTTGAATAATAGTAGAGTTGGCGTAAGACCTTGCCTTGGGACTTTGAGGTTTGAAATAATCTAAGAAGCAATTTGAAGAATAGTTTCAAAATGAATAGTTAGACACAAATCTCCATCTTGGTGCTTTGTTCAATATTTTATAGGCGTCACCATGGTTGAACTTTGTCTGCTACATTGCCTTGGGTCGCTCTATATAGTTCGGCACACGCCTGTGATTTATATGATCATCAAATTCAACTTCCCTACCTCTCTTTCTCTTCTTGTCAACTGTCTATACTGACAAAGCGTTGAAGCAAGAGATGGGAAGTATATAACGTTAAAAATAGACCTTGATTACTAAATGCTTGGCTTATCTAACGCGTTGACGTTATTCTGCATGCGGCCATCGGATTCCATAGTTGGAGACTCACGATCTGTAAGCCAGCTTAACTGCCTGTAACTGTCTGTTTTCATGATGTTGACGTTGATCTCTCCTTTTGCATCATGATCTTTTCTTTCGTCATATCCTGAAACGAAGCACGGATCCTTCCGCACCAGTGCGCATACTCTCCTTCATTTCAGGACCCCCAGATTACCATTTTCTCCTCCCCTGAGCTCCCCTGAGGTGCGGATTCACAGGATCAGTATCCTGTGGCATAGTTAGCACAAAAGAACCACGTGAATAGTCGCAACAGCCTCCTCCGATCTCTTATCAGTGGTTCTCCTGCCCCACCGCGTTCCTCTCCCTGGCTCCGTGCCCTCTCTCACCTCAATACCATGATCCGTCGCAACTCCGACATCGAAATCCAGCTGCCGGATGCCGGGCCGACTCCTCTTTCCCCCGAGTCTGTGACCGAATCCGATGTGGAGATGCTGGCGGAGGAGCAGGCACCACCCTTGAGCCTCCCGCCACACATCGCTGCCCGATTCTACCGCAAAAGCAGCATCTTCCGTCGCTCCTCGGCCGCGTCGTCTCGCCGAAACTCGGTCTCCTCCCTGCACTCGCATAATTCCGCGTCGTCGAATGGATCGCCGACTCCGGATCACATTGCCCAACATCTTCGACGCACATCTATCTTGGAGAACCGAAAGGCCAGGCTCGCTGATCGGGCATTGCATGGGGAGAAAGTAAGGTTGCGAGCCGCCTTGGCTAAAGCAGCCACAAGGAACCTTCAAATAGAAGAGAGAGCACTGGCTGCCCAGCAAGCTCGTGAGCGCCTGCTTGCGGACATCACGGCCAAGTGCGAAGATCAGGTCAAACGAGCCAAGAAGAAGGCCGAGGACCAGCGGGACAAGAAGGCTGCTGAAGAGGCCCGGCTGCGCGTGGAAATGGCGGAGAAGTTTGCTGAAGCGGAGAAGCGACGCACGTTGTACCAGCAAACGCACCGACGCCAACGCACGAGCAGCTTGCCAGTTGCCGCGGAGAAAAAGATGTCTCGAGAGATCACCAAGTCTTTCACACAGGATGCGGCTGCGCGCAAGATCCAGCGCGTATGGAAAACCCATAATGCTAAAATGGTCATGAAGCAGTTCCAGTCGTTGAACCTCTCTGTGAACCGAGTTCGCAACGAGACTTTTGAGCAAGTGGGTAGGCTGCTTTCCAACAAGGAACTGTTAGAGACCATGACCAAGGTTCTCCGACTTTGTGGGTTGCAAGATATGGAAGGCGGGACGATGGGTGAGAGAGGTGCAGTGCGCACTTTTCTCAGCAGTTATCTGATCGTTACACATCCTACCGAAGTTTTGAGCAGCAGCAATGGAGAACAGGAACAAGACTTGATTGACAAAGCTGGAGAATTGCTGGCTGCCTTTGATCAGGTCACGGCGCTGCTATCGTCAGGCTGTTGCTCTCCTTCTGTGATCACCGCGGATCTCCAGACCTTGTGTGAAAGGCATAATGTCTTTTTCTCGGCCTTCCATGCCTGGAAATCCCACGACTCCAGCGTCTTGATTGAGATCATGATTGCCCAGTTTGTCGAACTGGAACTAATTTGGCAAACGGTCAAGAATGACCAGGCTGGCGGTGCTGCAGAGGACTACAGACAGGGCATCAGACAGAACCAGATTCTGCTCCTCGCCCGCCTGAAGCGACTTGCCGGCCCAGACCGACACATGGAGCTGATTCGAGATTCACTAAAGAAAGCTAAGCGGGAAAAGAAGCGTGCAGCTTCTAAACAAGCTATTCCTCGATCTGCCGAGGCTGTACCTCCATCTGCGGATGTTCTGACAGAGAGTGTCACCTCGCCAATCAGTGAGTCCTTCAACAACCTCGATTTTGCGGTGCTCCATGAACTGGACAAGCAGCGGACATCGCCTCATGAGCGATTTACCAAGATCCTCACTCCTCTCCCTGAAAACCGGGAGTTGGTACATGAACTTCTTATCAACAAAGAGTTCAAGATCGAAGAGGCGCCTTACACTGAGCCTCGCCGAGAGATCATGAAGCAAATGTGCGAAACGATGAGACAAGGGGTCGAGGCTGGACAGGCTACTAACTGGATTGTCGCCATGGCCACGGTGATCCAAGATCGCTTGCTACGCTCGCTTCAGCGTGGCAATTCGCTCTACGTGATAATAAGTGAAGTCTTGGATCCGAAGCTGGTTCAAGGACAGTGCGAAGCTGGCACCTTCTCTTATGACAATTTCTTCGAGTTTATGAACAACATCTTACCTCGCCTGTGTGCTCCCTATCGAGACCCTGTGGTCAAGGCGTTCATCGAAGATACTTCGGGGGATGAAATTGACCGGTTGGCCCGTTTAATGAGCATCATCGATCTGCTATCGCTCGATCAGACGAATTTCATGATCCAATTGGCCGCGCCTCAGCTCATTGAAGAAGCTCCGGGATACGAGCAGCGGACATTCGATCGAGGCATCGCAGATGGGACAATCAGCGTCAGAAAGACCCGGCGATTCTGGCGCACTCATCACAAGATCATTGTTGACGAGATGAAGAAGCGAGACCCGGAGAAAATCCATGGTGAACCGCGTCCACATTCGGCACGAGTTTACGCCCAGGGTCTTGCTGATACTGTTTTGAGTAATGCAATTGTGTCTGAGGACCTGATTCCAGAAACATTGAGCCTTGACCGTCAACGACTTGAGCGGTTACATGCCAGAGCATTCCAAATCGTGGCAACAGCCTCAATCTTGTTGACGGCGAAGAACCTACTCAAGCGGGATGTCCGGTCTCAATGGAAGCCGGAGGCAGACCGCATCCTTTCACTGGACTTTAACGAGATCAGCGCAGAACGCGTGCAGTCGATTCTGGAATCGACGCATCCAATGCCACCCGCCGCAAGTGCCCAACTTGCAGCAACCATCAAGCGAGTGCTTGGACCCGTCGCCACAGCATGTATTGCAGCTGCACCCCAGCTAGCCGTGGTATCTTCCAATGTCTCTGCATCCGAAATGCCCTCAACGGACTCACAGGCAAATGCGCCCAGCTTCTCAGACCCAGTAGCGCGACTTATGCTCTCACGTCTCCGGAGTCATGTTCTGTCCCGACTGAGTGCATCAAGTGCCTCGGAGCGAGTTCGAGCCACCACAACGGCCAGTCAGAACCTGGCTGCTGCCGGTATGCCGGAGTTTGTCAATGAAGTTGGACAGGTGGTGGAGGAGTTAGAGAAGGTCCGCGAGGTAGATTGGCTTTGCCACGGGGCGGTATATCAAGGTTTATACGAAGAAGGCGTTCTACCGCAGTGATGGCGTTTTAGAGGGCATATACATATAATGATTGTGGTTTGTTTGTGGTCTTGGGTTTTACTTGGACTTGGAATTGGCAAATTGGCAGGGCATAATTATACTTGGATTTAGATAATGTCAAGATTTGCTTGAAATTCAATTCTATTCAATTAACATATAATCCTAACTTGATCAACTACGTAGTAACTTACGTGTAAGTCCCTTCATGGTGTGGCACTTATGAACTAGGGCTGTTCAAGGACCAGCTTCTCTTTCTTCTCAGCTCACTACATCCTCCCGAGTGAATCATGTCTTATAGCGAGTTTGACACCCTTTGGGTCCAGGGCCCCCGGGAATCACCAGAGACTGCTCTTCACAACACAGAATGCGCCAGAGTCTACGAGACCGACGGAGGACGTTCTACACAAAACAATCCAAACCAATGATATTCCAAGGCTGAAGTCTCTTTGCTTCTCCCCCGAATTTGGAAACCGAGGACAAAGAACATATTGATCCGCCCTTCTCGTGGATTACTACAGCACTCACCAAACGATAGTACCACACTCCATCAGCAAACATGTTCATTGTTGACTGCGGCATGTAGGGAAGCGCAGCTCGACACGGTGCGGTTTATCCTGGGCAGTCAACTTACGCTCAATTCAGTCCATGTCGCGTGTTCGTACGGCGACGAAGCGCTACTGGCAGCTGTGAGGTCATTGGCTTCTTTGCTCCTACAAGATATTATGAAAGACACTTTGAGTGATCTCCGCGACTGGATGAGCGACCGCATCACCCGTGGTGAGAAATTGATCAACTTGCTTCTCGATAGGGGTGCTTCTGCTCAAGCGGTTGACATCCCTACCACAGAAGTCGAACAGACGACCATGATACTCTCCTGGGGTTCTGCAGACAAATATGACGACGAAGACCAACCATAGCCCTTCGGCACAGTCCTCGGTCTAGTTTCCTCCCGAGCCAGTTACGCGTTGATGATACGGCCCATTGACAAAGAAGGAAACGTACATGCTGAGCAGCAGTACGAGCATCAACCTTCATGCGTGTCCTGGTCAGAGATGGAGATCCATTGGGCCGTGACCACACTTCACTGGGCAGCTGCGGGCCCCGTATCATTCGAATGCTGGCTTCCCGATGAGGAGATCAGGAATCGGATTATCAATACATTGAAGCTGCTCTTGGCTGGCCGTCCTGACAACGATATCAATGCTCGGGACAATCAGGGCGCGACTCCCTTACATTACGCAATAAGCAACCACTTTGATGCCGTAGTGAAGTTCTTACTGGAGATTGGAGGGGACGCAGCCGTGGGCGGTATCAATAATCGAACCGTGCTACACCAACTCGCAGCCCGCTACATGGACGGCGAACCCATCGGCAGGGCTCTGATAGACATTCTCCTCTCGCACGATGTAAAAATCAACCGACAAGATAACAACGGCAACACAGCATTGCATCTCATGACCAGAAACCCACGCCACGATCCTGGTTATTCGAGGTGCTGATATTTGTCTCACCAATTCCAACGGCAACAGGTTTGCACGAGTACATGGTTATGGGAGCTATCCTGCCAAGGCAGACGAGCAACGAGTCCTCAATGCCCACTCTTGCTGATAGAATAAGAGGATGGATGAGATGGTTGCTGTCCTTCTGGAGGCAGCTGGGGCCGATAGTATAATGATAGTATAATGGATCAGCCCAATGCAGCAGGTAAGAAACCGTGAAAAACTGCAGCCCGAGAAACTAGATATATGGCGGCAGTGGGAGGCGAATGCAGTTGTGAGGAGACGTTGGTTATGGTTTCTAGTTATCAACATGATAACTTGTGTATCAACACCTGCTAAACGGACATGGTGAGTGTGTAAAAGCAGGCAGGACAACGCATATCAGTCCTTTCGCGATGAGATATGCCACTTCACACTGATGATGTCCAAAAGGAGGTAGTTGTAGAAGACAATTACTCATAAGCTTGGAACCCCCCATTGCTATCTTATCTCCAACCCCACACCAAAATTCACTCACCTTCACCTTCACCTTCACTTTCACCTTCACCTACGCCAATTCAAAATGGCGCAAATAACCCACCTCTCAGACCTTACGCCCCCATCCCTAGAACGAACCTGGCTCACAGCCCCCCACCCAACCCTCCCAATAGTCGCAACCTGCAGCTCGGACAAGACCGTGCGAGTATACTCGCTAACAAACTTCACCCTCCTCTCAGCAATAACAGGTGGACACAAGCGCAGCGTCCGCACAGCAGCCTGGAAACCACACATTACAGGCGAATCCGTCCTAGCAACAGGCAGTTTCGACGCAACAGTGGGAATCTGGCGACGATGGGATAGCTACGGACGGGAAGATGGCAGCGGACTGAAAGCAGCCGGCACAACCAACCACGATGACGACAAGTCAGATGGCAACGCGGAAGAAGACGAAGAAGAATGGCGCTTCGCCGTCCTCCTCGACGGCCACGACAGCGAAGTCAAATCCGTCTCGTGGTCGCCGTCAGGCATGTTACTGGCGACGTGCTCGCGCGACAAATCAATCTGGATCTGGGAGGATCTCGATGACGGCGATAACAACTTTGAAACGGTAGCTGTGATGCAGGAGCATGGCGGCGATGTGAAGTGTGTAGCATGGCATCCGGTGGAAGAGTGTCTCGCGAGCGGGAGCTACGACGACACGATCCGATTGTGGCGGGAGGATTTGGATGATTGGGGCCAGGTCGCTTGTATCAAGGGCCATTCGGGGACGGTGTGGTTCTTGGATTGGGAGGGTGCTGAGAATGTGCCGTCCTCGTCCTCTGCTCATGTTGATACTGCGCTGGCATCACAATGGCGTACCCAGACGGCCCTTTCAGGTCCGCGTCTTCTCTCTTGCTCGGACGACCGCAGTGTGCGGGTCTGGCGTCGCCAGCCGAAGGAAAGCCAGATGGCGTCTCAGTCGTCTTCTGCGGTGACCGGGATCCCGAGTATCATTCGACCCACTGGTACAGACGAGATGTGGGAAGAGGATGCTGTTCTCCCGCATGCGCACGAGCTGGCTGTTTATGCTGTTGCGTGGAGTAAGCGGAGTGGGCTTGTTGCATCTACTGGAGCTGATGGGCGGATTGCGCTTTATGAAGAGCGGTTCGTTGCTGAGAACCAGGATCCGGATGCTATGGATATTGGGTCTGGAGAGGGAGTTTTGAAGACCGAGTGGGTGCTTATTGCTGTCCATGATGGGGCGCATGGCATTTACGAAATCAATCATTGTGCCTGGGCGAAGAGAGCAGATCGTGGGTCTGAATCTGGCGAGGAGGTGCTTGTTACGACGGCCGATGATGGAAGTGTCAAGATTTGGACGGTGCAGAGGTAAATCCTTGGCCATCCTGACTACATTATAGATATCAAAAACCGATGTGACGATGTAACTAGGAAGCTAGAAGAATATGCAGAACGCATATCAATATCAATATTCTAAAATTTCATTCATATATGTAAATATCAAATGAGATGCAGACCCAGTTGACACCGTCTACTTTGTACAAATGCAGCCAAAACCAACTAAACAGACACGATCAGATTCGTCATGAAGATGGGCGAGTTTCACTAGTTCCCGGTGCTGGATGAGATGCATCATGGTGCTCATCGTCATCATCACTCGCCTCGCCGACAGCATAATGTTCCCGGTCAAGACCAGGGGAATGAAGCTGATCAAGCTCTGACTCGTCAAAGTCGCCAGCCTCAACATCTCCACCAGAACGCCTGTTCTGGAACCTGTTGAGAATCGAAGAACTACCCATCATCTCATTATTGGAAACGCCCTTGTAGCCCTTGTGCGCGCGGCGACTGCGCCAGATGAAGAAGCCCCAGACCGTAACGCCAATAATAACAATGACGAGGATAGCCTCACCAGACTTGGTATAGGCGTGCATCTCGGTCTGCTTCAGCTTCTCCTTCTCGTTTTGCTCGGCAGCGGTGCTGTTGGGATGACCACCAACAGAAGTCTGAGGCAGCTTCTCGCCATCGATACGGGAGTCAGTTGGCTTACCGCCAATGCTACCGATGTCGACGTTCATGAAGCGGTCGAGCATATCACGGCTCTGGCGGGGCATGTCGAATGGCACCATGTGGCTGGCGTTGTAAAAGAGCACGTAGGTGAGGTTACGGGCGTGCTGGTAGATACCAGCAGGCTCGCCCTCAAAGGACCAGTCATGACGAGGAGCCCAGACACCAGGCGACGTCTCGAAACCGGTGCCGTCCTTCCATTTCATGTTGTGGATCAGAGTCTCTGTTCCGAGGTGGTTGCAGATGAGGTCTTTATCACCGCTGAACAGTAAGATATTGAGACCGGATTCAATCAATCCGGGGAGCAGGGTGATTGCGGGGAGGGACTTCCTTGCGCTGAATGCACCGCTGACCATACCAGAGCATTCTTGCCAGCCGGTCTTCTTGGCTGGGTTGATGTTCAAGGCCTTGACCACATCCGGGCGCTGGAGATAAGGCGTCATGTATTTGAGATCCGGGGGCCAGTTCATGCCACACGAGGGGTATTCGTCTTGGAGGCGGACATCGTACATGTTGTAGCATTTTCCGTCCTTGGATGTGAGCGAGAGGACTTCTCTCAAGACATTCTCGCATGAGTCGACTTCCAACTTGTTCTTTGCGCCGGGGGTTTCAAGCCTGGAAAGACAGACCGAGTTTAGAGCATCCAACTTCTTATAGGTCTGGGATCCTTGCTTGACGAGGCCTTCCCTCTCCATGAAAGGAAGATATGAAGGGTATTGGTCTGCAGGAGAAATCCAACCGTTGCCGATCAGCATACCCTTCAAGGGCCACTTCCTCCCGCCGTTTGCCGGCGCGGCCTTGTTGCGCTCTTGGATAGCCTTTGCAATGTAGGGGATATGTTGTCCAGCGTATGATTCACCTGCGAGATACAACTGCGAGACAGTCAGCGTTAAATCCAAGACAAAAGAATAGGTCAAAACGTACGTCATCGTTCTCGTACTCGGGGAACATTTCAAAGAACTTGCTCAAAAAGACCATAAACTGAGAAGACATCTCATCGAGCTCATGGAGATAGCTATCTGTGTTGACATAGCTGAATCCGGTACCAACCGGCTGGTCAACGAAGAGCAAATTTGCAAACTCATCCCAGCGGCCCGGGTTATACTCGAGCGTCTGGTCATCCTTGAGTCGATACGGCCCAACCTCCATTAATGCGCCATCCATAGAGCTGCATCCAGGTCCTCCATTCAGCCAAATAACGGTCCGCTGGCGATTCGCGATGTGGCGGTTCTGGAAGTGCCAGAAGAACAGGTTACCGTTGGTCTCCGGGTTGACTTCAATGTGGCTGGAAAGGGTGTTAGACAAGCTCCTTGATAGAATCCCGATATCCTTCTACTCCACAGCCTTCCGGGTCACTCACCCAGCATGCATCTTCAAGAAAGGACCCTCCGGGGCTCCTGGTAACGAGTGTACATAGTAATCAGCAGAAGAGCTGGCTGACACCAGCGCCGGGCTCAGCAGAAGCGTTAACGCGGACAATAGCATCGCGACAGCACCACCCTTCTTGGCAGAAGGGAGGAATGGAATCGAGAACATCTAATGGCCGTAGGAATCATAAGAAGTAAAGTCGAGGTCGAGGATTGGGACACTTGTTACGAGCGGTCCCGAAGGGATAATCGTTGATCACCAGGTCATTTAATTTGGAGGGGACAGTTCGAGAGAAGGAAGGTAGTCGCTTCGAGGGCAAAGATGAATGAGAGAGAATGAGAGAAGAGAACATTAAGGTAAAGAAAGGAGATGACGAGGGATGGAGACAGGATGCGTGGCAGTACTGATACGGTAATTACCATCAGTCCACCGCCATCTGTATTGTGGGTAAGGTTAATTACATGTAATGGAAATACAGAAATGCGCCATGGCCGAATTCGTCGCTCTATAAGCTTATTGATCTACGTATAAAGCTTCACTTGGTGTTGGAGACTGGCGCATATGGTATTGAATGTGCACTTTTATATATTCGAGGTGAAACAGCTGAAACACTGAAACATCAGAACAAGTCATCCAGAGACTTGTCGGCGTCCTTGTTGATAAGAGCCACCATTCCCTGCAATTGTTAAGTCTCCTCTTTCAAAGGGCATGCGTGGGACTTACATCGGGCATGATGGGCTTCTCCTCAGCATCCTTGACATAGCGGAAGGGCATCTCAGTGCGCTCATGCTCGTTGATCTGCAGTTCCGGATAGTCGACGTAGGGGATTTCCTCGAGGGGCACTGCCACAGTAAGTCTCTGGTCAATATGAAGCCAGTGCCTGACTTACCCTTCTCATGGACCACCATGCGAGTGACTCGCACTGCAGTGTCAGTTGTCATCTGCTTAGGCCCCAATCGGCGACCGACATAGCCCTTTTTCCTCAATTCCGAGGTGCGATCTGGGAAATTGTCAGTGGCAACCAGATATATTAATATCGAGTCATACCTCTAGGCGGGTCATCGCCTAGTAAAAATGTCAGCTTTCAATTGCATAGAACATAAAACGTATATCATAAAACATAGCGATTTATAACGTTAAAGTTAGCGAGAAAAAAAAGTCACATACCGAGAATACCACCGAAAAGAAAGACCTCGAAGTGGTCACCATCCTGAGGACTCAACTCAGTCTGTGCAGAAGGATCCAACAGACAGACCTTATCCTTGCGGTCTGCAAAGATTTCCTCTACGCTGCGCTGCTCGACCTCGAGACCCTTGGTGGCGGCCAGATCAGCGGGCATCTGCAGCTCGGCGGGCACAGAACTGAGCAGGAATCGAGCGCCGCGGGCGTGAGACTCGCGAGCGATACAGGCATATTCCAGTGTGGACCAGGGGCCCAGCTCAGGATCCAAGTGTTCGACCACGAATGTCTTTTCCATGATGAGGTGGGTGTAAGAGACGTCACAGAAGAAGACGTTGAGGTTCCACTTGAGGGAATGAAATATATGCGAGGGTTACGAACTACAATAGTAAACCGACATAGAGGAGAGAGAAATCGACATAAACCAAGTATAAAACTAAGTAGAATAAGAGAAAATAACCTACATCAGTTAATTGCCATTGGCGTCATCTATGTATGAATAATGCTCTCTCTCTCCACTTAACCTTCTTGACTGTCACACTTTATAACTCTCTCTTCTCCCCTCCCGCTCTCAACTTCTTCAACCATCATCATGAATCCCCATCAACAAAACAAAGTGGACCTGAACGTCAGTGACCTCCCATCTATCTCAGAATCTCCCTAACAGCATTCCAGTCGCTGAGCCCAGAGGAGCAGCGCCTGCTGCGCCTCTACGGCAAGATGCCCACCAAGAAGGACGTTCTCCAGAACAAGCTCAAGGTAAGTCGACGCCCAACTCTATCTGACACTGCCTACCTACTTACCCTACATACCCCTCCCTTCCCCTGTGCTCCCAACACCATTAGCTCACCACCACCCAACCCAAACCCAATACTAACACCACCCTTAACAGGAACGCAAATACTTCGACTCAGGCGACTACGCTCTCAGCAAAGCGGGCAAAGCCTCCGACGTAGGCGTGACCAACATCGGGTCCCGCCACCCAGTGCCCGAGAATATCCCCCACCTGACAGCAACCTCGCCGGGCACCAGCAACCCCGCCCCCCACAACGGCAGCGTCAGTGGCAGCGTTAGCGGTCAGGGCCAACAAGCCCCCGGCAGCTTCAGTGGCCACCCGGGCTCGGTCGGGTTCCAAAGCCGCAGTCCCGTTAAGGAGGGTGGCAGCTTCCTGCACCGCGGCTCTAGTCTCAGCGAGGGCGAGGCTGGCTCCGGTCTTGCTCATGCTCAGGCGGGTAAGGAGGATGATCTTAGTGTTAGTCCCCCGCCGGCTAGGGAGGGTGTTCCCATCCGCCGGTAGGAGCATGAATATTGAGATACGAGATACTGAGATATTGGGGATGGGTGATATCTGCATGCATATCTTTTGAAGAAGGGGTCTGTGATTTCTTTTCAAGAGCTCGGCGCTATGGGATCTTTCGATTTGTCTTATTTTCTTTGCGAGGGATGGAAGGAGGATGGGAAAGGAATGGGATGCACTGCGGGACGGAGCAAGTGAGAGCTTGAGCTAAGCTGAGAAGGGTTGAGATATCTTGATCACTCGGTGTTTAGATCGTGGCGTGCACTTGGCATGGCATCGGGGCATGTCATCAACCTCGGCTCAACTCGCACTCTACTTGCTCTCAGTGACTTGTCTTTTTCTCTTTCTATTTTATGCCTATCATCATTTATCATCAGCAATTTCTGGCATGGATTTACGTCTCGATTCATCCTCGATTCTGCTTGTCTATATCTAGTGCACGCGACAAGACTCTTGTGTTAGTTCTGCTATTCTGAGATTCTGAGATTCTGAGATTCGGTTTCTGTTCTCGCGATTCAGATGCGATGGGGACTTTTGCTTTACATTTTGTCTACTGTATTCTTCTACTGCTATGCGAAAATACGTGTAGGTATGGAATGGATCCGAGGGTTCCGGTTCTTCACTGTCTTCTGTGTCTTCTATGCTGGTTCTATGCCTTTTGTACTTTGATTTGATCCTGTGGTGCGATTGTATCAGCCATCCAATTTGTTCAAATCTACTAAAGATCATGGCATGAATATCCCTTGGCATATGGAGTCCGATAGATCTTGCATTGTAGCAAAAGTAGATCGGCCATGAATTGCTCCAATGTTGGATCGATACTCCACTAATACTTCTATATTGAGGGATTGGACCGAAGCAAGTATAATCAAGATATGTATAAAGCACCCTAGCGCTAGGCAAAAAGTACAAGAGATAAGGAGGAAAAAAAATTCACGTATCCTATCTTATGTACAAAAATGGCTGGAAAAGCAAGCCGTCAGATACACCTCGGAGGGCTACGAATGAAGCAAGACTCAATTAAAGGGGTGAAAGCAAAGCGGAAAAAAAAAGAGCCTAAGCGGGACAGAAGAGGGTATAATTGCCAAACGGAACGGGTTGAACAGTGATCAGGGCAAAAGGAGAAGACATACAGAAAAAAAGAACGAGAGCAAAAGACGCAACATACGTTTATCTGGTATCGTCGGGTCATGAAAAGGGGTGGGGTTGGAGGACTTGGTAGTGTCAACTCCGAAACGTAGGCGTAATGTGACAAGGGAATCAAGGCTTGAAACACAGCCTATTGCGAGGCCATGAGACAGGGTTGACCTATCTCTTGCAGATGCGAGGGTTATACATAGGCCAAATGCGGAGTATGTTTGAAGAGAAAGCAAGGAGAGAGGGCGCGTGACTGGAAGACACCCGTGAAACAGGACAGAAATACACGGCATCAGCAGAACGGAAGCTATTTTGAAGAGGGACTCGTTCTGCGGCCGTAGCGACGTGATGCCGGTGAGCGACCCCCAAAAAATCACAGCTAATGTGGCACTATCGTGTGAATGGTGGCCGCGAGAGGGGTCGCTTGGTTGGCCGATTCTCGGCCAGGCTCATGCAGCAAGATACAGCGAATTGGGTTGTGATCCGTGAGACATGAACGGTGAGCCGTCTTCAAATCAACCCTGCCCATGCGAGTTGTAGCGATAAGAAGCAAAGCGCAGGCATGTTGATTCGGTCACTCAGTCGGTTTTCCAGTGTCCTGCAAGTCCATTGTCGATGTCGTTGTGCTCGCCGAGCCAGAGTTCAACTGCGTACAGACCTATCGTACAGGCCAGGTTGATCCATCGCCACGGGTTTCCTCCACCACCGCCCTGGCTGCTCCACCATTCGCCGCTGCCGCCCATTGCTTGTGATGTTGATGCGAAATGCTGCATAAGGAGACTGGTGTAGACGGAGATGAGGATGGTCGGGGCGAAATAGCTCAGGAAGCCTAGGACTTGGCCTGCTGCGTCGGAATCGTCGATAGAGGCTTCCTGATAGAGAGCGCGAGAGCCAGCCTCACGGACAGCTGGGATGATGCGGGTGGAAGCATACAGCACCAGAAGGCGATAGGCGAGCGAGATAAGGACAGATGGTGTGACCGCACTGAATACCGCGGTAATCACATTGAAGGCCGCGTGAATGATCGACGGTAGGAGAGACAGCGCATGCATGAGGGTTGTGTACGAGGCCATGAAAATGGGAGGGAGCGGAGGGAAGTCTCCGGCCTGCGAAGGCGAGGGAATTTGTTCCACGGGGTGCGATGGCTTATAGTCGGTGAATATCTGGTAGATGCACAAGACGATATAGGCGAAGAGTAGAGAGCTCTCGACCGGGTTGCCGCGTCCACTGCCAATGCCCCAAGCACACAGAATAACGGCGCAGGTGATCGACACACCGATTAAAGCCGCATCAACGTTGGAGATTTCGGGGAATTGCAGAACTCGCCAGAGAAAGTAGACGGAGCTGGAGATGATAGTCGCGGACAGGACCAGGAGGCCAATCTAAAACAGGTGAGCTCGTGTAGTGACAGATCGGGATCAAAACATACCATCCAGCTATCGCTGCGCCCACCGCGATTCACGAGCCAGCGGGTAACTTGACCAGCGGCTTGAATAACCAGCAAACTGCAGAATCCTTCTGCCAGCTGGAAAACAGGTGTCGACCATCTCAAAAGTCTATCCCAGTTGCCCAAGGACACGGTTTCCACCAAACCGTCGCGGCCAAAGAGCCATTCTTGAATAGAGACATCCTGCGCCCTCTTTCCGCTGAAAGTGCGCTCCACCCATCCACTTGTATTTTCGGTTTCAACTGAGAATCTGTTCAGCGACCAAATGAGGAGCACACAGATCACAATCCATTGGGTGCCACGGAGGACTGCGATCACCGATGAACGGAACCACGAGCGGTCAGGGGTACTGAGTTTCAACAGCGAGATGAGAAAGTAGAACGTTGCCAGGGACAGCGAAAAGGCCAGACCGCATGTCTTGCCGCCCACATCGAAAGCTAGTGGGATGGACGAGACCGTGACGGCGAGGAACAAGGCCGACGAAAAGACTCGAAAGAGCCACATCGGACCGCCGAAGGAACTTGGCACGCGAAGATACGCGAAGAGAGAGAACGTGAAAGAGGTGAGAGTGTCAAAGGTTGAAGATGGAGATGTGGATAAGTCAAAGAGGGGACGGTGATTTCCTTTTTTCGAGCTTATCGTCTTCACGTGGAAGGGGAAGGGAGGTTTGCAGGGTTTCACCAGAAATAAAAACCTCCAAAGACACTAAAGAGGTAGAGAGTCTAGACCTTACGCAAATTGCAAATAACAAATTATTAGACTATAACCCTCTCCTACTCCATGTTGTGATAACGCGTGATGCCTCAGGACTTCCTTTCCGAAGACAGGGAACTGCAGCAATTCCACGGTTGAGAGCTCCAGTCACATGCTAGCTGCTTGCCCTGATGTTCTGCCCTAACTACCCGATATGGCCAGCTCTGATAAGCCGCAGCCAGCCAGAGCCCGCCAATTTATATATGTAATCCATCTCAGACTCTGAATACTTTATGTTCAGAACGAACACCTGGTTCAAAATGGCCGAAACTGCTACTAAGAAGCTCAAGACCTCGTCCCCCTTGATCGGGACTCACAGGTGAGCTTGAGCTTGGAAATTTGCACACGATATACTGACCTATAATAGCGGCCACTTCCACGCCGATGAAGCCCTGGCCGTCTACCTTCTCCGCCTTCTACCCACCTACGACTCCTCCCCTCTCGTCCGCACCCGTGACCCCGCTGAGCTGGAGAAATGCCACACCGTCGTGGACGTGGGCGGCGTCTACGACCCCACCATCCACCGGTATGATCACCACCAGCGGACCTTCTCAACGACCTTCCCCCAGCGCAACACCAAGCTTTCCTCCGCCGGTCTGGTGTACATGCACTTCGGCAAGGCCATTATTGCACAGAAGCTGTCACTGCCCGTAGACCATGCCGACGTGGACCTTCTGTACGAGAAGCTCTACACTGATTTCATCGAGGCCATTGACGCCAACGACAACGGCATTTCCGCCTACGACCCCGCCGCCATTTCCACCGCCAACCTGGAGAAGCGCTTCAAGGAGGGTGGTGTCACTCTCATGTCCATGGTCGGCGACATGAACAACCCAGACCCCACCAGCGCTCCCGGCGAACCCCAGGACGAGGACAGCCTGTTCGGCCGCGCCAGCACCCTCATCGGCAATGCTTTCGCTCGCAAGCTGCACCATGCATGCACCTCTTGGATGCCCGCCCGCACAACCGTCGGTGCCGCGTATGCCTCGCGCAAGGAAGCTCACCCCTCCGGCCGCATCCTCATCTTGCCCCAGGGCGGCGTGCCCTGGAAGGAGCACCTGTACAACTTCGAGGCTGAGGCCTCCGGCAGCAAGGAAATTGACCCGGCCAACCAGGTCTACTACGTCCTGTACCCAGAGAACGCCAACGCGGACGCAAAGTGGCGCGTGCAGTGCGTGTCTGTTTCCGAGGGTAGCTTTGAGTCGCGCAAGCCTCTGCCCGAGTCATGGCGAGGTGTGCGTGACCAGGACCTTGATGGTGTTATGGCTGCCGAGGCTGAGAAGAATGGCCAGAGCAAGCTGCCTGAGGGTGCCGTCTTCGTCCATGCCTCTGGTTTCATTGGGGGTCACAAGACTAAAGAGGGTGCTATGGGTATGGCCGAGCGTAGTCTTGGACTGTAAATGGGCAAAAAGTTTGAATTTTAATGAAATGTTCTTATGATGACTTAAAGGAAGTTCATGATTTATCTGACATGAAAGATATATTTAGACTATTGCCTTCACTCTTTGTATTGGTATGGCCTTTAATCTTATATTGTAGAGAACACTGGACAAGATTCTCTTTAAGCAAAGTTTGGAGCTTCCAATGGTTTTGGCGTGTACTTCAGCATCCAAGATATCGTATTTGATTCTTGATGTCTGTCTCGCCAAACACAGTTGACCGTGGAATTCGAATCTTACCTGCTATTCAGAAGCAAGGGAGTTTGGAGAAGCGACGATGATCGGCGAGCTTGTTGACACGGAGCCAGCATGAGAGAAGTGGATGGATCTTCTCATGGTCCAACGGCTCTTCACAAGCTTCATGTGTTGCTGCGATTGCGATCCCTGAAGACATAAGCCAATTGAACTGAGTGCGCAATCATGGCAAAAGAGCCGACTGTTGGACACCAACAGCGAATGTCTCGATGGAGCTTGACCATCGAGTGAGCTGATGCGGAAATTGGTATCCAAGATAGCATGGTCATCCTCAATGACGGATGTTCAATGCGCTGATATCTTCAATGCTGCCGGAACCATCTCCGGAAGCTTGCATATCCTTAGGCTCAGCCTGTGCGCCTGAGTCCTCGCGTTCACCCATGGCGCGCTGAATGAGTTTCGCCTTGGTAGCGGCGCCCTTCAGGCGTTCATCCACATCGTTGACAGCTTCTTCGGTGTTGCTCATATCCAACGTAGCCGGGTCGACGAGCTCAAGGAGTGTTTGAAGATTCCTGGCCAGCCGAGTACTGTGTGGTGGAAGACTGGGCATGTCTTTGCAGATTGACGGATCAAGAGAAAGACTGTCCGCATTGGCTGTTTGAGATGAAGGCTTTGCGCCGGATTGTTTCAAATCAAGTCGTTGCGCCCAGACCAGAGCTTTGCCATACAGACGTCCCACCTCAACGAACTTCTCGAATCCTTTCTCCACGGCGAAAACACTGCCTTCGGTATACCCCGATTCCGCTCCGTCCGCGGTGCCCAGCTCATAGCCTTCGTTGTAGAACTCCTCCTCCAGACCCAGAAGACTATCCAAGAGATTGCAATCCATTGTGAGTGATATTCAAGGAATACAAAGAAGTCAAAAAGATATCTCAAAGCCGACCGACCACTTTTTTTCCCGGCGATATGTCACGAGATAGCCCACTTTTCGATTTTCCCGCCTTTGCCCCTCCACCGTTTTTTACCTTCAACCACAATTATGTCGAATCCGATCTTGCCCAAGAAGGGCGAGCGCAATATCCTTATAACTAGCGCTCTGCCATATGTCAACAATGTGCCTCATCTGGGCAACGTCGTGGGCTCCGTGCTGAGCGCCGATGTCTTTGCTAGGTATGACTCAACCCCACCTTCAACTGGCATTGAGCCACGAAGCTGACAGACACGCGCAATTTAGATACCACAAGGCCTGCGGACGGCCTACACTGTACATCTGCGGTACCGATGAATACGGAACAGCAACGGAAACCAAGGCGCTGGAGGAGAAGCTGTCGCCAGAGGACCTGTGCGCCAAGTACAACAAGATCCACCAGGAAGTGTACGAATGGTTCAACATCGGCTTCGACCACTTCGGTCGCACACCCACAGAAAAGCACACCGAGATCTCGCAGTCGATCTTCAAGCGCCTGCACGAGAATGGCTTCCTCGGCGAGCGCACCGCTGAGCAGCCCTTCTGCGAAAAGCATGGCTCGTTCCTGGCTGATCGTTACGTTGAGGGCGAATGCCCCCGCTGCCACTACGACGATGCCCGTGGAGATCAGTGCGACAAGTGCGGTCATCTCCTCGATCCCTTTGACCTGATCAACCCGCGCTGCAAGCTCGATGGAGCTGCCCCCGTCCGCCGTGAGACGAAACACATTCACATCCTTCTCGACAAGCTCCAACCTGAGATCGAGAAGTGGGTCCACCCCGCCATTGAGAAGGGTGACTGGCCCAAGAACTCGCGCATCATTACTGAGTCTTGGTTGAAGGAGGGTCTGAAGGATCGTGGTATCACCCGTGATCTGAAATGGGGTGTCCCCGTCCCTCTGGACGGTTACGAGAACAAGGTGCTCTACGTATGGTTCGAGGCTTGTATTGGATACCCCTCCATTACAGCCAACTACACTCCCGACTGGGAGCTCTGGTGGCGCAACCCGGAGGATGTCCAGCTGTGGCAGTTCCTGGGCAAGGACAACGTGCCCTTCCACAGCGTCATCTTCCCTGGTACTCAGATCGGTACCAAGGACAAGTGGACTATGCTGCACCACTTGAGCACGACAGAGTACCTCAACTACGAGGGCGGCAAGTTCAGCAAGTCCCGCGGTGTCGGTGTCTTCGGCACAAACGCCAAAGAGACTGGTGTCTCCGCCGATGTGTGGCGATACTTCCTGCTGAAGAACCGTCCTGAGACTGGTGACACCCAGTTCGAGTGGCGTCCCTTCGTGGAGAGCAACAACAGCGAGCTCCTCGCCAAGTTGGGTAACCTCGTCAACCGAGTCATCAAGCTCGTCGCTGCCTCCTACGGCTCCGTCATTCCCGAATTTACCGTCCCCGAGAGCTTCGCTCCCTTCCAGGAAGAAGTCACCACCCTCCTCCGCCAATACATCGATGAGATGGAAGGCGCTCACCTGCGCGCTGGTGTCCAAACCGCTATGAAGATCGCCGAAGCAGGAAATGGCCTAATCCAAGCCAACCGTCTAGACAACGCTCTCATCGCCAACGAGCCCGAGCGCGCCGCCGCAGTTGTCGGCACAGTCCTGAACCTTATCTACCTGCTCTCCAGTGTGTTCTCGCCCTACATGCCGGCAACCTCCAAGTCGATCCTGGAGCAGCTCGACGCACCCTTCCAGTACATCCCCACCCTTGAAGAACTCAAGGACGGCTGGAAGCCCGCCGCCCTCAAAGCCGGCCACAAGATCGGCAAGGCCCAGTATCTCTTCTCGCGCATTGACCCTAAGAAGGCCGAGGAGTGGCGTGAGATGTTCGGTGGATCGCAGGCAGACCGCAAGAAGAAAGAAGATGAAGCTGCCAAGATCGCCGCTAAGAAGGCCGCCGCCAAGGCCAAGAAGAAGGAGAAGAAGGACAAGGGCAAGGCCGGCGGTGTCGAGTCTTCTGCCAAGGGTGGAGCGGAGAAGGTCTCCGCCACTACCGATGGCAAGAATGACGAGGCGGTGGAGAAGGTTACTGATGGTGTGGCTCAGGTTACTCTCCCTACCTCCTAGAGTGGAAGAAAGTTACTAGACTACAGAAAAGTGTGTTGAGTGGAGTGAGGGGAGTGTCTTTTGATGTCTGATGCCTGACGGCTTCACATTTTCATTTTGATTTTAGTTTGTCTCATACTAAATCCGCGTATGAGAGATTTATGCATTGTTCATGGGATCTTTGGGATATTTACTCGGATCTTGGGCAATTCTTCCTTTTTCTACAGTAGCTACGCTACATACATGAATGCAATGAAGGTGTTATGTTTTTAGAGATGACATTCAACCATCCAATGTAGATTTAGCCTAAGCCCTGGTGGCTACTGGACTATAGCTACAGGTGATACTACACTTTACTTGGACTGAGGTACAACCGTGGACACTTGCTATTGCTTGATAATGTAGCCAGGCTAGAAAAATCCCATTTGCACTCTTTAATCAATACACGCCGATATGGTAAGAATTTCATTACATGCTCGTTGTAGTGATGGATAATAAAACCGTCCAGGGACAAGTCCTCCTCCCCATCCAAAGAAAAGGAAAAAAGACGAAAGCTCAACGCTTCCGCGTGTTTGGTCGCGGCTTAGTTTCATCGGGTCCGATAGGGTGCAGCATGACCTTGTTGGTAGTCTGCTGAGTGTTGGCGGAGTAACCCTTGCTCCAGTCGTAGCTGACGGAGTAAGCGAAGATGTTTCCAGTGCGGTTGAAGCCGGTAGTCGTGATAGGACCACCAACAGCCGGGTAACCCTTGAGACGGTGCTTGGCGTCCTTGTCCCAGAAGTGGAAAGTGCCGTCGGAGCCAGCGGTACTGAAGGTACCGTGGACCGGGTGGAAAGTGATAGAGTTGACGGAGAAAATATTGCAGACGTCACGCTGGGCGGGAGGAGTCTCACGGTGGCACTTGAAAGAGAAGTTCGAGGCCGAGTCCTTCTCCTCGACGTACTGGATGGCGCAACGACCCTCGACCGAGCCGACAGCGAAGCCCGAAGCATCAGCGAAGCAGCTGACTACCCGCGTCTGCCACTTCAGGGGGGATTGCATGGTCTTGTAGAATTTGGTAGGCTGGTCGAGGTTAATGATGTTGATGTAGCGGTCTGCGGTACCGATGACCAGCAGCTTGTTCTTGACGTCCATGGTGTAGATGCGCTCCTGGCACTCGACCGAGGCGATTGGTGTAGATTGACGCAGATCCCAGTATTTGACGGTCTTGTCCCACGAGCCGGTGATCAAGAGTGGTTGGCCGCCCACGGAGGGATTGGGAATCATGTGGCAGCTTCGAATGGGCGCGTCATGCGCGGCAACCTGAACGGCGGTCGTCTGGCCTGCTCCGAGGTCGAGCATGCGGGCTGCCTTGTCGGCACCGGCACCGACCACCTTGGTTCCATCCTGCAAAGAAAAAAAGGTGTCAGTTAAAGTGCACAAAATTTGGGTTGATAGGGATACCATATGGATGCAAGCTTACCGGAGACCAACAGCAGTTCAAAACAGGAGCTTCGTGCTCGAAAAGCGCCTTCCCTTCACTCTGGCCTTGGTCGTTGATTTCGTAAATGCGGACTTTCTTATCCCACGAGGCCACGGCGAGGTGGTCGCTAGCAGGCGAGAAACGGAGATCCGAAATGCCATCCTCGGGGGGCTGGTTCAGAGCGACATCCTTGGAGATATCACCCGTGGTGTTTGTCGCGCCCGCCGCGGCAGCGGTGCCGCCGCCGACATTGAAAAGTGACATCTGAAAGGGCGCGAGAGATGTGGCTCAGTCGAGGAATCAGCAAAAGAAAAACGGGTTCTTGTAATTCAAGGTGAAACTGAGTTCACACTTGGGGGTCATGCAAAAGAGAAAGGCAAGTCGAGCTCAATGGGGAAAGAAAGAAGTAGAAGAGTCGTGATAATTGGAGCTCGATCGCAGAAAGCGATGCGCGATGACGGCAAAAAACATGACTCACCGCCTTCTGCGGACCTCAGCCTGTGAACTCGCGTTTGATACGAATTGTGGTCTATTTCGCGTTTTTTGAATTGACAGTTGATTCCATTGGCTAATATGTGTATCTGGTGGTCTTTTGACGAAGAAATGCTGAAACGATTGCCTGTTTGTGTCCTAGAGGCCTATTCTTAGCCGCTAGGCACCATTGTCGGACTGTAGTTCTCCGTTTCAATAATGTCCTATGGTAAGGTCTTCTAGTTGAGATTCCACCTCTGTTATGCTTGTGTAGTCTAGGGCTGACATTGGGCCAGAATGGCGTTCGAGTTGTTTTTCGAGATGGTTTAGTCCTACGGGTAGCATTTGATGATCATGTCGCAATATCTATGGATTTCTCTAATATATGAGCTGCTGCAGTACAAGATCTCGATCAGAGAGCTGCTGGTTTTTCTATCGTTTCATCCAATTTGAGTCATGTAAATTGACAAAGGCTGTTCGATTTGAATACACTGTAACATATTCAAGATGTCTGCTATCTACATATCTCTAATCTGCCAAGACTGTAGAGTGGACGACTTCGATATCTCTAGATTCAAATCGATATCTTTGAATACTTCGAAATACCTCAAATTAAGAAAAAGAGCAACTAGGATCATTCCGTGTAACGGAATGATCGACTCATTGACCAAGCCAATACTCCGTAAATTAGGTATAGATGCAGGCTGATGAGCACGCGACCTATCAAAGGAGCGGGTAACTCGGGAGTACAGACCACCAATACAATGAACTGCTGCTTTATCCAGCGCTTCCCCAGCCAACGAAGTAAGGTGTAAGGTGTAAGGTGAAGCTAATTGAATGATTACGCCATCCTCTCCGCGTTCCACTTATGAGGTCTGAAAGCCCCGAGCTAAACGTGAATATTCTCGTATTCTCTCAAAGGATTGAGTTTGTTACACAGGGGGCGCCACCGCTATGAAAAATGAAGTGGACACAGCTTGTGAAGATGCAGCCGAATAGTTATGTAGGAGGTGGGTATGATTTACGAATGGGAAAAGGGCGGCAGCAGCTAAGAATGCAGGCGGGAAGTGGGAGTGAAAGGGGAAGGGGAGAGGGCAGAGTGGTATGATGGATCAGGTGATCATGGAACACGGGTTAGGCCAATTGAATCGTATGATAAGCGCATAAATTACTACCAAGTCGAGCAAATATAAATATACGTTAATTAAGCAGTCGATCGACATAAGTGGAGAAAATGCGGGGTGCAGCGCTAAGATTGGCTCCGCTCTGATGTTGATGTCAGTCCACTGGAATGTATCCGAAGGGGCCGACATAGTGTATGTTGTAGTAGAGAGAGTAAGATGAAAAGGGAGGGAGATAAGGTAATAACTAGTAATAGGACTAATAGAACTAATAGACTGATAGACTGATAGACTAATAGAACTAAACAAGTAATAAAGTAATAAAGTAATAGTACGAAATGATCGAATGTCCACTATGTACCATGACATCCATGACTGCACCCCCTCTCACAATCAGGTCATCAGGTCACCTGCTCTCCAGGGCTTCCCCTCTTTCTCTCTCTCTTCTCTTCTCTCTCCCATCTTCTGCCTATCGCTACAAGATACACTTAACGCAATCATGTCTGTTCCTTTAACCAAAGTCGACTCTGCCATCGCTGGCTTGTCCATATCTGATGAGAAGCCCACTCTCAACGAGAAGGAGGTCAAGAAGGTCCCCAAGAAGGACCACAAGCGGACTTCATCAACGTCAGAAGGCATTTGGAACATCAAGGACCTTGGTGAGCACTCTTCCATCTTCGGACTACACCCTGACTGACAACTTGATAGAAGAGCAAGGCATCGAAATCACCCTTCCCATCGAAACACAAAAGACGGGATGGTAATTAGCTCTCCCATATCCTCGTTATCCATCACTGACGGACTCATTGAAGGAAACTCAACACCTCCCCAAACTCCATCGAGGACAAAGATATCCTCAAGTTGCACCTCGTCAACCCTCCCGTCAAGAAGATTGACCTGCACTTCCCCCTAGGCCTAGTGGTCACCGCTCGGAATCTCAAGGGCGTCACGATTAAGGATGCAATGGATGCCATCTACAAACAATTCAAGAAGAAGGCAAGTAATGCTCCACGGCCAAACAAAGGACATGTTCAAGATGGCTGACGCAACCCCGCTAGGCGGATGACGAACTGGAAAAGCCCTACCTCGCTGGCTTCGAGTGGGACAAGGATGAGTGCTGGACACGCCTGCTTGTACACCAGACGAAGGAAGGACAAGCACAACAGCCAAGCAAGAAGTCCAAGAAGAAGGCCAAGGAAGAGGCATAGATTGCCCTCCATCGACCCAGGCCTCTCATATCAGTATGGGCACCACCACCGAATGCCTTACAGGTCCTCTTTTTTCCGCCATTCCTTACTGATCATGATAATGGACCCCGGGGACTATTGACTCCCCTCGACTTGATATCTCGTTCTGTTGATTGATCCCACAGTTCCAGTCCCGTTCGGCTGCTCTGCGTTCACTGCGTTTCCTTGTAGAAACAAGAATTAAGACGGCGCGAGGGAAATCAGTCTTGTATTTTGCTTTTATCTTATTCTTTATTTGTCGGTCATCTCGGCTGGCTATGTCTTAAATATCTACCCTGGGTTGACCGGTCTCTGTACCGTTCGCTCATTTATCCCAGTGGAGATCGAATCACTTAGTCCCTGAGGGCTCTTTTTCTTAGTAGTTACTGCGTAACATTAGAGTATGTGTAGAGTGCCAGTCACAGACTCGATCGAGTCCTGTGTGATATACAGGGGTGACCTCCCGTCCCCCTATACCACCGGCTTAGCCCTAGGTCCAGGATTGTACCATCAGGTAAAAGAGGTGTGTCCGCACCGGCGTATCCTTTGACGTTTCAACATGAGACTTTAAAATAAAGCAAACAAAGAACACACCCACCATTGCCTCTCCAAACAGCGATAACAATCCACATCCAACTCAAACACAGCCCATATACAAACAAAGGCCATTATTCCAAGCCTCGAAACGGAATGTCTCGAAACAAGATAAAGTATATAAGCAATCTACAGCCTACAGTCACCTAATCACACCCAGCTCTGATAGCTCCCAACATCCACTAACCACCAACCAACATGGACGCATGTCAATCCAACACACACAAAGCATGCAACCTATGCAACAAACGGAACCCACACCGCTATATATCAGCAGAAAGGGTCAGAGACTCCCACTTCAACCGCGACAGATACCGCACAGCCTCCATAAACTGGGTAACAGTGCATTTCAGCCGGTGGGATTCGGTCCTCGACGAACCAGCACTAATGACACGAGTAGTAGAGTACATCCGAGCCGGACGAGGGGTCATCTCCTCGTATCCTAAAAATGTTTATTTATCATGGTGTTACTCGGTGGGAGTAGATAGGACACCTGAATTAACCGACCGCGATGTCTTGGACCGGGCTGTTGCGCTTGCTGAGCAATATATTCATGACGCGAGAGCTGGGTGGAGACTTATTGATGTGGAAACTGTTTTTATAGATGGGCGTGGTGATTATATTTTCATATAGAGAATGGGAGCGGAAATATTGGTGATGTTGGCGTGATTATGGTGTGAATGCTATGTAGGGAGCATGTTTGTGTGTAATGAAGTATATACAGCGCTCATGATAAAACGGTAGCAAAGCAAGGAAACAAGTCAAGGGAAGTTTCGCTGTGAGGCTAGAAAGGAAGAACAAAAATGTCGTAACGCCATTGTACCATGAATGAGAAGAAAGTAGAAACCCCAGGAATCATTATCCAGTATATTAGAGCGGCGATCACTCAACGAGCACGGCCAGGATTAGCGCCGAATAAAACCAGCACAATCTCGTCGAGCATCGTAAAAACGAGATGAGCGTTAAGGGGTTGGTTATTGAGCGTTGCGAAGACCCGCCGTGCAGCAGCCTGAGCATTCGCTCTACCGACGACATTACCGGCCAAGTCCGGAATGAGAGTAGCCAATACCACCGTCGCCTCAGCGCGGCTCTTGAGCCGGTCGACGGCTGAGCGTGGTGGGACTTTGCGGAGAATACCACCAGGCCACATGGTATCGCGAGCGAGCGCGAGATATCGCAGAAGCGAGTCATCCTGCGTCAACCCGCGAGCCCCATCGCGAACCTTGCGCTCTATAGTCCCGCCAAGGAGCTGGTGCAGCACGACAACAACGGCACGACCGCGCAGCCAATTGTTGCCGCGGTTCAACTCAAAGGCTTCGAGGAAGAGGTCACAGATTGGCTTGATGAAGGGCTCGAGCTCGCGGTCTTCGAAAGCATTGAGTTCTGCCTCTGCTTCAGCGGCAGTGACTGCATCTTCGGTTGCGAGACTCGAGTCTGGGGTTACGGTGCTGCTTGTTTGTTGGGTTGCGGCTGAGATGAGGTTCTGACCTGCGGTTGAAAGCTGATCTAGGACGCCAAAGTTGCCGAGGAAGTCGTCCATTCCGTCTGCGACGGAGTTGTAGATTCGTGTGACTAGGTCTTTCGTTTCGCCTTCGTTGTCGCGGGTGGCATTTTCTTTGTGAGGGAGGATTGCGCGTTGGGATAGGAATGCTCGCAGATCACGGCTGCGGCAGACTTCGGGTAGAAGGAGGAGATTCCGTAGATATGATTCGAGAGCGAGTCGTCGTTTGTGTAGAAACTCTTTTTGTAGTTTCATGACGACGCGCCGGCGAGGGAATTCCAAGTGACGCACAGAGGGATAGCGTTGGCGAAGCTTTTGGTGAAGATCATGGAATTCGCTGTATCGCCGTGCTACAACCCAAGATGCTGCAGGCATTTGCTCACCGGCATTTCTTTGAACCTCCACGATGTCTGATATATGATTAGCCCGGAACTGAAGGTGCATTCAAGAGTCATCTTACACATTGCAAATTCACGGCCATCATCCTCCTCTCTGCCTACAACAGTAGACTTGAGGCTGACTGTGGATCGCCCAAACAAGCTGTTATCACTTTCCTGAAGAATGTACTGTTGTCTTTGCATTTCCTTGCGATGCATTTCTCGCTGGATGCTAGCCTTAGACTTCCGCAGGATCCTCAGCTCAGCTGTGTTATTTGTCAGTTCAGCCTTTCGAGTCAATGCTTCGACCACAGAATCTTGAGATGCTAGTTTGTCAATGTCCACAGAGAGCGCCTCAATCGCTTCCGTCAGACCAAGGTCACCCGGAGCAGCTTCGTGAACTTCATCGGCTAGATCCTTCTCGTCGGCACATTCTGGCTCTTCGTATTCATCCTCGATGAATTTCTGCTGATCCGCGAACAAGTCGTCATCAAATACACCCATACGGGATGCATGATCAACCAGGCCAAGCGACGCGATACTTTTCCGCATCTTTTCGTTTCCGCGACCTTCCATTTGAGGAATTTCAGAAGAATTGCGAGGGGAAATGATAGGACGCTCTGGTCCAAACAATCCGGAAGAATCTCCTTTTAGATCTTCTATCTTTCCGTTTTTCGGTTCATTGGTAATGATATCATTTAGCGCCGCCTCCATTGTCTCGAGGACCTGGCTTTGAGTGGCATCATTCTCGCCATTCTGAGAATCCTTACCCAAACTGTGGGTGGATGTGGCAAGATGATCTGTGTCGTAGTCGTCGTCAAAAAGAGGAGCAGATCGTTCTGAATCTATGGATCTTCGAGGCGAATCGTCGTCATCGAACAATTTGCCCATACCTCGCACATCACTAGACGAGACAGCAGCTCGGCGAAGATCCTTGGAAGGTCTCATACCCGGCTGAGAGGAGGTTCGCGACAATAAAGGCGGAAGAGGTCGCCTCTCAGGCGTTTCAAAGGTAACTGATATTGGAGAAGATTGGCGAACCGGTGCCTGAGCATTGGCGGCTTCATCGGACGCAAGATACTTCCAGTATAGATCAGACTCTTTGAACTTTGGATAATAAACCTCTTGGAGGTGCTCCAAAACGGCAGACTGGGTGGTCAACACCACCATTCGTGCTTTGCGGTATTGTTCTGAGGTCGCGCGCTTCCCTGCGCCCAAGAATGCTTTGACTGCTCGGCGAGATTCGTCAGAGACCTTGAGCTCTGGTTTTGAGAGATAGGTTTCACTGATGAGCGCCAAATCATTCCTGTCCGCTGGTTTCCACGTCACTGAGGTGGGCGAAGTTACCTCTCCGAAGTCATCTTCCAAAGGGTTGCGGAACCCATCGACAACGATCCAGAATTGGACAAGGGACATCAATTTTTGTCGGTCCATAAACTCCATGAAATAGGAGAGCCCAGATGCATTGTGCATCACATCCACTAGTGATGTTTCATGGGTGGAAAGAGGCCTCTCCGGTCGAAGATCGAGGGCCGGGGGGACGTGGCAGCCCCCACCAGGTTGAGCAAGCTTTGCCACTTTTTGGTCAAGCACTCTTTTTCCTGTTTCCAGACGGCTCAAGTAGACTTGATCTTGTCCTTCAACTGTGCTCTCTCGCTTCAATTGACTGGTAACGAGGGCACGAAATCGGCGTGCATCAGAGAGATTGTTACATTTCCTAATTGCTCTGACAAATCTCTCAAACGCTCGTTCTGAATCATTTGCAGATAGTCGAGGGAATGGCTGACCTCGTTTAGATTTGGGAGCAGGCGATGCATGTTGATCAAGGGCGGCCCGTAGCTTGCGAACGGTCTTCCGATCCTGCAAAGCCGTGCGGCCATAGGCTTCCACCAACTGATTCCATGTGTCTGGGTCTGATAGGGCTGTGACTATAGGGAAAAGCACGGCACATGATATGATTTCGCGAATCAAAACAGATACAATTCGGCTTTTCAACACGCTTTCTGGAAACAACTGAGGCAAGAGACCCACGGCTATCTTGCGTAGATACTCCTGTTGAACAGCCTTTTGGTCTGATAATGAAAGTGCAACTGCTGGGTGTAAACGACCTTCGCGGTACTTGTTTGCAACGGCAAGATCTAGTTCCTCGGACTCTGTCACGTTTCGATTCAAGTTGCGCCCCCGAACCGAGCGCTCAGCAACGTCAAATTCCTTGAGATGCGTTGTCAAGATAGGAAAGACTCGCGATACTACCAAAGAGACCAGATCCTCTGCAACCAACCTATCCCGAAGGTTTTCGAGAGCAACACGGATGGTTCGATCAATCTCATAGGCAAATGTGGGGTTCGGACTGATATTGTGGTACCACGATGAGACAAAGTCTCGGGTAATGAATGATAAGAGTTCATCGATACCTTCCGACACGACGAACGACTGAGGGTATAGTGGTCGGGGTCGGTATCGAGTGCTTCTCCGGACATTGAGCATTTCCTTTCGCCAATGATTGGGCTGTATGAAAGCCACCGAGACCTTCTTGGTGATATTGGTCTTTCCATTGTGTTGCCGGACAGTCAAAAGGACAAGACCCAATAGACCCGCAGACGACAACACGGCGCCCAAGGTCACGGCATATCCTAGATACCGGAGGATCGGCAGCCAGTGAACCACGAAACCCCAGGCAATGAATACGCCGACGCCTGCCAGAACAAGGTCGCGACGACTAAGGGCCATCTCCCCGCACTCTATCCAAGAGCTTCACGGCTCATAACGATCACTCCCAGCTCGGGAGCGAACCACTCGGCATAGTCTCAACGTCAACACGGGTTTGCGACCGGCGGGAGCTTGGATATATCGATATCCCAAGCAAGGCGATATTGAGGGATACGAAGAGATTCGAAAAGATCGAACGCAGAGTGCAGCTCGCTATCAAAGAGGAAAGCGAAGGTCGAGAAAGACAGGATCCCGTGACCCGCGCGGAGAAACGTCATTTGTTTACTTAAGCGGTTGTTCCCCAACTGTCGGCTGCAGGTTCAAGTCTACTTCACCTTCCCCTCTTCTCTTTCTCTTCTCTTCACTCCTCCTTCTTCTCTGTACCTCTAAACCGTTTCGGCATCATGGCTTCTCTCACTGATTTCATCAATCTGTCCTCCAAGCCTTTACTATGTAAGTCTCTTCCAATTCTCAACAATTTGCATGTGATTGACCCTTGCAGGGTCCGCCGCATCCATCTTCTTTAACCCGATTTTCTGGAAGTGAGTGTCAATTTCGTGTGGATATCTGCAAATGGAATTCGCAACCCTCATGAGGGACAACAGCTAACGAAGTCCGTTCTAGCGTTGTTGCACGCACAGGTTGGCCGACTCAACCCGAGAGCTAACTCGACCTTGGCTAACCACAGCAGAGCACCGCAATCACTTCTTGACTCGTATCTTCGGGTCCGCTTACAATGGCTGCTACGTCCTTGCTGTCATTATTTTCTCCCTCGGGATTTACCGTGACCATCTCTACCAGCTCGCCCTGGAGGACCAGCCCTTCTACGCTCCTGTGTACCAGCCGGTCATTGGCGGTATCCTGTTCGCCATTGGCTCCGTCCTAGTTCTCTCCAGCATGTGGGCTCTTGGTGTAACTGGCACCTACCTTGGCGACTACTTCGGTATCCTCATGGACGCTCCTGTGACGGGTTTCCCCTTCAATGTGACCGGCTCCCCCATGTACTGGGGTAGCACTCTCAACTTCCTTGGTGTTGCTCTCTATAAGGGAAAGGTTGCTGGTATTCTCTTGACTGCCCAGGTCTTTGTTGTCTATTGGTTCGCTCTAGGTTGGGAGGAGTAAGTTTGATCTTCCCCAAGCATTCCCAAAACCAAACTAATAATCTCCAGTCCCTTCACTGCCGAGATTTATGCCAAGCGTGAGCGCGAGCGTGCCAAGAAGCAGGGCGGCAAGAGGCAATAAGTGATATGCATGTACTAGGGTTGGGACATTCAACATCCATAATCCGCACATGACGCTCAAATCAGAGGCCGAGAGGCCAGGCCGCCCCATGCAGCTTACACCAAAAGTCTGGGATTGCCCATGACAATTGTCCAGCACACGGACTCATCCCAACCTTCAACAATGCTGGGCCTGTAGACGATAGACCCATTCGCCTTGTCCTTGATACCGATCAAAGCAGGACAAGGCCCACTGTGATTTCCCTACGCGACACTATAAAAGACATAATTCAATCCACCCATCGCGACAAATTCCAGTACGACTGAACGAGTAAACGATTTTGGCTCAGTAGAGCCGGTTTCCATGTGTCTGTACTTAGCTTGTAAGAGTTTTGCTTATCTTTATGGAAGATGCAGAGATGCCACGGAGGACAATGAGTCTCGCAGCCTTCTACTACTTGGTTTCCTGTACATCTGCTGCAATATCTATCCTTGCTCTCTATCTTACAGGTATGCTTTTAAAACTTTGAGTTTACGGAGTCTACTGTTGCATCCTCTCATATCAGTCATGTGAACCTATGCCTTAGCTTCATATAAGGTCGTTTTAAAAAAAGAACTTCGAGTCAAGACATAGTTGTGGTTTATTAACATACAACAGGGGTCATGGATTTGTATACAGTGCCGCTTATGAAGTAATTGGCAGTCTCTACACGAAACCCAGTCTCAAAGCGAGTATACCGTACCATACTTTGTTTTGCTCTACTTGTCTTCTTTCTTCGCCTCTTTTGGGTCCATTTTCGAGTGCCTCAGGTCATGCTGGTTTATAAATGGCGGGTTAATCATGTAGATTGTATGCACAACAAGTGGAGCTATGGCCTATGACTGTGTTGATATTTGTGACCTTTTTTTTTTTTTGGAATTTCGTAAACAACATTCTAAGTAGGAAAAACACTCGTATCTTCATCTTCCAAAGCCATCAATGACATCCCCTATTCAAACAATTTCAGTTTCGGGGGCCTAAACTTTCTATTTGATAGATTATGGATGTTAATATATATAATATTCAACAATTATAAACACTAAGAAAAGGCTTATACACACTGATCAAACAGACTGAGCGCATGATGGGCTCTCAGCAATCGGCACGCAGTCACCCACTGGAGGGATATATGGACAACTGCATGCAACGCTACTCCATTTTCATAATGATATTTGTCGGGTCCAATGGACTCGGAAGGGTACTCGCTCTGGTCGGACATGGCGGGGAGTTGGGAAGCGAACTAGAGTATATTCTCTATTCTCCCAACCTTCAGATTTGGCTTCGCGTCAAAGGTACGCATCATGTCTTGAAACATGCCCACAAAGGTAGCTTGTCAGTCCATGGGGTTGACTGACGGCAGATCTTCAGAATCGCGAAGGCAGGTTGAAGTCGAGCTTGACCTTTCTCATTGGAGGGCAATAATCTCATTTGGTAGATCTTGGAGATTATTGCGCATAGTGTAGAACTTCTGGCTGGCCCGGATCTATTGGTGTGCATCTTGCTTTTGACATCATAAGTAGGTAGTCAGATGGTGACCACGGACGTTGATGCTTGGCCTGTATCGATGTCCAGATTCGACTTGACTTCAAAGGCTTGTTTTGTGTCTTCATCGTCAACATTGGTAAGGGTAACAGTCACAGCATTGGTCATTGTGGCCATAGTCTTAATAGTAGAGTACTTTGGCTCATCCTGGCTGTGTTCCCGGCCATATCAGTACTCAGTCCACTGGGGTTGAGTCACACTTGTTGACAGGGACTTGTGAAACAGTGGAGGGCTGTAGAGTAAGGCAATAACTGCGATCAGGTAATGGAAAGCCGAGTGTCTATGTAAGAACACTGCGAGGAAGAAAAAAACAAGGCCTTCATGGTGGTCCGTTAAAAACAGAAACATCAGCATACATCCGGGCTTTCAGTTTCGTTGCAAATATATGTATAAAATGAGCCGTCAATGTGGAAAAGCAAATACTTACTTGGAGAGTGTCGTGAGCAGATGCTACTCTGGTATTCATAGCTGTTTGTCGTTCTAGCCCGGCCAAAGTGCTGTGGGGGATCATATGTATCCTGTGATATATCATGGCGTTTGAGGATGTAAAGAGACAGCTTCTTATCATTTGTCTTCGCAGAGTTTGGTATCGAGTTGATCCTGCAGACATATTGGAGCTTCTGGCAGAACCGGCGGATGCAAACGTCCTATTCGATGGGTTTATTAAGCCAAAGGTAAACATGAATTGGGTGACATCGTACTTTTCTCTCTCCCGTGATCCCCGAATAATTGAGGTACCATGAGGTGCGTAGGATAGCGTTTCACAGCTGGGTAGCCTGATAGCTTGATGGAGATAAAGTACGTGGTAAAGGTCCGATGTAATTGAGTTTTCAAGGTGAATTTTCAAAGGAAAATGAGGGATTCTGGGGATTAAGGATTCAGCTCTAGGATTGATCTTTTGTGGAAACAACGGGGGTAGAAGGAGATCAGATTCGGATTGCGAGGAGTTCATTTTTTCAAGGAGGGCATCTTCGCAGGCAATTTGGCGGTCAATGAAAACGTCTGGTCTTTTGTTTTGGCAATCTACCGTGCGGCTGCCGACTGAAGTTGTTTCGATCGTGGTGCGATACATGAAAAGGGTTGGAGTAATTCATGGTGGTTGATGGTAGCTGGAGGAAGCAGTGTTTTGTTGAAATCTTCGAGCTCTGCAAGTTCTTGCGTTCCTTCTCGCTTCTTGAACAAATTCTGTTCGAATTTTATAAACCGGTATCGCATGACTGACACCTGTTGGGCAAGTGTAATAGTCAATGATAAGTGGGCTTTTGATGTACATCTGAGGGCTCTAGGCCTCAAGAAAGGGGAACTAGGCAAGCCGCGAATGCCACCAGTGAAAGAGGAAGGGTTGTTTGCGAAAGTAAGTAGATGTAAGAAGGGGAAGCGAGACCGTAGGAAGGGGCCTTGGGGTTTGAAGATATGATTCAGACGATATCCGGAGAACTGTAGATATCAGGCTTAGTGCTGATCAAATCAAGCTTAGAAACAAGAAACAAGGGTGAGGTATGGTGAAATGGAAGTGAAACGAGAGCGAAAATCGAATAACTTGCATCGTGGCAAGATAGACCAAAAGAGGCAAAACCAAACCTGACATCTCAAAGGAAGCAAAAAGAGGTTGATATTTCTGCTTTGGTAGGATATGATAGAAGGTACGGTGTACGGCTTTTGGTGGTAGCGTGGTGCCCAAGTGACCTGGCGAGAACGGCGACATCATTAGCAATTCCTAGAAAGGATGGGGGGCATAGGACGAGAGGGATAGGAGAGAAAGAGCAAGAAGGAGAATGGATGAAAAGATGAAGAAGGGGAAGACAAAAGGTGGTGAAGAGGAGTATAAATAGTCGGGTAGACATGACAACAACTAACGTTACAAAGTATCAAAAGCATGTTTATTATGAAAATGAGGGTATATACCGACGCCACATGAATCAAAGGACCAACTGCCAGAGCAGAAGGTATATGTAGGTACATCACGGAGACCTTCAACGCCACGCTAGGATGAGACATGAGACCAAATCAGAGGGAAACACAAGAGCAATAACCAAGTCTGAAGAAGTAGACAGCCCTTACTGTCGTCTCCCTCTCCCTCTCTTCGCCTGAGTGCGACTCTCATCAACAGTCTCGACCTCATCCTCGTCAGTACCCTTCTTTAAATCCTCGCCCTCAACAAGTCCCCATTTCTCTCGATCATACCAATCCTCCCCGTCACTCATCTCGCCAACATGGCCCTCGGCCTTGCACCATTCCAAAACATCACCTTTCATGCGACAGGCCTTGACGAGTGAATCGAACATGTGCTCGAAACCACGGACAGTCTCCTCCTGTTTCTGGATGTAGGACCAGAGCAATCTACGGGTCTCTTCCGCCTCTGCGGCGGGGAGACCGAAATTTGCGTCTGGGCGAACGTTGTCTGGGATCAGGAAAAGGGGATGTGGGGTTGGCAGGGTGCTTGCTGTGTCCGCTGACGAGAGAGGGGATTGGTTTCCGTCACTTGGATTAGTAGCGTTGGCTTGCGCGCGAGTTGTCATGCGCCGCGGTGGTTCTGGGGATGAGCCGTCATGTATTTCGGCGTCTAGTTCCATGTCGACGTCTTGTTCATTGTGATCGAGTTCTGGAGCGGGTTCGCCGTCTTTGAATGTGTCCATGTCTTGCTGGCCGTTGGGTTCTTGGTTTGCTTCACGGTTGCTTACACTGGCAGAAGCCTCGGTAGGGTGAGGTGGGAGATCCTTGACTGTAGCATCGGTCTCTTCAGATTTGAACTCTTTGGGCTGGACTTGCGCGTGACCGTTGATAGGTTGATCCTCAGGGGCCACTGGGATCTCTGACATCTCCACGTCATTTTGTTCCTGGGTACTCTCGGTTGATTCTATTGTCGCAGGAACCTCTCGCGCCGCTTCCTGCGGGGCAGCGACTTCTCCGTTGACGGACGGAGAATTGATCAAACTCGGGCCTTGTTGACTGGCAGATATACTTGCCTCATTACTGACAATCCTAGGCTCGAAGATCCAGCGGTCATCCGGTGTCTCGAGTGCGCCGCACGGCATCCAACCACCATCACCCAAGAATTGCCGGTGGAGATTGCGTGCACGCCATAGCAGAGCGCGTTCCTGGCGGAGTTTGAGATCAACAGCATTTGTCATCTGCTCCAAGGCTTGTGAAGTGTAGGGTTGGGACATGGAAGGATGGACGGGGAGTTCCGAAGGGTGCTTCAGGGGACACAAGAGAGCTAGAAAGAAACGAAGCAAGTCAGTGGCAAAATAAAATATGAAAACCAAAGAGAAAACGTACTCTCAAGTGCGATCCCAGAGAATGGGTTCTCCTCCGCGGCCGCAGCATCGGCCTCGGAATCTTCGTCATCCTCTTCAAGTTCGTCCCCCTCCGAATCATAACGAATTGGGTTCGACTGAAGGATGTAGCGCGTGTAGCCAGCATGATCAACCTTCTGTTAATCCGAATGGCAAGTCAGTTTCTCAAATATTCATCTTATCGCCACAACGGACAGAACCCCGAGACCATTTTCGGTAATTCGCAAAACCACGCACCTGCTTGTAGAAATCCTCGGCATTAATGTACCCCATAGCGCCCTCACGAACATACTTCGCATTTGCATGCATTTTGTTCCCACGGTTCGTCGGTTGCATGATAGGATCGTCCGGGCCGGAGTCTAGCGAAGGAAAGAAAGAGAAAGATGTCAGAGAAAACATTCTGTCTGATTTGGAGGCAACGTCGAGGAGGTACTTACCCTCACGCTCTCTGCGCAAGGCCCTTTTCATGCCGGTGATTGTATCGGCGATCAACGCCGCCTGCGCCGCCATGGTTAATGGTCTGCAACGAGGCTGTCGGGTCAGACACGTCGGAGGGCGCGTTGGAGGGGGTTCTCTGGCGAAATGAGGGCCTAAGAACTGGTTCTGAAGAGGGGAGAACAATGAGGTCGGATGTTCCAGTATCCAGGCCTTAAGTAAAAGGTGGCACACTGCGAAGATTACAGAAAGCGGGCTGTAATGGCTTTGGTTGACTGTGATGAAGCTCACTGACGGCGAGAGCTGCGGAAGACCGATCGCCGCTAGGCCGTATTCGGAAACCCGGTTTATGTGATAAGGGCTGCACGTGACCTCATACAAAGTACTTATTTCAGTTGATTTGTATACAATTTCTCGCAATGAGTTCCATTCATCTACAGCTTATAAGAAATATCGCAGTATTATTGTTCAGTCATCCGCGTCAACCCATACCAAGACACCTTTCTTGTCAGACCGCATGTCCCCTGTTGGAAGGACCCGAAGCGTTTTGTTGAAGTAGGTATCAATAACCACCAATTGCGGTTGAATCCATAAGCCACGTTTGGCAGCAAACAGATTGAATCGCACTGTGTGACGACTCAACGGCATGAGCTGGACAACCATGGTCTTCGGTCCGCTAAAGGCAAAATGCTCGCTGGCTTCCATCACCAAATTGAAGGTGAGGAAATGGGCGGATGGGTTCTCAAGGGTGTATTCCAGATGAATCAGCCCGGACATACTGCTTGATGGAGTAGCCGACGCAAGCACTCGAGGCTCTCCCATCGGGACGACAAATCGGGGGATGTCAAGAACAGAGGTTGTGGCTGCTTTCTCCACGTCAGGTGAAGCTGCAGACTCGGATGATTGCCGGCGCCAACTAATTTCCAATGCGCAGTTGAGCGCGGTAGGTCGACGATCTCCGAGGATGAGTTTCTGAACATCGAGGCAGAAGTTTGATTCTCGTAGTTCTTCGGGTCCAAGGTAAGGCGCTGTCGGGCTGACAAGCTCTTCCGGGTCAACCTTGCAAACAGCTCCTCCGTTAACCTCGAGAAGAAGTAGAGACATCTTCTCGATTACGAGTGGTTCCAATGCAAACGATACAACCTTGGAATTGAGACACCACTTCTGCAGCAATCCTCCGGGGGTTGATGCAGCGTTATTCTTAAGCAGGTCGTCGCCAACAGCGAAGAAGTTGGGCCATGGTTGAGGATGAACGCGAGGCATGTATTCATAGTTTGCTTCGAACGGTCGAATGAATGATAGCTCCACGGTAATGTTCTTCATTATTGGCGTCTGAATATCAGACACCAAATGATAAACAGCTGAAATCTCCAATGTGAAATTCGTAGCGTCATGAGTGTCGGCCAGCACAATTGTAAGGTTCTTATCAGAGGAGCGCTCCACAACCCCCACTGACCGCTTGAGGAAATGAGATGGTCCTTCTATGGGGGTGCTGCCGCCCGAGTCGAGAGGTTCAGGGTTGCTGACGCCATCGAGCCACAGAATCTGTGTAGTAGATTCGGGGCTACCCAAGAGTCTGATCTCAGCCGACACATCGGCCGCTTCTTCCTCTTCATTGTGTATACCAATCTGAAGTGCCACCCGTTCATTGGTGTAATAGGTTTCCTTCAGATTAGGAGTTGTGAGGCGGATCTTTGGTGGCTTAGGCATGACCTTGCACCTGCCAGTATCCCGATCCTTACCCACTCTGCGGCGTGTCACGCCCTTCCCGGTTTGCTGCCACCACCAGGACTCGTGCTGGTTTTGGTCTGTAATTGCATATGCAAGATCGAATTTCTCCTCTTCGATCGACATGGTAATTGAAGCGACCCTGGCTTCACCGGCTTCGCGAGGAATGCAGGTGAGGTTGAAGATCTTTGTTTGGGAAGGCCCAAGAGTCAGGTCTGCTATACCAACCAACGTCGGCAACCCACCAGTCGGAGATAGGATCGTAGTGTCTGACAGGTTACTCGGCTCACGCAGCGGAAGAGATGCGATGGATGACGGGGTTGTCGTGTCAGCATTTTGGTTCTGGTCTGATTGAATCTTTATTGGACGAAGACATCCTTCGAAGACCAGTTTGATCTCTGATAGACGGATCGGGGCAGATGACTCGTGGGCATAATATTTAATTGCAAGTTGAGCCTGTAAAGGCTCGCCAACATTGCCATCAGATTTCTCAAAAACCAACGAAGCAGTCACTAAAAAGGGTGGTCAGCATATAACCCTTGCATTCCGGGCTTAACAACATACAGCTTGTCATGACATCCTCTGCACGAAGTACAAGGGATGGTTTTGGTTTCTCTGAGGGGAGACTTTCGAGGCTCCTGTGGATATCATAATGCCAAGCAGGTCTCGGTTGGAAAGCTACCTCGATGTTAGCATCGAATCTTTAACGGTAATTGCAAACAACTCACTCTTGTTGAGCAGCTCCCAGTCCACTCGCAATACTGTTTCACTATCCTGCACTCTTAGGGCACACTCTCTGAGTGCCCATCCAAAATTGACCATCAGATGCCACCATCCAGAGCGGCGCCAGCTGAGAGTCGACCACAGGGGTTGAAGAATAGCATGTGCTTCAGACCATGAGCCAATCCGCATGTATTCCTCGGCAGCCTCAAGGCTTAGACTCTCAACCTTCCGCGTTTGATGGCGTTTTGAGAATTCCTCAAGTGCGGCTTTCAACGTGCTCAGTATTAGTGCAGAATGGTCGAAGCCAGTTCGTCCTTCTTGCGGTGCTTCAAGGTGAGTCTCAGGGACAAGATATGTATCGTATAGATAGGACTTGTTGGCGAGTTGGGAGGCGGGTGACAGCCCAGGAGATAGCCGATCCTCGGAAGGGATTTCTTGGGCAAGTGATCGTCGAACCATTGTATGCTTTGCTGAGCGGTGGAGCCAATAGCCCTCATGGTGCATGTTTTCCCAAGGAGTAACTCGTTCCCCGGTTGGAATTGATTTCTCGGGTAATGTATACAGTTCTCCGGGATGTTCAGGAGAAATCTCACTAGAGATGGACGAAATCTCCGCACGGCGGATGAGTTGTGCCATCACCATCGACCAGCGTGCCTCCCAGGCCTCCCATCCATAGTTCTTGCTCCCCTTGCCTCTGCGGTTGACAATGTCTTTCACACGGATCCTGTGGTCAACCCAGAATCGGACTGCAGCAGTTGTCTGACTGGTCCACAGCAGGCAGCGAATGATTCGGATTGCAAGAGCATCGGCCAAGAGGCGAGCATCATTGAATCGAGGATTCCATCCTGCAATAATTTCAAACACCTCCTCCCCAAACAGGGTGTCGTAGGCACTCTCGTAATTACGACAAGCTGCATCCATTTCTTGGCGGAATTCGGCAAAAATTCCAAGTTTGAACTCATATCGCACATTCCAGCCTTGAGATGACAAGGTCTGGGAAGTGCCACTTGTCGGTGGTGCTGTTGGAGGAGGAATAGTGCCTCTGTTCCGCTTGCGCCTAGCATGTTTGGATAGATCGCGATAATATTCAACGACCGATGGCTGCAAAAGAGAGAAAAGGGATTTCACAAAATCATGTAGTTCTGAGGTGGTTGCATCTGGTGGAATCACAAGGATCGACCTAGGGTCAAGATTTGTTGCCCGCCGAATCCCTGCAATACGATCATCGATTTCACCCTCGTAACCACCCTCTTCTCCATCTTCTGATATCAGGATTACCACAAATCGCGTCTTATAACCGGAGGATTGCCAGTCTTTCTTCAGGCTGTTGATCTCGATCTTGAGCTGATTATCGCGTAAAGAGTTCATGTTCGGATCCAATGATAAAGGAAAGAAATTGATCACTGCAGCAGGAACTAGGCCCTGGTGTTTTGTCACCCATAATGGAGTAAGCAAGCCATCTGGGAACGTGGGAGAACCCGGCGACAGAGGTGATATCGGGGAGTGAAGGACAAATTGTGGGCCAGAATCCGAGTCATTGTTTTTGTCTACGTTCGGACTAGCTGGTGGTGAGGGGATAGGAGGGTCTGCTTTTCGTGGAGGTAGTCTGCATGACTACATAGGTGTCAGGAAAAGTCCGCAGTACCGTCGTAAAATCAAGGAGTTTGGGGCTAGTGACTCGAAACCTACCCGGCCAGAGCTCTTGACTCGATAACCAATATTCGAGGTAGTTGTATTCCCGCTCAAGTTGACCCTGGATTTCCATGGCATCTGAGAGCAATCTTCCTCCAGGAGTAAGCTCCGCAGCTCCTCCGCAACAGCCCCGCTCAACGGTGGGAAGTCGGAGAAGATATGTGTTCCCTTCTCCAACAACAGAGGATAGCTCGATGATGTCTCCGATGCATCTTCGGTGTCAGCCTCTAGCCCTGAAAGCAGGACAAAAGGCAGATTGTGGTTGACGTAGTCTTCGGGGTAGGCGTCCATTGCGGGCAATGGCTGTTTCGCGGGGCGGTCACCGCATGTCTAGCGTGGATATTAGACTCCAGAGAGGGGGTTCAAAGATCAAGGCCGCAATGAGAGCAAGGCCTAGGTATGTTGAGTAAATCGCGATGTTTGGGTAGCAAGTTGACAATGGGGAGATACTGCCGTAGTGGGCGGTCAAGTGTTTACTCCGATCGGAGATCACCTGCATTGTTCATGCAGCGTCCAAGTTGTTCAGAGTAACTTGTAGACCCAACCTATTTTGACAAGTGTATATGGTAGGACTACCTGTCATACCTGAACGGCCTACCGGCTCTCTTTCTTTTGTCGGACTACTGATATCTGAATATCATCTATAGAGTCCCATACACCCATACCTCCTCTGCAATCTATGTATCTGCAACTACATGTATATATATTGGTCTCAACAATCGACATTGTGGGAATATTCTGCAAAAGCTTCGGACAATGTTTGTGCACACCTTGGCAAAACTGGTCTAACTCTTTTTTCAAAAGTTAGCGTGCTCCAATATGAGGAAATGTCGATCTCTCGGCACACGACCCGTATAGTGATTAGAAAGAAACTATTAAAGGGGTCTTCCAGCATGAACACGTCAAACCCTCAGGAATTTTGGACACGAGCTCCACGTGGGGATTTCTCAAATACTTAGATCCTAACATATCTCAGTAATATATTACTATATGCATATAGAGTGAAGTTGATAGACCAATCTATGGATATATGATATGAGGCCAAACTCACACATATCTACTACTCCGAATTGGCGGCACAAAGTGGACTAAAACACACGATCCATGGGTCAATTGACATGGAAACGCGAACTCTCCGGGAAATTAAGATCCCACGGTGGGGATGGCGCGCATACGCTAATGATCTCCCTATAGGAAAACTCCATGGCTTCTCTTTTCCCCTTCAGCCCCTCGATCACCGGCTGAGTCGCTCTTTTTCCCTTTCCTTTTCTTTTCTTCGACATATTACCTGTAACCTTCTTTTGGTCAACTTTAGGTTTCCTGCGACTCAAATCACTTCTGTAAGGGGTTCGCAAGGGTCAGAAACCCTTATCAAACATCCACATCTGCAATAGATCATGCGCGCTCCCTTTCCGCTTGATCCTTGAGGTTTGGCCTGGACGGTTACACCCCTTGACTATTGGACGCCATGCGTCTAAATGAGAACGCCCCGGCCCCCGTGCAAGCAGAGTCGGCGCTGCTAAGCCGTCGCCGCCGTCGCAAGTCACTACCTTCGCGCAATGGGAATGCCGATCCAACATCCCCCGAAATCATTTCCTCCCTCATTTCGTCCCTTTCTACGATCTCCGTGCCTTTAAACTCTCATTTCGATACCGTGCCGAAGATCGACACCGACTCCGATCCTGGATTACCGGAAGTACCTCACACAGCGCCTGTTTACTCTATTCCCCCTTCGGAACAACATGGATTTGGAATGAGCTACGGTGCCTACAAGCCTACTGTTGAGTCACCTGAGCGCCCTCAAAGCCCATTCTTGCACCCCGATGATGCTGCCTCGTCGCCTGTCATACGTATGGCCAGAGCGCCTCCGTCGCCCAAGATTCCCAAGTCTCCGCGATCTCCAAGATTCAAATCCTTCAAACCCGCCGACTCGAATTCCATTCGCCCGGCATCGAGAGACTCGTATACATCTGTAGCTGCTCCGGAGGCTTCGTCATTTGGAACAATCAGTGCAGAGCCTGGTCCCCGCGTGTCAACTGCCCCCAGCATTGCTTCAAATAGCTCCGCGGGCCGGACAAGAAGTTTGAAAGGATCATTTGGGTTATTGAAGAAATCATCTTCCCGAGAATTCTCAAGCGACAAAGACCCACAAGTCGAGCGCCTGCGGAGGACGACCAGTCATAACGAGATTCTACGACATAACATTCCACGTAGCCGAGCGAGCCTGCGCTCATTGCATTCCATGGCGGAAGTGACCGAAGAGGCCCGTCCGGCGGATCTCCAAGAAGAGCCATTTGAAGAAAAATTGGCCAGTACTCCTCCAACCAAAGATTACCAGACTTTCCAGAGTACTCCGGATGCTGGAAACCCTGGCGGCATTGGGAGTGGTAGGATTATTCCTACCCGCGATTCCTCTATACGACATCGCCACAGCCAGTCTTCAGGCTCGAAGACACGCCGGTCAGCCCGTCACAGTCGATATTCTTCTACTGCCAGCAAGGATTCTGGCATTGATAACGGCCTGCCAGGAACGAGCAACGATGCAGAACAGGTAACTCGACGGATCCAACAATTGAAAGACCAGCAACAGAAGATCAAATCGGAGCTGGAAGCGGATAATAGCCCTGGGCAGTCACCCAAGCCATCTCCAAAGAAGCCAAAGCCGAAGACCTCCAAAGCATCACGCGTGCTAGGCCACGATGTCAATCATATCCCCCTCAAAGGCGGTAATAATTCTGTCTTCAACGACAGTGCCCCGTCGCCATCGGTCATGACAGGCAAAAGCCGCACCTCGAGCAGACCAGGCGCACCCCTGGCGTCAAAACCGGTCAACTTACCACACTCTGTCTCTAAATCATCCATGGAAAGGACCGACTCCGAGAGAGCTAGATACAGACAATCACTTGAGCCAATAGCACCATCACACCGCCGCACCCCATCCGGTCATCTGTCGAATGGGCGTCCTTCGTACAGCACGGAGCGTCCATCCAGTGCAGACTCAATTGATCTTGCTGTGGATGACTATATCTTCTCCCCCAAGCTGACCCAGAGAGTTGTGCACCCGACTACTGGTCGCAGCATTGCATTCTCTGAAGTCGGCGATCCCAAGGGTCATGTTGTGCTTTGCTGCGTCGGAATGGGACTTACTCGGTACCTTATGGCATTTTACGACGAATTAGCTCGAACGCTCAATCTCCGACTGGTGACTTTGGATCGCCCTGGCGTTGGCGAGAGCGGATCACACCAGGCAGACGAACCGAGCACCCCTCTCAGCTGGCCAGACGATGTTGCTATTGTTTGCAATTACCTCCGAGTCACCAAGTTCTCTATCCTTGCACACTCAGCCGGTGCAATCTATGCCCTTGCAACGGCTCTTCGAATCCCACAGCACATTCGTGGCCGCATCCATCTCTTAGCCCCGTGGATCCCTCCATCTCAGCTATCTACCATTGGTTCTCAGAAAGATCCTGCGCCCACCAACGCTATTCCTTATGCCCAAAAGATTCTCCGTGCTCTTCCAACTTCCCTTCTCAAAGTGGCTAACTCAAGCTTCATGAGTGCCACTAGTGCCAGCATCACCAGAAGTGTGCCCAAATCACCAAAGCGATCCAAGCGCAAGGCTGCCAAAGAGACATCCAATGCAAATACTGCATTTGCAGTCCCAACAATCCCCTCGAGTGAGACTGACTCACAGTCTCAACGGGTGGACATAGCTCCGACCATCAAACCATCCTCTGCAACCACTGCTTCTTACCGTAAGAGTGATACGACTCTCGGGTCTCGCGCCAAGTCTCCAGAAGATGAGCACGAGCGGCAGCGAGACTATGACACCCGTCTCACATATAAAATCTGGGAGCTGGCCACCACCAATGCCAACCCGGCGGTTGATTTGTTGATCTGCCTGGAGCGTCGCCAGGACATTGGGTTCCGCTACGTGGACATTACGCGATCTGTGGTGATCCACCATGGCAGGAAAGATCCCCGCGTGCCAGTTGACAATGTCCAGTGGCTGGGCAAGACAATGCGCCGATGCGAGGTCAGAATTCTTGAAGGTGAAGGGCACGGCCTCATGGCGTCTGCCAGCGTCATGGGCAGTGTCTTGACCGAAATTGCCAAAGAATGGGAAGACTGGACAATCCTTGTCCAAGGCAAACGCCGGGCAACTGCCAATCACGCTGCACGACCTGGACTCTCGATCCAAACCTAATGTCTCTCTTGATGGTTTATCCCATCTTTGACATTGCGCCACACAAGCCCGGGTGGCTCAACATTTCTTAATCACCATCCTTTCGACACAGTTTAGGCCGCAACAGGCTTGCGGCTCTCTGTTTGACTCACATCTTTCACACTATATCTTACCCCTATCATATATAAACCTAATAGTGCGAAGTCGAATAATGCCCTGTCATGATGTGCTGCGACATGGGTTTCGAACAAAAGAACACCAGTTATTTAGCATAATACCCCGTCATGTATCGAACTAATCAATATTGATCATCATGTTTGTATTCATCCTCTTCAGTGTAGACATAAGTACATCCCGTGACGTCCATAGCTTACTCCGCCAAGCATTGAGCCGCCTCCCGCAATCAGGGATGACCTTGGCCCCTTGAGAACCCCACTTCTCCTGACTTGTTTGAGCTTTGGTTTCATTCACAAAGGAGTATTGCCGCCTTACTCAGATATCTTAGCAGCTCGGATGTCCCGCGCCAAAAATTAAACCAACTCAGGCCCGGAGGCGGATCTCTTGGCTGTACTCGTCGCGTTCTGGTCGCGTGTGGATTGACCAGTTTTGATGGTCGAACGCTCGGAACTGTCAAACAATCTTGGACATAGCTTTCGATTAATAGCGAAGCAATCTTTCAAAATGCCTTCTCAACGGCGCATGCGGCTCCTTGTCATTGGGGTCGTCGCATTGCTTTTCTTGACCTTTTACTACTCTGTACGTGTTCGCCCTTCACCTTTCACTGCTATTATTTAGGCACTTTACTTTTCAAGTAGCTAATACAATTCACTATGTAGGGCGAAGCAAGCAAAATCCAAAACCAAAAGTTCTACCGCTCAACTCTTGACGCCATGAAAGCGAAAGAGGCAGCCAAGCACGCCAAGACACAAGAGAAGATCCAGAATGCTATGCATCCGCCAGGACAGGATGGTGCAGCAGCAGTCAAGGTGCATAGCGCGGATGCCGAGAAACCCGCTATACCACCTGCTGCAGGGAACGAGGATGTGGAGGAGATCCCCATCGCGGGACGGACGAAGATGACCGTACCCAAGAACAAGGCGAATACGGATACAGATACACCCGCAGAGGTTGATTCAAGCTCCAACATTAAGAGTGAGGAAGAGGAGAAAGAAGAGAGAGAACGGGCGGAGAAGGCGAAGAAGGAACAGGAGGCGAAGACGGAGTTGAATGCGATTCTCAAGCGCGCTCCAGGTATGTCTTCACTTCCACTCCTGATACCAGTGTAGCCCAGACTAACGGCCCTGCAGTCATTGTCTTCTCCAAATCCTACTGCCCCTACAGTAAGAGAGCCAAGACCATCCTGCTCGACCACTACTCTATCCAACCGCAACCGTTCGTGGTCGAATTGGACCAGCACCCACTCGGGCCATATCTGCAGGCCCTGCTCGCCCAGAATACCGGGCGTCGCACAGTCCCCAATGTTCTCGTGAGCGGACAGAGTATCGGAGGTGGAGATGATATTGCTGAACTGGATCAACGCAACGAGCTGGCATCGAAGCTGCGACAACTAGGCGGGAAATGGATCGTGGATGTCACACACAAGGTGGACGATTCACTGTGACATTAGTACTTAATTCTTAATGGGTGCCCCGGTGGTATGGATCTGGTTGGCGTTGCAAGAATTTAAAATGCACTGTATTGTACATAGTCATATCGAAGAGCCTTGGAGAGATAAATCGGGTGAATAACCCTGTTGTAGCGGTACCTGGTCTACAGCCACACCGCCCATACTGAAGAAGTACAAGTACTTAACCCCTCGATAAGCTGATAAGGAACCCTAATGCCGCTAGCCCCGATGTGGCCCTAAGCGACGCACAATCCCGTGACTGCCCAATTTCGCTCCACCACCAAGTCCAATCCGAATTTTGAACCTCCCCGACATCGACAATCTACACCCCCTCGGCCAACACCAACAGTCACCAAGATGCGGTACATTCACTCCGAGGAACGGCTGCCCATTCTGGACAATGGTGAGCGACTTTCTTTTTGCGAATTTGGAGGATTGGAGGGAGAAGCCGGTCGCACACAATCACTGGATCCGCAAACACTCGATATTCGACAACGAAAAAAATATACACCCTCACGAAACTACGACAGAATTCAACATCGACATGGAAGGAGAATTGTGTGGACCGGCGACTCGCTCCGCCAGGAATTTGTGAATTTCTCTTCACAAGCAGACGACTAATTTAATGTTTTTTCTCCCTTAACAGTGAAGGTTCACATTCGTTCCCGCATCGTGACCGTCGAGGGTCCCCGCGGCAAGCTCGTCAAGGACCTCTCCCACATTGCCGTCACCTTCGGCCGCCCCGAGAAGGACGTTATCTCGATCGAGCTGCACCACGGTGCCCGTAAGGGCGTTGCCACCCTCCGCACCGTCCGTACCATCATCAACAACCTGATGATCGGTGTCACCCGTGGCTTCCGCTACAAGATGCGCTACGTCTACGCCCATTTCCCCATCAACGTCAACATCGAGCCCAACCACGAGACTGGCCGCGCCGAGATTGAGATCCGGTATGAGATCACCATCTGAAGAATATTTCTGGAGTCCAGGAATACAAGTGATGGACTATGACTGACTTTTTATACAGTAACTTCTTGGGTGAGAAGTACGTCCGCCGCGTGACTGCCCAGCCCGGTGTCGATATCGCTCCTTCCGCCAACGTGAAGGACGAGCTCGTCCTCGAGGGTAACTCTCTGGAGGGTGTCTCCCAGAGCGCCGCCGACATTCAGCAGATCTGCCGTGTCCGAAACAAGGATATCCGTAAGGTGAGTTTACACACTGCTATCCTATCCAGTCTACCAGTCTACCAGACGTTTACTAACTCCCTCTAGTTCTTGGACGGTCTGTACGTGTCGGAGCGGGGCAACATCATTGAGGAGTAAATGTGACGCTTGGGATGTATCGGGTGTCTGGGAGAGGTTTCTTTAATTTCGCCTACTTGCATATAGGGAAGCAAAGCGAAATGTCAAAAACAAAACGACCCTTTTGAAATTCACTATTCCCTAACGCGTTCATGGCTTGTATGTGGCATGTAGAAATGTGCGCCCGAGGCAATTCGATTATACTTCAATGTTGTTCCAGTAACAGACGTAGAGGTTGAAGATCCAGGGAATTTGGACTCGGGGTCTGAGCTCGCGGACTTCGTTCAACTTTCCTCCTACATTCGACTGTACATCCAGACACAATCAATTGCAGTATCCCTGTCTACTCGTTTTATTGTCGAACACATTGAATGATCTCATAATATACGCTGAAGTCCGACTGAATAGCGCGTGACGTTAGCATGTGAAAGCGACCGTCGCCATCACCCGAACACCCCATTCTTCTCAGAAATGGGCTCCTGGTGGTTAGGGCTGTGGAGCATCCTCAGCGCAGTCTTCAGTATGTTACTGGATGTCACGCAGTTCTGGAAAGATGTGAGTGTTCCTCCTAAGGCATAGCCCAGGGTGCTAGAGCTTGTATGTGGGGTTCAACTTGAAGCCGAAGGCGTCGAACAGAGAAGACCCGACATACTGAGACCCGATGAATGGATTTGATGTGGTTTCACTTGAGCTATCGACTAATCAATGTTTACTAGAAACTACTGTCATGGCTACATTCAAAATCACCCCGAGATCGGCTCTTCCATACGCTCGCCAACGCGCAGAGCTATGAAGAATGGGAAGAAGCCGCGTTCGAGCTCGATGAGCTCCTAAGTAAAGATCTCTGGTATTTATCCACTCATCTCACTAGTTCTTGACCCCTAGCTAACCCATACCCAGGCGCCAAAACCCAGTTAGTCGGCACTACGACTACAGACTCATCCTAGGCCGACTAGAATCACTCATGGGCGCGCGCGAGTCCGAAGACATCCCAACCCTAGTAAACCTCCTGCGCTCAGGTCTACTGCGCAACCTAGGAAACATAACCTCAACAAAGCTCTTCACGCACGCCTACGCAGGCACAAAGCTCCTAATCGACGATTACATTACTCAGGTCGCGCTGTCAATCCAGTATGTGGCATCTGTGCAGCCGGCACCTATTCATCCAGGCGGTTTTACTTCCCAAGCGAAGCTGGAATTGCTGCATGATACGCGGCAGGCCTTTGGGCGGACGACGCTTCTATTACAGGGTGGTTCGGCGTTCGGGCTGTGCCATCTGGGCGTTGTGAAGGCGTTGCATTTGCAGGGTCTTTTGCCGCGGATCATCACCGGTACGGCGGCGGGTGCGATGATTGCTGCTCTCGTGGGCATTCATTCAGAGGATGAGTTGCTTCCGTTACTTGATGGTGCGGGTATTGATCTGTCTGCGTTTGAGCGGCGGAAGAAGGCGCTTGGGGGTGATGGCTCTGTTGATGGGCAGAGTTGGTTTGGGACGTTTTATCGGCGGATGAAGCGGCTTGTGCAGAAGGGATATTTGTTTGATGTTGGGGTTTTGGAGGAGTGTGTTCGTGCCAACGTTGGTGATCTTACGTTTGAAGAAGCGTATGCGAGATCCAAGCGGATTCTCAACATCACTGTTGCGACGACGGGGAAGAATGGCACGCCCAATTTGCTGAATTATTTGACTGCGCCGAATGTGGTAAGCCTCAAACGCCCCAGCCCCAGCTCAAATAAAGTCTGCTAACATCCATCCAGCTCATCTGGTCCGCTGCTGTAGCCTCCAACGCCTCCTCATCGACAGCACTCTACTCACCAGTAACAATCTACTGCAAAGACGAAACAGGCGCAATAACACCGTGGCCACACACGCAAGACGCAATATTCCGACCCTGGCGACACGTCCACTACAACGAAGGCGAATCACCACTATCCCGAATCTCAGAACTCTTCAATGTAAACCACTTCATCGTCTCCCAAGCACGGCCTTACCTAGTCCCATTCCTCCGCTCAGAACTCAACCTCCTGGATCGCCGCCAAACAGGCTGGAACAACCTCTCCCGCTCAGCAATGCGCCTAATAATCGTTGAACTTCGCCACCGACTCCGCCAACTGGACTACCTAGGCTTTTTACCCGCATCCGTGAGCAGACTCCTCATCGACGAAACAATCCCAGGACCGAACCTGACTCTCGTCCCGGATTTATGTTTCTGGGATCTGAGCAAGTTATTCCAGAGTCCTACGCGTGAGAGAGTCGCTGAGTGGACACTTAAGGGTGAGAGGGGTGTTTGGCCTGCTATTAGTGCATTGAAGGTGAGGGAAGCTGTGGAGATTGAATTGGATAGGGGGTATCAGCTTGTGAGGCGGCGTAGGCCGAGTGATGCTTCTTTGTCGGTTTCTGTGCCTAGGCCGACTAATGTTATGAACGAGGGTGTTCCGAGGCGGAGGAGGGGAGGGAGTGAGAATGAGGAGGGGATCCTTGCTGATCGGGAGTGAGGGTTGTGGCTTTTTGTGTGTTATGTGGGGATTTACCTGGGTTTGAGTGTTTATCATACTGTATGAAGCCTCTTTCCGTTTGTTTTCCTTACTTCATTTATATCTCGAACTTGTACAATATGACTCCTAGAGCTATCAGTCGAGGCCCGGATCAAGAATCAGGAGAGCAAACAAATGAATTCACCAATCAAATTCACAGCTTAGACGCCCAATGCTTTCTTTGTTGATTCCGTTTTTACGAGCCTTCTTACCCGGACATCCTGAGAAGCTAAGGCTCCTCTATACATATTGGAGAACAACGATTTAATCTTCCTAGGATCCACTACATAAGACCTTTAGTTTCAGCACGTGGCATATATAACTGCGATTCTGAAAACATTTCAAAAAGGCTAGTGATATAGATCGAATTGGCCCCTCCCCTGCCTCCAGGGCAAAAAACTTGTCGGGAAACAACCTCGGCCTATCCTTTCCTTCCCGAAAGAAGGCTTCGATATCATCCCAGCCGACGAGTAGATTGAAGAAGAGCGACTCCCAGGCTTTTCTCCAGGAGTCTACTATCCCCTAAATATCGGCGAAAAGCTAAGTAGTCGCTTCCAAGTTGTCGGTACGCTCAGATATGAATTCACATCGGTGTGGCTGGCTCGAGATCTCAAGTAGGCCACCCTGTCGCCGCTGATAACGTTACCCAAAATACTAAACAGAACAGTATGCTTGGTCATGTAGTATTTAAAATCTTAACACGTGGTGCAGAGGCAGGCAGGGGACTGATATTATCCTCCGAGATGCGCCAGAACCGCACACGAAATGGTGATCTGTATGTAATTTTCTCATCAACAGCATATCGAGGAGCCTCCCTCTTGTGATCCTCAAATTAATACCAGAAACCTTGCACCAAGCTTGAGGTTTGTTGCAGCGATCCGAAATAGTCTAAGGGATTCTATGGATCATGTGGTCAGCTACTATTTGTGTTGACATCGATTCTTGGGCGCATCACATTCAAGATAATCCGCATCAACATTATCTTTGTCTCCGATCGCGATTTCCTTGATACTATCAAGGCCTATTGCCGCGTCGAGGGCTTTGCGGCTTTGTACCATCTCCAAGTCCATGTTAACCCCATCCCTCTCACAGGAACATGAACCAGTCCTTTCATATATCTCCTGTTGACGCGAAACCACTACATCAATATAAAGCCAGGAGGGTATCGTCCCATCAAGTTGGGAGACCACCTGAAATCTGGAAGATACAAGGTGCTCCATAAACTAGGATGGGGAGGTTACTCGACCGTTTGGGGAGCAAGAGATCAAAGATTGTATAAAACTCCATTGGTGAGGGTATCTCATGCTAATACTAATGTCTATAGAGATATGGTTTATGTTGCTATCAAAATCTGCGTGGCTGAAAGAGATAGGGAGATACGAGAGCTTCAAACGATGAAGATCATGAGATCTTGTCACCCCCGCTTGCAGTATGCGGTTCACATGCTTGATTCCTTCGATATACAGGGCCCGAATGGAGAACATAAATGTCTTGTCTATGGACTTCTTGGGCCTAACATCCCTGATACAATTAATACACACTTTCTAGCGGGAGGCTCCCTGGAAGACTCGCTAAAGCCATGGAGGTAAGTCATCTTTATATCCCGAGAATACGTTGGAGAATTCTGATACATGATGTGATCCAGATCTACATACCCGCAACTTAGCCTTTACCGTTCCTCAAATGACTGAGTTGTCTGAGAAGGGCTTCATTGATATGCTCGGAACTCCCGAAATCGGCAATGTCCGAAGAAGGGATGGGAAAGCCTTGGGACCTACCTTAACTGAATATATTGTTCGGTCTCTTCATACCGGGGTTGGAAACCAACCCAGTCGATTAAGATAATCGACTTTAGAGAATCTTTTTTATACGCCGCAGCACCGAAGAAATTACATACTCCTTTACCTCACCGAGCGCCTGAGGTTATATTTCAGGACCACGTTGACTACCGAGTCGATTTGTGGAGCATGGGTCGTATGGTAAGTGGAGATAATCAGTACCTTGAAAATCCACACTTTTACAGGTATAAAAAGCTCTTCGACCTTTTTACCGGCCAGCCACCTTTTGACACATTTATGATAACGCACCCGGTTCTTGTCCGTCAAATGCAAGAGATGGCAAGCGACATCCTACCTGCTAGATGGCATAATAGTTGGGACACAATGAAAGAGAAAGACAGCGAAACGCCAGAAACCCGCCGCTCCCCCGCACCCCGGGTATGGCTTGCAGGAATGGTTGGAAGAAGTATACTTTGACGGTGAGCAAGAACAGAATGTGACTCCAGAGTATATAACTAGGCTGGGGCAAGCTATTGGGAAGCTTTTATACTTTGCGCCGTGTGCACGAGCATCTACGACAGAAGTTTCGCATGACCCTTGGTTCAATGAGTAACTAGTGTCCATATATGACGATTAACTATTTAACTTGACCGCTTTCTGGCTATCTATAGGAATTCAATCATCGGTCAAGGCGAATGTAAGCAATGCAGATCTGTAGATCCTAGAAAAAGAGGGGGACCGAGGTTGCAAGGGGTCAAAGCGAACGGAGGATTCTTGTACAACAGAAGAAGTACACTCCTTCCAGACGCCATGCATATGGATATATCTGGTGATCAGACGCTGATCGGTGACCGAAGCAGGAGAAACTCCCCACCTCGATCGATCAAGCTAGTTGCACCGCCACTTTTCTGACCCAATCAAACCCGCGACAAACCCGTGTTATGTGGCGCTACGTGGCTCAACTGGGGCTCGTCTCATCATCTAAGCCCCTATTGGTCAAGTTCTGGCCCAGAAAGTCTTGGCAGCGTCATGAGCTGTTTGCAAAGTACCCAAGCTGCCGCAAGCAAGCAAGCCCCCGAAAGTACCGGGCCTGATCTGCGCTTCCAATCTCGCTTGCTTTCCTTTTTCCTCTGTCAGCCCTGTAGCCCTATGGTTGGGAGAATTCGAGTCTGCCTAATTTGCTCCCTGCTCCCCCCACCTCCCTGGCATTTCGGAGTTCCCGTCTCGCGCAATTGTGTTATAACCCCCGTGCGACTCAGTCCACGGCTCTTCTTTCCACACGGTTTCTTTTTGAATCGCTTCAATTGATCCGATCATGGCTGAACCTGTTGCGCAGCCCATTAACGGTATGCGATTATCCCAACTCTATGAATGAGAGTCGCGCAAACTGACCACGAATGGATTGCAGGGACCTTGCAAAATGGCGAGACCGAACAGGTGACGCGAGGCGCCAATGACCGCTTCGGACTCATCTCTGGCCCCCTCCTCAACCTGAAGAACATGCACTACGATTCCGCGACTGTCTGGCATGGCAGTGTTTTGATTGTCACAAAGCCAATTCAGGAGCAGCCACAGTTGCGCCTGCGCCAAGTGGGCCCTGTGGGCGATGGAGTGCAGACCGAAGGCGACATCGAACAAAAGAGCCAGACAATTGAAGGTCTCAAGCTTTACGAAGACCCCGAGAAGGCCTTCTGGCGATTCTCGCTGGCTGTGCCGGTCGAGACCTTCGAGGCGCGCTGGACGTATGACATTCCCGGTCTGTACAACGAGTCCGGAGACCAAGTCAAGAAATCGTGGAACTTTGTCATCCCAGCTGAAGAGCAGTCGATGCGTATCATGTTCCACTCGTGCAATGGCTTCTCTGTCGGCACCGACATGAACGCCTGGGTGGGTCCGAACCTGTGGAACGATGTGATGCGCGTGCACGGCGAGAAACCTTTCCACGTCATGGTTGGCGGTGGTGACCAGATCTACAATGACGGTATCCGTGTGGATGGACCTCTCAAGGCCTGGACTGCCATTCATAACCCGCACAAGAGACGCACCCACGACTTCGATAATCAGATGCGCGCTGCCTGCGATGACTACTACTATGCCAACTATGTCCGCTGGTACAACACCGAGCCCTTCCGTACTGCCAATGGTCAGATTCCGCAGGTCAACATCTGGGACGATCATGACATTATTGATGGCTTCGGTTCTTACACCGATCATTTCATGAAGTGTGCCATTTTCCGCGGTATTGGCGGTGTCGCATTCAAGTACTACTGTTTGTTCCAGCACCACATGGCTCCTCCCAAGTCTACTTTCACCACCGACTCCCCGCAGACTATGCATGCTGTCAATGGAACCTCCGGTGTTGACCCGCGACAGGTGGAGAACACCTACGTGCTGGAGAATCAGACCGAGGACGACAGCTGGATTATCGGCAAGCGACCAGGTCCATATGTGGAGGAGCGCAGCAGGAATTTGTACATGCGTTTCGGTAAGCGAATTGCCTTCATGGGTCTGGACGCCCGCACAGAGCGTACCCGCCACCAGGTCAACTACGACGACACATACGACCTGATCTTCGATCGCCTGCAGCGAGAGATTGTGGCAGCCGATGGCGACATCAAGCATTTGGTTGTGTTGCTGGGCGTTCCGGTTGCCTACCCACGCCTTGCATGGCTGGAGAACATCCTCACATCTCCGATCATTGCTCCAATTCGTCTTCTGAACAAGCGCTTCGGTGTGGCCGGTGGTCTCTTCAACGAGTTCGATGGCCAAGTCGACTTGCTCGACGATCTGGACGACCACTACACAGCCCGCCAGCACAAGCGTGAGCGCAAGATTCTCGTTCACCGTCTGCAGGAGCTGGCCCGCTCCCACTCCATGCGTGTCACCATCCTCAGTGGAGATGTCCACCTTGCTGCAATCGGCCGCTTCTACTCCAACCCGAAGCTCAATCTGGCCGGCGAGAACGATCACCGCTTCATTGTCAACATTGTCAGCAGCGCCATCACCAACAAGCCCCCTCCCAAGGCCGTCGCTAATCTCCTCGCCCGCCGCAACAAGATCCACCGCCTGGACCACGATTGTGACGAAACCCTTATGCCTTTCTTCGACAAGCAACCCGGTGGTCAGGAGAAGAGCGCCACTTGGAACAAGGTCACCATGCCGTCGCGTAACTACGCCACACTCACCGAGGTCGTTGCCCCGGCCTCCAACGGCGAGACCCCCTTGGAAACGGCCGCGCTGGACCATCTTCCTAAAAACGGCCACGCACCCTTGCACAAGGGTGAGGTCGGTGCCGGTACAACTCATCGCGCGGCCGACGGGATCAGCAGTGACAGCGGCATGTACGGAGGCCTCGACGTTGCCGTTCGCGTGGAAATCGACCCTCATGATCGTAGCGCTGCCACCGAGGGCTATGGATTCAGCAGTTCGTTTCCCCCTCCCATCCGATGACTTCATCATTCCATGGAATATCCAACTAACCTATCTACAGTCCCTCCCCTGATGGCAACCGAGGGACCCCCACAAGGCCACTCCGTCTCAGCTTGCATTCGCGCAGGTCGCACCAGGGCCGCCCATCTACGGCTCAGTAATATTCTCTGTCTATAATGTTTGTTCGAAAGTTTCGGTATAATTAGGATTCCTTCTTTGATACCTCTTTATGTTTTGGATATCAGATTACCCCATACCCGATATTCAATCAGTTCATATAATCCAATGATCTTTTATATTATATCAAGGCCAAGCTTGTAGATCAAATGCGGAGTTTCCCCTCGCAGGGATTTAGTTGCTGTTTGGGGTTAGACGTGGCGTCTCTTATCTCTGAGCTTGATAGCTTTGACTATTCTTCTACCGAGTGTCTGACTATTTTATTGAGATAGCCACGCTGAAAGATGTGGGTCAATATTACTATCTGACCTACGTCTGGCGTGCAGCTAACAATAGAAGATATGACTAGTTACCTGCAGGTGCAAACCCTGATAAGACCTCACCTTTCATAAGAATGTAGCTCCAGCCACTTAATTCCCAATCAGTAGACATGATCCTTGTCCCCTTGATCACTCCAACATGCGATAACCCCTCAACCTGAGCTCGTATCTACTGGTGGCGTCGCTTGTACAACCCAGATACATCCATTGGCGCTTTCTCCGCAGATTGGGAAAGTTTGTGTTGTAGTTAGTATAATATCGCCCATCTGTCCGGGGTATGCTTTGCCTTGTCTTTTCCAGCTATAGCTGACAACTTCCAGCTTATAGCGGATACTATCAAGCTCAATCTACTTCTCTCCTACACCATGCTTGAAAAAGCACCCTCAGTCGATGCCCATCCAGATCGAGAAAATGGCACTATAACCTCCCTCCCGGAGAACCTCGAACTCGACCGTCTGGGCTACAAACCTGAACTACAGCGCAACCGCTCAGTGTTAACCCTCCTCTTCCAAACCCTCGCCATAGCCGCAATCCCCTATGGCGAAGGCTCCCCCTCCTCTCCGCCATCTATGGAGGCGGTCCACTCTCAATCTTTGTAGGTTGGATAGTCGTCTGCCTCTTAGACCAATGCGTCGCCCTCTCCCTAGCAGAGCTCGCATCACGCTACCCAACCTCCGCAGGACCCTACTACTGGACCTTCCAGATATCTCGTGGCAATAAGACGACAATCTCCTTCATAAACGCCTGGATCTGGCTAATCGGCAACTGGACCATAACACTCTCCGTCAACTTCGGCTTCGCGTCCCTACTCTCAGCCACAATATCAATGTACCACCCAACGTGGTCAGCAAACAGCTGGCAACTCCTCCTAATCTTCTACGCCGTCTGTCTGGGCTCTCTAATAATATGCGTCTTCGCCAACAAATACCTCCCACAAGTTGACATAGCCTGCGCAACCTGGACAGCCATAACAATCCTAGTAATCCTAATCGCCGTCTCAGTCAAAGCCTCGTCCGGCCGCCACTCCGCAAGCTACACACTATCCCACTACGACAAATCCTTCGCGGGCTGGGGCGACTTCACCTTCTTCATCGGCCTCCTCCCAGCAGCCTACACCTTCTCGGCAATAGGGATGATCTCCTCCATGGCGGAAGAATGCAACAAACCAGCAATAAAAGTCCCCCGCGCAATCGCCCTCAGCGTCCCAGTCGGCGGAACGGCAGGCCTCTTCTTCATCCTCCCCCTCTGCGCGACCCTGCCCCCACTAGAAGACATAATCTCCGCTCCGGGCGGCCAAGCCCTGCCCTATATTCTGCACACAGTAATGGGCAGTCCAGGCGGCGGCCTGGCGCTGGTCTTCCTCGTGCTGGTGATAACCCTCTTTTGCTCAATAAGCATAACAGTAGCCGCATCACGCTCAACCTGGGCCGTGGCACGCGACGACGCAGTCCCCCTCGCCAAAATATGGGCATACGTTAACCCGAAACTAGGCGTGCCGGTGTGGTCGCTCGTCCTGTTAACGGGTATCCAGATGTTACTGGGGTTAATCAACCTAGGGAGCACGAGTGCGTTTACGGCATTCGTGTCTGTGGGCGTTATTGCTCTCGCGGCAGCGTATGCCATTCCTATCTTTTTGAGTCTTTGGCATGGGCGTGAAGAGGTTAGTAAGGCGCCTTGGAGGTGTGGGCGGATTGTGGGGACTTTTGTAAATGTGCTTGCGCTTGCTTGGATTGCGTTTGAGTTGGTTCTTTTTAGTATGCCGACTGCGTTGCCGGTTACGGCTGTTTCGATGAATTATGCTTCGGTTGTTTTTGTGGGCTTTATGGCTATTTCTGGGGTTTGGTATCTTCTTTATGCTAGGAAGTGTAAGTCTTTCTTCTTTCTTCTTTCCTTTCTAGTGTGGTTGGGGGTTTGTGCTGACTTCTTTTTTAGCTTATAAGGGTCCGCCGGAGTCGGATGCTTTGGATTAAGGGAGATTGTGGGATTTTTTATGCCTTTGTTTAGTCTGGGGTTATTCTATTCATCACTACTAGTGCAGAGCGCTAGATGTGAGAAGTTCCGACTGTTCTATGAAATCGGGACTATATGGCTGGTCCGAGATGTGAACAGAGCTCAATGGATGGCACTAGGCGTATAGCGCTATTTAATTATTTACTCTTTAATATCAGCCTTCATTTCAGTCTGAGACAGTCATACGACAACAGTGAAGCCCTTTAAATTTTTAGACAAACTGGACATAAGAAGATAGCTTGGGGAAGCGGGAAACTTCCTGCTATTCCGATTCACATAATATCGATGCAGATACCCCAGCCGTGGAATCTACACCTCAGGAGTAAATATAAGCCAAATTGCTCAATGTCTTCGATCAATTGTCTCTATTCCCTACACATATCATTCAAAATGCCTCCTAGCGCTACATGCAGGAACAGGGAACTCATCTCCGTCTCCTACTCTATATGGCTGCCCTCGTGAGTATAGCACCGTATGTTAATGTCATATTACCTACCTGTTAATACCTTTCCAGCTTTGGGTCACTACGTATGTGCCCTAAACATAACCAAGCTATCCCATGTTAAACTTCCAGATTAAATTGGGACTGACTGACTCACCATACCCCAGTCCCAAGTACCAATCTACGTAGCGGGCCAAATCCCCGCTGATAACAAGGGCAAATTACACGTCGGAATAATTGAAGAGAAAACAGCCCTCGTCTTTAAGAATATCAAGCAATCTTGGAAGCTGCCGGTCCTGATATGAGTCAAGTGGTGAGGATAACAGCTTATATTTATCTCTTTTCTTTTCTTTTCTTCACGCGAGTGTGACCGCTCATATATAATCGTTCGATGTTATGTATAGGTATACCTCAAGGATCTCTCGGTTGACCCGAGGTTTAATCCTGTCTATAACCCACTTATGCCTCATGCGCCGCCGCGGACTACGTTTAAGGTTTCTAGATTACCCTTAGGTGTTGATGCGGAGGTTGATATTATCGCGATTGAGTAATATATCTGCATAGGTGACAATTTACTGTAAATAGGAATAGAGAAGTTTGCTTAAAGTTCAAGCTGGGGGTTAGGTTAAATTTTTCCTTTGGAAGTAGTTAGGTCTTCTACCCCCGGCACAATATAAGTGTAAGAGAGTAGATATTGGTATGGTGTGTTTCTTTTCACCCCTTTTTAACTTAACACGGAACCAAATCAAGCTTGTCTTCCGCCGAAAGGACCCGTTAGCTACTTCTTTGGCTGGCAAGGATCCCAACTTCCAACCGTCGATTGGTTACCAAATCCATATTAACAACCCGAACAGGGTGTGTTCCTCTCTCGGGCTTCCACAAAAAAAATAGGGAGAATCTCAAGGCTATCATGACCGGGATTACGCACTTGAGAAATGTAAATAGCTAGGCTATGATGATTAAAGTCATAGTTAGGGCTAATTGACAGTCCATTGACGGGGAGATCGTCCGTCCTCTACATTGTGCAGTAACGATGCGGGTGGGCCTTTGTCCCTCTATAGGATAATCAATATTTCTATCTTCTCAGGCAAAATACCAGCTAGCAATAGCACACCATTCTATCTACTTCTACTCTTCCGGGATCATTATTGTGCCAGAAGTGTTTCAAATGGTCTGGGAAGAATAAATAGATGTTAACATTAGTTCTCTGGGATTTACCGTCAAATTAAAGACGGGTTTACAGGGAATTTGCCTTGGGCTGTAAATATGCCGTGTATAGAATTGACTTTGTTGCTCGGATATGGTTTTAGTCTTTGGATCCTGTTAAGCAGCCGGGAAATAAAAAACTCAAGTCTCGAGACATAAAGATAGCCCTCGACTCATGTATCAGATACGCAAGATAAAAAAAAATAGAAAACAAAAAAGAAATTGAGGGTGACCCGTCTCGATCAGATAACCTTGTGAACTGGAGTCACACGCGCTGCCAATTGCGCCACACCCCCAATTGGTTGGTAAGCGTGGCCAGTTTTGACCTCATCACGCAATGCCAAATGAGTGGGCAATGATCAGAAGCATCACTTCATTTTTATTGGCAACTAACTTAATATATATCCGAGAAGATGTCAAATTCAAGTTTATATGTTCAGGTTCCATATTTATACAAAAAAATTAGGAAGTCTATGATGTGGATGAGGATAAATGAAGTGTCACGTGAATATGCATTATTGGGGGCAAAAGAAAATACCAAAAAGAAATTTGAGGGTAACCCGTCTCGATCAGATAACCTTGTGAACTGGAGTCACACGCGCTGCCAATTGCGCCATACCCCCGAATTGGTGAAAGTTCTATCTACTATTTGGTACCATAAGCCAAAATCCATTTAATGAACGTTGGAATTGCAAGGGCCATACTAGATATGAAAGCTAGTGGTCTTACTTCTTATAACTAAATCTCTTTGACACTATTTCTTTTTGCAATACAGTATTTATATGTGAAATAAACATTCCTACGGAGTATATTGGTTTTTTTTAATAAGATACACTATATTTTTCAACCTTTTGCTTCAGAATATATATATGGTGACCACACCGCTGAGAACTTGCTTTGCGGTCTAATGCTTTTTTCCTTTTGGATCAATTCTAAATATCAAACAAGACCGAAATTTACCATGCATGTACTTATAATCGTGTTTGGGGTTGCACCACCTACCTGCGTGCGCCGCTCGTTTACCGGATATAGGGCAAATCAAAAGAAGCAGATCTCACCAGATAGTCTCATTTATGATTTCCTGACCCGTATCAGAAGCCACCTTTCAATATGTAATTTGGCGAAGCCTTGATCATCAATGCAAAATACACTGCACAGCCCGGCGCTGCCACCACATCTGTTCACTATACCCCGAACTTGAATGTTAAATAGTCAAGAGGCTCGAAATATTTTTTTTTTTTTTTTTAAGTCGCAAACAAGACAGGTCTGAATCATTACTATGGCACATCCACAGTACTAGGCTAAGGGTCAGAAGACTCGGAAAAGGAGAACAAAACATACATCTAGTTGAGCCGCTATTTAGGGGTTGAACCATATGGAGATACCTGGGCCCAGTCAAATTGGACGACAACAATATCTGGATTTTGATTTATTTCTTCGACAAGCCACCTTACAGGTTGGTCATGAGATTTCAAATCGACCATATTCTTTGGCTCTTGTTGATTCACTGCGGTTTCTAACCCAAAAGGAATGTTTGTCTTCAATATAGCGTTTTTTCCATCAAGCTATAATCGTTGCAGAATTTGCCCAGAGAGGCTCAGTGTATGGAAAATGTCTCCACTCGGGCAGTTTCCTCTCCTTCGATCCTCATACATGAGAACTGCAACTTGACCTAACCAAATGTACCTTTACAAATATAACGGCCTACAAATAACTACAATATCAAACGATTATATTTCTGAAAAACATTGGATTTATGAAACACTGATAAAGAAATAATAAAACTCACTGACATAAATAGCAGGTTCAAGCAAGCCAAGCTCCCATATCGATAACTTTGGCACGAGCACTCAGCTTAGAAACCCGTTCAGTATCATACGGAACAGCCTTGATGGCCTTCAGAGCCTGTTTGTTGGAAACAGGTTGCTCCAAGCTGTCGACAGTCTGTCCATAGAACAAACCAGAAACAATGACCCTCTTAATCTCCTTCTGGCGATACTGCCCAACAGCTAACCCATCATTAGCAGCAAACCACGAGCTACGCGAGCTAGCAGCAATAACCTCGCGCATATCATCCTGAAAAGGTGTATACTTCTCACGGAACCACTCGCCATCCTCGAAAAGAAGATCGGCATGGTCATCCAAGAACTGCAGAAACTGAATAGCAATGACCATATCAAACCCAGCATGAAGCTCAAGCTTATTCTCGCCATAGTGGCGCAGCATGCCGGTCTCAAGGATCTCAATCTCATTCTTCATGGTGTGGTCTACAATACCCAGGAGTTTGTGCGCGTGCATATCGATCATTAGCCGACCCTTGTTCCATGCCTTATGGAGGTCCTTGTAATCATCGAGTGGAGTCTCAGACTCGACGAGATAACCTTGCAGATTGAAGGTTGCCAGATCGAAGCCTAGCACCAGCTTGGTGTTGTCGAACCTGTTGCCTACCTTAGGGACGGGGAGACTCACAAATACTATTGTTGGGTTTGTGCCTGTGGGAATCTTCTCGGAGGTTAGCTCTTCGGTGAGGGTTACCTGGGTAAATCCACCCGTCTCAAGGAGATGGCACTCCTTCGAGCGGTTGATCTCATCTCTACGACTTTCAATATGTGTGAGGTAGATATGGTAGTCAACCAGTCCCCAAGGGTGGTTCATATAAATATTGAGGCGCTCTGCATAGGTCAACTTTCCTTCCGTATACTTAGCACTGGAAGGCTTAGGGTTAGAGGACTCCGAGAAAGTAATGCGGCGGGGCTTGGTCATAGTGACAGTGTGGAAGGACTTGCGGCTCATCATCGTTGCGGATTCTGACACAATGGATACGTGCTTTTGATATATCACGGCGATAACGTCTCTGACAAGTTTGTAAAAGTCGTATAGTAGCCCGCTAAGGACAAAGATACTATGTGGTCTGAAAACGGGATCAGAGAAGACAGTGGTTATATCCCCTTGGTATAGGAGGAAAAGACTATGTAGGAGGTAGTAGAGCACAGAGAGCTGTCCGGTACGTACGATGAGAACTAAGATAGTCGCCACTGTAGGATGTCTAATAAGTCTCGCAAAACGGTAGAACAGAGTAGTAAATGGGTAACTCACTGTGTGAATGAAGCGTGTGAAATGAATAATGTGATTGTATCTCATCATAGTATGGGATCATAGGTAAATTTATAATCTAGACGAACAAACCCCAGACTAGGAGCCATGGTATCTTCATGGCATTGAAACAATAAACACAAAGACATTCTATTTCAAGGTTTTCCAGATTCGAGAACTCGTAGGTAATTACCTTTGAGGTTCGAGTCGAGGACCAGACAATGAAAACAAAGGGTATCTGCCACAAACTCTTTACTGGAATGTTCCTTGGTGATTCGAAGCTCAAGTCACAATGAGTTTGTGGTCTTGAAGGCGGATGAATATTGAAAGCCAAAAAGCGGTTGTATTCTTGTTATTTTTGTGCGTGCCAACAAGGGGACATTGACACGCAGACTCTTTCAGGATGTTAAGATACGAGCAGCGAAACGCTAAATCCTCGAATAAATCTGCAGAGCCAGTGTTATAAACCATAAACATGTCTATATCCGACAAGGCTGCGTTTCATCCATAATAAATTGTTCGAGTAAAGGCTTTCAAGGCTCAAGGCCAGTCAAAAACTCGGAGAAAGCCATTGTTCTAGGAGAAAGCCCTTTATTTTAGGAGAAAGCCCTTTGGGTTAACCCAAGCACAAAGGTAAGAGTACCCAAATGAGCAGAGCAGATGTCTTGATTGGAATATAAAAGCATTCATTTTGCCCACTCCGTTCACCACCATCTCATCATAACATCACAATATCACAACAACAACTCATCATTCGCCTCAAGACAACTCACAAATAACATATAAGCATCGTTAGTTAATCTGTGACTTCATCAAAACCAGCCAGCATGGCGGCAAAGAGCATGTTCATCCATGTTAACAACGGTCAGGATGGCGAACACTACCCGGAGCCCACCAATGGCGTCTGGTGGGTAGCAGTGTCTACCCCAGGACGCATGGATAACCCCGATATCAGACACAGAAACGACAGAGAGCTCCTCGAATATGTGACCGATTGCATCTCAGATGGTGATTGCTTCATCGCCAATGAGCCCCTGCACCACACCACTGGCGGATGGCTCTGCATGCCAGTCCCTATCAGAGAAGGACAGGACAGAAAGAGCATCTACGAAGAGGCAGAGTATCTCGCAGAATTCTTCTCTATCCAGATTGGATCTCGCAAGATGCGGGTTGACCGAGAGGCCCTCTGGCATAGTCATCCTGGGTTTGATATGGAAGACTCGATGATTATCCCTACACAGGTAGTTCTCCCAAGCGAGGACGCGACTAAGGTACGTAAATACCCGATCTGCTTTGGTGATGTACCTCCCCCGGCTCCTGCTACTGACATTGCTGACCTTACTAACCTTTTACTCACTATGAAGGTAAGTGACAGAGACACAAAAGTGGCAAAACTTCTTTCTTATAGTGGATTCTTGGTTTCTGAATACGGTAAGCCCCATCACAAAGAGAACAAAGAGATAATGGAGGCTTCGATTTGGGTTGAGGAGATGGCTGAAAGACTTCAAGGTCCTCACTCAGATGACAAGGAATACGAAGCGTGTCGTACGGAATTTTGGTCGCGGTGGTCGAAACTATGGGACCTTCTTCGTGCCGATGGAGGCGTAGCTTACCCGGAGGTACAAGAGATCCATCCAAAGGCTGGCGAAGTATTGCAAGACTTGACTGACCTTTTTAACAGTATGCAGGTAGCCGACAGACACCGCCAACCCGCTGAAACCCTTGCTCCTATCGCAGCCCGCTTCAACGAGGCTGAGCGCATCCCGCAATGTATTGATAGATGGGAGGCAATGACTAAAGCTGTTTATGATGGCGATTTAGATGACAACGACATCGATACGCTCCTGAATGAGTGTGGAATTCAGTATGCGGAATTAGATGATCTCAATGGTGATTGCCAGGATAGGGCCGCTGAACTGAAGGATGTAGAGATGGAGGGTCGCTAGAATGAAGAGGGTGTCGAATAGGAAATAAAGGCCCAAAGATCAGATTGACATTTTCAGATTGACATTTTTCATAGACGGTTCGGCGCATTGAATTTATTTGAATGGAAACAGGGTACAAAAACACACAGCACAAGTAAATGAGTAGTATAAAGGTTAGATTCAGCCGTAGTAACAACAGTATAATACAAAGTATAGAATAGCCACGTTCGTAAGTGTTGACCGGAAGATCTGGAAAACCAGATCAACATTTATAGATTAGAACCACTTGGACTCTCTGGCCTTCCTTTCACGCTCCTTCTTCTTCATTAGAGAATATCCACATCCTGCACCAGCAACATATCCGCCCAGATGAGCAGCGTGGTCCATCTTGGCCAGTCGAGAAAGAGGGAACACACGGAAGAAGCGCGCAGGAGCCAGCAAGCTGAAAACCTCAGTGCCAACCAAACAAGCGAGGAAAACCCAACCGTGAGTCCAGATTTTCTCTCGTAGCTCGTGGGGAAGAATCCACATTGTGATTTTGTCACTAGGCAGGGTTAGTCATGTCCTTGCAATGAACATAAAAGGCAGTAGAGGACATACTCGAAATGGGACATGCACCATGCGGCGACGATACCGCTAGTTGCGGCACTGGCTCCGAGGGAGGTCATACCCAGACGGCCGAGTAAAACACTGCGTGTCAACGAGAAGATGGATCCCACCGCACCGGAGGCGAAGTAGATAGCCAAGAAATTCCCGCGGCCAATTTCGTCGTGGACTACGGCACAGTAAATGGTTAGTATTCCCTTTTCTCATGTTGAGGGAAGCCCACTCTGCTTACCTCGAGTACCCATAAGTGCCAGGACCATCATGTTCGTTCCGAGATGTCTCCAGGTCTGGTGACTAAAAACACTCCCAATCATACCAAGTGAACTAGGGTAGTACGGAACGATCACGAAGTAACGGTTAAGCAATCTCCACGATGGAGGGACGTATTTCCAAAGAAGAGTAACAGCCAGATTAGCTCCAACAATGGCTCCCACAGTCGCCACAGCGGGAGGGATATCTGGCATGAAACGGTCCTTTCGTGCCGGGAACTTATAGTATTGAGTAAAGGCATAGCAAAGTCCAAGAGTCACGATAGTGAATAGAAGTGGAGCGAGTAGACGTTGAGCCTACCAGCGTGATTAACGATGAAACCCTCGAAGAAAATAGGCAATCCTTACCGCAGTAATGTTCACCGTTTCGGGTGTCTCATGGGTACCAGCAATGTGATGCTTCTGAACCCAAGCGAGATATGGCCTTAGGGCAGGATCGGCACGAGGGCGAGCTATAAAACCGTTAATACTAATTGTAACCATTGTAACCAATCAGAAACAAAGCTACATACCTTCAGTGAGAGCAGCCTCTTGATACTGCTGCAGGGAAGTATTCTCGCCAAATTGACGCTTCAACCGCTCCTGCTCTTCCTTTTCTCCATCAAGCCATTCCTGACGCTTACGTTCCTGCTCCGCCAGCAAACGCTTCTCATTCTGCTCACGGCCTTCTTTGAGGACACTCCTTCCGTAAGGAGAGCCTTCCTCGCCGAGCTCAGCATCATAAGAACCACTCTGGGGCTTGTACAGGCCTAGCTTTTCAGCGCGGCGGATGAGCTTCTCTTCCTCCTCACGCTCTTCGCGCTCAATGCGGACCATGATAGCGGCATCCTCGTCAACCGGGTATTCACGTCGAAGCCAGTCCAGAGCAGTATCAATCTGGTGTTGGGCGACGGTGCGGTTGATGTCAACTGGCAAGTCTGCGTCGAGTGTACCGGCTAGACGGTGGGCATGCAAGACGGCAAGGACGCGGTTAGCCAGTTTCGGGGAGAGACTGGAGCGTCCAAATATGGCTTTGACTTCGGCATCGGTGAAAGGCTTCTTGCGGGGATGGACCTCCGACGGATCTGATTTAGGATTGGGGCCGACGGTCCTTTTGAATCGGCGGGGAACAGACGGAGCGAGTTGTTGAGAGCAGAACGGAGGAGATGCTGGTCGGGAGAGGGATGTGTTTAGTCGGGGCAGGGGGTTCAGCACCCCTAATGGGCGCTGCGAGGTGCTGAACATGCGCCATGGGGTAATGCGGAGATCGCGACAGGCAGGGCGGAATGTCACCGGGGGCAGCACAGAGGCGCGGAGCCCCATGCATGGAACCCGCCATGCGACCCAGACCGCATTGCTCATATCCTGAGACTTGAGAGCGATATCTCGGAATGAGCCAGGTGTATGTTGGTGGTTGCGAGATGTTTTTCGATGGGCCCACAGCTGGGGAGTTGTTCCGAGATCTCAGCCATAGTAGCGAACTGACTGTCCAAGCTGCGTAGCAACAGCATTTAACTTAAATAGAAGTAGTAGAATACATGATATATGGTGTAGTTTTATGTAGATCTCGTGCTGTATCTAGGATTTTCAATCATTGTACACATAAGTAAACATCCTCTACTTCGTTTACTCCGTACTCCGCGACACTATAAAGCCAACACGTGATGATAACCAAATCAACCTCATCTTCTCCCCTCCACACCTCAAACATACCCAAAATGTCCACCGAATCCCTCCCAATAACGCCCGGAGCCTTTGCGGAAGCAATCAAAGAGCTCCCACTTGCCTTACTCTACAGCAAAGTATCCGAGCTTACCAACTCCATCACTCACCTGCACCGCTCCAACGCCGAGCTGCGCGCATTCTTGTTAGAAAGCTGCGACTCAGAGGAAGAAAAGAAAGAGCTGGAGACTTATATCAAAGAGAATGAGGATGTGGCAGTCTCCATGAATGAACGGATCGCGTTGCTGAAGACTGAGGTTGAGAACCGTGGACTGCCGTGGATTGAGCTTGATCAGCTGAAGAATGATCCCATTGCGCCGGTGACGAATGGCACTGGCAATGGCAATGGAAGTACCGGTGCGACTCAGGATGCAACTGAGAGCCAGAGCCAGGGCGAAGGTGGGGAAGATGGAGTCTACCTATGAAGAAACGAGTGGATCATTGCAGTGCTGGCTTCTATGAGATTGCTCGCATTGCTCGCTTCCTCAGAGCATTATCTACAGTACCACCGGCTCTTGGCAACTGCCCTTTACAGGCGCTTTACTGCATTCGCTTGTGGGTCGAAGATCGGCTACCGTCAAGTGGCTAAGTTTCACATCGACCATACTATACCTTCACTGCCCAAGCCGAGATTATTGAGGCTCAGAAACAACCAAACAACTGGACACCCAGTCTAAAGCCTGCTCAGCCAAGCCGATAGCGTCAACACGCTCGAATCAAAGACGAGTCCGACTACATGAATAAGGACACGCCCAATTTTATGCCATGAAATATCAATTATCCCGATGAAATTGTATTGCAATGAGTAGTTAATAAAACGTGCAACCATGACCAGCTGATGCTGAAGATAAGATATGCAAGATCAAGGTAAATATTCAAAGCGCATGCTAAATGCTCAATCAAAGCCCTGACTCTCTGTTGTATCATCGCAAATCCATCCGTTTCCCCGAATGGCGGAAGAAGGAGAACACGTAGTGAGACAGCGCGGCCCAACGCCAGGTTAGAGGACATGTCATAGTCGTCAATAAAAAAATGCGCTCCAGACCCGCGGAGCTCAAGTAGAGGCCTGCTGAGCCTGAGCCCAGTGGCCGCCGTTAAGCGCCTCTGGGGGAACCCGCTGCTGCTTGATGAACAGGTCAATCAGAGGCTGCATGGGCTCCATCTCCTTATCGGAGACGAGCTGATAGTACTTGGAGACGGTCACAAAGTGAACAAAGCACATGTTGAGGACATCGTGCTTATTAATGTGCCAGAAGGGGTTCAGCCAGTGAGCATGGTAGAGATGAGCGTAGCAGCGGAACATCTGCTTCATGATTCCCTGGCAGTCCTTGTAGAAGGTTTGCGGGAAGCCGCTAGTCTTGCCAATCCAGTCATCTGAGACTGGGTTGGCAGGATCTGATGGAGTTGTCGGCGTGCCATTGGCCTCTTTGACGGCAGATGTTTCGGGAGTACCAGACACCTTCTCGGTGGGGAACATAACGGGGTCATGGATCTTGCTTACGATCCACTTCTCGACACGGTTGATGAACTTAGGGGCCGAGATTTTGGCAGCGCGGCCGTCAACCAGCCAGGTGTAGGTGAGCCTTCGGAATTGTTAGCCCATTTCGTAATCTACCCCGCCGTATACACATACCGCCCAGCAGACATCGTCGGACAAGTGGTTTCATTGCAAATGGGATGACCATTGACGCTGTTCACCTCCTGGATAACCTGGAGCATGCCGTGGAGTAGACGATATTGTTCAACAACTGTAGATCTACATCAGCATCCCCACTCTCGATTCGAGCTTCCACGTAGCTTACTCTGGTGAGCCAGCCACTCGCCGAGCTCCACATTCTTAGGACAGGCACACAGGGTCAAGAAGTTGCCCCTCACGTTCAGTGGGGCATACTTCTCCTGGAAGAAGTACTTGGGCCCTTCGGGATCGTTGGCAAGGTTATCGATCGACAGGCTGTTCGACAGTGAAGGAGAATTCGACATGTTGCTTTGATGGCCCTGGGAAGCAGGAGGCTGTGCTGGGCTTTTCGGGGGGTTATTGTTCTTGTTGTTTCCTCCCCGGCCAAAGCCTTGGCGACTATATTCAAGATAAAGTTAGCGGTTGTGGCGAGGGGTAGCTGTGATTAAAACGAGACGAGGTTGGGAAGATCAAATAAGAGTGCGCAAATGCAGATAAAATAAAGCAGGATGTCGTAGCCATTAGACTTTGGGGACCAGGATACTGTTTGTGTTTGTGGCGCCGGGTCTGCTTCGTGCAGTATGAGGGGGGTTAAAGGTGAAAGAGACGGTCAACGGCCGATAACAACGGCCAACGAAGGCGCGCAATACTTACACGCTCTGGAAGAAAGTCGCCATTGTGAGATTGATTTGCAATGATTGAGTACAATAAAAACAACGGGAACGAGAGACGAGACGGTGAGATGTCCACACGTTGAGATCCCCTTTTGGTCTGGGCCAATAGGAGTCTAACCCCGTTTCAGAGCGGAACCGGAATATCTTTATCGCAGCTGACGTAACAGAGCTAGGCCAGATTAGGACCGGAACGGGAATTCTCTTAATCCGTACTCGGAGTTGACTCGTGAATAATGAGAGCTACAATGCTTAATACGCTGGGATATCTCCCTCTGTCCATTGATTATTGACACTTATACCCTGCTTGCTTCATCTTCTCTCTCATTTTTATACAGTCAAACCCTCAAACTTCTGCAAAGTTCCAACACAACACATCATGTCTTCCGACGAGGAGGGCGTGCGTCGCCCCGGCCGCGCTGGCAATGGCTCAGAAAGTCCCGCGCACAGCAATGCCAATGACTCTGGTGCCGGTGGTAACGCCATGGATGAAGATGATGATGCTGATCTCTTCGGCTCGGACGGGGAAGGTGGACTAGATGATATCAAGTATGCATATCAGACAAATACAGAATGCGCTGAATACTGACAGACTTCTAGCAATGACCATCGCAACCTAGACGATGAGCAACTTGATTCGGGTGACGATGAGGGCCGCTATGACCGACGCGAAGACCGAATGGACGAGGCAGCCGACGAGGAGCAGATCTTCAACGTTCAGGACCTAGACCTTGCGCGGGCTCCAGTGCCAGCAACCAATGATGGAGAGGTAGGGGAGGCTTTTATCTCAAGCTTGTTAAATATTGATCTAACAACCTACCGCAGGTTTACTCAATGCGCGTCCCTGATTTCCTCTCAGTGGAAGCCGAAGAATTCAACCCTGCCACCTATGTCCCACCACCTTATTCGCAAGCCGCTACATCCCTGTGCTGGCGCAAAGACCCAGAGAACGATTCTCTTCTGCAGTCAAATGCCCGCATGATCCGATGGGAAGACGGCTCCGTGACCCTCCAACTCGCCTCCGCCCCTCTCGAGCAATACCGCATCGCATCCAAACCCCTTGCACCTCTCAACAAGGCTGGAAACTATGACACAAAGCTGGACTCCCACGTTTATCTCGCAGCTGGATTGGAAGCAGCGCAAGTGTTCCGACTGACCTCGCACGTCACACATGGTCTTACTATCCTCCCAACAACCCTGGAGACGGACGACGCCGTTCAGCGACTGCAAGAATCATTGGCTGCTGCTGCTCGTGGTAGCAAGCAGACCGCGGATGGCTCAGCACCTATCGTTGATACCAAGGAGGACCCTGAACTGGCTCAGAGACGGGCCGAGCTAATGGAGAAAGAAGCTATCAAGGCCGAGCGTCGTCGTCAACAACTTGCTGACCGCGAGGCTGACCGCGGTCGTCGCGCTGGTGCTCCTCGTTCCCACGGTACCGGCCTAAGTGTTGGTGCTCTTGAAGACGGTGGTCTGCTTACGACTCGCCCTCGTGCCAAGCCCCGTCGTCAAAACCGCCGTGGAGAGATCTACAGCGATGACGAAGAGGACTACTCCCGTGGCGCTCGTAACCGTGAAGACGAATACGATGAAGACGATGGATTCTTGGTTGGCAGCGATGAAGACGTTGAAGAAGAAGCCATTGAAGATGAAGAAGAGGAGCTCGAGGATGAGGATATGGATGCTGAGGGGGAAGCTGATGATGAGGTTGCTCCCGCAAAGGCTGCCCGAAGCAAGCCCGCACCTGAACCTCAAGGGCGATCTGAGACACCCCCGGCGGCCCGGAAGAAGAATCGTTATGTTGTTGATGACGAGGACGACGAGTGATCTCACATTTTGTCCATTGGTTTTACATTTCTTGCTTCATATTCACATCTGGCGTACGTGGACTGGCATTGAGTGACAATGGAGTTATCTCACTCAGACTTATGCTTGTAACAAAAATTAATGAAATGGTCAATGATCTCATGGAATCCGAACCCCATACCAGCTGTAGATTGTAGATTTAACCCTGTGAGAGATGTCCGATGGTAGATAACAAAATGTATCTTTGACTGCCTCGGCAGTAGTAATGTGGTATGCGCATAAGTAATTAAACAGCCAGGCCTAAGCATACACCATACAATAACATTATCCAGCTTATTCGCCCATCTTATCCCTGAACGTGACTGGGTCAACGCCTTCTGGGTAATCACCAGGCTCAAAGTTGAATTTTGCAATCACATGCCTGGCGCTACCAACCACACGTAGACAGAGATGCTCTTTCTCTTGATAATCATGCTCTGGTGGCGAGTTATGGATCGCACTGGAAGAACAAGGCGATTGTTGCGGTTGATGCCGGAGGCGTTGACGGTGCTCGACCTCTTTGATGAGTGACAGCAGATCAAGCTGATCGGAACAACCAACCACAGCACCTGGATCCAAAGGACCGCCAATAATGGCACGGCGAACAATCTGGTGGAGCCAGCTCTTCCAGGCTTGTGTTGGATCGGGGCTTTGTTGTACCTGAGCCACGTATTCTGGTGTTGCGGATTGCTTTCCCAGCTCGACGGGCTCAGCCTGCGAGACTCGCAGCCACGAGTCCGCAACGACTGTTAACAACGTCCCCACAAACATGGTGTTTTGCATGCCTGTGGCAAATACTTTTGGACATTCTTGGCAGCGGATCACGTCTTGTGCTGTTCGCGCGGCGATATATAGCGAGCATAGGGTGTGGGAGTTGACAGGGAAGGAGGCGAGGGATGATATGTGACTGAGGCATAGGTAAAGGTAGGACAGACATGTACAGCCAGCCAAAGTACCGTCAGATGAAATAGATGTTGGAGGAGAGAGCGGTAGAGAGTCCATGCTCTGAAGGTTTGGTACGGGGAATGGCATGGCTGTAGCTTCGGAGACGGTGGAGAAGTCCGGCCAAGGGCTTGAGGATGGAAAGACGGGCAGATTTGCAGGTTTTAGACCATCTGGTGGCCAGCCGTGGTTGTGCTCCTCGTCGCCTGCTAATAGATCTGCGGCGGGTTGTGACTGCTGCAAATTCCCACCAGGGGTCCAGAAGAATAGAGGACAAAGGTGATCAGAGTCTGGAAAGGCGCCTGTATCAGGAGTCGGCCCGACTGAAGATTGTTGTGAGTCCTCTGGACTTGGCCATATCTCGCCAGGCGGCGAAGGTTCAAGCCCCTCATCGTCTGTTCGCGCTCTCTTCTTTGGTGGGCGACCCATTTGTTTCTGGGAGGAATAGTTGCAGGATAGCGATTGTTTGAGGCATCGAGAGCACCCTGATAATTCACCAGAGCATTTGAGCTTGCGTTTCCCTGTCCAAGCAGACGGATCAGTCAAGGCCAGGCAAGGGTATTTTGTAGGACAACCTACGGCACTCGTCGCACGCCGCATGTCTTTTTTGTTCACTGGACGCCTGGTTGACAGGTACAGGCGCCCCTCTGCAAGATTCAGCCATGAGCGACATCATTGGACGCTTTAGGTTGAGTCTCGAGAAACTAAGTGGAAGATTGACGCTAAAGTCATAGATGCCGATAAGACGGGCAGTCATGTGGGCGGTGAGTGCCGCGAAATTTGTCTTAAAAAAAAAACTATGGATCGACGGCAACAGACCAACATCTGCTGAACAGCAAAATGAACCCCAAGGCTGCTTCAAAGAAGCGCAAGGCTGTCACTCGTGACGTGGAAGAGGAAGCTGGTGTTTTTTCTGGCGATGAGCTGAGCAAGGAAAACCTGGACGGAGCTTTTTCGGACACCGCCAACGACCTTTCGGAGAGCGAAGACGAAAGCGACTCGGATTTTGAAGTTGTCGACGAATTCAGCGACTCGGAAGATGGAGAAGAGGAATTGGACAGTGATGAGATCCCCTCCGACACTGAGGAGGACAGGAAGCCCGCTCCTGGTGAACCTAACGTCCGCATTGTGAAGGACGCCAATGGAAATGACCGCTACCTCTACGACGAAATCCACCCGGATGACAACTCCGAATACTCCGAGGCTGATGAGAACGCCAACACCATTGGCAACATCCCGCTGAAGTTCTACGACGAGTATCCTCACATTGGTTACGACATCAATGGAAAGAAGATTATGCGTCCTGCCAAGGGCGAGGCCCTGGATGCGCTTCTGGACAGCATTGAGATCCCCAAAGGCTGGACTGGTCTCACCGATCCTGCGACCGGAAAGCCCCTGGAGCTCAGCCAAGAGGAACTGGAGCTGTTGCGCAAGGTGCAAATGAACGAGGTTCCCTCCGATGGCTACGACCCATACGAACCACTCGTGGAATGGTTCAGTAGCCAACAGGAAATCATGCCCTTGAGCGCAGCCCCCGAACCCAAGCGCCGCTTCGTGCCCTCGAAGCACGAGCAGAAGCGTGTGATGAAGCTTGTCAAGGCCATCCGTGAGGGCCGTATTCTTCCTTACAAGGCCCCCGAGGAGAAGGACGAGAAGGAGGAGGAGCTCATCAACTACGATCTGTGGGCCGACGAAGCCGAGCGACCGGATCATGTCATGCATATTCCAGCACCCAAGTTGCCACCACCTGGTTACGAAGAGAGTTATCACCCGCCTGCCGAGTATCTGCCCGATAGCAAGGAGCGCAAGGAATGGGAGCAGATGGATCCTGAGGACCGTGAGAAGGATTTCCTTCCCAATGACTTTGGCTCCCTGCGCCGGGTTCCCGGATACGAGAGCTTTGTTCAGGAGAAGTTCGAGCGTTGCTTGGATCTGTACCTTGCTCCGCGTGTACGCCGTAGCAAGCTGAACATCGACCCCGAGAGTCTCCTGCCCAAGTTGCCCAGCCCCGAAGAGCTCAAGCCATTCCCCACTGCCTGCGCAACAGTCTTCCGCGGTCACAAAGGTCGTGTGCGCTCTGTTGCCGTGGATCCTACAGGAATCTGGCTGGCAACTGGTGGCGATGACGGTACCGTCCGTGTTTGGGAACTTCTCACAGGTCGCCAGCTGTGGAGCGCCAAGCTGAGCGATGAGGATGCCATCAACGTGGTCCGCTGGCGGCCGGGCAAGGATGCTGTCATTCTCGCTGCCGCCTCGGGAGATGACATCTTCCTCGCTGTGCCCCCAATTGTCGACCCCGAGATCGAGAAGGCTAGTCTGGAGATCCTCGACGCAGGATGGGGTTTCGCCGCATCCAAACCCGCCCCTAGTGCCTCAGAGGAAGGCAAGAAGAACACTCCCCCTCAATGGATCCGTCCTTCGTCCACCCTCCTGGACGCCGGTGTCTGCGTGGTCATCCCTCTCAAATACGTCCCCAAGTCGATCTCATGGCACCGTCGCGGCGACTACTTCGTCACAGTATGCTCCGGCGCCTCGACCCCGGCTTCCGTAGCAATCTCCATCCACACCGTCTCCAAGCATCTGACGCAATTCCCCTTCCGCCGCCGCCTGAAGGGAGGTGGTCCCCCCCAGACTGCACACTTCCACCCCTCGAAACCGATCCTCTTCGTGGCCAACCAGCGCTCTATCCGCGCCTACGACCTGTCGCGCCAGTTGCTCGTCAAAATTCTCCAGCCCGGTGCCCGCTGGATTTCGTCCTTCGACATCCATCCAACCTCATCCAGCGCCTCAGGCGGCGACAACATCATCGTCGGTTCCTACGACCGTCGTCTCCTCTGGCACGATCTGGATCTTTCCCAGCGCCCTTACAAGACCCTCCGCTACCACCGCAAGGCTATTCGCGCTGTCAAGTTCCACCCCAGTGGTCGCTACCCGCTGTTCGCCGATGCTTCCGACGATGGATCCTTGCAGATCTTCCACGGCAGCGTTACTGGCGATATGCTCAGCAATGCTACCATTGTTCCTCTCAAGGTTCTCAAGGGCCACAAGATCACTGGAGAGCTGGGTGTCCTGGATATCGACTGGCATCCTCGCGAGGCATGGTGTGTCAGTGCCGGTGCCGACGGAACGTGCCGCTTGTGGATGTAATGTTGGGATGTGGATGCATGATATCTGACATTTTTTTGGGCGTTTTCTTTACTTTTGTGCATAATTTCCTTTTGTATAGTCACTTATAAAAGTCGTTTTGAACCTCCACCCATATATATGTTGCTCTACTTGTAGCTGGATCTTCATTATATCGTGGTCAAGTAGTAACCCAAAGCATGAAACGAGAATGATCCAGTTCGATCAATTACAAATATCCAGGTATCTGTCCCTACCAAAAGCCAAAAAGAACCTCTAGATCTAGATCTTTACATGTATATACCAAGCAAAAGTATGCACAATCAGAGCAGAACTCAAACACCACCACCACTCCAATCCCTCCTCAACTTCTCATACTTCTTCAAATCAGTAACACTAGGCCGAATGAAAGACTTTGCCGCAACAAAGTCCTCAAACTTAATAGAATCTCTGCGCTTAATAGCAGAGTAACCAGCCCTGCGCAACAAACTGCCCAAATCGGCACCACTGAAACCCTCACAGTCCTCCGCAAGTCTGCGAAGATCCTCACTAAACTCGATAGCCAGATTCCGCACCAGCGTCTGCAAAATCTCCACACGCTCTAGCGGCGACGGAAGGTTAACAAACAGAAGTGTCTCCAGACGACCAGGACGCAGCATAGCCGGGTCAATAATATCAGGCCGGTTAGTAGCGGCAATGACATAGATACCCTGGCGACTACTACCCAGCCCATCCAACTCGGTAAGGAGGGTATTAACGACACGAGCTGAAGCCTCAGAGAGGGTATCGTCGCGACGGGGCACGAGGGCATCCAACTCATCGAAGAAGATAACACACGGCACGGAAGAGCGAGCACGAACAAAGACCTGGCGGACCGCACGCTCAGATTCACCAACGAACTTGTTAAGCAGCTCGGGACCCTTGACGCTAATGAAATTGGCGCGGGACTCGTTGGCGACGGCCTTTGCGAGTAGGGTTTTACCACAACCGGGTGGGCCCCAGAGGAGGACGCCTGTCGGCGCGGTGATACCGACATTGGCATAGATATCTGGGTTCTTGATTGGTTCGACGATGGCCGTGACCAGCTCGTCGCGGATGCCGCCCAACGCACCGATGTCGGACCAGGTTGTGTCGGGGATGGTGGCGAAGCCCTCGCGCTTGGAGGAGGGTTGGATTTTAGGGAGTGCGGCGAAGAAGTCGGCGTTTGAGACGAGGACGATCTCTGTTTCTTCGCCCATGGGGGATTCCTTTGCGTGGGAGATTAGCCGGCGGAGTTCGCGGACTTTAGGGCTTAGTTCGTCTTCGCCTTCGATTTCCATTTCCATTTCTTCGCCGCTGTTCGACTTGAGGATTTCGAGGTAGCGTTTGATAGCTGCTGAGCCGGCGGTTGAGACTAGGTCGTTTAAATCGGCGCCGACGAAGCCGGGGGTTCGCTTGGCTAGGGTCTTCAGGTCGATGTCATCTGCCAGGCGCATTTTGTGTGAGAGCGCGGAGGATTTGCTCTCTGACTGGTTCTGAGGGAACAGTCATGTTAATTTCCTTGTCGAAACGACCGCCACGACGGAGAGCCGCGTCGAGACTGTCTGGGCGGTTGGTCGCTGCGAGAACAATGACGGGCTTTCCGTCTGTTTTTTCAAGAGCAATCTCATCCATGCAGGTCAGGAGCTGAGCGACAATTCTCTTCTCCATTTCTCTCTGTGCGCTCTCCCGCTTCGGAGTAATAGCATCGATCTCATCGATGAAAATCAGACACGGGGCAAGTCGCTTTGCCTCCTCGAAGTACTCGCGCAGAGCTTTCTCAGATTCACCCGACATACCTGACACAACGGAGGGTGCAGAAATCGAGATGAACGGCACACCCAGCTCGGCCGCAAAGGCATTCGCAATCAGCGTCTTACCACAGCCCGGCGGGCCATGTAGCAAAACCCCGCGTGGAGGCTGCACATTCGAGGATAGATACACCTGCGGCCGGGTCATGGGCAAGATCACCAAATCACCCAATTCCCCAACCACTTCGTCCAGACCACCCAGATCCGCAAGACTAACATGTGTAGGCGGAGATCGATCGGCAGGCTCACCCTTACGGCGCTTGGAGGCAGATTCGCCTCCGCCTGTTCGTCGCTTGGTGGCTGTAGGTGTTGGCGCACTGGCGGTTGATTCGGTCTTTTTAGGTTTGGCTGTAGCCCATGAGCCGACGATGCTTTGGTTCAATCCGTTGGGTTCCTAGACAGTCGCAGTTAGCATGCATATCCCCTCCATAAAAAGACGAGTGTGCCATGTATACCGCAGCAGCAGGCTCTTCGAGACCCTCAAAGTCCCCCTCCATGGAGTCCTCATCATCGTCACCAAGATCGGCCTTGACAATTTCCAGCACTCGGTCGAGACTATCTTCAATCTGCCTCTTGGGCTTGCGGTTCAGACTGGAGTTCGACTTTTTAATTACTTCAAAGATCGCAGGCACCGATAGGCGGATGCGCCCAGTTTCGGGTTGTTCGTCGATGATTTTGCGCACAATTTGGTAGACCTGTTTGGTAAGAAAGAGACCTGTAGCAATTGAACTAGATACTTACTTCGCGGTCCAAGCCCGCACTGAGGGTCCTGCCCTTCCTTGCAGGCATGTCGATGTGTGTAGATAAGAAGAAAAAAAGAGAGCGGGAATATTACCCGTATTTTACATCTCCGGTATCCTCACGTCATCCGGATCATCTATTATCTATTCCTCGCTACTTCTCTCTCTCTATCTCCCCCAACATCATGGGGAACTCGAGTAGTTCACAAAAGATCTCTGCCCAGGATCGGTGAGCCCACATCCATCTCCCATCTCACACGCCCCCAATCTATCCCCAAGCCCACCCATACACCCATATACAGCTATCTACATCTCCTCACGAGACCCCTCATCCCCACCAAGCAACGCAGCAACCGACACCAACACAAAGCCAAAGCCCCAAACTAACCAGCCAACCCAAAGGGCAATACTCGACCTGAAAAACCAACGCGACAGACTCCACCAATACCAACGAAAGATAACCGTCCTAACAGACCGCGAAACAGAAATCGCGAAAGAATGCCTAGCACGCGATGACCGGCGGCGTGCGCTACTCGCATTACGGCGCAAGAAATACCAAGAATCCCTCCTAGCCAAAACAGACGGACAGCTCGCACAGTTGGAGCAATTAACTGGCGATGTGGAGTTCGCGCTTGTGCAGAAGGATGTGATGTATGGATTGCAGCAGGGGACGGCAGTGTTGCAGACGATTCATAAGGAGATGGGTGGGATTGAGGGAGTTGAGAGGTTAATGGGAGAGACGGAGGATGCGAGGGCTTATCAGGAGGTATGGTTCCCTTTGTTGTTTTGTGGTTATTTGGAGTATGGGTATGGATTGCTGACGATTGGTATAGGAGGTGAGTCAGATGCTGGCGGGTCATTTGACGAATCAGGATGAGGACGAGGTTGAGGATGAATTGGAAGCTTTGCAGCGGGAGCTTGCTGGACCTGTTGTCTTGCCTAGTCCGCCTACTGCTGTGCCTGTTCCTGTTGAAGCGGAACTCGAGCCCGAGCCTAGTCGTGAGAGGAGCAAGGCGAAGGCTGAGACGAGGACGGCTTTGCCTGCTTGATTTGGAGTATATTTTGGGGTTCCGATTACATGCATGTTGCGCATTGCATTATATTGATCCAGAGCATTTTTTTGGCGTTGGGTGAACTTTTTATTCTGCTTTTAGTCGTCTACATCCTTTGGTAGACATTTGCTCATGGAGTTGCCTTGGTTTGCTCCTTATACTTGTCAAATACATGGTGTATAGAGTGTATTCTGCTCAACAGGCATATAAACGATAGTCTAGACAAACATCTCAGCCATCCATACCCGGTTCCATCTAACATAGAACTTGAAGAAGTGTACAAAGCAGAATGGTATTCTCGTTAATCATAATGACCGGCAACCCAGCCTCAAAATATAGAGCATCGAGCCCATAAAAACTATCTCCCTGACGAAGTGTACTACTGACCAGGCATAATACGTCCACCAACATCATTAACCCCAGGGATCGAAACATGATCCTGAGGATTAGCAGCAGCCTCATAAAGGAAGTTAATCGGCTCACGCGTCAACTTCAAGAACTGTCCCTTGAACCCAACATAACCAACCTTCGTAACATCCTCCTCGCCGTCACTCCAGTTATCCTCAAAGAAGAGCGTGACAGAGGTAGTCGCGTTCCAGTGTGCGCGATTCAACGGCAATTCAAAGACATCAGCACCAGGAACGGGCTGCGGGACCTCGATGGTTTGGGTCGGAGAGAGCTCCGAGGCAGTTGAGAAGTCCAGATCGTCGCGGTTCTTGAAGAGCTTTACGGTCTTTGGGGCGGAGATTGTCGGTGCGGTGTATAGAAGGAGGGAGTGTACTTTGACTTGGCCGTTGAATCTGGGGAAAGAGAAAGGGTTAGTTTTTGCTTTTTGAAGTTTGCGATAACGGTGAGGGGTATGGCGGGGTTTGTTTGTAATTTTTGAGATGCGAGGGAGACGCGAGCACCAGGGACGATAAAGAAGAATGAAGCTGGTGATGGATCGGATTGGATTGGGCTTACGGGATGTTCATCAGCAGTTGTTCGTCTGCGTCGCTTTCGAGCTCGGGCTTGTCGTTCAGTCGCTCGGCCCAGGTCTTTTGCACGATAGCTGCGCCGGCCTTAGGGACGGACTCTGTCGCGCGGTTTGAATGTCAGTGGTCATCTTCACTTGGTTGTTTCTGAAGGGTCGGCATACCATTGAGAGTGGTGATCTGGCCGAAATCAATCTGAGAATACAGCAGGGATTGGATGGCTGGAGTGATATCGTTGGAGTGATCATGGTCTTCACCGTGGCAGTGGCCATGGCCATCATGGTCATGGTGATGCCCCGACATTGTGAAACTGATAATGCGAAGCAGCAGTTCAGCGCGTGTTGACAAAGAAATGCGCGATGGTCTGAAGTTGGAAGGTTGTTTGGCAAGCTCTCCGCTCCCGTGACGTTACGGGTTTATAGAATTGGGGTCAGCCATCCGAATCATCTTGATAAATGTTGACTGTTAACACATATTATAATATACTGTACTGAGTCTCCTCCATACGAAGAAAGAGTTCGGTTTATAGTATTGCAAATGTTACATGTCAATTGCATCTCCTTGAACGCCTGGGTATTTTATACAAATGGCTCTCTAATCTATTTCCAGGCACATAGTGACGAAAAAGATTACCTGACTCTGTAATAGTCGGGAGCATATTCCAGCAGGTAACTCTTCTCAATCTTCGTAATATCGCGAATGTAAGTCTTTTCGCCCGTTTGCATGATCTCATGGAAGACAACCCAGTCCGCTTTGCGGTTCTATAAAGAGTCAGTAAAACAAACACGACTGTTTCAAGCCAAATAATTGGAATACTCACAAACATCAATGAGCTAGGGTGTGCATGAAGAGTCAGTCCCCCACTGACAGTCTTAAAGGTGCCATCAGGCTGCATCTTGGCCGCATGAGCGAAATAACCTGTGGTGAGACATCTTCGAATCCGCTCAGGTTGGGAGCTCAAATCAAGGGCGCCATTGCGAGCTGACAGCGTCTCATCAATTTGAATACCAAAGCGTTCCAGGTATCGCTTCAGCTGACCACGGATGCTCACTGCGCGCAGCAGAGCCCGGTAGTTTAAGAGATTGTCACGACACCATTTCGAATCCTTCTTTCCCTTGGTGATGAACGCCTGGTATACATTCAGGTATGTCAAATGATCGCCCTCCTCAACGGCAAACTTGCGGCGACTGCTCTCAGCAGATCTCTTATCTCCCTCATGTTGAACCCACACCGTTCCCTGAAGACTGACCATAGCCGCAATTGAGAGGACCTCGCTTAGACAGTTGAAAGACGGAGCGACAAGGAGGACCTTGGCCATCATTGGATCGACCGCAAGTTCCGCCATTCGCATTCCAAGCGGCTTCGTAAGTTTGGCATAGTCATCAACCGCACCGAGGGAGGAGAGAAGCTCGAATGCTCGAATGACGAGTTCTGCCGGTGGAGGAGTCAGGAAGTCAAATCGGACAATGTTGTCAATGCCCAGTGCTTTGAGCTGCATAATGACTGGGGCTAGGTTTGACCGCTGAATTTCAGGTACCGTTGCTTCAGGTAGGAGCTCGTAGGCTTCTTGCGTATATAAGCGGAAGCATTTTCCCGGCTTAGTTCTTCCAGCTCGTCCAGCTCGCTGTGTAGCCGACGCTTTTGATATTGGTACTGCTGTCAACGTCTCAATGCCAGTGTTGGGGTTGTAGGCCCTGAGTTTGGCAAAGCCGCAATCGATTACATATACGATTCCGTCAATCGTGACTGATGCCTCTGCGATATTGGTCGAGACAATGATTTTTCGAGTGTTTTCTGGTGTGGGCTCGAAGACGTACATTTGTTGTTCTGTCGTGAGTCCAGCGTAAAGAGGCAAGGGAAGTAGTGAATGTGCTTTTGGATGGAGAGTAGCCGCTCTCTCGGATATCAACTGAATCGCAGTGTCGATCTCTTCCCGGCCCGTCAAGAAGAGAAGTACATCTCCTTCTGCTTCCTGGGAATGAATATCAAAAACCGTCTTAACTGCTCGTTCAATATAGTCTTCTGCAGGAGTCTCAAGGTAAAGCATATCGACTGGATACATCCGTCCTTCCAGACTGATGATCCTTCCAACACTTCCACCCAAGTCAGCCGGCTCTGCGTCGGGCTTGTATTCATCGCCGGCGAAAAAGCGCAGGAAGTCTTCTGCCTGAAGGGTTGCACTACTGACGATAATGCGAAGTTCAGTTCGCTTTTTGCAGATCTTCTTCAGAATTCCGAGGAGAACATCGGTGCTTAGAGATCTTTCATGTGCTTCATCAACCATGATGACAGAATACCGTGAGAGAAGAGGATCTACCAAAGCTTCTCTGAGCAACATACCATCTGTCAAGAATTTGATTCTTGTTGCAGCAGATGTTTGATCTTCAAATCTGATAGAGTAGCCCACCTCTTCACCTACTTTGCACCGCATCTCCTCTGCTACTCGGGTTGCAACCGTCGTGGCAGCAACTCGCCTGGGCTAACATATGAGTTGGTCGCAGCTTCTCCTAGAGCCTGTGATAGGACTTACCTGTGTGACAGCGATGGCTTTTCCGTCCTCGCACCATCCTGCCTGGTCGAGATATTGCGGCAGCTGGGTTGTTTTGCCGCTACCTGTTTGACCCACAACTATAGTGACAGGATATTTCTCAACCAAGTAAAGCAGGGTCTTCTTATGCCGTGCAATGGGCAATAGAGCAGCTGGCTTATACAGGGCTGGAATGAAAGAGGTCGAGAGCTCTTCTGAAGTCATTCTAGACAGTATTAGTCTAGGCCAATATTCTGCTTAAAGCCGGTGATGTTAAGAGAAATCAAAATATGATTGAGCCATTGTGAAGTTGTCAAGAAGATTGTGAATCTCCTGTAGGACGATCTGTATGGAGCTTGACCGCCCTCACGTGCACCCCACGTCACTTGGAGCTTCCCCGATATGTGCCTCGACATTCTCCAGGCAACTCTTTTCTTTTCTTTTCTTTTCTTTATCTACACTCTTGATCTGCTGAAGTTCCTTCAAGATGTCGGAAGAAGACAAGAATGTACGTCCCAAGCATACACCATCTACTATTTGTCTGTCGCATGAGGCTTACTTCCAGATACAGTCCACTCCCAGCAAGCCCTTGGCTGCGCTTAACTCCCCTACCAGCCTCAGAGCCGAGTCGCCCACTACCGCCCGCCCGCTCGATTTTGACGATGAACCCCAAGAGAGCGGAGTCACCACTTCCTCTCCTGCCGCTGCGCAGCCAGCTCCCGCCGAGGAAGCCCCGCCAAAGCCGCCCCGGCCCCTGAGCCCGAGAGAACAGTCGGAGATCACACTGAAGGAGGCTTTCCCGAGCGTTGAGCCTTCAGTCGTCAAGGCAATTCTGGTAGCGAGCAATTGGAATGTCGAGCGAGCATTCAATGCGCTGCTAGGTTCGTGGTATCTACTGTTTACAAATGGACAGCAATTCTGACCTGGATTTGTAGGCATGACCGACCCCAAGGCCCAAGAGGAAATGGCACCCCCACCAAAGCCGCCACGTCCGTCCCAGCAGGCTACCTCTACTACGCAGAGACAGTTGGATGCCGATGAAATGTATGCACGTCAGCTCTCCGAGCATTACAATGCGAACGGGCGTCGCGCGCCTCCCCCGGCTGGGAAAGCGATCCAAGGTACCAGCGACCTAGAGGAAGTGAAGAGTCGGATGACCGGGAATATAACTTTTTCGATGGTATGGTCTGTGGTAACTGTGAGATGCGCACATGCTAATTGCGGGTCTTTGCAGATGATCTACCCGTGATCCGCGAGAATATCCGCAAGGGCTTCTTGGACACACAGTCAAAGGTTAATTCTTGGGTAACAAACCTGAAGAAGAGGATCGATGGAGAGGAAGTGGACCAACAATCTGGGCCCAGCCAAGGGGAGAGTGCTGCCTATAGTCGTCCCCGGCGTAGCGGCGATATGGGCCGTCGCAGTGGTGACCGTGAGCGTTATGACGCAGATCCCCAGGTTCTCGGAGATGATTTCTCTGCTCTTGAGCTGAGAGACGGCGAAGGTAAGCAGTGGTTTAGTCTGGGCTTATTGAACTCCGCTAACATTGCACAGCTCCTCCGCGCCAGCCTCCCCGTCCTCGCTCCAACATCAAGAGCTCCTCTCCTTCGCCAGACCGACGCAAGGTGTCCTTCCAGGATGGACCTCCCACTGAGATTGATACCCTTTATAATGCTCCCTCATCCGCCAAGCGCAACAGCTCAACGGGCAACAAGCCTAGCAAATGGCAGCCCTTGTCCACCGTCGAGCCTTCCCCCGTTGCAGAGAACGACCCATTCAGTCTTGGTGACAGCGATGACGAGAAGGATATTAAGACCAAGGAGCAACCCACTCTCTCAGAAAGTGACCAAATCAAGAAGGCCACGGCCGAGGCCATGTCCGATGAAGTGGGTTCCTCCAAGGATAAGGATACGAAGGACGCCAGCAAGCCCGATGAGACGAAATAAGCGCGATTGTTTGCCTTTTTGGATATCCGCGATTTGAATCTATGCGAATCGCCTCTTTCCTTATACACTCAGCCTACTGCCCATCTTTCCCATTGCTCCCAGTTGACCCCCAATGCCATCTGCATAACCTACCCAATATCCCCAACCCGAATTTACGATACCTAGAAAGGTAATGAGACGTTTGCAACCTATCACTCCATAAACCAACGCAGCCAAATTGAATCTGTATTTCTACAAGAAAAGGGTATCTCCGACCGGTACGTGTACAGTATATCATGTACAACTTAGCCTCAACGCCAAAACAAATAAACCCACAAGTCAAGCCAATAGGAAGTAAGCGGGAGACAAAGAATCTTTCCCATAACAGCCAATTACTCCACAGCCGGAGCATTAGAAACACGCTTAGAAGCACCAGTCTCCTTCCGCAGATCCTTAATAACAGTCTACAGGAGATAAATTAGTACTAGTCGACTCAACCATAACAGAACTCGTGTGTTGATCTTTTATCTGTTCCATATGGGGACAGGAAACGCGTACCGCTAAAGCATCAGGATTCACCCCATTTTCAATCAGAGACACACAGAGCGATAACTCCGTCCGGTCGAGGTTGGTGTTCTATCAGTATCAGTCTATCAGCATTTTCCCTTTCTCTTGGATCAATATGTATTGTGTGACTGCAGCTTAGTCCAGGCTGGCGTGGACGAGGACTGCAGAGAAAGGAGGGAGGCACGCACCAACAGATCAGAGATCTCCTGGAGTATATCGATAACTTCACGCGCAGCTTGGCGCTTGTCGTCTGCTTGGTCTGTTTTTGGGGGCATTTTTGATCTGTGAGTAGTGTTTTGGGGAGGAGTCTGTGTTTTGGGCTTGGACGTGAAGTTGGAGTTGGGTTTGGTGGGGAACTTTCAAGGTTTGCTGATCAACAACTGTTTACATTTGGCAGCGCTATACTCCGTAGATTCCAACGTTATTCTACGTCCACGCTCTCGATAAGAACATTCCAGTTGGAGTCAATTTAAATTTTTAATCACTTTTTTGCCCGGCCCCCGTAGCCCCCCGTCCCAGCACGCCGATCGTGTTTCACCGGCCAGTCCGAACTAACACATCAATGTTTGTATTTTCGCTGACCATGACATGACACGAATTCTTCAGGATGAGCGAGTTCCCTGATTCCCAAAAAAAAACCAACTCCGGAGAAAACATCATTACCAATAAGATCATGGCCTGGCCAACCTCATCCACATGGGCGAGCATGCACACGTTGCATGACAGATAGGATCAGAAATTTGCACAGGTAGCGGGGCGCATAGACAGAGAATTGCTGGTTTAGGAGTATTCTCCGATTCCACTTAGAGTACTGATAAAATGACACTTTCCCCATATATTAGTCTAACCATATTGGGGAAGGTGTAGTAATTGTATTTCAACTTGTCTTTCACTACAATATGTTAAACTCTTGGAATTGTTTATGTCGAACAATTGAATCTCGAGGCATAAGCAATGCCAAGGGTTTAGTGCAGTGAAATACAATTACTACGCCTTCTCCAATGAGGTCTAGTTCTTACCGGGGTGTCATATTAACTACTCTCCACTTATGTAGATTGTTCTGCTCTGTATCAAAATAGACCGTGTTCGCCCCTGGGGCTACACTCAGCGGATTCCTGTGAGCAACGTGGTGAATTGTCAATTACCCAGGGTGGTCGTTGAAGACCGTGATCATGGACATTTCACTTGTCTTCACGCAGCCACGGCCGGCCGGGATTGATCTAAGTGAGAACAGGACACCCAAGGAGAATGACGTCGTTATTTCGATATGTGCTGTTGCTGCACTGACCGTGGTTCTACGGTTTGTGGTAAGAATATACTACCAGCGATCCAGGCCGGAGGTGGATGACTGGCTGATTGCGGCGTCGCTTGTTCCTTTGGCTGGATTGCTTGCAGCAGCTGTGCTTTGTATGTCGATACTATCCCCTATTGAGCTCATTGCGGAGCATTCACTTATGTGATATTGAATTAGGCGGCGAACATGGCTTGGGCAAGCATATCTGGAGTGCAACGGTTGGAGACCTGATTCTTTTGCGGAAGGTAAGGAAGATACGTACAGTTCAAAGACTTATTAATTAATAAATCAGACCCTCTTCGCATACCTACTGATCTACCTCGCCGAGCTCCTCCTTATCAAAGTCTCGATACTGATGTTCTACCGCCGAATATTCGGCATGACTTGGTCAATTTTGACCTGTCTCTTCATCAGCTATAGCTGGGCCATCGGAAGTATTATTGCGACAATATGCTCCTCCGACCCAGTCTCATACTTCTGGACTCAAGGGACCAACTCAAGCCTTGGCAAATACCGATTCAACTTCTACAATTATCTTATCGGCAATGCAGCTACCAATGTCGTGACAGACGCGTTGATCTTGCTTATTCCTATACCGATTGTGTGGAGCTTAAAGATGCGAACCACGCAAAAGGTCGGAGTCTGCAGTGTTCTTCTATTGGGTGTTGTGTATGTTCCCAACCCCTCAACATCCCTCTTGAAATTACGCCAAAACATGACTAACAAATATCACATCTAGTGCCTGCGTCGCAAGCATCGTCCGTATCCACTACATAACCTTCCTAAAATCAAGCATCGACCTGTCATGGGTGATAAGCGATGTATACGTATGGTCAATCGTCGAGCCATGCGTTGGGATCGTCTGTGCATGCCTACCAGCCCTCCAACCGTTCCTCCGTTTAATAACGAAGAAACTATCAAGCTTACCACTCCGTCGAAGCAGGGGTGTGAACAAGCTATCTTCTGGGTTTCAAGGGAAGAATCCATCAAAACATAGTCGTGATTCCAGCAAACACAGCTTCAGCTCTACGCGAAGTCCTCATCCTTTCACCCATTACGATGATGATCGTGCTCAGCTTACTACTTTTACGACAAGGGTTGAGATGGAGACGAATCAGAAAGAGAGGGATAGGTTGGAGAAAAATTTGGACCCTATGGCTATTAGGGTTCAACAGGTTGTTCACTGGAGTGTGAACTAGGAGTATTGATTTGTACATATTTTCTTTGAGGCTTACTGGAAACAATCCTTTTATGTGCTGCTTGCGTATCCGTACTTTGTGGTCTTTGCCATGATATTTTATGTAGATCGTGTCGTACCCAGCATTCTCGCTGGAAGTTTTTATACCTTAGCTCTTCCCTCCTGGTTAATCAACTTATATATGATCATGCTACTGGGCAACTGGTCGCTTCAGCTCTCCTATTTGGAGAATCCCGTGAAGCCAAGGACTCTGTTTCGATAGATCGGTGCACCTGAATATCCAAAACGCCACTAAGCTAAAGCCATACAGAGCTTCTTTAATTTGTCGATAACCTGATGAAAATCTACTGTGGTGCTTGGAGACTGGCTAGTTTTGCAAATAAGTCTGCCGTACGTGGTGCCTTCCCGTCTTGTGCATGCTGTGCAGGTATTTCGTATACGTGTCGCTAATGTTGGCGTCGGTTCGATGTTCTAGATGTCCCTATAAACACCGTTGCCACCTCCTTCTTTCACACAACTTCTTTCTATCCTCAAACATTGGGGAGGCTTTATATACCATGGCTATAAGTGATGTCAAAAGGGATAACAGCCGTGATGGTAAGTTACTTCCAATTTTATGGTATAATACGCTATCCTAACCCCGAGAATTTGCTAGATGTGTGCGAGGACAGGGAAGCTTGAAAATCTCCAGGGATGTCTGATGATATATCATGAATGCAATGGAGCAGCAAGAGGAAGGGATTGAGATAGAACAAAGCAACTGGAATTCCGAGCTTATGTATTCATGAATTCGGTTATGAGTTTGTGTAAATGCTTCAAATATATTGCCGTCATTGAAGGCGATGAACTTGGTGATGTTGGGGTGCGGTCCGAATCGCACGTAGATTGCAGCCTCGGTCTCAAGTTGACAACCCGTTAATCTGCCTGGCTCGACATGAGGTACCTTGACTACCACTGATGCGGAGACTTGTCTGACGACTGATGAAGTACCATCACCGACCCAGGGTAGTTGTGATGCTTGGCTAAGGGAGGGCAGTTGAGACTGGTTCCATAGTGAAGGCACGATGAATGTGAAAGGTGGAAGAATGGAGAAAGGAAGAAAAATTCAAAGATGGAAATGGAAGTGAAGTTTGATATGTCGACGACTGATTCATTTGTCTGGAAAATGTGTTGCTGGGGGCTCGTCCCCGAACTTGCCTTAAGCACCACGTACCATCTTTCGCTCATTTTGAATAGGAATAACATCACCATTCTATTTGAGACTTTTGAATTCTTTGAGATATTTGGCCATAATACGAGCATATAAACAATGATCATCTAGTTCAAATGCAACATAGGCAGACAGACTGTGTATGTACGGGTGAGCACGGGCAGAGAGAGTAGGCTCATGGACGGATGTTCCTACCTATACATGCAGCACTTGTAATTTATTCAAGTGATAACTTATAGTCATAATTAGAGCCATGGACATTTGATGGGTAGGTTTCATAAAAACGTGGTAGGTTGACGGTGGCATATTATGTCCAAGAACTAACACATGGGCTATAGACGTTGAAATTGAAGACTTGTGACGCCATTGTGCAGAGATAACAATATAATGCAGCCCTGAAACAAGACCAACAGTGATAGCCTGAACTCAGTGGCTCTTAGATTCTCACGTTTTATATAGATCAAGGCAGCTCCCATTGGAGGGCCAGCCAGGTGGGGCCACAAAACTTCTCAACCTCACCAAACATTTGGTATACACTTGGTATACATTTGACATACATCTATTTCTAGAATCATTTCCATCTATGTCATACAGCTCAACTAAGACGTGTCAAATTTAACTCTGTCAGCCGTGATCCGGAATGGCGCTTGAAACAGGAATGTCCAACCTCACCATATCGGACATCCATTCCTTAAAGAAGAACACGGCACTGGAAATTCTTGCCCAGATCTCACGAGTTGAGAAAAAGACCTTCCCCACCAATGAGGCATTCCCATTTGGCGAAGAGCTGTGGAGAAAGAAGCCCAACACGCGAGTGCTGTACGCGACTCGAGCGAAGGGATCGCAGTCTGATCTGATCGCCTACGCGGTCTATGTACGACAGAAGGGCGTTGCGCTCTTGCACAAAGTCTGTGTGACAGAGGCTAACCGCCGTCAAGGTGTTGGCCAGGAGGTCATGTCCTACATTCAGCAGCGCCTGCGAAAGGAGGGCTGCCAGTACATTCAACTGTGGGTGGATCAGGCCAGGGAGCCTGCACGCGCCTTGTATGCCAGCGGTGGATTCGAGGAGCGTGAAGTAATCCCTGATTACTACGCCCCTGGACGGACAGGCATCAAGATGATCCTGGATTTGGGAACGTGAGCCACGCCGATGACTGCAGTGCGGACCTTTTCTTCAGTAAAAATGTACCTTTACCTTGCCTTGTCCCTTTCGAACGGACCCGAGGGGCAAGAAATCATGCCAGTGGTTGGGCGCGTCCGTGGCTCCTTGTACCCCTTGCATGAGCCGGGCATCTTCGAAACGTGAGCCCGGTGATAGCGATCGCGCCCGCGTTCATTCTCCGCTGTCATTCTGCTACATACTTCCGTGACATCCAGCATATCCAGGTATGGCTTTTTTGAAAGGGCACGCCTTGAATGTCTCCCTTCCAGTCCCTTTGGCTCGGCCAGGGACTGTCTTTTTGAAATCAAGCGTGATACTCTTTCGTCCTCGTCCTGAATCTCTTTTCTCCTCTTTTGACTACTTTCACTATCTTTCGCCGTGAGATTAGATGCGCTATTGGTGATCCGGTGAGCCTGTGTTTTCAACTATACACAGTTCGGTGCTCCCGTTTCTTCAGTCAACCATGGCGCTCTTTCTCATCGCCCTGGCTTTTCTGTCAGTAGTCAATGCAGCAGCTTTGACTGCTAATTATCCTATCAACGCGCAGTTGCCACCTGTCGCGCGCGTCTCACAGCATTTCCGCTTTGCGTTCGCCCAAAGTACTTTCTCTAACAGTGACAACGCCACGGAATACTCGCTATCAGATGCACCATCATGGCTCAAAGTCAACAGCAGCACTCGTACACTCTCAGGAACACCAGACATGGGTGACAGTGGCTCCAAAAAGTTCAGGCTCAAGGCATCCAACGGGTCGGAGAGCGACAGTATGGAAGTTACTCTAATTGTGACAGCCGATCAAGGACCAACTGTGAACAAGCCACTCGTGCCTCAACTACAGTCATTGGGGCCCGTTTCATACCCTGCGACTCTGTTCATCCACCCCGGTCGCCCGTTCTCCATCGAGTTTGACCCGGACACTTTCGACAATACGCATCCCTCTACGATCTACTACGGAACCTCGCCGAACAATGCACCGCTACCTTCTTGGATCAACTTCGATCCAGTCGCCCTGAAATTCGCAGGAAACAGCCCAGCATTTCCAGGAGCTGGGCCTCAGACATTTACGTTTCAGCTGATTGCATCAGATGTTGCTGGATATAGCGCGGCCAACATGACTTTTGAGCTGGCGATCGGTCCTCATATTCTGGCATTCAACGAAACTGTCCAGACATTCAACCTCACCCGGGGTGACAAGTTTACCAGTCCTAAATTCACCAGCATTCTGTCGATGGACGGCTCGCCAACTTCGAGCACGGACCTGGCCAAGGTCGATGCTGAACTGCCGGACTGGCTGGACCTGGACGAGGATAATGTATCACTAAGTGGAACACCACCGAGTGATGCCGTGAACCAGAACATCACTATTGCTGTGACCGACACTTTCCAAGATCAGGCGAAGCTGATGGTCCGCCTGGAGTTCCTCAAGTTGTTCCTTGATACTGTCGATGGATGTGAAGCAGCAATTGGCAAGGAATTCAAGTTCGAGTTTAACCAGTCTATCGTTACCGATGACTCTGTGCAACTAGATGTTAAGTTGGACAGCGATTTGTCCTCGTGGCTCACCTACTTCCCTGAAAACAAGACGCTCTATGGACATGTTCCAGAAGATATGGACCCTAAGAAGTTTACCATTCCTCTTACTGCACACCAAGGATCGACTGATGACACAAGAGACTTTGTGCTCGATGTACTCAAAGAATCGGACACACATTCAAACCCCACGGATCCGTTCTCTGATTCCAGCAGCCCCAACCACAAGAAGGCTGGCATTATTGCTATCTCCATCGTCGTCCCGGTTGTGGTGATCTTGAGTCTTCTGATTCTCTTCTGCTGCTGGCGTCGTAGAAAGAGCTCACCCACAGTTGAAGAAGGACGTACCAACACCAAGCCGGCGCCTCCACGGCCAGTCAGACCGGATGTACCCAATTGCCACCCAGCCATGTCGGAAAGACCTTCTCGTGACGACAACTCGGAAGACTGGATGAGCCCTATCTCGCCCGCATCAGATCTCCCCAAGCTTGAACTTGGACCAGCTTGGAATGTGTCCTCTTTTGATAAACAGGAGCACCCTATCAGCTTCTCTATACCTGAGCCTGTCGTCCCTCCCCGTTCTCCTAAACGAAACTCTCCCGTTCGTGGTGGTTTTGTCCCGCTGCGAGAGGTCATCTCAGAGGACAAGCCAGTTCATACCTCTCCTAGCAAGAAACAGAACAACCGTCTTTCATATACCACTACCAACAGCCCCGTCCGTCGCAGATCCACCAACCGAACCCGACGCCAGCCCTTGAAAACCATCCAGCCGCGAGCAATGAAGCGAGAGTCTATCCAATCATCAAAGTCGAAGCGATACTCCAAACGTTCAAGTGGTATTTCATCCATTGCTTCTGGACTACCTGTGCGATTCAGCGGTGCCGGACATGGTGCCGGTGGATTCGGGCCTCCTGGACATGGCGTCGTTCACATGTCATGGCAAAACAACAGAGCATCCATGCTGAGTGATGAGGCCAGCACCACCAACATCGGACCGCTATTCCCCCGCCCTCCTGCTGCCGCCCGCATGAGACACAGTATGGCATCCAGCATCCCAGAGAACTACAAACGGGTCACGCTGCGAGCTGTGGAGCCCGATGAGTCCACCATCTCAGAGGCCGACTCCCTCGAAGCTTTCGTCCACAGCCGCGCCAAGCACCGCAACTCCTCCAACCCACTCTTCTCCGCTCAAATCAGCCGCCGCACCTCATCCGGTCTCCGAGCTCTCGAGCGAGCCCGCAGTATCCGCAGCCGTGCCGACACAGTCTCAGTATCAACCTTCAGCGATGAGTACCGCCAATCAATTCAAGAGCGCCCGATGTCCACAGCAATCTCAGTCTCAGAATACGGCGACGACAACCGCATGTCCCACTACCAGAACTTGCAGACACCAGGCCTGTTCCCTCTTGCCGAGGGCAGCGCCAACGGTCACAGTCAGTTGAGTCTCGCGCAGGATTACCGCGGTGTCATCTCCCCACTACCTCGCTTTTGGAGTGAGAACAGTCTGAGCAGTGCTCGACAGTTGGAGGGCCAGCATCGGTCTCAGAAAGTGAATGATGATAATGCCATGCCGCAGAGTTCTTCCATGATCTCGGATCTGGATGAGCATCTGCGCAAGGTCAGCCCTAAGAAGGCGGATCCCCAATGGCGGATGTCTCCTCTAGAGCCTCCTCCGGTGAAGAGCGGAAGCAGCCGTGGTCTTCCTGTTGCCAGTAGTGGCGAGCTAGCCTTTGTTTGATCTTCTTCCTTCCCTCCGTGTTCCCTGTCATTCTGTTTCGGCGTTCTCGGGCATTGCGCACATGATATCCATTGGCTTTTCTAGTTGATTGGTCGTTATACTTTGTAAACTAGCTCTAATAGGAATTTCAATAAGCATTGAATATCTCATCCATGAATAATTGAGTAAGCGTTAAGCAAGGAAGTAATGCAGGGTCGCAAGCTCGGTGCAGCATCAAATGACCAGTCAATGGCGAGATCCCCTCCTCACGTGACAGTATAGAGAACCAAAGCGGTAAACACGAAATCTCTGCTCCAGAAACCCCTCGAAGAATAATAACTCCTTTGAAACAGAAAGCTTTGTGACTGTTGTTCAGGCCTTTGTTCAGAAAGATCCCCTATCTGCCGTCATCCATTGTTCCCCACTTATCGGATCCGCGAAAGCCCTGCGCCCTCATCTGACTCTTCCCCTTCCTTCAACCACTTCGACTTTCCATTCAATCCCACAACCCCCGAATTAATACTTGTCAATATGGGTCAAACCCTGTCGGAGCCGGTGGTCGAAAAGGTGAGCCCTATTTGAGATTTGTGTCCCCATGGTGCTTTTTATCCCCTCGGTCACTACACCACACAACCCGACCAAACCAGACGAGGACGGACCAGGAAGAGCAAGACAGAGATATTCTGGATATACTCTTCGAGTATACCAGCTATGACCTCCCCCCAGGGGATTTCCAATTTCCTCGGGTTTGCTACATGCGGGGTCCTGAACTGTTGGGCTGGAGGGGCGGTAGTGGGGGGGGGGAGCACACGAACTGGCATAGCAACGTGCCAAGTCACTCTTCACATGCTATACGGTGCGCCCTTGTGTTAACTGAGACTGACATCGCTGTCTCGTTCTAGACCTCCTCCGAGGGCGGGGATGACTGCTGTATCTACGGTGTGTCTGCCATGCAGGGCTGGCGAATCAGCATGGAGGACGCCCACGCCGCAGTGCTGGACCTCCAGGCCAAGTATACGGGCACTAGCGACGACAAACCGACGGATCCGGAACACCGCCTTGCTTTCTTCGGTGTGTACGACGGCCACGGAGGCGACAAGGTGGCATTATTCACGGGCGAGAACCTGCACAAGATCGTTTCCCGGCAGGAGTCGTTCGCCAAGGGCGATATTGAGCAGGCCATGAAAGACGGTTTCTTGGCTACCGATAGAGCTATTTTGGAAGGTTTGTGGATTATCGGTATTGTGGGGTATCAGATGGCTGACTCGTGCAGATCCCCGATACGAAGAGGAAGTGTCCGGCTGCACTGCTTCGACGAGCATTATCTCAAAGGACAAGATCTGGGTGGTATGTGATGGGAGGAGATTGGATTGATGGATCAAGCTAACTGGTACTAGGCAAACGCTGGTGACTCACGTTCAGTGCTAGGAGTCAAGGGCCGCGCAAAGCCGCTCTCGTTTGACCACAAGCCCCAGAATGAGGGTGAGAAGGCCCGTATCAGTGCTGCTGGTGGCTTTGTCGATTTCGGTCGTGTCAACGGCAACCTTGCCTTGTCCCGTGCCATCGGTGACTTCGAATTCAAAAAGAGCCCCGAGCTTTCCCCCGAACAGCAGATCGTCACCGCATACCCCGATGTGACGGTTCATGAGCTGACAAACGATGATGAGTTCCTTGTGATTGCTTGTGACGGTATGTCCTTACACTACCAACTACTGAAGACCAACTGACAATTACAGGTATCTGGGATTGCCAGTCCTCTCAGGCCGTTGTGGAATTCGTTCGCCGAGGCATTGCCGCCAAGCAGCCTCTTGCCCGGATCTGTGAAAACATGATGGACAACTGCCTGGCCTCCAACAGTGAAACCGGTGGTGTTGGATGTGATAATATGACCATGACCGTCATTGGTCTGCTCCACGGCAAGACCAAGGAGGAATGGTACAACCAGATCGCAGAGCGGGTCGCGAACGGGGACGGTCCTTGTGCTCCGCCCGAGTACGGCAAGTCTCCCGAGGAAACCGAAGGCAATATCACTTCGTGCTGACGGCCAGTTGTGCAGCCGAGTTCCGCGGCCCTGGGATCCGGAACCAGTTCGAGGAAACCCCGGATGAATATGACGTGGAGATGGAGCGGTCCCGTGGCTTCAGTGTGCGCTCCGGCCGCATCATCCTCTTGGGCGATGGCACCGAGGTGATCCCGGACCAGAATGAAGAGCTTTTTGACCAGACGGAAGAAGACCAGGACCTTACCAACCAGGTGCAGCACGAACCAAGCACCCGGAATGACCGCGAGGCTACCCCGGGCCCCCAGGGGAAACAGGAGGGGACTGCTCAAATATCCGAGTCTCCGGCCTCCACTGACGCTGAAAAGGACAAGTCCGCATCTTCCTGAATGGTATCGGTTCTGGTGTTGTTCCTTTCTTTTCTGTTCTTCCTTCTTTTCCTTTTTGGTTTCTGTTTGCCAACGACCCGTTCCCCTGATTCTACGATCATTTCACGATCTATGCCCTATGTTCTCTTTCTTTTTGCGCTTAGTTATGTCCGGGCTCTGGTTCCGAGCCTGATTCTACCTTCCTCCCTAACTGTTCAACTGTTCCAGAATTGCCAAAGTGAGGAGCATTACGGGAGGCCATCATGTGCCATGTGGAATGAATGCGATGTGAGAAGGGGTGAGAGAGGGACAGACCGACCCTCATGAACACGTTTGTTTCTTTATGCCATCACCACACGAGATACCGCAGAAAATGCCCGCTATTGAGGAGCCTTTTACTTCATCCGTTTCACCCTAAACCTTTATACCTCGGTCTGGTGTCAAGAGGCTTGGTAGATTGAGCGTTCAGGTTGTTCAAGATCAAGACAAGATTCAGCCATATCCGACGTATTTGATATACGGTACCCCTGGTCCACAAAGTGAGACTAGATCAGACCACAGACTAATATCTACTTCGTATACTCCGTATACGGCCCCATATAAGTTAGTTCGTATACATAAACGGCATGACCACACGTGGTCATCTTGGCAAAACGCCAAGGCTCAACAGCGTCACGTAATAAATCAGGGTGACAGCGGAATTGCAGCCCCCACTCTCTTCCCCAAACAGAAAATTACCCCCTAAAACCGGGTCGTCATTCAGGGTCTCTTCCCCTGGTCCCCTCTTCCTCTTTTCCCGCCTCTATCAATCACTCCAAAATGTCATCAACATCCCCAGTCGGCAAGCGCAAGCGCAGCGCCTCGCATCTCCCGACCCCAGGCCCCAAGCCAACAGACCTCCAACCCTCTTCACGCGACGCGTCCGGCGAAGAAGGCGAAGACTCAGCCGCCTCCAATGCCAACGCCAATGCCCCCAAAACCAAGAAGCAAGGCGTGAGCGAGACGGTGCCTCCCTCCAAACGCGCCCGCAAGGCCTCCGGCGATGCATCGCACTCCGCCCCGAACGGTACCGGCCAAGAAGACCCCGGCGAGCCATCCGAGACAACGGTTGCCAGTAGCGATATCGAGGGAACACATGCCCGCTCGGCGCGGCCGGGCTTACATATCGATTTGCCGGAGGAGGAAAAGGTCGAGGCACAGATGGCGCCGCCCGTGTTCGGATTGCAGGATCCTGTTGGGTATCACACTAATCCGCCGCCGACGGGTCGGGCGGTGCGGGTTTATGCGGATGGTGTTTTCGATTTGTTCCATCTTGGGTATGTTTCACCGGACCATTGAGATGGGGAAGGGCTTTTTTACTCGGATGAGGATATTGGATGCGTGCTGACAACTTGCTTATAGTCACATGAGACAGCTGGAGCAGGCTAAGAAGGCTTTCCCTGATACGTATCTGATTGTTGGTGTTACTGGCGATGAAGAGACACATCTGCGGAAGGGATTGACGGTTCTTAGTGGTGCCGAGCGCGCTGAGACTATTCGTCACTGCAAGTGGGTGGACGAGGTTATTCCCTGCTGTCCGTGGGTTGTTACTCCGGAGTTCTTGGCAGAGCACAAGATTGACTATGTTGCTCACGACGATCTGCCTTACGGGGCTGCTGAGGGTGATGACATCTATGCTCCTATCAAGGAGCAGGGCAAGTTCCTGGTGACGCAACGGACGGAGGGTGTCAGTACCACTGGTATCATCACAAGGTCAGTTAATTGATGTCGGCGATGAAGTGCAATGCTAACATCATAACAGAGTTGTCCGCGACTACGACCAGTACATCTCACGGCAATTCAAGCGCGGAGCCTCGCGCCAAGAATTGAACGTCTCTTGGCTAAAGAAGAACGAGCTTGAAATCAAGCGTCACGTCGTCGAACTCCGCGACAACATTCGCAACAACTGGACCATGACCGGTCAAGAACTCGGCCGGGAACTGCGCCAGATTTGGCAGAACAGCCGGCCCGGCAGCCCCGCCCCTAGCACCCGCAACAGCATGGACTGGACTGGCAACCGTGGACCCCTCGCCAGCCCTACCGGCGGCAGCAAGTCACACTTGTCGCGGGTCGGCGAAGTGCCCGCCCGGCCTGACAGCCCCATGGGCTCTCGCCGGAACGAGGATTTTGCTACCGGTTACAGCCTGGGTTTGATTGGAGGTGTGCGCGCTTGGATGGCACGCAGCCGGCAGTCACTGCATGAGCCTCCTAGTGGATTGAACTCGCCCACAGATGAGGAGGCTGAGTCTGAGCATGCCAATGGCTACGAGGAGGAGGTGCGTGGACGCACTGGTCACGTCTCCACTCAGTAGAGTACAACTCCATCCCATCTTGACTTCACTCTCCACCCTTTGCATTAGATATCTAGCAGATATCTTACTCATTTTGCATTCGGCTCGTGTCTTATACTTTACAAATTGTGCCGTAACTGGCGGTTTTTCCTATGTGTGGCGCATGGCGTCTCCTGCTGCCAGGGCTGTAATAGCCACTGACTGTTGTGTGCAACATTCCAAGTGCTGTTCTGTCCTGTTGATTTACCTGTGTTTACTTGATGTGATCTGCCTGAGAGGTACTCTTTGGCTCTTTCGGCAACTCGCTCCCCTAATACTCTTCCAATGAAATGTTTCGTTTCTCTTTTGTTTCGGCTGGTCTTGTCATTGGCTCGGTTTGTGGTCTGTATCAATGTGCCATTTGTTCTATGTTCATAAAAGCTGGAGGTACACGTCTGTTACAGGAAATGGTCTGGACATAGATTAGTATTGGGATTGGCACATGTTCCGAGTGTTTACTCGGTTAATTGAATGCAACATACGTGTTGTTCAAATGATAGAACTCCATAGATGCTGATCTAGATACTGTATAGCTGTATAAACAATAAACAGGGGTATAAAACAACCTAATCAGCCGTAATAGCCAATCTCACCCTCCTCCCCATCATCCCCTTCTTACAAGCCTTCTCCCTCTCCCGGGGCAAACACAAAACCCGCTTCAACTCCTCCCTAAGAAGGCCAACATCTCTAACCAACCTCCGCTCAACAACACCCCTAGAAGAAGCATCACACCGAGCCGAAACAGCCAGATCAAACTCCCGCAACCCACGCACCTTGAGCAAAGGTCTAACCCACGCCTCAGCAATCCCAAACGGAATCCGCTGCCCATATCCAAGTCCGTGTCCATGTCCATTCCCATTCCCATTCCCATTCCCATTCCCATTCCCACCACCATCCCCACGTCCAATATCAACCCCAACATCCCTAGCAGAAACAAGCCCCAAATCCAACGCAAGGCCCAACCCTTTTAATCCCCTCAATGAAGCAACAACCCCCAAAACCTACTCCAAAGCTCATCACTATGCGTATGAGCATAAATACTCCCCTTATGATCCAAGCCCGCCATAGGCGTCCAGATAGGCATCCACTGGACATTCAGCGTGGAGATGGCATTGCGGGCAGTTGGCGAGAGGGAGTTCGCGAATGCGATAAAGGTGTAGAGATCGTCTACATCGAAGATTGTGTTTTTGTACAGGATTGTTTCGGCTTCTTGGTAGATTTTTCGACAGGTGCGCAGGAGAGTTGGGGTTAGGGTTGTTAGGGTTTGGGGGAGGTGTGGGTGGGTGTGTGGGTAGAGGAGGCGGGTTTTCTGGGGGTTTGTCGGTGGTGAGGTTGGGAGGGAGGGTGTGTGGCGCCAGTGGGCTGGGGTTGTTGGGCAACAGGAGCGGGTTTGGAGGGTTTTGGTCTGATGTTGGACTGGAGTAGATGTAGTTGTAGTCTTGTTGGATAAGGAACACCTCACATGCCGAATCTTCCCCTTAATCTGGACAAGATGGACAGTTTGTGGATTGCTTTCTGGTGCATCTGAGTCTGTGAGGACATACGACCAGATCATGAGTCTGATTTCGGCCGGGAGACGGAGGAGTGGCGATTCTTGGTTGGTTTGTTTGGCCCAGGGGTCAATTGGAGCTGGGATTTCTTTTATGTTTATGTCTTCTGGAGAGCAGATTGCTCGTGTGTGGATTAGGTCGCGGACTGTGTCGCGCCATCTGTGGCCTGTTGGATAGTAGTGCCAGATTGAGTAGGGGTCGCGGAGGACCCAGGTGTCGAAATGGCGCATTGAAGGGTAATTGAATGAATGTATGAATGTACGAATGATTGAATGGATTTAATTAAATGTAGAGGTGTGGATGTGAGGTGGAGGTATAAGAGGTCTAAAGAAGGTGACTAGAGAACGTTGGGAGAGAATAGAGTATGCAGATATGGGGAAAATATGGGGAATGGGCTTTTATGATCCGCTATAGTAGACGACCGTATGGAGACACTTGAAGTCTCAACGGGAGTTCCCGGGGTGACATGTAACCCTATGACGGAGTTTGATGCATTCGTCTTTTTGGATTGGCTTATTGCTGGAGCAGAGTACTCCGTGTCTCTACTAACTTGTATACTGTATGTCTGTGCTATATCTGCAAGCCTCAAACTCAATGCACTTCCTCCTGCGCCTCCCTCTCAGTGGCGTCTTTGTACCCCTCAACATCCCGATATTCCTCATTCCCACCCCGACTCCCATCCCGAGTCTGCGTCTGTGCCTGTGTCTGTGTCTGCTTCCCTCCCTCAACAGCAACATAAATCGCACAAATCAAAATCAACCCCGATCCAATCCAACTAACCCCAGACAGCGTAACCCCCCAAACAACCTTATCATAGAACACCGCAAACAGCATCTGCATATAAACCATCGACGTAGCCTTAGACCCCTGACCAACAACCTTTCCTCCAGAAACCGAAGCCGGAGGAACATACGACAAACCCGCCGTCAACAAGAACTGCAGCAAGAACCCGCAAACCCCCAATCCGGTCAACAAGGACCACTCAACCACAGTACTCGGCAATCGAAACGGCACAGCCGGCACAAACGCCATAGCCAAGAACGAAATAACAGTAGTAACCGTCGAAAAATACGTCACAGAGACAAGCGGATGCGCACGCTTCCCAATCATCCGAATAGAAGTATAAGCTCCCGCAGCCCCAATAACACCGACAAACGCAACAACCGTCGCCAGAATATGATGATAAGCATCAGCATCATCAGGCGTCTCCTCCCCACCCCCATTCGAAGCAGAAAGACCCATAGCCCAAACCGACACAGCAGTAGTCACCGAATCAACCTTCTCCCGCTTCCCAAAAGGCCTAGCAATAAGCACAACCCCGCCCAGCGAAACAAGCGCCGCAAACTGCTGCCGACGCGAGAATGTCTCGCCGGGGATAAGCAATGAACAAGCGTAGCAGGTCATAATTGGCGCGAGGAAAGTGATCACCGTGGCTTCGGAGAGGGGCAGGTACTGGACTGAATAGTAGAGTCCGTAGACGCCCATGAAGCCGCTTGCTGCGCGGAGGAGGAGGAGGGGCCGTACGGGCCGTGTTCCTATTGGGTTTGGGACTGAGGCGTAGTACATGTAGATGTAGCTTGCTAGGGCTGTTATTGACATTCTGGCGAAGAGGACCTATTCATTGGTTAACTTAGGACATACAAACATCCATGTTTGTATTGTATTTGGGGAAGGTATATACCTGGAATGGGTGCATAGCACTATGAATCTCCAAAATCTGCGTCATGACATTCATCGAAGCGCCAAACATCTGCGCTAGTAATACGAGGGCCATGCCTTTATTTCGGAGCCAGAGGATCTGCCATGCATGGCGGGGTCGGTCTGCTGCAGCTTGAGTTTCGTCGTCATCGTCATATTCATCCTCAATAGGACGGGGTTCGGATTGTGCGAGTGCTTGGTTTTCGAGGTCGCTTTGGCTTTCACTGCTGCTTTGGCAGTTGTATCCATTTTGTTCATTTTCATTTTCATACTCATATTCTGGATGGTCTGAATATCTTTTATTTGTCGATTTGGAAGATTCGGTCGGCAGGGGTGCATCTGGATGGTCTTGATATTGATCTTCATCCTTGTATTGTTGGTTGATAGGATCTCTCATCCTGGACTCGGTATTGGAGCCTGTTGGTTCCTGACCCTGGGCCTGTGGGGTCTTTGGGGTCCGGGGCATGGCTCTGCTGGTATTTCGTGTGTCCCTTGTCTTTATTATGCACTTGATACTTGTGAGGTGATACCTCTACTCCGTAGCTGAGGAATATACAGAATCAGGGAGTGAGATTGTCTTGGGGAAATGTGACTACAGAGATTTTCACGCATGACAGAGTGGAGCCTCGCACTTCCAACGTTAGACCGCTTCGACTCATAGATCCAAGCAACATAATATAGAGGTTTCGTGTTTGATTATATCTAGGCTTTATATTTCTTTCTCTTCTAATCCTACTTGTGGTATCTAACATTAGACTAAGGGATTTACCAACTGGTCTACCTCGGTTCGCATCCAGGCAGAACTGCGATATGCATACTCCGCTTGCGGAGATCCAAATCGGGATATGTAAACTGTCATTGCTATCCATATGGATCAGATTATACAAAAGTAAAAGTATCACCACCCTTCTCACGCAACATATTCCCAACACGCGAAGTACCAACAACCCTCTCAACCTTGAGCGCATCCCACTTAGAAAACAGCGCACGCACACCCCCCTCAGCAGCCTCAATCAACTCCGCCGGATCAAGACCCAAGAACCCAACAATCTCACTATAAAACAACGCATTATCCGGTAATCCGTACATAATAACCCTCTTCACGCCGCGAACCTGATACCGTCGGAAATGATGCGCGCGCTCGGTGTACAGCAGCACAGAGTGTCTGCCGGACAAGAAATGACTGCGAGCACGGTTCGCCTCCTTGGACTCGGTGTACTCGGAAACAGCGCCGAAGGAGATATTGGTTGTCTGGGCTGAGGTGGCAAAGTGGTTGCGCACGCGCACGAAATCCAGATACGAGGGGATGAAGATGAGGGTTCCGGCGCCGCCTTTGCCGCGGCCGTGGGTGATGTTCTTGACCAGGCTGGACAGGATGGTCGTTGTGAAGTGCTTGAAGCGGGCGTCTGGGTCTTTTTGCGGGGAGATGCTGTCGATGCGGGTGAAGGTTTGTTTGACGGAGACGGGGAGGGGGAGCTCAGTGATAGCGCCGGCGTAGGTTTTCGTTGCTTTGATGCGACCTGTCGCGTTTTGCATGTGTGTTGAGAAGAGCGAGTTGATTTCTGGCGTGATGAAGCCTGACAAGACGATTGTCTGTCGGATATGTTTGGCTTGGTTGTCTAGGTACCAGTTGCGGACACGGCCGAAGTCGCAACCGTGCGCTTCCTTTGGTTGCAGGTTTAGGTGCTGGAAGATGTAGTCGACGTGGTCCCAGTTTTGCATGAGGAGAGCGTCAGCATGGTCGACGATCACGACTTCGATTGAGGAGAGGAAGTCGTGGTCACGCTTTTTGGCGTCGGCTTGGTCCATGATGGTTCGGAGACCGAGGGGACTGGCGAGGATGATGTCCGAGCTGTAGAATTGCGCAAAGTACTTGACAGTCTTGCGAGTGAACTTGAGACCCAGGCGGAACATGTCGTCGTCGTTTCCGCCGAATAGTTCGCGGAAATCTTCAGTTTTGTGTTCCCATGCAGCATCCTCGGGTCCGGAGAAGCTGTCCGTGAAGCGCTTCTTGTTTTCTTGTTGCTCGGGCTGGTAGAATCGGGTAATGGCATCGAGGACCTTCACGCAGGCCTGCCTGGTTGGTAGAATGTATAGCACCTTGGGGCGGGTGAATCCCTGGTCACGACACTCGATATCGGTATCTGGATCCTTGGAAAGACGGGCGTTGTTCTTCAAGACGGTGTCTCGAGTCTTGAGCAGGTGGTTTACAGCGTGCAAGGCGAGGATATCGCGCATCTCACCCGAGTTTGCGGTAGTTCGGGCTCCGTAGAGGACATCCTGGTAGTCGAAGATATAGGGCGCAAGGTTCTGGGCTTCGCCGTTGATTTTGGGCAGGAGTTCGGCCGCGCGAGGCTTCAATTTGTTTTTGAGCTGCGAGGCGTTAGTCATTGTCAACATATAGAAGCGCATTGCATACCTTCATGTTGATTGTGCTCTTCATTCCCGGCAGCAATGCCGCACCTGCTCCTGTGTCTGGGGTGGTCTGGACCAGTCGCAAGCCATCCACCTCTTTTTTGGCCGATGCCCATTTTTTCGATGTAATATTCTCGACCCTCTTGGTTATATCGACACTATCGACAAGACTGAAATGCTTTTCAAATGCACCGGTAGGGTCGTCGTCCTCATCGACTTCCTCTTCTTCGTCGTCGGAAGGGGCCTGAGCTTCCAGCTCATCGTTACCCTGCTCTGGTTCCGACTCTGCCATTTGAATCTCCTCATTGGAGTCGATAGCAGTCTTACGCTTCTTCCGGGCTGGTCCTTGCGAGTCGTTCTCGGTGTGGAGCAGCTGGAGCAGCTCGTTGTATGGGCGATCGGTGCTTTCCTCTTCTTCGTCGCTGCTCGATGAACCCTCATCCTGGTCCATAAGAGTATCATCTACCTCCTCTTGCGATTGTTCACTGGCATCATCTTCTCCAGAAGAGTCGTCCGATCTGCAGAGTCATGTCAGTAGCTATACCCCAGTATCGACTTCGGGCGACTCACTCAGACTCATTCAGTCGAGATGTAGCGAAAGAACGGCCACCACGACCACGACCACGACCACCACGGCCGCGGCCACGGCCTCGTCCCTGTCCTCGACCTCTAAAAGAACCGCGTGCAGGCATTGTTACTGTGTGAGTTCAAACGTTCAGTTGTCGAAGTAGAGAATTTGCTTATCTCTTATCTTAGCGCGAAAATTCCCACACACAAAGAATCGGAACATCCACGACTCCACTCAAGGAAAAATTGAACCTCCGGAAGGCTTGCTGAGTTTGGCGTTTGGATTGAACCTCATCATTCATATCAATCATGGACTCCTTTTTGCACCTTGCTCGCCCTCTGGGTCCCGTCAGCGTGGGGACTGCTCCCACTACTGCCCCTCTCAACGTGGTCATCCAGCCCCAGGTAAGTGGGATCTAATCGCCGAGGGGTACAAAGCTCACCCTTTCAGGCCATCTTCTCCGTCCTCGACCACTCGCTGCGCCGTAATGCCGACCAGGAACGCGTCATCGGTACACTGCTAGGAACACGCTCTGAGGATGGAAGTGAAGTCGAGGTCCGATCCGCCTTCGCTGTGGGCCACTCCGAGGCCGAGGACCAGGTCGAGGTCGATATGGAATACCACAAGCAGATGCTCGCCCTGCACCTGAAGGCCAACCCGCGCGAGGTCCTTGTTGGCTGGTACGCCACTGCTTCCGAACTCAACACTTTCTCCGCCTTGATCCAGAACTTCTACAGCGGCCAGGGTGACGGTACCTGGCCTCACCCCGCTGTCCACCTGACTGTCTCAACTCAGCCCGGCAAGGACCTCGAGACCCGTGCTTACATTTCCGCCCCCGTCGGTGTCACCGCTGAGCGCGCTGCCGACAGTGCCGCCTTCATCCCCGTCCCCTACGAGCTCCGCTACGGCGAGGCTGATAAGAGTGGTCTCGAGTCGATTGCCAACGCCAAGGACGCCGAGGAGCGTTCTGCCACCATCACCTCCGATATTGAGTCTCTCGAGCTCGCCGTTGAGGAGGTTCTCTCCATGATTGACCGTGTCTCGCGGTACGTCGAGTCCGTTATTGACGAGGAGACCCCCGCTTCGACAGCAATGGGTCAGTTCCTGCTCAACGCTCTCGCTCTCGCCCCCAAGGTCGAGCCCGCCGACATTGAGCGTGACTTGTATGTATCCTACCCCCACTTTAATGATCCATAACTAACACCGCACAGCAACAACCACATCCAGGACGTCTTGGTGGTCTCCTACCTCGCCAACACCGTTCGCACACAGATGGAGCTGTCCACCCGTCTAGCAACCGCCCAGCTGACTCTGGGTGGTGGTGGTGAGGAGCTGCCACCGGAGAGGGCAAAGGCAACCAGCGTGGGAAGGGCAACCAAAACCGCCGTCAGGACCGCGAGGAAGCCCGCGCATAAGGAATTAAGCGAAATTGATGCATAATGTGACCAATTGCGGGAGGAAACCGTACCATCCAATCCAAGTGAACGTTATTAATACTACGTTCTCTGTCTCTTCTACCCTCCTCCCTTTTCTACCTCTTTTTGGGTCTTGTTTCTTTGTTACTATCCCACTTCTCTTCCTCTTGTTTCCTTTTTTCCGCTCCGCTTTTCTTTTTCCCCTCCCCGCAAGCTTCTACGGGGCACAGGACTACGACCCAGTCATGTTCCCCCTTCATGGCTTCCAGATTCGATTTGCCCGTCTAGATGATCAGGCATATTCGGTCTTAAAACACCAGTGGTGGGATTGATCCTCGTTTTGGGCTGAGGTCAACCTACTTGAAACATCAATGTATTGGTATATGTGTTGGTGGCTGGTGTGCGCGTGTGGAGAGTGCTGATCTCCTCGGGGTCGACCCGGTTTTTATGAAGTCGCATCTATCTGGGCGCGGCGTTTTCAGTTACGATGAAATGGACATAAAAGTTCTAGAGATTGCCTCTTGGATTGGCTTGTGCGAACGTATTGTACGGTGCTGTGTAGTGGGCTTGCTGTGTAGAACGCGATGGCATGTTTTCAGCAAAGCTCTTCAATCAAAGATGAGCTGAGTTTACTAACTGTAACACAGCCAAACACGAAGACTGACACGTTTTGAATAGCGTCATCGTGGCCTGTAACTCTTTCTGCCACTGCTATGGTCTGTCCCTGGGTAGTCGCTGCCCTATCTCTTGGCCGGCTCCTACTCGTCCCTCTCCTCCATCTTCCGGGTCTTACAGCGCACTGAGCAATCATGTTCGTTCGGAACAGTAAGTTCTGTGGATGTCTCGTCAGACGCACTTCACACGAACTCTTCTTTCCGGTTCTATTTGCTGTTTCCCGTTTGTTCATTTCTGTCATGGTCTTCTGCTAATCAAGGCTCTTATTCCAAATAGCAACTTCTTATCGTCATAGCTTCAGTCTCCTCAGCCCTCAGCCGCCATGGACTTGACTGTGCACATGCCCACTTTTTCCAACCCATTCTACACGAGCCTTTTCAGTTGGCATGTAAGTGCGTTTCGATAGCCCTACGTGTATAGTATAGCACAAGAAAGAAAGCTAACAGCTTTTGTAGGATAGCACAACTATCGCTAGGTTTATCTACCAATGCAAATCGCGAACACCTGTTGTCGGACTGTTTTCCCTAATGCCACGATGGTGGAGGCCAAGCTGCAGTATCTCGAGTCTGTAAACTTTTCATGGCATTGCCATGGGATGCCTCACGCCTTGTTTGCAGCCCTGTTTCTTAAGGACTAAAGTCCTCGCCCCTTCACATACCGACTTTATCATCCTTTTTCTGGTCTATCAGATTATGGCGCTTCCTTTGAGTATCATCATAGTCAAATAGATTATGCTCCTCATCCTCTGGATGCCTCTTAATGATGATCTCGCTGTCACTAAGGATATTTCCATCAATTACCATCAGATTGTGTTTTATCAGCATGAATATGAAACAAGCTACTATATATATTTTATATTCATCTCCGGGAAGGGAGTACACGAATGTGTACCATTACCAAGCCAGGTAACGTTAATTTTCACGGGTTACTCTCAGATCTGGTCCTCAATATATATCTCCATTCCAAGTACAAGCATCCAACAAAGTATACTTATCAACTAATACATAACAACTCCCCCATCAACCTTAAGCGCACCGCCAGTCATAAACTGCGCATCAGAACTCCCCAAAAATGCAACTAACGCCGCAACATCAGCTACTTCAGCCCACCGACCAAGAGGAACCGAAGCAAGCATACTCTCCATCTTCTCGGGTGGCCAAGAAGCAAGGAACATGGGCGTATTGACTCCAGATGGGTGCACCGTATTCACGCGAATATTGAATTGCCCTAGTTCTGCTGCTGCAGAGAGACATAGACCACGTAGTGCAAACTTCGACATTGAGTATACCGATAAACCAGGTGTAGCACGGAGACCGGCGATTGAAGATACGAGGATAATACTCCCCCCAGATCCGGTTTGTTTCATGGCGTTTCCACAGTGCTTGACACCTAGGAAAGCTTTATATAGTCGAGCATCAATCCAAGATTCCTATAATTTCTGATACTTAGGTGGGGAAGACCTACCAGACCGAGAATTAACCCGCATAACCTTATCATACTGTTCAACTTCCGTTTCCAAAATACTCGTCGAGGAATACGAAATCCCAGCACAGAGAACAGCAATATTCAACCGTCCAAACCTAGAAACTGTTTTTGTAACCGAGTTCAGCACATCCTCTTCGACAGTAACATCAGCTTGTACTGTAAAAATGGCATCATCCGCCATGAACTGATCCGTATACATTGGCGATTCTTTGAAGTCATCAATAAGCTTCTGCTTCGATTGAGCAAGCTTTTCGGCATTGATATCAACCAAAACAACACTGGCGCCCTCTTGTAAGAGCCGATTTGCTGTTTCGAGGCCGATGTTTCCGGCAGCGCCGGTTATCAGGGCGACGAGGCCTTTGAGGCGGTTTGGGATTGGGATTTGGGGTTTGTGCTCGGGCATGATGTAGTTGTAGTTGTAGTTTAAGTTGTAGAGAGGATATGGTGAAAGGTGGCTGGAGTAAGCCTTTCCGTTATTTTATGAGAGTCTTGGTCGTCACTTCGGCCGAGAACCCCACGCTCATCGTGATCCTCTGTGAAACGTATTGGCTTGCTATATATGTTTAGCCGGGTTGTGTATACATAGGATTGTGTGGCCATAAAAGCTGGGTAATCATTTTACCACTGGTAGCGGAGGCCAGCCTAGCTTAGACAGGGTCCAAGGCGTGTGGGACGGAGGGACTCCGAGAACTCAGGGCTGTTGTTGCTTATAAGCATAACAGGGATATTTCATTCAATTGTAGGATTTGTCTTTTCTTTCTTTTATGATGATATTATGCTACATAGATATACACTACAGACCGAGATCTAGAAACGACGTTTGAAAATAGGTCAAAGATAGGAATACAATATAGACCTGATGATCATATACTTGGCCATTTACCTCCACGGTTAGTATAATATTGTTATTCATAAGATGATCTAGAAGCTCTTAAAGAACCAATGTGGAGATCAGTTCGAACAGTATAAATCGAAGTACCCCTAGAGATAGAGAAGAGAACTGTGAAGATGAAACTGTGAACCTCAAATCAGCTTTTGCCTCATGTAGCACAATGGTTCTGCGTTTATCATGTGATCTGGTTTCCTGGTCTAGCGGTTATGATTTTCCGTTAACAATTGCTTCAAGCAAGTGTTCCGGAAAGGTTCTGGGTTCGATTCCCAGGGAAACCATTTTTTGGTGTTTAGTTTTTGGTATCTGAGAAAATAAACTTTGTATACCTCATGCTGTATCGTTTTCTTGTAGACATAATGCTTTTGCATTGGTTTGGTCGACATTGGCAGTATCTCACAGCTACAATTCAAAGCAGAGAAGTAAAAGTACACGGCACTCGGCCAAACATTTCATTGCGAATTGGTATCTTGAATTCTCCGCATTAAGTAAATCCCATGTTCCTATTCATCCATATGTCCAGACCATAGCCCCATGCAGAGCAGAAAAAAAGACCCGCCAACGCCGATAATCATGATATTTGCGTCCGAAAGCGAACCACAGAAAGGAAATCGAACGCCATCCATAACCCAATGCCGAAAGAAAAATGGCAAGACAATAAACCACTAGACGGAAACTAGTTGATAGTCTTGCGCTTCTTCGAAACCGACTCTTCAGTAGCATCTGAACTACGACGAGGCCCAGCACCACGCTTTCCCTTGCCCTTGCCCTTCTTCAGAGCACCGGCGGTAGCAGCAGCCTCAGCAGCCTCGGGATCTTCACCAGCAGCTGCTGCGGCAGCGGCAGCGGCAGCACCCTTCTTGCCGGCTTCTTTGGCAACCTGGTCATCATTCTGGTCGAACGCTTTACGCGCTTCCTTTAGTTCACGCTCCATGCGCAGCAGTTCCTGGACACGACCGAGCTTGTTGGGGTCGCGACGCAGGGCGAAGCGGAAGTCTTCGACTTTGATCTTCTGGCGACGGGCGTGGTGGGCGACTTGGGCGGCGCCGTGGCAGACTTCGAGCACGAAGTCGGTGACGATTTCGTCGAGGACGCGGACGGTTTCTGGGAGGGGTTCGCTGGAGAAGGATGGGTGGGGGCTTGGATCTCCGTATGCGAGGAGAAGGAGACGGACTAGATTTGAAGTTAGTTATCGGCTTGCGGCAATGGGTTTGTTGCGCAGAACGTACGCTCTGCAGGAAAGTTCATCTGGCCCTTGTGGCGGGCGACGCGAGCACGAGGTTCAGCCATGGCGGATTTGGTGGGCTTCTTGGGGCCCTTTGGTATTATATGAGAGGGTTTATCGGGAGCTTTGTCGGGAGGTTCTTCGGAAGTCGGACTCTTGGGTGTCCACTGGGGTTGATAATCGGCGCGGATTAGAGCTGTGTCTTGCTCGTTGAACGGGATCTTAAGCCAGGAGGGTGTGGATTTATGTGGCACATGACCCGACGCAGGTTTGCCTGGCGAATTGCAAGTCGAGGGAGTCGAGCGGGGATTAGAAGCAGCTTCATTTGAAGCATTTGGCAGCGAAAAGGATACCCGCTTCTTGCGGGCCGTGCGTTTGGCGGGCATGGTTGGCAGAATCGGCTGGTTCGCGACCTGGCCTGGGGATCTACCTCACTTCCTTGACTTGCAGCTCTCCAAGGCCCACGTTGCGGGCGAGGATTCGAAACCTATTTCAAAATGGTGAGCTTTTGCTGCTCTGTGGTTGCCGGCAAAAGCAAGTGAATGTTGTCATGGGACTCATTCAACTCCTGCTGTTGCATACTGGCCACGATAAGGATCACAATGCTAACATGACAATGAACTTACCTAGACGGCCCTTTTCAACTTTCAGTCGCTGCTACTGGTGATTCTTCTCATCATTTGCACAAGCAGTTATGCGCACTCGATTATGCCGGGAATTATGGACCGGAATCAGAATGGGTAGGTGGTCACTTGGCCCGACGGTAGCGACGAGAGATGCTGACGCTGACTTGCTAGAATCTTTGGGATATTCTGGAAGTGTGCTCGTGTTGGAGAACGACTGAGCCCCTACGTTAGCATTTGCTGCGTTCTGATGGCAGTAAGTCGACAGCTCGAGATCTACGAGGATTCCAAATGGGTACTAATTGACATTTTACTGAATAGGTTTCCATCTTCTTCGGTGGTTAAATCGGTTTAATTCGCTTTCTGATAGCGGATAACCTGAATACCCTCGAGCATTCGCCCTACTCGCCAACGCCTAAGTGAGGGCCAAAGCGGGTTCATTTTGAACAATTACTGATGGGACTGGATGCAACGAGTATCCGGGCAAACACAAATTCATGATGATGCAATGTATAGTACATGATATCCAAATTTACAAAAAGTTTAAAATACTTCTTCAAACACCATCCGAAATGCACCCATGGCTAAACCCACCGAGGCCAACAAGTAAAAGGAACAAAAGGGTATTCAATATCACAGCTTAGGCTTCAACTTCTCCAAGCCATGATCAATCAGCTGATCACGCTCTTCCGTGCCAGCGTGAATATCAGAAGTAGAGTCCGGCACAGTAAGCGGAGGAGTAGGCTGAAGACCCTTCTGAACATGCTGATCGTCCAACTCCTCCATAGAAACCCAGAGCCGCTCGGGGTCACGCAGATAGCGTAGACTCTTCATCGTGTAAGGGTCAATCGGGAAACCCTGCTGCTCCATCATCTTGATCGCAGCAGCGGTCTCGGGAATCTTCTGCGCATTCGCATACCCGTTGATGATGGTATTCCAAGTGACCTCGTTATACCTGACGTTATGCTTGGCCATCATTTGCTTGACCTTTTCTGCTGCATCTGGGCGGTTGTGGTAGTTGAAGGCACTGAGGAGGATCGTCCAGGTTCGGGGGTTGGCTGGACAGGGTGGAGAGGTCTGCCATCTGTGGTCTCCTTTGGGATAGAGGATGAGTCGAGCATGTCCTCCACGAGACGAACACAGCCCCGCAGTCCACGGTCGGCTCTGCGGAAGGCAATGAGGAACTCGTTGTAGACGTGATCAGTCTCGACTAGAGGGGCGATGGATGGGTGGCCCTGCTGCGCGAGGGTGCGGAACTGTTCGTACATGCGATGCGCATGGTTTTGCCGGTTTTTGCAGCGGAAGAACGTCGAAATCATTAGGAACAAGGATACTGGGGAGGGTGGGCCTCTGATTCCTTGGGTTGGTGGTTGGGTGTATTGGGGAGGGATCATGTGAAGTTCTTTGAGGGGAGTGATGTCGTGGAGTCTGTTGTACATTTCAAGCATAGAGTAGAAGACCTCCGAGGGGTCTGTATTAGGGTCGATGTGCTTGGCGGTAAAAGTGTAGTGGGCATGGAAGATTTTGCTGAAGATGTATGGGTTCTTTCGTAGTTCCTCTTGCATCTCAACCTCCTGGACCAACTCGTCGACACGACCCCGGTCACCTCGAGAGACTGCGTCCGTGAGGAGAGTCAAGTAGGTATAGGAGTCGAAATCATGGCCGTGATTCCTCATGAACTGAAGCATATCAGACCCCAGCTGAGGATCACCGGTTTTGTAAGCGTTAGCGAGCACAACGTTCATCATGTCTCGTCCAGGGTTGATGCCCATCTTGAGTAGTTGGGGAAGAATTCGGAAATTGCGTCCACCATCTTTATCCTCCACGGTGTCAAGAGTTAAGAGTTTGCAGCAGTGTCGTGAAACACCTTCGGAGTTCATGCCAAATTCAGGATCTTTAATTTTGGGGAGGAAATCCAGGGCTTCCAAGGCCCGTTGTGCGTCCTTGAGTTCCGTAAAACGGTTCACAAAGCAAAGCGCTGTTTCAGCTGTCATGAAGATGCCCCTCTCCTTCACAATCCGCATAGCATCGGAGACGCCGTCTGCGCTCGCTCGGCGAATAAAGAGCCGGAATCCTTTGTGAGGCGTTTGTAAGATGGGCCACTCCTTTGGGTTCAGGCAAGTCTCAACAAGCGATTGATATGTGTGATCACCGCTCTGCCAATCTTCAAGCCAGTCCTCATAATAGAATCTATCCAGATACAACAGACAATCAGCGACCAGAGTAAAGTCCGGCTTTTCTTGGGTCGCGGTCGTAACAAGCAAGAACTCCAATGCTAGTTTGGGGTCGTTCTGCAACAGCCAAATGGCAAGGCGCTGCCAGGCAAATGCCTTTCGAGGCCTTGTCATAGCTCCCCACTCTTCGCGGAATTTCCCTTGGCAGTCACTGCGGACCAATTCTAGCAATGCTTCTCCCTCGCCTCGCAGTGTAGGGAGAACGGCTTTATTTATGACATCGCGGTCATATACCTTGGCCTTGTAGATCGCTTCATATGCGGGTTTCCATTGGCGAATTCCCAGCTCGCGCGTATATATGGAGTTCAGTCGCATCACAGTCATCAGATAAAGTGTTCGCTTTTTCAATGGTCTGCCCTGTTTTTGGATTGCGACGTTGATTCTCCTAGATATAGGATTCACGAGACTGGGAGCAAGACCTTGCGCATGGATAATCTTCCGTATTTCCTTCTTCGGCATGAGTGGGAGTGGTGCCACATTTCTTCGGATTTGACGGTGGTTTGATCGAGTTCTCGAGGTTGACTTCTCAGCATTGCCATATTCATCTGTTGCGAAATGACTTGACTCGGGGTATGGGCTTTCGGGATCGTGGTTGGCAAGTTGCGATATTCCGGAACTGGAAAGGTCATCGTGTGTAGTTCCAGGCTCCAAGATCGCCGAAGAACCGGAAGTCGAGGCATGCTGCACTCTATGTCCAAAATTTGGCGCCCCGGGGTCCCGATACCATCGGCCTGCGCTGCGGCATTGCGACGAAAGCAACCCGTTCAGACGGGACCGAACGAGTTGGTGCGGACACAATGACATTCAGGAGTATGTATTCGCATACATTGGGAAATCCGGAAGAGAACAGACCCAGAAGTCGCGCAGGGTGAAGAAGTCGGAGTATGGTTAAATGTTGAAAGTTGATTTCCGCCCGATTTTGCCGTGGCTGAGGTGTGGCGCACCACATCTTCTTTTATCATTCCGCTCTTCAACTTTCTCGGAGCTTGGGATTACTCTAGGTCACCCCATTCACTTTTTCTCCTGGAGCCCAAGTCCAAAACATCCCACGGCCACTTCCAAACAACATCGAAAGAATGTCGTCGAACCACGCCAATCTTGATGCGGCGTCCATCGACCGCAAAGCCCGCCTCGCCAAGCTCGCAGCCCTTAAGCGCAAGCAACCAGAACCCGAGACAGTAGATGCCGGTGCATCAGAAGAGCTTCCGGATGCCGACACAGAACCAGATGTGACAAGAACCTACTTGTCAGGCCGCAACTACGACGCCGAAGCCCGCGGCCCCAAGCTGGGATTCGAGCAGGGCCCACAAGAGGGCCAGGTGACGCTTGAGACACAGGCAGCGGAAATCGCAAAGGCCACAGCAGAGCAAGCCAAGAAAGATGCAGAAGCCGACCAACCCATTGATCTATTCAAACTGCAACCGAAGAAACCGAACTGGGACTTGAAACGGGATCTGGACGAGAAGCTTAAGATTCTCGACGTACGGACGGAAAATGCAATTGCTCGACTTGTACGACAACGGATAGAAGCTGCACAGCGCGCTGCGAAGGAACGTGGCGGGGCATCGAATGGAGAGGGCGAGGAAGTGGGTATGGAGGGCGAGACACTGGTTGAGGGCATCCATATGCGCGAGCGAGAGGAGAAGGACGACGATGAAACGATTTGAATGTGATACCCTTGGCAGGGCTGGTGCTGTCTAGCTTTTCTGCCTTTACCTGTACTTTCTATATTCTGTCCATTTTATCATTTTTATCATATTTCTATCTTGAGGCGTCCGATTAGGGCACAGGCATGCTGCCATACTGCAAATCAACATGAGGCGTTAGGAAAGGTTGCAGTTCAAACAGTTTCAATGAGCAATTCTGTTTTGTCCTTTCAATATCGTTCTTGACATCTTTTTTGTTTCGCTACCGAGGCTGATAGGTTGGAAGTCGCATGCCTGAAAATGCTAATAATACACTTGTTCACATATGCCAATGGAACATGAATTGGCGCCCCATCGACTCATTGCGCCTTAAGAATCCTAATGTACCAGAACACCATTTAAAATTGATTTACCTTCCATGGTTCATGGCTTGAGTCAAAGCCAAGCGTTTGCTGAAAGGACTCAAGCTCCGTTCACGAGGAGGCTGATCACTTCGCATTCTGGTATCTTGTCTAGGCGGTTGAGACTGGCGTGGCGGGCTTGCTCGATCCCGGTAGTAACGGTCACGGGCACCATCGGGAGTTGGAGAACGCTTTTCCTTTGGAACACGGGCCTTGTCCGCACTCTTGCTACGGCGGTCTCGGCGCGAGCTGTGTCTTCCCGCAGCACGGTGCCGCCCTCTTTCCTCGGGGCTAGACTCACGGCGTCTTCGTCGAGTATTGCGATCCTCAGTGCGTTCCCTGGAGATCGAGCGAGGTCTTTGTTCCGAAGAGTGTACCGAGCCAGCACGGCCCTCTGAAGAATCACTGTAGCGTCTTTTCCGAGACTTGGTTGGAGGTGGTGATGTGGAATCCCGACGACCGTCGTGTGCGTCACGTCTGCTCCGGCGAGGAGATGCGGAATAGGATCGGTTGGTTGATATAGTTGAAATTGAACTCATTGAGTGCGATGAGACGGATCTGGCCCGCTTCGGAGACTGAGAGTCGCGGTCTGTGGTATCTTCAAGGTCCCTCTTTCGGCCACGCTCCTGCTCTCGTTTCGCAAGTAGCTCATCAGCCACACCAACTCTATGTCTTGTTTAGTTACAGTATAGGCATGGGGTGTGCAAGATGATAGGTACTCACGTCTGCAGAAGCTCATTTGGATTTTCATTCGAGAGCTTGGGCACCAACTTGGGGTTCATAAGTTGTTGAGTCCGCGAAGGACGTGCCATATATGGCCGCTCTTGTGCTGTTGCCTTGCATTCATAACTGTAGTGCCGTGCGTTGAGGTTAGCCCAAGTCCTTCACGGCGAGAGGGGGCACATATCTCGTTTGAGGCATTTTTGACACTGTGTGTTCGCGGAGGCCTTGCTGGGGCCTCGGAGCGTCGGAGCGTTTCTATAACGGTTCATTGGAAAGTGTAGTGTGGCGGACGGAGTCTAATTTTGTAGCAAGAGATCCTTCAAGTCTCGTTAGGTGGTATAAACAAGACCACACACGGGTGTACAGTCGAAGTCAGGCGTAAAGTGGTTCGGCGCAAGTCGTTTGATCGGCGGCTGTTCACCTTTTGAAGCCCAAGGAAATTGTAGGCGCGCGGCAGGGGCGGTGGGGCGCGGCAAAATGCGCCCACGAATCTTCAGGCGTTCGAGAATAATCAGATTTCAGATTTCCAACCGCCCCTGATCGATATTGATTCTCTTTTGAGGTCTATCAATTCTCAGGTCATTCAGTTCCGCCGGCTCGGATAAGTTAGTGGTGTTTCTTGCCTTTTTCCAGGGCTGCCCGATCTGCAGTTTTTCCATCTCAGGACGAGGCCTTTATCTCCCTGAACATGAGCCAGCTTTGATATCATGTAAGGACCGTTGCCTGGAATTGAGTGTGGGGGCTTGCCCTGCTGAGTCCCATTTACTCCCCACTTATACTCTGGCTATCCTCCATGCTACTCTACACTGCTAATGCTTAATGCCCACAGCTTTCTCCATGGCGATCGCCCTCTTCCAGAGATATGTCTTTCGTTTTGGGCTTGTGTGAAACGGATTTCCCCAACAACCTACTTTCCAACCAGACGTGTTTCCGCTTCTTTCATATTTAAGGATCCGAGACGTGTTAAGTGCAGCTGCATCTTGGCTTAATCTCGGGATTTTTTTGTGGTATCTAAACAATTTCGACACGCATCCCGCGGAGCGTTGATATGGCATCCCAAAGTCCCCCTGGAGGAGATGGCCCGCTCTCTTTTGCAAAGGTATGGCTCATGAGTACTGCTGATCAAAGCGCACTAATTAGTGAATCATCGCTAATCTAAATCACCAGATTGCCGCAATGGCCGCGACCTCCAACCCCCAAATTTCCTCAGCATCTGACGAAAATAACATCTGCCAACAAGTAGACCCACCTTCTTGCGCGGAAGCGCATGACTCGGGTGTTAATTTGCCCAGTCAGCACACCCTGGATAAAACGCCGGAGGCCAACTCTATTGACCTAGCTGTCGATGACCTAGGAAGAGGCGTGCAAGATATCGGGATTACCCTAAACAAGCACCGCGCAGGCTCGGGCTCTTTCCTTGGTGGTCAGGAAAATGGGTTGCTCAAACGAGAGAACTCTTTTGATGATGATCGTACTCATCTTTCTACATCATCCACGAAAATGACTAGTTTCGACTCGAAGAGTCTTGCTTCAGTGACTACTTTTGCAATGGATGAAAAGGACTCTGTGCGCCCTGATGACAGTGCTAGCGTTCAGGCTATTGACGAAGAGGATGCACTTTCTGGTCCTGCCTCTGGCGCTCCCAATTCGTTAGCAGGCTCTGAAGCTGACAGCCGCGCGTATCGGGACCACTTCCGCGATGGCATCCCTCTACGACCACGCGGGATACTTCCCGTTTCTGGTCCTCTGTTCAATGACACTCAGTCTGGCAACGGCGCAATACCCCCTGATTCAGTCGCGAACAACTTTGTGATCTCTGCCAACCCTGACAGCATTCAGGATGGTCAAAATCTACATGGATTCCCTCTTGATCCAGACGAGAAGCTTTTGGAGGCAATGAAATCACCAAAAGACCGTCTTTTGATACTTCAACTGGAGGAGAAAATTCGGCATTTCATCAAGGATTCTAGGTAAGCAATATCCCTCTTACCCATGCAACTCTCCCTTGTGGGTTTAACTAACATCATTGTCTCAGTGAGCAATCCTTGGAGCTACCTCCATCAAACGCATTTGGGCGACTTCTTGCACACAAGCTAGGGGATTACTATCATTTGACACATTTTGTCGACAATAATGTTACATCGGTCAGGCTGCACCGAACACCGTTCTGCCGACTGTAGGTTATGTCATTTCCTTTTGCCCTGATGAATTGATTGCTGACTTGGTTAGACCCACGCCTTTGGCCATGGTGCATGCTTCCACCCACACCACGCCTCCTCCAACTGTCCCGGCAATGAAGATTATGCGCCGGAATGACGGCGATCGAACCGATGGAAGTATCGGAGGCTCTTCAGCTCCGTCGAAGGCGACTTCGGAGGCTGGTGATAGTGGTCAAGATGGAGAACGAAATGGGTCTTCATCTGGCGCTACTCCCGCCAAAGATCGAATGAATCTCACAAGAGAGGAACGAGAAGCGAAATACCACGAAGCGCGCGAGCGCATTTTCCGGGACTTCCCAGATAGCGCCAAATCAGACACAGCTAGTGGCGAATCAAATCCCAACATGTCGCGCTCCAGCTCCGTGAATGGTCGCAAAAAGAACCAGAAACAGAGACCTCATGATGACAGTTTCGAAGTTCGCTCCCAGTTCAACGCCTACTATCCAGGCATGCAATATGCAAACGGTTCCGCTCCATACAACGTTGCCGTGAACGACAATTCATACTCGAACCAAGTACCCTACTTGGTTGGGCCCGGTGTACCCCCACCCTCAGGTGGTTATTTGCCATCTAGTCAGAATGGTGCGATGTATCCAGGACAGATGCAGGGACAAATGCACGGACAAATGCACGGACAAATGCAAGGCCAGATTCCCAACCAGATACAAGGTCAAATGCCAAACCAAATGCAGGGCCAAATGAACATGAACGGCATGCATTATCCAATGACAATGTCACCTCAAATGACCTCCAATGGCTCATGGCAGGGAGGCAACATGCCGCAGCAATCGCCGTATCCTGGGTACGCTTCGATGAACCAGCCAGTGATGAGTCAACAATCGTCAAACAAGTCCTCGCCGGCGATGAACAACTACGCCGTGCCAAATACCGCTCCATACCAGCAAAATCCCAACTGGAACTCTCCGTCTTACCCCGCGAATTATCAACAGCCCCAACCTCAAAGAAACGGTCCACCTGTCCACTGGCCCGGTTATCCCCAGCATCAGCAGTCCATGCCGCCTAACATAGGCGGATATCCTTATGCTCAATATCCCGGCCAACACATGAGTCCTGCAATGCAGAATGCTGCTGGGTCTCACGCAATGCAGGCAGGATATGCCAATGCCAGGTCACACTTCAACCCTCAGACCCGGTCATTCATCCCAGGTGGCGCACCTCTTGGCCGCCATCCGAGCAAAATTCCTCAGCACGCAATGCGGCCATATGCCAACATGCAAACCAGCGTCCAGGGCCAGTGGACCGGGTACCATGAAGGCCCTCAAAATCGGAACATGGACCCTGCCGCAAACATGATTCCAAACCGTGTCCCTGTCTCTGGTCCCCGCGACTCAATTGCCAAATGGGGAACTCCCTCTCATCTTCCCCCCAAACCCCCACCATCCGAAGTCCCTTCCGAGTTCGACATGAACACCCGAAATGTTCCCCCCTCGGCCCCTGCGCCATCATACGCGAATGGAATCCCTAGCGTTAACAACGGACCGTTGGTGGTTTCAGGAGGCACGACACTCTCAAAGCCAAACTGAAGCCCTCTGAGCTTTAGCTCTTACACACTCCATGTTGCATCGTATCGTGGCGTGATATTTGAGCAATAACATTGATGGTGGAAACCGGAGATGTTACGCTGTGAGATGTATCCATGGGCTACCATGTGACTGTCGTGTTATTCTGTACAGTTAGGGCAGTGCATGGTCGCCTGGACGTTGAGTTACGTCCCTTATCTTCTCTCAGGTAATTCGGATCCATACAACCATTACTTTTCTTATCTGTAAGTTGTACTCTTGTAGCTATGTATACTGGCTTTGAACAGGTAGTCATGTAGTGCTAGAGAAAGAGATAGTAGAGCTCTTAACCCCCATGGTTCAATGTTCATTTTGTGTGATTTGTTGATATCACATATTAGAATACTCTTTACGCCCCTACTTCCAACTGTAGTCTTCAAGTTTAACATAGTAACTTGAATCATCTAGCGGCAAAAGTATAGTTAGGGCTAGAAATAAATGGAGTGCTGGGAAATCAATGGACCGCATATAGGTTAACCTTCCTACAATGAACATTTCAGAAGCCCTATCTTATTTCATGCATCAGTACAACGACAGTAAAAAGTATAACGTTATATATAGTGCGACACATGAAGTATTTGGAACGTCTTCGCACTAAATCTACAGGCCTCGAAGCGAGTATACTGCTTCATTCATTGTTTTTGCCCAGCTTTTGCTTCCCATTGACATCCTTGTGGCCTTCTATTAGTACATTTAGAAACTAGCGTCCACTAGTAGCACTCTGATTGCTATTCGCACCTTCAAGTGATTCCCCTGTATTGTATACATCTTAAAGATTCTCAAGTTCAACAAGTAGATTCCCAAGCAGACAACTTAACTAACAACCAATAAAAAAAATTTCATCTATTCGCATTTCCTCCGACACCCAGCTCAATACCCCTCAACCAATATATCCAAATACAATCACAAGTATATTCAAACTCCAAGCTCATGTATATCCAAGCCCAACCTCATTAGCCTGAGCCTTAGCCATATTCCTCGCCTGAGTCTCACGAGTACCATAGATAGCAGAAGGAACAATAATAACAGTAAGGATAACAAGAACCCCCAATACAGCACTCGCAATAATCCACTGCCGCCGACGAGATCTGTGACGCTTAACAGTCCCCGTCTCCGTCATGGACTCCGAGTACGGGAGCTGACTGGCATTGCCGGTTCCTGCACGCTGTGGGCCGGACTCGTGCTGCTCTGCCTGGTTCACGGCTTCTTTCTCGATGTCTGTCTCTACATGCCTTTCTTTTAGCATGCCGTTCAGTTCGAGGTTTAGGGAGCGGTCGCTGAGCTCTAGGGTACAGTCTTCGTGATTTACTTGCAAGGTGCAGTCGCTGGTGCTGGATTCGATTGTTGAGGGTAGTGGTGGGTGGGATCTTAGTGGTGAGGTGATCGCGACTTCTTTATATGTGTCTGCATCGATGGGGTGGGGTGGACCCGTGTTGCGGTAGCGTTTGGGGTTATCAAGAGACATTTTGTTTGTTTGTTTCAGCTGGTTGTGCTTTTTCTATATAGGGTAGGGATTAGTTGTGTTTTGAGCTCTGAGGTGTATAGTTGAGAATATCAATTGCATACTTGACGTGAGAGGGGTATAGAACGGTGAGAATGTGGAACAGAATCTGAGACAATGGAGGCAAAGGACTATCAATCCATTGAGTGAATCCGAGACAGGCGAAGTTGGAAATATGAGTCCTGAGCTTCTCTCCAGACGGGAACAGTTGTCCCGGGGATCCTTCTTTTATTCAAACAAGTTTGACCGTAAGTTTGAGTGCTAAGATCATACGCTAGAGAATTCTACTATTGGTAGTTTTGCATAAACTCCTGGTACCCCTTGATTGAGAATATTGAGCGAATAGACGTTGGCGCTGCAGTTGATATATCAGATTTCACCAAGAGAAGACACGGGATCTTCACGATCAAGTAACGACTGCAAGCACCTGGGCTCCTAGAAGAATGAGCAACTCTATCAATTGAGCTACTTGCCTAATACCTCAACATAAGTTGGTTGGTCTTGTATTTACCTATATGCTTTGTCGATCTTCCGTTGGTAGCAGCCACCAAAGTGAAATTGCAAAGTGCCCTAAAGTCGTCACCATATCCCGCGAATAAACAACATTTGCAGCTAGTTTTGTTCTATGATATACCTTGCAGCGCATGGTTTTCCTAAAGAAGCCCGTCAAACTTTACGTGTCAGGCCCAAATTCTAGGCAAGTCAAGCACCCTTGCAGCGCGCGGACTTGGCCAAGGACTGTCTCTTGAGCAGAAAAGGTAAACCCGATTTATAACTGTTTCGACCGCTAAAATACACGGACTTACTCAGAGAATACGAAGGGATTGACAGTAAAGAGGTATCAGAATCTTTTATACAGAGGCTATGTCACATGCGCAAGTGCAAAGGAAGACGAGATGCCATAATAAACAGGAAGAAGACAAAACTCCTGATAATAAAACAGGCAAAGCAAACGGAAATTGAACGGGAAATGGTTCCATCTAAAAGGAACCACCATCAAGCCCAGACGAGAACATAATCTCTAGACCAAAGAGAGAAAAGCCATCTACTCAACCTGGTCCTCCTTCTCGGCCTTCTTCTCCTTTCTGCCAAGGCTCAATTTCGAAATAGCCCGCTCAAGAACCTCAACACCATCTTTCCGGAACTGCGTAACCTTCTGGACATTCAATCTCGTCAGACCGTGCGGCACATCCCGGCCCTTGGAGCGCTCACGCGCCAGTGTGCGTGCCGTCATGGCGAAGCGCATATCTTTGGGACCATCGACCAGCTCGAGGATTGCCATGGGGGCTTGGGGCTGCGGTTTACGCTCGGCGGGAGCTGCTTTGCTGCCCTTCTTGACAGAGAAGTATTGAATTTTTGGCTGGGCTCGACGCGCAGGACTCGTGTGTAGCCACCTGGGCGCTCTGCGTAACGTTCGCGGAGGGGTCCGAAGAGTTTGGGGAGCATGGCATGTGGTGTCTGGGGGTTTGTTAGTCGCGTTATTCGAGGACTGATTTTTGAAGATTCATTAGGAAGATTATGAATTGAGAATCGCAGCAGTTGACAACTGGAACAATTGATTGAGTCGTAGGTTCCCGCAGCTAGACTGAATTCTCAAGTCGAATTGATATGGGCTTGTTCCGGGTGTCACATACGTAGAAAATCTCCAACGCCCGTCTCCGACTCGCCTCGGTGTTCTTCTTGCCCAATGTGATCAGCTTGTCGGCCAGACGCTGGGCCTCTTTGGCCTTGGCCCATGTCGTCGTGATTGTTTCATGCTCGAAGAGGGAGGTGACCAGGTTGCGAAGCAGGGCCTGTCGATGCGCGGAATTCCGGCTCAAGTGTCGGTATTTGCCTCCTCCGCCGGCCATGGTGAGGAGTTGGAAGTTGAATTAGGGAGAGAGGAAGCAAGCGGAGAGTAAATTGGGGGTATAGTCGGAAATCCGCGGTCAAAGGGCTCAAGGTGTTGAAGGAGACGATGATCGAAGAATTGTCCCGGGCCCACCGCCAATCGGAGCCCTTCCGCCGACTGCCCGACTTCAGTTTTCCGCTCTCAACTAGACATTGTTCTGTCGTGTTGTTCTCTTGGATTTATTCGCAGGCGAATACCTATATTTATCTAAATAAGGTCTTTGCGTCTGTGGTCGCTGTCATCCTTTCTACGAATCAGACCAAAACCCGGCGAACTCTACCACCCGTAACAAATATGGGCTTCTTCACCGGCTTTGTACGTTTACCTCTTCTTTACCTTAGAAGAGCATTGACTAACCTCATATCCCCCTTGGACAGGCCAGCGGCTTTGCCTTCACAACCTCAATCCTCTTCATCACCGTCCAAGTTCACCGCTCAACGCGCATAGAACAGCGCAAAGCCATCCGCGCCCAGGTCGACCAAATCGACTGGCTGACCTCTTCCATTGGCGCCTATGACCGCCGCAATCTACCAGCAGATGTTCCACGGCGGCGCCGTGAAGAGATAGAGGCCCAAAATCCATCAGTGCCAACCATGAAGGAGATCTTGAAACAGAAGTGGAACACGGAACTCGAGGTCTTAACGCGAAAGGCATATGAGACAAGATGGGAGGACGTGAGAGACGCTGCTACTGAGGGTTGGAAGGCTGCTGCGCGTGTGATTAAGCGGGAATAAATATCGAGTCTTGGCCGAGATATGGGTCAATTTGGTCTCGTTGAGCTAGGAGTAAGATATTGGGATGCAGGATCATGTTTTCATTTGTCTGAATTTGAGCATCGGAGTTTGGATACCCTCATTTGATTATTGTTATAGTTTACATGCATTAGTATGATTATGCCGACGGATGTGATTGTCGTCCAGCGTGTTCCGTGACAGGATGAGGCGATGATGTAGGACTTGACGATGCCCCACGGGATCTTGCGTCTATAGCAGCCAATTTAAAGGCACAGCCCGAAAGCAGTACTTCGATGCTGGCCAACGGCAAATGACAAAGGAGGTAGTGGCTCACCCAGCATGAGACGAAGGCGCAGTAGTCGCAACACTCTCCGAATCGCTCCAAATATCCTTGCTCTCTCGTTCCACAGTGCGCATAGCCTGAGCAACCTCCTCCAGCTTGGCAACAACATCCAAAACACCCTGGTTTACCCGATCAAAGTACCGGTCATTAGCCTCACGACGCTTGCGCGCAAGTAGAATGTCTTTCTCAGTCTCCTCGTCCAGAGTGTGATGTAAGACTGAACCACGTCCTGCGCTATGTTCAGTCGCTGCATCATCCTTGAGGGATGCTTCTGTGGCGCCTCGTTGCCGGGCCGTGCTTGCCTTAGCACTTTCCCCATCATGGCTGGGATCAACAACTTCATCATCTGCCTCGCTGCGCGCCCAGGCTTGGGCAAGTTTCAATTGCTTCAGTCGTAGATCTTCTAGCGCTTCCGAGTGCTTTTCTCCAAAGACATTCTCGCTTGTCACCGCGCTCAGTTCGACTTCGGATAGGGCGCTCTGCATCTCCTGCCAGATAGCGTCGGATCCGTCCACATCGTTTTTGGATTGGCGGCGCGACATAAATGGTGATAGTAGATTGGCCTTCTCGGCATTCTCACCCTCTTTCCCGAGTGGAGATCTGTTCCGCTGGAGTGGTGGCGGTTGGCTTCCGGAAGGTGTTGGTAGGGCTGAGGTCGCGGGCGGTACGGATAGGGAGATATTGGAGGCATTGTGTGATGGGGGCCCCTGAAACAGAACTGGTGGAGGTAATCGCTGGGAATTTGTCGTTTTCCTCGTGAGTTCCATCTTCAACGCTGTGTAAGTGTACGTGTAGAGCAGATGAAGGCTATCGATAAATGCCGGGACCGATAAGCTATCGCTATCAGATGACATAATCCCAGGTGGGGGTTACGACAGTCCCGTGACTCGCTTAGGGCTTGCCGCACAAAGTCACCTGAGGTGCATCCAAAGCGAGTGTGGTCCAAGGGAATTCCGGAACTCTTCGACTTTTCGACAATCGACCTCCAGCCTTTGGCGACAACACCCCTTCCCAGTCGGTACGTATTATCGATACACTGTTATTCCTGCCGTCCTATTCTTTGTGTTTCTCGAAATTATTTGATTCGGGTTCCTCGCGGGATCCCTGATCCAACTATTCGCATCTGCACGCACAAAAAATCGGCTTCCCACAACTCTCCACATCTATCGCAACCCGGCCACACACCACCATTGCATCCGACTGGAGGCTAACATCTTCTCGCTCAGTTGTACCGTCGAACACATAAACCGCCAACATGGGTAAAGGAAAGCCACGTGGTTTGAACGCCGCCCGCAAGCTCCAGGCTCACCGCAAGGATCAGCGCTGGGCTGACGACCACTTCAAGAAGCGTCTCCTCGGAACCGCCTTCAAGTCTTCTCCCTTCGGTGGTGCTTCCCACGCCAAGGGTATCGTCCTCGAGAAGGTCGGTGTTGAGGCCAAGCAGCCCAACTCCGCTATTCGCAAGTGTGTCAAGGTTCAGCTCATCAAGAACGGCAAGAAGGTCGCTGCTTTCGGTGGGTAGCCCTATATCCCCTTTTATTGTTCAGAGATGGAAATCCACGAGTCGAACCAACGACAACCCAGAACCATTGAACAAACAAAACCCTTATTGGAAACGAATGCTAACCAGCGTCTCCGATAGTCCCCAATGACGGTTGTCTGAACTTCATCGACGAGAACGACGAGGTCCTCCTTGCCGGTTTCGGTCGTAAGGGTAAGGCCAAGGGTGATATTCCCGGTGTCCGTTTCAAGGTCGTCAAGGTCTCCGGTGTCGGTCTCGCCGCTCTTTGGCGCGAGAAGAAGGAGAAGCCCCGCTCTTAAGCAAGTCAACAAGTTCTTTCTTTGTTGTCCGATATCAAAAATGCAGCGACCGGGAGCCTCGGTGTATGGGAAAGGTGCCGGACGGAAAGCCCGCCTCATCAGCGCCTTGATTTCATGAGATCTTTTCTTTTTGGGGAGTCCCCCGGCGGGTTTTTTCGTCTGGAACGTGATGGATACGCTTTGCGAATTAAACACGATTGATACAAATTCCAAAAGATTATGGCGCCATGACCTTGTTTTCTTTGGAGCTATCTTGACTCCAGATTGGAGTTGGACATAGACTGTTCTACTTGAACGTAGCGTAGAGCCAGCCGTATGGCACTTTTCTAACTCATTACTTTACTATATAACGTCGTACCTAGTTACTGCCGAAGTGGTACTGGGCGTGTCAAGCATGTTCACGCTATCATTTTAGGTTATTAGTAGTGTCTTAAGTGTGGAGTTGCCCTGCAGATGCATTGTGACTATGATTTGATTTGGTACTGAATGTCAAGCCTATGTCCCTCCAGACATCCCAGGGATTCTAATACTCCTCCCACATATCAATCGTCAAGCATCATTCCTGGGGTATCGTTCGTGCATGTCCCTCAATTTTGGTTATTTTCATCAATGATCTACTACAGCCGTCTGTCACCTAACCAGCTTAGAAGCTGATGTCTTCTTTGCGATAGTGGTCCGACACAATACGGTAGAGGTATGATGGGGCATGACCGCCGCTAGAAAGAGATAATGTCAGTAAATAGGCTCATCGAGAGCTGGGAAGGATGCTTCAAACTTACAGGTTAGTGATGTAGAGATCGACCAGTTCCGCGGGAACGTAATCGTAGATGGGATTTTGAACATCAATTTGATCGACGAGATCGCCATCCTCGTAGGAAAGGACTTTGCTCGCATCGCCGTACTCGATAAGGGAGTCAAAGTCGAAGGGATAGACCGGGCTGAGCTTGTACACTCCGCTCACTACCACAATAGGTGTCTGGTGGACCTTAGCGGCACGCGCGATGACACGAGTACCAGCTGCGGCGACAAGGCCACCGTTAGCGAGGACGGAGTGTGTTCCCAGGATGACCTTGTTGACCCGGGACATGAGTGCGAAGACGGCGGAGTCTGGAATGAGGATCACGGTGATGCCGTGCTCGATCAGTGGCTTCTGGAAAGATTCGAAGCCGAGATTGTCATCATCGTGCATGCCACCACCGCTGACGGTAGCGTGTGTAGCCTCATGGTTATTCGGGTATGATTCGGCGTGGATGACAGTGAACTTGCGCTTAGCAGCGGCCTTGAGCAGGAATTTTTGAACCGTCGTCGAGGACGTGTGTGTGAGGATGATCTCATTCGAGTGGATGTGATCCAAAGCATAGGCGGCAATCTGGTCGTCTACCTGGCCCAGCTCGTCAATGATCTCACCAATACCTTCCAACACCTCGGCCCGCACGTCCTTGCTGGGACCGTGACCGGGAAGCCGTCCGCCGGGAGATAGGGATCCCGGGGTGCTCGGGAGAGAGGTCTCGGGTTCTGGGTGGGAGAGAAGGCTGAACATAGATGTCAGAGGGGGGCGAGCGGATCTATCCTCGGATCTCATGGACAGCGAGTCACGGTCCAGAGGCAATGATGGGTCTAACAGTCTGAGTGAGTCACCGGTACGGACATTAGACAATGACCTTGAACTAACCGTCATATGCGCGGGGTGTTTGGGGCTGACTCTCTGAGCCAACATCACTGAGGGCGAACTCAGCTTCGCGATCATCTTCCGCTTCATCGCGAATGAGACCGAGGACTCGGCGCACAATATTGCCCACAACCATCTCTCGTGGCTGCGCAGCCATCAGCCGCCTTCCCACACCTTGCACCCGCTCAATGAGCTTTGCGGAATCTGCTGTGCGACATGCTGAGATCACACTGCGCAGCAAGTAGGCAGTTGCTGTGGCACATGAGCGCGAATGGCGGATTTGGCGGCGCTTGAGCAATCTAGGTACGAGGTACTATATTAGCAACCTGACTGCTGGCGAGATAGTTTAGTTGATTTGGACTCCCATACGAAATAAGATTCTCGATAGAGGTATCGATTGGGTTTGTCTTAAGAGACTTCAGAAAAGACGCCAGGCCCGGCGTGAGGGCCAAAGACGTAGCCGGCATGACGAAGTGGGATTACACGACGTAAGATGCCTGCGCAGGTTAGCGGTGCTGGAGCAATGGATTGTACAACCTGAATAACGATCATACACTGGTTTCAAATTCAAGCAGCCACAGGCAGGTCAGTAGCAAGCAATGTCTGTGAAGGGGAGATTTCAGCTGAAGCCGAACAAAGTGGGAGACAATGAACGATTTTCTGCCGTTTGATCTTGTCCGCTTCCCCACACTCTCTGATCCTCGCTTTCTTATTTCCCAACGCCTTTCGCTTCTAGAATTTCGCGTTCAGTGTTCGTTTCTTTGATTCTTTGTGCTTTGTTTTAGGGCAGCCCTACCTTTGCCGCTTCGAACTTGCGGTAGAAACCGGACTGGAGTCGCGGAAACAGTTCCGAGGCACGGGTGACTGGCGCATTGAGGTCGGTACCTAGATAGAACCTCAACGACACGATCAGCTTACACCTCCTTGCGGTCCCTCCCTTTCTCTCCATATTCTCAACAAACCTCATGGGCCGCTTCAAGTGGTTTTGATGATTCGCTCACGATCCATTCAATAGATCGCTGTGCCCCTGTCTCCCGTGGGCCTTGAGGGAAGATGAACTCGCTGAATATCCTGTCCTCGCGAGTCATTGGTCAATCTTCCATCTCTCCACGTCCACGATCACGATCTCAAGGCGATAGCAAACGCGCAAGTCTCCCAACTGACTTGTCGAAACTCCGATCCTACAGCGAGAATAATTTTCGAGCCCTCGACCCCGAGAAGAGCTACAACGATGGACCACCGCCGGTGGATGAAGACGCAGAGGAGGATACGACATATGGCTTAGATGAGAAGACACCATTGCTGCATGAGCCTCTCAAGGATAGCATGATCACGACCCGAAGCACCTGGCGACTAATCACCCACCGGATCTTCGATGCGATTACAGAAACCATCAGATTCATTCTATCTACACTTGCTGCCCCCGGTGTCTATGTAGCTCAGTGCTTCCAAGCCGATGATGGTCGCTACTCCCTGTTCGCACCGGTCCGGAAGTTGCGGCGCTCCTCTGCCGACCCAACGATCCGGCCGGATAAAGGGGAGAATCGACGGCAGAGTGGCTCCACCCGCAAGCTTCGATCCCAAGCGTCCCACGAGTCTATTATATCAACAACCTCCGAGTCCGATACAGATCGACGACTTTCCAGGAATCACAGTGGGAAGAACCGGCCGACGAAGACGAAAGGCCACGACCCAGATCCAATCCCGGAAGAGAATACACCTCGACGTTCTATACGAATCAAACTCCATAATGAAGAATCTCACAAACTACAGAGACAAAGACGGTCACAGAGTGCAGATCTGGGACCGCCAATGCCCGAAGGTGTCTCTCGAGTCCAGGGCGCCGTCCACTTGGACAGCTTGAAGTCCCCAACGTCTGGATCCATCCACCGTATCACCAAGTACCCGCATTCTCCAACTCCACCGCGCCCGCTTCTCCCACAACGGTTGCCGTCATATACCGCAGCTCCGCGCAATGCCAGGCTCCCACAGAAGACTCTAGTATTGGACCTCGACGAGACCCTGATCCACTCGCTCGCCAAGGGTGGCCGCATGTCCAGTGGTCACATGGTAGAGGTGAAGCTCTCCATGCCCACGACTACTGCATTGTCACCCGGTGGGCCGCAAACGACATTGGGGCCCCAGCATCCAATCTTGTACTATGTCCACAAACGACCACACTGCGATGAATTCCTGCGCAAAGTCAGCAAGTGGTATAAGTTGGTTATCTTCACAGCAAGTGTCCAAGAGTATGCCGATCCTGTGATCGACTGGCTCGAGCAAGAACGCAAATACTTCCAAGGCCGTTATTACCGCCAGCATTGCACATTCCGCAACGGTGCATATATCAAAGATCTCAGTTCTGTAGAACCGGATCTGAGCAAGGTCATGATTCTGGACAATAGCCCGATGAGCTATATCTTCCATGAAGGTATTGCTCACTCTCCCACTCTCTGTGTGCCAACTAACACCCACTTCCAGATAATGCAGTTCCTATCGAAGGCTGGATCAACGATCCCACGGACAATGGCTTACTTCATTTGGTTCCCATGTTCGAAGCCTTACAGTACGTTACAGATGTCCGGGCTCTACTGGCACTTCGCCGTGGAGAGGTCGAGTCATAATCGCGTCTTTCGCATTTGCATCCACGGATGCGCATGTAGGTGTATAAGGGGTTTGTGTTTTTAGAAGCGAGGTCTACTTCAATGACAAAAAGAACAAAAAAAAAAAAAAAAAAAGAGAGAAACGGACAATCGAGTGAATTGAGGACCGACCGACGCGAACATGCTAGCGCAGTTATTCATAATGGCATTGTGTGTCTTTGTTATGTTACTAGGAATGGAATGGCAATCCGTACATATGATTTGATTTGTGGACTCTGTATTTTTATACATAGTATATACACGATTTCGGAACCAGCAGACGCTTTACCACACAGACTGTCCTCTTCCCAACTACATTCAAAGTCATTAGATACATGGAACAACCGTCACAAGCAGAGTCACATAGGCCCTCTGGATATATCCAGACCTTCTTTTATCAAGTGTCCGTTGAAATTATTTAATATTAAACACGTTTAGGCAATATCTTAACACAAATATTGCTGTCTGTGAAAGGTATGGGATCAGGGGGGCGCAGAATGGGGAACTCAGCTGTAAAATCCGCCCTCGAGTCGGGCACTTGCCGTCTGCAGCCACTGCAGATCTTTTGCCCTGAGATTTATTATGGACAATAAAAGAGCATCCCAAGGTCGCCGGGGTTCATTGATTGGCGAGGCTGCATGTATTGTCCATGGATGCCTCGGGGCGTAAGCAGCTGCACTCGGCTGTAATGGCCTCTTGTTGGTTTTCCCATGGCCGTTGAGATAGATCTATCTAACTAATATAATGGATCTAGTACGCTATAAAGTTTGAGGCCGTTACTTCAGTGCAAAGAATGGATTTACATTTCACTTGGCAACCTTGTGGGAGTGCAGGTTTATACTACAGTACAAGCAAAGCTTATTTTGTGAGGCTCTGGCTGCTGTGGGGAACAGTCCGGGAGGGAGAAATGATCTATTTTTGGTCCATCCCTCCTCCATCTTCAATCCTTCAATCCTATCATCTTTCAAAACTTCTGCAATATCAGACAAGCTACAAATGGTCACATTAAAAATCTCCATTGTGCTATAGCAAAAAGCTTGAAGCGCTAAGTTCCGACCTTTTTCATAAAATGTCCTCAATAAACAGTATCAGTACTTATAGCTGCCCACGACTTCGGACCCCACCAGAGTTCTCCTGGAGATGGAGTAATCACATACCAGGGCGCCTAAAAATAAGATGATAAATCAGCTGCCTCACAGAGCCATGCACTGTGCGCAAAATTTCAGCAATGCTTTGAGCAGAAGGGTAGTTGGCACACGAGGAAATCACAGTGCTGCCTTACAGTAAAGGACGGATACTCTTTCGCAACTTCGATGGCTCGGTCTATTCATAACAACTACAGATAAGAGTTCGACAGTTCGCTCTAAGCCTTTTGCAGGTGTATGCCCAGCCAGTATTGCATCCAGACTGTTTTTGGACATTGTCCTGGTTGTTTGCGAGCTATATACGGCGCGTGTTGATAGCATGGTCAATCTGTTCCTGAAATTGAAAGCCTCCTCATGGAATCGATGCTGGAGATTGGTGGACTGTCTTCTGCTGTCTGTTGGTAGCGACATAAAACGGCCAGAAGTGATGATGCTGCCAATTCATTTGCTCATGTTTGGGCCAAGCAAGTGTAAGCCATCATATTTTGAGCAGCCATTCAACATTGTTGTTTTATACATTGACTTTGCTTGATACGAGCCAGACCCGTCCTCTGCGTAAAGTCAATCGAAAAGTTAGGCTCGTTGAGACTCAAAAAGCCAATTGGTCGGCGACAGACATTTATATCTCACGGTTTCTGTAGGTGGTGTTTCGGGGTACTAGAGACAAAATATACGATATTGATTATAGTAGTTGTGAAAAGGAGAACCAAGGACGGACTTAAGGGTGTCCAGGGCCCGAGGATATGCTCCTGCTTACAGGTGGGGCTTCTGTGGCAATTCAATTGGACGCCAATGTCTAGTCTTAAAGCTAAATGAGACCCACTTCGCTCACAACCCATCTTGGCCATGACGTACAATAAGCAGATTGCATGGCTCTACACATACAATAGAACAGCTAGCGACGGCCAAGGCTCTTGGCATCCAAGGCGTCAGTAACAGAGCTTGGAATTGCTGGTAGGAGAGTGTAGCTTAGATGCTTTGTGCATGGCTCTTAATATTCACAAATCCGCAACCGGGTGACCCGAACTTCGGGCTTTCTGTAGAAATACATGATCCGTAGAGCTTTGTATCAACTGCACCTTCGGCATCCCAACCATGGATCATGCCGGATGCCGAGCTTTCGCTCTTGTTGCCGCCTTGGCACCGCCGTTTCTGTAAGGTTACATTAGACGTTCTTTGGCAAGGCATAAATAGTGCTAGATCTCGAACTGCTTGGCTGTGGAGAGGTACTTGGCCGTCCTTCATTATAGAAGCAGGACCTCCTCTTCTTGTCTTGCCAAATTTTCACCCACTGCTTATATAGCGCAATGCAAACTCGCAAGTCATTAATACCACACCGAAGAGATGTCAATCGGACCCTGCGATTTACAGAGGATGGTACATTTCAAATCTCAGTCTTCAGTGACTTGCATTTTGCAGAAGGTACATAGAAAGTCTCAACCACTTATGCCGATTCCGTATTAACAACACGGGAGATGACGGATCCGACAACAAATCCAGAAAAGTCATTGAAACCGTTCTCTCATCAGAAGATGCACAGCTCGTCGTGTTGAATGGAGACCTAATATCTGGGGAAGCGATACAAAATGCAAACTCTTCCAGCATATACGTTGACAGGATTGTTGCCCCAATAATTGACAACGACTTACCATGGGCATCGACATATGGAAATCATGACAGTGAAATCAATCTTGATCCCGAGGATATTTTTCTCCGAGAAAAAATATATCCAAATTCTTTAACGCAAAAGCGGGTGTCGAACTCTACTGCTGGGATTACGAACTATTACCTACCTGTATTTGCACACGGTGCCTCGAACGATGCAACGCCAGAGTTCATCTTGTGGTTTTTTGATAGTCAGGGTGGTCACTACCCCATTGATAAAAACTATAACGGGACATCAGTTCCAAGACAGAACTGGGTCGATGATTCGGTAAGTTAACATACTATCCAGGATGAATCAGCATGCCTCACCTGGCATTACAATCCTTTTCCAATCTGGGGAATACAGACTAACAAATCCAGGTTCTGCACTGGTTCAAAAACGCTAAAGCCAACCTAACATCCACGTATGGTGGCCCAATCCCATCTATAGCCTTCGTCCATATCCCAGTCTATCCGATGCGCGCATTCCAATTGGCTGGTGTCAGCCCAAGCAAGGAACCAGGAATCAACGGCGAACGAGTCCAGCAGCAAGGCTACGGCAACGATAACATCAACTACGATTCCCAGGATAGTCCGTTTATTCAAGCGTTGTTGAACACCACGGGACTTGTAGCGACATTTAGTGGCCATGATCATGACAACGACTGGTAGGTTATGGCCATCCCGGTTAACGTTATATTGAGCGTGTTATCCCGCTCAATGTACGAATGCCTGAATACTAACTAATCGCTCGTCTGTGTAGGTGTTTCAAATGGAACGGTACGCTCTCCGGCCTCAACGTTACAGGGAATGGCATTAACATGTGCTACGGTCGACATACGGGGTATGGAGGGTATGGAGATTGGGCTCGTGGGGGCAGGCAGATCTTGTTAGATCGGCAGTTGCTTGGGGATGATTTGAGAACTTGGGTCCGATTGGAGGATGGGTCGATTTCTGGAAATGTTCATTTGAATAATACTTATGGACACGATCGATATCGGTTGGTGGAGAAGAGAATGACTGGGCAAGGTGATGTTCTTTCTTCGCAGCTCTCTTCTATTTTTTATATTTGGGTATTTTTCTTTTCGTTGTTTATCGCTCATAGATGATTGAGATGCTGGGAATTTTCATCAAAGTTCATTCCTTACTTGCTCTGACTCTTGAGATAGTCTACATGTTAAATTTCTGGTTTAGATATGGGATTATCTGGTTGATCTGCGCTATTGTAGGTGACGGCAAAGAGATCTGGGGCATTATACTCCGTATGGTCTAATCAACATAAGTGTTGATTAGATGTAAGAAGGCTCCTCTACCCATAGTCACGTGCCGTCCGTCCGTGCTTCAACCAAGCATTTTAGCTTTGGTTAAGCCGCTTTTTTCAGCCGCACAATATATCATGTCCTCTATCAATCTCAACCTCCGATGAATTAACTTAAACAGGCACATCATCCTAATGAATATCCTACAACATGGACCCTGAGGTCAAACCCCTGTGGGCCAGCACTGCCTGATCGACAGAACTGGCTCTCCCGCTTCTGACGTCAGAGACCCCTGGATTAGCCCCACTGGGATCCGGGACCGGTCAATTTGCACACGGAGTTTTAAGTGATTGAGAGTATGAAGTACATGTATAATAGAAGTAGTTAGGAGAAGGATTACAGCGTAAGTTCGCAAATTATGGACACGCGACTGGGGAAAATTGGGGAGTATCAAATGTGAAACATGAGTCTCCCGGAACCTCATATTGCTTGTCTCGCGCTTACACGCGTTGTCGGCTTGGCATACGTTGAATCTGGCTGACGGTGGGTATTCTCCAACCCTACCCAAAGATCCGCAAACAAAAAAGCCCTCATACTATTCGTCTGCACACAGTTGACTCTTGGCTGGTGGACAACGTAATTTCCACTGAACGCAAGACTAGGAGTTGCATACCAAGCCAACCCTTATATACGGCTCATCCTCGGCCTTAATTATGGCGATGATAGATCTACACTAGGCTGATCGGCACACACTTGCTAATCAGAGGCCGAAAGCTTGCAATTGCCTTGAGAAAAGTGGAGGCCTTGAAACTATTTTTAATTTCATTTGCTCATACATCATTGTCGCATCCCCGACTTTCTCTGTTATGCGAGATTCCATTCTTCCCCCCGAACCCCCTTCCGCACCCATTCCGATCCTATTCATGATTGATCTGATACGATATGCAATTATCTGGCACATGGCCCATCCTTAATGGCCTTATCACATTATTGATCTTCTCATGTTTAGCGCGGGCCATTGATTTAGACGTCAATGATCAAAGTATGGCGCAGTGAACCTCGTCTTGTTTTCGAAGACGAGATGTGACTAACTTCGAATAGACTCTCTCCAAGATGCCGCAAGTACGACCGTCTACGCGGCCATGAAATACTATTACGGAAATGAGACTGGACAGATCCCTGGTGCTTTCCCCGATAAATGGTGGGAGGGATCTGCACTTTTCATGGCGTTGCTCCAGTACTGGCATTGGACCGGCGACACAACCTACAACGAGGAGCTGAGTATCGGAATGCAGCACCAGAGTGGTGATGAAGGAGACTACATGCCCAGCAACTACAGTAGCTACCTGGTGAGAACCACCCCTTCGCGCCCTCCGCGCCACCCCATCTATAACCATCCTAATTTTAAATCTACAGGGAAACGATGACCAGTCGTTTTGGGGACTTGCAGCAATGATGGCAGCGGAATTGAAGTTCCCTGACGTCACAGATGGGTTCTCGTGGCTTTCTCTGGCCCAGGGTACCTTCAACAGCCAGGTTAAGCGATGGGACACCACGACCTGTGGTGGCGGACTTCGGTGGCAGATCTTCCCCTACCAATCTGGATACACGATGAAAAACACCGTATCTAACGGTGGTCTGTTCCAATTATCTGCTCGTCTTGCTCGTTACACCAATGACCAACAATACACCGATTGGGCGGAGAAGATCTGGGAATGGACCGAGGATTCAGTCTTGCTCGACAACAAGACGTGGTATGTTGCCGACTCGACTGAGATGTCCAATGATTGCAAGACCAGTGGTAATTACCAGTGGACATATAACTATGGCACTTATCTGATGGGCGCTGCCTACATGTACAACTTCGTAAGTTGCATCTTATCACTGCACCTAATGATGCACATATCGCGAACCCACCCAACAATCTCTAACAATTGACCAACAGACCAACGGCGACGACATCTGGTTGACACGAGTAAACGGTCTACTCACCAAAATGTCCAAGACTTTCTTCATCACCGACAATGTCCTACAGGATGTAACCTGTGAGCCAATAGAGAAATGCAACAACAACGAAATCCTCTTCAAGGGTCTCGTATCATCATGGCTAGCCTTCACCGCACTCCTCGTCCCATCAACCTACGACACTATCAAGCCCAAACTACAAAGCTCCGCCCGAGCCGCCGCAAAGTCCTGTTCCGGAAAAGGCAACAACACATGCGGTGTGCGCTGGTATAAATCTGAATGGGATGGCTGGCAGGGAATGGAGGAGGAAATCAGTGCCTCGAACATCTTCCTGGCCAACATGATCAACTTCGACAATGGTGGCGATACTGGCCCCGTGACGGCTGATACCGGTGGTAACAGTACCAGTAACCCGAATGCGGGTGAGGGTGGTGATGACTCGTCGAGTCATAGCTTTGCTCCTATAAGTACCGGTGATAAGGCTGGTGCTAGTATCTTGACTCTCATCTTTGTCTTTGGGTGGGTCGGTGCTATGGGCTTTATGCTTCTTGGTGGTTAAAACATCGGGTATACTCTGTTTTGTTAGCATTGGCTGTGATTATAGGAGGAAACTGGTTTTCAGTAATGTATATATAGAGGTTTCTTTTTTATACAAACATTTTCATTCTCTAATCTGCTTAATGTATGACTCCCCCACGAGGCTTACTTTAGCGTCTCTTTTTTCACCTCTTTTTTGCCCATTTTCGAGGGCCTCGGGTTAATCATGCAAACTATATAAAGATAGGTGTATAAAAGGACTTATTGCTTATGATTGCACGAGCTAATTGAGGTATATTAAAGATAATGTAGGCAATATACAATACTTAATTAGGCCTTAGTAAAAAAAAAAAAAAAAAAAAAAAAAAAAAAAAAAAAAAAAGAGCAGGTACGCTTATAAAAGTGAGTAGCCGCAGATCTACACACTTCTCAGCATATCCAGACTCAGACTGTGGTTCCTCCGCATCGGGTGCCTCGACGCCAGGCACGTCAAGTTCGGGCCACTCAGCCTTCTCCCAAATCTCCACCAATAGCCTCTCAAATTCCTCCCGTGCTCCTAGCCATAGGAGTCCCATCTATGATTTTGACGTGCCGCGTGCAGCGCGCATTTCGAGTCTCCCTCAACTGTCGACCAGCTTGGCGAAGATATCGAAAAGTTCGAAGGAGAACTCGAATCAACAGGGCAACAAGCCAATTACCTCCACGTGAAAGCAATCTCCAGGTCTGTCTTCGAGCGTCTAGAGAAAGAACCCGCTCTCTTTCGCGGCGTGCGAGCGTTTGCTGCGCATCACCAACGTCAAGTGTTATACAAAGTGATGGTTGGCACGCAACATGAAACCATGGCAGCACTTTTTAGCTCCACTATTACCACGCAGCTCGAATTCATGGGGTTGCAACCCAAGACTGGAGACTTTGTTGCTAGAAACTCAACTCGCACCGAAGGAAGGGCGTGCAGTAAGGAAACTGATTGGTGGTTTGGCCCATACGACAATCGGCGTGCAATTGTGGGCACGCCTTCCCTGGTGCTGGAGGTTGGAGAGTCGGAGTCCTCAAAAAAAACCGAAGCGATGCTCAGTGGTGGTATACAAATACTGGGTCGCCACCCCGTATACACTTCTATGTAATATTTAGTAGCATATTCTACTAGCGACCTATGTTTTTCTTTAAGCTATATACTATAGCATATGGATAACTCATTGTCAGTGCTTCATTGGCTATCTATCTTGAAGCACAATCACCTAGTGCAAATAAATATATCCCATGTCTGACGTGGAGCCTTAGAGCGTACCTTTTACCGCGTACGAGCGTAGATGTGATAGAACCACCTACCCACGTTATGGATAGCTGATTCTTGTCTTCAGACATCTCCTACACTATTTATCGAGTTTCTTATGCTAGCTTTCTCGGGACCATCACAGCGTTCACACTATAGGACTACGCAAAGGACTCTCCCCTTCAACACGCTTGTTACGAAGCCTGCAGCTGCACGGTCCTAATTACAGTCTGATCAAAACTGGTTGCTCATGCACATCAAAGAAGTGCTGTACAAGTGGGTGATAGGTGGCATTCCCGTACGCCGAGCCACCATACGTCAGATAGCCCTCATCAACAGGGTCTGACTGCGCTCTGATAGCTGCCTGGTCACCAAAAGCAAATACCGTCTGCATTCCCATTATCATATGTTGAAGAATGTGGCAATGCATCATCCACACGCCAGCATTCGTAACCCGAATACGCCAAGCCCTCCAGCCTGAAGGCGTGAGAGCCTTCGTTTCGGTTCTGTACGCATATAACACGGTCGTGTCCCGAATCACCGGATGAGTTCCATTCAAGCGCTTCTCATTCTCCGTTGAGTTGTACAACCCATCGCCGCCGCCAATGTCATAGAAATGTCTCCCGTGTCCATGGAATGGGTGGTTCTCAATACCGCCGGTATTAACAGCACCTTGGTTCTGCCAGACGATCTCGAGGACTTCATTCATCTTGGCGGGGAAGAGGCGGGCTTCATTGTCAAATCCGTAGCCGCTGGCAATCGCCCGCTTGTACGAGGCGTTGAGGTCAAGTTTACCCGTGTACACATCGACCAGGTATGGCGACTTGGGGAATGAATCCATCCAGTCGTACCCGCTCTGGAGCCAGACGATATGAGTACTAACATTCTGGTGAACGTTGATGATAATACGCCGGGTTACTTCTGTGGAAGTTGGGAAGTTGAGGTCCGTGTAGTACGGCTCCAAGGTGTAGTCCATCCAGCCATAAGTGATATTCGCCACAGGGAGAGGAGGAGCGACAGGGACGGCCATCAAATCAGTCGTGATGCGAGACGGGTATTCCAAAACCGCAAAACTTGTCAGGACAGTTGGCCGGCCCAGAGTGGTGAGCTGGAAGTAGAATTGTCGGGACTTCGCCTTTCGCAGCTCGGCCTCGGTCTTGGCCTTCAAAAGCACACTATACCGTTGGCCGCTGGAAATCTGCAAGTAACTCGTCTTCACTGGCTTGGTGTAATGACCATCCGCTTCGATAATCTCGAATAGGTCGTGGCTCTCGATGGCCAACGAGACAAAAGACAGAGCCGTTTCCCCAATGAATCGCAGACGATAAGTCTTCCCGGGTTCAACGCTAATAGCAGCCAGCTTGCATGACCCAGTAGCATTGGTAGCCAGTCGGCCTTGGCCGTTCACCAAGACGGCGGCGGTCTCTCCACTCCATGTGAAGTTCGTCGAGGTGAGGCCGTTCTCGATCTCCTCATCCGTTTTCGCGAAGAAATCCGACAGAACAACAATGCGCTCTTCATCGTACTTGTATGGCGAGGGTTGGGCCGATTCCACAATAAGTGCGCCTCCGGCAGTGACGGCCTGGAAGCCAACGTGTGAATGGTAGAAGTACGTGCCAGCATAACCGACCTCAGGGCGTACTTCATAGTCAAAGAAGTGGCCAGGGGCGATAGGCCATTGGCTAGCCATGGGAGTACCATCGGAGAAGGGTGCGGTAAAAGCAGAAAGACCATGCCAATGCTGTTATCATTGTGAGCATCATTGTACGGCCTAGAGAGGGAAGGCCTGTCAAGTACCATTGTGACATTCGAATCCTCCATGTCGTTGTAAACACGAATCCAGCTCACTTTATCTTCCTGGAGACGCAACTCTGGGCCGGGAGAGGACCCATTCACCAGAACTGAGTATCGTTCCATGCATGCTTGGCTATAATTTTGAGCAGTCACTCGGAGAATATGGTCGGGCTGGAAGGAGTTGTCATGACGAATGAGGAGTCCTTGAGTCGGAGTCACCAACCCTAGGGCCAGGCAGAGGGTAGGCAATGTGCCATGCATTTTTGGAAAGCATCCCTTCATTAGATCAGGTGAGGATAGCTCTGGATCTGAAAAGTAGAAAACAAGAAATGCGAGGAAGATCAACTTCCTTATATTGATTCTTATACCATTGATTCAGCAGCTGTATCACATTAATGAGAACTCGAGACTCGAGACGACGCAGGGTACGCAGGCAAAAGTACATTATATTTTGTACGCTAGTACAAATTTGTATGGGGAGGGAGGGTGTGCAAGTTAGGGGTGATCAAGTAATGTGGGGGTCCAAATTCCTTCAGAATGATAGAAGTTACCGTTACCCTAGGCTTCCACAAATAAAAGCTTCAGGGAAGGCTTTCAGGTATAGGCGCTAGTGCTAAACCTTGCCATCAATAGGAGGGTAATTTGCCATTTGAATTTCTAGGCTAGATAACTTACCGGTTGTCCACATAACGTATTTGATATGCGAGCTGGCCACCCAGAACACCACTTTAATAGATAGATTACAATTTTCAAGTTCCACGCTCGTAGTCTAAAAGGAGATCTAACTCTAAAGACACCATATATCAAGGTGAAAAGGCAAAAATCCATCTTAATTTATTATAATATTGTCAATTATAGTTATAAAACTCTCCTAACTACCTGGTCTTGCTATATTCAGATACTAGGTCTAAACGCTAAGTGTTAGTAAGGTTGTTTGTCGATATATAGAATTGAATTTCGAATTTAAGGTGGTGTTTTGGGATGGGCAGCTAACACATCAAATAAGTTATATGTCCTATATTCCTACTAAAAACTTCCCTAATAAGCCAGGAATGGGTTACTGCAACTTACGCGGTCAACTGGTTTTGTTTATGGCGTCGGCTCGAGAATGGGGTCCATCGCGGGCTATCTACAGAGAGAGCAGCTTATCAAAAAGTACCTCATCCTTCTGTTGTGCCTGGAAACAAGCAGGGTAGTAGCTGCTCGATTAAGTGTCTACCGTTACATGTACGTTTCTTTATACACATCGGTAGACCTAGGCCTTGCAATTTCTCGCAAGAATTTCTCGAATTTTACTCCCATTTCTCACCACTCTAACGGGACTATATGGGAGTCCAATGAAGTCCCACACTAGCATAATTTTGCCAAGAAAAGCCCAAGAGGATGTCACTGCCAAAGTCTGCTTGTACCAAGGAATTTTCATGTTTGTCGATCGGGCCATTACTTCTTAGAAATCAAACCTTAGCTCTTGCTATGCTGATCAGCCTATTTCGTGACCGTGACCAAACTGTATGACTTAAGGTGCGTGTATCACAATACAGAGATCAGCCTTCTTCTATACAACAAGGTTAATAAATGTGAATACAGTAGTGTTGCACAGACTACAAGGAAGCCTTAAACCGAGTATATCGTTTCATGCATTGTTTTTGCCCTAATTGGCCCCTCCTTTCTCACCTCTTTTTCACCTCTTTTTTTCCCATTTCGAAGTTCCTTAGGTTGGAGTTATTTAAACATGGCGGGTTAAATATGTAGATCATGTGAAGGTTAGGGTGTGAAAGGACTTATTGCTTCCTTGACGTTAATAACTTAACGCCATATGTTACTACGTCGGTAAACCCCTAGATTGATATACTGGTAAATATCAATTTTATTTAAACTCAGCCTTCATTGGCTATCTAACTCGAAGCAAGATCACCTAAAAGAGGACGTGCCTTGTGGGGCGTAGTGGTGATGGACCCACAGGCACTATCGATAAGCCTTTATTTTGTCACCTCTTCTCTAATAGCGTCCCACGTCTTACCGCGTAGGAACGTAAAGACCATCGACATTCTATTCTACTACAGTCCCATGGCGACTGAAGCAGGTATGACTGGCCCCAAGCCAGATTGTGAAGCCTCTACTCCGCTAGGGGGCGAAGATAGCTCTCAAGGCGCCCTCGCCTTCCACCCGAGCCACATTACCCTGTCAACCTTCAACCGTCTACTAGCCTGCTACCCGAGAACTGTGGAGCAAGTGCATCGAAACAAATTGATTCAGAAGCTACAGTCAAAGCCAAAGTCAAAGCCAAAGCGCAAGTCAGCCGAGACTTCAACAGACGCGCAGGACACAACACCAACACAGACAGACCTCACTCCCGCTGAGGAGAAGCATATCCAAGATGACCTGGATACATTCCTCAAACTCGATCGCTGGAGATATGAAACTCTGCCAAAGAATCTTGTCGAGCGTAAGGGTGACGAGGCACATCTTACTAAAGATGAATTGGTTGATATCATGGCGTGGAAGACGTGAGTATTCGACTACTACACCCAGACCATACCATATCATCTCTTCACATTATCAGCCCAATTAAAACTAAACTAATGTCATATATCAGCTCCCACGGCCGTTCCCGCCCAATGCTAATAGGGATGATAAAAGCCAACCAACCAAGCACAATAACAAAAGCAACATCCGAAGCTTTTACTTCTATACCAGTCTCGGATCCAATAAAGAAACCCGAAGAGTCATTCCCAAAACTCAGCCTGGACACATTGACGACCTCACTGCGTGGTGTTGGTCCCGCGACCGCATCGCTCATTTTGTCGATTGCTACTGTTGTTGGTGACCCCATGCGCCAGGTTCCATTTTATAGTGACGATACGTATTTGTGGCTTGTTTTTGTGGTATATCCTATTCCTGAGGAGGGGCAGGTGAAGGTGAGGGGGGTTAAGGCGAATGGGGAGTTGGATGTCAAGTATAACTTGAAGGAGTTTCGGGGTTTGTGGGAAGAGGTGCAGAGATTGAGGGTGAGGTTGAGTGAGGGTGATTTGGGGTCCGTTTCTACGGTTGGTGTTGAGAAGGTTGCTTATGTACTTCGCCATATTGCTGTTTCTGGCTATTACTCTGACCAACATCATAAAGTTAGCGAGGCCACTGTTGTGGAGTCGACGGAGGTACCTGGGGGCCAGACCAAAAAACGGAAAGTGAAGGAGGAGAAGACGAGGAGTGCGAAGAAGTAGGATGAGCGAAGGAGAAGGATGAAGAAGAGGACAAGAAAGGAAATGAAGAACGAGAATGAAGATAGGCGCAACAAAGACCAACCGGCCTGTCAATCAGGGTAAAGAACTACCTATATTATCAAACCAACGAACAAAAGTGAGAAGTCTCGCCCCTTTGACCCAACGGTATACACCCGAGGAAACGTCTGATGAAAACGTCTGTTCAAGGTTATCCATTATGCGGCTGAAATGAGTACCTACTGTCATTCAGGCCATGGAAGGTCATCAATACTTTATTTATATTGTAGTGATTGATGTATAGCACGTTATTTAATTGTGAAAGCATTATTCTAGACCCGGTATGCATAGCATTTCAGCAGGCGATTGTATGGCTCGTCCACCAATGACACCAAGAGGCCTAGGTATCTTTTCTTTTGGCTTTTTGATGCTTTGAGGTTATTCACGTCCTGGTCCGGTCTTGTGCAAGTTGTGAGCGCCTTGATGTCTGCCTCGGCGTTCAGCTTCTCTCGAAGACATGAGCATGCATGCGCGTCGTGCAGCATATCAGCGGATGCGACAACGGAGCCGAAATGCCAATCGCCTTGTCCCGAAGTGGTGGCGGCCTGGAAGTATGCGAACTGTTTGTCGCCTGCCAGAATATGGCCGGCACGCCAGACCGCAACCCAGGGGATTTCCCAAACACACCCGACGACGCAACCGAAGGAGAGCAAGCGCTTCTGTTATATGCCTCCTTCGGTGGTGAAGTCGCGGGGCTAGAGCTAGCCTCCTACTTTGTAGGGAGTCGGTTGACAACCTCGTAGAGGTGGGGGTCCGGCAGCCTAATCAGAAAGGGGGAAGACCCATTCTCCATAGTCGTCAAACAACGGACCGTGCCACACGCCAGACATCCGTTTCAGCCTCGAAGTTGTTGGCATCCATAAAGTGTCGGAGAAGGGAAACGTTTCATAGGGCGACCGGGTGGTGAGCAGCTAGATCGGCTTCGGCATTGGTGTAATGAGCAATTAGCGAGTCCCCCATTTTGAGGATATTGTTAGTGGTGCAGAGCCCGCCGGCGTCTTCCAGCTCCAGTTTCGAGGCAGTGACGAGTCCTACTCCAAACGCATGTTCGTGGGAGACGGACAGTCTCATCGTCAATCCTCTCGGTCATGTACAGCCCTCCACGTCTGCTATTGGACAGGGATATTTGGCGCCATCGTGTACCCTCTCAGCATGCCCCTTTGCAGCATTTGACGAAGAAAACATCTTGCCACAATGAAGGTCCTCTGTGCGTGGACATTTGACTCCCTCGTGCGCGTATTTAGCATGTTCGTTTCCACTTCGTTCTATAGAAAACCTCTTGTCACAATAGAGCTCCTCTGCACGTGGGCAGGGCCATCTGACTTTGAATCGGTTGTGTATCGACTTAGCATGCCTGTCTGCATTTTGTTGTGAGGAGAACGTACTATCACAATGAAGCTCCTCTGTGCGCGGGCATGGGAAGTGCTGTTGCTCCATTGATATGTTGATGAGAGTGGTTGGGAGAGATGAAGGTGTCGAAACCTTAGTAGAGCGAGCAGCAGTGAAACTGAATGGGAGATGAAGGTGTCGAAACCTCAGTAGAGCGAGCAGCAGTGAAACTGAATGGGAGATGAAGGTGTCGAAACCTTAGTAGAGCGAGCAGTAAGATGACGCTGAAGGTGACTAAGAGAAGAAGGTGTCGATGCATCTCATCTTCGCCGTACCCGGCCCATTTCCCATCTTGGTAAATACAAATCTCATCTACATCTGACATCCCAAGCCAACAATTCAGTGCTCACATCATTGCATTAAGCTCGAGTATCATTACAAAAGCACGCCCAATCCCACTCCAACCAAACAACCCCAAATCAAACCCCATTCACTAGTGGTATATCCAACCGCATTTCCTTCACTCGGTGTTATATTAGGTTCTAAGCCGCTATATGATTTGGCTGGATATCCTTCCTTGATCCCTGAATCTTCATCATCATCGTCATCGTCATCATCTACATCCACTTCATTGGCATTACCATCTGTCTCTGTATATCCAGATGGAGTGGCTGTTGACGTTGATGTTGACGTTAACGCTGGCATAGAATGGAAGCATTCTTTCAAGGCGCTGTTTTTCCGCGAAATTGTTAGTTATATCCCATGTTTCGGGTTTAATTTGCGGTGTAAATTACTTGTCCTCAGCACAATCAGTGCCTACTGCAATATCAGCCGAGGTTGCTGCCCCATCTGTCGTTTCGGCGGTTGTGAATGTGCTTAATGCTAAGAGGAGGGGGAGGTTGATATGATGAAACGCATTTCGGGTATGGATTGACTGAGATTGGCGTTTGTGGAGTAAAGTAGAGCCAAAGGAATATCAAGGAGAATTGTGACAACCTAGTTTGAACAAAATAGAGCTAAATAACAGCGGATGGCTATCCAGATACGGGGAAATTAGTCATGTACTAAAGGATTCAACATATCAACCAGAGACAAAACATTCTTCTACTACAATCCTATATTCAACTTCTGTGTGTACATGCTCTATACTGTACTCGTCTCAGATCTAGATCCTATCAAGAACTGGAATCGTATTCCCTGGAGATTCAATCCTTGGAAATGTCATATCCGGGGCCAGCAGATCAACCCCAATATTCCCAGATGAAAATGTGGGATATAGAGATACATAGCTAAACTCAATTCCAGACCATTGCATTTTTTTTGGTTGTTGCTCAGGGTGTGGCATTCCATGGTACATTCTTAGGGCTGTCCGTGCTCTGGGTGTCGTACTTGGCCCGCCAATAGGGAGGATTCCGGTTTGTCGATGGGGTTGGTATGGGCGGGTACCTGCAGATTGACTTAAACAGTACACGTCGATGTACGGTGTAACGCTAATGTTAACGTTAACTAACTTAATGAGTAGACAAGTAAGTTGCGTTGTCTTGCTCTTTGATTTGGAATGTTCATTTTCGGGAGGAGTTTGGTATATGGACTACGCTAGGATTCATCCCTTGCTTCTTCGATCTCTAGGCTGTGGTCCAATCATATAAGATATAATATAGCGTCTATGGTCAATAATTCATTGCAGTATTCTATCAAGTGTATTCGATGTACACCAGACCTTGGTAATCAACTAGGCATATATACACAAAATCAATCACCTACAGACCCTTAGCCTGCTTAGCCTCAGTAAGCGCCTCCTTCAGCGCCGCAAGGGCCTTGTCCACATCCTTCCGGTTGGAGTCAGTAACACTGACACCCATGTGACCGAAACGGATGTACTTGGTAGCAATCTCCTTGTGCAGACCAGCTGCAAAGATGACACCACGCTTAAGAAGACCGGGCAGCACATCTGGGGGCGCCAGACCCTCGGGCAGGTACATGGCAGTCATACCGTGAGCCTGGCACTCGGGACGGGGAGCGAGCTGCTTAAGGCCGAGCGCGGCAGCGGCGGCCTTGACCTTATCCGAGACCTGGGCGTGGATGGCGAAGCGGCCGGGGACATCGGCCGTGATCTGGCTGAGGGTTGTGTGCAGGGCGTGGACGAGCTGGGTGGGAGGGGTGGCGAAGTACGAAGCCTTGTTGTTCTCGTAGTTCTGCATGACGGGGAGCCAGTTGGCGATGGCGGCGTAGTAGGAGCCTGGTGGGGTCTTGCGGGACTGGGCGCGCTGGATCGCGCGGCCAGAGGTCATGACGATGCTTAGACCCGGTGGGCAGCCGATGGCCTTTTGGCTGGCTGTTACTACGGCGTCAAGGTCCCATTCGTCGAAGGCGATCTCCTCGGAACCGACACTGCACACGCCATCGACGATGACGAGGGTCTCTGGGCTGACGCGGCGGACGAGCTGGGCGACACCCTTGACGTCACTGAGGACGCCGGTCGAGGTATCAACGTGTGTGAGGGTGATCAGCTTGTATGGCTTCTGCTTGAGGGCCTGCTCGATCTCCTCCAGGGATGGGCGGTCACCGATGGGAGCCTTGAGGTGGGTGACCTGTGCACCGTAGCACTCCAGACACTGGCCGAAGGAGTCGCCGAAGTAGCCGGTGTTGAGGACCAGGGCGTTCTCGCCGCGCTCGATCAGGTTGGCGGCGACCAGGTCCCAGCCCAGGGTGCCACTACCAGCGATGATGAAGGGCTGTGCGGAGGGGTTGGTGGATTGGAAGAGCTTGCGGGTGAGAGTTAAGGTCTCGCCAAAGACCTTGACAAAGCCGGGAGCGACGTGGCTCTCACTGCGAGGGTCAGTGACTGTTCAATGTGGTTGTAGTTGGGGTGAGTTGGGGTGACTCACGCATAGTGGGACATGGACTGGAGCACGGCATCGTCGAACTCGATGGGACCCGGGATCAGGAGGGTGTTGTGAGGGGCTTGAGCAGACATCTTGGGTGTAGGTTCGGGGAGAGGGGCAGGAGGAATGGAGCGGTCGATGGGTTTATATTCGATGTCGTCTGGCACGAGGGAATCTCTCTCGGTCGAGAAGGGAGTGTTGAGGTCGGGCAACGGTAAGCGGTCTAGGTGTCTAGAGATCAAGCTCAAACGTTGCGTCGACCTGTTGGCCATGCCGATTGCGGACCGCGGGGTAACGCAACGAGATTGGATGGTGAATTCCCGAGGGAAACTTAGGATCGGGGATCGCCGCCGACTTGAGGGTTTGACCGGGTGAAGTGCCGATTTGAGGTCACTGATTAGTCTACTCGGATGATGAGACCGAGATGGAGGGCGATATCTGGCTATTTATGAATTGATGTTCGTCAAGTGTATCTCCGTTCTTTTTTCCCCTGGGCGTTTTGACGTCGGAGAAATGAAGGCCGGGCGGACCCTACCGATTGACCAGTCCACGACTTACGCTGTACACATTGGTCTATATCGGTCTGGGGAAGTTGTAGATTGATAGAATATGCTATATTCGAAGCAATTGATGCAGTTTTATATCCATTGTGTGTTGCCGGTTCTTGATATCCTATATCTGCCTCTGTATATGTACATATGTCCAAGTAGATACACAGTGGCAGTATGCCTACCAGGTATCTAGTAGCTTAATACTGTAAGTAGAGTATAAGTTACAAGTCCACAGCTTCAGATCTACCTCCTCCCACTCTCGTATTCAACTACCCTCAGATCTCAGTCTGTACACTGCGCAGTATGTCCCGTCCTACTCCAACACGGCGACCTCCGCAAACAATTAGGAAACCTTCGAAAGGATATGGATTGGGCGACTCAACCCGAAGCACACTCGGACGAGTTGTTCGGTCTGATCAGCCAATGCAATGCGCAACATCAAAATGCTCCTAAAGGGAGCATATAGCACTAACCACATTAGGCCACAATCTAGGGCTTAGGGCATTGCGTAGTTGGCTTCCCCGCGAAGCTCGCAGGCTTCAGCCAACAGCTGTTGCTCTCTCTTCTGGACTATTCCCGTGGACCATTGACCTCCGTTTACCCCACATCATGACCGCCCGCTTGGTCCTGGTCATTGGTGACTTGTTCATCCCTGACCGAGCTCCTGTAGGTTGTCTCCGACGCAGCTGCCGCACGTTTGCTAACATCATCTAGGATCTCCCAGCAAAGGTACTATCCCTTGAGCCTCACTTTGATATCTCTCTAACCTCGCATAGTTCCGCAAGCTCCTCACTCCCGGCAAGATCGGCCAAACCCTTTGTCTCGGTAATCTGACCGACCGCGAGACCTATGACTTCCTCCGCGAGGTAGCCCCAGACCTGCAGATGGTCAAGGGTGATTTCGATGTCGATTCTCCCAACCTTCCTCTGTCCAAGATTGTCAACCATGGCAGCCTACGCATTGGGTTCACCCACGGCCACACCATCGTCCCACCCGCCGACGCCGACGCCTTGTTAATCGCAGCTCGTCAGATGGATGTTGACGTTCTACTCTGGGGCGGTACTCATCGGTTTGAGGCATTCGAGATGGAGGGCCGCTTCTTTATCAACCCTGGTAGCGCGACAGGTGCTATGAGCTCGGGTTTCTGGCCAGAGGGCGAGGAACCTACGCCTAGCTTCTGTCTAATGGATGTGAGTTACGGCCGTTCGAGGTGTATGGGTATATGCTGACTCCAAACAGATCCAGGGTGATGTCCTTGTGCTGTATGTTTATCAGCTAAAGACCGATGCCAATGGTGTGGAAAATGTGGCTGTCGAGAAGGTCTCCTTCCGCAAGAACCACCCTCCTGCCGAGTAATCGCCCTCCCTTTCTCTCTGTGTATATAGTCTCCTTGGTTTCCGAGCGATCTTGTTCTTGCTTTGCTTTCTGCATTCCATTTCAATTTGATACATGATACCTTGAATCGATTCATTTCCCCAGCTTTGCCTGTTATTTGATTATTTAATATTCAGTTTCGATCTTCAGCTTGGAAGGATATTAGACATGATGGAATTTAACTCTGGTGTTTTTGCATTTAGTTTTGATATCAAATTGCTGTTTGCTCTGCTGCTTGCTCCTGCACTTGCCATTCTACAAGACTGCATATTTAGCAATCTGTCAAATATATAAGATACCCACATCCAATCCATCCATCCAATCCATCTCTATCTCCATTCCATCTTTAACTTCTTCTCTTGACTGGCAGTATTCCCCACCGCCCACCGATCTCCGGAAAAGGCGCTAAACCCAATGTGGAAACCAGGAAGCCTCGCATTGTCCTATCCCAAGGTCAACTTCTCTTCTGTTCCTCTATAGATCGTCTGCAACAGAATCGACCTGCTGTTTTCCAATCTTCCGCCCAATGCAAGTATTTCCCAGCTATTGTGGTTGATATATCTGTTCATCAAGGACCCACGCGAAGTTAGACCGGCTGTCGGAGAGCTCTGATTGCTCCCCTCATCGGATTCCCGGCGCTTTCAACCCTTCGACTATTCCCAACACCACGATAATTGCCGACAAAATGGCTGCAGAAGGCCAGGAGATCCCGGAGGAAATCAAGGAGAAGCAGATTCCAGCCCAGGAGGAAGGCGGAGATGACGAGGTAGGTGTGACTGACAATTCCGCCCTTTGTTAGATCTTTTGTCGCATCTCTCATACTTTGGTTTCTTTGTTTCTGCAGTATCTATAAAACCCCAGCTAACATGATTGAATCTTACAGGAAGAGATTGCAGCCATGAAGCGTCGAGTCGCCGAGATGGAGTCCGAGGCTGCCAAGTTGCGTGAGATGCAAGCTACTCTCGACCAGCAGTCAGAGAACCTCCAGGAAAACAAAGAAGATATTGATGCACGAAGCATCTTCGTCGGCAATGTGGACTACGGTGCTTCGCCGGAGGAGATTCAGGCACATTTCCAGAGCTGTGGCTCGATCAACCGGGTGACCATCTTGCTGGACAAGTTCTCTGGCCAGCCCAAAGGGTGAGAAGTGAACGGAGGAGATGGGTCGATCCATGCTAACGTCTGTCTAGCTACGCCTATGTCGAGTTTGCAGAGCCCAGTCTCGTTGCCCAGGCTTTAGTTCTGAATGAGAGCGTCTTCCGCGGTCGCAACTTGAAGGTGCGTTCAAATCCCCTTTGCTGTCTACATTAAAATACTAACCCCCAGCAGGTCGTTCCCAAGCGCACTAACCTACCCGGCATGCACCGTGGCCGTGGCCGGGGCGGATTCCGCGGCGGCCGTGGTCGTGGATTCCCTCGTGGTGGCGGCTACCGGGGTGGTTACAGGGGTCGGGGGCGTGGATTTGCGCCCTACTAGGCGCGTGGCTGGTGGAGTAGAGATGTCCAATACGCAGAAAACGGTCAGGGTGCCTGTTGAAGTCCTGGGTCCGAATTCAATCTGAACCTTTCATTTTCTCTGTGGCTTTGGAGTTGGGATATGGAATGTACAATAATTACCAGGCAATCAACAGAGATCTAGCAAAAAGACAAATAGGATTGACTATGTTGGGAGTACTGTACTATATATAGTCGGTCGACCTTGGGGTCATTGAATCATCGGGTAGCGGCATTAACCAGAGTACTGTAAGATTCTAGACTACAAAGTACAGAGTACGGAGGTAAAGTATAGTTAACTTAGATATCTTATAACAATGTCGATGTCGACATATCACTATATTAATACTGATATCACTTCAATTTGGCTGCCTAGTCAAACGGCTCTATACTCGCCACTCTATTCCACCCTCCCAATCCCGGAAGCTTAGAAAGAACTTGGAAGGAGACAATATGTGGCTTAGAATTGAAATCATTAAATCCTGTCTAGTTATGAGACCTTTGTTGCTCAGCCCCCCCAGGAAGTACCGACCGGGTACCCCGTACATAGTGAATACGTAGTCAGAGTACCTGCGCCATACAACCCGGAATTACCTGAGCCTAACCCTTCCCTTCCCTCTTTCTCCTCTCTCAACCTTACCCCATCACCACCATCATCTCTTCCACTCTCATCTTTTAGGCTTAGACCACTGTCTCGGTTTGGCCTTTTTGTTCGTGGATGTGCGCGCCGCTCTTTGGGATTGATCGGCCTTAGCCACCTCCCAGGCTGTGAAGAGCACCATGGCGTCAAATCTGCCAGCGTGAGTGTCCCCTCTCCAGTCTATGTCTATCTTGAGACTTTTTGCTGACCTCTTTGTAGCCAGCCAAATCTTCGGGTCACGAGTAAGATGCCTTTGTCACTTCATCCTCGACTTTTAAGACACTGCGGGGTTTTGATTCCGGCACGAGACTGACATTCTCGACCACAGTTATTGCTGCAGACGGTTTGTACAAGCGCGATGTCTTTCGTATGTCACCTCTATCTTGGGATCAGCTGTTTCGTGCTTGGCGGGGTTGAAACTGACCACTTCCTGCAGGATTCCCTGATCCGTTCGCCGTGGCCACCGTCGGAGGAGAGCAAACACATACCACCTCTGTGATCAAGAAAACTCTGAATCCCTACTGGAATGAACCATTCGACCTGTACGTGAATCCGGTCCCGTCTGTGAAATAGAGCGAACGTGTTAACCGTGGGTTTGGCGCTTGCAGGAGAGTCAATGAGGACAGCATTCTTGCGATCCAGATCTTTGACCAGAAGAAATTCAAGAAGAAGGACCAGGGTTTCCTCGGTGTCATTAACGTCCGAATTGGCGATGTTATCGATCTCTCGATGGGTGGTGATGGTACGTCCGACGAACGCCGATCGCGAGTCATACCTGGACTGACCTGACGGCCTTGTGCCAATCCCGCAACAGAAATGCTCACTCGTGATTTGAAAAAGTCCAACGACAACCTTGTGGTCCATGGAAAATTGATTATCAACTTATCGTCTAACCTCAGCGCCCCTCATCCGAACCAGAATGGCCTCCAGCGTCAACAGGCTCAAACTTCAACTTCTAGCGGCCTTGTGCCCCAGGTTGCCGCACCTTCCCCGCAAACCCAGCCAGGGCCTAGCAACCTCGATACGTCCCCTGCCGCCGCATCAAATTCATCTCTTAACCAGCGCACCCCGACATCCGCCTTGCCGACCGGTCCCCCTCCTCCCCTGAATGGCGCTCCCACCAACCCTCCAGGACCAGGTGCCCCCTCTCGTGCTAACCTCAGCTCCTTTGAGGACAGCCAGGGCCGATTACCCGCTGGCTGGGAACGGCGTGAGGACAACTTGGGACGGACGTACTATGTGGATCACAATACGCGCACCACCACCTGGTCACGACCAGCGGCCAACTACAACGAGCATGCCCAGCGTTCGCAGCGCGAAGCCAACATGCAGCTCGAGCGTCGCGCACACCAGAGCCGAATGCTGCCTGAAGATCGGACTGGCGCGAGCTCGCCGAACCTGCCGGATGCGCAGCAGATACCTACACCACCGCCCGGTCCTAACGCTGGCACTTCTGTCGCAAGTGGAGCGCCGGCCGGGTCTAACGCGAATGCGGTATCCATGATGGCGACGGGAGCCACCACTGCTGGCACAGGGGAGCTTCCACCAGGATGGGAACGACGAGTGACACCCGAGGGCCGGCCGTACTTTGTGGACCACAACACGCGGACGACGACATGGGTCGATCCTCGCCGACAGCAGTATATCCGCATGTACGGACAAGGCCAAACCACCGGCGGTGCCAACAACACCACTATTCAACAGCAGCCCGTTTCCCAATTGGGCCCTCTGCCCAGTGGTTGGGAAATGCGTTTGACCAACACCGCGCGAGTATACTTTGTCGATCACAACACAAAGACGACCACCTGGGATGACCCTCGGTTGCCTTCGTCTTTGGATCAAGGTGTGCCGCAGTATAAGCGCGACTTCCGCCGCAAGTTGATCTACTTCCGATCTCAACCCGCCTTGCGGATCATGTCCGGTCAATGCCATGTCAAGGTCCGTCGTAATAACATCTTCGAGGATTCGTACGCCGAGATTATGCGGCAGAGCGCGTCCGATCTTAAGAAGCGCCTAATGATCAAGTTTGATGGCGAAGACGGTCTTGACTACGGTGGTCTCTCACGGTATGCTTTCTTACCAATATTTTTTCCCCAAGTTTTACAAACGAATGCTAACTTTCACAGTGAATTCTTCTTCCTTCTCTCCCACGAAATGTTCAATCCTTTCTACTGCCTCTTCGAATACTCCGCCCACGATAATTATACCTTGCAGATTAATCCCCACTCGGGCGTGAACCCCGAACATCTCAACTACTTCAAGTTCATCGGCCGAGTGGTCGGTCTGGCTATCTTCCATCGTCGTTTCTTGGATTCCTTCTTCATTGGAGCCTTCTACAAGATGATGCTGCGGAAGAAGGTCACTCTTCAAGACATGGAGGGTGTCGATGAAGATCTACACCGTAACCTGGCGTGGACCTTGTAAGTGGTTCTTTCTGCGTGTTGATAACATATACTAACATTATTCCAGGGATAATGACATTGAAGGGATTGTGGAGCTTACATTTTCGGTTGATGATGAGAAGTTTGGCGAGCGTCGCACTATTGATTTGATACCCGGTGGCCGGGACATGCCCGTCACCAACGAGAACAAGGCACAGTACATTGAGTAAGTGACATGTATCAACCGTGTCAGAAACCCGCATACTAACCTCACCCAGGTTGGTTACCGAGTGGAAGATTGTCAAGCGAGTCGAAGAGCAGTTCAACGCCTTTATGTCCGGTTTCAACGAGCTTATTCCACCCGATCTTGTCAACGTCTTTGACGAGCGCGAGCTGGAGTTGCTCATCGGTGGTATTGCCGATATCGATGTCGACGACTGGAAGAAGCACACCGATTACCGTGGCTACCAGGAGCAAGACGAGGTCATCCAGAACTTCTGGAAGATCGTCCGCACCTGGGACGCTGAACAGAAGTCCCGTCTGCTTCAATTCACCACCGGAACTTCCCGTATTCCCGTCAACGGTTTCAAGGATTTGCAGGGTTCTGACGGTCCCAGACGCTTCACCATTGAGAAGTCGGGTGATCCTGTTGCGCTGCCTAAGTCGCATACTTGGTATGTTTAAACTGATGTGATATTTATGCTAAAGAGTGACTGCTGACATACTTGTTACAGCTTCAACCGTCTTGATCTCCCTCCTTACAAGACTCATGAAGCCTTAGAACACAAAATGTCTATTGCCGTGGAAGAAACACTTGGATTTGGACAGGAATAGAGAGAGAAGCTTGCATCTCTTGCCTCTTACTGCAGACTTGCTATGCAATTGCAATTGCAATTGCACTTTGCATCGTGTCTGGATATTCCCTTCCCCGTTGGATTATTGTTCTTTGTTAAATGTAACCCACTACTCACGAAGCTCTCGTTTTTCCAAGCCTACTTTCTATTTCAATTTTTCAACTTTCGACCTTTTTCTTTATTCTTCCGATTAGGACTAGAATAGGTCTCACTGGAACTGCCCTTGGAATCCGAGGCTATGGATTAGTGATGGATGGATGTACTCCAATTCTGTCATACCCTAGTCCTCTAGTCTTGCCTCTTTCACTCCGTCACTTTTTGTTTACCGGTACCCTATCTCCCTCTACGCCCTATCCTTTCCCCTCCATCGCCGATCCGACCTACATACCCATTCCTTCCAGCCCGCACGCTTGCACACTCGTTGATTCTTATATAGTGGACCACGGTATCCCGGCGTAGCTGAAAAGCAACCCTACCCTACCCTGTGTCCATTCACTCGCTTGCTTATACATCACACCCCCTCTTGTCCTTCGTTCTTTTCTGGATACTGATCTCGCTACTACATGGAAGTTCTGGTTGTTGTTTTTGCTTTCGTTGTCTCGTTTGTATATAGGCTGTTTTTCTCCCTCTGTGTGTTAGTGTGTGTGTTATTGTATCATGGTGCGGCCAATCTTGATTATTTAAATCATAGTCGATGCAGAATCTAGAAATATGTGCTTATAGTGATGCATTCTACCTAGATCTGTTGTAGCCCTAGCAACTGAGTACTATATATTCTGGATCTTGGTCTCATTTACTGATTCTATGATTATATTTAACTTTCCCTTTATTCCTAGATGAAAATCATATTTCTTTGTAAGTTCTGAACATGAGCAAGAGTATGAGGTCTTAGGAGTAGCTCGGTTGGGAGACTATATCTTCGATCTCGTTCTGAGGGTTGATATCACCAAGTAAAGCCTGATACGTTTCGATATATTTTCTGTTTAGAATCATGATGTTAAATGCTTCTGTGTCTTTCATTAAGCGGCTCGCGTAGCTCAGTTGGTAGAGCGCGGCACTAGTAATGCCGAGGTCCATCGTTCAAGTCGGTGCGTGAGCAGTTTCTTTCTTTTTCCTGTCATTTTTTTGCCGGGGTTGGTTGGTTTGTCTGCCTTTCTTTATTTTTTAGCTGTGAATATGAGTTTTCATTCTGAATAGAACCATATTAACTGGGATGTCGTGGGAAACTAGCTGCCGTCTTGCACTTTGAACAAATGATGACGAATTACATATGGTCGTTCATTCCGGTTGAATCTCATACTTAGAAAATATATATGATCCCTACCATATATTTTATGCCAGGGGAAGAGCAATGACAGATGAGGTATTGTTGACCCATAGATCGTAGCAAAGTCAATCAGGTTACAGATGTTGGATCGTACCAAGACAAATAAAGTTCCTTCAGCCCGAAGCACAACATACATTGACTGAAATTCAAGAATAGTTTGTATCTGTTCATCGCACTTGCTCCTTTCACCACGTTGTATACTAAATCATATGTTCACTGTTCTTTAAGGCCTATCTAACTACAAGGACGCCGAACATACCGAATTTTGAAACCATAATTGAAGAAAAACACACCCTATAATTTGACCGAAGTACATCCAACACAGGAAATGATCTGGATTGTTCCTTACTTCACCATGCGTCATCTCCCGCTACGATCAAGACAAAAACTGGAAAATGGGACCTGTCAAGCAAGATCCATTGCCGTAGAGCATGTGTGGATGTGCCGAGACACGCTAATGAGCATTCGTTGCAATCGCTAATCCACGATCCCCCGCAGATCTCTAAAGTTGTAATAAATGACGTAAGGCCTGATCGTGTTGGTATTGATCAGACCCAATATCTAGGGGAAATAGACTGCTGCAAGGGGGTTTCGCGATCTACAAGGAAAGAAAGGAGTGAGGAAAAAATTTAACTTTAGCATTTATTCTTCTGCGCTTCAATCCAAACCGTGTCATCATGGGCTTATCGTATGTCTACTGTACCACCCCTAGCAAAGAGAAAAACACGTCTTGACTCTTGATAGCGTAGAGGGACCGTCAATTGGCTGGGCCACGACGGAGAAGGCAGGACCAAGTGTTCGGAAATGGGCGACCGAGGTATGTCTCTTTGCTGTTTAGCTTGATTTTGCTAATGTTTACAGCAATTGCTTTGCCTCTGGGACAAGCAGCGCCATCGTAGCGACAATGTCACCACGTGGGGCGATGAGGTATGTTGAAACGATAGACATGGAGCATACAGAAAAGAGATGCTAATCAAAGATCAGATTGAATACAACCTAGTTGATTTGGATCACGGCGCATCGCGCGCGACAATGTTATTAGACCAGGAGAGGGTTATTCGAGAATGGGAAGGAGATCCCGCCAGCGAGGAATCACCGTATGTATAGCCACAAGCAGAGCCCCAATGCAGCCAGTTACTAACATGAATGGATTGAGCAGAGTTACTCTGCAGTGGGAAGGAGCCAAATACGTCGTTGAAACAACCCCAGCCAAGCCATATACAGGAAGTATCGAAGACCTTCTAAACGTTCAAGTAAATATGAGAAAGAGGTATGGTATTTCCACTTCTTTGAGAATTGAATACTAATAGGTGTACAAGACGAGAAATAATCGACCGCTCTCTCGCCTCCAACCAACACACCATCTCGATTGGCTCATTTCCTCGCGCCGGAATCGATGGCCAATGGACAACTCCCGAAGGACCGAACCGATCGAACCATTCCCTTTGTACTCTTCCACGTTATAGAAGCCTCTTCGACAATGTCCGTGGTCGAAGGCAAAATCACCCGAAACCAACACACTATCCGATCTATCGGGATTTGCAAACGCCTACCTTACCTCTAAGAGAGAAAGGCCCAGAATCCATTTGCTTGGATCACGTCGAGGTCGGGATGGGTAGCAGCAGCCTCCAAACGACCTTCCAGACATCGAATGAAGCCGAATGCCGTTGGTTATATGACCAGCTTATACCTCTTGCACCAGTCTTTCTCGCCATGACCGCCGCAGTTCCAATATGGAAGGGATATCTTGTTGACACAGATGTCAGGTGGCAACGATTTGGGGATTTGGTAGATGACCGCAGACCAGAGGAGATGGAACATACAGTATGTCAACCAACCAACGTGCTTCAAAATGAAAAGACCAAAGTTGACAACGTCCCTCGCAGCCTCCTCGCTGGACCTGTAATCGCACATATCTCTCACAGGAAAGACCTCCAGAAATGGAAAGCAACACACCCCTCCAACCAATGGACGAAACAATCAAACAAAGTCTTCTAGATGGAGACATGGACGAACAACTAGCAACACACTTTGCATCCATTCTCTCCCGCGACCCTCTCGTCTTAACTCAAGAAGACATGTTCCATTTCAACACATCAAATACAAAACTATTCGAACTCCTACACGGCTGCACATGGCACGCGGTCCGCTTCAAACCACCCGTTTCGCACAGTGGACCAGGCTGGTGTATCGAATTCCGAACAATGGAAGCCCAACTCACAGACAAGGACAATGCAGCCTTTGCCATCTTCACATACCTACTTTCCAGGGCGATTGTGACTCTCCATCTGAACTTCTATATCCCAATTGATAAAGCGGGCGAGTCTATGAAGTTTGCAAATAAGCGCAATGCAGTCCTCGAAGAGCGGATGTGGTTCCGTCGGTCTGGGTGGTTGACGGATTCGGCTCATTTGGTCGGGTCAGCTCCTCCAATGTGCAAAGAGAAGGCCCAGCCTCGTGTTGATGGCGAGTGTTATGCTCTCATGTCTGCTGATGAAATTTTCAATGGGGAATCGAATCATAGGGGCTTCCCTGGTTTGATTCCACTTGTGCGGTATTACCTTGATTACAGCAAAATGCCTGTGTCGGAGCAGGAGAGGATATCGCCATACCTGGATGTCATCAGCAAACGTGCTAGTGGCGAGATGCCTACGCCGGCATCTTGGATGAGAGAGTTTGTGCGCCAACATAGGGATTATCGGCAGGATAGTTATGTTAGTGAGAGCGTGTGCTATGATATGATGAAGGAAATTGTTCGGATGAATGAAGAATGAGAGTGACAGTGAGATTAGATGCATGGTTCAAATTACTGTAGACATTAATTTACTTAATTTGATCGGCATAATTGCTCGCAGCCCTCAGCCGCTCCCCATATCGCCACAGAATGAATGGAATAGGACATCCAATCACCAATGCCAGGAGTGCTAGAAGGGTATTGCCCCATCCACATCCAAGCGTTGCATACATCTCCGGGCTGAACAGCGGGAACCCAAACCCAGTCAACCCTCGCACGATGTAGACAGCGCCATTGGCACTCGCTGCATACACAGGGAAGGTATCTAATAGATATGCACTAACACACTGGAAAATTATAGTCGCACCCATCAAAGGAAGAGCGATCCCAATGTCAGGCACGATCCAATGGGTCTTGTACTCCGCACTCCAGCCGTACCAGAGTAAACCGATAGGGACTAGCAAGGAGGCTGGTACCATGATTGGCAGGCGAAACTCTGGTTTGCCAACGCCGTTGTTCTTGGCTACCTGATACCGGTAGACACGGTCAGTTCCAAACGCACAGATTTGGGCTCCGATGAAGTACCCGCAACAGGGTGCGATGTAGTTGAGAGATCCGGTGCTGATTGCCATGTGGTATCGTTTTGTCCACAGATCTGAGAAACTGGAGAGGAGGAGGTAGACAATTCCATAGAGATAGCCGTAGTAACATGCCAGAGCTTGGATGATTGGCTGCGTGCCGAGGAAGTATAGAGAGCAGGAAATGGTGCGTCGATGGAGCTGCCCAATGGTTTCGACTTTTTCATATGGTGTCTTCCATACTATGTCGTAGACTTCACCTTCCTGCCTTGCTTCTTGCATGATGGCTTTCTTTTTTCGCAGAAGGAGAATGGGCGCGTAAGTTTCTCGCGCGATGATAAGGCAGAGAAGAAGGAAAATCCCGGCTGCGATGGAAGTCGACCAGAATGCCCACCGCCAGGTAGTATAGTCTGCAATGAACCCGCCCACGAGAGGTCCAAGACATGATCCTAAGACAGGGCCTAGGCTAATCAAAGCCACGGGGAGACCTCGTTCCTCTTTGCGGAACACATCCCCGACCATGCTCGCGCCAACCTGGAAAAGCATTATAACTTGATCAGAGAGCATGGATAAATATAGAAATTTAGATTCAGACATACAGCTAGCGATGCACTGGCACCAACTCCACTTAAAAGCCTGAACGCCAATAGCTGGATTATACTTGTGCAGAAGCCAGCCCCGATATTAAAAGCTAAGTAGACTAGACTGCCAGCCTGCAAAATAGGCCATCGTCCATATAACTCACTGAATGGGCCAAGCAGGATTGGGCCCATGGAGTACATAAGCAGGAACAATGACAATGCCAATGGACCAGTTATAGAAGACGAGATGTGGAATTCATCTGCAACGGCACTGATGGTTGGAGTCGTTATAGTCGCCGACAATGGCATCAGAAATAGCGGAATAGAAATGGTACACAGGATGGTCCATTTTCGCTTTGCAGGCCAATCTTGAGGGTGGTCACCCTCGAAATCGACCAGTATCACCTTTTCGTCGGACATTGTGTGTATGTACAAACTTGGTGTCACATAAAGAATGTGACCGTCTCAACCGGTGTTGAATGCCGTGCAAGGGTAAAGGGCAGTTATCACCCCTGTCATTGGGTTTGGCGGAAATAGTTGCCCCTACATTGAACCGGTTAACGAGATTGTTGTTGTTGCTGGGCAGTGATCAACACCATGACGATCCTAGGGTCCATCTTGGATTAGTTTATGGAGCCCTAATTTTGGGTGTTCCTCGTGGATTGATTTCGGGGCAATCGTCAGCATACATTATGGCCCTAAGACCTCGGTCCATGCATATGACAATGGGCACGGGCACGCTGGCTCGTGTGCAATCGCTAGAGCATTTCCAATAAATCTTGCTCCGATTTAGAAAAAAGAAGTTTGGGGTGGTATATTATGTAGGGAAAAAGAGCAAAAAGAAATGTGCATCATCCGTGAATCGAACACGGGCCTCGTCGATGGCAACGACGAATTCTACCACTAGACCAATGATGCAGGAACATCAATCAGCGGGAATTGCTGATTGGCTGTAGATATTTGTTGATTTCCAATTGTATTCTTCTACTACAGCAACCCACAAAGCACAAAACTACCACAATTGCTATTAGAACCAACAATGTTAACTTCTGAGGAAAATAGCGATTAAATTTGCCAGTATTTCAAATTATAGCTCTTCTATGTGGTTTTCATACCTTAAATGTTCAATGCGACCCGTATATTCGAACGATGGCAGACCGGTCACCACGAGGTGCCAACACATACATCCTGCTGTGGGTGTGGCCTACTACTCTGCGTCTGGTCAAAATTTTTTCGATCTACGAGAAATATTTTATGTTGTTATCCATCATCATCTATTAAGCTATATATGAGATATTAACTACTACAGAAACTGTAGTTACCTGCATCAAACCATTGTTACCGGTGTTGCGCTTGCACTATCCTACGCGGGCTACACAAGGACTCAAGTAGGATCACAGTTAAATGTCTGCAGACACCAAGAAACTGGACTAAAAGTAACGAAAGAAAAGCTGTAGCGACAAAGCGAATCGCTTTTTATCTCCAAAATATATAGCCAAAGTATGATGAATAAGCCAAAAAATGTATAAATGTATAACGTTGAGGGGGACTTGCTCACCGACGGAATGTCTGTCTCTTTAACCTTAAACACATAAACAAAGACTCGAGCGGTTCTCCGAGGAATTCTTGGTCCCCAGATCCTTAGTAAGGCGGCTCTAGGTTCTAACCGCCAGAACTTCCTAGGTGACACTCAAATATGTAAGCCAAAACCTGCGTAATATCATTGTAGGCTTGAATCGTAAAGTTCTATTGGCCGATCACCTAGATGAAAATGAGCCACCAACAGGGGCTAATATTGACTGTTTATGTGTTGACAACGATCGAATTGGATTATTTAAGGAAGAACAGAGCCCTTTGCGGTCTGCCTTGTTTATCATCAATCGATATTTTTTCACGACTTATTGACTCTTAACGCATCAGATTTTTCCCCCTCTAACAATTTTAGGTATCCGATAGGTATCCGAGAAGCAACAGATATGCAGCCCATCTTTTTCTTGCTTATGCTGCTTTTTGGTTTCACCCTTGCAGCCCCGATTATCAAGGCCGATACACTTGAAACAGCAGTCTTTAAACGCCCGGTAAGATTATTGATAATAACATGATGACACAAGGCTAACAAACTAAAAGCTCGTGAGTACCTTCTCTCTCTCGAAAATCCCGCTATACTCGACCGGATTCTAACATAGCTGGACAATTTAGGTTGTGAGTACACTTGATTCCAGATCTTTTCAACCATCAGAACCGAGACTGATAAAGCTGGGCCACAGCCTGTAAGTCCCCAACAAAAAAGAGAGGGATCTGATTGGGTAGAGGCTTACATCACTTCATGAGTAATAGTCGGTAAGTTATCTGTTTCAACCTAGCACACTGGGATCGAGGGCTAACATGTTTGACTTCTATAGATAGTAAGTACTTCAATTCCCAGCCACTCAAGGCAAGGCCATTTGACTCTGAAGACGTTACTAATATGATATTCAATCTAGAATGTGAGTGAGCTCAAAGATACAGGAAAATAATGCTGCTCGATCAAAAGCTTACAAGGGTGACCGTCAAAAGAGTGTGAGTTGACCAAATAAGTGAATACTTCTTGGATGAAAACTGACAGTACTGTGAAATATAGATTGTGAGTAGCTGTCTGCTTCATTCATGAGGATTTTGAGTGAATGAGAAACTAACAGAGATGATCTATACAGTTAGTAAGTAATGACCCTGAGTTCAATACACTATATCTTAGGAGAGACGGCTAACACATCGGTTCTATTATAGGATGTGAGTGACATGGACGAGGAAATATACTGAATTAATCGCAACCAAAACTAATCGATGATTGAAACAGAAAGTAAGTTCGCGTGTATTATTGGCTTTCCTTGGTGCAATTTTGACTGACACTTCGATTCGCCAGTTGGTGAGTGCTAGCGGAAACTTTTTAATTGGGCAACAATCTAACAATTACGGCAATTCCAGAGTGTGAGTCTCACCTTACTCGCTTCATTGAAGTGTCACTGACCAAGTCTCCTCTTCTAGGAAGTGAGTTATCCCCTCGATTATCGGAGCCATACTGCTGGTAGGCAGAGCTGACAAGTGATCCGAAATTGTAGCAAGTATGAGCCCCCATGAACCTTAATACATCCAAAGCTAATGTTCCTAGGTCGTGAGTTATCAAAAGACACAACCTTTGCTTGCTACTCGATCGTGAGGCTTACAAGCATTTAATACATAGGAGGTGAGTACCTTCGTAACTAGGAATTTATACGGGGACGCAGAACTGACAACATCTATCCTTAGAATGTGAGCAAGCACCTCTCATGTGATTGTGCAGACTTTTGGATTATCAGACTGATGCCATTACCACTTACAGTTGGTAGGTCATATCGGCGACGCAGAAGAATCAGTTTCAAAGTACAAGATCGAAAAGAAGCCTGGGCTTAGCAAACTGGTCAGCAAACCTCTCTCAATATCAGAAACGTCCAATTTCAGAGAACTAATTACCTTAATAGTTAGCAAGCCTTGGTCTTTGAAGAATACGGTATGAGGACACAATCTCAACTGCTGTCTCATTACTAACCTTCATCCTCGGACCAAAGAAATGCTGGTAGATTTGGAGAAAAACGGTTGCGCCATTTGGCAAAGGTTTATGAGCAAGATGGGACTCCGATTCTGTTCTATAGATGGGTGCCTTGATCTGGGTTTTCGCCCAGACTTATAGGGTTTTCCCCAGATTGTGATGCGAATGCAAAGGCCAACCTCTTCATTTACGTCGTGCTCCCCTTAGCTTAGATTGTGAATATTGCGTGTTTTGGAGCAGGTGAAAGGGTAATGGATTGGGAGTTCTTCAATTCCGCAACCAAGAATACAGAAATTGGTTGTTATCAATATAAGTGGCTTGGATGCCACTACCCCTTCTAATAATGCCATGGTAGAATTTCAGAGCTCGTAGACATAATGTGTTACATGTAGCAACAATTGGAATGTCCACAGAGTGGGTAGGGTACAGGATGCTATTTGACATGATCGTATACAACACCGCGTAGCAATCCACAAAGCCAATTGCTTTTCTTTTTCATAAAACAGACATGTCATAAATTACTCTAGTAAATTCTTAGCGTAAATATAACTTCAGAATAAGGCTGCATATATGACTTACCTTGAGCTGGAGCCGGGGACAAGAAGAACTGCTCATTAGGACTCCGGTCATATTCAACCAACAGCAATTGTCCCTGGTCATCGGCACGCAGGAATAGCCCAGAACCCTGTGCAACAAGCTCATATTTGCCATCGCCCGCGAACTCCGGGATAAATGCCTGAGGAGAACCGCCGGTATAACAAACAGAGCCTTCCTCGCAGTTGATGTACGCGCCAAGTCGATTCTTGACCAAGAAGTATTGACCATCACTTGAAGAGAAGTCCCAAACCTGACTGGAATCTCCATGGTTCTCAGTAAAGTCGAGGGGTATACCAGGCGAGCTACTATGGGCGGTCAATACCAAAGAGCCACCAGTGATAGCTGATCCGATCGTGTAGAGACCATTCTCCAGGCTGTATACCGACTGGCAGAGGGCTGCAAGAGCGCCAAGTCCGAAAAAGGCCTTCATTTTGTTGATATGGTAGTTGAGAATGGAGAGAAGGTAGATAATGGATTGTAAGAGTGAGTTGTGGTAATGAAGAATGTCTGAGTCGCGACCATTCCTAGGTATTTATATCATTCTGTTTATGCGGAACACCTGAATGCCACGAAGAGTTCATGATGGCGAGCTGAGACATGCATAGACTATTGATACCTGCATTGTGATATATGCACCCCAACTAGTACAACTTGATTAGAAATGGGCCACATTATGCAGGGGGTTGATCCCATGCCGTGTGCCGAAAGAGACCGATCTATTGATTGAAGTCTTCGTGAAGCTTTCTCTGGACAGAGACGTCGATGAAAACAATGTGCTAGCTGATTCGGCATTTATTCAATCCAAGGCAATTGATCAGCTAAAATCAACCTCGCGTTTGGTGGATCGCGCCAAGATATATACAATCGATGATCTGCATAAGAAAAGAAGGTCGGTCAGAGATCGACTACGCCATGGATGCATAACAAGTTCTTTGCACCTCACTTTGAATATGCAGTAGAGGTTCTTCGCATGTGCATAGTGTTACATCGGGGACTACGGCTACAAGAGAAGAGCAGCCCTGGGTCGCGGAGAAGAAGGGTTCAATCATGCATACATTAGCCTGTTTTCCTGTTTTTGCTTTTCTATATTGGTGGCTGAAAATCTCGGAGATCGCCATGCTCATAAAGATCAATTTGAGGTGTAACAACCCAACAAAACCACCAGATTAATATCTTGTTACGTTCTCCTCCTTAAAACGCGTTACTTTTCTGATTTACCAGCATATATCACGGAAAGAGAAAACTATTACTGACATAGGAAATGCTAATAGTGTGGCTTCCCTTGGCGCTTTTCATGCCTGCAAAAAGAGGCAAATATGAGCCAGAATTGGCCCTGCCAAGCCCTCGAAATCACCATCAGCATGGAAGCAGCCCTCGAAAAGTACAAATAGCAGGACATGATGCTCACCTTGAAGATTATTTCATGGCAGGTTTAGGCTGCATTCAACCATTGATCGTTCACTCGCCTTTGGCCTCCAAAAAACCCAAAACGGTTGTGATGCCCTTTCCGGCCCATGCTACAGTGCCATCCAAAGTTTGAATGGTGTACGACGCTTGCGCTCGCTATATCAACAACTTGCAGCAACTGTTATGATGTCTATATTTCTCTTAACCCCTAGCTCCCCACGGGCGCAGGGTATTGTACTCTTTCCGAGATGTTTGGATTCAGTTTTCTCTCCAGGCTCACAATTCTGGTGATTGCCTCAGTGACTGTGTTCTACCTGGCATATCCCTCTTCGCCTCCAACATGGCATTTCAGTCGCGTTGCTGCGGGATATCATCATGTAGCCACCTACTATTCCCGCCCGCCCTTTAGAGGAAAACCGGCCGAAATAGCTGGTCAACAAAAGGATTCAGCCTATCAGCCCAAAGAGACCGCCGCCATTGAGACAGGATCAAGAGAAACGTATGCCACACACGAGAGTGTTGCGCACCAAGTTCAGGACTCGCACCATCCTCAAGAGTCGGAAAAACCAAAGGACGAATTCGACGAGATCCCCGAAGAGACTCCGGAAGAGCGACACTGCTTCGCAAGCGGGATACAGTCCTCTAGGCCAATTCCTAAGACACTGAATTTCATATGGCTCAATCGGACTGAACTGTCCTTCATGAGCTACCTGGCCATGCGGGCCGCACTAGTGTCTCTCCAACCAGACCGGCTGAATCTCCACTACACCGATCTCAACGAAAACAATGAGTGGTTACGCAAGCTGCACGCCAACATCACTCTCATTCGCCATGATATGAAGCAAGAATATCCTAGACAGGTAGAGGAAAATTGGCACCTAGCGCACGTCTCGGATGTGATGCGGCTAGACATACTACAGCGCGACGGCGGGATCTACTTCGACACGGATATTATTGCCCTGCAGTCCTTTGACAACCTGCTGCATAGCCCGAAGGACATTGTTCTCGGCCACGAGGGCCGTAACCGCTTCGGGCTGTGCAATGGCATCATTTTGGGGCGGAAGGGCTCCGCATTCGTGGACCGTTGGAAAGCCAGCTACAGCTCTTTTGAGGTGGGCGAGTGGAACACCCACTCGGTCATTCTCCCACATGACTGGTCTTTGTTGTTCCCTGAAGAAGTCTGCACCCTGTCGCCAACGGTATTCTTCTGGCCAAGTTGGGATGCTATACAATATATGCATGAGCCGCTTACCGACACCCAGGCAAGGGACTTTGAGCGGACCCTTGCCAGAAACAATGGCAGTATGTACTCGAATCAGCTTGCTTATCATGCCTGGCACCAGGTGGCACCGCAGCTGAACAGCTTAACGCCCGAGATCATAATGACGCAGGACACTCGGTTTAACATGTTGGTTCGACGATTTTTAGAGTGATCGAAATACCCCAAATGCAGATGTTACACATTCTCTTGAGTATTATAGAAAACTATAATTTTAGAGCGATAGCCGAAGCACATACCATTACGCTTTCAAAGAACAGGCCGCTATTTTCTTTACAGATCGAGATGAAAATGCGGTACAGGTACCAAAGGCAATATGTAGAGCCATTTAAAATCAACTTAGTTATCAGCACATAGTAAAGACCAAGGCTAAGGTTTGTATCACTGATAGGGTCACGGTAGGATTGGCAAAAGAGAAACACGGGAGGCTCGATCAAACCTTGCGGCTTTGGCGTTAAAAGTCTCGTCGGACTCCGTAAGAATAAAATCAATGGCTTAAGCCTTACAAAAAAGTAGCCTAGCTCTTCACCACAGAGAAGTATGGGGTCTAGGTTGAGAGATCGACTTCAAGTGCAACTCAAAGCTAATCTACATATTCGATCACCTTCATGACCAACGTTCTTGCCCATTGTTGATGTTTAAGTTATCTTATTCCTTTGTATTATCTATGAGCGAACGGCAATAGAATATAAGAGGTGGCATATGGACATAAAACGATGAAAATTGAAATACAAAAGGCTTTCCATTCGCTTTGGACGTTCTCGAAACGGAAGTCGGCTGAATAGCGCAAGGACTATCACAGTGAAGGGCATGGCCGCTTGGCATTGGAATTATGCCAAATGGCCCAACCATACAACAAGATAGTTTCGAAATCATAAAATCGCAGAACTTCATCTGCGGCTTTTAAGAACAGCGGCCATGTATCTTTTCAAATGGTTAGAACTGGGTATGTTTGAAATAGAAATCCAGACTTACAAGCCCATTCCAAGCAAAGTCAAGAGAAGCCCGGCAACACTTTGTCTTGAGATAGACTCACCACTCAAGTACCAACCCAGGCCTACAATCGTGCATGTTTTCAAATGTCCAATGACTGTGCTGCTAACAGGACCCACGGCGTCAATGACGGCAAATTGGGACACATTAACGAGACAAGCAAAGAATCCACTCTAAAGGTGAGAGTAACATATTAGCAATCAATTCGACCCTCCACTGGAAAGATGTCTATAAAAAGGGCGACTCACCGCGAGAATCGCGACGTATAATGATGGTGAAAGCGTAGTAGTGGCAGGCGGTGCATCTAGAAAGGGAACCATACACAGAAGCATGGTGGCGCTCACTGGTGCTTGGTTGAGTAGGAGCTGCATGCTGCTTATTTGCAACCTTTTCTGGTAGCTTCCAACTAGTGCTGTGTAAAGGGAACTAGCAAGCACACCGGCAAATGCACAAGCAATCCCCTTTGGCGACGTTGCGACGGCTGTATTAGTCGCGGAACGTGAATCGAACCAGAATATGGTTCCCACACCTATAATCAAAATCATCATTGGAAGAAGGGACGCCTTCGGAATGATAGAGCGATAGAGTAAGAATCCCAGTAAGGCAGTTGCCGGCGTGAGTAGTAATCGCACGAGCTGGTGAAATATGACCGACGAATTTGCTAGGGAGAGATTCTGAAGGATGACTTGAGCGCACATAAGGACCATCAAGTGAATATTTCGATGAAGAGAAATTGACTTGGGGACAAAACCACCGAAGCAAGGCCGTGATATTACCCACAATGTGAGACCGGTAATGAAAAAGTGGTACGACGCAAATGCCATTTGGCAATTGCGAAGTGTTTCGTTTGAGAAAATGTACTTGTTTGTGAATACCTTGAAACGATTAGTGGAGAAGCTTTGTGGCTCTTGTGAGGCTTACTATTGAAACAGTTGAAACAACATTGGTTGTGATGCACAGCATGAGGCGGAGCTTTCCAGGGGCTCTGTATTCGCCATCCGTCTGATGATCAAGGGGCTGAAGTTCCGAGTCATTGCTTTCCTCGAAAGTCTTCGTCTCTATTGAGCTTGGTGATGAATAGCCCGTTTGATTCAACGATCGGAGGCGAGACCATCCCTCTGCCCCTTTGAGCTTTGCTCTGAGCTCACGGAACGAGTTCAACATCTTTGAATCTCGTCAGCAGAAGAGGACTGAACAATTCGTGACCTATTTACATATATCCCACAAAATTCTGCCTTCAACTAACGTTTGCGGGCAGACGGGGAAAATACCACCTTTGTCCCGCAAACGTCGTCAGTACGTAGCATTGAAAGTAACCTTCTTTTTCCCTCTGTTTATCTTTCTTCTTTCTTTCTTTCCATTTGCTTTTTCTCTATTTACAATCATCTTTCTTAACAAAACGGTTGCTCTGGATACAGATCTCAAGGAATGCTATAGTTAGATAAGGTTCTACCGGGGCAAATCCTAATTGGTAGAGCGAAATGGAAGGGAGGAAAATAGGAAAAAAAAAAAAAAAAAAAAAAAAAAGAAATAAAGGAAAGAAGGAATAGAAGAGAAAAGCAAAAGAAACATAAAATAGCAATCAAGCTAGTTAACAAGGTAACCCCGTGGGTAGACAAACTCCTTCGGACGTATTTCTCCTGGTGACCAGGCTGAATCGTTGCCCCATTGCGAAAATACCGTTTCCTCGTCCGATATTAGCCTGTGGATATTGCATCGTGTGCTATATACCATGTTATGAGAGACTTCTTCGTGGATTGTCTGGTCGCCTGTATTGATGTCGGAGTCTTTGTATGCTGGACCCGCTTGTCTATATGTGCCGATGAGGTTGGGAAATGGCGCGAAGCATTCGATCCGCTGACGGTCACCAAGGCCACCACACAATTCAGACATAGCATTGTCAACCGGTGCCTCTATGTGATCAATAGCGAGGGCAGTGAGGATTTTCCTCGCCCCTCTATTCGTGACTGCATATCCATAAGTGCAACAGCCTTCTCTAGCGCGGTAAACAAACCGCGTCGAGTCTTCAGGAAATATTTCCTTCCAGCTATCAAGGGGACCGGACCATGTGCCTCGATTTTGGACACTCGGGGCTGTTGGGTCATCAGGTATGGCGTAGTATCGAGTTTCATTCGTATCTGGGCCTGTTGAACATCCCCCAATCCAGAGAAGATCCCAATCAGTTCCGTACGGAGTCTGCTTGGATGGTTTGCTGTTCCCTTTCAGAGAGTGCAGGCCACGGGCAAATTCCCGGAGTTGGGCCTTGATGTTCACGTCCCAGTCGGCATCATCTTCCAGTATCAAGGCGGTGGAATATGAGTTTAGAAGAACACTAGTTTTCCCACACGCGGCGATTAGATGGAATGATCAGACACAGAGAGGATAGGATATCAACCATACTTGTTCAACGCATTCATGTGAGCTCGCCAACATCCAATCGCATTAGGCTCCGTGAGTGAGAGGTTGTATCCCTGCATTCAAAGTCAGTTGGTATTTTGTGAAGGATTCATATGAATACATACTTTAGGTAGCGCTTTCTGTTGTAATTCTTGCGGGCGAACTCCGTCAAGCCACTCAACTTCGAAGCCGGAGACCGAGGCAGACACTGTAAGAAAGTCGCGCTTGTCTGTACGCTCTTTCAAACCAATAGCATATATGTGTTCGAACTAAGATCAGAATAATTAGTCAAAATCAAGTTTGTCAGCCGTGCAACATATACGAAAGGAGTACTAACCCCGAGGGTGGTGTTGAAGATGTGGTCGAGAGCACCATCGCGAATGCCACTTTGCAAGAAATGTGATTGTTGCTGCGGCCACAGAGTGTCTGCAGTGTCTCCCAAAAAGAATGACACAAGTATGTATGAAACGCAAAGTGCGATGATGATACAAAATATCTTGTAAGTTCTATAAGGCAATTGAGAAATCATTGTGAGATAATGCAAAGGATATGAATGATGGGTTATCCGCGTCAGAATGGTGGGATACGAGTCATTCGAATGTTAATAAATTATTGGATGTAATATAGAAATGCTTGTCTGACATTCCTGCTACATGCGACCCTTTACACTTAAAGCGCCCTGCCGCGTGCGGCCAGGAATGCAACACGATAATGAACCTACTTCCGGAAAATCAGACAACTATCCCGATGTGGTAAGTATAAAACATACTAGGCATCCTTCTTATTGGTTCACAAGTGACATGATGAAAGCCCAGGATTATCACATACTAGTGAAGCTTTCTAACCGATTGACTACTCTACGCAATTCCAACACTACAGACAACAAAATCTATGCCATACCAGTAACATTCAATCTCACGCTATGTACAACGGCCGTAAAGTCTTCATTAAAAGGCAAATATCAGATAAGAAGTAAAACAGGGGAGACGCATGCATCACAAGAAGAGTAGAGTAGAGAAGAGTAGCGTAGTAGGGTAAAAGTAGGGTAGGGGAGGATAGGATAGAAAAGTCATCAACATCATCCCAGATCAACTTCAAACTCCATGCATCGGGGTTTATCATCGTCAAGATGGACCGCATTTTCAGATGATTTTGTTTTGTTTTTTTGTTGCTTGGTTGGGTAAAATAAGGGGGTTGACAAAGGGGAAACGTAAATTGTTTTTCTGTTAACTTTGTTAACGTGATCTTGGTCCAGATCCAGGGTATATCAGATCAGGCAGGTCGAAGACTTGTCTGACTGTCCCGGACTGGGTAGATCATAGGTTGTACGGGCGTAGGAGTAGAAGTGATCATTTGGACAATCAATTTTTCCTCTCACACTTTGGCTGTGTGGGATTCTCAGTAGAATGGACAAAGCCAACACGGGTACGGGTATGGCCATGGTGAGCATCATCGCTCTCACCAAAAGGAACCATACCCATCTTCTTCGAGCGACTGCGCTTCAGCGGCTGCGACAAAGGTGTGGCAGACTGTGGTGCAGGGCTAGCGAGCGAAGGACCAGGCTTAGCTTCCGCAGCGGCAGGAGCAGCAGCAGCACGCTCATCGTCTTCGACGTGAATGTGTCTGAACTCTTCTTCCTCTTCATCGGCTTCAGAAGAGGATAGACCATCTTCATCCGAGGCAGCCTCGTAGTCATCTTCGTCGTCGCTAACCAGGCTTGGGGCTTGGTTTGATTCGATGGCGTGTGGGCTGAGGGTTGCGTGGTCAAGACTGTCGCGGGATTCCAGAGAAGATTGGGTGCGCCCGGAGATGTCCAAGAAGGAAGCTTGGGGGCGCGATGGGGTCGATTCTTCTATTAGCGGCCCGTGGATACGATCCAGAGCCTTTCGGCTTTCGGACTGAGCTGCTTGAGCAATCGGAATGCGCATTGGCTGGCGGCCGGCGCGAAGATTGAGTTCAGATGCATCGGGGTTGGTGTCGGACGGACGAGAGTCTCCGTCGGATTCCTCGTCGGAGAGACTGCCCAGGTCCACTGGGGTGCGGGCTTCGCTGACAAGCTTGTCCATGTCCAGACCGGCGCCGCGGGATTTCATCAGTGCCGAGAGGTGGGGTGTGGCAGGCGAGGCCAGGAATTGCGGGTTTGGAGGCAAACGCACAGGCTCAGACTGGCGGCGGTTGGATGGAACAGTGGTGGGAGGAGTGGCGACCGCGGAAGCATTAGCCGTAGCGGGTTTAACAGGTGTCGCACACTCTTTCTCAGTCGGCGTAGACTTGGGAGGAGTGGGAACGGGGGCAGAGCGGATGAGAGGATGCACGTAGCCAGGAGCTTTAGTGCTGCTAGTCGGTTCACTGCGACCAACAACGGCCCCGGCGTCGTCCACATCGACCGCTTCACCAGAGGCCACAGCAGCGGCATCGTGACTCGCAAAGTTGCGGTTGTGCGCAATACGGCAGTGGTTGATAAATCCTTGAGTACTAGAGAAATTGTCGCGCCGACAGTCCAGACAGACCAGCTTGACCAGAACACCATCCGACTTGCGCCGGATAAGCATGGGACCAGGCTTCTCCTTCACCAGGGGATATCCACTGGACAGGGAGGTATGCTTGGTACCAGTCGAACCACGCTGCGGACGAGTCTTACCCGCCAGCGAGCCTAGGTCACCTGGGTTCCCGCGCGTAGAGCGACCCTCGGCCAGCGGAGGAATCGTCAACCCGTCTTCGCCACCGTCAAATCGCGGATCAGGCAGCAGCCAGCGGGCGTAGTGGCGCGAGTAAGGACCATCGGTGACTCCCCATGGCGCAGGCGACATCGGCGACGGACCATTTCCAGGTGCCAGCGATGCGCCCGTGCCGGAGCTCACATCGGCGGATACACCGGCGACACGTGAGCCCGGGTAAGGGATTTCAGCGCAGCGACGTAGCTGTTCGAGGGCGACCTGGCACTTGGCGATTTCCTGATCGATAAGACGTAGTTCGTTGTGCTTAAGGAGGACCTCGAGGCTCAGCTGTGCGGTGATAGTATCTCTCAGGTGGGTGGTGCTGGGCGCCGGTTTGGCGACCTGCGCCGGCGGACGTGGCGCCGCGACCGGTGGATTTGAATACGAGACAGAGGGGGTTGTCGGAGTGCTGGGGGTCACAGATTCCGGGGTCACGACGGTCGCAGACACAGGGCGCGTGGAGAGCGACTCTGTGCAGAGCTTCGTCGGGGCGGGAGTGTCGGTCGCGTCGTCGGAACGTTTGCGCTTGAGTTGAGGTAAGGACAGAGTGTTGAGTGTGCAGTTGGTTGGAGCCAGCATCTTGACTTCCTCCATCACCTTATTCCCTCCTATTGTCGAGGGCCAGGGTAGCAAGCGAAACATGCCATGCGATAATAAAGTCGGGAATTAGGGCGATCCAGATGGTCCATGCGCTAATGAGCGGTAGCGGTAGCGGTAGAGGTAGAGGATAAGGTAGAGGTCAAGGTAGAGAGTGGCAGAACCGAAAGGAATTACGAAAAAATCTATTAATAAGGCCCAAGGGAAGGTAGGGAAAGGTAGAAAGAGAAGGGTAAACAAAGTGTGAGTAGAAGAGGAAAGGGGGAAAGGGAGAGGGAGAAAGGGGGATGTTCCAAACAGAAGGGAATGGGAACTTGGGCAGGGAGTGGGTGGAGACTGAGTATACTTGCTCAGCTCATACTATTAATATGGACGAGTTAAGTACCATTGGATGAGTCTCAAACACACCCGCGACACGTCATTCACTTCTGCCTCTATTTCAAGGCTATTGAGATGTGTAGAATAGTGTCCAATTTGATTCTATAAAATAGTATCAATAAATAATATCAACAAATAAGATCGACAATGTCAACAATATCATATTTATCAACAACATAAACGATATAACATCAACCGGAAGTGTGCGGCTGTTCTGCCCTGCTATCGCGCCAAGAGTCTGGCCCAATCTGACTTGGCTGTTATGCAATCGTAGCAAATCAAGACCTGGGGCACATGACTGTCGTGGCGCCCTTAAGCAATTACTTACTTTACTTATAATTCATAACTTAACTTATAAGTTAACCTCCTGCAAGTAAACTATGAGATCACATTGACTTACGCCAAGTAAAATTTCAAGGTTGAAGCATGGAAGATCATGGAACTCAATCGAAAGGAAAGAGAAGCGGCATTGCCCGAGAGCCCACAGACCCTTTCCCCGGTATTTCACGTACTATAGACCTCAACGTTATAGTAACTTATACTTCACCAACATATAGGAACCCAACTATATAAGTATACAAGTAAACCAAACCCCCTCCTCCTCGGACAATCCGACCGGAAATAATCCCTCCGAACAGCGACAACCTCGGATCAATCACAATCCCCATCTAACTGGAAATTCCGAACAAATCAGCCATCCTCCCACAGCTGATCCCAATCCCAATACAGCCACAACCAACATCCACATCTGGGGTACTTCACCCGCACATTCACCCACTCATATCCTCACATTTCCCTGATATAGACAATCTCCGCATCACCGGGCCCATTCATCCCTGACTATCGTGGGGTAGTGTATTCTTGGCGCTCGCCCATTCGACGTGACGTACCCAGCTTGATCATGATCTAGGGTTAGTTTTGCCGTCAACAACTTCGGCTTTTCCTTATCTCTCCACATTGCGGAGAATCCTGGTAATTGACGGGGGAATAGCACCGAGGTTTTGCTGTTTTTGCTGTTTTTGCTGTGGTAATTTTGTGGTTCGGGAGGTAGACTCGGCTTGTCGAGTGTGATATTGAGACGGAGATGAGTGTGGATGTAGGTGTAGGTGTTCGGTGTACTATATAAGAGAAGTATATAGCCCCAATCTGAAGAATTGAACCGATCAAGATCCTCTGAAGCATTGCCACCATTCTCTCATAGAGAGCTTCACTTACAATGCGCGCTCACCTTCCATTGGCAGCTCTCTTCTTGAGCAACCTAGCAACAGCCATCCCAACCAAGCAAACCAACCAACACCAGCAAACCCACAATGCCAACACCGATACCGACACCCACAAATACATAAACTGGCGCACGTTCACAGGCTACGGCGTAAACCTAGGCGGCTGGCTAATCCAAGAATCAACAATCGACACAGCATGGTGGAAGACACACGCCGGCAACGCCAGCGACGAATGGACAATGTGCCAGAACCTTGGATCCCAATGCGGACCAGTCCTCGAAAAGCGCTACAGCACCTGGATAAAGACCAGCGACATTGACACACTCGCCTCAGCAGGCGTAACAATCCTCCGCATACCCACAACCTACGCAGCCTGGATCGTCCTCCCCGGTTCAGCGCATTACCACGGACAGCAACAGGCTCATCTGCGCCGGATTGCGGAATACGCTATTAAAAGGCATGGCATGCACGTCGTTATCGATATCCACTCTTTACCTGGCGGTACGAATGGCCTTGATATCGGTGAGGCGGTTGGGCATTGGGGGTGGTATGATAATAGTACCGCGCTGGAGTGGTCTTTGCGCGCTGTTGATGCTGTCCTTGAGTTCATTGTGGACTCTGATGTGCCGTGGGGATATACGCTTGAGCCTATCAACGAGCCGGTTGATAATCGGGATTTCTCGACGTTCGGCACGCCGGCTGCGTTGAGTGAGAAAGGAGCGAAGTGGTTGGTTAAGTATATTCGGGCTGTGATTAACCGGGTTGAACGGGTTGATCGTCGTATTCCGGTTATGATTCAGGGGAGTTTTAAGCCAGAGAGGTATTGGAGTGGGTTCTTCGATGGTGGGAGTAATATTGTGTTTGATGCGCATCATTACTATTTCCAGTATGAGAATGCTACGAGTGCGAATCTTGGGACGTTTGTTTGTGACGATGCACGCGATACCGTGTCTGATGGAAAGTTTCCGGTTTTTGTTGGTGAGTGGGCTATTGAGGCTGGGGGTGGGAATCAATTGGCTTTGAGGGGAGAGAGAGTCTTAAGGCTGGGTTGTCGGCTTGGGCGCAGTTTACTCAGGGGAGTACGTTCTGGACGGCCAAGTTTCATAGTAATGTTTCGGTGGCTGGGGGTGCTGGGAAGGGGGTGAAACAGGATTATTGGAGTTTTGAGGAGATGATTCAGGCTGGATATTTGGATGGGGAGGTTTTGCAGAAGGATTATTGTTGAGAGAAGAAGGGGGAAGATGGATGTAAATATGACTTGATATGTGAAATACGATTCATTCTTTGGGACCTTGCGCCAATCATCAGCCAAACGCCAATTGCAATGAGATGCTGCATTCAAGAGAATGGTAGCAAAGCAGACCATGTACGCCGAGAAATCATGAGACGGCTAGAATAGACAATATCCAGATGCCATGGGCACCGAAGACAAGCAGAGAGCAGGACTCTGCACAACAACAGTAACAAAACAGCTCTAGCCAATAACCCAAGTAAATGGTTCAGTCCACTCAGTTCATCTGCCCATCGCGAATGCGCAGAATGAAATTGACAACCACAGCAGCAAGCAAAGCAATAGCAAGAATAGTCGGGCCGAAACGGTCGTCGATACCAGTTGTCCCACGACGACGAATACTCTGTGCCCGCCAGTGGAATGTAACAAGGGCATATATCATAGCGCCCATAGCAATGACAGTGAACAGCCCAGCGGAGATCCGACCGATACGATCGCCAAAGTTCAACAGACCGACTGCGAGACCGCCCAGGATGACGGTGAAGTTGAGCCAGGAGAGGAAGGTGCGCTCGTTGGCGAAGAAGACTTTTGGCTCGACACGAGTTGGGAGCGCAATGCGCTTGCCTAGGGTGTGTTAGTACATTGCATTGGAGAGGGAATGAATTCCAGGTTGCGGAGATTTGTCTGGAATGGGGAGTGGACTGCATTGGACATACCCGGGGCAGTTTGAAGGAGGGGCTGGCTTGACATATTGGAATGTGAAGTCTGATTGACGAGGTGTCTTCAATTGCAGTTTTCAACGTTGAGAGAAGAAAAGCTGGACGTCAAGGTCGAAAATAAAAGTGGCGAGACATTGAGCTCCCCGCGTAGACGTCGTTAGGCCGTGTTGGGTTTAGCGTGTGCAGCTCTGCCGCACGTGCGCCTGCGATTTGCTGAGAGCGTCAGGTGATTCCAGTCCACGAGTGTTTCTTCTTTTGCTTTTCTTCTGTGCATGTTCCAAGGTTGTATATTTGTATGTTTATATGTCAATTGGATTTGAGCCATTTCATAGCCCCCATTCTGTGTGTATATGCACGCATCTCGATCTTACGTATCAAGGTCTGGACCCATAGATAAGAGTCTAACTAGGCCAGAATAGTCATCGGAACTGTCTGTTGGAATACAAATGAAGATATCGTCACAAACCAATGTTCAATTTAGCAGTTCTTACCGAAACCAAAAGCAAACACATAATAATGCATATAATCAAGCCACAGCCTTCCCAACAGCCCCGAAATCCCAATCCTCACGAATCAAATCCGCCGCCTTCTCAGCAACAGCATAAACGCTAGAAACAATATTTCCACTAACGTTGTTAGGGAACACCGATGCATCAGCAACTCGGAGTCCCTCAACGCCCTTGACCCTCAATCTAGAATCGAGCGCATCACCCAACGCAACCGAGCCACAGATATGGTACTCGCCGGCAACAAGCTCATGAATTGCCTGTCTGGCGGTATCAAAGTCTTGCAAATCCACTTCCGGCTCGGGATATGTACGGCTAAGGATGGATTGCTTGAGATGCGAGGATTTAGTGACTTTGTCGCTCCAGCGGATTGCAGCGGCAAGAACGGAGATATCTGCCTCGTGACCGCCGTAGTTGGGATTGATGACAGGGGGTTTAGTTGGATCTGTAATAATCAGCATGCAAATTTGCACAGGGGAAAGGAAAGGAATAGCATACCAGAACTGTCAATATGAATAGACCCCCTCGCAACCGGATATTGCAAACACAGAGCAAAAGTAATCCCAGCAGGCTTATCCGCAGCCCTAGGCGTAAGAAGCTTACTCTGATGTTGAAGACCCTCGTGTTCCATAGTAGCAGGCACAAGAACAACCTGCAAATTAGCAGAATGATCACTCTCCAGATGCGCAATAATCTGCTTGAGCTGCTTCTCATGGAAAGCACTAGTCGGCACCACATCCCGAATACTCTTCAAAACACCCTCAAACTCCTCCTCCGAGAGCACCTTCTTCGCAGGGAAGAATCCCTGCATACTAGCAATGCAACTCAAAGGCCCAGTGGCGCTCTCAGCATACTGCTTCGCAGCAGCCTGCATAGCCTCAGGGACCTGCGCAAGCGTATCAAGCGTGACAACACCAGGCTGGACATTAAACATATTAATAGTAATAGAATGATCCTGCACATTTGCCCCGACAGCAGCGTTGGCAACCTTACACTCGACACCAGCAGCCTCGAGAACAGCCGGATCACCAATACCCGACAATTCCAAAATCTGAGGCGATTTAATCGTTCCACCACAGACGACTACCTCTCGTCGCGCTGAGACTTGGTACTCGACTCCGCCGTGGCTGAGACTCACGCCGGACGCTTTGTTGCCATCAAGAACGACCTTGTTGACCAGTGCTTCGCACAGGACTTTCAGGTTCGGTCGACTCTCGCGGTTCGCTTCGTAGTACCCGCGCGCGGCGTAACTGCGTTTTCCCTTGTTCGGTCCAGTGCGTACGACTGTGCCGAGGGTATGGTAGAAGCCGATGTGGTCGCCGCTCCAGGGGTCGATGGGTTTATTTGGGAGGCCGGTTGTTTCTTCGCAGGCTTTGATGATGTCGTTTTCGACTGGCAGTATGGTGTCGTTGAAACTTGTGCGGACTGGTCCGCTTGTGCCGTGGAATTGGCCTACTAGGGGCATGGTTGATGTATCGGTAATTGATGGGTCGATTGGCTCGAGGGTCTTATTTGTTAGTTTCATGGTTTGGGAGTGTAAACAAGATAATGAGTGGAGATTGGACATACTTGATGCTTTCGCATGTACTGCTGCATTATCTCTGCAGACCACCCTTCATCCTCTGCGAGTTCCGCCCAATCATCATAGTCCTGCAACGAGCCTCGGACGTACATCATATAATTGATGGCACTAGAACCACCGAGGGCTTTGCCTCGCGGGATATGCTGGATTTTGCCTTGGTTTCCCTCCTACATCGTGGGAATATACATTAATACTTAGGTCAGAGCAAAAGACAGAGTAAATGTTTACCTGCGGCGTTGTATACATGCACCAGTCATACTCGGGATTCTCAAACATCTGAGAGAAAGCCGCAGGCGTATCAACCAAAGGATCTCCAATACGATACTTGCCCGCCTCAATGACGCCGACTGTCACGTCTGGGTTTTCGCTGAGACGAGCTGCGATTGCCAATCCGGCGGTTCCTCCACCACAGATGACATAGTCGAAAGTCGTGCGGGTGAACTCCTCTACGGAGCAGGTGGGTTGAGGAGCCATGTTTGCGAGGGTAGTTAGATGATGAGAAAAGAGGGAATTGAATTGCATTAAGGACAAACGGACTATTTAAATTATTTGTTCATATTTGGCGACTGTAGCGCTTACATGTCACACCAGTTCTGAAGCGGGGTGAGGGTTTAGTACGTTTTCTCGAGTTTAGTTGCTTGGCTTTACTTGGACAGGTGGTGATCTAATTATGTCTGAGGCTTAGACTAAAGTTACCCCGCTGAACCTCGGGACTCAAAAGTTTTGAAAGTTGATATGTGGGGAAAGTGAGGTTGTATATCAATATAGCTTCAAATTTGACTTTACATTGTACTCTACCCCTAACTCTCTACCAACGACAACAATTTCTCTAATAATCCCAATTCGCCCGACTGTGCCTCGTGCAGCCCAGCGCCACCCAGGACGCCAAATAATTCCCTCTTCTGCAGAACAAGCGTCAGGCCTGAAACGCCACTAAACCCATCTTGTGCAAGCGCACTCCTGTATGTCAGCGCGCCGTTGCTGACAGTGACCCGCCACCATCTCTGCTCATCGGTAACATGGACATCAATAGCGAAGCGCTCAGCTCCAGCTTTAGGCCCATTCAATCGAATCGCCATTAGATCAAGCCACTGCTCCACAGACTGTCCCATCTTCATCCCAGTACCTAAAGCCTTGGTCTGCGAGTTGGGTGTTTTTCCCAGATCCTGTGCTGCAGATAGATAATAATTGCGCCAGGTGGCATTCTCAGCCCCAAATCCGAGTCTCGTGTACACATCCGCTAGTGCTTCTTTGGACGCAGCATACATAGGATCGGCAGAGACTGCATGACGAAGTAAAGTAGCAGCAAAGCGAAGATCACCTTCCTGAACAAAATGTTCAGCCTTGCGAATCACCTCGTCAATACCCCCCATAGTAAACACATATCTCTTCGCATTCTCAGCAGGCGGATGTTCCCACAGATGCGCAGCATCACCATCAAACCACCCCATATACCGCTGATAGATCCCCTTAACATTATGGCTAACAGAGCCATAAAACCCCTGCGCATGCCACGCGCTCTGCAACCCAGCCGGCAAGCCCAAAACCTCAGCAATCTCAACCCCATTCAAGCCCCGATTCATCAACCTCACCGTCTGATCATGCAGATAAGCATATAAATCCCTCTGCCCGGATACAACCTCCGCAATTTCCTCTTGTCCCCAAACCGGCCACGTATGACCCATACAAAGAACCTCAGCGTCGTCCCCAAACCAAACAAGCGCCTCATCCAAAAACCGCGACCAGCCTTTCGCATCAACAGCCTGGCCCCCACGCAACGAGGCAACATTATGCAAACCATGCACAACACACTCGGAAATATAAAGCGCCCGCTGAACAGAAAAATAACAGTTCATTTCAGCCGGCGCCTCCGTACCCGGAACAAGCTGAAACACAATTCGCACACCATCAACAACCCGCTCCTCGCCCGAATGCTTGATACTGATATTCGGCGGAATCAACGACGTAGACCCCGTCGCCACGGAACTCCCAATCCCACACCCGATCTGACCAGCCGGATCTCTCGGTAGAGAACTCCCATACATGAACATCGTCCTCTTAGCCATAGCATTACCCACAAAGATATTCTCATCCATAGCCGCAGCCATGAATCCCTCCGGGGCGATAATGGGAATATCATGTTTCGTACCCGGCGGCAGGATCCCCTGCGCACCGCCGAAATGGTCGATATGGGAATGTGAATAGAGAAGAGCGGAGATGTGTCTCTCGCCGCGGACACTGCGGTAGAGGGATAGGGCTTCCGAGGCAGTTTCCGTTGAGGTTAATGGGTCCAGGACGAGAATTCCCGTATCGCCTTCTATTATTGTCATGTTTGATAGATCTAGACCGCGGACTTGGTAGACCCCTGCTGTTACTTCGAAGAGGCCGTGGATTGTTGTTAGCTGGCTTTGGTGCCAGAGGTTGGGGTTTGCGGTTTGGGGGCAGGGTTTTTGGAGGAAGGCGTAAGCTTCGTTGTTCCATATTATGTGGTTTGGGTTGGTGGAGGAAGGTATTGTGCATGGTTTTAGGGCGCTGACTAGGCCGTAGGTGGCGTTTGCTAAGGTTGTTTTGGGGGGTTGGGTTGTCATTTTTGTGAGACGACACTTGAGTTTGATATATTGGGTTGGGAGGGCACTAGTATTATGCAGACTTTGGATAGAATTGGAATATTTTACATGTCGAGGGACGCAGTACTTAACTCGTACTAACCCCGACTTCCGATGTGATGACGTAGATATTCGTTGGTCCGGGGCCCCCGACAACTCCCCAAGCATATAAAAGATATTCTAATTCGCTTTTATGCTATTGTACATGTACCTAGACGCCTAATTGACTCCCCAGTGCATATACACGGGACAGCCAAAGATCTTAATTCAGACCTAACTGGTTTCTCAAAGCGCCATTTTCCGCTGCACCCATGCAAGGGCTTTGTCCCATCTCGGATCCCCGGATCTCAAGGCAAGATATAACTCCGATACTAGAGCGTTGCCCGAGTTCTTTGCCCACCAGCGCTGCCCATCAAGCTCTTTCAGAAGTACACCCCAGTACATAAGAATGAGAAGCGAGAATGGCTGTCGACACCGGAGACTATCGACAAAATCTTTCTCGACAGCAGCAAGCCAGGCAAGAACCGGAGCTGGATCCGGAGAGCGTGCAAATTTCCCATAGCAATGGCGGAGATGGGCAATGACTTGTTTGTTGATGCGATGTTGATCCGAGTAGATCCCGATCATTACCTCGTCGTTCAACGCAGACAGAAGCGTGAGCGCAGCCTCAGTATCGGGATCAAGTTCTGCAGGTTCACTCTTCCAGAATGCACCCTGCGAAAACAACTCGAGATTGATCCACGACTTGCTAACCTGCAGGATCTTCTTAACACCCTGCAGTAACTCGAACAAAATCACGATATTCTCAGTAATACTCGAGCATTCATCCTTCGTAGCAGTGAGTCTGGGCGCCGTGATACTGATGGCGATCATGACGATCGAGTGTGCAAAAACAGCATCACAATTCCTCGGCGAGATACTGTCGATCGCATTTCGAAACGGCGTGAGGCTCCGGTTATAGTACTGCAGCCCCGTATCATGATAAAGTAACGCCTTAGCCGGCTCTGCCGATGTGGCAATGTGCATGGACGCCAATGCCAGAATCCCATTCATCAAGTAATCATGCTGAAGAGCAAGACGCGGCACGGTAGTCTGCCAAACCGAAATTTCTGATTCACTAACACAAAGACTCTGATAAGTCTCGGTGGAATATTTATGCATTAATTCCAAGTTATTAATGCCGAACGTGTTCGGCTGCATAGAAGTTGAATCTGAGACTGAGTTGGCCGACACTGCAACGGCAACCGCTGGCAGCGCAGCCGGGGAGACAGACACCGTAGGCGCATGCGCCGCTGCCGCCGCCGGCGAGCCGCCTGATAGCGACCGCGCCGGGTCGGAGCTTGTGCGGCGGGAGTTTGTGGCGCGGCCGCGTGCAGCGGCGACTTTCAAGTATGTGCACTCTAACTCGCGCGTCGTGCAATTTGAACACGGTGGACCCCGCTCGTCACATTTGACCCGCCGGCTCCTGCACTGGTCGCACCCGTTGCGAGATTTGGTGTGCGCGCGGAGAGGGGGCATGTTCGAAGTTAAACATGCCGCGGAGGCCAACCATTCATATTGATGGGTGTGTTGATGCAAGGGAGTTGAGTGGTGAGTTTGCTAGGGTCATGTGACTCGCAATACGTAGGTTTCACTCATTATGTACTTTTGTTATGCAGGAATGTTATTCAAAAGAAGTATTCAGAATGTGAATTATGGTTATATTATATAGCCTACGACACAAAGAGAGCGTTGGGGCACAGATTAAACTATAAAATGCAGCGATAATCCCGAGATACACACTAAAGAATATAAAACTGAACCACCCAATGATGTACAATCTGGAAATAACTTCTCAACCACTCACATAAGAGCAGTCGCCAAAAAACCAGCACCAACAATGCCAAAAATGCTACCCGACATCTTCTTCGCACCATTAAAGACAGGAGAAGAGGAAGCCGCAGCGGTCGCAGAAGTGCTACTCCAGCCAGACATGGAAGAAGTAGAAGCTCGGGTAGGCATAACCGACGAAGACATAGTCATGTTCTTGTTACCCATCCCATTACTCATACCCATACCCATCATGCTACTCTTAGCTCCCTTCTTCCCAACCTAAAACAAGCAAGATCAGCTCTGCACACGCATAACAGGTAAGGCGACAGCCTACCGACTCCGACTCTACTTTACCTCAACAATAGCAGGACCAGCAACGATGTTGTCATCGGTGGCCGTCTTGTTTCCCTTGGTGAGAACGACGTAGCTCTGTCCGGCAACGCCCTTGGGGACGGTGACGGTGAACTTGCCATCGCCCATGGACTCCAGGGGTGCCCAGACGGGACCGGTGACGGTGATGAAGGCGGCGTTGATGTCGGTCGCGCTGGCGTCGAAGCCGGTGCCAGCCATGAGGTTGACTTTGGTGCCGGTCATCACGGTGTCCATGTTGCTCATTGTCAGAGTGGGGAAAGCCTTCACGGGGAGGGCGCCGTTGCTGGAGGGGCAGGACGCAATGAAGGGTGAGGCTACTGTGAAGACTTCGTTGAAGTCCAGGGGGTTATCGAAGGCCTGGGCGTAGGGTGCTTCGCCGAGAGAGGCGCGCAGGTAGGCGCTGTGTCGGGCTTCCACAGTTAGGATGCTGCCTGCGGCTGTGAGGTAGGTATCGTTCATGATGGAGGCGGCCGCTCCGAGGTAGGCGCTGACTCCGACACCTGGGATGGTTAGTTGGGATTGGGCTGCAGACTGGGATTGGATATCTTACCCTCGAGAACACTGGCGAGAGCCAGGAAGCTGTTCACATCGGTGGATGGGAAGTTGTAGGTGCAGGCGGCGACAGGGGGAGCACCGGCAGCTGGATATACTTGTTAGTATAAAATTGTTGTTTCTAAGTGTTGTAAACATACCCTTCAAAGCAGAGGTGAGGAACTCCACGTGAGACTTCTCATCAGAAGCAACCTCCTGTAGATTGGCATAGAATGGGTCATTCATCCCAGCCTTGACAAAGTCTTCCTGGGTATAATTCTTGAGACCCTCCTCATAGAAAGAGGCCTCGAGATGCTCCAGGGTCAGAGCATAGTTGAGGATATCGGCTAGAAAGAAGAAGAGAAAGTCAGCATTTGATCAATTGAGTCTTTGAAAGAGACATACCGTCACTGATGCCATGCTTTATAATAGGAGTAGCGTTGGCAAGACCGAGGGTAGCGCCGGCGAGGGCAATATTGGTGACCTTCATTACGAGAAAATGTTCTGATAATATTGAATAGATTGGAAAATTGGCTCTGAATAAAGAGATTCTTCTACTGCGAAAGGAACAGCCCATTTATATCTGTCAAAGGAGGCGCAGGGCCCGTATGCATGAGCTCACATTCTGAGCCCAGAATACTATAGAGCCTAGCCAAGGCGAACTAGTTGTTTTCTTCCTAGATTTGCTGCCATGATGCCTGATAATGGATGAAATTTGCAGTCAACAGATAGAGATCGACGGTTGAGATCCAGATCGGGAGAAAGCAAGAGCGCGGAAGACTCGGATAGAAATTGGAAACCACCCCGAGAGAATGAACAGGAACAGATCTCCACGAGCTATAGTCTACAGGGACAATTGTAGTGGAGCAAGCCGGGGTAGCTAGAGACATGTCCTACGGTCGATCTTGCCCGATGGAGCATATAGCCAGGCTATAGCTTGAAATGGAGTAGACTAGTGATTTCTCGGGGCTTTTTAGCTGCAGGAACTGCTCATGGCTGTGCAGAAATCCGGGGTGAGAGATATGGAACAACGAGAGCGAGAGCGAGACTAACTGGTAGGAAAGCATTTGGGAGAAAGACCGAAGACGGGACCGAAAGCGAGAGCGAAACCGAGATCCAACTACTGCTGAGGAATATGATGTTTGTACTCTGTACTCTATAGTGATTTGGGAATTTTGTAGCATATAAATTATTGGATATTGACCCCTTGTTCGTTGAACAATATTTGTTGATCATTTTGGCGTGTTGAACTGAAAGCGTGTTTCTGTTCTCTAGACCGTACGGTATACAGCTTTTAGCTTGAGTTACACGCATGATGTTTGCCTTATGTGTACATTTATTGCAGTATATGGCAATTTTAATGAATCTCCAGCCAAACAAACGTATTTTTGAAAAATGGACCAGTACAAGACCTTTAGGAAAGTGTCAAACTGGGTTTAGAGCGAGAGACAGCGGATGGAGAGCCAAATAACCCACGAAATCTCAAATTTAGTAAAATGCCGGTTACAGTCCGGCGGAGACTAATTATGGGAGGTAAGGTGGGCTGTGATCGTAGATACATACTCTATGGTATTAGGCTGAGATAAAACTGTTTTAGAATCAAAAAGTGGATATATGTAAGGAGCAACGCGGGACAAATTGACTGAGGCACTGAGTGCGAATCAGAAACTAGAATACGGATGATTTATTTCCGTAGACTCGGCTTCTCAGCCTCTAAGATTTCTAATATAAGCAGACCTATTTGAGACGAAACAAGCCGCAGTATTCAATCTCATGTTTCATAATTTTCATTACGCAAGAAGGTAATGGGATTTATAGGAGAAAGAAATTGTCCCAAGGTTTCCAATGTCAACCAAGAACTTTGAATTGCTGTGCAATATTTGAATTTTGCAATACGAAATGGATATAATCAGAAAAGAAACAAACAAATAGGCTCTCTGGGCTACCGATGCAATACCACAGTCAGTGATACTAGCGCTGAGAAAAGAAGGAAATGGGCCTCGACTTGCTGATTTTGTTTTGACATTTGTAACCCCGTGAACTTGAGGCTCTGCGGGACCACCCTTCACCTGCTCCCGCCCTGCGGTTCTGTTGTAAAATTAGAACCTTGTAAAAATGTGCAGATGACCGTTCAAGCATTGCATTGTCTCAGTATCGAAATAGATATACTGGCGTTTTGGTTAATATAGAAACCATTATCTCGTATACACAGGCGTCCAGCATACACCGCCTCTTTCAGCTAAGACCCCGCTCTCACCCATGATTCCAATTGTTTACTGCAAACACCGTTTATGTATGCGCGCCATACTATCTTTGTGTACCTTCAAAGCTCTCAAAATTATATCCTTTCTTAGTCTTTTATACTTTACTCAACATGGATCTAAAGTTCCCCGAGTCACGCAGCGACTGGAAGTTCGACCTTGTTGGACTTCTAGCTATCATTGGAGAATCAGTAGTCTCAGAGGTTGTTCAACCTCTAACTTCTACACGAACTGTCTTTCTCCCAAGACTGCTGCCTGCGTCCCATGCATTAATCAGGCCCTCTCGCCGAGCAGCACTTCCTTCGCCCCTGTTCAAGTCTTCGGTGTCCAGTCTGGATTGCAACTTGAAAGCCTTCCGTATTTCCCTAGCATGATTCATCAACTGGACTTGCTTCAGCCTTTTGAATTTCGCGAAATGGCAATCCAGTCGCGTTCTGATACCCTTGTGGCCGATAAAGGACTATTGGCGACAGTCTGGCCTTTGGCACCGCTGAAGTTGATTACCATCTGCAGCTCTGCTTGGACAGCTGGCATCCTAGCCTGGGCAATTGTACTTGGCGATGGCCCCGCAGTAGTTTCCATTGTTTTAGTATCGCTTGCAAGCAGTTTTCACAGCGCGGCCTCGTTTTGGCAGTCGCGGGTAATACCGCGTCGAACACCCTCCGATGCACCTCCAAGTGATATCGTGATCAGAACGCGTGAAGGTGCATTCATCGTGGTGCACTCTAATGCAGAAGTTGTAAGGCTACTGTATTCTGGGGAAGCGAGATGCCATTATGTTTTGGGGGGAACTGCGTATCAAATTCTCATTAGTGTGGGGACCCTATTCTTAATGGTAGGCATTGTCATAATGTCCAATTGTTCGTGGGAAATGCAGGTCATCTTGGGCGCTTCTTACCTCGTGATGAATGGCATTTATATGCTATGTGCTTTAACACCTGCAGTCAGCCGGTTGTGGCACTGGAACTTGGGGTCATTGAATATAACGGCGACATCAAGAAAGCAGTCGAACAATTACACCCAGGTCCTCTGGGAGGCAATTTACGCCACCAAAGAAATCCAGTGGGCTCTGACAGGGAAGCTTGTCCCTTCAACGGATCCATGGAAAATGTGGCTTGACGAGGCAAAGGCAAATTGCTATAATCCGGATTGGGACCGTGAAGGTGCCAGGGATATGTGGATGAGACACTTTTTGAGCGCTCCTGTTGAGGGCTCAAAGGAGCGGGCCAGTCAAGCCGTATCCAAGGACGCAGTGGATGTGTCGGATGTATCCATGCGACAACTTGATATGCCCAAAAAGAGAACTACTCTGATTTTAGAGCTGCCATTCCAGTAGCGCCTGTACCATATTGAGAGTTCCAGGGCCGCTGGAAAGCTGGCTACAAACTGTGTGAAGTAAAGGTCTAGTGTTTAGGCATCCTTGAAACATTCCGAATTCCGTAGAGCATATGTTGTGATTCCGAAAAGAAAAATGGAAAAAAAAAAAAAAAAAAGCGCTAAAGCAGTATAGACTTTTCTCCCCAAGTATTGTGGTGGCCACGGATGTCCCGAGGCTTACGCAATCAGTAGAAAGTCTTTCCAATTATCTCCTAGTTGACCATTGCCATACTATATTAGGAAAGTCGCCTAGAAATGCGAAACTCTTGATTCAAATGTCATACTGATGTCATTCATGCTATTTTCGATTCATGAATCGAAGTCACAACTGAGGCGGACGCCCACAATGTCGTCTGTTTGGATACAATTGCCCTATTTGAACTGCATATATGTATCAATGTATCGAGTGTACCATGTGAATATTCGATGTCACATAAGACACTTCAACGAAGCCATTAAGCCTACTGAGAATTGGAGCAGGATGAACTTGTAACGCCGTTAGTAAGCTTGTCTGGCTACATAATCAACAGGGACAAAGATTATTTTGCACTCCATTTCAAATAGAAGCCAAATCTCAATATACAATGCGATTACTTTTCGGTTTAACATGTCGGGGGATCTTCAACTTCAACTTACATTGGGATTGTGTCCTCTTTGCTACGGATGCACCAAACTTTTATCTGTCTTCACACCTCATTGCAGTGTCATCAAAATGACCAATTCCCCAATGTACAGCTTAGATGAGTAAATTTTCTCTAGATCACTTTGGTACAGCTCTGGTTGGGCTTAAAATATTTAGTGTCAATTTAAGTTCGCGCTAGGCCACCTCTGGCTGCGGCTCTTGAAAGTAAGGTTGCCTCTAACTGATACCCGACCAGCAAACTCCATCGACTATTTTCCCCATTTATACAGCTTTGATCTATACCACAAGACCTGACTTATCGCAAATTCTACTGGATCGTCAGTATGAAAGGGCCTATCAAAGCAAGAAGACGCTACGGTGAATGCCTTTAGATATCTGGCGGTTTGGCTTGGAAATGGCGATGGAATCACAGCATCAGCAAAAATGAGCATGTCAACCGCGAATTTTTCTATCAAAATAAGTATAGCCGAGCGCAACTTAGATATCACCACCCATAGAGAAACTTTGCTTCGAGTGAGAGCCGGAGCCAGGAACAAGCTCGCAATTTTGAACAATCGGACCGAAGACGATATTATGACAGTAGAGCTAGAGAATTTATTAATGAGCAGCAGAAATATTCAAAGGCAGCGGCTCTGGGCTAGAGAATCCGAGTTCCCCAAGTGTTCTGTGAAGATAACATACAAATCACTGCCACAATATCCGGCCACGTACATGCGAAAATAGCTGGTTGAGACTGCGCCAAGCAAGATAGGTGCTGCAGTCGCAATTGCGGGTGCTGTGAGAAGCGCCATCTCACAGACGTAGCCAAACTGGCGTTGGGCACTGCACCAATGCCTGCGACTGCTGTGCTATGGTGACAGGATTTGAACCTAAGGAGGCCACAAAACAGCAGATGTACGATATTTTTGGCGACGCATTGAAGGTATATGTAACGTAGAATTGTTGTTGCTCGCTTACGGATAGATATCAGGAAATATACACCGAAGCCCACAGAGAGTAAGCCCAAAATTGAGTCCAATGTCCCGGTCTACATTGTTCTGTACCTACCAAGGTTGGGCTAGTGCCTAAAATTGGTGTTTATCTGAGGGTAAACCATGGAGGAAGACTGAAAAGACGGGATATCCTATGAGATACGGTCAAATTCAAGAGGAAATGTGCTCTAGCTGCGACCCAAAATTCCTTCAGTCAGATTGGCTGTAAAATCCACAAGGACAGTGTATAACTTTGTCTTAGAAGAAGCGACATTCTGCAAGCGGGATTATAGCTGATGGGGTAACCACCAGCTATGCATTCTGCATCTCATGTAAAAATTTGAAATTATCTTAATTTAATCTTCAGAACGATCTATCTAGTACGTACAAGCCTATACAGAAGGAAATGGAAGCAGTGGGAACAAGATTTTGTCCCTGATCCCTTCGCCATACTGCAGCAAACTAGACCAAATCGACTTGGGCACCAATCATGCTGCAGCTTTAGCCTCATGTGCCTGGAAAAGAATTTGAGATAGCCCAATTCTAAAGAAACTGGGAAAAAAGAAGGAATTACGCCCATTACAGTCTGACAGCTGACTCCTACAGTCGGGAAAAAAGAAATGCAAGTAATTGACAGGCCAGTTAATATAAAATGCATCTAGAATCAATATCCATCCCATGGACGTCGGATAAGTTTCTGCTCGGCCAATGAACATTTGGGAGTGGAGCGCTCTTCATCCACAAGCCGGTTTAGTGTCTTTCACGTGCCCCGCCCATGGGGAAATGTCAACGGCTATTTTCTCGTTCAAGGGTTTAATCTCCCAATTGTCTAAATCATGGCAGGCACTCGAGCCTTTCATCCTGATCCTGTAGAGGAGGAGGAGCGCGAGCGGATCCGCGATTTATCGAGGTATGTGGCGTTCCGTCCGTATCGTACTTTACTGATCATTGCCGCAAAGGTATTACTGCACAGTAACACGATCACTACCAACGACATATGCAGGGGATGAGGGTAGCCTGGCTGCACCACAGGGGGACGAGCAGCCGGCGAGCTGCGAGCTTGCCAAGGACATCACCCTGACCGCTCTGGCGCAACTCGGCGTGCATCGTTTCAACTGCAACCGATCCTTTGTTTCGATCATCGACGGCAAACTTCAACACATCATTGCCGAAGCGACGGCATCGGTTTCTCTGCGCGACAAGAACCGGCATCTACCCGACGATGGCATCTACCTTGGAGCACGGTCTCTCGATCTGGTGTGGGGCGTGTGTCCCCATACGATTCGATTGTTCACAGGGCGCGAACCAGACGATATCGAATCGGCCAATGTGACGGCAAACCGCACTCGCTACATTATTCGGGATTTCCGTGCGGAGGACTGCTTCAAGGACCGACCCTATGTTCGAGAATGGCCGTTCATGCGGTTCTATGCCGAGGTCCCTCTGTACAGCGCCACGGGTTATGTGCTGGGCTCTTACTGTGTAGTAGACGACGAACCACGCACAGTGTTTGGCGACTCAGAGGTTAGAGATCTCCAAGAAGTTGCTGATGCTATTGGCCAGCACTTGGAGAATGTTCGAATTGCCCAGGCCCATACTCGCGCCGAGCAATTGGTCAAGGGCCTGACCAGCTTTGTGAAAAAACATGCAGATTTTGATCCAACAGAGGTCTCGAATAATGGTCTCCTTCAATCAAGTGTCAGTGCGGCCAACCTGTCACCAAAAGCGGAATCAGAGAGCGGCGCGAAGCCGGTTCCTTCCACGCTGCCGGGCGACATACACGCCCCCAAGGTCGATATTCACAGTCCCGAACAGTCATCCACATCAACTATCACACAGGCTTCCGGACAATCATCTTCGTCAACTGTTACCGCAGAGGAATCTATGTTTTTCTTGCATGACCAATTATCAGCGACCGATCCCTCTCTATATTCAGGCGTTTCTGATCGGCCGATAATTTTGAGCTCTGGAGAAGAAAAGACGCTGGGAGATGTCTTGGACCCAGAGGATTCAGTCACTGCAGACGCGACACCTGTTCAAAACATCGAAAGGGACTTTTCGCGGTTATCATTAACCGATAAAGATCCTGTGTCGGAACGTGTTGCAGCAATTTATTCTCGTGCGAGTCTTTTGCTTCGGGAGTCCATGGATTTAGATGGAGTCGCGTTTCTCGATGCTTGCCCAACAAACTTTGCGTTGTTAGTACAGAATACCCTTGATACTAGAATCGTTCTAATTTCTTTTTCCAGCGCACCAGAAGAATCCGATAAGTGGGAGCCATTACAACCAACACCTGACACAGACTTCCCAATGGCGCCGCTTCCCAGTCCGCTTGGTCTGCCGAGTGTTGTCTCTCATGAATTCGATGAGCCGTGCGATACGTTAAGTTGCGTCCTTAAAACAACACCAAAAGGAGACGCGAGCTTAGGCCGTCCGCCTATCATACCAAAGGGACTGCTGCACCGACTTCTCAGAGCCTACCCTCAAGGTCAAATTCTGAGTCTGGAAGATGCGATCGTGGATTCCAGAGAGGACTACTTGTCGTCTTCCTACACTGATACTTTAGAATCTGGACCAGAGTCATTCAAAACACAGTCTATTACAGATGAACTCGCGAAACGTCTTCCTGGTGCCAAATGCGCTCTCTTCCTTCCTTTGTGGGACTGGAACAAGTTCCGCTGGCTGTCTGGAATCCTAGTATGGACCACAAGCAGCTACCGGGCACTTGGCCTAGAGGAACTGCACTATTTTAAAGTTTTTGGCGATTCCATCATCTCGGAGATTTGTCGAATCCACTGGGCCAACACCGAGAAATCAAAATTCGACTTTATCTCCTCTGTCAGCCACGAGCTTCGTTCGCCACTGCATGGCATTTTGGCAAGTGCTGAATTACTCCATGGAACTTCTCTTGGTTCAGCTCAAGAGGAGATGGTGGGCATGATTGAAAGGTCTGGGTTGACCTTACTCGACACGACGAATCACATGTGAGTACACAGTTCGCGCACAGTTTCTTTTACGTCCCCACTAATCATTTTGTAGGTTGGATTTCTGCAAGATCAACAATCTTAGACAGACAAATCGACTCAATGTGACCGCCGCCGATGGTGAAACAGTGACTCTTGTCTCTGATTTCGACATCAGTCACTTGGTCGAAGAAGTTGCAAACATTCTGTATACCGGACAGAGGGCCTCCGAACATGTCGCAACTACTAGAGAGCGGAGGTCTTCAAACGTGGATTCTAGTCGTCTAATCAACCTTCATTTCGACCACCAGAACCAGATGTCAGTTGTTGTTCGAATCGATCACTCGGATGCCTGGAGGATTCGGTCTCTGGCGGGTGCCTGGAGAAGGATTGTGATGAACCTCCTCGGGAATGCCATGAAATGGACCTCCGCTGGATTCATCGAGGTGGCGCTATCAAAGGTGAAGGGTCGATGCGACAAGTTACCGCTGATACACCTATCTATTACTGATACCGGCCGTGGAATCGCGGCGGACTTTATCAAACACAAGCTGTTTACTCCCTTTTCCCAAGAGGACCCACTAACAGAAGGCGTTGGGCTGGGACTTAGCACCGTCCATCAATTGGTTACGTCTCTGGGGGGCCACATCAATGTGAGGAGTGAGATTGGAATCGGTACACAAGCCGATGTTTATATTCCCGTGCAGTATCTGGAAGCTCGCCCAGACTGGGATATCACACCCGCATCATCGACCACAGCCCAAGACTCGACCGATTCAATCCATGCGTGTTTAGTTGGGTTCAATGAATATCCTGATCTGAGAGAAACACCAACTGGGATACTCACCGTTGAGGGCAAACGAAAGCTCTCCATTCAAAGCACCGTCGCCAGCATCCTCATGAAACATCTTAATTGGAAGATTTCCCTGGCTGATACTATGGAGAAAGCACGCGGCCAAGTAATCGTTATTGAGGAAGGATTACTTCAGCGCGCAATGCAAGAGAACGAGAAACTGGCCTTAGAACTATCCACGAAGAACAGATTACAATTCTTCGTTGTACTACTCAGTGGGAATGTGCCGCTCATCCCTGATGAAAGATTGGTCAACGTCATTCGAATTTCCCAGCCGTAAGTTCTCTCTTGTTCTAGCTGGAACAGAATGTTCGTACTAATTGTCTTTGCAGTTTCGGTCCACAGAAAATTCGCAATGCCGTTGAAAAGATTATGAAGTGGCGAGAAGTACAAGAGCCACCTAGTTCTCCCGTTTTTGCACCTAGTGCTACCCCCGTGAGCCTTTCTCCTGACCCGGCACGGGAGAAAGACACCAATCCAATGTCTGTTACGGACGAAAAGAGGTTATCTCAGCAAACAGTCCAAGCGACCAGCCCGCCTAGATCAGCAACCTCAACACCGAAGTCATCTAGCAGAAAGAGCCTTGCACATGTGCTCATTGTGGATGATAATGAGATCAATGTGAAGGTATGACTGCTCCCCTTATACAAATTACATGCAAATTCGATATGCATGACCTCATCATTGCATACGCTGACACCGCACAGATCCTGGCCACATTTATGCGAAAAATAAACTGTAGTTTCGACACAGCCTCAAACGGACTGATTGCACTGGAGAGATACAAAAGCTCACTCTACCACTACGACTTCATTCTAATGGGTACGTTTCCTTCTATAATCCATCCCATACAGCGTATTAATCTCTAAACAGACATTTCAATGCCGGTAATGGACGGTCTCGTCTCAAGTAGTAAAATCCGCGAATACGAAAAAGAAAATAATCTCACACCATCCTGCATCATGGCCGTCACCGGCGTTTCCTCAACCGGCTTCCAGCAACAAGCAAGTACAGTCGGCATCGACAAATACCTTATCAAACCTACTTCCCTTCACCAGCTCAAACTCCTTATGAATATTGCATGATACCTGATACCATTTTCGTTCGGTCTGGTTTGTCTTCTTGCACTGCGCGGTGTTGGTGGTTTGGTTCTATATGTACATGAAATATAGTATAGTAAATAATCAAGGAAGCAATAAAACAATACAACAATGATGTGGACGGATTAGATGGAATGTATTACGTCTAAATGTAATGCGAAATACTTTCCATATCAATTACATGTACATGGCTGCAAATTGTCTATCGAGCCTTTCAACTGGGAGCACATTTGTTGAATGAATATTGTGCCGAAAGACCAAAGAATACTCGAGCGGCTCTAAAGATTGGGCTCTTGTAGTTCTAAAGAATGCATAGAGGTTACAGTTTACTAGAGACAGACATTCAACAATAATAATTGTTCATTGGCTACGTAACCCTTGGTATCGTCGCGGTCCATCGCAAGTACATCAAAGCAAGAAAACAGAATCGCGGTACTACATATCCCCATTCAATTCATGATAATTCAACAGGTAAACTAGTCACTGCTCATCTCGGTGTCCTGTAGCATAGGCTGGTACAGAGCAGCCGAAAGCTCGTAGTATCGTCGCTGCCACAAATCTACCTCATTCTGGAAAGCACGGGACAGCGAAGCAAGGGCATTGTACTTCTCAATAAGTTCTTCATATTTCTCCTCGGAGCTCCGCACCTGGGACTTGCGGATTGCATTCTTCTGTGCCAGCATCGAAGTCTCAAAGTTAAGGACTGCATTCTTGGACTGCAGGGTCTCGACGTAGGTCTTGCCAGTATTGGGATTAGTCGGATTGAGATTGTCCAGCTTCTCTTCCATGCGCTTCTTGTCGGCAATCAACTTAGCGATTTGGCCCCGAGCGCTCTCCAGCTGGGTACCGGGTGGGCTGTAGTTGGTGTATGGGCCTCGGGCCTGGCGTTTGGCAGGACGAGAAGTTCTCATTGGACCGGGCTTGTGCACCAGCTTCTGCGGGGTGACAGAGGCGTACGGCGACATGTACTGCTGGTTGGCTTGCATGAGGCCCTGGGGAAAGCCCCGGGGGATATTGATGGGAACAGGATGGTGGATTAACTGAGGCTGAGTCTGCAACGCAGCCTGAGGAATAACGTGGTGCATGCCCTGGGTAGGAGACAGCTGGACGGCCTGAGGAGGAGACTGGCAAACACCTTGGAAAGGAGCGTGCTGAGTAACCTGGGAGTGGGCCTGCACATCATTCTGGGGAACAAGCTTGTGGATAACCTGGGGAGACTGTTGAACTCCTTGAGCAAGGGGCTGGCGGACGCCTTGGAAAGGAGCATACTGAATGCTTTGAGGGAGTACCTGAATAGCAGCCTGGGGGAGAAGAGGATACATACTCTGAGTGGGAGACTGCTGAATGGCCTGGGGTGCCTGCAAGTTAGTCTGAGGAACAGACTGGTGGACAACCTGAGAAGACTGGTGAATTGCCTGAGGAAGAGCCTGCGAAGTAGCCTGAGGAGGAACCTGCTTAATGGACCGAGGAACAGCCTGGTGAGCTATTTGTTCGTGGATTTTCTGGGGCTTGGTAACAGAGTTCTAAAGGTAGTTAGCATTGTCAAGCAGTTGGATGAAAGGTCTTTGCGGAAACTGTACCTTTGCAGGGTTGAGCTTCTCTGAGGTAGTGCCAACCTGCTCTAAGGCAGTGGCCTTCTTCTTTGAGGCGGGCAGAGGCATAGTGAGCACAATGGATGTAGACTCCTGAGGAGGCACATCGTCTTCATCGTCAGAGATAGAAGCAGAAAGAGCAGTCACAATATCAGGCGCATCGTCGTCAAGCTCAAAGGGCGATCCTGTCCATGGATTGACCCAAGGCTTTCCTCCCATAGAATCAATAACTTTGCCGATCTCTGCGGCCCGCTCCTCCACAGATCCGCTGCGGGAAGTGTGGGGGGTCACCTCCCATTCTCCGGGCTTGGAGTCCGCGATAACTGGGTTGGCATGAGTGTCAAGCTCCGTGTTATTCTCCTGGGCACGGGAGTTACGCTGCTGAAGCTTTGCAAGTTCGCCGTCGAAGTCAAAGTAGTCGGGGTCGTTCACGCCCTCGGGCAGCGTGGTATCGTCAGGGCTAGGAGTAGGATCCCCAGGGGGGCAATTGGAGGCGGCATAGTACCCTTCATAAGGGCATTCAACGGGATCCGAGTAAGAGCAGAAAGGGAGATCAGCCATAATGAGTTACAATGACCGAGACTGCCGAGAATTGGCACTGAGGAGGATTGTCGAGGGAAGAAGAAGGGAGGAAACGGGGAAGACATAAACCAGGCGCGTGGTGTTCTCAAAAGGAACAATGGGAAGCATAGAATAATACATTGCTATTGTTCACTCCCAGATTGGGAATGAATAGAATAAACCAGCCAATGAGCCGGAGGCTCTCGTTGTCTGCCACTGTGATCATGTCTTGGATTTGTTTATTCTGCCGGCCAATCGATTGTTCTGCCAGCAGTACCTACGTCATGTACAGTATGAGTGTACCACCGCTATTGTGACCGCCCTTATCCACCCACCATCTGTTGAGAGCTACTACATGACATCTACGCAGAGAATGGGATAAAATATAGACCAGACCAGACAGTAACTATTAAACAGACAAAGGAGGTGCTAGATATCTAAACAAGGCATTCCACCCATGCGGCAACTGAAGATATTCAATGGTATTGACCGCCTAACAGTGAAGTACCTGATTGGCCAAAATGCCGCAGACACCCGCCATGAGTCACTCCCAATCAGGACTAGTGGCTACCACTATCAGTTTTAGATAAGAATGCTTGGCCGGCTGCTCTTCACCGCCCACTGGACCGCCACGCTCATTCGTCAAAACTCCCTGTCTCCTCACACCGCTTCCATCACGTGAATCTTTGATCACGTGCGGAAATGGCAACTCGCTGGATGACATCCGAGATGGGGTCTCCAGTGTTAGCTAACCCCCCTCTTCGCTCTGTTAGCTCCTCCTTGTACGAACTTAGCATAACTGAATGCGCTCCTGATTCCGCCTTTGACAACACGCCTCCGATTTTTGACATGAGTGTTATCCTTTGCACTGGTAAGTGAGCCGGAAACCCTTCCCGCATTCTTTTCATTTATAGTGCTAATGAGGGTTGGCATGTTATAGCGGGGTATGACCATACCATCCGGTAAGTGGGAGCTCAGCGACAGCGCAAACGCTTTCTTGACGACTGCAAAGGTCGTAATCTGTGGCAGGGCTTGCGCTGATATTGTCTCACAGCTTCTGGGAAGCGCTCTCCGGTATTTGCTCGCGTACCATTCAGCACCCGGACTCCCAGGTCAATCGCCTGTGCATTACTCCGGACAAGCGATTCCTCGCGGCCGCGGGCCATAACAATGTCAAGCTGTTCGACATCAAGTCGACCAACCCGAACCCTGTGATTACTTTCGAGGGTCACACGAACAACATCACCGGTGTTGCCTTCCACTGCGAGGGCAAATGGATGGTCACTAGCTCCGAGGATGGAACCGTGAAGGTCTGGGATACGCGTACCGGTAGCCTCCAGCGCAACTATGTCCACCGTGCCCCCGTCAACGATGTTGTGATCCACCCCAACCAGGGCGAGCTCATCAGCGGTGACCACGCCGGAATGGTCCGTGTCTGGGATCTGGGCGAGAGTGTTTGCACTCACCAGCTGATTCCTGAGGATGACACTGCTGTGCTTAGTGTCAGCGTTGCCAGTGATGGATCTCTGCTGTGCGCTGGAAACAAAAAGGTATGTGTTGCTGATTCCACGGTCAATGATTCGTACTGACTTCTGGCAGGGAAACGTCTACCTCTGGCGCATGGTCCAGACCGACGAGACCACTCGCATTATTCCCGTCTGCACCTTCCAGGCCCACAAGGACTACCTCACCCGTGTTCTGCTCTCTCCTGACGTGAAGCACCTGGCGACTTGCTCTGCCGACCACACTGCGAAGGTCTGGAATCTCGATGCTGATTATCTGCCTGCCAAGGCTGTTCTCAAGCAATGGAAGGAGAAGGAAGCCCAGAACCCTCCTGCGGAAACCCAGGCCGAAGTTCCAACTCCCCCAACTGAGACTCCAACCCAATCCCGCGATTTGCTGCGCATCTTCGACACCCCGGCCCAGGACCGTGACCTTCTTCGTATCACCGACAACCCTCCCCGCCAGGAGACTCCCCAGCAGACATTCACTTCGTCTCCCGATGGCCCCCCCATGGACCCAGTCAACCACACCCTGTTCCTGGAGACCACTCTCGCCAACCACCAACGTTGGGTCTGGGACTGTGCTTTCTCTGCGGACTCTGCCTACCTTGTGACCGTCTCTAGTGACCACTACGCTCGCCTGTGGGAGCTCAGCACTGGTAACATCATCCGCCAGTACAGTGGCCACCACCGTGGCGCTGTATGTGTTGCCCTGAACGACTACTCTGAGCCTCGCTAGGGGCGAGTCGCGAGTTGAGTCGTCTTCTCTGTTTAACGGCGTTCCGCGGTTTCGACCTGACGGTCTCCAGTGGTGTTCTTTGCTTCGGTTTATTCTACACATGGCATGGCGCAAGCAAGGATAGGTGTTTTATGGGTATCCACATGGCGTCGTTGAGGCATATGGGTATCTTTGTTTCTTGATCTGAATTCTTCTGATGTTTTCTGATACCAATGACCGTTCTATGAATCTGACAAACATGCTCAGGTAGTTTCTAAACTATCTATTAATACCACATTAATCATGTTAATCCCGCCCTCCCTCCACACAAATGTAAGCTCCAAGACACCATGTTATCTAGGCGTCGTAAACAAATTGTCATTATCACTCCAAGCATAGCAACGACCGAGCGGCTGTCGCACCCTCAGTTGCTGTAACAGATTCCACCACGGCTCGGTTATTCGGTGTTGCGATCTATCGGTGAGTTGAAGAGTCACTCCCGTAATCCCACGCCTAAGCTCCTCCAATTTATCGTTGACATCATTCAGTAGTTGCCGAGGGTGAGGGCCTGGATGAGATTTTGATGATCAGTACTGGGGATGCTTCCAGTAAGGCTATAGAAGGCGTACATTCTATTGGTGGCAGCACTAGTCAGGGCGCTGGCACAAGCACGAGCGACGGCACTGGAGACGTCACGGACATCAGCATGAGCCGAGAGCTCTGCAGCAGTATTGCGAGCCTTCTGGGACATTGGTGGCTGACCAGTGTCGGGCAGATATGTTAATGGTAGGTTGAGTGAATTTATTGGGAGGAAGCAGGATTGTTGCTGCTAGGCGTGCGTAACGTGAAGGGACTGGGGAGCAAGTGCTTGGTGGCACACATAGCAAGTCGATTAGAGGAGCTGTAGCTCCCAGGTGTGAAACTAAATGGGTGAGATGGTCATTGTGATGAAGTATCGGACATAAGAAGAAATGAATGTAAGCAGGATGTGGCGAGTAGACAAAACGAAGTTAAGAAAGGTCAGTACAAAGAGTGTAAAAGCTCATTGGAGGTCCTATCTACTGCCTGGAACAAAACGAAGGAATCGTCTTTCATCTCGCTGAGATAGGTCAAGCCGATGACTACAATCCCACGCCGTCGGATATCTTCGCAACTTTATAGCTTTTAAAAAGGAACATTCAAGGAAATCTTGTACAGACGATTAGATATGAACAATCAGAATTGAAGGGGGAAGGAGGCATTCAGGAATCCAATGCCGAAGTTGCTGGTGATAGATGATTATGACAGTCATAAATGGAACAAGAAGGTAAGTAACCAAGAGCAGCACGGTGCCATCCAGAAGAAAAAGCGAATGCTCTTATACCACCGAGAACCAAGTAACGCAAACAACAACATCTAGACCCCGGTCCTCAGCACCCTCGTACTTGAAAGTCCACATGCCATCCTTGTTAACATCCCAGAAAGCACCGGAGGCAGAGTGCATACCCCGCTTGCCAGCGTTGCTGAGTGCGCCTTCGGCGGCAGCGGTCTCGTCAATCACGCCCTGCTGCACAATGGTGCTGTTCACGGTGAAGCGGTAGGGAGGGGGCTTGGAGGCTTCGGGGGCGGTAGCGCTGATCAAAGCTTTGAGGACGGTGTTCTGTACTCTTGTTAGAGATTGCGTCGCAATTCGCGTAGGGCGTGTTGCTGAGTGGGCTCTTACAATAATCTCGGAGTTCCAGGTGCCGACGGCATCATGCTCGTAGCCCTTGCTGTTCTTCAGGGCTTCGGCGCAGGCCTGGACGTATTGTTAGATCCGGTAGCTTTTCGTGTTTTGGGAGAATCGTACCTCGGTGGTGATCTTGGTAAGATCGGGGATGGGGATGGGCTGTAGAGGCATTAGCCGAGTCTCTGGCAACAAGAATGAAAATGATATTCATGCTTGAATCATCTCTGCGCCATAACGCGCGGTTGACGTACAGATGCAGCAGCCTCGGCAGACATTGTAGATAAAGGGATGCGCTGAGCGTGGAGGAATCAGAATGACTGTATATCAGATCAAATTAGCCCTCAACCTTGCATAATTGGAACTTTAACGCGTTTAGTCTCCATTGGAGCTGACATCATGTCTGAGATGCCACGGGGGATGCGCGAGCAATGCGGGGAGACAGGATGCCATTGCTGGGGCATCGTGGGGCGAACGCGCCTGCTGATTATGGGAATATTAGGAGCATCATACCTTGTCTAAGTTCAGGTTGTCTAGAGGAGTATGATAGAGAGGTGTAGGATTGCTTGAATCTGCAATGTTTGGATGTTTTGGTGGCATCATCATATCGGCGCCTGCCTAAAAGCAGTTTAGCGTGGCCTTTAATTTGCCGGGCGGTGTAAATGTATAAACAGCTTCAGACAGATCAAGTTCAACTGTCACGATTTGCTTCTTTTCTAGTCAAGATGAATTTACTTGACCTTCCTTGTGATATAAATTACCAGATTTTCTAATTTTTGGATATCACAGTGACATAAACTCGCTCTCGCAAACCTCAAAGCTGGCTCATCACCTGTTTATACTATTGCCACAGTTTGGATGCAATACGGATTCTGATTGAGGAGGCCTGCGAAACTGGAAATATCTCAGTTTGAAAATCATGATGGTGTGATCCCGGCCTGTTGGAACATTGCTCAATCAGCAGGTTCCTCTTTTCAGCCAGTGGATATCCTCCGGTTCTTATCTTACTCCTTGAATACGTGCCAAATGAAGAGACGATCTTGGACCACAACCGATAAGGTCAAATTTGTGAGTGGCCCTTCCCTGGGCGAGGGTGTAGAGGGATCTTAGCTGACAGATGGACATCGATAGTTTGTTGCAGTTGGTACGACGTCCGGGGCATTCTGTTTTGCTTTCGGGGTTAAGTGGACGAGAATCCACACGATAAAGAGTACTGATGCGGAAGCGGATGAGGTTGAACAGAAGTAGGGACCTGGCAAGCCTGTGCTACGGGTCTCGGTAGTAAGAGTAAGCCATTATCCGTGTACAGAAGGTAGAGAAATGATCGATGTTGAGATAAATGAAGAAGGGAGGAAGACTAAGCTACCTAGACTAAGCTAGGTATTTAGCTATAGGTCTCTCGTACATAGATCCTAGAACCAAGTTTTGTGATTGCCTGGAACATTTGAACATTCAAAAGTCGGATGTAACAATGATTATATATACTTCAAAAGCTTGACATCATAACTCGAACTCCACGGATGCATTTCAAATGTTTGAGACTAATAATGGCGGGAACAAATGTTATTTTACCGCACAAATTTATCGTTCATAATCTTTGGAGTGTAGGTTAGGTAGGATTCTACTCCAGAAGCTTCTAGTGCTGCCTGCCAGAGGTTATTCGGACATCGGCTCACCTCCCCCTCGACTCTCTTTCCTTCGCCAATGGATAGTGAATACCACCAATTGTTGCCTCTCCCTTCTTCCCCTGACCGTCAGCTATTCAGCTGTTGACAATAAATGCCAACAACAGCAGACTTCTATGGTACAACTTGAGAAGATCCTGTTGGCAAGGAATAACCTGGATTTCTGGGTATTGGGGTGGAATCTTTCAATGAAACCTCAACGGCCCAGGCAAGAATTATTGCTGCTCTGTGGGATGGAGGGCTTTGGCGAACTTGGCAAGCTGCACAACGTGAACAAGGATAATACAATGTAACATCCATGAATGACGTCTCCCGGTGTTTGTGTACTCTGTGTACTCTCTAAATTATACAATCTTGATGTATCTAAGTTGACTTATTTAACAAGGATGACCCAGCAACATCTCACTTGCGCCGATCATCTCCAGCCCCAGCAGCTTCCTTCCCGTCGTCTCCTCTAAACATCTCAAGTAACCGCGTAGTATCCTCTGCAAAGAGCTTCAATCCATTTTCGGAACTCTCCCGAATGAGCTTCTGGCCACGAACAAACATTTCCTTCTCATAAGCAGCCAAGGCTGTTTCCAATGACGACCTCTCAACCCTAGCAAGTCTTGCGCTCTTTCCACAGTGCTCGATAATACTGTCCGCTAACATAACAGCATCATACATACTGCAATTGACTCCTTCGCCAGCAAAAGGGGTAGAGACATGCGCTGCATCCCCAAGCAATGTCACACCAGCGGCAGCACTTCGCTCCCAGCCGACTGTCTCTGGCTTCATGAAATAAAGTGGCCACGGGCGGAAGGGACCTTCTGCTTTCTCGATGAAACCTTTCAGATGGAGCGCGTAGTTTGCGAAAAGTTCATTGGAAGATAGCAGGCGAGAGCGCATGGCCTCGGTCCTGGCATTGGCGTCGGAGTCGGTGTAGTGAGATCGTGGATAGAAGTCTTCCGGCACGACTAATCCAATGTACACTCGATAGCTAGCATCAGCGAGCTGTTGCACCGCGATCATCTTACTCTCGCCCAACACCAGCGTGTTCCCCTTACCGACTAGCTCGGTGGCTAAGGAATAGCTAGGGTTGTCTTGTGAGAGTGCAGAATCAATGTACATCTTTCCGGAGTACACTGGACTTGCGGAAGTGAGCTATAAATGCACTATCAGCAAGGTTTCACAAATATATTAATTACGGGTGTACTCACCAAAGGGCGCACTTTGCTCCAAGCACCATCAGCACCAACAATAAGGCGGAACCCAGTGGCCGAGTTACCATTTACGAAGCGGATGATACATTCTTCAGCATGAGCGGAATTCTCTCCATCCGCGCTTTTCTCGATGGAGCTCACACCATGTCCCCATCGAATCTTCTGAGGAGGAATGGATTCAAGTAACAGCTGACGCAACTGCAAACGGTCGATCTCAGGTCGGTCCCCAATCTCGCTAAAATTGGCGACTGTTTCTCCGGCTGAATTGAGGATACGTAAACAGGCTGCGTCCCAACGGGCAAGGTCTTTGCTAAACTTTTCAAACAAGCCTGCCCGCTTGAGGGCTAGTTGGCCTGAGGTGGAATGCAGATCGAGTGTGCCGCCTTGTTGACATGGAACTGGTGTCGAGGATTCATCGCGCTCGAAGACGACATAGTCGGTTATGCCGTTTACTTCGAGGAGTCGGGCGAAGACTAAACCGCTTGGTCCGCCGCCGATGATGGCGATTGAGGGCGAGGGATCCATTGTTGGAACTGAAGTATATATAGTAGAAGTCCTGGCTGAGTGCGAGGTAGTCAAAAAGTTATTGAGAAAGGAATGACAGTGATGTTGGGTATAGAAACTTGAAGAATATACTTGGTCCTTTTTATACTTCCAAGCATGCGTCCGCGGCATCCGGTTAGCCCATGGTCTAGGAATATGTTGCGGCAAGAGCCGTCCGGCGAGATTGATCATCATTGGATAAATTCGGACACCTTCGGAAACTTCACACCGGAATTAAAGCTGGCAGAGCTGCAACTATAGGGATATCCGGAATGAATACTTTTGATTGGTCAGGGCCGGAGGGCTCCGGAACCACCCAGTCAGCGATCAACATCTCGGACATCACTCGGGTCATCCTCTCGCCTCTTCTTCATCTTGAACACTTTCTGAACATTTTTGTAACTATAAAATTTCCCGGAAAGCAACGGAGCTTCCCAAAATGGAATCTCGACTTGCCCGATTCGCAGTAAGTAATAACACACTGGTAGGATGCTTCATCGGGACTGACTAGTATAGTGTGACTTTTGCCGACACAAGAAACTCAAGTAATTCATCCCAATATGAAGAGTGAACAAGCGTCTGACTGTTTTTAAGATGCTCTCGGCAATTACCCAAGTGCAGCAATTGCAAGCCTTGGCCCAGTAGTTGCAACTATCTACGTGACAAGTCCTCTTCCACCCCACCAGCCCCTAATCCCATGTGAGACTTGACGTGATGTCAAAAGATGAATTGTATGTTATGGAATACTAACAGATCTAGATCACAAGTGCTGGAGCCGCAGAGTATCTTTGATGCACGACTTCAACGCCTCGAAAACACGGTACAACAGTTGGCGGACTCGGTCGATCGAGTCTTGCAGGCTATTCGACCCGTTTCTTCTGGGAAAGGTACCCGGAAGCGACCCTCATCTACGCAATGTCCCATATCCCAGAATACTATATCGGACTCGAGTCTATATATCGGCCCGTCGAATTCATTTTCATTCCTGACGGAAGCATCGGCTAAGATCGATTCAATCGCCCAGCCAGTGGGCCATGATACGCGCCAGAGTGCCCACTCAGAGCTCCAATATCTCTCTAGTAGCCTCACTACGGCGCATGTCGAGCAACAAAAGAAAGAAGACTCAGCTTCTTTCTTCATACCCTCCAGTGCCACCGGATATCGCTTGATCAGCCGTAAGGTCTTACCCCTACTCAGAGTCCAGCGCAACCACTAAAATCAGCCAGAAATATTTGGCTATGCTGAGCTGGGTGAACCCTTTTTCATTCTTCCACCTGAAGATATTCTAAGACAGGTCGTCTTTGAACCGCAAAATGTCCGTGAGAAAGCATGGGTCGTGTTCTTCAACTACATGATATTATCAGTCATCTCAAACGAGAACGGTGAAAGTGACGAGACAACCCGGTTCCGTCGTAATATGCAACTGGCCCTTAATGACAGCAGCATCTTTCTCGAGCCACGTCATGCAAATGTGCAAGCTCTGGCTTTCCTAGCAATGCATGGCGAGGACTATGCGGCACCTAATCTCTCTTGGATGTTACTGGGGCATGCATGTCGACAGGCCGAGGCTCTCGGAATGCATTCACCTACCCATCAAGCTCCTGAACATCGACAGCAACGGCTCTGTCTATTTTGGCTGCTTTTCCTTATTGACAAGTCATGTTCTCTTGCGTTCGGTCGACCGGCTTTCCTTCCCACGGCCTTGTATGAGAATGTTCCTTTACCAGACCAGAACTTCATATTGAAATTTAATCCGCATGAGCGAGCGGCATTTGGAGGCCAGCAAGGAGCTTCAAAGGGATCTAGATTTGGTGCTGAGGTCTTGATACGATCTATCCAGTGGGCTAAACTTGCAGGAGTGCTTTCGGATCTTCTATCAACTGGCAACTCATCGAATGCAAGGGTTGAGATACGATCAGAGTTGGAGAAATGGCATCTGGAGACAGAACGGGTTAGTGATCAATTCCCTGCCCTTGTGTCCTAAAGTATTTCGGTTCAGTCTTTGCTAAGTTTGGAACTAGGCGTTGACAGAGATTCTCAGAGTTGAAAGCGTGTCAGCAGATGCCAGCCAGACTCGGGAGATGTATCTCGGCATCAGCAGCATCAGATTTCAGTATCTACATTCTCTTATCCTCTTGCTGAAAGGCGATGAGTCTTCATCGGCCCTTCGCTTATTCTCTGCTCGTGAAGCTATCTCGACATTGAGCTCTATGGTCTCAAATTGGAGTTCTGTATACAACGGTGTGGTCTGGTAAGAGCAAAATTAAAATCCACTACTATTAAATACTCTCTAATTCAAACTCCAAAGGCAACTTCTATATTGCCCCTTCACCCCATTTTTCGTGGTATTTGACAACATCATCCACCCACAAAACTATCATACTTCGACAATCGAACAAGACCTCGGACTTCTATCCGCAACTGTCAATTACTTCAGGGCGATGCAATCCCAGATGCGGTTGCTAGCCACCGTCTGCTCAAGGCTCGAGCACACCGCATCTATTTTTCTCAAACTGGCACAAAATCATGTTTCCTATCGCGCATCGACCAAGACAGCTGCGCCGCCGGCACCCTATAAGCAAACATTAGGCAATCAAAACCACAGCCACAGTCAGACCCTTGCAGATCTGATGGATCCCGATGTGGGTGACTTGAACGTGGCGAACTATGTTGAATGGCTCCCCGCAGATATGGACACTACATGGCCCTTGCCTGAAGTTGAGAGGCACGAACCGGTTTCTTCTCGCCCTAGCGACCGAGGGCAGATGTTGGGTAATATGTTTGATTGGTTCTCATGGGATTCATACTATGCGGGAACTTTGGCATGAGGCATGATCATCGCCACTATGACATCCCGCACGAAGTCCGAGGAGACTATTCTTCAAGACTGTATTTCCCTGCGCCATGAGTGATATAAACTCGAAACTTGTCCGAGTAAAAGTAAAAGAGTCACGAGAAAGACTTTCTCGTTTCTGCATTTGTAGAGCAGTGCGAACCACCGAATAAAAGGAGATTCGCCAACAATATGTGGCTATGCTGAGGGTTGTGGATCTCGGCGCTAAACTCGATCGGGTTGAATCCGCGAGTCACCCACGGAAATGTGGGGCCGGCTGTGCTTATGTCGCACTGCTAGCCCTAACTGGAAATTGGTTTGGTACCAAGCCTGGGAAGAGGTTTGAGGGCTAAGATTATAAAAGGATGTCCCTGTCCCTTGGAGTCATACCCGTTTCTATCCCACATGTGTATACTGAACCTCTATATCTACTTTCTAGATCGTGATATTATCTCAAGGCATGGAAAAGCAAACTTTCGCTATGGATCAGAATCCTCCACCATATACGCCTTCGCAGACCCATTTGTATCATGCATATCCTACACAGCAGGATAATTACGACTTCATGAGTCGCGATTCAAATCTAGTCATGCCTTACCACAACCATCAACCACAGCCACAAGCTGGGCAGTGGCATTTTTCCGATCATCACCATACCAATAGCACATATCAACACCCAAGGGGACCTTCATATCAAGCTGGACCGTCGACCCAGTCATCGTTCTTCTCTACAGACCAATCACAACACCAATCACAGCCTTACAGCCCAACACGGTCTCAAAAGCCATGCGTCATCCCCCGTAAGAGAAAAAACCTCGTTTCCGAATCTTCATATCATCTAACAAAAAACAATAGAAATAACAACAGTCTTCGACGGCCCAAACATGAGCCCCTTTGCCCGACCCCGAGTCCCAGAACTCGAACCCCAAACAGGTCTCAGCGAAAGAGAACTACTAAACTTTATCGACGGTCTAAACGAAGCATTCATGGCAAACCCCGCCCTCCGAGCAACGGGCCAGATTGGCATGATGGTTGGCTTCGTTCCGCTGGCTACAACGCAGATTATAGGTAATAGTTTGGAAGCTGCTGCTGGTTTGGCGGGTGCCGGTGTTTCTGCTGTTCGGACGAAACAGTATCTGAAGAAGGTTAATCAGGTTACTTTCGGGCCGAGGGGGTTTTGTGCTAGGGTCGTTAAGACGGAGAAGATGCTTTCACTTATTGGGGTTGGGGGATCCTTCTCCTCGGATCAGTATAGTGCTCTTGTTGGGAGGCACTCTTCCGATGTGGGTTCGTCAACTGGAGGGTCTGGTTCAAGGATCTATAGCCCTGAACAGACAGTTACTCAGATGCAACGCCCCCTCGAAAAGAGAATGGCACTGCTCGGTGATCGCGTTATGAGACTTTCGTTCGATAATGTGGCTTCACCGGCTGAAGCGAACAACTGGATAAAGAAATGGGGTACATACTCTGCGCAAAGGGCAGAGCAGAAACAACTCCAAAATCTGAAAGAGAAAGAAGAAAAGCAGAGTCGCAAATCCGACAAGGCGGCAAGAAAGGCTGGACGAAAGGGACGGAGGGCTGACGACAAAATTGCCGATATCATGGACGAGATCGATGATCTTCAATGTCAAATTCAGGGCTTGGATTTGAGCCGGCGGAAAGGTGAGAAGACTGAGCGCGAGTTACGCAGGGATTTGAGGAGGTTGGAGAGGAAGCTCGCGGAGTTGGAGGAGGATAAGGAGTATGATATTTCTCGCAAGAGTAGCAGGGTGCATAGAAAGGAGACTAGGAGGAATGAGAAGGAAACTAAGAAGATTAACAAGCTCTACTGGGTTGTCATCTTGCCTGTGGATCAGAATCCTCCTGATGAGGAACGTGACTTGGAGTCAGAGGAAGAGGAGGAACAGGCTGTTACAGATAAGGCTTCAAGGATTTAGGCTACTTGGCAATTGCATTTAAACTTGTTAAACCTGATTATAAGGTGAATGGAAGTTTTGAAAGCCATGAAAAATGGCATGTAAAAATAAAAGTGGTTTTGAAGGTCCCATAAAGTGCCCCAAAGAACTGTTATAGCAAATTCTACATGGCATGGTGATAATTGGTTCCATTTCATCCTGTACAAACTTGACGAGGTGAAAGTCGTTGCAATGAAGCACTTCTTCATCATCAGAAGGCCGAAAAGTGAGCATTCGTAATGTGCAATAGGCCTCGACTTGACGGAACGAACACAACGACTTTTTAGGATTTGTCTGGTCCTTCAACACTCAAGTGCATGTTTCAAGTATTATTGTACTCTTGCAGCAATCTTGGCTATCGACATAAGTGGCAGAAGTTGGAAAAGCCGACCTGTTCCCACCAGTCCCAGCCCCAGGGATAAGCTGTGCATGTGTATCTCAGTTGTATGGGTGAATTTCTCTCCAGTGAAAGTTTGCGCATCGATACCTTCTATGCCAGGTCACGCAGTGGGCTCAAGGCATATGACCTACCTGGCAAGTACATCGACCACCTGAATCACTGTTGACTCCGAAGGGTGTTGAATCTCATTGGCGAAACTGACATCCCGCTCGCGTTCATGGGTGTCGACTTGATGAGCACGGAACAAGGAGGCAAGTTTCTCTCGTCTCATGCAATGTCGCTCTCCCGAAGTGTATTGGTACTCGACCCTCTCATGACCTCATGATCACGATTGTTGCTTTGCTGTTGGTCCGGTACGGATGCGGTTGCGTCACATTTCGCCATGGGAGCTGGAAGCCGAAAGTGAAGCATGATCCGCACTTGTCTGAAAACATGCTGAATTGCCATAGGACTCCGGCATCCGTGAGGCGGCAGTTTTTGGGGATCACAAAGTATTCGATAAAATCTGGGACTCACGAACCCCTCCTTGTCCACCAATCAATCCACTCATCGATCTTAATCTTAATAGTATCTAATTCGTAGCCGTGTCTCAGAGCGCAGAAGTACTGACAAATAGTTCAGATAAACGTCCTCTGAATGAAAAAAAAAAAGGTGGACTAGGAATGGGATCACAAGATTCTGTGGTGTACACGGTAAAAGAAGCTACTCCCACAATCATCGGACTCGCTTGATAATCTCCCTCTACAACAATTTATGGATTGTCAGTACCCTCACCACAATTCCGAAACAGACTGCAGCAACACAGGATAAGGGAAGGAAGCAGTGGAGCCCTTCACACCTAGCCAAGCTCGTCAAACTTGTATAACAAGAAGAATTAGAATCCTCGTAAAATGAGTGGGCGAAAGAAAGTCAGAAGATGAAATCAACCAGAAACACTGAGGAATGTTGCGGAGTCATTCTGGCATCTTGCCGCCACGCAGATATCAACTAGAATGATTGGCCTTCTAAAACAAGTCGAGATTGCCCCAGGGAAAAAATGAATGAGGGCTAAACGGTTCAGAGCCTCGAGGTCGCTCGTTCCATTGTCTGGTCGCACATGCCGTTTGTCGCGAAGTATCTTTGTCTGCCAGTTTTGATGCTGTGCGAGGGCAATCAACAAATGAGACAAGAAAATAATGTGAGAAGCCGCGTGCTGGCTGTTATAGCCGCAGGTAATCTTGAAAGACTTATGGCAGTTTGTTCGGTTGTCGAGCCCAAGGAAATATCTTTTCCTTTTCTGGGGTGCATCATGGAGATAACAAAAAAGCAAACGATACCAAATAACTCTGAGTGGGGATCGATTGTCTTCACGACATTCTGGGCAGTCTTGGTCCTGTGTGATCCTCGATGGGCGTCAAACACTGCATGAGAGAAATCAAATTTCCCCTCTCTTTTCACCAGCCGTACAGTGATAGCCAAAAATTGTATTGCCGATGAAGCCGTTAGACGCAGGTTCTGTGAACAAATTGCAGCCGCCAACGGTGGTGGGGTATCGTTGGGACACATCCACATTCGAAAGGTCAAGTCCCTGCACTTGTCTCGGGATCAAAGACAATTTTCCCATTGTTGATTCATAATCGAGGAACCGCGTAAATGCTTCAGGTTGGGATCGACTCTTTCTGCCTGAAATCAAGTTGCCTTTGTCGCATAATCCCAACTTGGCTGTTCATCTCTCCATGTAGGTCGTCCTGGGGTGTTCTGGTTAATTGATAAAACGAAGAATTAAAGCGTCAATCAAATTAGGAATCAGAAAAATCAAAATCAGAGCAGAAGGGGAGATATGTAGAACACCTTATATCAGACCAGCCCCCTACTACTGCAAAATTACCACGTAGACGTTAGCCTTTTCAAACAAAACCAACGGACATACGGTGTTTAGCCATCATCACATATATGGGCCCAAATGACAAGAGGGTCGAAGTAAAAGTTGGCCTAACCAGAATAGGCACGCTAATATGCGCTAATTTAGTACGGGAGCTACGTCATATCTCCCCACGAATCTCAGGCAGCTAAACAGTTCGGATCCGTACTGCCGCATACTGTAGTTAACATTGTAATATCAGCTTGGAACTAGAGACACAATTTTGTCTCGAATGCCCTTGCGGACTATCTTACATGGTGCTGTACAATGATAATCCCTTGTTTCGTACCTGCTACAGTACAGTATAACTTATGCAATATAAACTTTGAGGAAATTATGTTTCACTCAAAAATTTGCTAACCTGTCAACTCCATTTAAATCCGATGTCAAACTGCCTTGGTCTCTTGAGATTACCAACCCTAAGGGCAAACTCTGCATCCCTTCAGAGAACAGCCACCCAACGGAACATTTTGTTCAATAAGCCAACCTCCAAGTTGACGCATATGACGCCATCAATCTGCGTCATACATAAAATTCTCACTGCAGAGTGGACCAGATGCATCCCAGGCGCGGTGGAACCTCGGCAGTGGAATCAAGGCAGGGAGCACTGAATGTAGTTCGCGGTCTGAGAAAAAAATTGAAGGATCCAGTCAGCCGAAAGACCCAATACTATGCAGGCAATGATGAAATCCCCTTGAAATAAGCTCCACCAGCAAGGAAGAGTGGAGTGGCGGTGGATTACCAGAACAGCCCGCCACACCCGACCGAGTTCCCGAATGGGTGAGACAACCGCTTGTTGGCTCTCGGCATGCCGAGTGGAGACATCGGGATTGAACACCGTGAGGTTCCAACATTCTCGGAGAAAATGCATTTGTAAAATTGAGAATTGTTGCCCCGGTCAGTTCCGGGCGTTTTCATGTATTTATTTTCTTTTTTTTTTCTTTGTCTTCTTTGCTTTTCCCTGTGACAGGTCTGGCACTTGCAACAGTCTTTCACGATTTCCGTCATGGCTGATCAAGATGAGATCCGTGGCAACTCAGTCTATGAGACTGAGCACCCTGTTGAATCCAAGCCTGCTGATGAAAAGCCCATTGCTGAGCAGGTTCCCAAGCCCACGGGCTTTATGGGCAAGTCAGTAATCCCAATTTTGAGGCTACCCTTTCCCCGTGGGCAATAATGGACTAACGATACCCCAGACTCAAGGGACTGATAAACCAAGACGTTCGCGCCGAGATGCCTGCCTACAAGGATATCATCATTCACACCTGGGATGGCCCTGATGACCCTGAGAACCCGTTCAATTGGGGTATGAAGTACAAATGGCTGTTGACCATCACCGTCTGCTTCATGTACGTCAACCCCACCCTTCCCAATGCAGAAGCACCCAAAACTAATATAGCCACACAGCTCTATCTTGACCGGTCTCCCAGCCGGAACATACGGCTCTGGAAATGACTGGATGGAAAAGGAATTCAACGTCCAGAACTCTCCCTTCCCGAACCTCTACTGGGCCACCACATCCTGGAACATGGGCGCCGCCTTCTGGCCTTTGATCTTCGTGCCTCTCACTGAGTCCTCTGGTCGTATGCCCGGATACTTTGTGGCATATATCATCCTAGTCATCTCGCTCTTCCCATCTGCATTCGCTAAGAACTTCGCGACACTGGTCGTGACGCGGTTCTTCGGTGGTGGTGCTTCCTCCGTCTCGATCAACATTGTCGGAGGAAGTATCAGTGATGTCTGGCTGGGTGAACATGCACGCAGTCTGCCGATGTCTATCTTCGGTTTCACTAGTGTTGTCGGCATTGCGTTGGGTCCTTTCATCGGGTCTGCTATTGTGCAGATTCCGAGGGCAGAGCCGTGGCGTTGGTGAGTTTTTTCTCTTTTTCTCTGCCTGTCTATCTATAGAAAAAGACCGACACTCGAACCCCAAACAAGAAACAACGATCTAACAACATACAGGATCTTCTACATCCAAATCATCTACAACGCAGCCCTAATCCCCGTCTTCTGGCTAATCCTCCGCGAAACCCGACCCGACGTAATCCTCAAAAAGCGCGCGCGCAAGATCCGCAAAGAAACAGGCAAACCCGTCTACGCCGCTGCTGAAATTGACGCACCGAGCAAATTCAAACTCCTCCAAATCTCCTTCCAACGCCCAACCCGCATGCTCACCACAGAGCCCGTGGTAATCTTCTTTACGCTGTGGATCAGTTTCGCCTGGGGAATCCTCTACCTATTCTTCAGCAGCGTAGTGCAAACTTACAGCACAAACTACAACTGGAGCACACTAGCAACAGGACTCGTCCAGCTAGCCATTTCAGTCGGCGCAATCATCGGAACAATCATCAACCCGCTGCAGGATTGGTTCTATTTCCGCTCATCTAGACGAAACACCGAGAAACCGGGTCGCCCGATTCCAGAGGCTCGGCTTTATACCGCTATCCCTGGAAGTTTACTCTTCGCAGCGGGATTATTCTGGTACGGATGGGCCAGCCAGCCTGATATCCACTGGATCGTCCCAACGATCGGTATCACCGCAACTGGAATTGGCATTTATTCGATCTACATGGCTGTGGTGAACTACCTGACGGATGCGTATGAGCGGTACGCGGCGAGTGCGTTGTCTGCTGCTTCGCTAGGCAGGAATTCGTTTGGTGCGTTCTTGCCGTTGGCTTCGCCGCAACTTTTTAGTAATCTTGGTTTTGGCTGGGCTGGGACTTTGCTGGGCTTTATTGGGGTTGCTTTGTCTGTTGTTCCTGCTGTGCTTGTTATGAAGGGCCCGCAGATTCGGGCGAGGAGTACATTTATGCGTGAGGCTATGTGGGAGCCTGAGGAGAAGGTTGAGGTTGATGATTCTGGGAAGGGGGATGGGCCATCTGCTGAGAATAAGGAGGGGGTTATGGTTTAGGTTAGGATGTGAGGTTGGATATGTTTGGTGTATGCCTTATGTGTACTGTACTCTATTCTGTTGGCTTAACGGGCAGTATAATTATATCTGCATTTTCTTGGTTTATTTCCCTTTTCGTTGTAGATCTTGCTCTTATTATCTACAAGGCAGCGTTTCGACCGGGGGCGAATGTAATTTTGATACATCGTGGTACTTGACGTGATATTTTCACAGCAGATGAACTGCTACTCAATCACTATCTTTGGGTATCAGAGAAAAAAAAAAAAAAAAAAAAAAAAAAAAAAAAAAAAATACGAAATCTTTTGTTTTCTATGTCTATCTAGCAACCATGTTTAAATATCAAGACAAGGAGCAAAGAGAGACAAGAAAACGAATCAAAACCTCCTTCACATGCACATGTTATATCAAATCTGAACCCAAGGTGAAAAGACTATTCGAAAAGGGTATCGGGGCAGAGGGGTCAGGGTCAGGGTGAGGGGACAGGGGATGGTCCATGAGGCAGGCAACAAATTGAATTTTGCTTTTGGATAACTCCTTCAACGTTCAACCGCAAACACAATCACATTCATCTGGAATGAGCGCATTTACTCGCCACGCATGCCACGGAAGAAGTCCATGACACCGGTGAAGACGACGAGCAGGATACCACCACCGGGACCAAGACGGAGAACCTTAGGAGTGAAGCCCTTGTACAGGGCGGAGAAGCCCTCCTCCTTCATGACAGTGCCGATGGCAGGCCAGGCCCAGTTGTACTTGGGGGTCTGGCCGGCAATCTTGGAGGTGTTCTGGATACGAGACTTCACAACATCCATGGGGGTGTTGAGGACGGTACCGGTGATACCACCGATGGTACCGGCGATGAGGTCGTTGCGGGTCTGCTGGCTCTTGTTGCCGGGCTCGATGGCAGGCAGCTGAGCGCGGACCTGGAAGATACAGCCGAAGTAACCGGCGTTCCAGAGGATGTGGCGCCACATTGTCGACTCGAGACCGTTGTACAGGGCCAGGGGGCCTTCCTGGGCGATGATCTTCTTCACGACATCGAACATGCCGTTGTATTTGTGCGCCTGCGCCTTGTCCTGCAGACGGATCTTCACCAGCTCGAAGGGAACAACGACGAAGGCCTCGGTGGCTCCGGCTGTGGCTCCGGTCAGGGTGGCCAGGCCTTGGGTCTGCTTCTCAACACCGAACAGGCCGCGGTAGAAGCTGCCCCAGCTGTCGTTGGCGGCGAACTTGGTCGCACGCTTGGGGGCTTCCATCAGAATGGGGGCGGAGATACCGCGGTATAGACGGGAGGCACTGTTATAACTTGTTAGAGAGATCCAACGCTGGTCGCTGGGGTATGACATACCCCTCGTGCTTGACAATCTTGCGGAAGCAATCGAACATGCCATTGTAGTGCTCAGCACCGGCAACAGCAGCCTTGGTCTGGAGTTGACTGTAGAGGAAAGTATCAGATTAGCCAACGTCGGAAGACCTGCTTATGCGACCGGTAGCTGCTTACATTCGAGTCTTGATCACGTCCAATGGGTACCTGCACATCGCGCATTGTCAATTGAGTCCTTTTCCAATATCATATCACCTGAATCTCCGAGAAAATGGCCTATAGAGCCAAGGAAGGGAGCGAGGAAGTTGCATACATGATCAAGATCTGGTCGTGCGGGGACGCATTAGCCACTGGATTTCACCTCATGTGGGACTCCGACACAACAATCGAGAGTCGGAATTGCTTCGCAGCATGGAATAAACATACCTCGGATACACCAGCCACCGCACCGGCGGCAAACTGGTAGACGAAGGGGAGGGGCTTCTGGGGAGCGTCGGACATGATGGGCGGAGGCTCGGAGACCTGTCAACCGACATGATAGTTAGTATGGGACGATTTAACGATTGCGAGCGAATGGAGATTGAAATCAGAAAAATTTCAATAAAACAGAGTAATCGACTTACCACAGAGACCTAAAATAATGATGTGAAGAAAGGAAGTGAGGAGAAGAGAAGGTTGCCGACGTCGGCGAGATTCGGTGATCCGAGAACAGCAACCGGTGCTGCGTTTATCCCGATTACTAATGACCCCATGGGGGAACATTCCACAGGATTTGTTGCTGTTTACGGTTGCATGTTCAGGTACATGTATCATAACTTAATCTACTCTGTTCATGTTCACGACAATAAAAAAACTGCCTAGTATACTAACTCCCAGCAGAACCCTCGACATCCCCCGTCCAGTCTCCGCCCCATTAGTAGCCTGCTCCTTCGCAACAGTCGTTGCAGATGCAGTCTCAGTCGCAGTACAGCTAGCACCACAGGCAAAGCCTGTAGGACAACATCCCCCGCCTACAGTGTCTGCACAGCTAAACCAGCCATTGGCACAGCGGTTTCCGCTCCCATTTCCCCCAGAGTTCGCCATTGCAGTTGCAACTGGTACGACGATCGTCACGCCGTTCGATGTCATAGTTGTAGACGATGTAGTTGGGCAAGATGTCGTATCGCAGTTGCGGCCTGTCCGACAGCAACCTCCGTGATAAACGGCGGAACAGGCGTAAAATCCCGTGGGGCAGATGTCGTCGCCGGTAGCTGCGCTTGTTGCTGTCGAGAGGCTCGTTGGTCGAGCGGGTGGAGCTAGACTGTCTGTTGTTTCGGTTGCTGTTGTTTGGCTCGATTTCGACGTCGATGTTGAAGACGATTTTGACGAAGAGGTGGAGGATGTTTCAGTGCTCGGCTCTGGACTTGTCGAGTATGTCACTGTCGATACCATAACCGTGGAATGGACAGTCACGGTGATAACTGTGATGTATGCACCTATCCCAGAACCAAATTAGCATCTCTCACCCATATATATATCATATATTCACCCCCTCGATGGAGTAGGGAAAAAGAAATCAGGTATAAACTTACATCCCCCAGCCACACAATCATACCCAGGAATACAACACCCACCCCCAAGATCTGACGCACAAGCCGAATACCCACCCGAACAAGACCCAATCGTCCCCGAACATTTCTTCCAACTAGGACAACACCCAACAGTCCCATGTCCCGTATCTGTGACTATCTCACACGTCTCCCCAGACCCGCAACAGCGATCGGATCGACCGATAGATGTACATGCCGATGTACCAGTGGGGCATTTGAAATCCCGCGCTTCGAGACGGGAGAGGGCTTCTGATGCTGAATCCAATGCTGAGTCTGATGCTGAGACCAAAGTCGAGCCTGAAAGTGGAGGGAAAGAGGGCTCGAATGGGAATGATTGGGCGATGAATTGGGCAGGCGAGTAGTCGTATTCATATCCATCTCCATCTCCATCCTCATCTTTATCTTCGGGTTTGGATTCCGTAATAAAGTTGCCACTGCTACTCCCAGTACCATTCCAAATCCGATGGTACAAATCCCGCTCAGACAATTCACCCGATGAGTCTCGACTGTCATCCCCAAAATACCAATCCTCAAAGAAGAATTTCTCGCCTTCGTCTGCGCTCATCTTTCGAACACCGTGAGCGGGCCCTGAAGCTAACTTGGATGCGATAGCCTGATGCAGATTAAGATCTGCCGGTGAGGACGGTGTTGTTGTTGTTGTTGTTGTTGTTGTTGTTGTTGTTGATGATGTACCATTTGCACTAGATCCCGCTCCCGGGATCGCTGACGGCTCTACGCTTTGTGCTGGGTTTGATATTGAGAGCCATAATGTTAGGAGTGGGAGTAGATGCATGGCTAGCTGGGTAGCCAGCTGATTAAATTAGACCGTGGTGATCTAACCTGCGTTGAGGCCAAAGCTGGAGCTGGAGCTAGATTTGCGGAGCTGTAAAGCGGTGATCAGCTTGGATGTTGGATGACCGTGCGTTGTACGAAATGAAGCTGAGCACGACAGTGGATGATCTAGTCGAGAAAGAAATCTTGTGTCGGGCAGGTTTTGTTTGGATATATTTTGGTTTTGGTACCCGATGTTGATTGTCGACAAACACAAAACACAAAAGCGTTAAAGTGGAGTGACTTATGTATGTGGATTTGAGATGGAGGACGTTGGCAAATCTGCAGGTCTGAAAATCAGTGGGAGGGTTGGGTTAATCTACAAAGAAAGCTGCTTGGTCAATTGCGATGGCTGGGGTTTCGGATTTCTGCAGGCGCTAGTTTGGGCTTGAGCCTCGTGTGCAGCTTTTGTTTACATTGGCTAATTGGGTGTTGATTGGTTCATTATTAGATGGATTATGTGTAAAATAAGGCTGAATGAAGTTACAAGTTACAAGTAGATTGAGTCAGGTCAAGCCCAAGTACGGAGTACTAAGCTACATATTACATTACACCACACATACAATAACAAAGCATGTCTCATATCATTCCAAAATCATGGATTAAATGCAGGAAGCCACAGAGTGCGGCAGGGTATCGTCAGTAAATGACATGAGAAATCCAAACTGCAGAGGACCGGCACAGGAAACGCGCCAAAAGGTATCGCTAAAAGGACATGCGAAATGAGAGCCCCGATGCCATGTCCGATGCAGAAAGAAACAAAAACATAAAGGAAACCGTTGCGGTGTGGTGTGGATTCACCTGAGCACAATATAAAATCGCTGAAGGTAAGGAATGACGACGGATGACAGGCAGGACTGTCGGCAATCGGAGATGAGTGAGAGAATGAGTGAGTGTGCCTACACCAAGGCAGGCGAAGAGACGGGACTATCCGAGCCTTCGTTCTTTTCCTCGGGCTCGACGGGCAGCGGCTTTCCATCGTTCGCTGAGTCCTCCTCCTTCGCTGCCTTTGTGGCGTCTTCGCCGTCGACTGTCTTCTTGGGTTCACCCGACTCCTGGGCATCACCATCACCACCCTCACTCTCAGCCTCGGCGGTGGCCTCAGTATTCTGCCCAGCCTGAGCAGCGATAGCTTCCGCCTCCAATCTCGCCATCTCGATATTACGTGCCTGCTGCCTCTCCCAAACTTCCTTTCGGATGCGATCATCCTTGGCAGTGCGGAGGCGCTCAGTCTCTTCGAAACCACCACTCTTCTTCAGTTTTCCTTCTTCAACAAAAGCCCCAAGTTCCTTCTGGAACAGACCAATTCGTCGCGTCTCAAGCTCCTTCGCCCGAGCTTTCTCTGCTCGCTCAATTGCCTCAAGTCGGCTTTCATGGTTGGGCTGCAAGGCACGGACTTCACCTAGAACACCATCCTTGGCCTTCATTGGGTCGACGGTGGGATCAATCCCAAGAGTCCGAGATGGAGCACGTGCAGCACCGCCACCAGTGCCGTTGGACATGACTTGCTCCTTAGTAGCTTGCTCGACCAATGCAAAGGTCTGGGTAGCCTTCTCGAGATCGTCTTGCAAATCAGCAGCCAAATCTTCCTGCATGGTAAGCTGGTCTCGTTCTTCGCAAACCAACTGCAACTCCTTCTCCCAAATCTTGGTCCAAATGGGCTTCTCGCGACCCAGGAAGTCTTGCATTTTCTTAATCTCCTTCATGACTGTGCTGATGTCGCGGCTAACACCCTCCAATTGTCTGGGAAGAGGACGGACACCACGGGTAACCACGTCCTTCCGGAGATCCTCGACCAAGTCTTGAAGATCATCGACACGAGCGACCAATCGCTCGGATTCACCTGCGAGTTCCTTCTTGCCGGTGTTGACGCGAGCGCGGCCCGCGTCACCTTCGTATGAGGGGATGGTGACGACTTCAGCAGCAGTCTTGACCTTGCCTGCCTTGGCACGGACAGCGCTCATTGAGCTGTTGATATCTGCTGTAAAGTTAGAGTACGTCTGTCGCAACACAGCCAAGTCACGACGCAGGCTTTGTAGTTCTGCGAGCTGACTCCCGCTTCCAGCAACCACAGCGTTCAAGTTAGTTCCTGTGACAGTCGATTTGGAAGTGGCCGGCGGCGCAGCGGCCAGGCGAGCCATTTCTTTGGCGGCCTCGAGCTGGCGTTCCGAGACTCGCTGGATGGCATTTCCTTGACCAGAGAGCGCTTCTTTGACACCTTCCACGAGAAGACGAACGCTTCCAAGGCCGTCGTCAAAGTGCTTCTTCACCTCATCTAGGTTGTCCACATTCAGAACCAAGACCGACCGGTCCTTCACATCAGTGAGATCCTCCAATTCATGACGAATACCTGAAATTGGGTCTTGAATGTAGATTTCAGGGAGGTCCACACCGTTGTCGTGGGTGTTCCAGGCGAATTTCTCGATGAACGCAAGTTGTAGGCGTCCAATTGTAAGTTCTGCAATACCATCCGGAAGGACGTACTTCTTGATTTTGCTCTTGTATTGCAGGAACAATGTCAGCTCTTTACCGGGCGAAGGCTGTTCGGTGGAGAATTGAGCAGCCGAAGGAGGGGTCGCAATCTGGGACGGTCCAAAGATGTCACCCTTGGGAGTCTGCGGTGCCGGCTTCGCTGGCTCAAAGGCTTCCTCGAGCGACTTCTCTTGGGGCTGGGGAACGATCGGAGGGGGAACAATAGCGGACTCTCCGGAGTCGTGCTTGCTCCCAGAATCATCCTTTTCAGGTGCCTCGGGGGGCGCACTACCGACGGCTGGCTCTGTAGCCTTTTCCGTAGACGGCGGTGTTGGTTCTTCCTTCACCACATCCGGGATTTTCGCGGGGGTCTGAGCCTGTGCGCCCTTGGCGGTTTCCTGGAGACGGTTGTTGGACCGTTGTCTTGTGTGAGTGTAAGAGCCTCGCAGGCGGACTGCATTTAGCGACTCGCGGACATCGCGGCCCCGGTTGGGGATAGGTGAATTTTGGGTAGGGAGGACGGGAACACCGTTGGTAGAGGTGCCCAGGTGTTTCTGGATCTGGTAAGCGGAAAATCGACGAGATGCACGTCTTTCGAGCTCGCCGCTTCGCTGTAATGCTCCCAGTGCATCATCCTCTTTCGGTGGTGGTGGGGGTGGAGGCGCAGGGAATCCAGTCGGTGTTGTGTAGGTAGGTGGGATATTATTGGCTGGCCGAGGGGTTGTGTCACCCTCCATAGGGGAGGGTTGAGAGAGCATTTGCTGCGCCTCTCGCCGAGAGGTCTCTCTCTCGGCGTAGCTGCTGCTCCGTGTGTCACTTGCCGAAGGTGCTGAAGAAGTTCGATTGATGGCCGGTTGGTCCTCCAGAGAACCACCACTGCCAAACCGTCGGTTGGATCGTTTAGGGGACTGGGCGGTCGATGGCATCATAGAGGCTGCGGCCTCATCATATAGCTGGCCGATGGCCTGTCCGCTAGCGATGCTTCCCGCACTGGCTTGCCGCCCTGTCGAAGGCCTGCCATCATCGCGTTGCTGCCGTGAGCGTAACCTAGCCTGCTTCTTCTTCAGTCCGTGAAGTAAGTTGATTATGATATCACGAATCCGGGGGAGATATCGATCGAGGCTTTGTGCGGAGGCATCTTGGCTGAGAGTGTCTTCGAGAATGGTCCGAAGGAGGTCAGGAACAGGGCCCAGGTCGGAGGTGTCGACGCCGATGGCACTGAAGGCCCGACAGGCCAGGTTGAACTCATAACCCAATCGCACATACACGTCCGACACATCGTTTTCCGAGGCCTGCTTGCGGGACCATTGTGTCAGGGTTTCAAGGAGTTGTTTTGTCGCAACTAAGAGGTGTGTCACGCTCTTTTCGATCTGAGAGATTTGTTTATCGGGCTGTGTGGGATAAATCGCTCGTTAGCCAGAGTGCAAGTAATTGAGTGGGTGTCAAAAGTACATACCGGGTTCTTGCTTGACTGAGACCGAGACGAGGCGGAGGAACTGCGACCAGATTGTTGCGAAGACATGGATGCGGATCCAGACACCGAGGGTCGGTGGGGAGAAGTCTGTTGATCCGGCTCTCCAGGATAGGGGAGACTCGATGAAGACTGCATAGACGCAGAAGGTGGAAAGAGGGAGGAAAGAGTGAAGATGATGCCCAGCCTCCACTTTACCGCGTCTGCAGGTGATTAGCGTTATCACTGTATAGATTACCGTACAATGTAATGTATCAGGGACCAGGTCACCGCGTTGCTTTAGTATTTGACACGAAGTAGATGGTACTTAGGATAATTGCAAGGGCATCACATGTGCATCTAGTTCCCCTATATTCCCGAAATGCATCTATTGTAACGAATTACGGCCATACAAAGGCTTAGAAAGTCTGAAGGCGGACTAGTCTGGCATTCGGCAAGACCCGCGTTTATCCACTGTGGAATAGCCAGGGTACAGTCTATTATACCCTACACGAAGTTATATAAGGTAGGCTACAGCTTTGTGGGGTAGGCATATTGTGTCTACGGCTAGGTTAGACTCTGGTGTGAATATATGGTAACGCATATATATATTAGCAGGAACACGAGTAATATGAAGATACGAAAAGCTACAAACGACAAAAGTTAACTTACAGAGAATCAACTTCAGCTCACATATACATGTACATGTAGCGAATTGCAGGACAAATGGTCACGTCATGTATTACCGACATGCGGGTTGGTCCCTTTCTATTGGTATTGGTATTTAGAGAAACTGTACGGGGTTGGAGGAACGCACACTGGATCACACAATAAGTAGAATATGTAAGACAATTACTATCATAGAAGTGTAGGATATGGAGTTATATTATATCGTCTTTACTTAATTGCAGGTGATACATACAACATTATGAAATTGTCTACGACCAACGTGTATGTTCTTCACTTAATAGCGGGGGGCACATAGTAAATATGAAATTGTATACGAATACAATGCATATTCTTTACTTAATTGCGGGTGGCACATACAAAATGTGAAGTTGTCTACAGTTGTCTACGAATGACGTTCATGTACTCCAGCAATTGAAGTGGTAACACGGTACCATACCATACGCGTGACTTGTGACTCCCCCCCCAAACAATCTATCACTCCTTCTGCTCTTCCTTCATTCCATTTTTCTGCTCACCTTTTCACTTTTGATACAACCACGCGCTGGTGCTGCTTATTTCCCCCTCTTTCCCTGTTTGTGCAGGCGGTGTGGCTTCGTGCCTCATCTTCGCGGCTTCCCGTTGCACACCTTAACCCAAGTGAATCCATGGCGTCTGCTCTGAACTCTGCGCCAACGGCGAATGCCTCTGGCAATGCCAACTCTGGCTCTCACTCTGGCCGATCTACCTTGAGACCTTCCAACAGTACTAAGGGGTCTGACAACCGCCGCCAGTCTGGTAGCCCTGTCGATGGTGGTGCACGGTATGTTTAACCCTTCTCCCCACAGCTCGCTTTAGCTATACATCTGCCACTGTCTCTTGTCTGGAGATGAGATACTGCTCTTGATGGATCATGCTTCACGGTGGCCTTGCTCTTGCTTGCTCTTGCCCACGCTGTTGGTGCCCTACAACTAGGGTTGCTTCACATCATGTGCCTCAGGGCGCCAATTGAAAGCATTGGATTCGTTCACAGTGCCACCGTCATTATTAGTCGTGTTGGATGATCATCTGCTAACATATGCCTGCTCTGTGACATAGACGCTCCAACTCCCACAAGGCCTGGACCCAAGGCACCAACCCTATCACCCAACGATCCTCCCACTCCACATCCAACGGAAACATGGCCCACCGGGGACAGTCTGGCTCTCCACGGCCAAACCAGAAGGAGTCGAACACTCCTGACAGCCATGCCCATGATCGCCTGGTGTTCTTGTTTGCCAGCTTCATTGTAAGCATCTGTCGCATTGCCATGCACAATGCCTTTTCTAACCTGTCTAGGGTCTCCAAACCACCATTACTACCAAGGCCGGAGAGAAGTTCAGCGGTATCTTTTCTAACTCAACCCTGGAATCGAATGACTCGTCCTTCACGCTCAAGATGGTCCAGCGCGCTGACCAAGAGGACCAACTCCAAACAAATGGCGTGAGTGACGTCGCGACCCCGTATCTGGGTACCGGCCCCGACCACAACTTGCAGTTTGACATCCGGGAGATTGTGGACATCTCTGTCCCGAATGTTACTACTGCCGAAATCTCGGCCAAGGAGCCCAATGGTATGCGTTGATTATCATGATTCGCGTGCTTTATATACTAACCTCGCCTGCAGGTGCTTCTCAGGGATTCAGGACCGATAGCGATATCTCTGGAAACCTCGCCATGCGCGAGCGTACATTACAGCGCTGGGAACCCGCCGAGAGCGATGTTCATATGTCCATTGAAACTAGTAACAGCACCGCCGGATGGGATCAGTTCGAGGCAAACGAACGGCTCTTCGGCACTAAGACCAACTACGATGAGAACGTCTATACCACTCGTCTCGACCGCAGCACTCCTACATACACAGCAGAGCTGGAGAGGGCATCTCGTATCGCGGCTGAGATTGAGGGCACCGCTTCGGACAACTCTCATATGCGTGAGGAGCGCGGCCTAGTGGCACCCGCCACTGGCGATCAAGACGAAGAGGACAAGTACAGTGGTGTTCGCCGCGAGGAGAAGGCTTTCCCTCCTCTGCTTTCCGGTCAGCCAAACAAATATACCCCCCTGGACGCCGCCAAGCTGCTCCCCAGCCTCCTACACTCCCCAACGCACCTCCCAAGCAGGCCGCTGCCACTACATCTGCTGCTCCCGTTATGAAGGAGGATGCATCCACAGACCAGCAGCCTGAGCCGACCACGTTGCAACCCTCTGCCGAAATCGAGGGTGGGAGCGCCTCAGCTAAGGCTCTCTCGCCTGCGCCTCCCGCAGCCAAGCGACCTTCTGCCGAAAATGCCACTGCGAATGTGGAGGCAGAGGTGCTGGATCATTTCCGCCAGTTTGCCAACAGCGAGAAGCTCAAGATGCAAGAGCGCCGTCGCAACCAGGCCTCGTACGATCGCACCGTCAAACTCAACGAGCTGATGAAATTCTCGAAGAGCTTTAAGCTTTCCACTCCTGTGCCAAAGGACCTTGTACCAATTCTGGCTAAGGACCGCATGAAGCAAGAGGAAATCATTCAACGGGCCCAGCAAGCTCAGCAACAGGGGGTTGATGACAAGGGTATGCCTAAAACTACTTCCCCTCCCACCGAACCGAAGCCTCCTGCTCGTGGTACTGGGCCTACTGGTGCTGTCCCTCCTGTTGCTCCGGCTGATCGCCAGAACTACCAACGCTCTCGACAGGGCTACCCTCCCACTGGCCCGCTTGCTGGACCTAACGGTCGTTTCCCCAGCAACCTATTCAACCAGGGCGTCCAGGTGTTGGTATGCTTGGTCACCGTCTAGCAGACAACCTGCAGCAGCGGAAGGGCGCTGGAATGGCTCCTGTTCCTGCTCCGCTTCCAATCCAGGATGCCCGTGGGCCTCCCACCGGTCCTGCTAGCGACCAGCACAAGATCGCCAGCCCTGTCAAGCCGCAGGGACCTGGATCTTCTGCATCCAGCAAGTTCAACGTTCGGGCTATGGAGTTCAAGCCGAACCCTGCGGCGAGCACTTTCACCCCCGGCGGTGCTCCCTCTACCGCTACTGCGAGCCCGCGGCCTTTCTCTCGTAGCCGTTCCGTGTCTCGCACCTCCACTCCCACCGCCTTCTTTGGTCCACGGAAGCTTCAGCCAATCTCGGAGCGACCTTCTCTCAATGACCAGTTCAATCCAATCAAGCGCATGAAGAAGGAGAGTTCAGCACAGGCCGAGAAGCCATACAGCTTCAATGATGGAATTCCTCCTCCGTACAAGACTTTGCCCACCTGGGATACCATGGAGGGTAACGAGGAAAAGACATATGATCAAATGTTCAAGCAACCCATCGTGACAGCTTCGTCTCAGGGACGCTCCGTATCCAACAATCCCAATATCCCCCAGCAGCACCAGATGCCTTTCCACTTCCAGCAAGGAAACCCCGGTCTCCCTGCTTCTGGTGGTCCCAATGGCGGACACCTCCATCCTCAGGGTCATCACGGCCCCCCCTCACGTCGATGACCATCGCATGCACATGTCTGGCTCGAACTCTGGAGTCTTCCCGTCCCCTCGAATGCAACCTGGATACCCTTCTCCCATGGCACCCCCAGCTCAAGTGGCCTTCGGGCAGCCGATGCCCCCATTTTATGGCACCCCTCAAGGTGGCCAAATGAGACCCTACCAGGGTGGTCCCCAGTTTGTAAACCCACAAGCTCCGATGATGGTGCAGCAGCCGTCCAATGGACCTTTCATGGGAGTTCCACAGGGCATGGGTCCATACAACCAACAGATGCCTATGTACTCTCCCTCTCCTGCCCACGCATACCCTCAGCATGCACCTGCGCCTCAGCCTCATAGCGGGTACCCCAGTCCGAGCCGTGGTGCGCCCATGATGATGCACCAGAACTCTCAGTCAGGACAACCCCCGCAGCCGATGATGTATATGCCCGGACACCACAGTGAGTCAGCCCACGGTTCCCGGTCAAGCCGCTCCCGTTTTTAACACCAAATCAGTGCCCCCCAACCGTGGCAATTACCCGCAGCAGCCTCATTTCTCCTCCAGTCCGCATCAGTCACATCATTTCCACCCCAACCAGCACCGTACAACCAGTAACGGATTCAACCAAATCCCCCCAATGCCCCCTCAGTTGTCTAGCAACACACCAAACTCTGGAGCTTCTCATTCCGCTGAGGCTACGGACGAAGGCAAATGAATTACACGAATCATGAACCCCGTGGGCCGTTCCCCTTTGGATGATGCTCCATCTTATCATCCCCCTCAGCTGTGACCTGCCAGCGCTGTGCATTGCTGGTGACCATCATCTCAAATACCCGGTTCCTATTCCAGAGCGCATTTTCATCTGTCATCTGCCGTCATGGCGTCCCCCTCTGAACGCGTGAAGCCTGCGCCGAAGTTCACGTTATCTCAAGACTTTCCAGGTATGTTGAATTATTCTCCGGCTTGTGGTACCTAGGCCAATGCTTTACAGACTCGAGAATATCAATCTACCCGTTGCGCCTATCTGCCCTATAGATAGCAATATGGCGATGTACATAGATGCCAATTCCCCAGGTGACATATGACACCCAGTTCAGTACATCGCCTTATGCCCCTTTCCCCATGGTCCGCAACTTCTCCCCTACTGTGGGTAGTCTCAAGTCTTGAGGATCTTCATTCAGTATGGAGATATCCCGTTTTCCGGTTTTTCTTAGCAAGTTCCTTTTTCCCTTTTAGTTCTGGTTTGCTTTCTCTTCAATGGAGACGGGGGGTTGTTGTGGGTTCATGCCAGCTGCTGGCCCTAAGTCTCTAGGAACGGAAGTGAGGTCTGGTGGGTGGTGTCTCGGGTCGGAGACAGTGGAGAGTGGGTGGAGATGGATGATGGTTATCTGGGGACTAGGTGGCGGAGAGGAGCAGAGCAGTCGGAGGGGATGGTCAGAGACGGGGTGGTCTTGACGACGCCTCTAGCTTCATGAGGTGCAATGAAATGGCTATATTATAAATCATTCTGCGTAGACAAGATGTCCACGGGTAGTCACGATACACCAATGTTACAATTTAGACCTAACCATAATAGGGATGGTGTGGAAATAGGATTCGGGCGACTGAACCTGGGAAACCCTATTTCAATGCTTGCATTGTACATGTTTATCTGTCAAGCCAACTAGATACGACTGTTTTGGTGAATTAGGAACTGCCTAGCGATGGTGGCGGCCAAAGACTGTTGGGCAAAGAGAGGCATTGGTCTTGTCTCCTGTCCGATTCAGTCACTGGGATGTCAAGTGAACTAAACTAAAAAAGACAAACCATGATATCGCGATATAGGAACTCTAACTATCACTCCATGGAAAAATAGACACTAGGTAGCTGTATGATCATAAATGAGTCTTAAATCTTTACCAAAATCCCGTTTGTGGTGGCTTATAACCAGAACCATCATAAACCTACCGCTTCACCCCATGTATGTCAGACGCTAAGATAAGCCGAGGATCCGCCGGCCATACATAAAGAGCCTGAAGAGCCTCATCATGAGAAGTGAGCAATCCTTCACCTGTTACATCGAATTCATGGAGAAGGCCACCATTCCTCAGATCCATCCTACTGTCACATTATATACAAACTCCCAAGTGAAACCCCAGTAAGCAATCCCACTGCTGCAGACAATGATGCCTGGGATGCATATTCCATGCCCTCTGATGAAGACCCATATTACCGGTATTATGACCCTGACGACCCTTATGATCCTTACAACATTGCAATGTCATGATATAGCCACTTCCGTCCAGGAGACCCACTGCAAGCACCCGGCTGGAGACCGAATACAAGCTATCCTCCGAGGGCTCCTCAACGCAGATTTATGGTGCTGATGGGGCCGGAGAAGGTGAGAACTGAGTCAAAGACGAAGCGGAAGGTGCGATTGGGGCAAATCTATCGACAGACACGGACCAAAACAACCAAAACAACCAAGCATGGTCTATGGAAGAAAGGGGGCTGAGGGAGACGCGGAGAGAGAGAAGAAGAGGAAGAGAGAGAAGAAGAGGAAGAGAGAGAAGAAGAGGAAGAGAGAGAAGAAGAGGAAGAGAGAGAAGAAGAGGAAGAGAGAGAAGAAGAGGAAGAGAGAGAAGAAGAGGAAGAGAGAGAAAGCTATCTAACTGCCAGGGACACCGAGAGAACCTCCTTCATAAATAGCAGTGGAAGGAAAATATTGAGGCCCGCAACGAAATACCATTGTCTGTAGTCGAATGGAAATACAATAGTTGTTGCTGCCAAAGACACAAAATGAAGTCCCAACATGAAAAATCAACCCCGACCTTCATCAAAACTCACCCTGCAACCTAAGAAATGTTAGCTGCCAGTTCTTCGAATGTTCCATAAACTAAGACGCAGGGGCATGAGTTTTCCTCAGTATAACTTTGCAAATGATCATCATCCAAGCAACAACAACCAGACCACATCCCATTCACCGCGGTGCTTTACCTCTCACAAACCGTGATCAGCCCTCCAGCCGTAATCAAGTCCCAGACCAAATCCCAAGAAACCAGGGATCAAGAACCCACGCACCCCCAGCCACGCCACAACCAGCAACACCCGCGTCTTCCAGTATCCACCCAACCGCCCCCTCAATTCCCGCACCCCTCTTCGCAGCAGATCTCAGTCAAAAAAAGTACGGAAAAGGGGAGCACCCTCGTCCCATACTTTCAATGGCAGTATTCCCTCGATCCTATCCGCCGCAGCCATTGGCTCCTACCGTCCTCACGGAAGCGAAGTGGACACAGGAGCCCCAAATTGCGGCGGACACCGAACCGTTTCTCAGGTCCTGATGACAAGACAATAAGAAACTTGATGTTGATAGCAGCTCGGGGGTTAAGGCCGAGCCGAGTATCAACCAAGCCAAGCCAAGCCATTTTGCAAGACGCACTAAGACGGACTTCAGTGTATATATACACAAGGTCTCAAAAGGGTCCACGCCCACACGTTGCTTTGTCTCAACGTGGGGTTAAGCCATTGATCTGTGGCCAGGACCGCCCTCATAGAGATATATGTGTTCTGCGTTGAAGAGTGGAGGAAGCTATCAGGTTTGGTGTGAAGTGAATGCAGGTCCCCGGGAGAAAGCGCGGATTGCAGAATGAGCACAGCCGATCTGTAGGGATAGCTGCTCCAGCAGGGGGAGATGCCTCCTGCTGGAAAGAGATGATGGGTTAAGCGTGCCTGGTTATGGCTCTTGGTAGTCGAGCTTAGAACTTGGTTGTGGCGTTTTGGGTTGGAGCTTGTGGAGAGTACCATCGGGAGCTGGGATGAGTCCTTGCAGTTGTTGTGGCGAGGTCTGACCTTTTACCAGAAGTTTTCATCATAGGAGAGGGCGACAGATATCGCGGAGTAGACTTTGTGTGGTAGACACGTGTGGAAGAGGGAAAGGTGACTTGCCTGTTGTAGCTTGTAAGTTGGTCGGTCGCGGGATGGTGGAGGTGTAAGTGCTGGAAGTAGTGAGTATGGAATGGTTAGTATCGGGTTTGAGAGATGTGCAGTCAACATTTGACGCGCGGAAAAGGTGAACTGGAGAGAAAACTGAAGCTGTCAGACAAAAGTGTATTTATTTCGGATTGCGGCCTGAGGCAGAAACTATTATCGCGATAAGGCGGGGCTGAAGGAGCCAGTTTGTCTTCACGACTGAGTGCTGAGTGCAGAATACAGAGTGTGATAACCCTGGCCTGTCTCGAGCTATCTGTTCTTTTTCGATCCTCGACCTCCATACCGGTCATAGAGGCACCTGGCAATTGGCCAAGCCTCTCGCGCACTCCGGGCGACCCCAAACAATCCCCGATCCCCGAACTGCCAACACTTACCCTATAGCGATGGATTTCCTCAAATCCGCCGTCGCGTCCGCCATCGCAAAAGGCACCGGGCAACCTTTCTCCCTCGGTGACAGGGTCGACATTGGCGATTCAGTCTGGGCGCTGCACAACGGCACGAAACGGGTACGGCGATTCGCTTGGCTCATGCGGGATGGTTCAATGGCTGACCATTTCGACCTACGTATACTATAGGATGACGGTTCCGCCTGCAGTGTGTTCTCTTTTGATATCAACGCGAACAAGTCGCGCCTCCCCCTCGCGAAAAATGCTGTCCGCAAGTTTAGGACGCTACGCCATCCTGGTGTGATCAAGGTCTTAGATACCATTGAGGTACGAGGATGAATTGCCTATACCCCGAGCTTGGGACTGCGATCTTTGGCGATAATAGAGGCTTACGTTTTGGCAGACGGAAACGAACCTGTATATTGTCACCGAACGAGTCGTGCCACTCTCCTGGCCAGTGAAACGGAGGAGTTTGAACGAGGAGACAGCCAAGTGGGGATTGTATACTGTCGCGGTAAGATGATTATAGATCTAGTGCTGTGATCTCGCTGACGGGGATTGGGTTGGATAGTCTACACTCAAGTTTATCAACGAGGACGCTTCTTCTGTTCACGGCGCCGTGCGCGCATCATCGGTTTTCACAAGCGAGAGCGGCGAATGGAAGCTCGGAGGATTTGAGATCTTGAGCTCCATGAAGGAGGATGATGCTATTATATATGTCAGTATAGCGTGCTATTCAGCGGCCCGGTTGGAACCCCATACTAACCGTGCTTACAGACATACGGAAGCATTATGCCCGATGCTGCACGCTTCACTCCTCCAGAGGTTGTTAAAGGGGGTTGGGATACTATTAAGCGCCATCCGCTCGCAGCAGTTGACGCCTATGGCCTGGGAATTTTAATATTCGAGGTTTTCAATGGAAACTTTGCTGGCCCCGACCAAGTTGGCAAGACGACAAATATTCCTCCAAGCATGCAGCAAAGCTATAAGCGGCTTTGTACTGCTAACCCCAAGCTACGACTGAGCCCGGGTCATTTTGTTGAACAGGGAAAGAAGCACGGTGGTTTCTTCCAGACACCATTAATCCGCATGACCGAAGATATCGACAGTTTAGGGCTGAAGACTGATGCTGAACGTGAAGAGTTTATCAAGTACGCATTCCCCAAAGATCATCCGCATAACTTTGCGGCGACTAACATGAATCTTCAAATACAGTGAGCTTGATGAGCTGTCGGAAGACTTCCCTGAAGACTTCTTTAAAATGAAGGTGCTCCCAGAACTTCTCAAATCCGTCGAGTTTGGGGGTGGCGGGCCCAAGGTCCTGAGTGCCACTTTAAAGATCGGATCTAAGTTGTCGGCAGACGAGTTCAATGCTAAATTGACTCCTGTTGTTGTGCGCCTTTTCGGAAACCCTGACCGAGCTCTGCGAGTCTGTCTTCTAGACAACTTGCCTTCAATGATTGACAACCTCCCTCAGAAGGTTGTCAATGACAAGATCTTTCCCCAAATGGTAGGCCAATTCATCCGCTTAGCTTGAGTACAACTAACATTCTCCAGACTTCGGGTTTCACCGATGTCGCCCCAGTGGTTCGTGAACAGACTGTCAAGGCTGTTCTTACCATTATCAACAAGCTCAATGATCGTATTGTAAATGGAGAACTGTTGAAGTTCCTCGCACGCACAGCCAATGATGAGCAACCTGGCATCCGCACAAATACAACCATTTGTCTTGGGCGGATTGCTAAAAACTTAGGACAAAGTGTATGTATGCCTCTCTCTGTATTAAGATGCATGGCTCATATCTCGATAGACTCGCTCCAAGGTTCTTATCGCAGCATTCACAAGATCTCTCAGGGATCCTTTTGCCCACGCTCGTGTTGCAGGACTGCTGGCTTTATCCGCGACAATCGATGTGTTCACCGAAGATGACTGTGCTGCAAAGATTCTCCCCGCCATTTGCCCTTCACTTCTGGATAAGGAAAAGTGAGCAATACACCTACATTTCCCGTGCGGGTTCTTTGCCCTAACATATGAACAGGTTGATTCGAGACCAAGCAAACAAGACCCTAGACCTATACGTCCAGCGAGTCCGAAAACACGCCAACACAATGACCGACATCGTCATTCCACCCACCGCACCAGCAGAAGCGAAACCGGACGTCCGTGTCGCCACCCCTAACGAAAGCTCCTGGGCCGGCTGGGCCATCTCATCCTTCACAAACAAAGTTGCAGCTGCTAACGGCGAGATCGAGTCAACAGCCAACGGCAGCAAACCTTCCGACCCAGAAACAGCTCGCTCCGCATCCGTGCCTCGCCCTGCCAAATCCTCACCCTCGACCCAGCTCGATCTGCCAAAACAAGTTCTTCGTCCTACAGCTCAGCCTTTGAACAGATCAATGTCCGACCGCCCCGCCCCACCAGTCCACTCACCCGAACCAGAAGAGGACGGCGACGACGTCTTTGACGCATGGGGAGCAATGGACGACGACGAAGGCGACGAAGACCCATTCACTGCAGCCGTCAGCTCCCCCAAACCCACATCACCCGCTCCATCATCAACAGCAGCCCCGAAGGTCCCATACGACGACGGAGGCGAGCCAGACTTCGCCGGCTGGTTAGCAGCAAAGAACCAAACAAAGGCCAAGAACCCCCTCCCGAAGGGTTTGACCAAGGCTGCGTCTACCACTACTGTTGCTACAAGATCATCGGCTGCGAGCACGACAAAGCCGCGCACTGTGGTTGCGCCTAAGAAGATTGACACTAAGCCCAAAAACGAAGTGGTTGATGATGACTGGGGTGATGCGTGGGACTAAGCCGAGATGCTTTGCTTCTGGTGCTTATGTCTATACCATGTTTGATCCATATCTGACCTGTCAATATTCGAACACTTTGTGGGCCTGGTGTCTATTTTGCTCGAATTTGTGTTTGTGATTACTGCAAGGGTGTACACATTGGGTAGTCCCTAATAGATTGATGAATAAACTTGTAATCTTCACATTCGCCAGTGGAATACAATAGAAAGATTTCATGTAATTGGCAGCTTCACTTCGACTGTTCTTGGGGTTGATGCAGATCTAAACATGATGAACTGGCCCGTGGCGCGCTTCCTGTCGGTACTCGGATATTAGGGCTAATCATACTGCTCTGCTATCTCAGTAGCTGTTGCATATGCCTAATTCGGCTCGGACTACGATCTGCCTGCCTGCAGCCACTGAACAGTTGACAGGGGTCCATTGAAATAAGCAACTCTTAGACCACCAAACTAATCCCAGTCAATACGAGATGACAGCGGAGATGAGGCTGAATTGCATTTTCTCTCTCTTGCAGTAAGAGTATTCTACTCCTCCCACCACAGTTGATACTATGAAGCTAGAAGTCTTTCAAGATCTCAGCAGCAGCCCTTTCACCCGAACTAATAGCCCCGTCCATATACCCAGGCCAACGAAGTGCCGTCTCCGTCCCAGCAAAATGAATCTTACCAACTGGAGCACGCAAGTAAGGCCCATACTGAGTTAAAAGACCAGGTGGCCCATAAGCAACAGGACCACCCCGAGAGAACTCCTCCAGATCCCAGCGTTGGACAAGAATTTCGGTCGCCTCTTCGACACGAGGCCCATAGATATCCGTAAAGCTCTGCACTACCGCTTGCTTTACTTCATCCAGACTGACGCTATCCAACCTGCGCATTTCATCTGCCTCGATGAATCCCATGAGCGCGCCGAAAGACCCATCAGCTGGGGAATTGTCGTATGCCACACGGATCGCACCTTTGTCGCTCAAGCCTGCTCCGTTCAGACCTTCGCTGCGCCACCATGGTCGTTTAAAAAGCGCAATTGCTTTCCCGATTGATCCCATGGGCATGCGTTGCTGAAGTTGGTCTCGTCCCGCTGGGAGTAGAGGATCGAAGGAGATACGGCCAGCCAAGGGTGGAGACATGGCGACGACGACGTGTTTTGCGGAGACTGTCACTGAGTCTGATGTAACTGTGTATCGGCCATTCTCCAGTTTTACCTTTCGTACGGGCGCTTTCAGGTAGATATTCTTCCATCCAAGTTTTGCAGCCAGTCGTATTGCGAGTAACTGGGAACCTCCATCAATTCGACTATCTTGTGCAGCGTCAGCGACGCCGATGAGTCTGTTGATAGTGCCGGGCCCAGTTTCATTTCCTGCGGCGGCTATGTACCAAAGTGCAAATAGCAGAGAGGGCTCTTTCATCTCGGTTGACAGAATCGCTGGAATGGCATTGTTGATTAGAATCCGTGCATCCGCCGTAGAAAGTCGAGCATTGACCCATGTTTCGAGGGTTACTGAATCCAAAGATTCGGCGTCTGGGGTATTCCACGGGGCGCTGAGATCTATTTTGCTTGCCATGTCATTTATATCATTCATGAAGGTTGCAAGTTCAATGAGTGATGCAATATCCACGGGAGGGATACCACCAAGAGAATCTTGATAGTGGATCAAGCTCCCGTTTCGGTAGAATGTTGAGTTCCCAGCTGTATATGCCTTGTAGGTTGACAGAGAAAGCTCTTTTGCGAGAGCTAGTACGCGGTCTTGTGTTGGGCCGACGTACTCGGCGCCAAGTTCTTCTGCATGTCCACCGGGAAGATTAGCGTTCAATACGCGGCCACCGACCCGATCTCGTGCTTCCAATATCGCAAAGGATTTGCCCGCTGCTGCTAAATATTTGGCTGTAGAAAGACCAGACAGCCCTCCGCCGATGATGGCGACGTCGACTTTGGTGGTAGCCGAGTATGCATAGAATGCATGGAATGCAATAACTGCCATGAGATATTTATGCATCTTAATAGACTCTGGAATTCAGGGCGATTTAGCTGAGAATCTGTTTGACCTAAGAGTGGGAGGAGAGTAGACTCCACAACACAGGAGCATACTTACTTTATTTTTGTCTATTCTGTAAGCGCGTTGAGTAATTGAGCCAAAGAGACAAATATGCGTTCCTCTCTGCCCGGGGACATATAGGAAGAGGATAAAACATATCGCACCGGTGAATTTATGTTGCTCGGCTCATTACTACCCAACAACAAAGAAACACGGCCAATGTACCTACTCGAGTGCGGGGCCTAGAAGCAATGAATTCTTGGCATCAGCCCATTGTAGCAAATGATGAGACCAAGTCTTTCCATGCGAGATATGTCACATTGTTTTGTCGTATTGAGGATTCGCGCTGTTTCGGCTCCTTCTGTCGTCCAGGCAAGGTAGCTTCATATTGTCAAACGTGACGTTTCGCATCACGGCCCTCAATTCGACTAGTTTTTAATACATTTATATCCATCATAGCGGCGACTTGTTTTCTTTCCAAGCAGAAGAATTGAGCGTATCCAAGGCAACTCCAGGACTCTCGAGTCAGAGTACCACTTTGTCAAAGGCTTAGTGTAGTATTCGATGCAGTGTAGTCTATACCGGCTGCTTCTTGTAGAAGCCAAAATATATATCGTGAAGAGAGTACACCCCCCTCGTGAGTGGTGAATGACGGTGCCAGCCTCGTTAGGGAATTGTGGCATTTACCAACGAGTGGTCTTGAGGTCAAAAAGGATGTGTATTATGGTCTTCTTGCACTAAAGGAACCACAATTCCTTCTCAAACGACCGCAAATTGGAGACACGAATCGAGCAAGGCCAAAGCCTTCATGCCCAGAAAGACCTGTGGTCTAATCCTCGCGGTGTTCACTAGGCAGCTAGGTAGCACTCTGATTTCCCATGATGCTGAAAGTTGTTTATGGATTCATGAACTCAAGTGTTTCGTGTAGTGCGTTGGAGAGTGGCTTTGACAATGTTACCGTGCGGATTCGGACGAGGATATAAGGAGGGCTGAGCCAGATGTTTACTTTGTATTATAGTGTATTCCCTTGGCCAAAAGTGAAGTTGCGAGTAGAAAGAAATTTGTTGTTGGCAGTGTGAGTCCCTGCCAAGTGTGCTCCGTGTGAAGCATACATCCTACTCTTCTCTTCACTTCCACTCCTTCTGTGATTCCGAATTGTGATCTCAACTTCCTGAGACCTGTGGCTTCTGTCTCAGGCACCACCTAGCCGGCTTCACTTCTGCTTCATCATCCAAGACATCAACCACGCTTCTCTCTCCATCTCCACGATTCGCGTCTGACAATATGGGTCGCTGGGGATTCCGTAAGTTGACTAGACCTCCCTCTTTCCATGACAGCTTTATGCCTGACATCCTCCCTCTAGGCCTTTTTGAAGGCGACAGTGATATTGACATTGCATGTGTCATGCCCGACGGCCTTTGCATCCAGACAGGAAACTGGGAGCACACCCTCGCTTCGACGGTTTTCCAAACCGATATGCTCGCACCTGCTCAGGCGCGTGCACGCTATCGCACAGAGGAGTACAAAAATGAGCTTGCCGATGAGATCGTCCCCTATGTGCGTTGGAAGCTCGACACAAATGGCCTTGGTGACCAGCTCTTTGCCGCCTACCGTGCCGAAGAGACCAAGCCACCTGGTATGAATGGTAATCCTCGCTACATTACAATCATCTTCGGTGCTCTGATGCTACGAGCTGGTGCCAAGATCAAGGCTGAGGATCTGCAGCACTTGCGTGCCTTGGTTCCTCAGGTGAACTGCCGCCCCAATTGGATTCTTGGTGATGACGATTTCCGCACCCCGGGTCGCGCCCAATTCCTTGCTGCGTTGGATCGCTACCAGCCTGGTGTCCCGAGTGACTTCCAGGAACCAAGGTAAGATGTTCTCCCGTGTACATCGTCGTATGCAGTTCTCACAGTTGTGTTACAGTTGCTTCCAGTGTGGCAAGGTCGAGCGTGATATTGGCAAAGTTCCAATGTTTTGCAAGCGGTGCAAGAATGCTTGGTACTGCAACAAGGTGATCCTGTTCAAAAATCATTGGTCTTCAATATGCTCACGTTTACGTTTTGATCCGTTGTAGGATTGCCAGCGACAGCATTGGCCGGATCACAAAGTCGTTTGTGTTGCTCCCGCAAACCGGCGTACGCTGAACGTCTAATGCTGTTTTAAGCAACACCTGATGGTGGTTATTCCCAAGCTGCTGCTTTGTTGAGCGTTCGTCGTGATCCACTCAAGCCTTCACGATCACATTATTAGTCGACCATACCATTTGTCCAGTGAGAATGAGCAGGCCCAGTGGCTTCATCATTTACATGAATAGCCCCATTTGTTTTTGAACTATCTCAAGGATCCGATACTCAAATTTATTACTCGCTCAAGCCCGTCGATCTAGGTAGCCAGGAAATGACTCCAAGGCAATTAGCGTGATCCTAGCAATATCAAAACACATCGTTAATAAATGACAAAATGGCTAACTGGTCCGAATGTGTAGCAAAAATGTAACATAAATGGATCGTAATAACTTACCGCTACTATACAAGGTCGCAAACAACGCCTCAACAAACTAGGCTTGAAGAAAATATGGACGTCTTGTTTCTTTGGCTTGTGTAGTCACAAATGCAGGACCCTCCAACAGCCCGGCCGGGCTAGCTCAATCGGTAGAGCGTAAGACTCTTAATCTTAAGGCTGCGGGTTCGACCCCCGCGTTCGGCTATTCCTAAACACCGTCCACGAGTGAGCGTTTCTTTTTTTGCTTTTGGTTTTTTTATAATCATCGAGTTTATTTTTGTTAAAATTATCACACAGTTATTATTAAATTTTATATGCCACTGTAAAACGACTTATCATGTCCCTTTATTTCTTACTGCATGGCTAGGATTTTGTTTTTGTTATCAAAAGGAGTGAAAAAAAGAGCAAAAAAAGAAACTATCGATAGCGATCGGATATATATGTATCTCTACTATGCCAGTTCTGCCTCGATGATACCTAATGCACCTCCATTAGGAATTCAGAACTTCTTGACTTCCAAGCCAGAGGCTTTCAACAATGTCGTCCACTGCGAACGAGTTCGTTCCATACCGGGACTGGCTACCAATACCATCATATCAAACAAGATAGGAAGAAGCTGCGCATCGGATTTAGGGAGTATAAACTCTTCAGTCAGAAGCTTAGAGTATCCTTTTCTCATTGTAGCAGCAATATATGATTCAGGATGACCCCACACTTCTCGTCCGACCAGTCATGTAAAACCCATTTCATGTAGTAGACACGGGCACCTAGCAAATTAGCTACATGCATCGGCAAGTTAGCGACAAGGGTTTCTTACGACTGATTGGCTGAGGCGTGGAGAGATCATGCTTGACTCGTTCTATCTTTGGATCCAAACTTTATGCAATCGATAACAGGAGGAAGATCTTCCAGGATGAGTCGCCCTGGCGCATCTGGAAATCGCGAAGCGAAGTACGCTATACCGTGACCACGACCTCCGCCCAAATCAACCAGTAGAAGCTGGTCTTTTGACTCTGATGCATCAGTTAACACCTGTTCTTGTAAAGGGAACCAATCTACCCAATGTTGACGATTCCCTCGGACACCCTCTATAAACGTGTTGAAGCGGGCCAATTTCTCCGAACTTTTTCAAGACATTCCCAGAAAGCATCCTCTGTGTCACAAGTGTGCTGGAAAGGACCGTCCCGTGTATCTTCAGGGTTCCGATAGCCCGCAATTTGGAGAAATTCTGGAGCCCGAGTAATAGCTCGCTGCCATTCGCGGAACCTTTGAAGATTAGTTGAGCATTTCAAACGAAGCGAGTGAAAAAGGGAGCTTACAGTGAGTCCATCATTCCAATGGTAGTTCTCTGTGTCATTTCGTAAGATAGTGGACTTGGTGCATATAGTTCGGTGCCACGCTCCTCCACGTATCCGATGGACGCCAAAGTCCGTAGGATACGCTCTGAGAGATCTTAGTGACACCAAGATTGAGACCACATAGAAGGCCACACATACCAAGTAGGGCAGGATCTGCATTTTGTGTGACGGCGAGTTCCTTCGCCGTAGCCGGGCCGGACTTCACTAGCCTGGAGAAGATTTCCAAATCATGGCCTACTTTGACGGCCATGAATAGAACAGGCTAACTTGTTAGCATATAACACTGAAAGAAGAGCACATAGCATACTGAGAGAGAGAGCTTTAAAACTGCATCCTTTGGCTTTTCGAGAGCCCGACTCAACTTAAGACACTGGTCAAGGGCATCAACCCGAGCTGACTCGTTTCCTGAGGATGCATATTTTTCGACCCGTGTCGTCGTCTCTCTCAAAAGATATTCAATAGCACTGTTGTAAGGGTCGATCATATTTGCTAGCGATGCGGCGGAAAAGGGACTAGGACGATTCTTTTAAAAGGTAAATAGTTGGAGGGGACAAGATTATTTTGAACTCCATTGGCCATTTATATTCAGTTAAAACCTATATGATCTACTTTTTATGTTAGTTGAAGTTTACTTGATTTAAGAGTAGTACGTCATAAAATCAAAGCACCGCTTCCCTCATAATGTGCGGTATGCGAATATGTGCTATCTCACCACTGTGCTACATGCCTGAATGAATAGCCGAGGAAGTGGTGGATCAAGGGCTTGTGCACTCTGAGAAAATGAGCTACCCCTAGCTGCCACTTTAGGACATCCTTACAGAAGTGTGGGTCTATTAATGCCTTTACTGTGATCGCATTGAAGAACATGCACCACTGTGGCGAAGCTGAAAATGTGGGATTCCAACTTGCGTAGCGAAGGTTCCACAACAACTCGACCGGGAGTTGAATTTATACACATCCTACAGCGCGCTAGATACAGCCACATAATTCACTTTTGAGTTCTTGTGGGCCGACCAAATATGGGTTTCCAAGTCGGCAAACTTGCATACTCCATGCACAATGACTTCTTGTTTGTGTAAGTACGCTCCACCTCAACTTCAGTCATAAGGAGCCTTATTATGCCGTACAACCCGTTTACCCCTCATTTACCTGTGTCTCTTCAAAGTTTCGAGCTCTCATAGGTGGCTTAATTAACTACATTTCTACATTTGGCTTATTTTGATATGCAGCACGTATTATGAACCCCGAAATACGTGACAAAAATTAGAATGGATTCGAAAATTAGTATACAAAGTACATCCACCTCCAGTTAGAGAAGAAGAAGAAGAAGAAGAAGAAGAAGAAGAAGAAGAAGAAGAAGAAGAAGAAGAGCCAAGGAAAGGAAAAAGAGAAACGAGATAGACGAAAATTTTATCACCCCTCATTAGGATCACAGCTTTGCCTCTACCCACTGGATTCATGATGACCACCATATCGATCCAGCTACTGTGGGTAGACCATCCCAGATGTCGGCTGGTACGCCGCCTGGGCAGCAGGGCGCGTCCGGAGCTCGGCTTCCTTTTCTTCTTGGATAATTGCACAACAAGAACACCAGAAAACAGCACAACAATCCCCGCAACAATTACCCTTGATTCCAAACTGTTGACGCAGTTCGCTACGACGAATCGTCTGCAGGATCCAGTGTGACCAAACGAAACCGAGGCAAGTAAACAGGCCGCACTGTGGTAGCTTTGATTAGCATGAGAAATAACGGATTTCGATGGAACTGGAATTGAAAAAGACCCTTAACGAATACATACATCCGAGTTGCAGTAGCTGAAATTGGAAAGGGTCGGATTTTTGACTCGGGCCTGAGTCTTTCCAAAGGTCAAGCAAGGAAGACAGCAACTCATCAAACCTATAATCGAAAATCCTAACGGTCAGTCTTTCAGTACTCATATAAGAGAAAAAAATGCAGGACACATGAAGGTTACTCACAAACTGATCCGGGGGTGAAACATTCAAAAAGGGAGTAATTCCAATCAGTATTTTGAGTAAGATCTTGTCCTGATTGGCATTGTGCTTGAGGGTAAGCGGGAGGCCCAGCTGGCCAGGCCTGATATCCCTTTTTGTCCGCCATGAGGAAGAAAGTTCTTGATGTGAACAAGAAGTTTATAGTCCAGGATACGCAAAGTGATGAACAAGAGGCAGTTGGGTCCCTTCGGGGAGTAGACACAAGATCTCTAACTTGCTGGTAAAGTTGGTGAAGAAAATATGTAGTTTGCGCGGAGGGAAGCTCTTTCTCTTATCATCTTTCTCCATTCAATTTCAAAAATAGCGTTTGATCAAAAGAGAAGTTCGCATTCGGATAGATAGAAGGAGCTGATTCGTTGATCAGACCCACGCAGGTGGTCTATCGAAACAAAAGAGCATTAGGAAGCTAAATAAACTCGAAAATTTCTCACAAGTCTTAACTATCTACGACTTGACGTGATCTCTAAGTGCATGTCTTTCTATTCTCCGTTTATGGTTAGATCAGGCTTTGTGTCATTCTTAGGTTTAAAGTGAGGCTCCTGGCACAGTCCGACATGGTCCCACAAGGCCCACCAGAATTCACCACCGCTAACCTTCTTCGGTAAATCTTTCGTATTCGTTGCTCATGGCTTCAGTAGCCACGACCATTTAAAGTTTTGGCTCTAAAAAGTTTCTACCAATATTTGCTGATCAAGCATGATTTCTTGAGCGATCATCTTATACGACTACGAATATCCTATTCCGATCCAACGACTCAATTTCCCCTTTGACTACGATGTCTCGAAAAGCGGACTGTTATCTCACCAAGAGTTCTCGAAAGACTCATAAGAAATCCCGCCTGGGCTGTGCTAACTGTAAACGTCGCAAAATAAAGGTATGGTTGACCCCCTATATAATCAATTTTGTTGGATCTGCATGCCAATGCTAAGGCCATGTGACCGATGACACTGACAGCATTCTAGTGCGATGAAGTCAAACCGGAGTGTACACATTGCGTTCGCCATTCAATCACATGCGACTACACTATGCAAGATGAATTGCTTTTGCAAGTTCAATCAGATGCCTCAAGTACCGACTCTCAGAAGGAGTTTCAATTGCAGTCGCGGCAGTCGGAGCCACAAAATCCATACTCCTTTATATCATCCTCGGCGACCAATTTTCGGCCTCCCAAGAGAAGGCACGAAAAGGCAGGCCAGTCTAAAGGTGCCGTCAATCTAAATAGAGCTCCCCCCGAGCCATCATATACCCCTATTCCCGAAACGCCTTTTCAATTCAGTGGGGCCGATATGGAATTGTTTCATCACTACATGATATTCACTTCCATGACATTAGCAGAGGATGAGCCAGGTCGACAATTAATGCAAACAACACTTCCTCAACTAGGATTCAAGTTTAACTATGTTCTCCGCCTTCTTCTGGCGTTTTCGGCGTATCATAATGCCTATCTGAAACGACAGCAGCAGAGGCGGGAGGTATTACCAAGCAAAGCCTCAGCGGAAAGCACAATCATGACTCAGGGTGATCATCATTACACAACTGCCGTACGTGAAGTCAGCAACTCGATTCCTAGCCTGAGTGAAACAAGCTGCCATGCCGTCTATGCCAGTGCGGTCTTCATTTGCTTTTGCTCGTTTGCAAAGGGACCAAGTGCTGGGGAATTTCTTGTCTTCAATTATGACAAAGGCAATGCAGAATGGCTGAGCCTACTAGGAGGTGTTCGATCAATTGTCGAGCATTCAAGGGACGTACTATCAGTCGATTTGATTTCGTCCCATGCCTCCAATTCAAGCTCGACTCGGCCCCTCTTCGAGAGTTTCGAAGACCAGAATGATATTCACACAGGATGGCGAAGCTGCTACGAGCACCTCCAGACGATACTTTGTCTTGGAATCTCCACAGACGATTTTCGCTATCCCATTTATCATCGTGCCCTAGACGGCCTTGCCTGGTCCTTTGATAAGGTCTATAGCGGCACAGTTACCAGCAAAGGGGAAAATTGGGCACTAATTTTCCGCTGGCTATATACACTTCCTGAGATATTCGCATCAGATCTCCAACAGCGCGAGCCCCTCGCCTTGCTGCTCTTTTCACCTTTCGTGGTTTTGTTGAAGGAGCTGGAAGCCTACTGGTTTGTGCGCGGATGGCCTGAGCATATTGTGAGTGGCGTTTATCAATATTTAAATGTGGAGCAACGTGCTTCCATCAGATGGCAAATGGAGCGGGTAGGATGGAATCCGCCGGATGAATGTAGTGAAGCAGAGCCTCCGTCAAATTGAGCGTATAACGTTACACCAATTCTTCATTACCCTATTTAGGCTGCAAGCTGGCTTGCTGAAGCTTTACTCCACATTACTTGAGTTGATTCCCATCCATCCAACACGATTAGCAGCCCTGGCCAACAGTGACCGACTGAGACCTTGTCCCATCACCCACACCACCCACAGCCTCCGCAGCTACGGAATCACCATCTGATAGCCCAGCCACTAAGATAGTAGTCTCGAAGCCATTCCGCAAAGCCGTGTGGTTGATCTTGGATCCAGAAGTGACCTTCCAAGAACCCACATCGGTGGCTCCATTCCAGCTCACATAAACAGCTGTCTTTCCACCTTTCGTCAGACACGCAACAACATCAGGCTTCGTAGATGGACGTCCGACCCAGGGGTAGCGGTACGTGCGATAAGTCTGCATGGTATTGTCATATCCAAATCGAGCCCGCATGACAATAGTCCCATTCTCATCATACTCCTCGATTTTAGGCGTCGCACCATGATCCTGTAAGACGTGTCCGTTTCCAAGGCTCTGGTAGCTGCCCTGGGACTCGGCGTATACCGGTTCAGCAGCATCCCACGTTCGACCAACGAGTGTAACCTCTTTTGAGCCTTGTAGCTCAACGTTCAGTACAAGGCCCGTGGTCAGTGATGTGTGGCCTGTGAATTCGGTGTTGTCGTTGTTGTGCATGGTCAATGTTACACGCTCGGGACTTTGCGACTGAATCCGCACATCATGCTGGTAACAGAAACTTGTGCCCAGACCTAGATTAAAGTCACCGCCGGTTCGGCCCTGCGTTCTGGGTTAGAAATTTTGTGAATCCGATACATTAAATAATTCCGACTTACATGTAAATGCCAGATAACCGTTCCGTTCTGTGCGATGAAGAACACACTACACATATACCGCGATGACACCAAATAATCATCGCCATATTTGTAGATAGCGTTCAAATGAGGGTATCCGTAAGGATAAGTCGAATTAACACCGGAACCCCCTGAGCCCTCAAGTGGAGCACGAACATCAGCTAAAGGGACCTGGCCAATATGATTATGTGCACTCCATCGGAAAACAATCTCATTGGTCGCAATATCAATCTCATAAATAAGACCATCCTGAATCCAGCCATCCTTTTCTCCACCAATGGAGCTCAAATCAGCCCGAGTAACATTCACAGCAGTGACGAGAATTGTGCCATTCTCGGTAATCTGACTTTCATGAATATCAATACACGAGTTGAAAGTCATTGGGTTGTACACTGTGACAAAGTTCTGCTCCTGGCAGGACAGTGTGACGCGGTGGATCTCGTCGTATGAACCGTTCAAGATACTGATGTGACCAAATCCAAATCCTTCACCGGCATATCCGCTCCAATAGGCGATTACTGGTTCACCGTTTAGCATTTGGGGCTGGAGTCCAGAATAGTTTCCGCTGGCACCTTGCCATACTAGTTGGCCGTCGTCTGCGTAAATGGTTGGGTGGCCAGTTTCTCGCAATATATCGTGCGGCGTGAAGAACAGGTGTCCTGGCTCTGTTTGGCCCATCTTCGTGACGTTCATATATGGAGTTTGAATTGATGAGCTTTTGTATGTTTGCAGTGGCCATAATGCTTCATTGGAAGTCTGTGCAGTAATCACATTGATCAAACTTGCAATGAGGACGAGTGCCTGAGGAAGCCGACTTATGAAAGAAGAGCCCATCGTAACGCAGGAATCAAGCACTTTCCCTTCGTAGTTTTGTCGCTGTACCGCTGGGTAGCTCAGATCGTTTGAACGTGGCAATCTGTCAATTTATATGACTCCTTCGCGAGGTTTGCGCAAAGACCTGTTGTGGAACCTCGAATCCCCGCCATCGGCAAGAGAATTGAAGGTCAACTACCTCGGTAATAAATACCTGCACCTCAATCTAACGGCATATCCGAGTCCACATCCTTTGAATGCGAAAGGAATCCGGATGTAGTCCCGTATTAGTGAGAGGCCTAATATATAAATGAAGAACTTGCTATCCCATTGGGCATGGTAAAACGCGAGCCTGATATTAGCAGACAAGCTGCCTTCAAACGGGGAAGAGTGAGTTCATAGAACGGAATTAATCCCCTGGGTATCTTCGTATGTCGCCAAATTCCGCTGCACCCAGACGACGACACGAACTTTAAAACTTCTGGTAACAGATCTTGAGCTGAGAAACGTTGATAATCTCGTCGGGGTCACTGTGGAGAAGAATTGTGGGTGCGATGCCCCGGATTTTCCAGAAATTGCCGATGCAAGTTGGCGTATCGGCGGAGGTATCCGACGGCTGCATGAAGGGCTCAGTCTTTACAGAGTGAATCTATGCGGAAGTTGTTCCGTTGATCAACCTCCTCACGATCTGTTGCCTGCGTTTCCCCTTTGGGTGAAGGAAACTCGTGGTTCGAAGACCTGTGGCTGAAAGTTTGCCCATCAAGGCGCCACTAGGGAACAAAGGACCCATCAGGGGTACAGCCGATAGGCTCTTATAGGCTTTGGAGAAAAAAGCGTGGTTAAAATTTGCCATCTCAAGCGCCTAGGGCTGTCGGCAGTCTCTTCGGCAGTTCAGAGTCGGGTCAGTGGTGCATCGCTGTCTGTGAGCCTGCAGTGAAAGGGCGGGGGATCGGCCTTGGTGGGCCACCTCGGAACGTTTACGAGATGGTATTCTATCTGGCTTTTAGCACAGTCAAATAGCGATCAGAATAAAATTAGAGAAGGTCATCTTGGTAAAATCCTTATCACCCCATGTCTAGCAAGACTACTATTGAAGGAATATGGAGACAGTTGCCTGTTTGTCCTATGCAAAAGACAAGCAGACTTGATGAAGACTTGCGGCTCTGTCAGCGGATCCCCTATACTAAGCTCTCAAGGCTATTTACTGAGATATAATTAATATCAGCCAGAAATTGGAGACAAAGAGTGCATCAATAGGATGCCGTCAACGGGAGAAGTGGATTATTTATGCAGTTATGCAGATCATTAATTTATGCCGAGAATTTGTGCCAATCACGACGCGACATCAAGACCGCACCTCATGAAATCTTCCTTTTCTCAACCCTTGACTACCAATGTCATCAGTGGAAAAGAAGCGCCTTCGAGATCGCCGGTCGCAACAGACTCTTCGCGACAAAAAGTTGCGGCACACAGCGGAACTCAAAGAACAAGTGATCCATTGTCAGCAATACCACAATGACCAAGGCGTGCAACGGCTTCTTCAGGTGATCAGCGGACTTCGCGAACAAAACGAGGCCCTTATTAACCGCCAAAGAAGCTTGAAATCATTTATCGCCTCATGGGACAGAGATTGGGAGGCTTTGCCAAGCGCAGATCGCTCTAACCAGAATGGGGTGTACCTCTACAAGGAGATGAGAAGCCAAGAGCTTCAGTGCCCGCAAATTCAGCGGGATAGCAATGAGCTTGCTCCATCAAGAGGATCAAATGGACCAACCAATCCTTTGTCGGCTACACCAACAACATCCCCGCGCACAGAGTCACCCACGGAATCCCTTCCAGCAAATAAACTGCCTCCATGGAATCAGATCCCACTGCATAGCGATGACTTCACCAACGTACGGACAATTATTTCGTGTCCCTGGCTTGGCTACCCAGAAAAGATAACGCCTTGTCCGGATATCCCGTCGTCCGCCCTGGACATCCTCTATGGCACCAAAGCCAACCCACTAGCCGACATGATTCATACGGCCCTTCAGAGACGCCCAATCCGAGATCCAGAGCGATTAGCGATTGGTTGGCTTTCCTACCACATGACACGATGGATTATATCACCCAGTCCAGCAACTTTTGAACGACTGCCTGCGTTCCTGAGACCGACACAGGAGCAGATGCAAATCGCACATCCTGCCGTATTGGATTTTATGCCGTGGCCAAAGCTTCGATTGAACTTGATGCATAGGTGGCATTTGTATGTCAAAGATCGTGACGATCTGTTTGGCATGTTTGCGTGTTGTATTAAAATCCGTTGGCCGTGGGGTGAGGATATCCTTGAGCGGAATAATGAAAATGAATTGATCATTAAGCCGAGGTTTTATGATACTTTCATGCGTGCGAGTGGTTGGGGTCTTACTCCGGAGTTTATTGCGAGATATCCGGATCTTTTTGTTGGAATTGATATTAATTCTATAGTATTCGAGCTTGTGTAAGAATAGGAATTTAATTTGAGATTGCCCTCAGGTAGATTTTTTCTGGACAGTAACCCAAAGAACTCCTTGCTGTCAAGCTCCACCATAGGAACGCGATTCTAAGTCAAATCCCCAGGCGCAAGGAATGCCGATGTCAGCAAACATGTCACAGAACATGTCAGACAAATGGAGAGGAGGGGGTGAAGAGATCAAGTTTTTTTGAATGAGAGTGTTCTGCTCCGCCTAAGCCGCCTCCAACATTCAAATCCGGAGTACGTTTGGAAATTCATGAAAAAACTCACCTCACGTCACTTGGAGGCTAGCTTCGTTGACAACCTAGTGACCGCTCTCAGCCTCAACCAATAGCTACCAACAAAGTTTCAGCCCCATGAATAGAAATGGAACGGCAGCAGAAACAAAACGAGAGAATCAGTAGCCCGAGAAAAAGCCGAGGTGGCACTATAACGCTTGAAAGTATGCTGCTAATAGGTTATTTATCTCACCATTGGGCCGTATTAGCCGCAGTAATAGACCAACGGTTTCCCAATACAGTGTCAGCTGAGTCAGATTCATGTGGCTTCCTCTTGGAGAATCGCACGCTCCTTGCTCTCTTCCTTTGTTCGTTGACGCACTAACGAGGACCAATTTCTCTTTCTTTCAAATCAGCAAAAGCTCACAATTTTCTTATCGCCTGCCGGAATTGAGGATTTGAATGCGCTAGTGACGACTCACTCCGTCGCTTGATGTTCCTATACCCGACAGGGCAGCAGTGGGATCATAGCGAAGACGAAATAAAAGATCGAGAGAACAACATTATATATAAGGCGTGTGGAGCAAATGGACTACCTGTCGGACTTATACGTTGGACCATTAGCTCACGTTCTTTTCCAAATGGAGTGATGAACGGCGAGAAGTCTATTCCAAATTGCCTGGTAATTAGGCCCGAGAAACATCATAACAGGCGGAATCCCCTTCTTTGGATATGTACTCATGGCTTGGCATCTCAAAAAGGCTCAGAACAGAGAGACAGAGAGTTTTCCAAAACTGACAAGGCAATGGAATATGTACTAAGCCAGTAATCCAAACTTTTCAGGCTTTATTGACCTGTCTTCCCTAGGGATCACGTTCATGGCTGTGAATTCAGATCATTAATGACCCAGGTATTGGCTGTACGCTTTTGAAGATGCTCTGCGATAGTGTGGACGGGTATGCACTTGACATTATTGTTCTGTCCTTGGCCGATGGTGTTCGGCTATACTCTACGTTCGGATTCAGAACAGTCGCAATTGTGGAAACAAAGGATGGAGATTTTACAAGCATGTTACGGACTGCAGGCTTGGGCTCCAAGCAAGACATGAAATAAATTCTGTAAATAATAGAGCAAGCTAGATAGAGAATCCTAAATTTTGTCATTATTCTGGAAAGTAGCAAATACCGTGGATGTAATTTACGTTATCCAGAAGGATATAACCTATTATAGATTATTCGGTCTGTCTTGCCTCGTCGAAAACCGCCAATGATCGATACTTCATGAAGACGTCCAAGTTATGCCAGGTATTAAAATAAACATAAGGTTCCGGTATGAACAAGCCCCACCCATGGAACTCGGGCCACCACTGATTCAGCGCAGATATATGGCCCCTTTGATTGGTGCATAATAGATATAAATGGACCACTGATTCATTGCCTGGGGACATTGAACAACTCCCGGATACAGGATCGAAGTCCATCTCTTTTGTCCCGAGGGGGTCAGATTTGTAAGCTTGCACAAGTTCCTCGACTTTTTCTATTACAAAGTATTGATGTTTGTACGGCAGAAACCACGTTGCCAGCCAAACGAAAACAATAGTACCGGCCATACTTGATTGCGACTCCATGAATGCGACCACCCCTGTGTGACTGAATGCAGGCTGAAAGAGTCTTGTAAAGAGAGACCCACATCCAGATATTACATATTATGAACCAATCTTATGAACACAAGGATCAATCCATAGTCCGCGCGGTCGCTTATGGATAGATCTCTTGAGGCGAGCCCTGCAGCGCTATTCGGGCATAATTTAAATAATCGGATGTTCCCTCCGGGCTGATCAGACTTAATCTCCCTAACTTTTATAACTGATCGCTTTTCCTTTTCCCGTCTTCTTCTTTTTTTAAACTATTTAATCTTCCTCTTCCTTGGCGTGTTCATCCATTCCCTTTCTTATATCATTTCAAACACGCCAAGACGTCTATACACATATATATTCTCTAATACCTTACTATTCCATCATGGAAACGCCACAAAAAGAGTCAGACTCAATCTACTCGACTGCAAACGACGAAGACAGTGTCACACACCAAACCCCTGATATCGAAAAGCAACCAAGCAATACCGAGACAACATCCCCTGCCACAGAGCAATACCCCGAGACCGACTTGAGCCGCGGTATAGTAGGATGGGACGGACAAGATGACCCCAACAACCCGCAGAACTTTTCCACAGGCAAGAAGTGGGCCTTGCTCGCACTTATCAGTGCTATGACTCTGATCTCGCCCCTGGCCTCGAGCATGTTCTCACCGGCCATCACATACATGGCCGCGGAATTCAAAGAGACCGATGAGACAATTCTTTCGTTCAGTGTCAGCATCTACCTTCTCGGGTATACAGTGAGTCCAAATCTAGCAATCCCGGTCATCAGCTACCAGAAATATCTAACAAATTTACCCGTTCTACAGTTTGGCCCCCTCCTCTTAGCTCCCCTGAGTGAAGTCTACGGCCGCCGCATCGTCCTCAGCGGCGCAAACTGGTTCTTCGTCGTCTGGCAAATTGGCTGTGCCCTCGCCCAGAACATCGAAACCCTAATCGTCTGTCGCCTCTTCGCTGGAATCGGCGGTTCGGGCTGCCTCACCCTCGGAGCTGGAGTGATTGCAGATCTATTCCCACGTGAGAAGCGCGGAATGGCAACCTCAATCTGGGCCATGGGACCTCTGATTGGCCCTGTGGTTGGCCCAATTGCAGGTGGATTCCTTGGTGAGGAGGTTGGCTGGCGGTGGGTCTTCTGGCTATTGCTCATCGCCGGAGGTGTCCTGGCCTTCGGTGTGGAAGTCTTGAATAAGGAGACATATCCTTCCGTTTTGATTCGGTGGAAAAAAGACAAACTCGCAAAGGAGCTTGGGCGTACGGACTTGCGCAGCGCCTATGACCTGGATGAGGAACCTGCTCCTGTGACGGAGGTCCTGGTGCGGAGCTTCAAGAGACCTGTTCTGTTGTTTTGCAAGTCGCCCATTGTGTTCCTTTTGTCAACATACATGGTGAGTTTGGAAATATCGGAGGTATCGGTAATGACACGCTGACGATCTCCTCAGTCTCTCATTTATGGTCTTCTGTACCTATTCTTCACAACCATCTCCGAAGTCTTCACCAGTCAATACGGCTTCTCTGTCGGACTCTCTGGACTCGCATACCTCGGTATCGGAATTGGATTCATGTCTGGCTTAATGGTTATTGCCCTGACAAATGACAAGGTTATGATAAAACTCACTGCACGAAACGGCGGCAAATTCGAGCCAGAGATGCGTCTGCCAATGATGACATTCTTCGCCTGCGTCTTGCCAATCAGCTTCTTCTGGTATGGCTGGACTGCTGATAAACAGGTCTTTTGGATCGTGCCTATTATTGGCATGTTTCCATTCGGGTTCGGCATGATGGGTGTTTATATGCCGATCCAGACATATGTTATTGATTGTTATCCGGCCTATGCGGCGTCAGCTAATGCTACACTCACTGCAACAAGATCGCTTCTTGGGGCTCTGTTGCCGCTCGCTGGTCCTGCGATGTTTGATGCTCTTGGGCTGGGATGGGGAAATTCTTTACTTGGATTTGTCGCTTTGGCGTTTGTTCCTGTGCCTATCATCTTTACCAAGTATGGGAAGAATATCCGAGAGAGGTGGCCGGTCAATCTTGATGGGAAGAAGACTTGATCTGTTTAAAAGCGGATTAAGGGGGAATCACACCGGGGAAAATTATCTAGTCATAGAGATGGTGGAGCACGCTTTTGAGCCTCTACGAGCAATGTATAGACCTTCACTGTACATAATAAAATGGAACATTTTTTTCATTGTTTCTTGTGTTATGTTGGTTCCAATATTCAGATATCTTCCAATTCTCTTGTCTTGATCAGGAGCAAGAACTCATGGATTAAATGATCCAACGGGTTGTTTTCCATGTATTAGACGAGAAGAAGAAGGTGTAGTAAAGAGTGATGAAAGATGATGAAGTATCTTCGGAGGGACATGGACTTCATAGTCCATACATACCATACGAACGACCATTTCGGATAGCGAGCCGTCGTTTCCTTTCAATTTTGTTAGCAAGAAGGATCCTGGAAAGAAGACCATAGAAAGGAGACGATCCAACTCACATTAGTTGCCTTGACGGTAAAGCAAGCATTGACGGTAAAGCAAGCATTGCCTGTGGCCATGTCCCCCGTTCTTCCCAATTCATTATTGGCCGTTGGAGATCATGACAACAATTGGCACCTGACGAAGGATCTGTCCATCATTTCCGGAGTAGCGCTGACACGAGATAGCGCTCCTTTCTTCTTCTTAACTTGCCTATGGGAATCATGGGCCCTGATAGTGACAGTTCTGCTCAGCGGAGAGAATATCCGACCCTGGTACTCGAAGGGCCCCATGTCAGGATGTCCTCCGTCCTTCTCGGCTCATGCCGTTACTTCCTTAGTCAATCTCCACCACCTCAGCAATTGATGTCTCGGGGTGGGTGACTTCCTCATTGTCTGCGTCAACATCGTCCTCGTTGTCGGGGTCGACATCTTCCTCGCTGGATACGTCCATTTCCTGATCCGAGGAATTATCCGATGAATTATCCGAATCATCACCAGATGTGTCCTGGGCCTGCCTGTATGCGCGATAGGCAGTAAGAGCATCTTGGAAATGCTTGTCGGTCACCCCATAGGTAGGGTTGATCATCCGGTCCATGATCTCAAGCTGATTTGCAACGAATTCAGGCACTTCAGACTTCATTCCATTGAGAAGGATCGACAGCAGGATGAAGGGATGAACGTTCAGGCTGTAACGATGAGCCTTGCAATACAATCTCCAAACCAGGTGAACGAACTGTGGAAGAGTCTCCACGTCAGATCGCTCTGTGTTCATGATTCTGAAGAGGAGATTGGTGCACGTCTCCAAGTCAGGGCTTTCTTCATCGAACATCAACTTCTTGATACCGTCCATGAAATCATCGGCCAGCGTCAATTCAAGAGCCAAGCGGGTATTCTGTTCATCGATCCTTCCATCGACAATTTCTGCAACCTCCTCTGGACCCATGTTCCAGGCAAGCCACCTGGTGACACCCAAAGACAAGGCCTGCCATTTCGGGGCATCTTCATCGTCACGGAAGGGACGAAGAACGCTGCTGTCAATTAAATTATGCAGATTGTGGTGCTTGAGGATTTGATGCACCAGCCCATACCATTCCTGGAAGCCGTCGTATTCAATTGGAAAGTGGAGGCGAGCATCAAATCTGTAGAGATTGGGCAACGAACTGACCGCTGGAAGGCCACAAGCCTGGTCAAAGTTGGAATATCCAAGGACCTCTGTCTCGAAGAGAACAGACCAGTCCCGGGTGTGTTCGTTGGACATAGCCATGTTGAAATATTGGTGGCTGTGAAATGTTGGTCGGAGAATCCGTTTGAGGTCTGCAAATAGCCCCATTAGCATAAGTGTTATCCAACATAGTATTCAGGTATTGTTCTCTTACCTATTTGAAGCCTTGACCAGTTAGTCAAAGGACTCTGTGGTAGCCGGTTGTGGATGTGTATCCCGTCACACTAGACGAAGGATGCTAGTCCTTGTCTATCTGCGAAGGAGACAAGCTTTCGACGAATGGGTGTAGAAAATGTGATGAAAGAAGAAAGAAGAGGTAAGGAAAGAAGAGGAAGGAAGAGGAAAGGGAAGAAGAAGAAAGCGAGCAAAACAGCTTCGGGGCGAGCTCGGGCACCGTCACCCGGAGCCTGGCAAAGCTGACCAGGACTTTCCCGGGGGCGCTATCCCCGCAAAATGGATGCGACCGGTGCTATCGAGTCCAAACAGTAAATCTCTATACGAGTACACTACAATAATCTATTGTCATTCTATCAACCATCTTGCGGGCTGGATACCTCCCCAGGCAGTCATATCTCTAGACCACTTTCTCAAAACTTCTGTTAGAACCTGACAAGTTTGTCTCATGAGATCATGCCTCTTTTGTGTGTTAGCCCTAATCCATAGGACTATTTGGTCTGCTGCTTCTCCAGATAGAAGCATCATCCTTCTCGTTCTCCTCCTTATGATTTATCACTCCCCGAGTCCTCCATCCATTACATGTACTCGATGGTGCCGACTCACTATGTCCTAGGCCTGCATCTCTTTCTACCTCTTGACTGATTCTACAAAAACTCAAGGTTAACCCAAAACCTCTTAAGGTTCTACCAAAGGCTCAAGGTTTACCCAAAATCTCAAGTGACAATATATGCAGTCAACATCCATTGAATAGTGGTTAGAAATAAAATTTTTGTGCTTAGTGAGAAGAAAATTAACAAAGTAGCTGATTGCTGTAGCCTACTAAATATCACTTACTACGGTGAGATTTGTTAAAGGCAATGTACTTTAGATGCCAAGTAAATCTGCCCATTGGTCATCGCGAGAAAGATTCACATGAAATGCAATATAGCATGGTAATAAATAAACTTCCTGAGAGCAAATCCTGGGAGACTGGATCGACAGAACTCGAATGAACGTTGAGGCTGTGGCTGACAGGAAATTTAGTAGACCGTTGATTATACAAAGTTGATTGTCACGGCCAAAGAAATATATTTTCACAGCCTTCAAACATCGAGGCGACCTATAATGATTGAAATTACATCAATGGGAAAGACGAAGAGCGACAAAAATATACAACAGGTCATAAGTGTGGATACAGTGCCACTAGTGAAGTATTGAATAGTCTACACAAAAGCTTCGAAGTCAGTATACCATTTCATGCAGTGTTTTCACCCTACTCTGGCCTCTCTGCTTTCACCTCTTTTTTTGCCTATTTTAGACTGATGTGAAGGGATGTAGATGTAGTCCACGGCCAGGGTCCATAGGGCTTATCTCTTATCGTCTCCGCTCAACCTCCCATTTCTTTCCTCCTCCACTTCTTCCCCCATCACCAGTTGTCAGACACTCAGGGGTTGTGTTGTGATTGACAATAGACTCATCTTGCACAGGTCAGGCATATACCCCAACGACGACATGCCAAGCCTACGCTGACATCTCTCCCCACAGTAATCCTGCTGCCTTTCGCCCTCGAACCATCGTTATCTTATCACAGCATGCGCATTCAGGTTTGACAGTACTTGCAGACTTCTCTAGGCCACTGCATTCTTGCCCTTCATCGCCTCCAGTCCCTCCCACAATGGATCAGGAGGAGGCTCCCCCACCCCCGTACTCCGCCGTCGATCCATTGATTGCACCAACCCGGAATGGCAACCCAGCACCGATTCCTCCTCGTGGAGGGGTATCGGAATCGCAGGATGCCAGCAGCTCGCGGACTCCCCCACGGCCGACGATAATGCCGACACATTTCACATCCGCCGCTGCGTACTTTGAGGAACGGCCTCCGTGGGTCCTGGATGAGACCCGGGATATTCTGCAGCATCATATCACTATTTACCCACGAAGTCAGGCCAAAGATTTCCCGCGAAGGCCGCGCTGTTGGGCTACACGGTTTGATGAGGTCACTCAGCAGGACTGGGATACTTTTCTCCGGTATCTGTTCCCACCTCAATTAGGACTTGCCGCTTCGTCGCAGCATCTTCCACGCCAGTTGCGAGCGGAAATTAGACGCGATCGCAAGGACCGTCCACAAGAGACTGACGAACAGCGGAAAGCTCGGATTGCTGCTGTGGTTGCTGAATGGAACGAGTGCTTTTTTGGATATCGCTCTACCCAGATTGTTCCCGTCTATGTAGGCGACCCAGATAATGCGCCTGCCTCCGGTCTATGCCCTCGATGTTACCCAGCTGCAACAGGGTCTATAGAAGGTCAGCCGTCGCGGAATCCGAACGCTCCGTCGCCTGTCTCTGGCCAACAAACCCCTTCCCCGACCCATTGGCAGATGCCGCCTGCCCCTTATCACACTCCTCCTATACATACATCCCCATATGGAACACCATATGGTGCTCCCACATATCCCTCCCCCATGTCTCCCAATCACCAACCACCTCAATATTATCCCGTTCCACATCATCCACCGCCACAGGGTGTCGCGCCATGGCAATGGAACAATTGGAATTACGCGCAGCAACAGCAGCAGTATCCCAACAATGGCATCTCCAAGGGCGGCTCATTTGGCTGGATATCACAACTCGCATCACAGGCTCAGAAGTATGGAGAGCGATTCAGCGAACAAGCTCAACAATACGGAGATCAAATCACCGCGCAGGCACAGCATTATGGGCGTCAGGTTGAGGAGCAGGCACTTGCACATGGCCGGTGGCTGGAAGAACAAGCAAGACTTCATGGACGGAAGGCACCTATGACCGCTCCCAGTGGACATTACGGCCGACCTGCCTGGGATAATTCACCCCAGCATGCTGTCAATGTCCCAATGAACCCGGTTCAAAACACAACTCCGAGCCCTGTGACAAGCATCAATACAACCAGTCATCCCGTTTTAACCGATCAGGTTATTGACAAACCCAAACCACCGACTGAGCGCTCCAGGCGAGTGTCTGTTAGTTCTGTCTCGTCCGAGTCATCCTTCAGCTCGATTGATTCCATTTCCACATCGTCAAATCTGAGTGTTTCGGACTTGGCAACGGTTCGCACCCAATTAGAGCTTCTGGATGATCGGCACGACCGAACGCTGTACGATGCCGCCGTCGAGCTTCGCCGGCAGCTCACAGCTCTGCAAGCATCCCGCCGAGAAGATAAAATATCAGGTCGGAAAGATTGGAGAAAACAAAACCAACAGTCAAATAACGACTGGGGCCGCTGGGATTCCCCTGAACAGCAAGAGCGGAATTCTGTGGACAGACGCGCCATGAAGGATGAAATGCGCGCCACTAAAAAAGTATTCAAAGACGTGCTTCGCCGGGCTAGAGAAGAACAGCGTGAACGGCGTCGAGTCCGTCGCCGACAGGTTCGGCAAGCAAGAGCTAGTGAGGGCGACACGGCAAAATATGACCAGCCACTAGAGCAGCAGCTCGGGACTTTGCGATTGGATGGTACGCCTGTGGTCCCCCGCCCAGCAACTACGCCAGCTCAGCAAAATCGAATTACAGCTTCAAATGCGTCAATTGCCAGCATTGAGTCAGGGTCGAACCCGCCGTCTATCTCAAGGGCGAGTACGCAGGACTTTGCGCCAGCTGGTACTTCGAAGAAACAGAAGCCCACTGATACCTCGACCCGGATCAAGGATATGCTCAGGTCACGCAAGGCGAAAAAGAAGCAACAGAATGAGGATGCTGAGGGGGAGAGCAAGTAATTGCTCCAAAGTAACTCCGGTGCTTTTATTGAATTGTTTATATTGGTGGTGCTTTAAGCTGGGAGTTTATAGGTTACTTGGACAGCAGGACGGTATTGTGAGTTTCAACATTCGAGTGTAAAGCTATCATCTGAAATAGTGGCCATATATGGCCGACGACGTTATGATACCATGTTTATATTTCTTCCAGCACTGTATCAATAGCCCCATGCTCCAATGACTGCTACCATCAGTACAAGTGACCCACCCTATGACAGAACATTCCCAAGTGATCCCCTCGCAACTCAAGTGTCAATATCTACTGTACATCCTCGGACGGAAAACGCAAGACAATCATGAAACTTTTATGCAAACTCTATACATACAACAATCCACACCAATCACAAACCCCATCTATCATCCACTCCGCTCAATTCAAGTGATCTCAACCACCACAAATCACTGACTCTCATTCTTCTCAACCAAATCCCCAACCCCAAGCCCCCTCCCAACCTTCACACGAATCATCTTCTCAGCATCCTTCTTCCCAAGCTCCCCAACCTCCTCCCCCTCATCAACATTCTCATCATCCCCCTCAACCCCATTCTCCTTATTATTCTCCCGGTCCCGCTTCTCAATCGCCTTCCAGTCAAGCCACATGTTCTGCAGATTCAGATGCATCGCATACGCATCCTCACCATCAGCGTAGTATCCGCTCTCAACCTTTTCAACTTCAAAGCCAAGCGTGTCACGGTACAGTCGCAAAGCGGCGACATTGGAGACTCGTACGTGTAGAGAGACGAAGTGGGCGCGGTGGGATTCGGCCATTGCTCTTTCTGTTACGAGGAAGAAGGGGGTTGTTAGTTCTGTTCAGATCGTTGACATGTATAAAACGGCCAATTGCCTGTCTATCACACATGGAAGCAAGGAATACAAGAAAGGAAAAAGAAAAAGAAAAGAAAAACTCACGACTCATCCTCATCAACCTCTCGGCAATCCCCAACCGGCGATGCGTGCGCATAACACTAAGAGAAGTAATATGCCCATGCTGCTTCCCATCCGCAGGCTCCTCCTCCATCTTGGCAAGCACGTAACCCACAACCTTAGGGTACTCGCCGGACACATCACCAGCGGCCCCGGCGCCGCCGGGAGCAGTAGATGACTTGTAGCCCGAGCGGGGGCGGACCACGGCGACGAAGCTTAGCTGGGGCCATGTCAGGGCGTGGTAGAGGTAGTACTTTAGGAAGTAGTTTTCGGGGAGGTTTGTTATGTTGCAGGTTTGGATTGAGGGGAGGAGGTCGATGTAGGAGGGGTAGCTTGAGAGTGGGACTATGTCGACCATTTTGGCGGCTGTGTGCGTGGGAGTGCGATTGTGGGGGTTTGTTGTTCGGGTTTCTGGTTTGGGTCCCTTTTTCGGGGGGCGTGAGGGTTGATTGGAGTTCAGTGGTAAGGTTAGTTTGCTGTGAGGGTTGGTTTGCGGTGGGGGAGGTCATGTGATGTAGATGTCTCCCGAGGTTGAGGTTCAGTTGTAGGGATTGATCATGGACGTATTGATTTTATTCCTTAATTGAAGGCTGTATGGTAATTTCTTTTTATAGCAGTAGAGTCTTCTAATCAATTACTATGATCAATTGCTTTTTACTAAGACATCTACGCTCATACCCCATGTTGATAGAATCGTCTATTCTCAAATTTGAAATATGTATAAATCTTTTGTCAAGGTCATATCCAGTACAATATAATATAATATGTATGGTCCAGAAAAGAAAAGCCTAGCGCCGAAGACCAATGCGGTCATGCCAAAAAGAAAAAATGAAAATAATCATAGGCATCGTGGAAATTAGAACACAGACATGATCATCTGCACCCCGACTGCCACCAGAAGCAACGACGACACACTGGCGACGGAGACTCCGCGGGGCGCAACAGATGCCTTGCCGCAGCATTTACCGTCCCAGGTGACGTTGTTCATATCGGCAGCGACTTCGAAGACTGTGCCGTTGGGTGTACCGTAGTTGTAGTAGTCTACCAAGAGGAAGTTGGGGGGCGGTCCCATTTCTCTGTTTCGGGTTAGCGTTGTCAAGGGCATAAAGGTGTGAAAAAGGTAAATAACTTACTGGTACAGTTCTCCGCCATCCAGCCAAGACTGCCTTCGCCAGAGACACCGTTGGTGACATTGAGCTCGGCAGTGTTGGGAATCAACATACTCAGCGAACCAAGGTTCAACTGCAAGTTGAGGTTGTGGTTGGCCATATACAAACGGTTCTTAGCGTCCTGCTCGGACAGACCGGGAGGGCGCTGCGCTGTGCAGGGAAGTTCTTGTCCGTGGGCGAGAAAGGCGTCTCCCACATCTGGGAGAACTCATCCATCAACCAGGGAAGTGCGGTCTGGTTGGCCTGGTAGTCCATGAAGAAGACGGCGCGCTTGCCCCTAAGGATCATGTCCGAGAGAGTGGGCCAGTCATTCAGAGCCATGGGCACCTTGGTGGGAGTGTAGATGAGGTCCTCCAGACCGGCATTGTAGATCGGAGTGGTGAAGTTCTCAGGGGAGACGTAGTCATAGTTACCGATCATGAAGGTCACCACATCGTAGGGGTTCTTGCGCATCCAGCTGTTGACCTCGGTGAGGTAGGCCTCAAGGGTGCCCGAATTAAGCAATTGGCAGGTAGTGTGGCAGAGGTAAATGGTGCCGTTCTCGTAGTGGGTTTGGAATTGCACTGCGGCATGTCAGTATACCATGTTTTGTACTCGGAGTATCACGGTCACTTACACATGCGAATACCATCATTCAATTGCGACGTCACATCCAACGCCTGGTTGGCAGCGACGTTGTTCTGGCGCACGAACGGGCTGTTGTGGGCAGTCACCATGGTGATGTTCGAGTACTTCTTGGTGCAGAACTCCGGGTAGCCGTTGCAAGGCCGGGTGTTGACCACGGGGCTCTTGGTAGCCGTGTTTGTGGCCGTGGTAGCTGTAGCATTCATGCTGTTGTTGCCGAGAGTAGTTGTACCTCCCCCGCCAGTCAACAGAGTGATGGAGTCGGTAGTCGTCGAGAGCACGGTCTGGTTTCCGCTAGTCATGGTAGCATTGGAGCGGGTGGTGGTGATAACTGTCGAATCACCCAGTGTAATTGTTGTGCTCACATCCACGTAGGTACCAGAGGGCATAGAAACAGGGGTGGTGACTGTCTCAACCGTGGATACATCGGTGATGGTATTAATGTCTGTGGTTGAGGAACTGTCCTGGGCCACGGTTAAGCCCGCCAGGCACGCGATGAGTAGCGACCACCGCATCTTGAAACTGTACAAAGCCTTGGGGAGAGAGAAGATCCGAGAGTCGCATTTAGGGTCAAACTCCAGCGATTAGCTAAGCAAACTGGGTCTGGAGATGACGCAGCCCACCTGGGCAGGGGGTCGATGGGCCAATAATAGCTTCATTTCGGTAAAACTGCCGTCAGAGATGAAGTCTCGACTGTTGCCTAAAAACTGCTAATTTAGGGTTAATACTAGTATTACTTCAGTAGTAGGCTGTACATTCACCCGTGAACATGTCTCAACTTTGTGTCCAACACTAATTATATCTTCATTCTTGATCTATTCTCTATATCCAGCCTGGCTGTTTCCCAAGATAAGCCTGATCGCCACCGGAGACCAGGGGGCCCAGCACTAGTGTTCAGCCACTGACGATCCCACGGGAGAGCTGACGATCGGAAAACTGTGAGAAAAAGCAAAGATCCGGATCAGGTGTTGGGACGTCACCGCAAACCCTAATTATTCTTCCTTCTTCATATCCTCTTTCTCGAGGATATTGGGATTTCACCTTCGTTCTCTCCCTCATCATGACTGAGGGAACTGGCAAGCGAAAGCTCCCCTTTTTCCGCTCCACCTCCACCCGCCCAATTGCTCGCCGGCGTAAATCCACCGTCCACACACACCGTACCATTCGGGCCTTCTTATACCTTGTCGCCTGGATCTTCTTGGTGTTGGTGGTTATTGGCAATATTTCTAATAAGCCCGTTATCCGCAGCACTTACTTCCTCTACCTCGATCTCTCCGACATCATCCCGGTCTCCGTGCCCAATGCCGTCCTGATCAACTCCATCGCCCAGTCCATTGGACTGCACGATTTCTATACTGTGGGACTATGGAACTTCTGTGAAGGATACCTCGGGCAGGGAATCACCCACTGCTCCAAGCCGGAGACCCTCTATGCTTTCAACCCGGTTGACATCATCCTGAATGAGCTGCTGTCTGGCGCAAGTAGTACGTGCAATTCCCAAGGATCGACCCCCTCCCTCTTGGATACTAACAATCCTCCCAGTCGCCCTGCCATCCGACATCCAAGAGCCGCTGGCCCTCGCGCGTACCGCCTCACACTGGATGTTCGGCCTCCTCCTAGCCGCCGCGGTCCTCAACTTTGTGATGATCTTTGTCGGCCCATTGGCCGTATCCTCGCGCCACCCCCAGACAGTCAAGTACTGGGCCGATGCCTACAACCCAGCGAACGGCAACGGTGAATACGCGCCCGCCGGCAAGCCGCCGCACCGCCGCCGCACTTTTATATGGCTGCGCGCCCTGCCCCTGCTGATCCTGACCTTCTTCACTGCGCTGGCCACAATTGTCGGTTCGGCCGTTGCGACAGTCATGTTCGTCATCTTCGCGAATGTCTTCTCCAACGCCGACCCGAGCATCAACATCCAGGCGCACGTCGGGACCCAGATGCTAGTCTTTATGTGGATCGCCTCTGCCTTCAGTTTGCTGGCATTCATCCTCCAGATCGGATCTTGCTGTGCTGCCTGCTGCCGCGGCCGCAAGGCTCGCAAGCAGCTCAAGTCGCAAGGTGTGAACTGGCACGAGAAGGGATCAACACATACCAGCGCATCTGACGCTACAGCCGCGGAGCACCGCGCCGTCTCTTCTGGCATCGATGCCCGCTCGGGCGGACAGCAGGCACAAACACACGGCTACTCGAACGAGCATGATGTCAGCCCGATCGAGCCAAGGCACGACCACGCATTCTCGAACGAAAATCACACAAACGGAACCACTTTCTCATCTGAACACCACGCCTACTCGACTGAGCCTCATGCCATGTCGAAGTAATCCAGCCCACTGTCTATATTTTTCTTCCTTTTTTTCACTGGGACTGCACTTCTTTGATGTCCACATCGACCTCCATCATATAAAGCTTCCCGCTTCTTTTGGACATTTACTCATATATCACCTGCCTGCTATACAGTATCGATTATATACCTAGGTACGGATTTACGATTTGTTTCATTTTGGACTGCATGTAAAGAGGGCTGCATGCTTATAGATTGGATTTGTGTTTGAGCTCCCATTGAATATATTCCCCGTGTTTCCGTTTAGCCTTGATTCAATAAAACCCACCTTTCCCTGGGGTACGCGTCAACACCCCTGTTCTTTAAAAATAGCCTGTTCTCGTTTATTAAGTAACAGTTTCCATTCGCTGCTAGTCAGCCTAATGCCGGTATCTCTGCTGATCCCCAACCTCCGACCCACTGGATCGTCATGATGGGCCAATCTCCACCAACGCATGCCCAGTATGGCAGCCTTGTCACATCAAATCGCCACTCCCAACCTCTCCCAAAGATTCCACGAAATTTTCTCAATTCAAAGCCCAACTATCGCCAAGATTAACCCGTTCACATCACGTCCTCGGCTCAAACACCCAAGGCCCACCCTCCGGCTTCCGCCCTTCAGGCCGCAATTCAGGATTAAGATACCAACATTTAGCAGCCCCATGTCCTCACCGCCCACAGTAAACACAGCCAGGATCAATAAATCGAGGCCGATGCACCTTCCACCTCGCATAATCCTCATTCAACATCCCACGAGGCAGCCACTTTCCCCTCACAACCTCACCCCCACCCGAATTCCGATTCCAACTTTGAATCTGAGGAACCGGCGCCGCAGCCGATACCGATCCCGAACCCAATCTCGCTGGAACAGGCAAATCAGCATCATTACCATTAACAAACCCAATAATCTCCTCACAACACCCGTAAAAATCCCAAACAGTACCCACCTCCGCCGGACTCACAACCCTAGAAATCTCCTCCTCCTTCCTGAGAATAAACAGATCAAGTTTAGGAATATGATCCAACTCCCTTAAAATAATCGCCAGTGCACTGTACGTCGGCAGAACCCCTAGATCCGAATACCGTCTAAACCGCCTCCTCAATTCGTTAATAAACGCCTCGGTAGAAGGGAACTGAACCCCTTTAATCTATCTAAAGTCCATCATGGCGCACAATAGCAGGCAACAGCCAAGGAAAGAAGGAATTGATGGTCATTAACAGACCTGAGTGGGCTACTGTATGCATGATACTTTCCCTAGACTTGCTCTACACAGAAGTCCGTTTTTCCTCTGTTTCGATCGTTTATTTGAAGCTATGAAAACGATATCCAGTTACTGTTCTTAGCTTATAACTCCAATTCTCCGTCACACTATTGGTCACCATGGAAGCTTAGGGCAATAATGTAGATTGTGTAGCTTGAGGATTTAATGGACCAGCTGATACCATACCCGGAAGCTTTCGTATTCAATTGGAAAATGGAGAGGGCAATCGAACCGGTAGAGATCTGTCAACGAATTATCCTCAGGAAGGCACGTAAACCCGGTCAAAGCTGGCATATCCCAGGACCTCTGTCTCAAAAAGACAGATCATTCGGGCATGGCGATATAGTCTTAGAAGGTGACAGCCATAGCGGGATTCTCGATCTACGAAAGTGCGTTCGTATCTCATCCGGATAATTTGTCGAGTTTAGGTGTGTACTGCAGTTCGCGCAACATAATGAGCATAGCACTCACGGGTGGCTGCATACCTCCCAAATCACAGTATGTCCAGAATCGCTGTAGTAGAGCCATAACGGGTTCGTTTCATCAAATCATCCACGAAGGTGGTATCCCGGCCAGACTGATCATTTCCCATTTTTGGAGCCTATCCAGGTTTTGCTCGAGCCAAGCTGAGACCAGGATTGAAGTTTAAACCAGTTCTAGTAAGCCTTGTTGGTTCAACGGACCTCGGTATCAAAGAATCAACCAAACGATCCAGTCGGTATCCTTCAGCATCCAGATCACGCTATTCCACCACTCCTTAAATCCTGTATCCTTGTCGAGAGGAGCGGATGGATCCTGGAACAAAAGCTGAACGGTGTCCTTGGCAGGTAGGTTCCACCCCCGGTATTTCTTCATGATTATGGTAGGCACTGCTGCGGATCAAACCGGTTAGTGTTTTTTTATGCAGATCTTGCCAAGGATGCTCACAACGTGGGTTGAGCGCTTAGGTTGCCATTTCATGTCCCAGTGGGACCTGTACTGATCGAGAAATATTTGAATGTGGTTCTTCGACGCGCGGGTAAGCGTTGATGGTGTGATGGAGAGGCGTGGGACGAAGAGAGAGAAGAGAAAGAGGAACTCCTCGTTTTTATTCAAACGAGATATGTATGTCGAGAATCATCCAACAAGCAAACATTCAGATACAACCATTGAGCTGAGCAAAAATATCATCAGATCTCAGGGTTAGTATGAGAATGATGTAGATCATATTTTACCAACTCAGTTGCTGATTTAGATAGACTTCATTCTAGGACCGAGCTATCGTTATAAAGTTCTAATTTATGTGGCCAACAATTGTGGGAGTTATGTAACTCTCATCCCCGGATCTATAACTGTTTACCGAAATCTTTGCCAGAATTGCGAATCTGCTCATTCACTTTCCTAATAATCTCAGATAGATCTTACACCGAGCCGTCCGTCATTGTGTCTCAGGTTATTCTGTTCTGTTAGGTTAAAGATATAAATCAGACGCCACATCTCCACTGCCGCTTTTATGAGGATCAGAGCGGTTAAATTGGTCTTAGTCCGGGAATAAAATCAGTGAGTGTCCATTGGCTCGTTATTTACCGAGATACGAAGAGAACTGTCAATCAATCCACGCTCCGATCCTACCCAAATGAGACCCGCCCCACGTGGTTTATCTGTGAACCACCTTTTGGCCACCTGGGCCCCGGGTTTCCAGCTAGGATATGCATCAAGATCAGTGTGAAATGAGACAAAGCATATGCAACCATGGACGGAGAAGGGTAAGTCACTAGGCCGCTTTGAGGTGTTGCCCCGGGTTTCACCCGAGGAGCTGGCACTAGTCCCAGAAGGAGATAGCTTCCCCCTCCTTTCCACCAACTGCAGGACAGCGCGAGATGAGGCCGTTTCCCTTCTTTTTTCGCCATGTGGGATCATACCACCCCTATCAATTGGGTTAGGAAAAGATGCAAGATCATGTACATGTCAAACGCGTGTCGAAAAGAAGGTCCTGCTGGACACGATCTCTAGAACATCCATCGAATCATGTGATCTCGCTTCGCGCCGCCGAGCTAATCAACCGTAGATCCGGCACGGCTAGTCTAACCTTGGTTGAGTTAAAATCTAGCTGCAAAATGTGCCTCGCCTACAGACATGCATCTTCATTCTAGACTAGACTGGACTCAGTTGACTTACCGCCACTCTACAGTTATCCACGAGAATTTCGAGCCTATGCTAAACTTTTTTTTTTTTTTTAAAAAAAAAAAAGGCAAGGCCGAGAGATAAGCAATAGGGACACCCTTCCGAGATCTTGTCCGGGGGCCCCGCATCCCCAAATTTACCCCCAAAGATGCAGAAACCCGGGAGGTAACGCAAAGCCTTGAAATCTTGTGCCCCCCGAAGCCTAAGCCCCTGTAATATAAGCCTCTCTGGCGCTACAAGAACGGCTTGCTTGAGCGCCACAATCCCTCGGCGCCGTTGGCTAGCCTTGTCTGGCCGCAGCTGAACACTCAGTCCAATAGGGTAGTTTGAGAAAAACGCCACATAACCGACGTGATCGCCTTTCCCAGGGGAAAAAGAAAAAGCCCGGCGGCACAAGGCAAGGTGGTACCCCTGCTCATCAGATCGCTGATTAAAATCCATGCACTTTTATTTTACCATTAAATTAATCCACGTATCACGCGCACCCTGGAATTGAGCATTAGCCCCATTAGCCCACATGAATAGTCTAGAATATAAAAGCTCAACTCCCTGTCCTTTTCACCTGACTTCGTTTTTTCTTTCCCCATTGATCGACATACCAGTTCAAGATGACGTCCATCAAGGAAAAGGATGAGCATGTCGCTCATGTCGACGTTAAGCACTCCGAGGTTCTGGTCAACAAGGACCTCATGAATGATGCGCTCGATGGTGAGAACCGCGAGCATCAGATGGGCGTTTGGGACGCCGTCAAGAAGCACCCCTGGGCTTGCTTCTGGGCCTTCACTATGTGTTTCACCATCGTGAGCTTACTCTTCGCACTTCAAAATGACCACAGCTGACTCTATCAGGTCATGGAATCTTTCGACATGTTCCTCAACGGTAACTTCGTCGCTCTTAAAGCTTTCCAAGTGGAGTACGGCGTCAAGGTTGGAGAAGCCTGGGTTATCCCCACTAAATGGCAGAGTGCCCTCTTCCAAGCCGGTCAATGCGGTGCTTTCGTGGGTGTCTTTATGGCCGGTCCCATCACCAACCGTTGGGGTTACCGTTGGACTACCATTTTTGCGCTGATTCTTATGAACGCCACCATTTTCGTTTCCTTCTTCGTGAGTGTCCCTGTCTAGGGGCTTGTAGGACATATCTGACCAGTCAATTTAGGCCAACTCCCTTACCCTCCTGGTGGTTGGACAAGCTTTGGAAGGCGTGCCATGGGGATTCTTCATTGCAAACTCACCAGCCTATGCTAGTGAGATTGTCCCCCTGTCCCTCCGTGGTGCCTGCACAGCTACTCTGCAAATGAGTTGGTCCATTGGTTCAATTATTGTCGCTGCTGCCACCTATAGCTACAACAAGCGAGATGACCAATGGGCGTGGCGTGTGCCTCTTGCTCTGCAGTGGATCTTCCCTGTAAGTTCCTTTTGGATCAATATCCTACAGCAATATCTAACCCATATAGACACCTCTTTTGATCCTTATTTTCCTCGCACCTGAATCTCCCTGGTGGCTCATCCGCCGAGGACGCAAGAAGGAAGCCCTCCGTTCCATCGAGCGTCTCGGCGCTGATTCGACCGAGCACGCCCAACAATCCCTGGCCATGATCGAGCGAACAGTGGAGATCGAAGCCCAGATTGGCGGTACCCCAACCCTCCTCGACCTCCTCAAGGGAACCGACCTGCGCCGAACCACCATTACCTGCTTGATGTACGCATCGCAGAACTTCGCCGGTAACCTAATTGCCAACCAAGCGACCTTCTTCTTCGAACGTAAGCATCCACTCACCAACATCCGATGAATCCAAACATAACTAACCCCCATATAGAAGCCGGAATCTCCCACGACCGCTCTTTCCAACTAAATCTAATCAACTCATGCCTCCAATTTGTCGCCAACGCCATCTCGTGGTTCTTCACCGCCTGGTTCGGCCGCCGGACAATCTACCTATGGGGCACAGCAACTAATATAACCCTCCTAATCATCCTGGGTATCTGCGCCTCCGTCCCCCAGACCACCGCGACTAGCTACGCCCAAGCCGTCCTAGGAATCCTCATCTCCTTCGTCTTCGCTGGTACCCTCGGACCAATTTCCTACACCATTATTTCCGAGACATCGTCCGTGCGTCTGCGCGCGCTCAGCACGGCCGTTGGTCGTGCTGCGTACTACGTTGCTGAGATTCCAATGATCTACCTGGCTTCGCAGATGCTTAACACCACAGGCTGGAATTTGGCCGGAAAGTGTGGTTATGTTTGGGGAGGTACTGCCTGTGTCTGTTGGATGATGGCTTACTTCTTCTTGCCTGAGCTTAAGCATCGCTCTTACCGTGAGAGTGATATCTTGTTCAACCGCAAGGTTCCTGCTAGGAAGTTCAAGAGTACCATTATTGATGCTCGCGATAACGAGTAAGGGGTTGTGGTTGGCTTGTCACGGAGCATCTCTGCTGGTTCTGTGCTGCGATACTTCAGAAGCTATCTTCAAGTATCTATCTAGCTCTTTCGATAACAAAAAGTTACATGATCAACGAATTCAATCATGCGTGACATACGCGCTCAATATTATTATTTGACCTCCAATTAATAGTCTGTTTCAGTTGTTTATTACCAGATAATCGCGATGCCTTCGACAAGCACAAAGAGCTATAATACGTTCTACAACGCCCTGCTTGTCAGTGCTAGAGGCTTAACGCTACTCAATGAAGGTTGGAAGTATAGTCAGCATCGAATACATGTATAGAGATGCTGGATATTGTAACACTTCACGAAACCACTAGCAAGGTTAATCCAGACTCATACATACATGTCTAAGCTTTAGCCTCCAAAAAAATATGCATATCGTATCCCAAATTCCATATATTGCGATATCACATATTGCAAGACAGCCTCATCGCCATGGCGATATCCCATGTAACCAAAACAACCGTAAAGCTCACTTCATGATGATTCATCTCTTCTCTCCTCTTTCAAACTTCTTCATCCCTCATCCACTACATTCATAACCTACCCTCAATCATGTATCTCGCCATGATTGAGACAACCGCAGCGGGCAGTCGTACCGTAGACTGGCAAGCCTAAGAAGAGCTAGATGATTTCAATGAACGCCAAATCGCGCGCGAAGATGTCCTACAGCAAACATTGAACTCCTCGCAATCCGAACCAGAACTCCGCCTACCGCCATTCCTTCCCCCAGGGCCTTCTTCTATCTACGCTATGCCCATCCAGCCTGGCTCCGGAATTTGGGACGACGACGAGTATTTTGAGTCTTCTCCCCCGACTGTACTTCCCGTCGCTCCCGTGTATCAACAGCGTCAGATCAGAACTCTTGAGTATATTTCCCGCATGGCTCGGGATATGGATGCTCGGGATCGGATTCCTGCTTTGCAGGATAATGGTCATGCCAATGCCGATGCCGATGACAAAGATCATCATAGTCATCACAACACTGATGCCGACACTTATGCCAACAGTGACGCCAACACTGATATCAACTGTGACGCCAACGATGAATACAGTCCATACCAGATTATTCAAACCTACCTCTCATCCCTGACACCACCCTACAAGGAGATCTTTCAAACCCTCCAAAGCAAAGAGTGGCCACTGAAGGCGATCTACACCCTCCTAACCGTCCTCGAACAAAGCCACATTCACCTGCTCTTCACACTGCGACACAAAGGACGTACCGAGAGTGAGATCAAAGAGATCGAAAAGTTATGTCGGGCTCATGTTACTGGGTTTGAGGACTTGGCGATGCCGGATGAGGCTCTTGGGGTTGAGGATATGAGCTTAGAAATGATCTGTGGACCCTGGCTTGTTATCTCCCAACTATCTAGAGAAGCGAGGCTGGATGCCAAACAAACGCGCCATCGATAGCCAATCAATCTACAAGTCAGTAAAGTCACATGCATAGACCTCTACGGAGTATCGTACAGTTGCTGCGGAAAGGTCATGTCATGGTATTCGTCGTGGTCCGGGTGATTCTATAAAAACCTAATGTGTGTTTGCTTTAGCTCAATTCGGATGATGGAATTGTATTGTAATAAAACTTCACAAAATATTGTAGTGGATTCGACGAATTACTTGAAATACCCTTACCATCAATACTCACACCTCGTTACCCCTCATAGCTCATTTCCTTGACCAGTTCCGTCATTACCATCGTTACTCTCTTATGAGCAACGGTCGCATGAGGTCAATTTCAGTGAAAGACAAATGCTAAAAGAAAGTGCTTTTGCGTGATCTATATCAAGTCAACTATCGTAGTGTATTCCAGCAATCATAGTACGAAGGAGAACTCGCTATTTCAAAAGACTTTATCAAGAGCTCGTCCTATCATATGCATTAATACCCAGCCCCTCAGCCGCCAATTTTATCGAAATTTCGGGATTCGCCAAAGTATCCGGATAGTTAAGCCCCAAGGAGTTTTCCTATTTCGCTGAGCAAGCTCGTACTAAATCGAGAGCGTCGGCAAGGTACAGTTTGCGTAGGTAGTATAGTATAGATTTTAAGTTAACATTTAGTAGGTGCAGATTTACACACCGCCTCTAACCTCCATCCATCAGGGTCAATAACAAAGGCAGCAAAATAGGTTTGACCGTAATGTTCCCGCAATCCAGGCTTGCCGTTGCAAATTCCCCCATTCGCTATAGCCGCCGTATAGAAGGCCACAACTATATTGTGACTTGAAGCATTAAAAGCAATGTGACATCCTCGCCCGGGTGCATGTGCTTCGTCACCATGCTCAAAGATGTTAACAATCTCGTTATCTTCGTCGGGGCCATATCCTAGGGTGCGGGGTTCGGATCTTGATAGCGAAGTGCGCCTCTCATACACAAGACCTAGACCGAGAGGAGAGAGTGTGGCGGAATAAAATTTCTTTGATATCTCAAAATTGCGAACCCCAATAGAAATATGGCTCAAAGGAAGACTGTCTTGGGGCATCCTGCGCTTAAGCTGTGGAGAGCTCCGGATCGCAGGTGTGCGGGATGGGAGTGTTGCAGCGAACTATGAATCAATGCGTGGCACAAAGAAGATGGTCTTACATATTAGTAAAGCGATATGACAACATAATTACAAGTTCTAACTTATACTGAAACTACATACATTGTTATTTACAGTTGTACCGTAATACCGCCAAAGAAATGGGTCAGTGGCATAGTAAATTTAATAGGTATAGCGTGTTTCGAAATAGAGTTCGAGAAAGAATCTCTGTGTGCAAGCGGTGAAACTGATTTCGATCCATCCTGTAATTTAACTCTCAAGGACAGTGTAAACCAGTCAACGCCTACACTACTCACAGACTATAAGTACTACCGAGATCACGGTTGCCATATATATGTATAAAAGAAAATGGAGCTTGATTCATAGACAACAGTAAAGCAAAAGGGGTATTAGGGAAAAATGCATGCATCGTTTATTGTGCAAAGAATGGGCAAGACACAAAAGTAAGGATTGACCTTGCAATGAGGTAATCAAGTCATCAAGAAGAGAATTGAAAACGATCAAAGTCAGAACCAGCGTTCAAAGTTCAGGTCCAGTTCGTGTTCACAAAAATGACAGACATACACAGACCAAACATCAAGATCATCGACATGTGGGTCCAGATCCAAATCCGCATCTGAAGACGTGTAGATCGACGATGTAGGTCGGAACAAAGAAGGTAAGATATGGCAAAGAAAGAAAAGAGACAGGGTATCGATAATGAATAGAAATAAGCCAGTAACCGAAAATAAAAACACAGAACCCAGAATAAAACAAGATCAGACATGGATACAAGCAGAGAGACCACAATTGATGATAGATGGATGCAAATTAAACCAAACATAAACCAAGAAGTAGAGAAAGGAATAATGAGCCGTCTTTCACTCCCGGTACGCCGACTGATCGGGTCCCCATTAGACGCCGTGTATGCAACAAGCCACAATGACCAGATATGAAAGGCAAAAGGCAAGACAATTAGTTCATCTCCATGCCATACTCGTCCTCCTCCTTGAAGCTCATAGCGGCATGACCAGCACTATTCCAGTACTGTGCCTGGCCACCACCGTTGGCACTGCTGGCGCCACTGTGGAACGAAGGGCTAAGACTGGGGGGAGTAAGACCAGAGCTGTCACCACCCTGCACGGCGTCGCCGGCAATGTTGGTGTGCTTGGGAACACGGAGGCCACTGCCAGGTCCACGGGTGTAGCTGAAAGAGGTCGGATCGTTCTTCTCCAATGCGTCAAGAATCTCGCTGCGCATGCGCTTCTCTTCCTCGGTTTGCTCGAATGGCCAGGTTCCGCCCAGGCTAGTGATCAATTCAGCGAGCTCCGCCTCTTGTTGGTATTTGACGTGCAAAGCCCACATCAGATCGCGGGTCCAGCTGACGGCACCGTTGAGGATGTCACCTTTGTTGGGACCCTTCTCCTTTTCTTCGATGGGGAGACCCATGGTGATGTTGCCCGGGGTCGCGCGACGACCGTTGCCACCCGCAAGGAGAGAGGTAGCGGCGCTTCCGCCTGCGCTGGCCATGGAGAGGGCGCTGCTGTTGACAAGCTGCTTACGGACTTTGTCGTCTTCCAGACGGTGCTGAGGAACGAGGTGTGACAGATCTTGGATTCGTTCGTTGATATTATCGCGGCGGCGGCGTTCAACCAAGTTGTGCGAGGCACGGCGGCGTCGGCGCTTGGCTTCCTGAGACTCGAGGTCTCCACCGCCCGGAAGGTGACTGTCAACCTTGGCGGGCAGCGAGGCATGCTTGCCAGACTTGAGGATTTCCGACATGCCAGTGTGGTGCGATTGTTGAGGAGGGGAGGAGATGGGAGAGGACTCAACGTAGGACTGCGCGCTACCAGAAGTTCCATCCCACTGGTTGGAGAACGTCTTCTGGTGGCGAGCCTGCAATCCGGTCCGAATTGGCTGAGATGGGAAGCTGCCAGACTCCGGGGTACCGAGGGTCAAGGAACCAAGTGCTGGAGTCTTGGGGGTCATTGGGCTGCGACCGTCCGATGAGGTGCGATCCATTCCCTGAATGCTCGGGCGGGACTTGGTGCTGAGATAGTTCTGGTCAAAAGAACTGGCATTCTGGATGTGAGGGTTTTGCTGGTTCATCCGGTATTGATCATAGTTGAAGCTGTTGTGGACGAACGGGCTAGCCATCGGCGCGTTGTCGGGGGTGTTTGAGTACATGTGTGACATCTGGCTCTGATGACTCATGGCGATGCCGCCAGACTGGTCCTGGAGATAGTTCATGCTGCTATCACGCTGGACACCATTCTGCCCGCTGATCTCCAAATCCAGCAACTCATCTGTGTCGATGCCGGAGTTTCCGAAGTTGAAGCTGGATGACATGTTCTGCTGCGAGCCGTAAGAGTAAGGCATGAAGCCATTCTGTTGCTGCATGGTCAAGTCGGAAGGGTCCACCCCATCGTTGGGGTTGCCAAATTGGTTACCCATCGAGTAACCGGAGTGCGACATCATGAAAGGGTTGTGGTCGTCGGATTCGTGTTTAATGAAAAGACTCGCTTCCGCCATAGCCTGGTGCGAGAATGTTGGGTTGGGGTTTGCGATGTAAATCGGCGAGTGGTTAAAGGGAGGAGTCGTAGTCCCTGTACTACTGACTCTCCGTGGCAGAAGTGGAAATCAGACGAATGAGACGCCTGAAAGTGATGGAAGAGATCTGCGTATGAAACGTTGGTCAATTCAACCCCGCCCGTAAAGGAGCCGTGCGCTAAGTCAAGCAGGCAACCAAGCACAAGGCAACGCGAAAAGAGAAGGAATGCAGGATAATTACCCTTGAAAATCAGAGGAATGGAGGAAGAGAAATTCCGTCGAAAGCCGGGATGAGTCGACTGCGGAGAACAACCGTCCGTGCAGATCGGGGGAAGACCGTAATCGCAAGGGACGACCTTTGAAGATCTGTGTAAGCCAGCAACCAACAGTACTAAGATGGTCCTGCAACACGAGGAAACAGGATCGGAGAAACAAAGTAAGGGCTGAGACCTGAGGCTGAATGCCGAGCACAGTCAAGCCAAAAGCAAAGCCAGCAAGAGAGATGGAAATGTCAAGATGCATTGGAGAGTGGGGGAAGAAGCGGTGGGCGCCGGGCGGTGAGGAGTGGCGATCTGGAGATTTGTTCTCGAAGAACTCCACGTCTCTCAGCTGTGTTGCCTTGACCCTCTTGGCTTGCTCGCTTCAGGCTCTCAGCGATACGAGGCCGCTTTGATCCTTGACACAAGACACAAAAAAGCAATATGAAGTTGTCACTTACGTTGTAAAGTATAAGTCGTTACCTATAAATATAGATAGGTATAGATCGAGACTAAGTCCACGTTAGCTAACATCCATGGATATAAATATCTTCAACAAATGGAAGAACTATGGACACGTCATAGCAGAGCCCCATCACATGTGGAGCCCCCAGGCTGCCATAAGATGCAGGAACAGAGGAAGACATACCGTATAGGAGTGCAGTAACATCAAAGCTAAGCTTGAGTAAGGTATAGTCCAAGACTCACGAATCATAAGGTGAGGGATGGAGAATATGCAATGACAACTCATCAAACACGCGAGAAGAGGTGAAAGCACTTGCAGGTTTCGCAGACGAGGGGAGGGGATGGAGACTTTATGAACTCAAGCGGCGCTCTCCTGCATCTCTCATTTGATATATTACAACATCGGTCATGCAGCCCGTCGATCGGTGGGAATCGATGAGGCTTACCGGGCTACAAATATATTTATTAAATAAGTCGACTACTACATCAAAAGATAGAGGGTGTGGAGGGGTGGCAACGGTAAACCCCCGAGCCTGGGTACAATAGATCGATAAAAGAAAAGAAAAAGAAAAAGAAATAAAAAAGCACTGCACAAAGGGGGAAGGGTGATACAGCCGGATCGAGTAAAACGGCTATCCCATGATGCCCGTTGGGAGGTTTATCACCTGTGACATGACTCACGGGTGTCTTGGACAGAGAATGTATCAGATGGCCGGGTTACAAGCATACCATACAGAGTGAAACCCTAATATATATAGAGAGTCTGCATGTTCAAGATCCGCGAATGAGACCATGTGGATGGTCATGGTTGATCTCTGCAGGTATGCAAGAAGTATTGAAACAGAGCGGGAGACGCCGGAGTTGGACGAGATCGACAGTAGATATCATCCGGAGAATATAACATGTATAGCCCTATCTGCTTATTACCTTGGCAATACCAACGGGGGAAAGACCATGCATACGTAGATGTATGCGTAAATGTATGTGGCTGTGAATGAAACCCACAGACCGTCCACAGTAAGCCCTATCACTCTGTAAGTGGATCAGTGCGGTCTGTTCTTCATGTGCGATGTCGTGCAGAGGACATTGGAGTGACGATCATCACCATGATCGACGGTTAAGGGAGCTTGGACCTTACCACTCCGCTTCGACGGTGCAGTGGTAGTTTGGGTTTACGTACAAGGCTGCGTAGTCGAGGGCTATGGCGGTTAAGAGAATAATCAGAGACTCGAGTAACATACCTTTTGAACAAGATACTCGGCATTTCAAACCAGATTTTGGGATTCATGCTCCAACAAGGTGATTTCAAGAATGTGGCGGAGAGACACGATTGGAGGGGTTGGAATGTGTCTTAGAACACCCGCCAATAGTGACAGAGACCAATACACCTCACAACAGAGTGAGCCACATCGCCAAAGTTTCCAAAGTATCCTGAGCCACTGGTGATGATGTCCGGGATCGACGGATGGGGAGTGATCTCCGGGGTTTGGGAGGGGAAATGGACCAGACGTCCCGTCCCGTCAAGGTTCGGCGATACACGCCGAGTATCCACGCAAGGGCTTCCTTTCATGCAGTAGTAGTCAAGATATTCAGGATATTCACAGAGATCCACGCAAAGGACCCTAGGATGACGACATCTTGCTCTATGGTGTCCTCCATTCCGGGGAGGTCAAGAGTCCGGCTCATGTGCGTCGGACATTCTACGGGGTAATACGCCTCGGGGAAGAAGTAGTGAAAGCAGGGTGAAATAGAGCCGATGTGACGTAGGAGGATTGGATTATCGGATATTTCCATGTCGTACACGGGTAGCTACATGGGCCTGCGTATTTTATGCAGGGAGTTCTTCGATACGACAACCGGAAATGGTGTCCGTTATCATTTGAGATGTTTCTTCAGACAATACGATTTGCACTGGTATATTATGGATCGCCAACAGGGTGCGCACCGGCCATGGAGGATCGACGAAGGACGGCCACTAATGACTGCACCATGGAGGGCCTATGAGGGGGTTGCAATCCCGGATCGAGTTAGATCAAAACATATATTATGTGGTATATCGAGGCTCCACTTGGGCATTCTGGGAGAGACTGTCGAATAATAAGCAATAAGTACAAATAGGTTGGGAATAATTTGGAATAAGTTGAGTGGTCAATAGTTCCAAACTTAGAGCAAAGTGTAGTCCTGTTCTAGGCTGAGCTGGAAAGTTTGACAAATTCGAGCGGAAACGGCGCGAAGCGAAGAAAGAGGGGAATGCATAGTAGTGTCCAAGGTGCCAGAGACAAGCTAAACAAAAGAATAAAACAATAAAGGAAAGGAATAATACTTGCGATGGGGTGAAGTATACTTGTAGGCCACGCTAAGCCCCTTTGGGCATTAGCCCCCTTTCCCCAACCCCCGTCCATGTTCAACCACTCTAACATATCAACATATCAGCATATCAACATATCAACAGGTGTGTACTTCTACGTTTTACGCTTGATCTGATATCACATCGCTCGATTATTGGATCGTCATCTGACAGCTCCAGTCAGCGCCGATCGGGCTGGTCGCATCGGTAGCTTCGCGCCATCTCGTCATTGCCTTGATTCACCCCTCGTCTTCTCCCCCTCCTTCATCGATAGCGCAGCGCTTCCTGGTCCAATCAGCAGCTGTCGACTCCCTGCGCCGTGTCCGCTTCCCACCCTTTCTCGGATCCTGCTTGAAAGGTTCAACGCTCCCCATCTATCTTCCGCTTGGGTGGACCGTCCTTGAACGTCGCACGCTCGATTACGATCCACTGGGGCTGCGCCAGACTAAGCCACATAATACTCAAGCTGAATAATTTGCCCATCAGACCAGGCAACTCCTTTTTGCGGAGAACATAAGGCTAACAACACTTTGCCATTTCCGGAACATACCCTATCTCGAGCTTGCGCATTATTCTTTGCGTCGGCGAACTTTCCTCAAGATAGCAAATATTGAGTCACGGCGTATCTCAACCTCTCGGAAACTGAACCCGCGTTCGGCACACTCGTCATCTGCTCCTCTGTTAGCTTGATCTGGTCTCCGCCCCCAGCCAATCCTTGACGATCAGCCATCATCCGCCGCAGATCATCTGCACTACATCTCGCATAGTCCCTGCAGACGTTTTTCTCTGTCTTTACGTCCTGGACCACGGGCCTTCTCTGCAGACGCCGTCGTGCACGCTCCCTTCGCTGCTCCCTTCAATTGGGATATTGACTATTAACTGATTTTCAATCATGGCAAACAACTCGTTTCGAGACTCCGTCAACTCACTAGGTTGGTCGCGTAGAGATCCGGATCTTCCGGTCCGCACTGGCGCATCATCATCTACCCCATTTTTCTCCCGCCTACAATCCTTGAACCCGTTCGGGGAGGGGGGTTACGTTCAACTGCCCACTCACAATGACGGCCCCGGGGCTCCTTTACCCGCAGCCAATCGTCGGGAAGAAGAAGAGGGCTTCTTTGCTTGTAAGTCCTCTTGGCTTGTAACCCTCTGATCCTCCGATCGTCCCGTCCACCGTTACATGAGCCCAGGTGATGAGATTGCAGTTCCTGCGCCGGCAGGATTCATTTCCACCATGCTTGTTTAACTGGTTGTGATCCGACAGGAGAGGAGAGAGAAATGCACTAAGACTGACTGCGTATAGTGAGTCGGTGGGACCGTATGCTCATTTTCGGTGCATGTAATTTGGGTGCTGCAGTCTGTTTCATGATCTGCTTCTTCTTGTTCCCTGTCTTGTCACTCAAGCCCCGCAAATTTGCCATCTTGTAAGTCTCCATTTCTATATGGCCTGCACGACCATGGACTACCCCTCCAGCTATGACCTTTCCATCCTACCCTTCCTCTTTTTTCTCAGCACTCTCATGCTCCTGGACGACCACTCAAATCCCGAGTCGCGGCCACCCAGGTCATAAGTCTATTGTGGTTAGGGCCATGTGCGCATACATCCCTCGTCCAGCGACGTGATTCGTCCTGATCCAAACCTATATCTGCGCCTCATGCCAAGAGCTGCAGTCTGCTTTGTCTTGGATAATTCATGCTAACGGGCCCTTTCTTTAGATGGTCTGTCGGCTCAGTCCTGTTTTTGTTATCATGGGCGGTCCTCATGGGACCCTGGTCCTACGCTAAACATTTGGTCTCGGGACCACGGCTTCCATTCACAGCGGCTTATTTCGGATCCATCGCGCTGACTCTGTACTTTGCTATCGGGGTAAGTAAATCAATACTTCCTATTCTATCCTTTGGCTTTACCTCTCTTTCCCATTTCGGTCTTGCTCTATCTTCGGCCTTGCCGATCTCTCCCTTTCAAGATCATCTTTCCATTTCCCTGTTTGTTGCACATCGCTCTACCCAGACGTGAGGTATGGTCGCATTCCACCGGGAAAAGGTGAATCTTGTAGCCTTGCTCCATCGTGCAGTGCAACCTGAGTACCGTCTATCATGACCCCGTTGGCCAAATCCCGAATCTAGCTCCCTCGATTATGCCACCCTCTATCCCGTCGGCTTCTCGACTCTTGTACCACGTCTCACACCGCGCGGGTCTTGGATGAGAATTCCCTTGGTTCACCTTGTCCGACACACCCCAGTGCGACAGAGTCCAAAGTCCAGAACAGTCGTGATCTTTTTGTCTCACCGTCCCTGGCAAATGCTGTTGCTGCTGTGCTTTCTTGCCTTGCGCATATTCCAGCTTCATCTCTTCAACCCCTCACAACGCAACAACAGAAAGAAAAAATATCTGTCGCGACAGAGAACCATTCATTGACTCGTCTCTAGCTCCAAAACCTCCTCCTCACCCTCATCTCCTCCATCTTCCAACTCGCCGCCCTGGTCTGGTACCTTGTCAGCTATTTCCCTATGGGAAGCACCGGTCTGCAATACATGGGTCGCTTTGGAGCGTCGCGCGTTACTGCCTGGGTGAGCGGATAGATGGAAATGAACAAATGGATATGCGGTTGCCTCCGGGGTGGATTCTTGCATCATGGCCATATTTACATACACCCTACTCTGTGAAGCCTTCGCGTAGCGTGATAGTCTTTGCAGCGTAACGACCCCGTGTTACTTTTTGCCTCGGCTTATATTTCCTAGTATCGTTATGAGCCTTCTCTTGTGTATACATCATCAAGCTAGATCTTAGTCAAGCCTTTTCTTTCCCTTGAACATTTGCATCCCCTTAGCAATGATAGTGACTTTGTCTATGTACTACAATAGTGAATAGTGGATTTGCAGTACTGGACGGAAACTCGTCCAAGGTATGATAAAGATAAAGTAACTGGTTTCGTATCCTGGCTAAAAGTGTATGTATGTCATACATGATTGTCCATCTCGATGCTGGAGCAAGCGAGTTCCCTGTCCTAAGAACAGGAGGGTACCTCGCTGCATAACAAATAGAAACAAATAAAAGGGCTGCTAGCAAGTAATGCAATGCAAATCTCAAGATCAAAACTTCGCCATAGCCATAGCCATGCCAAAGTCACAGTCAAAGCAAGAGCTATCAACACCTGTCCATCTCACCAACTCCATCCATCCCATACTCAAACTCAAACTCAACACTTCCCCCTACTCATAACCAACCCAACAACCCCCTCAACGATCTTAACACCCGGAATCTCAGCCTCAAAAATCCCAGTCTCACCACCAGACCCAACCTCAACCCACCGTTTCAGCAAATCATTACTCTCCTTGGGCTTAACATCCTGCGAAACCGTACCGACAGTAATGTGCGGAATGGCATTCGCACAAGGCCAATCAGCCTCAGAAACAGGCGCCATGGCGGGTGTATCAGATTCTGCTTCTGCGCCGGCAGGCAAGATGCGCGCCACGAAGGCCATGAGACGATTATCCCAAACTAGGCGTTCTAGACGGACGCGCGCTGTGCCCAGAGTTGGAGGGGTTTGGATTTGAATTTGATTGTTGGATGTGGAGGTTGCGTGGGATTTGATGTAGCGTTCTGTGAGCGAGTCCCAGATTTGCGGGTTATCTTTCTTTGAGGCACGGTGGATGAGGGTTACGTGGAAGGTTGGTTGGAGGCGGCGGGTTTGGGAGAGTTGGTTGTAGAGTTGGGCTGTTCTTGCGTCTGAGGAGTTGCTGAAGATGAAGTTGAGGACGGTGGTTATTTCCTTTGGTGGGAGGGAGATGTTGAAGTATTCAATTTTCTTGGAGAGAGTTGTTGGGGACAGCGGGGATTCGCCAGCTTGGCCGGGGATGGTCTCTGTGGTTTGGGCCTTGTTTTTGTTCTTTTGTTTCTGGGTTCCGCCGTAGCTGTAGCTGAGGTCTGTCTCGACGCGATAGTCGTTCAGCGAGGCGTTGATTGCGGAGTCGAGTTCTTCAGATGTCGGCACCTTCGGGACTACCTTGGGATAGGCAGCATGGAGCGCTTTGACGACGGTCTCGAGGTTCTCGCGGGACGAGGCACAGACGTCGAGGTCGATGACGTGGTGGTAGTTCTCGTCGGGCTCGCGGGTCGTGTCGATTCCCTCGAAGCGGGTGAGGAAGCCATCCATGATCCCAATGGTCTCGTGGTTCGAGTTGGTTCCGGCTCGGATCGACTGGTGATTGTCGCCACGTTCCAGCACTCGTTTCCGAGTGATTTCCTTGATCTTAGGCAGAAGCTGACCCTTGGGCTCGTGGACGTAGTGAAGAGCGACGAATTGGGCATCGTTGAGCACAGGGTAAATATCATCCATGAGCTGCTTGCGTTCGCGTCGTTGGTGGTTGTTGCGGTCTGCGATGACAACTGGGTGATTCGACAGAGCCTCGCTGACTTCAAATGCGAATTTCTTCGGCTTGTTCTTTTGCTTGGGGATGTTATCGTTTTGAACATGTCCCCATCCGAAAAGCTTGACCAAAGCGAGAGCGACTGTTGTCTTTCCACATCCGAGAGTGGCAATAGGTGCAAGAATAATGTTACGGGATATCTCCTTTGAACTCGCCTGCGCGTTTGCTTCCATGGCAATGATTTCAGATCCCTTCAGTCCTCTCTCCTTCAAGAATTCCTCACGCAAGGAGATGATACCGTGGTTGTGAAGATACTCCTTGGCCATCTTGGGGTCCTTGATAAGCTTCCTCCGAGCGAACTGTAGATACTCCTGTGTGATCTGTTCGTGCTTCCTTATCTTGGGAAGTTTCCCTCCAATAACGGCTTTTGTGCATTCACGCCACTGGCGGTACATCAGGTAGGGCTCCTCGAACTTGTACTTGAAGAACCAATCGCGATATGGCCCCGTTCCATTGTCGCTGAGCTGGCATCGAATCACAAAGCCTTCAGTTTCACGCCCATCCCAAGTACCAGTCTCGGCGCACCCTTCAAGGAAGGATCGTACTCGAAAGATATCATCCAATACCTCAAACTTGGCCTTTTTGAAACCCCACGCATCTGCAAACTCGTGTACCTTGTAGGAAGACATTGTAGTGAAGCCGGGCTGATTGTAGTTGAGACCGTGAAGGTAGATACCAGACGCAGCCTCATCGTAGGCCAGAACGTGCTCCTCAAAGCTGTCATCACAGAGCTCTCCAACAGCTGTGACATTCATCTCACGCAGGGTCCGTGCAAGGTCCTTGACATTTCGACCAACCGACGAGACATGGTGCTCTGTCCAGCGCTCTCCGACCTGTGCGTGGCTCTGGTCGGTGTCCTCTCGAACTCCAGTGGAGTGCTTGCTGCAGACCAAAAGTTTGTCATCTTCCAGTGCAGAAATGAAGATAATACATCCATTCTCCTTCACACTAAGTTCGTAAGGACCCTTGGTATGCTTCTCGATGTTGTGCCATTGGGTGTTAGTTGTTTCGTTGATATTGAAGAACTTGTCGTACCCGCGCGTCGCGATTTCGGGGATGCCGTCCTTGCGGCGGGTGGTAAAGAGACCACGGGCGTAGGTTGGGAGACCAGAGCGCTTGTAATCCCAGTCTTGGAACTTCCACGAGTCCACAGTCACATTGTTGGTACCGGCGACTGTGAATGTTGCCTTCTTGCAGGTGAACTTTTGCTTTTTCTCGCCCTTGGACTGTTTGCGCGCATCTTCCAAGTCGCGCACCAGTTGTGCGACCTCGGAGGGATCTTGAGTCGCCATGATCCAGGTGCGTTGTCGCGATGCTGGAGATCTAGAGCTGATGGAGGGGCAGATCCAAGGTGGGGGAAGGAGAGAGGCGCGAAAGAGGTGATGAAGTGAAGTAGGAAATTGAGAAAGAGAGAGAGAGAGAGAAATGTCTCCTCGAGATCAAACAGGAGTCATGCAAGAGTCATAAAACAAAGCAAAAGAAAATGTGTCACGGTGCGGGGAGCGAAAGAGGTAAGGCGGGCAGAGCCTCGCCTTATCGGGTTTTTTTCATATTTTGATCGCCCACTTCTTCCACTCTCTACGAAGTACTTACTTACTCACTCACTTAGCTACTCTACCTGCTCACACTTCTCCATTCCTCTGACTCACCATGGCCCAGCCAAACCCCTACCTCTTGGCTTGCGACAACCCCGCTGCGCTTTTGGAGCTGCTCCGGGCCAATCCCTCGATCGCCTCATGCCAGGACGAGTCCGGCTACTCCTTGTTGCACGCCTCTTCCTCCTACGGCCATGTTGACCTCCTGCGCGCGCTAGTGAAAGAGTTTCACGTCGACGTCAACCTCCTCGACGAAGACGGCGAGACATGTCTATTCGTGACCGAGTCTCCCGAGATCGCACGCTGTTTGATCGAGGAATTGAAGGTGGACTACAATAAGAAGAACAGCGAGGGTTACACAGCTGTTGAGAAGATGGAGGCCGACGAGGAGTTCCCACAAGTCACTGCCTACCTCCGTGAAGTCGTCGGTGGTGCTCCGGCCGAGACAGACTCTGGCATGTTGAACCCCCGCCGCGCATTCCTGATAGCGATATGCAAGTCAATATCGGTACTATGACCGAGGATGAGGCTACTGCCGGTGCGAGTGAACCTGACCCTGAGTTCAAGAGGCGTATTGAGGAACTTGCGACTCGGGAGGACTACTGGAGTGAGGAGGTGCAGAATGAGGTTCGCGAGCTGGTGAAGGATGCCATGGCTGGCTCTAATATTGAGGCTATGGAGCGGGAGCTGCGGAGAAGGACTGAGTAAGGGAGGAAGAAACCTGGATTTTTCTCCAATCAGTCCCTGTGTTGCATCTAGTCTCTCGGAAGAGACTCCATCGATATGCACCGTACCGAAGGCAACAACCCTGCCAACAAGCTCAGTCGAGTCCCGACAATTCTACTTTTACGATACCTGTTCGACAATGGCTAGTCTGCTACGATACCCGGCCAAACATTGGCAACATGAAGTCTGCTGGCTTCTTCGCCTGTTGGCTCATACACAGGGATTCAATTCCCATATCTTCCTGTATTAGATGATATCATGAATCAATACTCGCACACATGTGGCAAAACAAAGAACAATTGAGCCTCAACTGGTGAGGGTGTAGACGTAGATCTCCGAGTCGGCCCCGCCAAGCTTGAGCTGCCCTTCTCTCCGAGCTTCACCTCCCCGACTCCCCAACTCCCCAACTCCATCATGTCTCAATCACCATCCCCCTTTCCCCCACAATCGCCCTTCTACTCAGCCCAAATGAATCCAGTCAACCCTGACACTCCTCCCCCGCCACCTCCGAAACCCGGCAGCCACGAAGCCAGCCGAGGTGGCACCCCGCAAAACATGTCAATGGCACCGCCCCCCGCAGGCTACCAGCCAGACCCAACAGCATACGCAAACACCCAGCCGACACTCCCCAACCCACCAACAGTGGAAGAAGGCTGGCTCCCAGACCTAGTAAAAGACAAATCGTACGTCCCAACCAACCCACACCAAGAAGCAATCCAATCCCCCTCTAACCAACAACCAAAACAGAACAATCGACCTCCAAACCCTCCTAAAAGACCCAACCCTCCTCTCAGCCCTCTCAAGCTCCCACCCATCCTACACATCCCGCCAACAAGCCCTAGAATCCTTAATCCAAACAAACAAAGAGCTAGCAACACGCGTGCTAGAAATGCAAACCCACCTCACAGACCTACGCGCCTCAACAGAGACGATGCTCCTTACACACCAATCGCTCGAAGTATCCTGGCGCAAGAAACAAGCCGAGATGGATGCTGCCCTAGCGCCGTGGTCGCCGAAGGCTTTGTATCAGCGGTTTAGCGCGTCTATCGCTGAGCAGGAGGCTGTTTGTCGTGCTGTTGAGGAGAGTTTCCTTGATGAGGATCATCATGATCATGGACGTGCGACGGAGAAGGAGATTGCTGATTGGGTTCGGAGGGTGAGAGGTGAGGCGGCGAAGTTGGCTGCGAGAAAGGAGGCTAAGGCTAGGTGGGATGAGGGGAGGGTTGGGGGTTGGCGATGAGTGCATGTTGGATGCGGTGGTTAGTGTTACTGCGAGTGGTACTGGCTGGCTGGCTGGCTGTTATGATGCTACGTTGATGATGATGTTTATGAATTGGTTGTTCATTATGCGCTATACAATACGTCTTATCAGATACAAGACGCACCGAGGCTCATGTTATGACCTCCTCCCTCATTCGACAACCACTCGTTCACTCATTCCTCCAGCCTGGCGCCATTGCCAGAGCTACTGCCCGGCTTAGCGTGGCCTTCAAACGGCGCATCTCGACTCCGAGGTGCCATCTCGATATCAGTGCCGAGGCCATTACTGTGACCATTGGCGTGTGTCTCGACGTCACTGTTGTGTGTATACGCCCAGCCGTCAGTTCCAAGCGAACTAGGGAATCCAACACCACGCAGGAATGCCCTCCTGCGACTGCGCGCACCCCAAGCCCAGCCCGCGCCACGGCGGATAGGGAGATGGTACATGTTGAACCCGATCCAGGCGAAGAAGATCCCAACCGCCGAACCGGAAAGGATATCAAAGCCATGGTGCCGGTAATTGAACCAGCGTGACCCAGCAATAAAAGCAGCTGTCGCCGTCGGAAAGAATGCGATCAGCATGAGATAGACAGGCGGTGCAGCGCCCCTTCTCCGGACGGAGGTGGCATCATCAGCGAAGCTCTGGTCTTCAACAGGATAATGCGGAAGATAAGGGAATCCCACGGAGAATTTGGAACATAACCAGAGAGTCAAGTAGAGCAAGCCAGAGAACGCAACTGTAAACAATAGTCAGCCAAATCGAGCCCAATCCAACCCCAAACACATCACAACACCCTCTCAAGGCATAGAAGAAAAGGAAAAAGAAAAACCCACAAGAAGCATGCCCACTCGGAAAACTAGCAAACCCATCAATCCTCAAACTATTCGACTGATCCCGACAAATCTCCCAAGAAACCAGCACCGGCCCCCCATCAACCTTCCCACCCAACCCTCCAACCGTATACTTATCAATTAGCGATAAATCCGGATTACAGCGCGCAATCAAATCAGGCCTCGGCTTCCCAATAAGAGCTTTCAACCCCTGCGTCGCGCACCACGTACTCGCAAGCGCAAGCGCCAGTCCCATCCATCCGGCATTCCATTCCCAGATCTTGCGACGGATGATCTGCGCCGCGGAGGACTTGGGGTTGGTGGCTGCGGCACTACCCGGCACGACAAGCGCGCAGATTAGGAAGACCAGAACTGCTGGTGCGAAGAGGCTGACTAGGAGGAGGGTTTCCATTGTTACAGTTTCTGGGCTGAGGGGGTAGCTTATTGTTGGGTCGGTGAGGCTGAAGGGGTGGCGGTTTGGGTGTTGTTTGTAGAAGCCATAGCCTATTAGAGCGATGCCGCTGGTTCGGTGTTAGTTTTGGGATTAGGAGGATTGGGTGGGATTGGTGGCGCCTACATTATAAATATCCAGTCGAGTATGTAGGAGAGAAAGAGGAGTTTGGAGAGGGATGAGATTGTTGTTAGGGAGTCTTTTAGGAGGGCCATTGTTGCGATGGATGTGCCATGGGGCTTGGGAAGAAGGGAGGAAATATGAGGCGTGATATACGCGCCAGGCAGTGCAGGGGGGAAGGGAGGAATGACGCATGCTAAAACTTAAAGCTGTGGCAGAGCAATAAAGCCAATCCTGATCTTGGCATCCTGGCGATCTACCGATCTTCACCCCGGAATTGATTTTAGGCAGCTACTTTTGCGGATGTAAGTTTGATGGATTTATTTATATCTCTAGCTAAAGAGTAAGCTTTCGTATGTTGATGCCTGTATACAACTATTGACGAAAGGTCGCGTGGGACCTATGGCTGGGTATACATCGCTATAGTTGCTGTTTGTGAATGCACCTGCTTTCACTAGCAGGTTGGGGTCGATTCCAGTAGCCATTTTCGTATTTTGAACTGGGCGTGTGTTCCATATTTGGAAAATACAGACCGAAATAAGACCGAAACTGCAATACGAGTACAAACGAATCATGCGTCGGTTATCGCGAGCATACAAGTACATGTATCCACGTCTGCTCCCCCTCTTCATTGAGACTGTTACCCGCTAGATCGCCAGTTCAATAAGCAGGAGAATATTATAATCCTTGCGCTGGGTCAAGTTAGACTATTGCCTGCATGTTGCGCAGGCCGGGATTCAAATTTCTGGGGTCCACGTATATCCATCTAGCTTGTATACACGCGTGTTGGAAATGTAATGTTCTTCCTAGGACTATTTTACCAACCTACAAATGCTCCTTCTCACTCAGAGCTTTTGTCCATAGGCAATCTCACATCAGCCTGCATGAAAATCCAGTATTTATCTTCACACGTGAGTGGGGTTGTGATGTCATCTCACAACTAGTTTAAACAGCATGAACATCTGCAGCTACGAATTTGACTTGGAATTGCCCAGACTTGTATTCTCAAACTAAACAGAATGAATTTAACAAGATCCCACACACGGAAAAACCTCAACCCTCAACCTCGCGCTTGCGCGCTTTCTGACTCTTGCCAAGAATTATTGTGCTAAGATCACCGACGGGCAAGGCGATAGGGAAATCAACCGCGTCGAGGATTTGCGCAATGAAAATATGCCAGATGGGTATGCAGAGTGCAAAGTTGAATGCACCAGCGGCCTATAGATAATACTATTAGGTCATACACGCGAAGGATATAGCAAAGAAATGTTCGGATGAAGAACGCACCTTTTGCAATTTCGCAGCATTCTCCAGATTACCCAGTGCCATTTGGAAATATGTCCCCGCGAATAATCCAAATGTAATGACAAGGAGAAATAGCGCTAGAAAGAGACACACGTTTGTTCGAAGGGAGCAGATTAGGTAAACGAATGTGAGGATTGCGAGGGTCACGTAGTAGAAGCCTTTATGATGGATCCGTGTTAGTGAAATTCGTGCAGGGGATGTATGCTGCCACTATAGATGGAGTTGACTCACCAACTGTTGCATTATATTCTGGTGACTCTATGCCCTCTAGGGTATTCCCTGTCGGGGAGTAGTTGGTTCCCACGGCAAAGAATGGCATGAGTGAAGTGCCCTGGACTAGCCAGAATGTGCCTGCGACGAACCAGTTAGCAGGTACCCTTAGACGTATCTGTATCAGACACTTTCAACGTACCGTACGTGAAAAACAGTGCACAGGAAAATGTATTCCCCAGAATCCATTCGCCAATTGCTCCGAATATCTGTACCATTGCACCGAAGAAGATATAAACCGGACTGTTCACATAACAAATTAAAACTTATTCTTGGTCGATAATTGTTGTGGTCCTTACAGGATTGCACCACCATTTCCACCTGCACCTCGCCAACCCATGGTAAGCATAGCCGTTGGCGTCGCAGCCAGCAAGAAACCCATCAATGATATCGGTGTCGGGTTACCAAATGTGGAGCGTAGCTTACCCGCATTTGGCATCTTCGGGCTTAGGTAAAGCTTTTCGAACGCATCGCGTGGGATTGGAAGTAGTACACTGTCGGCAGTTTGGTAGCGATGAAGAATTTCTGCTGTAGACGTTTCATGTTTTCCACTAATATTGTCGTCCGACATTTTGATGGTGGGAATTATACACAAGGGGATTGCTGATAAGGCGTAGCTTAATTGAATCCCTCGAGGAGAGAATAAGAAGTGGAAAATGAAATAGAACAAAGGCACAGCTCAAATCGAGAACATCAAGAATATAGATCCACACGACCCTTTATACTCCGTCATCCAGCTCCATCTTCCCTCCACTCCTTGTTTTCAACCCCAAAATCCATACCTCCTAACCCCGGCTTTCCCCCATGAACCAGCCAAGAAGCTAAATCTCCTTCAAATCCAATCGGGCAGACCTGCAAGATCATCAATTGAGCAGTATCATTCGCAGAACGAGTCTCCACGTCCACGTTGACGTGGGGAGTATTGTGCGGGGGAGTGGACACCGAGCTGCGCCCCTGTCTTTCCCCCGCAAAAACTCGTTGAAGCCGAGGGATTTTGGTGTTCGAGTCGGCTATATGGCTGGAACCTAGCTTTTATGGTTTTGACTTGCAACATTGCTTTATAAGTGTTGCATTTCCCCCATCGATAGACTTGCCCAGACCTGTCAGTGCTGCTTTGGCTTGCGCCAAAAGTATATTTCGCGAAGCTTGCCTGCTCTAAGACATCTTGGCCCTCTTGACCGAGACTTGGCTCCATCGGTAGTTGGCTGTTAGACTGGAATGCACTTTGTGCGGAATGAGCTCCGCTGGGCCTGGTGAGGGATACTGGGTGGCGTTGGGTTGCAAGACAGGACAATTGGGGGAGTGGAACTGAGGGTCTGGTATGACGCGTATTCTAGGCTGCTGGCTTATTACCCGGTAGTGTTTCAAGTCTGACTTGACTGCTTCTTGTTGCATTGATTTGGAATCATGGACACAGCCCGGAGAGGACGGAGTTACTCCGCTATCTTCATCTGATGTCAAAGCGTTATGTTCTACCGAAGATCTGAGAACACGCACGGCATTTAGGGTGATGTTAGGCTTAATTGCATAACAGGCTATTTATGCGTTATGCACAGCATAGTGTAGCCTTTAAGTGGGATGCAAACTGACCTCTCGGGTGCTAGAAACTATTCGATAGTATACCATATTTACCACGCACGGCGCAACTCACCTTTTCTGATTGACAAATATTTATTTCAATCTTCTCACAATTTGATAACATTTCCTCGCAGACAATCAATAAAAATCAAGGGAAAATGAACAACTCTATTCTTTTTACATCACATCCGCTCAATGACACCAGGAAGATCATCCATATTCTCCAAAAATACATCAAACTCAGTTTTCACCTTCTCCATATCCTCATCAATATCATCAGTCCACCGATGAACATAAATCGTCCTCAAACCGCACTTCTGAGCACCACGCAAGTCATACGCATGAGCCGCAACCAACACCACCTCCTCCGGCTTGAGCTTCACAAGTTGTAAAGCCTTTTCATATGCTTCTGGGCTGGGTTTGTAAAATCCCAGCAACTGACTAGAGAAAAGCATATTGAAATCTAACCCTGAAGACCGCGTCAGATCAAGCTGAAGACGGGTAGTTCCGTTCGCAAGAACGAAAGCCTCTAGATTGAGATCTTGTCGGAGGCTTCTGATTGCCTTTGAAACCTCTGGCCATGCAGGCTGGGAGTGCCATGCTTGGACTAATTTCTTTTTGGTTTCGGCCTCAATGCGGGGTCGGTGCTCGGGAGGCTGGTCAAGGGTTACTTCGAGCGTGCGGGCAAGTGTCTCGTCGATATCTTCTAGATGAAGGCCTTGCAAAAAGCGTTTGTTCATTTCCAGGAAAAACTGCCTGCGCCATTCGAGGGCAAACTTGGATGCTTCCTGCCCTGGAATGGTTGAAGGTAAGGCTTTGACTACGCTGCTGTGCCAGTCAAGACATGTGCCCATGAAGTCGAAAAAAACTGCTTTGATCTTTGACTGGGACATTTTCGTTGTTTTTTCTTTGATAGATTTGAGAACTGTGAATTATTGCACAATAGAAATGACGGTCATTGATATAAGCTCGCGGTGAGCAGAACTATAAATAGTCTCAAAGCTTAAACGTTCCTGATTAGAAATCTGTATTCGTGATCGACTCATGGATGAATTTCCGTAGATTCTTTCGAATGAGCAGAGCACTGGACATTTGAAGGATTTGTCATATGCAGAAAATACTATTGCCTTTGTGGTGCTTAGTCTATGTCTACGTGTGTCATCTCTGGCAACAAATCTAAAAGCCGATCACTCCAAGCGTCTCCCCCAACGTCTATATCCACTTTTGAATTTTTAAACCTTCGGCTGGGCACCTTACGTTCAAACAGAATATCCAGCTCCTCAAACGTACGGCCCTTGGTTTCCGGCAAACAAAAGAAACAATAGAGAGTACAGAGCACGCTAAGCCCTGAGAACAGGAAACCAATCTTGCCACGCCAATTTCCTTGGTCTTCGTTCATAGCATACGGAATGACAACCGCAAAGACGACCGACCAGACAAAACATGTCACGGTGGACAGCGCAATAGTGAGCCCGCGGAGCTTTGCTGAGGATACTTCTGCGAGTAGCACATAGCAAAACGGGCCCAGACTAAGGTCGTACACGAAGGTGCATACTAACATCAAACCACATTGCGCCCATGTGGTGGATGTCTGCCGCGGGACGAGGTCGACAATGCCAATGATGAACAGTACAATGGCCAGCACGGAACAGCCAAAGAGATACATGGTTCTTCGGCCGACATAGGAAAGCAGAAACCAGGATATGCATGTCCCTAGCAGACCCAGCGCCGTCAAACCGATATTCATCGAAAAAGCATTCGAAGCATCCAATCCGGCTAGCTCCATGAAGTGCACTGCATAGCTGAGGAAAAACACGTTTCCGGTAAATGCCTGCATGTCGTATGCCATTACGCAGATTACCAAACGGCGGAAGTTGGTCCCCCGAAAGCAGTCGAGATAAGTAGGCCTTTCTCCATCATAGTTTTTCTCTAGACGCAAGGTTTCCCGAATATGCGCCAATTTTTTTGTTACATCGACACAAGGGGTTGCAAGACGGCGCAAAGACGCCATCGCGTCTTCCTGGCGGCCCTTTCGGCACAACCAGTAGGGCGGATCGGGACAGAAGGCTACTAGAAGCAACATAATGCACGGAAGAGCCCATTGAGCCGCTATGGGAATCTTGTAGGACCATTGACTGTCCATGGCCTCCGTTCCTTTGAGAATACCCGAGGCAATTAAAGAACCGATCGAGAAGGCGAGGTTGGTCATGGTGGCTGCGAACCCGCGCAGCACTAGTGGGGTAACTTCACCGACGTAGGCCGAGGCACAGATTGGGTAAAATGCAATAATGCACCCGTTGATCAGTTGACCGGCAAATAGCTGAGCCGGCGTATGACTAAAGAATTGGATGAAAATGAATGCGATGGACATGACACAGCAGCCGGCGGTCATCCACCGGGGCCCAAAGCGATCATATGCAATGCCGGAACAGAGGGCGCCAATAATGGCGCCTATATTGTTGGCGTAATTGAAGGCTGATAGCCACTCTGCGGCGATGATGTTGTTGCCGTTGTGGTTGTAGCCGTATGTCTCTTTGAAGACGGGAAGACCCACTATACTGCGCACGATGCCCCCGTCGATGCCTTTCAATATAGTCGCCTGGAAATGTTAACAAATGGTTCATCTTTGGAATGAGCTGACTGACCAAATTCATGAAAAGTCCCCAGCCAATGGCTGGGTAATGCAGGCGCATGGCATCCCACCAACTGAGGGCATGTTCCTCTTTGGTGAACTGGAAGGACAGCTCGGCTTCTTCAATGGCATCTTCCGATATGGATTGCACCACAGTAGTCTGCTTCTCTGAGAACATTATGTTCGTTCGAACTAATGCCACAGTTTTAAAATGTCAAACCCCCAAGCGGGGGATTTCGAGAGGAAAAAGGAAATCTGCATGCCAAGCCTTGGCATTGGATTCTGATCATAGCGAATATATTATTTACTGCCATTGGGTTAGGCGGAGGATGTAGCAGGGTGGCTGAAGTGGAATGCTAGCTTGGAGTACCTTGCTGGCCAAAGTAGGGCACAAGAACAGCCGTGATATACAATATGCACGGGCCCGCCAGTTAGCCCACCACTGGAAGTCACTGTTCAGTAAGAAAATATAGAAATACTTAATCTTCTAAATTTAAAGTGTTTTACTTTGCTTACAGTATTTCGCTATTAATTCACATATGTCAATCTGGCCTTGTAACTCGCATGCCGAAGGGTTATGATACAAGAAGTACACATCTGAAGACTCCACCCTCCCGAAGAGAACTTTTAGGGAGATTGCGGCTTTCTGTGGTATTTATGTGGAGTATAAAAGGTTATTGCACATTGCACACATGATGACTAGGTATCAATGATGCTATGTATGCTTTCAGCTCTAATTGGTGCGAATTCCACCCTACTGATGGTCTTACAAATCGCATTAAAAGAAAAACAAGGTGGGATTCTATAAACCGAAATTAACAAGCATTGAAACTAGACCCAATGAAACCAATCGTTAACATCCATCAACAGTTCCGTCCATTATCTCTCAACACCAAAAATACGGACCCGGTCAATACGAACCAAGCCATCCAAGATATCCTTGTACCTCAGCCAAGCATTATGTGAGGCAAAGGAAAGGATCTCCGCGTCAGAAAGGTTAGCACCGTAAACAGGGAGGGACAGACAGTTAAGACCATCGTGATGCAAAGGGGACAAGGTAATCATCGCCCGTCCGTTACGACAGGCCTTTTCCATGATTTCCATCAGAAAGACATCGGCCAGTTTCTGCTCCTCCGAAGTAAAAGTGACAGTGACCCAGTGGACGGCTCCGCGTCGGCTCGACTGTTCAAGAAGGGGATCACCGGTGGGACAGAATATGAACATACTTGGGATCAACATTTTGAAGCCGTTCGGGGGAATCCGTGACTTCAATAGAGGGATCCTGAAGGACATTGAGTTTGAATTAGAAGTAGTGCTCGATGAGAGATATCGAATACTATGATCAGGGCATCGAGGTTGCTTATATATCATGGAGGAAGTAAATGCGTCGTCAAAAATGCATGCAGCTCTTTGTCTTGGACAATGGCCTTTTGGGTGGGTCCACTAGGTTCCCTGTTGGGCAAGGGACAAAGCTGTCCATGGCGCTCTTTGTTCTATTAATCATGCCCACGAGCAACTCCATCTCAATGGACTCGAGCTATCCATTGTTTGTATTTGCTATCTCGGCGATAGGTGGGATTTATATATTTTGGGAGGCTCCCTATTCTGAGACATACGAATCTAGCGCTTGACAAAATCATTCCTGACATGTCAATTCTATTTGATGACCATTATATATCACGAGCGCACCTACCTTCTAAAGAATGTTCAGCTTTAGTTTTTCGATTCAGAATTGTACAAGGGACCGACCAATAGGAAAATATTCGTCTTTATCTATTGGTGAGTGTCGCAGACCTGTAAAATCGAACATGAAACCCCATTGTACTGTTCAACGAACTTGTGATTAATGTAACGACTGCCTTAAATATTATATATTCTATCAAACCCTCAAAGCTTGATCCACCGACCCATCCAAGTCTCAACAATAGACTTCGCCTCGTCAACCAAACCCAAATCAAGCAACAGCTGAGTAGTACCACGAACAGCAGAGTCTAAAGCGGAGAAAATCCAAGCATGCGTATAACTAGTATGCTCTCCAATAAAGATAGTGTTGAACTCAGTCTGATAGTAAGCAGGCAAATATAGCTCCTGCTGACCAACAAGGGGATCGGCCCAAGCACCAGCCTGGTGCTGGTCAAACTCCCAGCATTGGCGGTCATAGATTCCAGTAAATTGTTCTGCGGCGATCTCACCGTGGACTTCAACCATAGTGCGCTGAATAAGAGCAACGTGTTCTTCGGGGCTAAGTGCGGCAGTGGAGCGCGCTGGTGTGCCGGAGATATACGAGGCCAGGATAACGCCTGGTCCGGTGCCGTTCATGTTATAAGATGGGTAGCAAACGCTTCCGACGCCTGATACATCGACTGAGCCACAGCCACCAAAAATGGGCTCTTCCAAATGTTCCCAGAAGCGGGTCTTGTAGAGAAGAGCCATCTTGCAGGCTGGGTCGTAATTCAGTGATGAAATGGCGCGGCTGAGGAGGGAGGAATACCGGGGGAGATCCCACAGTCTGACTTTGCTGAAAGGTGTAGCCACAACAGCGTAATCGTATTCCTTGGTTTCCGGGATCATTTGCAGGGGATCATCGCGCCATGCGACGGCGATCTTTCCAGAGGTTTCATTGTAAATGAGGCCTTGAACTGTGCGGTTAAGAGTCAACTTGTCCTCGACGTGAGGGTAAAAGGCACGTGGCAAGGACTCCAAGCCCTTGTCAATGGTGCGCCACTTGGTTGCTGCGAAGTAGACGTCGTCGTAGAAATCGCCCCAAATTGGAGAGTCGGTGGTGCCAGCAACATAGTCGGTGATATTGGCATCGTAGCCCATTGCGTATCGCAAATACCCGGCCTCGGACCAGTGGAACATGCCATCTTCAACGGCCTGCTTGTGAGCTTGGTACATGTTGTTTGCGATTTTGCGAATGGTTTCCCTGTCGTTAAGGGTAGTGTAGTCCTCATAGTCAGATTCCGCCTCTGCAGCAGCTGTCTCGTTTGATGATGCAGCAGTGTAAACGAGAGATGAGTTGGCAGCAACCTGAGCAGCACTGGGAATTTGGCCATTTGGTAGACGGTTGCCACCAGATGCTGCGGGGACGTTGGGGCTACTCTGGATCCAGGGGATAAAGTTGACTTGAAGTTCCGGCTTGTGCTTGTTCATCTCGTTGAGAACACCAGCCAATTGGAATACCATCCGGTGATCTTGGATTTCGAGGGTGTCATTGGTATCTGCATATGTGATGCTGACAGGGAAACGCATGGGACCCATTTCCTGGTACTGGTACTGGTCGGGAGTCGTGTTGTTCAGGTACTTCGTGCGGATGCGGCCGCCAACACGTTGAGATGATTCGTAGATATGCCAGTTATGAATGCCAACAGACTCGAGCAGCAGACTCGTCATCAAGCCAGACATTCCACCACCGAGAATGGCAACAGAGTGACTCTTTGCCTTGGAGACGAATGCCTTGTTGTTCTTCTTTGACTTCATGTAGGCAACTCCATCGAACCAAGGGCCCATGGCATCTGCCACATCGGCGATACTCTCTCGCTTCTTGATCGGTGATGACACCATAATGGGCGAGGAACGGCCCATCAGCCTTGATCCGGAGAAAGCATGTAGACAGTGTGAATGGGGTGCGTCAGGTGGTGTAGCCCAAACGAAACGCTGCGGGTGTGCTTCACGTTTCACGAACGTGCTTCCGATCTCATGGTGGCTCTGCATCGGATCTTCGATCCCGCATTCTCCGTAGACGAGCTGCAGATGACCTTCAAATTGGCCATCTAAGAACTCGACATGGATGTTGTGCAACGAGTCGGCAGTTACACCCCCGGGACTATGAAACCGTATAACCTCAATGTCTCTTTGTACGACACCGGCAAGGCTTAGGCCAGTTAGCCCTAATCCCACCAGGGTATGCCGTAGGTAATCTTTCATCGTTTATGGCAATGGTGAGGCTCAGTGGAAGTATAGGATGAGTATTTTGAACTGTCGTGCCTTGTGCTGCAAAGCCATCTCATGCTTTTTATATATTTGATTCCCTTGTCTGAGTCCCGGTATATCCGGATTGCACTCAATATCCTGCACTCATCGTTATCTGCGAGGCCACGCATGATTCATAACAACATGTCAGTTGTGCGGTCGTATGTATTGAACGTTAAGATAGGCTACAACCGAGACACCATGCAATACTGTGACCTCCACCGCAGCATCAGCGTGGGCGATTAGAGAGTTGCATGCGTTTTACGTAAAATATCAATGAGACACAAAGGGCGTGCAAAGATCAAATCAGCACGGCCGAGCTCGCGTTTGTCGGGTCAAGATGAACAATAGGATTCGTCCGATCAAGCTATCAAGCTTTGAGATGTTCTAGATATCCCCTATCAAAGCGGAGATTTGACCGCTATCAGCGGAATAAAGCGACGTTTGTTTGTTATCTCAGGGCCGGGGTACATCCGGGGTCAACGGTCATTATTAGAACGCCGACACTCGATTCCGGGGCCTTGGCATAGGTCAATTACCCATTGCAGACAAGATATGCGGGGATGCAGGCACAGATAACAACTAGCGAGTATCTCTTGCTCGGCTTATCAGCGCGATGCAGGTCCATGCGGTTGATGCGGGTCGGCAATGGTGGCTTGGCACGCCTTTTGTAATGCAACGGAATGCAGATGGAAACTCTCGGAGTGGTCGGAGTGATCTGTGAGATAGCAACAGGCATAGTCAATAAATTTCGGTCATAATGGAAATGTGAGAGATCGCCCGCGCCAGAGCCTGAGACATAGTAGAATCCTCGAGCGCCGACGTTCCTATCATTTCCTCTATTGCTGAAATGTTCGCTTATTATTTGGTAAGACGGTTCTAGATATAACTTAGTACAGTCTTTAGTTTCTTCTATATTTGCTTCAAAGTAATCAACGATACAGAGTAGTGCAAAACCAGCTTCACCAATTTGCACTCTTACATCCATTCTGGGCTCCACCGCCAAGACGCTAGTTCATAAATTAAGTGCGAACCAGCAGGCGGAATATTTGAGCATCACGGCTGGGCGAATATCCCCACTAACAAGTCCTGAAGTACAAATTTGCACTGGTTTCTGTGTAAACATAAAATCAATCGATCAAAATTCAAATTCTATGGATCGTTATACTATTCAAATATCTATTTCGGCCGCTATGACACGAGTGGTAAAAAGTAAAGCTTCGAGCTTTGATTCCGGGCCATGTAAGTTGATATAAGTCTCGTCACTCTTGTGTTAACGGAAATCAGTTTGACTAGATATCCACGGAGAAGTTCAAGAAACCCGAGGATTCTACATGGTACGTTGTTCAAGAAGTGCCTAGCTCACCTACGTAGACCCGTCACTATACTGGAATTTAGGGAAAGCATATAATATGTTTTACGACAGAAACAAGTCTAAAACGGGTTGGCCGTAACCCCAGGCCCTCCTTTTGCCAAGGGGTCAGAAACCACCGTTGAGGCAGGAAGAAAATGAAAAGTAATCAAAGCCTCTCATACCTGGAATACTATGAAGAAAATCCGACCCGAAGCGTGTCCCAGGGCAATCTTATTGGTTTTAATTGCCGAACACGACGGTCGAACCTCAGGAGGAAGCCATAGTACTTGTTTTCCGTTCAAGATTATCCAGTCCCGTTGCACCACAATGGCCTCTGGGTTGGTCTTGGGCGAACTAGAGAGAGGACTCTTACACTTAGATTGGATATGAAACGATCCAAGGTTGGTGCTGAGATGTAAACCATCTTGAGAGAATTCAAGTTCAGTAACCCTTCCCTCTGTACCGAAGGTTTGCTGTAAGGCGCCCGTCGCTGTGTCCCACAGCCTCATTACCCCATCACTGGAACCGGACGCTAGAAGCCGGCTGTCGGGTGAAAATGCTACTGAAAGCACTGAGTCTGAATGGCTGTCAAAAGTTTGATGGAGTTTGACGGTTGCCAGGTCCCAAATACGTATCGTCCTATCATCAGAGCCGGATGCTAACAGCTGACCGTCAGACGAAAAGGCCACCGACTCAACCGAATCTGTATGGCCCACGAATGTCTGTTTGAGAGTACCCGTCGCCGTGTCCCACAGCCGTACTGTGTGATCAAAAGAGCCGGACGCTAGCAGCTGCCCATTAGGCGAGAAGGCCACTGTTTGAACCGTTTCTTCATGGCCTTCGTAATCCTGCCGGAATACGCCGGTCGCCAGGTCCCAGAGCCGCACTGTGCAATCACTGGATCCAGAAGCCAGAAGCCGGTCTTTAGACGAGAAGGCCACCGAAGTAATACAGCTTGAATGGCCCTCGAGTGTTTGCTCCAGGGCCTCCATCGCAGGGTTCCAGATATGTACTGTGCCCCTAGTGGTGCTAGAAGCTAGCAGTATATCATCTGACGAGAAAGTAACTGAGCTAAAACAATCTGAATGGCCCTCGAAAGTCTGCTGGAGTTTACCGGTTGCCGGGTCCCATAGCCGCACTATGTTATCTTGATACCCAGACGCCAGGAGCCGGCCATCGTGAGAGAAGGCCACCGACCGCACCCAACTAGACTCCAGAATCGACTGGAAGTTGCCAGTTGCAGGGTCACATAGGTTCATTGTTTGGTCAAAAGAGCCAGGCGCCAGCAGCCTGCCGTCGTGAGGGAAGGCTGCCGATCGCACCCGATTAGAATGATCTTCCAGATCCAAAACAGACTGGAGCTTGCCAGTTGCCAGGTCCCACAGGCGTATTGTTTGGTCAAAAGAGCCGGACGCTACCAACAGGCCGTCGGGCGAGAATGCCACTGACTCAACCCAGCCTATATGGCCTTTAAGAGTCTGCTGTAGGTCGCCCGTTACCGTGTCCCACAGCCGCACTGTGTTATCACTAGAGCCGGACGCCAGCAGCCCGCCGTCGGGCGAGAATGCCACTGACTTAACCCAGTCTATATGGCCCTTGAGGGTCCGCTGTAGGCCTCCCGTTACCGTATCCCACAGCCGCACTGTGTTATCACTAGAGCCGGACGCCAGAAGCTGGCCGCCGGACGAGAAGGCCACCGAAAAAACCGGGCTTGTATGGCCCTTGAGGGTCCGCTGCAGGCCTCCCGTTACCGTGTCCCACAGCCGCACTGTGTTATCACTAGAGCCGGACGCCAGAAGCTGGCCGCCGGATGAGAATGCCACCGAAAAAACCGGGCTTGTATGGCCCTCGAGAGCCTGTAATTCTGCACTCCAGGTTTCATTAACTTTTGGGAACTGGCATATCCAACTAGGAAGCTCCGACTGGAACTCTCTACGGATTATTGCCGTTCGAGGTGCAAATACCAGCCCTGCACAATAGATTTGAAGCGGTGCTTCATCGGCTATCTGGCGATTTTTCAGAACAAAGCGCTTTGCATCATGCAGAAAATCAGACATTACGGAATTGTCGTCGCCCTATTTCTATTAGTATAAACCATGAGTGACCGTCTATTATCTTACTTACCGGTATGAATGTGCGGAAGTGATCAAGCATACCCACTACCTCCGATATAAGATCCAGCAGACTCATCGCCTCCACCCAGTGGAGAAAATGCTTCTGGAGGAATAGTAGCACATCTTCTATCTCGGAAGATAAAGCCCGACTTTGTTCGAGATGATGTATCCAGTATCGACAAGAGTATTGTAATTCCGGGGGTAGATACTGGCGGATATGTTCGAGGTCAATGTCTGCTCTACGCGTTCCAAAGCCGGCTAGATGGCAGATATCTTTCTGTAGACGATTCCGCATAGTCTTAAGACACAACTTAGCAAGGTCTTTGTGCTTTGTTGGCTCATCAACAAAAAATTTGGTCCTAGACTGGACCAAAAATTCCGAAATGATAGGTGTAGAGTCCTAACAGGCTTATCGCAGTCACTAGGAATGCTTAACACCGATCGGAATGACTCTAATCGATTGCTGATCTGGTCTGCTCCTATCCCAAGAAATAGTGAAAGTGCATTTATAGAAAGTGGATCAGCAAGAAGGATGATGGTACCGACTATGTCATGGAACTCTTGCAGGAGCTGGTGCTGCTCCGACTCATGCTCCGATTCACCCTCTTGATCGTGGAGCAGTCGCGTCAGGATTGGCAGATACGTCTTATCCATTCTTGATACATATTTGGCTTGGTCCGATAGAAGCTCTGCGAGGCGCAATTTGGGTTCCCATTTTGAATTTTCGATATAACGACACACAGTGGCAGCTGAGATAAACAGTGGAACGGACATCGTGACCAATTCTTGGATGATGTTATCGCCAGGCCAGACTCCGGAAATATTTCTGTCGTTTTTGATCTTCGCAAATCGATCTTGTAGGAACAAATGTATATCATGTTCTGTCACTTCTGCGGGTACCTCATGAAGAGCTAGGTCCTGGTAATCATGATCTGCGATTTTTGAAAACCCGAAGTTAATCGGAAGTTCAGGCCTGCTAGTCAAGAAGACCCGAATGCGAACCGCTTTTGCCTCCTGTAGACGAGACAGCAGGAGGATTATGTTTCGTATATCTTCGTCATGGTCACATTCGTCTAGAGCGTCAATCACTATTATAGCTGTTTGAGGTTGCTGGCCGCGTTGGTCAAGATCGAGCAACGGTCGAAGGAGTAGTTTATCAAACTGCTCTCCAAGCGATTTCGAGGCAATTGTCGGGTCATGATCGAGTGCCTTTTGCACACTAGACCTTAGCTCAGAGATCCTAAGCAGTAGTTGCCTTATTAGTGTCGGGAAAAACTTCTTCGCGTTCCCTCGGTCCCCTTCACCCCTTTTAAAGAAGAAGCTAGCACCTAGTTGGTTGGTGTCCTTAAGCGACCTTGCCACAGTCCGAGATATTGTGGATTTTCCAGTTCCAGCCATTCCCTTTAACCAGAAAATGCTATTTTGGGACGGCGAAATAGTCCATTCCATTATCTGCTGGAGTAGCTTAGTCCTAGTGCCTTGGAGACATTGGACTTCGTTTCGATCGGAGAATGACTCAAACGCTGCCTCTATCGCGCCTCCTAACTTATCAAGATCCATATGTTGATTAATACGATCGGTATTGTGGACCATGTCGACCATTAGAGAACTATGCAGTCTTTGAGTCTATGATATAGAGTCATATAATCGCGCTCGATAAACGTACCTCTGATCCACCTGTAAAGACAAGAGGAATAAAGATTTATATTTCTCGAGGTTCTGAGTAACGCCCTCTACCTCTGTGCGTTTAAGGGGCCACTTGAAGGCTCGGAACCCCACTTTCCTCATAAGCTTCTTTCCCTTTCCTAGATCAAGTCTCGCTTCTAAGGCTCGGAGGTCGGAGAGGCAATCGGTAATATTACTGACTAGGCGTGTGGAGGTAGATAGGGTCTTTCCGTCGTTATTTTGAAGGAATTTCTGCAGGTCTTGAAGTGCCCCATGGAGGCCTGCAATCGACCGTTGTAGAGCAAAAATTTCATCTCGTGCATCTTTCACCTCTTGAATGTAGCGCCCGCAAAGCTTCACGAGGCTTCCCGTTAGTTGAATGACCGCGATAACGCTCGCCGCCGAGGATAAACCATCCATTTGAAAAGACACGGCACAAAAGCGTTTGATCTATATAGGTCAGGTAATGTCGGCTCGAGTGTTAATATTCTGATTCGGAATTTAAAAAAAGGTTGGGCTGTTCCACCGAGATAAAGAGGGGTAAGTTCGGCGCCCGACGCGAGGCTGTGATCTAGGGCGCATTAGAGCAGCCAACATGACTAATTTAACGATGCGTTCCTCTGGTGAAAAGCTAATAATGATAATGAAATACAGAAGATTACAAGAAGCAAGTGCTGCCATGTATTTAAGATAGATCCCCACGACTTGATTCTATCGTCCTTAAGAGAACGTAGACACAATTTGTCAAGTGGGTGGAGTTGTTGGGCTTCACTATCGGCCGAATCGACCCAGAGCAGGTGGATACATACAAACAGGGGATCAAAACTTCATTATCCCTGCCAAAAGAAATGCTTACTCATCCAAAAGTTAGGTGGGGTAGTCGCCAGTGCATCAGCAGCGATCGTTAAACAAAAGTGTTTATTTATTCGGTATTATAATGGATCCCGTCGGGCTGGTTCGACATGTCCCAAACGCAAACGTGGATTTGATCCGCAATTTGATTCCCGGCATGCGCTCTTGGCTGCTTGGGAATACTTTAGGAGACCCTGCTCATGGAGTCATTGAGCTAAAAGTGAACCACATGGACCAGTCCACCGCGGAACTCCGGAGACTTGTTTATCAAGGAGTAAGTATAATCGTCCCACTTTGCAATCGACCGAGCTAAGAGATGGCTAAAGTGCGCCGACTATGCTATCATTCGAACTACGAAGGAGACGAAAACACCATATAACTATGCTGGAGCTACCTACACGGCTCTTCTTACAGAAAACATACACAGTAAACGGATGATCGGCCAGCATAGATTGGAGATCGGACAGACTGTGTGGGTCGAAGCGCCGACTGTCGTCAGTGCTGGTTTCGTGTTTCTTATTATAAAGCCCACCACATCCCTTTCTCTAGATCATGGAGTAACTTTTGAACGAATGGCAAGGCTTGAGGCCGAAAATGCGCGCCTACAACAGCAAATGGCTCTCTCTAGGGAGATCATGGAAAAATCAAAGATTAACTATGTTTGCCCATCCCGCGACTGCTACGAAGGCTTCAACGATATGAAGGCATTGAAAAACCATTGGAAGAAGCGCCAGATAAAGCACGGCTACGAAGATCCTCACGTTAGGTTTCTCGAACGAGCCAAAGATCACCCCGCATTTTTCGCTGCCTATCAGAGTGGCCTAGAGTCTGACCTTCCCGTAACGCGAGTTCCTCCTGATCATACTTGCTTTCGTCGCGACTTCATCGTTTCAGAAAGTAAAAGGGATCCGCCATTTCCTAGAAGCCTATCTGCTAATAAGGGTGAGTACTTGATTTCTTCTTTGTTAATCGGATTGAGCTGCGCTACTTAGTTCCAGAAAGATATAAATATAATTGTCTTTCGGAAACCCTTCTGGGATTGCCTATAGTTTACGAAAGGCCACGTTACAGAACTGACTAGTCTCGCTAGTCCTACCAGACGTGCAAGGCCGTCATGCATAACACGAACCTCGCGAACGCTAGTTCTACATCACTATGTGCCACCAAGGGAATGTTCTTGATGAGATAGGCTGATTAGGTATTATACCCTAATCAGTCTTATGGCTTGATGTGCAACGAGCTTGTTAGAAAACCGATGTAGGGTCGAGAAAGCGGACTAAGTCATATAATTTAATCTGAACATTGTATTTCAAGGTTGAAAATCATCTATAACAGTCATTATTCTTTTACACTTCATCCAATTATAGATTAGATCTTTCCCAGAGACCGGTTCATTCAATATCGCTGTAAATGCAGCAAGTGGTAGGGCTGAGTCAGGTCAGGTGTCAAATAACAGCGTTGGTCTATATTGCTGGTATGTCTCATCTTGTCATCTTTGTTTGCATTTACTTCTCTTTTCATTTTACATTTATTTCGCCTTCTTTTTTAGAACTAACAAATAATGTCTCACCTTGTGCTAAGGAAATGAGTGGTATCAAATGCAATTATCATATAAGTTTCAGGCTAATCACAGCATATTGTCGTCTCCTCCAATTTTCGCGTTTCATCCTGCACGTCATCCAAACCCACTGTGACCACCATCCAATCACATAAAAACTTGCCCAGCCCCGCCCCAATGAAGATGCAGATAATCACATACACATTGAAGTACATTGCCAGCAACATAGTAATATAGGCTCCGGCAAAAGTCACAGCATGAATAACCGAGCGGGTCAATTGCTGCAATGGCGTGGCGCGAAAAGTAATTGCCCGCCTCGACGACCAGGTCTTGGCAAGTGTGCCGTGCGCGGCTTGGCGTTGAAACTGGCGCGTCAGGAAGTTGTCGTATTCGCGTCCAATGCGGCGACAGAACTCAACCAGCACTACCAGCAGGATTGTGCCTATGCATGTTGCAGCGAACATGCCATTGTTCTTGATCTGCCATCCCGTTGACAGGAAACAGGCGTCGATCGTGTTGAAATTGAACAGCATCTGGATAAGTAAGCGAATTGTTCCGGACATGTGGTCTTGGCACTTACGGAGATTTTGCAGTCGGCGCTGCTGGATCCCATATCCATGCCCTCCATGGCTGTTGATGTCGAGGGTATAGGGAGGGATGTATACAGAGAGGTGTATAGAGATGTCTATATCAAGTTGTGCTTGTCCCTCGACCTTATATCTGACCTGATCGCGCCCCCACCAAGTGGAGTCGACCAAGATGGCGTTAGAGAAATGTGCTCAAATCGCCTCAGGTGCGAAATGGCCACTTTGGCATGCTTTGATGGCTTTGGTAATCGCTAAAAGACCGTTGACTTCCCCGGAGAATTGCCATCTTCAAATTCCACTTTCATACAACTCGCCATGACCTGTTAAGCTGTGACGGATATCTCAATTTCGCCCTAGAGAGATTTGTTCCATTGACATCTACCCTGGCTTAGTCCTTGGGCTATATACAAGATGACGTTCCCCAAATTGGGTGCTCGCCACATCCAAAATATGAGCGCCGCCACGTCGTTGGAGCCCCATTGGGGATATTACGACCGGGCGCTGCCCTGCACAAACGACGCAGGCTCATGTGCCTATTTAGATGATGTCTATTACTCCCATGACCGGGGAATGCTCTACTCCGGCATCATGTGGTGTGTGATTGGGGCGATTCTTCTCAGTTGGGTTGTTCTGAAGCAATTTGGCACACCAATGTCACCAGCGATGGCTACACCAGCGCCAGTCGGACTATCAAAAGTCCAGCGAGCTGCTTCATCATTCACCCGGAGATATCTTCTCCCTGATGCGGCTCGGATGATTTTTGGACGGACTACCCGTCTGCAGGTGCTCATTCTCGCCCTGCTAGCGGGATACCTACTCATTTTCAGCTTTGTGGGCATCGTATATAACACCTGGGTTACCCCCGTGTCGGATATGCCCGGGGTATACAACACCCGCAACAGCATCGGTCCATGGTCAGACCGTGTAGGCACCCTAGCCTACGCCCTTACTCCACTCTCCGTCCTGCTGAGCAGTCGGGAGTCTTTCCTTTCTCTTATCACTGGCCTGCCATACCAGAGCTTCAACTTCATGCACCGCTGGCTCGGTTACATCATTTTCCTGCAGAGCTCCCTCCACACAATCGGCTGGTGTGTAGTCGAGCTCCGGCTCTACCAACCCCAGCCATCCGTTGGCCTCGAGTGGGTCAAACAGACCTACATGGTTTGGGGCATCGTCGCCATGATCCTCTTGCTCCTGCTCTTCGCACTCAGCACCCCCTGGGGAATCAGGCTCACCGGCTACGAGACCTTCCGCAAGTTACACTACATCCTCGCGATGGTCTACATCGGCGCATGCTGGGGCCACTGGAAACAGCTAAAGTGTTTCCTCTGGCCATCTCTGATCTTCTGGTTCCTCGACCGCGGCGCTCGGTTGGTCCGAACCGCCATCCTCCATTACCACCCCGAACACTCCAGCACGCTGGGTCTCGGCTTCAAAGCCGCAGACGCAACAATCACCCGCTTCCCAGACGAGGAACACGGCGACGTCATCCGCCTCGACTTGGACAACAACCAAGACCCCTGGGCCATCGGCCAACACTACTACCTATGCTTCACGCAATGCAGCATCTGGCAATCCCACCCCTTCACGCCGCTCAACCTCCCAACCGTCTCGAAGGGCACAGTGAAACACACCTATCTCCTCCGTGCCAAAGGCGGGGAAACGAAAAAGGTCGCCGCCCTCGCCGCAAAGGGTAACACCACTATGCCTATCATCCTAACAGGCGCCTACGGCGAAGAGATCACCACCTCCTTAACACCAAACACAAATATCCTCTGCGTTGCCGGTGGAACGGGGATCACCTATGTCCTCCCTGTCCTCCTGGAACTGGCACAACAACCCCGCTCCGCAGACCGCAAGGTCGAACTGATCTGGGCCATTCGCCACTCATCAAATACAGAGTGGATCAGCGCTGAATTGGATAGCCTCCAAAAAGTACGGAAAGAATTGAATCTTGAGATTAAAATATTCGCTACGCGAGACTCAAGTAGCAAGACTCCCTCGCTAGACGACTCGGAGAATTGCAATCTATCCGTTGCTGTCAGCCCAGCTAAGGTCGAGGTTGACGAGAAGGCCGTGCAGGTCTCGCCTTCTTCGTCGTCCGAGTCTGGCTGTTGCGGATGTGACAAACCAACTGCCATTGAGCGGCTTGGTGGTGCAGCCGAAGATGTTAATAGACATCCTAATTTGCCTGTGCTTGTTAACTCTTTCCTTGAGGAGACGGTGCGTGGTCCGACTAGTGTTTTTGCTAGTGGGCCTGGTGGCATGATCAGTGATCTCAGGGATATTGTCGCTTCTTGTAACTCTGGTTCGAGAGTTTGGAGGGGATTGGAGAGGTTTGATGTTAAGCTAGTTTGTGATGATCGGTTAGAGTGGTGATTATTTGCATATATGCATATATTTGCATTTTGATTACTTTTAGCGGTATATAAGCATTTCCCTTAGATTCATTGTACATACTTTGGCATATGTTCTTCCATATTTCTTATTCAATATCCCTTGTTTCTAGTGGTTAATTTGGATTCCGATCTGAAGAGTGAATACGGAATCTTAGCGGCATTTCTCATCCAACAACCAAGATTCCGTCAAGATTCCGTCAAGATCTTCAAGGCCCACAATGATCATCACCTCCCCTTACCCAACTGATCCGACCTGCCAAGTTTGTTTTACAGCAATGATGGTTATCATAGTCTACGGAATGTTTTACACCGCGGAGTTCATGTAGCAACCTGCCGAGCCGAACGGCAAGCCGATCGAAATACTCAGCGCCGAATTTCCCATGCGAGTTCCATCAACGCTGTGACATACTGTAGGTACAGGTGTACAGCAGCCGCCCCGCAGCTCATGAACTCCACTGCAATTTAACCCACCTAGGGCTCGGAGCCGTTATAGCCGGATTCCATGGGCCTATATAGACCACCTCGATGGTCCTTGTTCTCAAGTGGCTGTACCATAAACCCCCGCATTGATCAACAGGATCAGATCAACTCAAGCAAACATGGGCGCACCACCAACCAAGAAAGTTGCCTTCGTCACGGGCGCCAATGGAATCAGTGGCTTCAATATCATTGAACACCTCGTTCGGCAGCCTAAGGAGGAATGGTAAGTAAACCCAAAAGAAGTAATCCGCTTCGTGCTGTTGACTAACGAATAACCAGGGCCAAAATTATCGTCACTTCCAGACGACCCCTCCCAAACGCCTGGATCGACCCGCGTGTCAAATTCGTTGCAGTAGACTTCCTCGAACCAGTTGAGAAGATCATGGAAACGCTCAAAGACATCTGCGCTGATGTAACGCACGCTTTCTTCACGTCGTACGTCCACAGCGATGATTTCAAGCTCTTGCGTGAACGCAATGTCCCTCTTTTCCGGAATTTCATTGATTCCGTTGATGCTGTTTGTCCCAAGTTGGTGCGGGTTTCGCTCCAAACTGGTGGGAAGGTGAGTCATCATCTCTATACTGGAGTATGGAAGATGTAAGTTATTGTGCTAACCAAGACAACGCAGTACTACGGTGTCCACCTTGGTCCTGTGAAGGTTCCCCTTGAGGAATCCTTCGCTCGCTATGATGATCAAGGGTTCAACTTTTATTATAACCAGGAGGATTATCTGCGAGAGGTTCAGAAGAGGAGAGGGACTTGGGGGTGGAATGTTATTCGGCCTAATGCTATTAATGGGTTTGCGCCGCATGGTAGGTATCCCGTACTGTTTATTTATTTATTTCTTTCTTTCTTTCTCCTTTTTTTTTTCATGCTAACAATTGCCGCTCGTTTACTAGCAAACGGCATGTCGGAAGTCCTAACCATCGCAATCTACATGTTGATCTGCCGTGAATTGGGCCAGCCTGCCAACTTTCCCGGGAATGAATACTTCTGGAACTCTATCGATGACAACTCCTACGCCCCCAGTCTAGCCGATCTGTCTGTTTGGACTGCATCGCAGGATCACTGCAAGGATGAGGCATTCAACCATGTGAATGGCGATGTTTTTGTTTGGAAGTACATCTGGAAGGATTTTGCTGCTTACTTTGGTCTTGAGGTTTGTTACAACCCACATACTGCCCATGGTCCAGTGCTCCTTGTATGAATGCCCATTCTAATATAAACTGAAAACAGGTTCCAGAGCCCAACTTTCAAAAGGCGGCCGGGCAAGCTAAGACTCTATCCAATGAAATCGATATGGTGGAATGGGCGAAAGACAAGCGTGAAGTGTGGGAACGCGTTGTTGCCAGGTACGGCGGTAAAGCCGAGGCGTTTGATTGGGGAACCTGGGGGTTCTTCAATTGGGCCACTGGCAAGTCCTGGTTGACAATTTCGTCTATGAACAAGGCGAGGGAATTTGGCTGGCATCGGAATGATTCCACTTTTGATACCTGGATTGAAACCTATCGCTCTTTTGAGAATGCGGGGGTTATGCCTGAAGTTGATCTTTTGAAGAGGATTTGATGGTGTTTACCTCTGTGAGGAGAGCGGTCAGAAACAAGAATGAAATCATGGGGTTTATAGGGACACAGATGAAAGAAAAGCAAATCCGTCAAAATCAAATCCCCAGTCAGACAAAATGCATCGGGATTTCCATAGTGAATGATCCAATCGGATGTTGAGGAGGTTGACCCACTTGGAAAATGCCAAATAGAGCGCGCTAGTGGCATAAAACGGTGTAGAAAACTGAGTGGCAATTGGTTCTCGCTTCAATTGGTGTAAATAGTATAAATAGACAGAGTAAGTTCTAGAATAAAAGTGGAGCTTGACTGATCTGCTTGTAGTTAGATAGACCTAAATGCATTTATACCCCTTAATTTTGGTCTTGAAAAATTTCGGGCTCATTTAGGTTCGCATTTCGAGACATTGGACTTGCTTGTTAAAATCATTGTCTCAAGGTCTTATTCTACAACAAAGAGGGATTTGGAATATGAATAGGAAGCACAACCGCACCATTGAACAGCGGTTCTATTTTGTGAATCAATTTCGCTTCAATGTCTCCTGACCACCTTCACGATATCCAGGAGCTTGCCCCTGATGAACGAACTCTGGCTGGCAAGCGCTATCGAAAGTATCTGCGGTTCGCATCACAAACTGCACTATGGGCGGCATACATCTACTTCGCAGGTCGGCTTTTCTTTATGGTGACGACGCCAGAGCGAACATGGAAGATGTGGGCTATGTTTTCTGTGGAAGGCTTATTTGCTTGTGAGTATTCACTGCAGAAACAGTAATTAGGAAATACTAATCAAGTCAGATATGTCGCACCATCATCACCAATTGTCCGCGGCAGCGACAAAGCCATTAGAGCAGAATTCTCAAAAAAGGCTAAGGTTGCGTAGTAGCGAAAACCTACCCCGGGTCGATGTTTTGATTACTTGCTGTGGCGAACCAGCCGACATCATCCTAGATACAGTGCGAGCAGCCTGTGCCTTGGACTATCCCACCTCTCTTCTCCGAGTCCGAGTTCTAGATGACGGAGCATCAACCGAGTTACAGGACGCAATCACCAAGCTTCACCTCAAATGGAGCCACCTCCACTACCACACCCGTGGCAAGCAATCTGGCAAATCCTTCGCAAAAGCAGGAAACCTCAACTACGCCCTATTCTCTCTTCAAACCGAGCACCCACCTGAATTCTGCACAGTCGTCGACGCAGACTCAATCCTCATGCCTGAGTTCCTGAGAGCAACGCTGCCACATCTACTCCTGGACCCAGAGGCAGCATTGCTGACCACGAGACAATATTTCTACAATCTGCCCAACGGCGATCCTCTCTCGCAGTCACGGGCTTACTTCTACACATGTGAGAATACAGAACTCAATCTTCTCGGCCATGCCCTGGATGCAGGCTCCGGTGCGGTTTTCCGGCGCGACGCCATCCTCGATGCTGGCGGATACCCGACCTACTCTTTCTCGGAGGACTGGCAACTTTCTCTGATCCTGCGAGGACTAGGAAAGCGCACGATGCAGGTGCAAGAAGTGCTGCAGTTTGGACTTGTTCCTACTTCCCTTGCTGGACACGTTAAGCAGCGTAACCGATGGCATATTGGTCACTCTCAGCAGATCTCTGTGCTGTTTCCATCGGCTAGTAAGGGGGTTCCGGAGAAGTTGCGGTGGGATATCGCTATTGGCGGATTGTCTATTATTGCAGGATTGGTTTGCTATATGATTGGCTATGTCGCTCTGCCTTTCCTATTGGTTTCGGGGCATGGTTTGATCCCTGCTGGATCAACATTGCAGGTCAAAGTCCAGATTATTCTCGCTACGATTCATGTTGCGTCTATTTGGGCATATGACTGGTTGCGGAGTGCGCATGCTGGTGTTCCATTTGCACCATTTGCACATGCTGAGAATAGCTGGCTGGCTGGTGGTAAGTTCTTTTCACTTTATGAATGATACCTAAATTCTAACGACATCTTTTACAGCTCATCTGTATGCCGTCATACGATTCCAACTTTTCGGAAGCAAACCAAAGGGTTCCTTCGTCACTGGCAGCACAGCCAATTCCAGTGAAAACGCTACATCAATATCTCCCCTGAGAAAGGCATACAGGGATGTCCTTCAAAGTGACAGTGGCATTTTGTTCAATGTTGGCTTGTTCATTGCGAGCTTGGCTGCATTCGTGATCGCGATGCAGATGGCCGTCTACTGTGATGGAGACATTGTCACCAGACTTCTCACCACTGTCGCCTGGCCACCCCTGCTACACTTGTTCTTTCTGGTGATATTCAATAATTGGGTACCTGTTGCGCATTTGTTCAAACATCCAGTTTATTACTCGAGAGAGGACAGATTGGTGACGACAGAGAACGACATTTCGTATCCGAAAACAGGAGTTGAAAAGGATGCTGAGTCTGGTCGGTCTCTAGTTGGTCTTTACTGCTCTTTCCTGGTTCCGGTTAGTCTTGTGGGTGTTTTGATGGGTGCATTGTGCTTATAGCCCGGACATCTTCGTTGATTCTCAACACTTTCTTAATATTGATTAGCCTAGGGAAATAAATGGCCCCTATCCATCTTTCATTCTGCATATTTGATTTCCTTCTTACTGTCCTCTGAGGTATTATTTGACAATATTTCTGCCAAGTCAAGCGTTTTAAGCCGCCATAGACAATTAATCACATTCACGCACGCCAATCTTCTAATAATTAGAATTTTTGTGACCGCATTATATCACACACTTTGGTTCAAAGGCTCAAATTCTGGATCACAACCATGGTAGCGAGCGATCTGCTTGGTGGGTATGAGGTCAGATTCTTCTCAGCAACTGAAGATCTCCTGCTACTTAGATTCCAAAGTACAGGCCAAAGCTTCCCAGCGGAAATTCCTATCTAACGGGAGAGACATTTCTCCTCATTTCCGCAATTCGTCGGTGCAATTTGTGATCTATGGTGTGTCAACACCAAACATCTGTTATTCTTAAAATATTCTCAAACAGAATAGACCATATATCTAATCAAAATGATGTAGTCAAGACACAGACTCCCCTATTGGTCACGTAGATTACCCCACATTAGGGTGCTCAGATGTCAAAACAGGCGTATCTGGTTCGCTCGCCCTGCATGCCGAAAATGGTAAAGCGTCGCATGGTTCCCCGGCTTCTCCAGATGCATGTGAATATTCCGGTCCACTAGATCATTTCAGGCAATGACACGATCTTTCACGTTAGCCGCAAATCTGTTGAGACGCGCTAAGGATATTCCCCGCCTTTTACACGATCGACAGGTTTGGCGTTCATGTGAGATTCGACATCGTAACATCTTGACTCAGTTGAACTTTGAATAATCAAAACTTAAATGGACGGAAGATATGTTGTCCGTTGTGTTTGTAGGCACAATTCTTTTAGAACATGTGAGTGAGAAGAAAATGTATAAATTTGCAGCATTCACAAGGAAGTTAGCTGGTAGTTTGATCTCTAGGAGACCGATAACGCAATATGTCTACTGCTAAAGAACGTCTAACACTTCTCATTCCTTCCACGGTGGTTGAAACCCTCGTAGTTATTGCATCCCGCATGACTACAGAGCGTCCTGCCGCAATCTTTCTCTATGCCCTTGGAGTCAATGTTATCCTTCTGGCAATATGGAGGATTTTTATATGGCCATTCTTCGTCAACCCCCTGAGGCACTTGCCTACCGTCCGGGTATCAGCTCCTCTTCAACCCTGTCTCTATTGGAGACGACTAACAAACATCCAATAGGGCCCTCTGATCGGAGCAAAAGTCTTCATGCTCCACCCTCGCGGTAGCATAACCGTAGACTGGCTCCGAACAATCCCAAACGAAGGCCTTATCCACTTCCGCGAAGCTTTAAACTATAGCTTTTTGCTAGCGACCAACCACCGGGCCTTGATGGATGTCTTACACACGAACAGCTACGATTTCGTCAAGCCACCAGGCGGGCGGGAGTTTCTAGCTCGTGGGTTGGGATATGGGCTTATTCTCTCTGAAGGTGATGCCCATCGTGCACAGCGGAAGGCTGTCACTCCTGCATTCACCATAAAGAATATTCGCGCTATGTATCCGCTTATGTGGACGAAGACGCAGCTCTTGTTGAGTCAGCTAGAGAAGGAGATTAGACTTCATCCTGTTGCCGGGGTGCACCATGCCGAAGTTGCCGGGTTTGTTGAGATTGGCGGATGGGCTAAGTGAGTAATAATCCTTGAACACGATCTGAACCAGATGGCTAATGTCAGGTTTGTCATAGTCGATTGACTTTGGATATTATAGGTCCTGCTGCTATTGGCCGGGACTTTCAATCATTGGAGAATGAGAATGATCCAGTTTCACAGAACTATTCTGCTATCTTGAAACCATCTCCAGACCTGATTTTGCTTTTTGGTGCTTCGCTGCTACTGCCGCAGTGGCTGGTGAAATTGATTCCTTGCAAGGCTAATATTGTGCTCCCGCGCAATGTGAGATATTTGCGGCAGGTATTTCACGATATTCTTCGTGAAAAGCGCAAGCTGCTTCAATCTGAGAAGAATGAACAGGAAGCTGCCGACGGCGATATCTTAGGCACGATGATGCGAGGCGGGGAGTTTAGCGACAGCGAGCTCGTGGACCAGATGCTTACGTTCCTTGCGGCGGGGGTATGCTCTCTTGTATTGTCACCACCAAATGAGACCATTGAAAGCTAACATTCGCTACAGCATGAAACTACGGCCGGTGCATTTACCTGGTGTTGCTATCATCTTTGTATAGAGCCACATATCCAGGATAAACTGCGTCAAGAAATCCGCGAGACTATACCTTCCTCAGCCGCCTCGGTATCCTGGCAAGACCTCGAAGGGATGCCCTACCTCAATGGCGTTTGCCAAGAAGTACTTCGCCTATACCCCACGGTACCCATGACAGGCCGTGAAGCCATTCGTGAAACGACGATCGCGGGGAAGAAAATACCCAAAGGCACAACTATCGCGCTGTGTCCGCAGTCAATTAACCGGAGCCCAGAGTTCTGGGGCGAGACCGCTGATCAATTTCTACCTGAGCGATGGATTGACACTGATCGTGAGACTGGGAAACAATCCCCGAATAAGCATGGGGGTGCATCGACGAATTTCGCCCAGATTACTTTTCTTCATGGGCCGAGGGCGTGTATTGGGAAGGATTTCGCGAAGGCCGAGTTTCGCTGTGCGGTCGCGGGGCTATTTGGTCTTTTCCAGTGTGAATTGAGAGATCCGAAGCAGAAGATTACCTTTGGAGGGACATTGACTAGTCAACCTTTGGAAGGGATGAATTTGAAGTTGACGAAGATAGCGGGATGGGAGTAGTGTGGATGTAAGGGATAAGAGGCATATTATCGTGAATACAATCATTGATCTATACCCCGTCCATCTCAAAATCAGATAATTTCTCTCCAAGATTCGAACCCACCCAATTTCACGCATTTCCAACCCTCCAAAACAAGCCGAGCGCGCCGAGAGCGCCGATCACCTCCGCATGGGGGATCGTCTCCCCAGGGTCTGTGACCGTTTAGCGCAAAACAGGGCATAGAGGGTAACCAAACTAGATGATCTACCGATCTCAAACACCGAGGTACATGCATCAATTTTGAGTCACCCCGTGGCATGAGGAGGACCGAGGCAGCCAACCCTTGGCCGTTCATGTGGAGACCCTTCGGAAATGAATATAGTATGAATAAGAGGCTCGTCTGCTTTGCGAAAATGAACCATTATATCACCACGCTCTCATTGCACTATAACATACTAACAATACCATGGCTATCGCACCCGATACCTCCACAGGGTACCTCCACAACCTCACCCCCGAACAGGAAGCCAAACTGCGCGAGTTTTGGATCATTATCTTCACTTCTGTCGCTTCGGTTTTATCTGCTGTCTATGATGTACCCATCCCCGAGGGACCCTCGAACAAGTTCTTCGAGGCGTTGGATAAGATCAATGAGCCAAGTGTTGAAGCTATTGTCGCCGCGTTGAAGGGAAAATATGTAAATGGGGAATCGACGAACGGAATAGCCCCTGCGAAAACGAACGGCGATACCATCGGCCACACTAACGGTGAGACCAATGGCAAAACCAATGGACATGGCAGCGGTGAGACGAATGGTGAAACAAACGGAGAAAGCAAAGAACAAAAGTCACTTGACAAAGTAGACTCGCTCATGAACAAAGATGCCCAAAAAGCCATCAAGTCGGAATTGGCAACGCGAAAGGTCTCTCCGGAGCACTTCGCCACATTATTCGGGCAGCTCCGGAAATTGGGCGTCCAAGAATCAGAGATCAAGTCAATGGAAAGCATTCTGGCTCAAATGACGCCCCAGGAAATGTGTTTTGCAATCCTGAAAATGGTCAAACAGGAGCATCCCGACAGTCTCTTACTGCGATTTTTGAGAGCCAGGAAGTGGGATGTCGGCAAGGCTTTCAGTATGATGACTTCGACGATCTTGTGGAGAAAAGAGATGGATGTCGATGACGATATTCTGCCCAAGGGAGAGGGATATGCTTTGGAGCAATCTAGGACTAGCAAGTCCGTGAAGGAGAAGAAGGATGGCACTGATTTCATCGACCAGCTCAAGATGGGCAAGAGCTTCCTCCATGGCTTTGATAAACAGGGCCGTCCTGTTAATTATGTCCGAGTGAAGATTCATAAGCCTGGTGCTCAGTCTGAGGAGACCCTCGAGCGTTATATTGTCCATGTCATTGAGTCTACTCGGCTTATTGTGGTTCCTCCAGTTGAAACGGGCGTACGTTTCATGCTGTCCAAGTCTATGGTATATGCTGACTGGTGTGCAGACAATCGTCTTTGATATGTCTGGATTTTCTTTGTCCAACATGGTAAGATCTTAACGTCACTCATGCCCGTACCGGTAGGTACTGACAACTACAGGAATACTCACCCGTCAAATTTATTATCAAATGCTTCGAGGCCAATTACCCCGAATCACTAGGCCTCCTCCTCATTCATAACGCTCCATGGATCTTCTCCGGTAAGACCGGTCTCAACCTTAAGCGCGTCAACACTAACATCGTCTGACTCCAGGAATCTGGAAACTCATCCACGGCTGGATGGACCCAGTTGTAGCATCCAAAGTCCACTTTACGAAATCAGTCGCCGATCTGGACAAGTTTATTTCACGCACCCAGATCCCACGAGAACTGAAGGGCGACGAGGATTGGCAATACGAATACGTCGAGCCAAAGAAGGACGAAAACGCTATAATGGAGGATACCGCAACTCGCGACTCGCTCATGCACGACCGTATGATGATCGGTATCCGCATGCTTGCTGCTACGGCGGCTTGGATCTCTGCTACTACATTCGCTGAAGGGAAGGAGGATCCGGCCGCGGTGGATGAGCTCAAGTCGAGACGGAATGCTGTTATTGAGGAGTTCCGGGTTAATTATTGGAATTTGGATCCCTATGTTCGGGCGCGGGCACTTATTGATCGGACCGGGGTTCTGAAGGAGGGTGGGACGGTTGCTAGGCAAGCTTGAGGCTTGTATGGCTTTCTTTTTTGGATGGAGTGTATCTTTTTATATGAATATTCAGTATTTTTCGTGTTCAGTTCGAATCAAAGACGAATGACTGAGAGGAGAAAGGTCGTCAACTTTCTATGCGCGGTCATGGGAGCAGCGGCCTAGAGATAGCACAATTCCATATTTTCAACCTTTCCATTGAAGCTATACTGTAATGCACAGAGTTAAACGTGGAATCGCATCCATGGATCCACAAGTATCCAAGGGTATAACGTTATATCGGAGACATTATATAAGCCGGGACTCGGGAGCTAATTCAACCGGGGTGGATATCATTCGGCGACTTTTTTTATTCTGCTTCACGCCCTGACAAACCAGCACACGTGGCGAACAGGAGATGCTATGCGGAAAATAGAATCCCGTTGGTTAACCGTGTTTTAGAATCAAATAGCCACAGCTATCAAATTTTCAGATGATAAATCAGACCTCAATTTCTCCACACTAACTAGTACAAGTATTTATATGCTTTCCCGACCCCTACCTACAATGTAATTATTTCAGTAACCTAAATAATATTCCATATCAGCAATATGACTTGGCCCGACGTTTCAGTCAAGCCCGCTGAGGGCATCTCATACTTTTCCCCTGCCCAGAGCCCTCCGGCAGGCACAGCTCGCGACCCCCAAACGAGCGGAAAACCCATTCCCAAGCTGTTCAAGCCTCTCACCGTTAGGGGAGTGACCTTCCAGAACCGATTGGGCGTATGTACTATCCATTCGATTGATGAAATGCAAAGCTAATAGCATCCCCTCAGCTTGCGCCTATGTGCCAATACAGTGCCGATGATGGCCACATGACCCCCTGGCACATGGCTCACTACGGTGCCATTGCCCAGCGTGGACCCGGAAACATGATTATTGAGGCCACTGGTGTTGTTCCCGAGGGCCGCATTACCCCCGGCTGTGTCGGTCTCTGGAAGGACTCCCAGATCGCACCCCTTGCCCAGGTCGTTGAGTTTGCGCACAGTCAGGGCCAGAAGATCGGTATCCAGCTTGCTCATGCCGGCCGCAAGGCCTCGACCGTCGCTCCTTGGTTGGGCGGTGTTGTCGCTAACAACTCCGTTGGCGGTTGGACCGATAACGTTAAGGCCCCTAGTGCCATCCCCTTCGCCGAGGGTGACCCTATGCCTATTGCCATGACCAAGGATGATATTGAGGAGGTCAAGGCCGCATGGGTTGCTGCTTCCAAACGTGCTGTTGCCGCTGGTGTCGACTTTATCGAGATTCACAACGCTCACGGATATCTCCTTTCGTCTTTCCTGAGCCCCTCCAGCAACCAGCGTACTGACGACTACGGCGGCAGCTTCGAGAACCGCATTCGTCTCTCCCTCGAGATTGCTCAGTTGACTCGTGACACCGTCGGTCCTAACATGCCTGTCTTCCTTCGTGTCTCTGCTACCGACTGGCTCGAGACCAGCAAGCCCGAAGAGAAGGGCTGGAAGCTCGAGGACACTGTTGAGTTTGCTCGTGCTCTTGCTGCCCAGGGTGCTATCGATCTCATTGATATCAGTACTGGTGGTGTGCACGTTGCCCAGAAGATCACATCTGGTGCAGGCTTCCAGGTTCCTTTCGCGGCTGCTGTCAAGAAGGCCGTCGGCAACAAGCTGCTCGTTGCTGCCGTTGGTATGATTAACAACGGAAATTTGGCTGAGAAGATTTTGAACGAGCACGATCTCGATGTGATCCTCGTTGGTCGGGCTTTCCAGCGGGATACTGGTCTCCCATGGCAGTTCGCCAAGGACCTCGACGTTGAGATTGCCATGGCTGGTCAGATCCGCTGGGGTTTCACCAGCTTCCGCAATGCATCTGAGTATATTCAGCCTAACTCCATGAAGGCCTGCATTTTTGATTAGATTTGATACACCCGTCGACCTGCTCGGACTTCTTGCATATATAGATTCTTTTTCGATTTAAAAGATAAGGCGTTCAGTCTTAAAATGATAGATTTCTTTTTTTCTCTCGCAGAAAACTCATAGCAGCAAATACTAGAAGAACCATTGTTATTAGACCTCAGTTGAGATCGGATCTTAATCAACAGAACATTGAAGAACTTGGCATGCTGCGATGATTCAGAACGCAGCAGTGCCACCATATACCAATCGAAGGCTAACCTCAATAGCATTGAGGTTGTTCGTCTTATTGGGACAATAGTGGCGTGAAGTTGACTTAAACTTGTCTGTTTGAGCACGGAAGGTGTGCCGGATAAATAGTTATTCCCGGTCCTTCCTTGCTCGACTTCCCCATGTTCCTCTCTTCCCCCTTCCCCTTCCCCCTTGAGCGACAGCTGTGCAGCAGTGCCTCTGTTGTTTCCGATTCTCCGAGTTTTGGCCAGTAACTTTCTCTGACACTCTGTCCTCCGTGACATTGCACACGGCCGTCGGAACTTCGCCCGCACGCGACTGCATCTGAATGATGAATCTGGCGATCCTCACTTCGGTGATGACTCTGTTGACATTTCGGCTTCCGGTTCTATGGCTCCTTCAGCGTCCGCTGAGGACCACATTGTGGTTGTCGGCGTACGCTGAAGCGGTCATACACCTGCTGCTCCGGGGTGTCATGATGTGAGAATTGTGCTACAGGAAGCGACCCTGGTTGGTACTTTGGATTCTCAGTTCTATGGCCCCTTCAGCGTCCGCTGAGAACCACATCGTGGTTGTCGGCGTACGCTGAAGCAGTCATACAACTGCTGCTCCGAGTTGCCATCAAAATGGTCACTACAGTACAGCAAATGTCTCCTTTCAGTGGTTTCAGTCTGATTCTACTCTTCCTGCTGACAGTTTGGTTGAGTATCGATGCCCGCAGTAATTGTGATTCGCGTTGCATTGGGTATCTTGCTGAAGGATACAGGTTTCCCGTGACAACGCCTGCCTTTCAAGTCGCTGTAACAGGAAATCCAAATTTTGCATCAAGGCATGCATGCGATACGAAGCGCAACTGCGAGGTTGTTGTCAGGCTACGCAGTGGTGGAATTATGCGGTTTTGTACTATATGTTGAGCGGATATCACAGAGAGGAAGCAATGCCGCTGAAAGCTACACAGGCAGAAGACAGCCTTGTTTGGCATCTTGTGAAGTCATTACCACCAGACAGCTGGGCTCTGGGGGAGCTCTATCTGGCTCTGAGGATTCCGAACAAAATAGAAGCTGTTCACTGCCATTATTAGGCCCGGACGAAGCATTTGTGCATGGACTCTGGTTGGGGAGTTCCGAGATATGGTGGCGGCGGATATGCAGTCAGCGTCAAATCGCAATATTAAATCTGTTTTTCTGGATGAAGCTCAACTTTCCACTCCAAACCCAAGCCCAGCATGCTCATGGCAACACCTCCTCCCCCTTCCAATCCCAACATCTCCCTCTCCCTCCTTTCGTCTCAGCCGATAACCCGACAAGAACTTGCAACAATCTCTCAGCTGAATCAGCCGGATCCAGCATCTCCCTCCCGCTCCAGAACGCCTTGGTGAAATCCGTCCGCACAGTCCCAGGATGCAGCGCAACAGCCATCGCCCTCTGCGCGCTCTTCGTCCGCAAATACAAATCAAAAGTTTTTGCCAACTGGAACACAGCAGACTTGCTCGCACGGTAGGAGTACCACCCGCCCGATGAGTTATCGGAAATTGAGCCAACGCGGGCAGCCATCATTGCATAGATAGCATGTGAGGGTAACTCCAGTGGTGCATAAGAACCGCCTGCAGCTGTGGAACTCGCTTTTGGGAACGCGGGCGCAGACTTGGATGGCATAAAATTGGAGAGATATTTCATGAGGAGTAATGGACCCAAGGAGTTGACTTTGAAGCTATCTAGAGCATTGGCGGAGTCGATCTGGCTCGGTGACTTTTCCACATGCAGAGTGCCGGGAACTGTTAGTCCCAGTCTTAGAGGTGTGTCCGGATATTCCTGCCGGATTGTGTCTGCCATTGCTGATATCGTGGATTCATCTGCGTGGTCGGTCAGGTTTGTTTACGTTGTCAAGAAGCGCTTGACCAGGGCTGAATGCATTTGGTACTGTACCTGTCACGTCAACTTCGAGTATTCTAAGCCTCTTCTCGGAGTCTTTTGGTATATCACTGCTGGATAGCAATCGCTCTCGGATCTCATTGCAATTCTTTCGCGCTGTTGCGATCACCGGGAGCTGGGTCCGCGCTAGGAGTTGGTGGGCGAACGCGAAGCCTAACCCTCGTGAAGCAGGAGTAACTAGAGCAAACCCATGTTTTGCTGAAGACATTGCTAAACCATGCTAATCAAATTGATGAACAATGTAGGAAGCAGTGATCTGCTGCTCTTTGGAAGATGACGTCACGAGCCATGACTACTGCCACTGCTTGAATACTCCAGTGCTTGAATACTCCACTCCCATCTACAAATTCACATACTTGCTTGGTCCACGTTAAGAAGATGGAATAACCAGACTTATTCATGATATTGGAGACATCCTAGGACTGCATCATTGCTTGGGCATAGCATTGTCATTACTTCCCTTCGAGACCAGTGAAGAACTCTCTTCCAAACTCCCCACTGCTATCATTGAAACGGAGCTTTTTGTTAAGCTTCTCAATCTTCTTCATGTCATCTGGGCTCAATTTGAAGTCTCCTTCGAGGTTAGACTTGATCCTAGAAGGGGTTTTGGACTTTGGCAGCACTGAGTGACCCAGCGTGATACCCCAGGCTATCAAAACACACTGCGATCAGCATTTTTTTCTCGCCAATGTCGAAACACACTGCGAACACATACCAAGAGCAACCTGTGGAGCACTTTTGTTGTACCTCTTACCGATCTCTGCCAGCACAGGCTCATCGATCAACCTCCCGATTTCCTGTTTCATGCCATATAAGGCATTCTGGTTCCCAAACGGCGAGTAGTGCGTGACATGAATACCATTATCCCGATGCCACGCCGTGAACTCATGTTGCTGCAGCCACGGGTGGCATTCCATCTGGTGCACTGCCGGAACAACCGAGGTATTCTTGACCAGGCGCTCCATCTCAAACTTGTCACAGTTCGACACGCCGATAGCCTTGGTCTTGCCCGTTTTCAGCACCTGTTCCATGGCTTTCCAGGTCTGTCTTATTGTCAGTCTCTCCAACGTGATGGCTGACAGGGTATGAGACGCAGCTTACGTCCATCAGGTCGATATCCTCCAACACCGGGTTCCCGTTCTGCTTTGGGAACAACTCCTCTCCTCGCTTCCAGGCCACGGGCCAGTGTATCAGATACAGATCTACATAATCCATTCCGAGGTCTTTGAGCGAATCCTGCAGGGCTGGTGCAACGTCGTCTGGGTGGTGACTGTTGTTCCAGAGCTTGGTTGTGATGAACAGATCTTTGCGAGGGACACCACTTTTCTTGACTCCTCTTCCAACGGCTTTCTCGGTACCGTAACTACCACACCATAAGCCATGAGATTCGATCAAGCTGTTGAGACCATAATATAGGAAGAGTCACTTACACACGCGCAGTGTCAATGTGACGATATCCGGCCTTGATTGCCTCCGCGACGGCGTCCTCCTGCTCGTTTTCATCTTGCCACGTGCCGAATCCGAGGGCCGGGATCTCTGCACCTGTATTCAACTTGTATAGTGTGGACATTTTGGTCTCGATTGGTATCAATGGCGGTTCAGAGACAATCTATTGTTGCTTTTTTGTGGCAGAGTCGATGTCGAAAATTGGAGTACCGTACTTGGCTGCTATGCTTGAAGCTGAGCGTCAGGCTGATGCAATCGATTTTCGAAATGCTTATGGCTTTTATGACGTCTAGATGAGGTGTTTCGGTTTCCGGATCCGGATCCGGATCCACACAGAAGGTTCCTCTGGATCTTAGCCGTTGGCTTGCTTGTGGCTTCGATCGAGCACGTGCTCGTCTGTTTTAAGTGCAAGGTCTCGACTTATGCTTTCCCCACGAACGACCTTCAGGTCTACAACGGTCTGAACCTGTTCCTAGCTTGCGAGAATCCAGCTATTGTTCCAAAGCGCTGACATGTCCCTCGCTGGTGTTACGTTTTACAAAGTCCTACCAGTTACGCCTTGCGTTCTTTTCTTTATTGCTATATGCTGTTTCTAGTACAGCAAGCCCTTTGAGATCTCGCAAACAGACCATGAAAATGCCCAAAGTGGTTTAACCACTCTGTCAAATAACCAAATACACTAATCAAACCTGAGGATATTCGGCAGTGAGAAGTTGATGCTCTTAGCTTCACCCTAACAGCAAAGGTACACCAATAGTGTGCCAGTGAAGAAACATATGGAATACTAAGCGTGCCAAATGGGTACATTCAATGACATACAACAGTATTCGAAGACAGATTCCCAACGAACACACACTATTTGTCTCTCGGCTTGTATCCGAAAACACCCTAGACCGCATCTGGTTACTCTATAAATAACCCCTACTTGGTCGTATCGTGAGGGGTCTCGTATTGGATTGAGTCGTTCAATGAGTCATCGTAAAATACTGTAAATTTCTGTAGAATAAATGTTCTAGGCAGGGTCCCCAAATGGATGGGTTGTTGAGCTTGCAGCATTGAGCTTGCATCGATGTCGCCCATGTGTGCATATCTCGTACGCCAGCTGTCTACCGGTAGATATAGACCGAGAGAAGTCAGTACAGCTAGGTCGTAAGATTGCAGGACTAGGTATGAAAGCGAATTCATTCCGCTTCGCTGCGCCATTTCCGTATAGTCTTTGATCGTTGCTATCAAACTGGCCAATCAGGAATCAGCCATCACACGCGTCTCGTTTCTCCCACCCCCTCCAGCGAAACCTTTAAATACTACGAAGCCACGCGCTGGTTTTCTCGAGTAGTCCTAATTTCGAATACAGTCTCATCGTCCTGGTTATAAGTCGTGGCTCACGGTGCTCTTCAGAGACAAACTATAACGTCCCTATTCCAACAACAACAACAACAACAACAACAACAACAACAACAATAAAATTGCAATATCCAGACAATGGCGGAAGCAAGAGCGCAGCAACTTCGCAGCCTCCATCAACCCGGCAGGCCTGTTGTGTTTGCAAATGTCTATGATGTACCAACAGCGGAAATGGTGGCCACACACCCAGCGACGGAGGCCGTCGCTACTGCAAGCTTCGCTATTTCTGCGGTCAACGGATGCGACGATGATGAGCTTGACTTAGACACAAATCTTGCCGCCTTACGACGCATCATCCCAGTCGCTTTGAAAAATGAAAAGCCCATCACAGTCGACCTGCAAGATGGTTACGGTGATCAGCTGGAATATGCTGTCAAAAGTATCATTGCACTCGGAGCGTCCGGGTGCAACATTGAAGATCGTGACAACAGCACAGGGCGTATGATCCCTCTAGATGAAGCAGTGAACCGTATTCGCCGAGCAATCTATGCTGCAAAGGAGGCAGGTGTTCCAAGCTTTGTGGTGAATGCGCGCACGGATGCTGTCTTCAAGGACAACGATGTCAATGATGCAATTGTGCGTGGACAAGCGTATCTGGATGCCGGGGCTACGACGGTTTTCGTTTGGGGTGGACTCAAGCGAGGTTTGGCCGCTCAGGAAGTTAGTCAACTGTGCCATGCGTTCAAAGGTCGACTGAATGTAATCGCACGCCTCGATTCTGACGGGTTGTCGGTTCGTGAGCTCGCTGAAATTGGTGTGGCAAGGATCAGTATTGGGCCAGCTTTATGGAGGCATGCAATGGACTCTTTACGACAAAAGGCTGAGTCATATCTGAACCAGGGAGTCGAGATGCGGAGATAAGCCAAGAGAATACATGCAGCTGGGCGCCATACGTTAGTCTCTGTGGATGTTCGAGACGCCTTTGGAAGCAAGTCAGTGAGAATCATAATCCAGATCTCTAGTTTGAGCGCAATGCCATTTTTTGACTCAAGGAAATGGAATCATTGCACCTAGCACCCTATGCCAGGATATCGCTTTGTGAGTGGCGACAAAATGACAAGCAGGCTTTCGATTGGGCTTTTGAGCTACAAGTAAGGGTAGAACCAGCTCTACCGTTTCATTCATTCTACTTCTCAACCCCACTGCCATGACTAGATCAGTTAGTGGAGTTACGATATCTACTCTTTTCCGCCCGTAACTGACATTGCAGTTTGTCAAAAGAAATAGCGTACACCATATTCAATCGTCTAAACTGTTTTCAGTGGCACACGTAGTGGCAGGAACCCGCTTCAATTGTGGTCGAGTTGGCTGTACTTCCCTCTCGAGTATCGTTCGACATACTGTAGGAAGGCAAATAAACTCTCTTATTTACTAGTGACGTCCGGAATCAAATTACTCTGCCGCCTCCGTGATCTGACGAGCCTGCTAATGTTCCTTGCGCTAAATATCAGACATATGCCTCATCCTGAAGCCAAGTATTTTCGGAAATTCGGTAAAATTCCTCGATGCGTGTTCACGTAGGGGATCACGGAAGCCTTCATCGAAATTGGTCTCCTCAAGTGCATCCAGGACGAGACCCGCTTGGAAGAACGGTGCAAAGAGCTGGTTAAGAGGCCGGTGGAACAAGTACTACGCGCGTTATTTAGTCATGTCATCCTCTCACGGGATAGGGAAGGTTTGCAATCACTTACCGGCGACTCAGTTTCCCCTTTCAAAACCAATTGTCTTGCGGGAGCGACATTCAAGTATTTGCTTACAACAATAGAGCGGTCGACAATTCGCTGGCCAGTCTCCGGGTCCTCATGGACTACTATCTGCCGAGCTGCCCCAGATGTAAAAAATAGCGGATGAAGCAGAGTAGCAACGAAGCTAGGAGATAGCTGTTAGTTTGAATAAGGATCCAAAACGTATGTTCCGGAGGGAAAAATATATTAGAACTCACCAACCGTTCGGTTTGAGCAAAATTTTCAAAGATCTTGCTAATGGCCCCAGATCCTGAATGTCCATGAGAGCCATATTCATAGTGATAACATCGAAGCCGTCATTCTAATCAAGAGGCGTGATGGCATGTGAGAGGTAAGAAGACACTCTGTAAATCAGGTTGTAAACTGACCATCAGACTATTATCGATCGCCATGAAATTCTCCCAAGAGGACTGGCTTGTGACGTCGAGGCGATGGAAGGATATCTTGTTTCCATAAAGAGAGATGTCCGTTCGCGCCTTTGCACGGTCTATCATCGTCGCTGCACCGTCGGTTGCGATGACAGAAGCGGCTTTCTGGGCTAACCAGCGAGCCACAAGACCATTTCCTGTTGCAAGGTCTATAGCATTGCATCCTTCTAATTTACCAATCAGCTTCACTAAGATGGGAAGTTCTAGAAAGCGGAAATATTCATTTCCTTCATCTCCCATGCCTTCATCCCAAGAAGGGGCGAAAGTCTCCCAGGATGCCAGCGGAAAATCGCTTGAAGCCATGCTTAACACAAATTCAAATAGCGGGCGAGCAAAAGAGTGTAGGTCACTCGTATGATGCAGCTCGATATTGTTTTGACCTTGGACTACGAGAAACCCCCTCCTTGGCAAAGATGACTCATATAAGTACGATTATCTCAATACGGATTAGTGTGTCGGGTACAGGCCGAGGAACAAAACATGAGCGTTTAAGGGGTGATCTGTTTTCGAACTCTACTGTAACAGCCTCGTACTGTAGGTATAGTGGAGAGTAGTTAGTCGCGTTTCTCGGTTGATGTTTGATGTTAAGACAAACAGCACCAGTGGTAGAATCCGGCCACCGTACTCCGCCCTCAGTTTATATAGCGAGCTCCACCCACAATTTTTTTCTCTTCCCTCTTCATTGCCGGTGATTTCCAAAGAGCTATGAGCTCTCAATTGTTTTCTTCGTTTTGTTTTCTCAACAGCTTGGACTGTGTCTAATGATGGCACACACCCCTGCTGTATTCAAGCACGAGTTCAATCTCGGTGCTGCAAGCAAAAATTTTCTCTAAAAGGTAAGGAAAAACTTTTTCCTCTCAACCTCAACAACCCCCCTGGGATGATGATCATTCGACATGCAAAGGCATTCCTCAAACTTAATCACCATGTGGAATCTGTCAAAATTTAGTTTCAGCCTTGTCTGACCCCTAATCACAATATCTCATTGCTTCATTGCCATTCATTGAGTGAGCTTTAGCTAACAAGCTGTCGCTTAGGTACATCGAAGTTACTCCCATTCCCATCATTCCATTGCGGCTATTGCCTAGCATGAAGATATCTTGAACGAACGGGCGGACATAACGTACCCGTCTTTCATGCACCCGAAACTAGCAGAGCGTACAAACTCTGTGGGTGTATGTTTGGTGGATTACTTGTTGAGAATTCGTCACCTGACCCATTGCCCTTATACCATTTTGTCCATGTCGCCATGACAAGCTTTTTGCAGTGTTTCTAACAGAAACTCTAGGTAATTCACTGCTCTAATTTCGTTGCCCTCCCCCATCATGGTCATATCTATTATGATGAATGTGTTATTCACACTGTTTGACCTGGGCACTTCGGTGTCCGGGAATGAACATTTATACAAAAATCTGATTTAATGAGGTGAGTTTCTTTGAACGAAAAAATTTTACGTTCCATGCTGACTGACTTTCTAGCCTGACTTAGTTGCCATGTCTTGATCTTGCTGTTGACGTCTGCATCTTGCTTGAATGCCATCGCTGACTCGACATAAGTGAATACGTAGGAACACATAACCAGTATGCAACCTGGCTTGTTGACCGTGAGTTTACTTTTCTTCCAATCTTTCCTTCATTGCCTGATGAACCCTTAATATTCGCTGTGTTCTTTCTGAATCACCGTGTCGATACAATATTATTTCACCTTGGAGAACTGATCTTTTCTTCACTTACCCTCCATGTCACTCGTGTCATGAGACGTTCTGTTGCTAATTCGCATCACAGAAACCAAAGGTTACTACATAATAGCATTAATCTTAATGAAGAAAATTCTTTTTTACTCATATCTTTTCCATTATAAATCAAACTGCCTCTCATCGCGTGAATTCCTCTCGCCATTGGCCGTTCATAAGCTCCTTACTCCAACATAGACATGGACATGTCCTACTCAACAAAATGACCATGCTTCTTATGCCACCCCTCAAGACTATCCTTACCGTAAAGCTTATGCACGCTCTTCTTCCCCTCCGGCCACCGCGCCCAAGCCGGCTTAGATCCCTCCATGATGCAAACCATTTCATCCGGCACAGGCAACTCCGTATCAATTGCGGAAGCAAATGGATGTATGAGTTCAGGCCAGTGGTGGTCCCATACCCAGAGCATGGTACTGCAATTCGAGCAGAAGCTGCGCTCAGAGTCGCAGAGCTCTTCGTTTGGTGTTCCGCGGTCCTTGATTGCGGTGTATTTCCTAGGTGTGTTAGCTTGTTTGTTAATCATTGGTAGAAGTATCATGTTCTTGATATTCGTGGATACGATAAACAATAAATTAAGAGGGAATTAGTATGGATTAATGGGTTCGTACTTGATGAGATCTTTGCCCTTGGTGATGTTCATGCTGTCTGCAATACCACCCAGGTTTACAGCGCCCAGGTATCCACCTACTTTACGGCAGATGCTGCAGGCACAGAGCTGGAATGGTACTGGAGTCTGCGATTGAAGGGTGAATTGAATGCCGCCGCATTGGCAGCTTCCTTCGAGTTTCCTGTTGTTCGTTCGGTCAGTGGTCTGATGCTGATGTGCGACAAGATGCTTGCTATCCAGCTCCACATACATGGGCATGATTTGGGTTAATGAAGATTAAGTAGATGAGACCAGCGGTTGTTGAACAAGAAGAATGAGAATGGTAGAGAAACACTAATCGGCTGATTTGAAAAGTAGGACAGTGCCTCTATATATAATCCCACGAATCCCATCATAACCAAACTTCACAACACAAGCAAACAGGTAAAACAAGGTATGACTGCAGAATCCGTCTAACTCCGCCTATCTCTGTCCAATATTGCTCTGCATCTGCAGGCCCAAGTTCTATTTCCCCTCCATCCGGAGACATATACATCATCGACGGAATCCTGCACCTGTGATTGGCCGGTGGGGTGTTTGTCCTGTTTGCTCTGTTTGTCTCTCGGACTTTTGGCCTCGCTCTCCGACAAGTGCTCATCTTACGACGCTACTGCTTTGTCTGTATCAAAGCAGACTCCTTTATCGCTATTATTTTGAGCAGATTTACGCTCACAATTCTTGACCATGAGTTTCGGAGCCCCCGGAGGCGGATCGGTGAACTACAAGCCCTCGCCGTAAGTGTTGATTGAAACGAACCGCTTTGCGCAGGCAATTTTCCTCCATTGAGGGAGGGAATTTCCAACTGCGACTCCAGAATTATACTGACTATGCTTCTTTGTATAGACCCGAGCGCGGTAGCTTCCCTCTCGATCACGATGGTACGATAGCCCACAGCCACAACCATTTAATCTTAACCTCAACGACAATCGAAAAAAAGGAGCTAACTATAACATTGGATGCTTTAGGAGAATGCAAGCACATTATTTCGGGATACCTGAAGTGCATCAAGCTCAACAGAGGCACCAACGACGAGGCGTGTCGCAAATTGGCCAAGGAATACCTTTCCTGCCGAATGGACAAGTAGGTTGGAATTGCTTCGTGAAGGCATCTGATACCTTCATAATTACAGATATGAAGATTTTAAGCTCGATGGAAACAATGTGCTGATCGGACATATCTATTAGGAACCTCATGGCGCCGGATAATTTCCAGAACCTCGGTCTGGTGTTCAAAGACGACGAAGGGAAAGAGAAGGCCCCGGCCAATGCACGTGCCGATGCATCGAATACTGCGCAGCCGAAAAGCTGAGCTGGGAGAATGAAGTGCTGGACGATATTGTACGATATGATGGGAGATTGGCACTAGTCTGATAACAGGGTAGTGCTGGCGTTATTCAAGGCGTTGTACATATGAAAATGCATTTGATACCTATACGCATAAAGCCACTGAGTGTCTGTCTTCGTGAGATGGAGACGGTATCTATATGATATCTATATGTGCCTGATTCTGTCGAAATGCGGTGGGCACGTTAAGAAGACGTGACAGTGCCTAAAACTTTTATACATGACAGCAGAGAGTAATAGTTAACTCCTCTGCAACATGATATTTCAAGAGAGTTTTTTAATATCTCGTGTCTAGTTAGTTCACTCTGCAAGTATGGCGTCTTGCATAGGAACTTCATAAATTTTTGACCATTAGGTAGAGGCTTGGAAGCTTGAATAGTAGGAGCCATATGCCAACCAAGCGGTACCCTGGAAATAATAATCCAAGATTCGAACAGCTAAATTCAGACATATTGCGCATGAGTTGTTAGCAAAACATGGCTGATTTACAGTCCGAGAGACCGTTGGCTCGAGCATGCGGGGAACCAATTCCGCCCAACCACTCTAGAGCCTGCGATCTCCAACTCCTCCACGGAGTCCCAAGACACCAAATGTCCTCGATCGCACGGCCTCCAGACCCGTGTCTCGTGGCCATAATACTAATTGTCCGCTCACGAACGGGTCCACGTCTCGTCTTCCACTACCCCCGAATCCGCTCAGCGAGAACCGCCTAAAATCCAGCACCAAGGGCGGCCGGCGCATCTCCCGCACTCGCACGCGACGAGGCTCGAAGAACACCGATTCCAGTTCAAGCGATGAAAGCGGACTAAGCTCTGATGAGGAGGAAGAGGACCGAGAAAGAGAAAAAGAAAGCCATGTCGGCGGCAGCTCAGTGCTTTCAGGTCGGCGCGCCAGCAATTTCGGCCTCGACGAGCACCTATCCGTCTCGGCGTCGACTGCAGTCCATGAACCGCACCGTCCCGGCTCTCTAGGCTCTGGTCGAGGTTCATCGCTGCGAAAACGCGGTGGTGCAGGCTCGGATCTCGAGGAGGATGCGGGAACGGCGTCTGATCGACCTGAAGATGGTCCTGGGAGTTCTAGGCCGCCCTGGGAGTCGCTTCTGGGTGTACCCGGGAGTGTATGGGAGAAGCTATTGAGTCCGTCTCGGTCGTGGCATAAGCGGCGCTTTGAGATTGGCATCAATGACCTTGCCCTTATTGGGTGGCCGGTCTTCGTGCGCGAGGATGGTACATGGCGCAAACAACGACGCAAGAAAAAGAAGAAGCCGCGTGCGGACTGGGAAGGTGGTGAATTGGGTCACAATGAACAAGCTGAGGATGGGCGCGGTGATGAGCGGTCTCCTGATTTGGGTGCCAGTGTTGCCTCCATTGCGGAGTCTTTGACTTCGCCGACGGGTAGCAAGCGTGATTCGACTAGCGGGAAATCGGGGAAGATGGGAGATGGTGCGCCTCTTGACTCCGAGGATAAAGATCATATGACTATGTTCAATGTGGTATTTGTCGTGGATCCGCCTCTTTTGGAGTACTCGATGCGGGTGAAGGAGATCTATGAGAACATTATCAAGAAGTTCGCCAAGGCACTCAAGTGGGAGCAGGCTCGCACTGACTATGTGTGGAAAGAGTCTCAACATATCTTGCAAGTTCGACGGAGAGCACGAGAGAATAGTAAGTTTTCTGCTGGCGGTTGTCATCATGCTCGAGCTGACATAACTTTTCAGAAACATCGACTCATAATCTTTACTCTGAATTGATTTCTCAGTCTTCGCTGGCTAGGGCTATGTACACAGTGTACAGTAGCATATCAGCATCCAAGATCGCATCTATCTCGCTTAGCCCGGATGTGTCTATTTCGCTCCAGATCCCGCCACTAACCTCTACACCATACGTTTCTGGCCCAGCAGACAAATCATACCCCGGTCTGTGGCTGACAACAGCAGACAGTGCAACTCCAGTGGACGATCCAGGGGCTGATGGAAACAATACGCCACATCAAGTACTGGCAAAGCATTTCGCCCTCCTACTATTGGACAGCGAAGCTGCGATTATCAAGGATGTCGAAGCCTCCGGTGGCGCTCTTGCTCCAGCACTCGCCCACTACATCCGTTGCTCGAAGCCGACCAAGTCTTTTGCTCAGATATCAGCGTCGTCAGGGATCCCCTTATCTCACATCCAGATGCTGTCAAGCCACCTCGTGTATTGGCGTCGTGCTCGCGCTATACCTCCAATCCACCAACGAGATACGTACATCGTCTCTCCGAACTGTGACCTGAGTAAGCTGGAAGTGGCTACGATCGCCTATCAAGCGGCGTTCCCAACACTCCCCAGCTTGCCAAAGATGCTTTCCACCCTCAGCGGTACCCCTCGCCCATACAGCAACTTCATCCCTAGCAAGGACCACAAGGAGGCCTACTTTAACATCTTGGCATGGTTATTGCGCGGCGGTTGGGTCACTCAGCTGCGCACATTTGCGCGTATCAAGGTCACACCCGAGATCAAAATGGCTGTGGAAATGGCATTGCGGAAGGAGGAAGTGGACCGGTACCTAGCAAAGGGCTCTTCCAATTCCATCCCAGTCGACGAAGATGACGCCGACGACAAGGATGATGATGATGATGCGAACTCTTCATCCTCATCCTCACTAGCAAGCCACGACAGCGGTGAAGAGACGCCCATGCCCGGCCGACTCGATCCACACTCGCAACTGCGCATGTCTCACAAATTCTTAGATCGATCAACAGCTCTCCGTCTCTCATCATTCATTCTCTCTCCGCACCGTGCATCCCCACTCGAGTCACGCTGGCTCGACGAGATCGTCGCTCGATTTCCCGACCACCCCAACACAGATCAAGATGAGCTCAAGAATAGCCCAGATAACGATCTCCAGACCGTGCACAAGAAATACTGGCCAGTCTTCCTGAAGTACTTCAATGGCTATGACGCCGTGGAAAAGATTCCCGTACGGGAAAATCTCAAGCGCAAGCTTGTTTGGCAGGTTCTCATGCGGCTGGGGTTGGTGACGGGGCCACTGGGGTCGATTGAGTTAGATGCGCGCGAACAGGTGTTGGTCAGTTTTCGGCATTGGTAGATGTATCTACATGGTTTTTGCGGTATGGAGTTTGGTGTCTTCGGATAACTTACATGTAATTGTTGTGGTTTTGTACAGGCCTAGAGTTTCCTCTGGGACACTGATATTCCAATTTTACCAGCGATACTTTCCAAACCCCATAATGTCAAGCTAGATCTAAATAGATCAAACGCCTGAAGCATATCCCCTGTCGCCAGGGTAATCCATCCATACATGTAATCCGATTACATACCCACTCCATTCCGGTGGTTTCCGCGTGCCCTCAGCCCTAACCTCTGCCGAAGGCACAACATGTGTACCCGATGTGTTAACGGCTCAAGAGTAAGAATCAGACGGACAGGGAGAATAATCGAAGTAGAAGTATTTGGGCAGTTATTTGGGCAATTTGGCGAGAAGTAACAGATAACTTTACAGTGCGTGTACATACATGTACATGCCGCCAGATCACGTGCCCGAGTATACATCGCACAAATATAAGAAGGGTAATTTTTAGTGTTAAAGTAATAAAAGTACTCAAACTCACGGCGCATTGCTTGTATTACACTTACCCCGGGGCCAAGGTACCCTAACATTTCATCCCCCGGCTCGTATATCCGAGCATATGTATTAACGGTCCGACGGGTGAAATATTACACTAAATGTGACCTCGGGCATAGGGATATATTGGGCTGGAGAGTATACATCTATACCAAGGCTGATATTAGCCACTGTTATAAAAAGGAAGGCCAATACATTCGAACTCTCCGTCAGATATTTCATTGTGCGCCAATCGTCAGAGGGTCTCTGGTGGACCCTGCGATGTTCAGTTCAGTCAGATGTACGGAGCGTAGTACGTATTTTTTTTTTGGGAAATAAAGTCGAGGATTTCACGGTACTCGGTAATTGTATGCCTCAAATATTATAATGAGGGTGAATGTTAACAATATCAAAGCATAGGTTATCAATGGCTGACGACCTTTTAAGCTTAGAACTGAACCCTGAACTATCGCCACTCTGACAGCTACTTTAATCGGTCGCGCGACCTCGGTAATCAGGCATCGGTGAATTCCTGAGGCTCAATTATCTCGGTGCGTGGTGTTCGTCGAGCTTATAGGGTGAGGTATACAAGTATAAGCAGTTCCTCTATACTGTCGAGATTGTCGACCTCGGCAAAGAAGATACACAAAGGGATTCGAGCTTGTACACGGCCAACTATTGACGAGATTCGGCCTTGGGGAATGTATGTCTCAATTGCGCACAGTATACAAAGTATACACAGTATCCCCCATTACGCACCTTGGGAGCCTAGGCAATCTCAGGGACTTAGTGTGACCAGTAGTAATCAGGCCACCTTGAAGGAACCTTGGAGTAAGATAGACTAAAACCAATTTAAATCAAATGTTTTTCTATTTGGCTATGAAAATTCCACAAAAAAAGTGCCAAAGAGTAATTAATTACGCAGTGTAAGGAAAACCCCGCTACCACCAGATTCTGCCCTGAACCAAATAATTTTGTTGGACTTCCTCTCTTCCTCTTCTCCCATCCTCCGCGGGCTGTTTTCTCCCCTTCCATTCCTCCCTTCCAACACCCACTTGTTGACCTTTCGCGTCACTTCTTCTTTATTTCTCGGTACCTCTCATCGTCTCACGCTTCGAGAGAACCGAAATCCGACCTTCCGAGACTCCCCACCACGTGCGAATCGCGTCGTTCGGTCCCCCATTTTTTCAAGGGATCGACACTTTCGCCAGCAACGCCGTTTGAATTGAACTCTCTCTTCCTTGCCTGTTGATCTACCCGAGAGTGAAGGGTGGAATTACGCAAGGGAAGAGTTCCTGTGCATCCGACTTGCACTAACAGCAGTGACTGCACGAGCCTGCCGCTCAACCTTTCACAGCTTGGTACACGACGTTCACAGGGCAGTGCCTTTGCGTCCTCGGTGGAAAAATTTCCTTCGCACCGACTTTCACATCTTCATTTCTTGACAACCGCGGGTTCGCAAGCCACAGCTGTTTGAGATCTTCGTTTCACACAGTCGACGCTTCGTCAATCAATGCGATTTGTGATCTAGACGATCCATACGACCGATACCCGTTCGATTGCATTTTTTTGCGCCGACACACATACGCTGGTTTCTTGTATTGTCGCAGGAAATCCTCCTTCTCGCATACACTGGGAGCCTCTCTGAAAGACGGGAAGCTACAGTTCAGTGGATTCACGAGAACGTGGGATACTTTTTTGATCCCCACTTCTGCAGGAGCCATCTCGCCCCAATAGGCGCAGACAGTTCTCCAGAGTCGCCAAAGGAGGTCCGGGAAAAACAACCCGCATTCTCAAACGGACTCGTTTTTTTTACCGATCGTCACTACCAGAGCTTCAATAAGCTCTCAATTCGACATGTCTACCTTTTCGTACGCACAAGCCGCCAAGGGCGCATCCGGGACACCGACCCCATCCAAGACGCCATCAGAGCCGGAGAAGATCGACTCCAAACCGGAGGAACAACCAACCGAGACCACAACGGAGACCGCACCGGCCCCCGCTGAATCCGAGGCCCCTCAAACATCTGAGAAGGTCGCTGTGGAGGAGACCAAGGACGACGATTTCACCACCGTCACCAACAAGCATGCTGCTAAGAAGGCCGTCGCCTCCCGCACATCAAGTCCAAGCGTTCGCACCACTTCCAAGTCCCGAAAGTCAAAGGAGGACGACTCTTCAAATACCCCGAATGGCACCGCAGAGGCCACTTCGGAGAAGCAGGCTTCCACCGAGGGAAAGACCGATGCTGTTGCTGAGAAGTCAAACGAGAAGTCCGAGGAGTCCACGAAGGACGCCGGTCCTCCCAAGGAGCTGAAGGCTGCTCCTCTCCCCTCAATCAACATCTGGCAACAGCGCAGAGAGGCGCAAGACGCCAAGGTCAAGACTGCTCCCAAGTCCGCTGCTACTGGCAAGGCCAACTCCACCAAGGGTGCTTCCGATGAGACCCAGCAGGATTCCAAGGCTTCCAAGAAGAAGGGCGCTGAAAGCGCACCGGAAGGTACAAAGGACCGCAAGAAGACCGAGGGCGGAAAGGGACGCGATGCTGGTAAGATTTAGACTTACAAATTGCGACATTATCAACCGCGCGAGCGAGGTCCACTTAGCTTTGAGAAGGACGATGATGACGCAATCTTGTGAAAATGACAATCAGATGCTAACATACTCTATAGGATCGGTCCCCCCAGTTGAGGATTCCACCGCATGGCCCACTCCCCAGGTCGCGATTGGCGAAGAGAAGAAGAAGGCCCAAGAGAAGACCGACAAGAGCCCCGTGATCCGACCCCATGGAAAGGAGAAGTGGACTCCCGTTCCTTACGTACCTACTGCTGTTTTCAACACCCCTCTGCCCTCTGCTGGCGGCGGCCGTGGAGGCCGACGTGCCACTCGTGGCGGCCGTGATTCTGGCCGTGGAACTCATGGCAACGGTGCTCCTGCTACTGAGAAGGCTGCCTCTGGACAGGCTGCCCAAGGCTCTAAACAGGCCATCGGAGAGCGCGGAAGAAACGAGGCTACTGGACGTGCTGCGTCCCTCCCTGCTCAGTCAAGACGTTCCACCAGCACCGAGGCTGGTGCCGCTGCTGATGCACGCAAGGCTTCCCAAGCCCCTGAGCGCAGCCGTGGAGCCCGTAACGGCGAGGATACTGCCAACAAGCCGGTCAACGGAGAGAACGCTCCCCGCTCCCAGCGCGAGGGCAAGCCTTTCGGAAAGAACCAAGAAGCTCGCAATGGCAAGGGTGGAAACCTGGCTGTCGACTCGCAGGCTGCAGCCCGCACCAATGACCGTCGATTTGATGCCGGCTCGAAGTCTGCTGACCCCAATGGCTTCGCCGACTTCAACCGCGGTGAATTCCGTGGAGAACGTGGAGGCCGTGGAGGCAACCGTGGCCGTGGTGGCTACTCCAACTTCGGTGGCCAGAACGCTCAGTTCACTAGTGCGTCTATGTCCAACAACTTTGCTTCGGCCAAGTCCTTCGGTTTCAACGACCGACAGCGGTCACAACAGCACGGTCTTCCCAATGGCTCTCAGCAGAACTCCCGCATGCCTTTGAGATCGCCCTCGCTGCCCAACGGAAATGTCTACGGTGTCTACCCCTTCCCTAGCGATATCAACACAATGTACGGCTACCAGGCTGTGAACCCTGGCCCCATGAGCGCTGTGCCCTACCAGCAGTATATGGAGCCCTTCTCGCTCATGTCTATGCTGTCCATGCAGTTGGAGTACTACTTCTCGGTTGACAACATGTGCAAGGACATGTTCCTTCGCAAGCAGATGGACTCTCAGGGCTTTGTTCCTTTGAACGTCCTTGCCAGCTTCAAGCGTGTTAAGTCCCTGACTGAGGACTTCGAACTTATTCGTCACGTGGCTCGTCAGCTCCGTAATGTTGAGTACCAGACCGGTGAAGACAATGTCGACCGTCTGCGTCCCAGAGATAAGTGGCAGCAGTGGGTTCTCCCCGTCGACCAGCGTGAACCTGCCGCTCAACACGATGGTACTCCCGCCGCCAAGACCGATGAGAACACCCCTGTGCACAGCGCCATCAACGGCTCTGCTCGTCAGTTCGTTCCCAACGGAGTTGCCAATGCCTCGAAGACATCGCTTTCGTCTACCGCCCCAGAATTCATGCCTTCATTGCCTCACACCGCAGTGAATGAAATTGCCAATGTAGGATACCCTGTGGACCCTTACCTTTCGCAAGATGCGGACTCGACTTGGTCGACTGTATCCTCGTCTTCGCAATGCCCCGTGGATTATTCATTTGTTGACCCTTATTCAGCGCGCGGATTAGAATCGCATTCCGAATCCCCTTCCCACTTTGACTTGGAGATGATGGCGGGCCCAGTGAGGTATGCCCAGTCCAGTTCGCCTCATCACTGGTAAAAATTGACTGACTTGTGTTGAAAAGGTCTGACACGAATTGCTCTCGACACCAAGTTGGCGGTGCTACTCGTTCAGACTACAAGCGTTTCAAGAGCTCGAGGTACAAAAAGTCAAAGAGGATGGGTCGTCCGTCCACAGAAACGTCCAATTATGTCCCCCAACTTCCCACCCTGTTTAGTGATGAACCTTTCGATGGTCGAGGCCGATCAGTGGCCCGAGAAAATACCCCTGGAGCCACCCTGCCTTACTCTGACTGGTCTCGGAGCTTGACAAGCAATTTCCAATCGCACCTGTACAATGAATTTAGGCGTTCAGCCCTTGATGATTTTTTTACACGACACGTTGACACTGGATTCAAGGCTCTCATGAACTTCTATCGGGACTGTCTGTTTGCCCACTGTATCCATCCCACTGTGATGCTCGACATGATCAAACTTTCGAAGGATACATCTCACGGTTATTCCACAATTGCTTTTGATATGATTCATGACGCCATCGCCAGTGGGAAAATGTGGCTGCACAACCAGAAAAATGTCGACAAACAATTCAATACCCTGCACGGCAAATTGCCCCGAGAAAAGTTACAACGTTGAGCCCTTTCACATTTTTCCTCGTTTTTCTCCTTCTTCTTTTTTATTTTATTTTTTTTCTTTTTCGCGACCCATTCCCACTGCTCGTTCATTCGTCATGATCGGCATTTTCTACTTTTGTCCAAAAGGTTTCTGCATGCATATTCTCCAATTTTTCTTCTAGAGTGCCAACTTCTTTGCAATGCAGTTGGGCTTGTTTCTTGTTAAGCCTGGGAGTTTTTATTTTATTTTATCTCATCTCCTTTTCTGTCATTTTTGTTCCTTGCTTTCAGTCATGGGAGGTTATCAAAATGTTCTGGCGTCCGGGCATGATTTTTACTGGCAGTGTCTCTCCTCTCGATGCCTGCCGCTACGGTGTGCCTGGCCAACAAAAATTGTGTTTCCCTTGACATAGAGATTTGCACTTCTATCCTTGTTTCTTTTCTAAGGCTGTGGTCTTCTTATCGACCTAGTCATTGTGTGATCCGGATCCTCGGCTCTGGGTTTTAACAAGTATCAGCACGGCAATGACCCAGAGAAAAGCAATGGTCCAATAATCAAAACAAAAGGTCTTGTCGGAGGTTATCTGTGTGTTTCAAGTTACCCCTCGTTGTGCGTCAAACCGGGAAAAATTACCAGCATCTTTACATTGTCAATTCCTCGTTCGAGAGACCTAGTCATCTGGTCTACTGCTGTCATCCCAGGAACAGATTCTTTCCCTTTCAGCATTGGCATTGAAATGACCTCGTTCAATCTCTGCTTTGTCCTTCCTCTTGCTGGATTCTTTGCACAGCAGACTTGTGTTTCTGTACTCTGTTCTTTGCATAAACCGGTTGTTCAGTTCTTTGTGGAGTAATATGATTGTTATGCATAATATGAGCAATTGACTCTATGATACTAAAACTGCTATATATCAACGTAAGCTGTAAGATTAACCTGCCACGTACTCATTGCCTTTACAAAATACATGAGCGTTGTCATGCAACATTTTGGGCGGAATATGCCGAGGTTTCTGCCTCAGGCGCGCAGACCTCAATTAAACGGAGCAAGCATAATCAGTCCCGAACCTTAATCCGACAGCTCCCTCTCCCCTCTCCAACTTCGTTCTGCGCCTCTAACCCCAGTGCGCCCCTTCACTATCCATATCCTCTGTATTTCCATCTCCGGCTTCACCAAGATGGAGGGCGCAACCCGCCAGACCTCCAGGTTGCTCCGGTCTCGTGGCCAGAACCTCCTTCCCCAACAACGCCGCCTCCCACGCACCAGCAACGGGTCAACCAGCACAGTCCTGCACCAGACTCAATGTCGAGCCCTCTCAAATTCTTCTAGGAGTCTCGCCCCAGAATCCCTCTTCAATAGCCTTAAAGCCGGTGGCCCATACGGCGACGGACCCACCACCTATTTCTCCAACAAACAGCCCCTCCCCGCAAACACTGTTGTGCGATTCGTGCCACAGCAAACAGCATGGATTGTCGAGCGCATGGGAAAGTTCCACCGCATCCTCGAGCCCGGTCTGGCAATCCTCGTTCCGTTCTTGGATCGCATTGCCTACGTGAAGAGCTTGAAGGAGAACGCCATCGAGATTCCCAGCCAGAACGCCATTACGGCGGATAATGTCACACTGGAACTGGATGGTGTGCTATACACGCGTGTATTCGATGCGTACAAGGCAAGGTGAGTGCATGTATAGCCCACGCTTCTCAGGATTGAGTGGAGGTACTTAAGCCGAAGAGTGATTAACACGTTGATTCTACAATGTAGCTACGGAGTCGAAGACGCAGAATACGCCATTTCGCAACTAGCGCAGACAACCATGCGATCCGAAATCGGTCAGTTGACACTCGACCATGTCCTCAAGGAACGCGCCAACCTCAACACAAACATTACAAAGGCCATCAACGAGGCCGCCCAGGAATGGGGTGTCGTTTGCCTGCGATATGAGATCAGGGATATTCATGCACCCGAGAAGGTCGTGGCTGCCATGCACCGCCAGGTGACAGCCGAGCGGTCGAAGCGCGCTGAGATTCTTGACTCCGAGGGTCAGCGCCAGAGTGCCATTAACATTGCCGAGGGTCGCAAGCAGTCGGTCATCCTGGCTTCTGAGGCGCTGCGCGCCGAGCAGATCAACCGCGCTTCCGGTGAATCCGAGGCTATTCAGCTCAAGGCCAAGGCTACCGCTCTCGGTATTGAGGCTGTTGCCCGCGCCATCGAGGAGGGTGGCCAGAATGCTCACAACGCTGTTAGCCTCAGAGTTGCTGAGAAATATGTCGATGCTTGGTCGAACTTGGCGCGCGAGGGTACCGCCGTCGTTGTTCCTGGTAATGTCGGTGATATGGGTGGCATGATTGCCAACGCCATGGCGGTCTACGGAAAGGTCAGCCAGACGCAGGCTCGCAGTATGGCCGCGAAGACTCTTGGAGTGGACGATGCCTCCAAGTCATCGCAAAGCTCGGAACATGACGTCGACCAGAAGAGCTTCGGAGAGGAGGCGCAGGGGACGGCTCAGTCGGATAAGTCTGATATCTTGGAAGGATTCGATCTAGCCAACAAGCAAAACAATAAGGCGTCTCTACCCGATTCAGCCTAAACGAGAACGATGACCTCTATCTCTTGTCTCTGATGTGCTATTAATCCCACTCTCTTCCTTTTTTTGCCCGTCTTGCATCTTGTTACCACCCCTCTCAGCCCCAGTCCCCCATTCGGCGTCGGGTCGTCCTTTTTCTGCCACTCTGCTCTTGTGTATTCTGATCGTACACACTCTTGGTTTTTTATTTTTTTATTTATTTTTTTTGCTCTTTTATTGGCACTTGTTTCCCCCAGCATTTTTGAAGGAGTCATCCAAAACGCGCGGGCTTTGCTGTGCTTGTTGGTGTTGAAGTCGCCAATAAGGCTTCCTGTATGTGTACATAAAGGAATTGTTGACGATACGAAAACCCCAAGGAAGGGGCAGCCTCAATGTACAAGTATTCCTTTTTATTGATCCGTAGCCGCCTATCTATGAGTTTGACCTAGCCGTTTCTGGGCATAGTACAATCTTGTAGGTTAACACCTAAATTACCAGAAAAAGCTGACCTGAAATTATGAAATTGAACTAAATATCCAGACAACAAATGCTAAAGACAAAACAAAGAAACCTATACCAACACACAAAAAGACCAGCCCAAACAAGACCAAGCCGAACTAAACAAGCCGGCCCCAACCCACAGGAAACGGCTCAATATCAAACCTTAAATGAAGCGCGTAACCATAAGCCGGCCCAGTAAAAGTAACAACCTTAGAAATATAGTGCGTCCCTCTAGGGAAAGCCCCCAAAACCATGTAAACCACCGCCTTACCAAGCCGCGTCCCCAAAAGACCCTGATACTCAGCAGTACCATATTTCCAAACCATGATAGGCCTGTAGGGCGACCAAGCAAGCCCGTTTTGCGCGGTATAAAGCCTCTTGCTAACAAACCGCTTGGTATCGGCGTTAACGACGTTATCGAAATAGACATGTTTGAGAGATTCTATTGGCGACCTGGCGGTATAGAGAGCTGTTGCGATCTCCGAGAATGGGGGTCCGTCAGTTCTTTTGATGTCTTTGGCGTAGATTATGCCTTCTCCTAGAATGATGTAGTAGGAGTTGTAGCACCATTTCTCATGTCCGCCTGACTTGGAAAGCTCTGACTTGGAGAGCTCCACGTCTCGGTATTTCTTGAACTTGGGGATTCCTTGTTTAGCAAATTCTGGTTCGATTTCAAGTGGTGTAGATATGATGTTAGTCTTGAAAGTCCAGCCCTGCTTTTTGAGCTTTGAGATTGACAGAGTCGAGGGCTTGATGGTGCATGTGGTGTCTTTTGGGTCTTCTATCCATTTTTGACGTTCGGCGCCTGCTTGTTGGATTTCGCCGTAGAGCTGGGGTACTTCTTCTCTGGGAACTGTTTGATATTTGCTTGTAGAAGGAATGGGGTTGGGGGATGTGGTGCTGGTGGGGAGGGCAGAGTGTGATTTTCGCTGTTTCCTGGATGCCATATGTAAGATGTTAGACTTGGTGTACAATCTGGTCAATTGGGCTGAGGTTATTGAGTGTTTATCTTGTTTGACTGGGCTCGCTGGGATAGTGATTGTCGAAAGTATCTGCTCGAGATGGATATCACCACTGGAGGGGCTATCTAATTATTATATGCGATTGTAGCGTTGATGCTAAGACCAGTTCAATTGTTACTATCGACCTTACGCAAAGGAGATAAAGAGAATTAGGAAATAAAGGAGCTAGTATGAATCAGGGGAATGTAGGGCAATTCGGGGGCTCAAAACACAAGGGCAAAGAATTAAGACTAAGGGTTTGAGACAATGAAACGAAACTCGGATCTCCAATAGTTACTTGCAAGACACTAATGATTGGCCTAATACAAGAGCATTGTTTGAGAAAATTCCATTTGTGGACAAAGAGTTGGTTGATCTTCGGGTGCTTCCACTTCTCGAGCTTTATGTCTACCTGGGCATTCCCGTTTTGTGACACGATCAAAGGTTCAGATGCGATGGAAGGTGTCAGGAGGCTCAGAGACATACACGATAACAATAAAACAAAGATTAAGTGTATCTATGCTAATCAAAGAAGATGCCCTTGGTCTTCAATACTTGAGCTCAAGCTCGCCCATATATTCGGAAGTGAAACGACAAGATTTATGTTGTAGTGAGAAATGACCGAGAACGAGGACATACTGTATTAGCGGGATATGTCGTGTACATCCCCAACTTATAACAGATGTGATGTATCCATTGCAGCAATTCAGCATTGTATTGACACAAGAGATCTATGCAATTAGATAGATTAGATGCTGTCATTGAATATATACTTTGTGCCGTCCTGTGTTTACTATTCAATGCCCCATCCGCGCTCCCCCTTCTTCTCTTCTTCTCTTCCATCATCTTTCTTCTCTTTATCTATCCTCAACCTTCAAACAGAAATTCGCAGAAACCATGCCCTCTGGAAAAGGATACTCCTACAATAGCTCCGGCACCAACAGCCAGGTACACCTCTCCCTATTCCTATAAGCTCACTATGAGAACCAAAACATACACGGAAGTTCTCTATTACCTGAGCATTGTCACCTCAATCAAATGGCAATATATGCTTATCAAACCCGCCTTAGGGCAACCACTACTGTTTCCGTGACTATGGATTGTATTCGGGACATGAAAGGATTTCTGGCCTATTAGCTATATGAATACAATTCAGAAAAAATAACTTCCAGCTGATCTATTTCTCAGCCTGGCAATCACCTCAAATTCTTCAGATATTGTTGTCATCGATGATCAATCGACTAGCCATCTATGTAGCGAGGTCCGGCTAGCATGGTAGAGGGAATTTAAGGGACGTAGCTATAACCTCAGGTATATTTGAATGGCCAGTGGGATCACAGAGCTTTATCATCTCAAACTCTAGCATGCAAAGGGATCCCGTATCGCTGTCATAGATAATGTTGTAAGGCCCGCAGTCGCATACCGCAATCGATATGGTTCTGGGGATCAGAGAGGGCAAGGTTCGGGCTAACAAATCACCCGTAGTCTCCATGTCCGCGACAAAGATGCGCATGTAAACAAATACAACCCGAGGCACTCGGAAATGGACATAAAAGAGAGAAAAGAAGGGCAATGTAGGGCGAAAACAATGCATGAAAAGGTATACTGGCTTCGAGGTGTAGCAGCCCTCAGAGGTAAAAGGGAAGACGTAAAGGTGACTTCTATATCTAACTACTCTGCCATCCTAAAGGCGGCATGTGTCAGACCAAACCTTGGAATAACCTTGGAAGACAGCGGTCCTGCAGGTCCACGTATAGGTAATAGCGCCGGCTTCGAGAAAAGGCGTGTTTGGTAGGAACATGAAGAAAAAGCAATCAAGTATATATATAATGTCATCCTTAACCGACCCGTAGCAAGTGCTATATCAGCAGCAATATCATATCGCCTTTCTGAAATTCAACAACGTTAGCCCGGTTGTTAGTGTTAGACTCAGGCCTAGCGGTTCGTAGGTATTGTTAGACATCAGATCTTTCAGTAAGCCTCACTTCCTTTCCTTTTCCGTCTTTTCGAACTATCAAGAGTCACGGTAGCATATAAGACATGAGGTAAACGGCCATAGCTCCAGACAAGGCAGCTTTTACTCTATTCTCTTTGGAGTTATGATCACAACAGGAATATCAAAGGACCTGGAATGAAAAATAAACAAGTTTTATTACATTTCAAAGCAAAATAGAAAAAAAAAAAAAAAAAAAAAAGAACATTTAAGGCTGTAGCTATAACGCGGGAGCTCGGACCACGCAAATCTGGAGATCGCGACTTTTGGATCGCGCCCTTAATCTCCGGCTCTCATCCCCTCCCCTGCTCATCCGTACCTTGACACATTCTCTTCTACCCTAGTTCTTATTTGGGCCCTGTCATGTCCCAGAACAATACCTGAAGCCCAGCTCTATCCCCGATCACGACCGCGCCCCTCCTTGCCCTCCCTCGCGCATAGCGCTGATACGTGACGCTCAGTCGAGCCCGACCATCCGGACAAGCCCAGGAAAAAAATTAGCAGTTGTGACTGCTCTCGGGCTGGCGCGATGCACATCATCAAGCCGGTCTGGCTCACACACGGAGGTACGGGTTCAATCGCCCTGGATTTCTTTATCCGTTGGTCCTCCGGACGCCGACATAACCCTTCATATTCGAAAACACTCCATGCTGGACGGATTTTGCTAACGGCATTCTTTCGTACAGGTGAACGCAAGGACTTCGAGGTTTATAGCTGTGATGTTTCGCCAGATGGGAAACGACTAGTGACGGCCGCTGGAGGTGAGCATGACCCTTCCTGGCATGATTCGGATCGCACAGCATGCGCACACCCGAGGAATTATTACTGATATCGGGCACTTGATGTTTTCTAGATGGTTACGTTCGGATCTGGTCCACTGAGGCCATTTATGGTACCGGAAATGCTGAACTTGCGGGCAAACCGAAACAATTGGCGTCGATGAGCAACCACTCAGGCACCATCCATACTGTTCGCTTTTCGCCCAATGGGAAATACCTTGCGTCGGGTGCGGATGACAAGATCGTTTGCGTGTACATGCTCGACGCCAACCCTCCAACACACTCGTCAACATTCGGTACGTTTCAAACATTTCGGCCACCAAAGTCAGACCCAGACACTTACAGTTATTGCAAATACACAGGCACGGATGAAGCACCCCCAGTCGAGAACTGGCGCACAATTCGACGATTGATCGGTCATGACAATGATGTCCAAGACCTCGGATGGTCGAATGACTCCTCGATTCTCGTATCCGTCGGGCTGGATTCGAAGGTCGTGGTGTGGTCCGGTCATACATTCGAAAAGTTGAAGACGATAGCAATCCATCAAAGTCACGTTAAAGGTATCACATTCGACCCCGCCAACAAATACTTCGCAACGGCCAGCGATGATCGTACCGTCCGCATCTTTCGATTCACCTCTCCTGCTCCGAATTCCTCTGCCCACGATCAGATGAACAACTTTGTTCTCGAACAGACTATTACCGCTCCTTTCGCCAACTCTCCTTTGACAGCATACTTCCGTCGATGTTCATGGTCACCAGATGGGATGCATATCGCTGCTGCAAATGCCGTAAACGGGCCTGTCAGCTCTGTGGCTATTATCAACCGTGGGTCCTGGGATGGAGATATCAATCTTATCGGCCACGAAGCACCAGTCGAGGTTTGCTCATTCTCTCCGCGACTGTATGCAACCGAGCCACCCAACAAGAAGAAAACGGATGGCCAGGGCTCTACAGCCCAACATCACATCACTGTCATTGCCTGTGCTGGAGGAGACAAGTCCCTCAGTATTTGGATCACTAGCAACGCTCGGCCGATAGTTGTCGCCCAAGAGATGGCTGCCAAGGCGATTTCGGACCTGGCATGGACCCCCGATGGGAAGTGTCTCTTTGCTACTGCCCTAGATGGCACAATTGTGGCAGTCAGATTCGAAGATGGAGAGCTGGGATGGGCCACGGAAATGGAAGAGAATGAGAAATCGCTCACCAAGTTTGGAACAAATCGAAAGGGCGCGGGGATCACAGAAACCACAGATAGTCTGCTTTTGGAAGAAAAAAGCAAGGCAGGTGAGATCAAGGGTGTTGAAGGACGAATGGGTGCGTTGATGGGCGACGCGGAGCCTACTGCAAATGGAGAAAAGGCACCGCAACCTTCCAACGGGGCGACTCCTGCTCGTGCCTCTTCACCGGCCCCCGAGACCAACAAAGTACAGCCCAATGGAAGTGCTTCAACCCCCGCTGCGTCGGAATCTGAAAAGCCAGATCCTTACCAGGCCAAGCTGGAAAGGCTCAAGCAGCGCCCAACATACACCAAGGAAGGTAAAAAGCGCATTGCACCATTGCTAGTCTCAGGAGCTGGGGCGGGCGAGTCATCTCTTCCACAAGCTCGTCTGATGGCTTCAGTCAGCAATCAAGTCAAAGCAGATGCTCCGACTACCATCGTGGACTTATCAAAACCATTCGACGGTCTTCCTAAGGGTGGCTTGACCACTCTTCTCCTCGGAAACAAGCGAAAGCTAGCCCAGATGGAGGGCGATGAAGATGGCAGCGTTGAAAAACGGGTAACTCTAGCCAGCCAAAATGGCGCAACTCCCATCATGGCCAACACTCCCGATGGTCTCCTCCCGGCCCAAGTACAGTCTGCTGCGACTGGCCAACAGCCTACCCCAGATTTCATTCGCCCTGCAGTCACCAATCCTTGCATGTCAGTCAGTCAGCTTCGTTTAGCTGTTCCCAAGATCCGCAGCCAGATTCTCCGCGCGCTGGATACCAGCGGGAAACCAACCGAACCTCCTGGTACTGGTGCGGACTCGAGCAGTAGTAAGGGCCGCGTGGACGTGGTTTTCGAAGCTCGGAATCCCTCCCCAGCGAGTCTGACTGGCCGCGCCGTGGATCGGGAACCAGTACGCTTGACTTTGTTCCGCGGGGAGCAACCGCTGTGGCAGGACTTCTTGCCACGGACTGTTCTTCTAGTCACTGGAAATCAAAGCATGTGGGCAGCTGGTTGCGAGGATGGGTCAATCTACCTCTGGACACCGTCAGGTCGTCGTTTGGTGAGTGCACTAGTTCTCGAAGCACAGCCGGTCATTCTAGAGTGCAATGGACCATGGATCTTGTGCATTTCCTCTGTGGGCATGTGCTACGTCTGGAACGTGAAGCACCTATCTTCTCCTCACCCACCAGTTTCTCTCCAGCCCGTATTAGATGCAGCAATTCACACGTTGGGTGCGAACCCAACCGCTGCCCCGGCAGTGACAGATGCACGCATCAACTCGGAGGGTCGGGTTGTCGTCTCCCTATCTAACGGTGAAGGATACTCATATTCTCCAGCCATGTTCACGTGGCAGCGCATCTCTGAAGCGTGGTGGGCTGTAGGCAGTCAATACTGGAACACCACAGACGCACCCGTAAACAACCTGCAGGCCAAGGATGCACAGCAAGACAACAAGGATGCCAAGGCAGCTGTTGCAGCTGGCATCATCCCCTGGCTCGAGCGGAACACTACCAACGAGACCCTACTTCGTGGACGGGCGTACTTCCTCCAGCGTCTGATCAAAGTCCTGTTGTCTCGCGAGGGGTACGAGACATTTGAGTCCAGCGTATCCATCGCGCATCTCGAGAACCGTCTTGCCGCTGCTTTGTCTCTAGGTGCCAAGGAAGAGTTCCGGTTATACCTGTCCATGTACGCCAAGCGTATCGGCGCGGAGGGGTTGAAGCTGAAGGTCGAGGAATTGCTGAAGGGCTTAATCGGCGGTCTTTTCGAGGATGATGATACTACTGAGGGAATCCTGAAATTGCAGGCGAATGAGCGTGAGGGCCGGAACTGGCGCGAGGGATCTGACGATCTATGCGGCTGGCCCCGGGAGACATTATTGAAGGAAGTGATTCTGGCACTCGGTATGTTACTGTCAACTGTGATATCTTTTCCCAATGCTTTGTTTGCTAACGAATGCTTGTTTAGGCAAACACCGTGATCTTCAACGTGTGACTGTGCCTTATGCTAAGTTGCTGGATATGGTTGACACCGTGTCAGAAAATGGCGATGCAATGGATCTATAGCGATCTTCATCTCTGTTTCGTTTATACCTCGTCTATTTCTTTTTCTTCCTATTTTTATTCGTGGCGTTCATGAAGTTCGGACTGGGTTACCTTGGCAAAAGGGTTTGCATTATTATATCTCTGCTGGGGCGAGATTGGAGATGACATATTTCATTTCGTGCTGTATTTGTACCATAGGTTTTTCTTTGGGCTCGCTCTTGTTTATCCTTGATAACCGGACTGCCACCTTGCTGCAATGCTTTCCGCTTGGTCTCGTTTACAAGCACCCATGATAAATCTATTTGTAATAATAGCTTGTGCAAATAGTGAATAGTCCAGAAGCCATCCATGTTATTGATTGAACGGCGGCAACGACACGGAGGTCGTCCATGTGGTGTACGTTGTAGTGCCTGTCCTTGAACTGATGGCCAAGGTTGAATAGATCATACCGACATAGCTTCTACCCTGCCAATTACTCCCACGAACAGATCAACTTTGTTCTTCTCTACAATAAATTACGTATTGTGACGTCGTCAGGGCTTAGCCATCACGTGGGCGGTAAATTCTTTGCAGGCAGAAAATTCGATGACATCTGGCGCAACCTCGTCACTTTTGGTTCTTGACTGCCAAACACGCACTCATTTACTCTCCTTTTCTCATTGATCTTGCCCACTCCAATTGTGGGCGCCGGCATCACGTCTTCCACCTCCTCCTTACTCTTCCTTCGTATCGTCGATCGATCCGCAGCTGGTCCTGCATTTGGCGCGTTCCATCCCTGCTCCCGCTTCCGCCTTTCCACCTCCCCCCACCTCCCACCTCTCTTCTGTCGCTTCTACTCAAGCAAGAAGAAAAAATCCAACAAAATGCCTCCCAAGAAGCAGCAAGTTCAGGAGAAGGTCTACCTGGGTCGTCCCGGAAACAACCTGAAGAGTGGTATCGTATGTGAGCAAAGGCCCCCACCCTTTTTTTCCTTTTTTTCCCAGCACAGTCCACTTTTTAATTCCACACAAACTATTTAAACTCCCCCTGTCCCCTGCCTTTCACTTTTTTCTCTTTCTTTTCCACCACCATCCATCTAACAATGGCTTTAGGTTGGTCTTGCCAACGTCGGCAAGTCGACACTCTTCCAGTCTATCACCAAGTCCTCCCTGGGTAACCCGGCCAACTTCCCCTTCGCCACCATTGACCCCGAGGAGGCCCGCGTAATCGTCCCCGATGAGCGGTTCGACTGGCTCGTTGACCACTACAAGCCCAAGTCCCAGGTTCCCGCTAACTTGACCGTCTATGATATTGCTGGTCTGACTCGCGGTGCTTCCACCGGTGCTGGTCTGGGTAACTCTTTCCTGTCGCACATTCGTGCCGTCGATGCCATCTTCCAGGTTGTTCGCTGCTTCGATGATGCCGAGATCATTCACGTCGAGGGTGATGTTGACCCTTGCCGTGATTTGACCATCATCAACGAGGAGCTGCGCATCAAGGATATTGAGTTTGTGACCAAGGCTCTTGAAGCTCTGAAGAAGCAGACCCGTCGTGGCGGACAGTCCCTTGAGATGAAGAAGCTGAAGGAAGAGGAGGCCACCACTGAGTTCATTCTTAAGTTCCTCGAGGATGGTCATGACATCCGCAGCAAGACTGACTGGACACCCAAAGAGGTATGTTCAAAACTCTTTCTTTCCCCGTCTTTTACCTTTACCCTGCAACCACCACTCCTACAATGATGAATAAGAGCTTTGCTCGAATCAAACCCAGCTCTTCGAGTGCCCTCAATTTATAAACTCACGAAGAGGGCACCTTGAGAACAAAAGTTATAAACTGAAATTGGAGTCACATCTTCTATTGCATCACTCAATACTTTTTGTGAAACCTCATGCTAACCCAACGGGTTTCTAGGTCGAAGTCATTAACCCTCTGCTCCTCCTCACTGCCAAGCCTGTGGTGTACTTGGTTAACCTGAGCGAGAGAGATTACATTCGTCAGAAGAACAAGTACCTCCCCAAGGTCTTCGAATGGATCAAGGCCAACTCCCCTGGTGACCCCATCCTGCCCATCTCGGCTCAGTTCGAGGAGCGTCTGACTCTGATGCACGACGATGCCGCCGCTGCTGAGGAGTGCAAGAACCTGAACACCCAATCTGGTCTGCCCAAGGTCATCACCACCATGCGCAAGGTTCTCAACCTGGCCAGCTTCTTCACCACTGGTGAGGATGAGGTTCGCCAATGGACCATCCGTAAGGGTATCAAGGCCCCCGCTGCGGCCGGTGTTATTCACACAGACTTCGAGAAGACTTTCATTCAGGCTATTGCGTACAACTACAGTGTTCTGCGCGAACTCGGTGATGAAGCTGCCGTCAAGGCCGCTGGTAAGATCATGACCAAGGGTAAGGATTACGTCGTCGAGGATGGCGATATCCTCCTTATCAAGGCTGGTGCTGCCAAGCACTAGGTTCAGATAGAAAATACGTCTATGAATTATATCCCTGAATGAATCTTGTGAATAAAACTATCTACTTTCTATCTGTATCAGCACAACTAGTAACTATCACCTGTAACAACGTGACCAATCCACCTGGCTGTCTCCCATGTGGAAAGATACCATTTAAAGCAAATGAGCGACATTCTGTGGGCACAGGTACATAGACTGGAAGATCAATACTACTCTCGACATCGAAGATAGAAAATAATTGTAAATTCCAAAACAGTTGCGTGCCCCCTTTTGGACAGTTTTTATAATGATGCAAATATGAGGAAATTCTTGAGGAAATTCTTGAGCTAACACTCCAACGACCTTCTCACATATAGGCTTATAGAGCCCAGTCCAGGTTCTATCACAATTCCCTTGGATGGGGGATATAAATGCTAGATTTCGGATATATGTAGGTCGGTGTCTAGGCAAAGGGAGAACGGCTTTATTGGATGTGAGAACGTTGCTCGTGAAGTAAGGTTGTATCTAGTATCTATATTGGGTCTGTCCTTTATACGATTCCAACACGCAACCATAAACAACCAGGAAGCCGATCGAAATGGCCTGGTAAGCTCGACACCTCAACACCACAATCCTCATCGACCTTTTGCTCTTTCGCTACTTCTACATCTTCACTGCTCGCCTTCCACAACTCGAAGCCAACACCTCGACACCACCATTCTCATCAACTCCTTTACTTTCTCTTCATCTCCACTGCTCACCACCCACACTTCGACCCATCATGCCACCAAAGTGGAACATCGAAAATGACGGCAGAGTAAGTCAAAACTTGCCATACCTAGGCTATGATCCATTCTGACATCTTCAGATCCTCCTCGGGGTTGTGAGCCAACTGAAGGATCTGAACGTCACCCTCGACATGGACAAGGTTGCCAGCTTTATCGGACCCGGTATGCACCCTGAACGCTCAAATGATATCTTGCTAATATAAAGGACAGAATTTACAGCCAACTCTGTGAGATATCGTATCTCTCGCCTCAAGAAGCAGGCGGAAGAAGGGCTCGCGGAGAACGACCATACTCCTACCAATACACCCCAAAAGCGAAAGCTTGGTCCTCGCACCCCCGCAAAGAAGAGACAGAAGAACATTACCGATGAGGAAGGGAACAGCATGGATGCTTCTTCGGCAGACATGTCTCATGTTGTTATTGCCGTGGATAAAGAAGAGGAGTTCACAGACGTTAAAGATGAGAAAGTCAAGACCGAGAACAAAGTTGAAATCATCTATGACTCAGATGGAATCAAAGAGCTTGGCATAAAGGGAGAGAAGGAGGATACCAAGCAGGGTATCAAGGCTGAAAGCGACGACGACTTTTATGTAGTTTAGGGATTTATGGCCTTGAAGAGAGAAGGATTGATAGTTTTGTTGTCGAAACAGATGTCAGGCACTGCATGATTTCCGATGTCCATAAATGCTACCTTGAATTGAGTGATTCTGAACTATTTTTGTCTTGAAGAAACATCGATGGTGATCTTTCAACGCTCCACTCCCGATATAATATACAGCACGTGACCAATCTCCCCGCGGCATCCCACCACACGAGCTTCGCTTTCACGGTATTGCAGCCTCAACCAGCACAATGTTCAAAAAAGAGTGAGTAAACGCCTTCATTAACCCCGAGATACCATCCAGATATTGCACTTGCATGACTGAGCCGCGTCACCAATGGGGAGTGCACAATTCTCAAACTCGGACACCGCAAGGCCGCAAGAGCTGTCAAATCCCTCGGATGGGGTTGTTTAGACAGCCACTAGTGGTCAAGAAGGATGCAGGGCCCCAAAGAACCATACGCTGATATTTTTTGCCCCCTAGTATTCCCCCCAGCAACCGATCAAAGGTTAAGTCCTCCGTGCAGCGCGGCCTGCGCCAAAAGCTACTGGAGACCTACCCCGGCCTCGAGCCATTCATTGAAGATGTCATGCCAAAGAAGGCCTCATTGGAAGCCGTAAAACTGTACAGTCCCACTCCTTGTACCCCATACCCAGCACGATTATATCGACTTTTTCGCCCGCCATCTGCCCTGCATCCAGCAATACAGACCGCAAAGCTAACCAAGGATCTTCCTTCTTTTACTCAGCCCCGAGCGCGTCACCCTCTACACAATAGATTCAACACCTCTGTTCTTCCAACCTATCGACGGACCTCCCGTCCCGCATCTCCGCCTCATCCACCAATACCCCTCTGCCATCCCGACAATCCAGATCGACCGCGGTGCCATTCGATTCGTGCTATCTGGCGCAACGCTTATGGCTCCCGGCCTTACCTCCCCTGGGGGTAGACTGCCTGATGCCGAGCACGCTATCGAGGCTGGGCAAATTGTTGCTGTCAAGGCTGAGGGCAAGGAGGAGGTTTGTCTTGTCGGTATGCTGAAGGTTGGCACCGAGGAGATCAAGAGCAAAGGAAAGGGTGTTGTTATGGATGAGGGTCACTATCTTGGTGATGGATTGTGGAGGATGCACCTGGATTAATTCATGCATTGGTTTAGGGCGGTTTATGGGAATATTTTCTGTCTGTGAAAGATCTTTTTGATGTTGTTGGCATATACCTCTGGATTGTGTGGTGATTATTATGTGCTCGACGAAATGAAATGAAATATCTGTCCCACGGGCTTGGATCCAGGTGAACTGTAAACATTGAACCCCTGTTAATTCTGAAACAATTTGGAGAGAACGAGCATATCTCCGGGAATGTCAAGAACTGAAATTGCTCTATTTAAGCTTGAAATATAGGGTGCTGGTGTACTTTTTCCAGTATGTATGAAATAGACCAGATTCAAGTAATCTGGGTCCTGCACAGCGTACCACATGCCACCTCTGCGTATTAGCCACATATTTCTTTTCAACTATGATTTGACCTCCTATTTCCGTTTTACATTGGCAAATCGCTAATTGGGAATAGCGCCTTTGCATTTCTCCCCGCCAGTAATGATCGCGGGAAAGGGCTCGTGCACCAGGCCTCGGCTTAGAAGGGATAACCCTGAAAGAACCCCCTAAGAGGCCAACTTAAGATGGATGTTGAAAAGTCCTGAGCATAAGATAACGTTAGAATATACTGTGAACTTATTCTTTGACTGAGTCGCTATTCTCATTTGGTTTTGGGTCCGATTCAGCGGCACATCGACAAGGTGGCGGTAAAGTTCACCAATGGATAAGCGTCGAAGTAAATGAACCAGACGAATAGGCGGGACCTAAGCAAGCCGCTAACAAAGATGAAGATAAAATGGACTGTGCCTCACCCTTCCGTGGCTTCGTGGGGCTTTTCTTCCTCTTTTCTTAACCCTACCTTCACTCTCGGACTAGGAAAAGACCTCCCTGCCTCCCATGGACTCTGCAGCGAGTGCCGGATCGGCCAAGAGTGCCGTGGACAAGAACAAAAGCCAGAGAGACCCATCTCCGGCTGAAAGATCGATCCAACATGGCGACACCGATATCTTGCAGGGGGAGAAAGTCGACGAAGCTCTAGCTGCTAAGATGATGCTAATCAACGATGTGAGACAGGTATATACCCCATGCATGAGAACTAAAAGCTGACTCGCGTATCTCTAGACCATCGATGAGATTGGTTTCACTGCTCACCATTGGAAGCTATTCTGTTTGAACGGATTCGGATATGCGGTCGACTCGCTCATTCTCTTGATTCAGTCTATCATTTCGACGCAAGCTAGGCTAGAATTTCAACCTGGCTATGCCACGGGTCTTACAATTGCGGTCTATGTTGGAATGCTGGTGGGTGCCATATTCTGGGGATTTTCAGCGGATATAATCGGCCGTCGCTTTGCCTTTAACTTCTCGCTATTTGTCTCGTCGGTTTTCACTATAGTTGCAGGGGCTTCGCCGTCTTGGATTACACTCGGATTGTTTGTTTGCTTGAGTGCATTCGGCGCTGGGGGAAATTTGGTACTGGATACTACGGTATTCCTGGAGTATCTGCCTAGCAGAGAACAATGGCTATTAACACTAATGGCTGCGTGGTGGGGTGAGTTTCATTTTATCCGAAGCTCTTGTTGGAGAGCCATATACTAACTTGGAATAACTAGGCCTCGGTCAGCTCATTGCAGGGTTATTTGCCTGGGCCTTTATTCCCAATTATTCATGCAGCGACGCAGCCACCTGTACCCGGGCCAACAACCAAGGATGGCGCTATGTATGGTATACATCTGGTGCCCTGGTGTTTCTTCTCTCCATACTTCGAATCACAATCATCCGACTTGAAGAGACACCCAAATTCCTCATCTCCGAGGGCCAAGACGAGAAAGCTGTACGAGTCCTACAAAACATCGCCAATAAATATGACCGCCCATGCAGTCTCACCATTGAGCGCCTGCAAGCATGCGGACAAATTGTCCAAAGACAAAAAGCAGGATCCAGCTGGTTGACACGACTGATCTCCCCAAGCGAAGTATTCTTCCACCTCCGTGGACTTTTTGCAACCCGCAAGATGGGCTTATCTACCACACTGGTGTGGTTCTCATGGCTCCTCATCGGTCTCGCCTATCCACTCTACAACGTGTTTCTGCCCAGCTACCTTGCGAGCCGCGGCGCCAATTTCGGAGAAGATAGCCCTTATATCACCTGGCGGAACTATGCTATCAACAATACCTGTGGTATCTTCGGTCCGGTGTTGGCGGGATTTATGTGTCGCTCGCCTTGGTTCTGGGGCCGTCGGGGTACTATGATTATTGGCGCTGTGGTTACAATGATTTTCTTCTTCTGTTACACCCAAGTCCGCACTGCCAGTCAAAATGTTGGGTTTACGTGTGCTATCTCATTCTGCTTGAATGTTTATTATGGCACTCTTTATGCTTACACGCCTGAGGTTTGTCTCCTTTGTATACTGATTCCATGATGGCTATCTTGGATCCCTTGTTTGATACTAACTCTTTGACAGGTATTCCCATCTGCTCATCGTGGTACAGGGAACGGTGTCGCTATTGGACTAAATCGAATCATGGGAATCGTCAGCGCTGTGGTCGGTCAGGCCGCCGATGTAAGTGTCAATACATTCCCTCTTCTATATAAAGACACCTTTTGTGAAAGTAAAGCTGATCATAAATTGGACCAACACACCTGTACCGATTTACATTTGTGCCGCGCTTTACATTGTGATGGCAATCGTCGCTGTGGCTTTCCCATTCGAGCCGTATGGCCGACGGAGTAGCTGAAGATGCCTCATGCAACAAAGGCATTGTATCCACTCATAGAGTTGAATATTGTGCTGGCGATCTCTGGTCATATCCAGATTCAGCACATATCATCAACGTCCCTATGATCTACAAATACATACCCCTAGGGAAATTCAAGAGAATGCATATCCACCCAAACAACAGAGCAATATGCGCAAGGCGGACTGCTGATGATGACGGATTTCCCAGAGGGAAAGTAAAAGTGGATCAAGACGGGGATCGAGGTTATGCATGGACACAGCAAATGATCTGTGCTGTTGGCAAATGGCCTGATTTAAGCCTTCACCGCAGGTGAATGTGGTTGACGATTGAAATGATGAGAAAAGACGGGGATTTGATTATTCTGGAAGTGGACCGTGAGAGTGAGACGGAGCAAATTTCAGTCCTTCGTGAAATGGGATGGGTATTTGCTGAAGACCAGGCGGCTGAGTGTTTGTTTGGTGTCTATGCGGCAAAGCCCGAGATTACTGATGAGCGTTGCGGTTGATTTTAAGGACCTTGTTATAGAGTTGGAAAACTTGGACTGGATCTACTGTACATGACGGGAAATCTGGATATTATGGGATTATATTACTAGTGACTTTCTAACGTTTTGAAGAAGATTGATTGGGTATCAGCTGTGAAGCAGATGTGGAAAGTGATGACTGAGAGCACATAGCGTGCGCCAGACCAGTTGACATGGCTATTCCGTATTTCTTATTCAAATAGCCAGAGTTGTCCATGGTGTGAGGTTAGGACTTGGTTTTTGGATAGGCTTCGGATGTAGACCTGGAATTTCCGGCATCATTCGGCAAGTGTTTGTCGATTGACATGCTGCCGTGACTGCGTTTGGTGATTAAGAAGTGAGAGTAGAGCAAGGTAACCCAAAGGATATTTGCCGAGCTGGTGATATCTATGAGTCTGAACGGTTGGGCCTCTTGCATGTTCACGTGTGAAGCCTTTACTCTCCGAAAACAACGCTCCAATAGTCCTTCACAGAAGCGCATATACCAACATAATCCCTCCATGAGGAGAACTTATCTTCAAGCTCACACGCCGTCCAAAGAATCTCTTGCCAAAAAGCCCTCTCAACATCAACCTTGGAACTGAAGTCCTTGACTACATTTTCAGGAATTGTCCAAGCACGAGTGTAGGTACCATCATCGGCAAAAGCAGGGTTGACTGCACCGTGATCGAAGACAGTAGCCGGGTTGAACTTGGGAACATTGGCGTGAATGAAGAAAACGCTTGGTGCTGGCGCCTCGTCGCCCCGAACCCGCCACTTGCCTTGGCTGGTTAATCTGAAGTCCTGAATGGGGTTGAATTGGGCCATTGCAGAGCCAGCCATACCACCGTAGGTACGATGACCTAGAGCACAAATCGACTCGCTGACCTGATAGAAGTGCTCTTGCATAACTGATGCAGCAGCCACGAAGGTTTCCTTATCACCTTCCCCTGCAGCGCCCTGCGATAGGAGTGGGTAGTAGTGAGACGGGCCCCAATAGTTGTAGTAAGTACAGAGCAGGAGGGTTCGCGTATGGGTCTTCTTCGATATAAGTACCTCCCCAGATTCAGTTGACTGTCGCAGTCCCATTGGCGGAGCAACCTGGTCAACGATTTCGTAGAAGAGAGGCGAGGCGGAGGAAGCCCAAAAATCAGGCCAAGTGACCATCTTCCTTGAACGGAAAGGCTCATCCCAGAACAGATCTTCTGGCTTCTCCAATGGAAAAGAATCAGCATCGAGGAACAGGATTTCTTCGAATGAAGAGAAAAGCATTGCGAATGGCTTGTATTGGTATTTCTCGATCTTAGCCGGCGAAACGCTCAGAATCCGAGATAGCACTAGACACCGCGCGTTCAGTGATGGCAACACTTCATCGCAGATATATTCCTCGTATTCATCTTCATTGGCCAGGAACACTTCCATCGGTAGCGTTGACCCTGTCCGGCGGAGCATTCGCAGCGAAATCACTAGCACTGGGAGGTAGGAACCGCCTGCGGTCGAGACCACGCCCTTTGTGCCGGGTATGTAGCTGAGTTGAGGAGGAGAGTGGGAGATTGCGCCCACGAATTTGGTATGCGCATCTTTCATTATGGCTATATCATTTTCCGGGACGTGCAGGTAATTCGGACGCGGCGGTGCATCTTTATATTTGAATCCTACTGCCTGGGCCTTTTCTTCCTCAGTCACCGGGGCCGTCGTGTTAGGCGCATTGTTTTCCAAGAGTGTGTGGAATTCCCGCCAAAATCTCTGGTGTAATGCTGTCAAGTCGGAGATGGGTCCGAAGGAATGGGCGGAAGTGCTGTCATTCGATGGGACGTATGCGGTACGCCATCGTGAGAGGGTCCAGGTGAGAAGGATGGCGAGAGTAAATGCTACCAACAGCGTCCGCACACGCAGACGGAATAGCCGAACCGTCATCAGAACTTGCCGATGGTCTTGGGAGTTGAATACACTCCACAGGTTAAGGTTAGGCTCGGATGCTAACCGGCGGATCACTGACGTCGAAGATGGAGCTTGGTACCTGACGTGTATGATGAGCTGTCAGATATGGAATCATTCTTTTATTTTGACGAGGATTGTGTACAGAGGAATGCCAGACTGCCCCTTGACTGCACAGCTGTAGGCTTAAGGTTTTGGACACCTCGTGTCTAAGGCCACAAGGCAGAAGTTCTGCTTTAAGGTAGTGTAGTTTAACGTTATGCAATTCAACACTACCTACATCAAGGATGTATTACAAAGTGATACATTCAAGTGTCTAGCTCTTAAAAAGTATGAGACTCGGCAGAGTAAATGCATTGGATAAATACAGCATCGTATCCAAAACCAAAGCTCAAGACAACAATCATGCGTGTGTCTGATTCCAGGTAGTCATCTATGGCGAGCGCAAAGTTCAATTCGTTGAAGGTATAACTCAATGCTAATCTGAATTGTTCCGATAAAGGGAATACATCGCATAACGACCCCAAGGCCAGAACACTGTATCATACCGACACTCGACAAGGGCGACGCGCTGATCCTATTTTCGTCCGGCTATCATGAAGGTGGAACCAACATCGCGGATGAATATCGTCTAAGTTATTCGTGTTTCATGATAAGTGGCTATCTGAGGCAGGAGAAAATCAAAATTTAGCCGATCCGGAAATTTTGGTTAAGCAGTACGATCGCGAAGTCCAGAAGTTTATGGGCTACAGTCTGAACGACCCTGCTTGTGGATGTGTCGAAGAACTTGATCCCATTTACGTTCTCCATCCCGAGTTAGCAAGAATACAGAAGCCGCAGGGCTTTTAAGGGATTGTTTAGTAGAATGCGGGAGGTTTGATACATGTTCGTTCAGCAAGGTGGATTTGTTCCATTGCCCTCGTGCTCATGAGGGTATGATCTCCTAGTCCTCTCCTTGAATTTGGGTTCGTTAAACCTATGCCTTATGCCCATGGTTAAGTAGTATTCGCGTTAATTTTCATTATGTCTCTTCTCGTTGATAAGCAAAGGTTATGTAATTGGTTCTTAGTTGTCCAGGTGTTGAACGGGACCTCAATCAAACAAGTTGGTGCTGAGCTGCCAACGGCAAATACTGTAATTGATCTATGTATATGCGAATAGCCAAGCAAGTAAAGAAACACCTGTTCGGCTTTTGAATGAGGGAACATGTGAAAATAGACAAGAAGTACAGAAAATAAACACAGGAAAAGAAAAGTACAAAAAATGACTGTATATCCCAATTAAACTGGGATGCGTTTGCTCTCATTTTGGTGCTCCTTGTTCCGATAAAACCATAAAGGAGCCAGTCCGAATACCAAGGCTAGAAGGGCCAACAATGTGTTTCCCCAGCCAAGTCCGAGTTTGCCGTACATATCCGGCCCAGAGAGTGGCACTACACCACCAATTATGCTGCGTACAACGTTGTTCGCGGCGAGTGCACTAGCAGAGTAGGCAGTAAAAGCTCCGACCAGGTATGTTTGGACGCTGGTCTAGATAGAGAATATGTGTTAGTATGTACGTGGCAGAAGAGAGAGAAGGGGGGGGGGAAGGAAACGTCTAATCTTACCATTGAGCCTGAGAAACCCACGCCAATAAAGAATGTGCCAAAGATTGGAACAATCCAGTGAATGTGATACTGTGCTGTCCAGCCATAAATGATCAATCCGACAGGAAGCGCGAAGGCAGCGGGAATCAGCATCAAAAGATGATATCTGGACATAATAAAGTCAGTATTTGTGGCCAAAATCACCAAATACAAGTGAACAGACAGAACTTACTCTGCTCTCTCAACGCCATTGCGCTGCGTGAGTTTAGTGTGAAGCTTATCACTATAGTGGCCCAGGAACAGCTGTGTGGCACAACCCAGTCCCATGCCAAGGTATGCGAGACCTGCAACTCCTTGACTAAAGCCGTATTGATGTTGAAATACCACAGTATACGAGGTAAACAGAAGGTAGATAATGCCGTAGATCAGTCCCATGTAAAGGGCCATCACAATACTGACGGGGCTGGTACAGAGCAGCTTCATCGGACGCATTATAGCAAGGAAAATAAGTTGCTGAAGAGGAAGGGGCGATTTGCTTGCGGCTTGGAGGTCTGGGTTTCCAGTCTTCTTGCGGAGTCGAGAAGCTTTTCGTTCGAGAAGTGTGGGGGCATAGGTTTCCCGCAGGAAGATGAATCCTACAATTGCTGTGATAGCACTCTGAAATATTCGATGTCTCATTAGCCTTTGAAATTTTTCAAGAACGGGAACTAACATACCATAATGGTCAAAAGCCAGAAGATCCATCGCCAGTCGGCAGCCTCTGACAAGAAACCGCCAGCCACTGGGCCCAAAACGGGTGCAAGTAGCATTGCCAGGCTGAAAACACTCATTATACTAAACAATGGATTAGTGGGTATGAGCATGCAGTCAATTCCCAATGTACTTACAATCCTCGCTCATTTGAGGGGATAAGGTCCGCAATGGTTCCTCCGCCATTTGTTAATGGGGCGCCACCCATAACCCCAGAAAGCAGTCGGAATATGAGGAGAGATGTGGCGTTTGGAGAGATACCGCAGCATGCAGTGCAAATAGTGAACAAAACATTGCCGGCGTGGTAAATCTTGTTTCGCCCGTAAATTTCAGAGAGTGGTGCGAGCACCAAGGGTCCGAGTCCGAATCCGATGATCTAAAGGCCACTAAGGTTAGTATTCGTACCCCGTTGAGCAGAAGTTCTGGTATTTGGAAGACCGACATAGATAGAGACTGCAAAGTTCATCACCATTGATGATGATTTGAACTCATTTTCAATTTGTAAGAGTGCCGGGGCCATCATCGATGAGGCAAGCGGGCTGCAATCATCAATCAGCGTTCGAGTTGTTTATGTTGAAAGGGATTATACAGAAGCCTGACGTACGTTGTGAAGCGCATTAGGCACACTGCGCCGAGAATCTGGTTCTTTTTGGATCGAGGCCAATTCACTGGTTTCTCTGGATCATCTGGGCCGTCCCAATCTACCACTTTCAATAAACTGGCATTTGACGACGCACCCTCAGACGGGCAAGAAGAACCGGGAGGTAGTTCGCTGATGGTCGCCTGCTGCGGCGACTTCTTCTCTGCGGCCATGATAACTGTGACAACTCGGTTCTATAGATTTGTGTCTTTTTGAAGAGTTCTTAGGAAATGCTGTAAAGAGTGTAGTGTATGAAAAGAATGACAAAAGTATAAAGAAAGAACGTTGATTCAAACAACAAGAGCAACAAGACGAAAAATAAGACTATAAATGGATGCTCAGTTCATACATACATCCGATACAGATGACATCGCAAGGCATTCCAATGCCCGATCCCTTGCTAGAGAGTACGTCAAGCCCGCACGTAACTACATTTGTCGCCTTGTTACAGAATGGGTCTTACCCTGCCGATCAAACCCAGCACTTCACCCTTTTCCATCAACTGTACAGAATATTTTTCTCAAGTTTCATCAGGGTGGGTTAAAATCATATGCACCGCGTCCCAAACTCCTGAATGCTATTTCTGTTGGCTACTCTACATGTACCTTGATCTTCCTCGACACTTGGCATTCTCCACAAATATGAACAATAATTGTGACCGAATCCACACGATCGCGTCAACGAGGGTAGATCAGGACCCTTAGCGACCCGGATGATCAGACGCCACAACCGTCACGTAGCGTGATGATGAATTGAGCCCCTTGGCATTTCGCTTGGCATTTCTACCAGCACGAACTATTGCAACTATTCCCTGATCCACAACGGTCCGCCCACTACGGGCGGTGATCAATGATCTACATCATAAGCCTCCCTCTTTATGCGAGACACCTGCAGCGGGAGTGCACAAGGGGCCTTCTAGCTGAACTTTCGCGGGTCCCTGAATGTGATCCTTTACACTAGTAGGGACCAGGGGATTTGACTTACGTACCCTATTGAGCACGCAAGATAATTGACTGAGTCAATATTCCACCTTGTTAATGAAAACCCCCTGAACATCACGCAAAGCTCTTGGGCTCCATCCGTACTTCTGCGGGCTTCTTTTACCTATCAAATTATTGCGTTCTTGACATACCATTATAGAAACACCCTGATATAGATGCTGAAATAGAATAAAGGTTGTGGCGTCAGGGATGGATCCACGTGATGCTGGGATGTGTGCGCTTTGATTGGATAAAATGTAGAGCAGACCCACTATCTTTGTGTTGTTTGTACTTTCTGCCGGGGAGCCTTGGACCCGAAATTCCATAACATGCAAGGTCTGTTAGAGAGAAATCTATGGAAAGTGGCAAAAGAATTAAAGCATATGTACTCAAACAAAAGGCTGTTATTCAAGCGTTCATTTGCCAATGGCAATTATTTACACGCGTAGTGAGGACACAAATATTAATATGTGCTGTCACAGCAGCACAGCAGCAAAGCCTGGTCAGTTGTCTCTATCATCTGCTGAATAGGGATTCTCGTCTGACACATCACCATCACGCCCACTTTGAAGGGGTGAGATCGACGACGTTGGAGAAAGAGACGACCACGATGGAGATCGAATCGGGAGATTCAAGCCCAGCCCTTTCACTCCTGCAGATCCAGTTCGAGGGCCCGGTCCAGGCCGCTGGCCATTGACAGGGGACCTGGAGTTGGGACGCAGGCCAACTCGGGTAATTGCGCGTCGAAGCATCTCACCCGAAGAATCTAGAGCTATGAGGAAGCGGGCCAGCTCAGCACACAACTCCCAGTCCCCTTTTTGCGAAGCCAAGCCGATCAACCGCACGACATATTCCTCGATGCGGCCATCGTGGCCTTGCTCCTCATCCTCGAAAGCTTGCAATACGAGAAGATATCCAACCGCAGTTTTGAGCGAGTCAAGTCTCAAGGCTTGTTCGAACAGATCCTTTGGCGGGGGCAGATAAGCGAACAATGTACGCCATGATCGCAGCTCTGTTTTGCGCGTGCATTGCACGACGATGTCAAGATATTCCCTGATGGGGAGGGACGCTTGAAGGAAAGCAATAACGGTTGGGAGCAGCGGCTCTTCGCGTTCTGCTGGGTTCTCGGATTTGCTGGCCTTACTCTCGTTATCCACTTCGTCATCCAGGACGTGGTGTAGCAAGATTTCCAGGCCATGAGCAAAGTAGGACAAATGAGAGAAATGGCGGCATAGTGACAGAGCAGCAGGTGTTCCAAAGGTTGTAAGGCCATACTGTAAGAAATACGGCAGGAAAAGGTGGGTCTGAGGCGCGTGTTAGCAAAAAGGAGTATAATGAATTGGGGAGGGGGTGTAACTTACTCGAATGGCGAACTTCAAAACCGTGAATGTCACATCACGTCGTTGCATCATCTCGGACTCAACTCCGAGCACAATACCTTTGTTCAGCAACACAGACAGTGGATAGAAGTCTAGGGGAATGTGGAGTGGACCCGGTACCGTCTCTTGTTGTAAAACGTCTTGTACATCATTCCAAGCGAGCAGGTCTTTGCCCCGGAACATCCAAAGGGAGTCCCTGAGAGACAAAGTGCTGGGAGATGGCTCAAGTATCATCCCCGCAGAGGGACTGGGAGGCAGGGATTCATCAACCTGCGGGGCAAAGTTGAACGAAAGCTGGTCGCGCATCAGAATATAATATTCCACATCATGAGATACCACGCGCATGTCATATTTTAATCCGCCTGTTTCGGACACCACGGGCTGCAGCAAAACCAAATTGCCATCCACAAGGAGAAGCACCGATGCTACTTTGACATCTTGAGATGGATCGCCATTTCCTGCTTTCCCTTTAGTATTTCAATCGATACCCCTTCATTGAAAGAGAACTCACGCATTTGTTCCTCAGGCAAAACCCAGCTGATTGCTCGCACACGGGATGGCGCTCGAACAATCCCGTTGAAAGCGATCTGCCCAACAGGAACAAGAGTAATTTGAGATTGTGTTGTATTGATGATGTAATGATAGAGAATATTATCGAATGTGTAGACCAAAAGAGAATCTTCTCCAGAGGGGCCAATGAACACCACTGGTGAGGGGAGATATTCAGTGAACATGATGGAATTGTTGCCGTTGCCGAGAGAAGCTTCGCGCGAATAAAGGCGCACCTAAAAGAGGTCAGTCTTCAGTGGAATAACTGTAGATCAAATATTTGGCATACCTCAAATGAGCCGTCACTCTCAACCGCTGCAATCAGTATGTGACCATACCAGCACATCCCTCCTCGCACAGCAAAAGAGTTCTCGGCATTAGAGTCTTCGAAGACCTTCCATCTACCACTATTCACGCTGTAATGAGCAAGGCCGCGCCGACCTGCGATTGCAACATATCGTCCATCCTGGGACACAACGCAAGATTTAATCGGCCACTGGGAATGAAGATATGCTGGAGGATACTGGGCATGGTGCCAAAGGGAATCCTTTCCAGAAATTGTCATAAGATCCGGCATATCGTGACCACGATAGAGAATGAACTCGGTTCCAGTCTGCAGCAGACCTCGGGCCAAGTTTGCAGAAGAAAAGCAACCAGTCAAAGCACTGCGAGCTGTCTCCAAAATCCACAAGCGGCGATCGTTCTGCCCAGAGAGAATGATATCTGAGCCACCGCCGATCCAACAACCATTCGAAATGCCAGTCAGCCAATCTTCTGTATTCGTTGTTGCCAGCGCAGGGTCTGCCGAAAAGCTGTTCCCGCCAGGTTTCCCAAAGACACTCCATGTTGTCCAGCCATGTTCATAGCCTGCAAACAGACAATATCCGTCCGGTGAATAACTCATAAAAGACAAGTACCCGGTCGTTGTTGGCGAGGCTGGCAGCTGGAGCTTCTGTGAAAACGGAACATTGCCCATGTAATCTTTCGCAGTGTAGACCCAGACTTCGCCGTTGGTGCAACTCACGGTTAGCAGAGAAAAGCGAGCATTCACTGCCACCTTCAATGCCTTATCACCGTCATGCTTCGGGTCATGGAAACAATGTCCGTGGAAAGACTTCTTGGCTGCTTCAGAATCCTCTTGCGCCCCGGATTCTCGTTGCACGGCATATGCCTGGCCACTGCTCGTAATCCATATTAAAAGGTTCATTGCGCGGTCATATACCATGTCCACAATAGAAACCTTCTTTGATATCCCCAGTATGCGGCTCAGAAGCTCCGATGTAGTCTGTGTTCCACCTGCTTCAGGAGTCCATCGAATACACTGTATGGCCGCTGGTTTCACGGTGGCTACAACGAGTTCTTGATCCAGCGCCAGCGCCTTGACGATCCCCGACTCGATCTTGATGGCCATTCGGAACCGGATACTGATGCTCTTAACCACATTGGCTTCTTCAACCGCTGAGAAGCGAGCCAGTTGCTGGCGACGATGATGTGTAGAATGATCGAATCGCTGCTGGTAGACTGGAGTCGTTGAGTCCGACGCCACCGAGTATGTCAGGAGGTATCCATTGAGAGTCTGTACAACGAGAATTGTTGAGTCCGGATGCATGAGAAGGTCGACGTTAGGGCCATATGTATTCAAGGAGAATGTGGATCTAGTGACTGCTGCAACAACTGCTGTGGGCTGTCACAATTATTAGTATCAAGGCCCAACTCCCCCGCCGTAAACACCATGATTGTGAACATACTCGGGTCTGCCAAAGAGCAATGGATGTCTCTGTCATTGTCGCGAATATTTGACCAGCTCTGGACACGCAAACACCCTTGATGGTTTCATCTTCCCATTTGGATGTGCCCGGGTCGGGGGATGGTTCAGTGCCCGGCTCATTTCGCTGTGTGTCCGGGATCCCTTGCTGAGCCTCGTCATTCTCGTTATCGTTCAATGGGTTGGTACTGTCGTGGGTAGAGGAGGCATCGATTTCACGATCTTCGTATGAGGAGACATAGGGAATGTCGGGCCCATTGACCGCATAGACCCGGGGAACTCCATGAGGCCAGTACATGGCTCACTTCAGGATCACGGGTTAAGACTGGCAATGGAGCTCACATGGAGTCATATCCAGTCAGGTAATAATTGTCAGAAGTGTAGACAGTCACCCCCAGGTGAACATCAAACTGAAAGCAACAATCCAAACAGCTGGGGAAAACAGACCGCGGCCGATAAGCAGCGATCACGTGCTGGAGCTTGTCCCCCGCATCGCCTTACCTGTTTTTTTCCCTCTCCTTCTCCTGATTGAACTCCCCCCATTCAAAATCTCTGTAAAAATCGCTATCATGGTGAGTTACCCCCGGTGCTGGATGCTGCATCGAGCTGACAATAACACCTAGGCCCCAACAGAGAGCAAGAAGCGCCTGGCTTTGGCCGTCATCGATTTCCTGGGCTCCAGCCTGAAGGACGGCACCCTTACGGCCGACGATGCCGAGTCGATCGAAATCGCCCAATCCTGTATTGCCGACACCTTCAAGGTTGATCCTTCCGATGAGGCCGCCGTGAAGGATGCCCTAGGCGGACAATCTCTTGTCGGAATCTATAGTGTCTACGAGAAGCTGCGCAACAAGTCAACCCCGCAATCGACCGAGGCAGGAGCTCAACAATCCCAGGAAAAGCCCAAGGCTGGTGTTCCGACACCCGAGTCCGATAAGCTGAAGTCCGAGGGAAATGCTCTTATGGCGAAGAAGGATTACCCCGGTGCCATTGAGAAATACACCCAGGCCCTCGAGATTGCCCCCGCCAACCCGATCTATCTCTCCAACCGTGCTGCCGCCTATTCGGCCTCTGTTCAGCACGAGAAGGCCGCAGAGGATGCAGAGCTTGCTGCTGCCGCCGATCCCAAGTACTCCAAGGCATGGAGCCGACTGGGTCTCGCTCGCTTCGACATGGGCGACTACCACGCCGCCAAGGAGGCTTACGAGAAGGGTATTGAGGCCGAAGGAAATGGTGGCAGTGAAGCCATGAAGCGCGGTTTGGAGACATCCACCCGGAAACTCGAGGAGGCCAGCCGCACCAGCGAACCTCCTTCCGAGGACGTTGACACTGCCCCCGGTGCCTCCCGTGGTGGTGGCATGCCCGATCTGTCTTCCCTGGCTAGTATGCTTGGTGGTGGCGGCGGTGGTGGTGCCGGTGGTATGCCTGACCTGGGCTCCATGATGAATAACCCCATGTTCGCCAGCATGGCACAGAACCTGATGAGCAACCCCGATATGCTTGGCAACTTGATGAACAACCCCCGCCTCCGCCAGATGGCTGAAAACTTTGGCCAGGGTGGTGGCATGCCTGACATGTCTAGCCTGATGAGTGATCCTAACCTTGCCGATATGTAAGTCAATCAAAGCGTTAAATTCCAAGTGTCAATATACTAACATATAATCCACAGGGCTCGGAACATGATGGGTGGCGGTGCGGGCGGCGCTGGACGAGGTGGCCAGAACTAATCCACTGGCACATCGAATGATTGATGGCATGAAATTGAAAGACCAAATCTGATATACCATGTAGCAAAGTCAAATTTCAAGCGTTCTTTAAGAAATACAATTCCTGGCACATGCCTCTCTGTCAGCTTAGGAGGGAAACTATATCCTGTTGTACAAGAAGTCTAATAGAACCACGGAGCCAAATGAGTAAATCTTGAGAGGCTTCGCTTCTTCTACAGTAGACAAGAAGGCGCAGGTCACAGAATGCAAGTCAAGAATCTTATTTTTCTATATATTTACATGATTTCAAGACGCTTCATAACGTTGCAGCCGGCGCTCGGCTTGTGATGACCCAGGGCGCAAACCTGACAACAGAAACCAAAACCAATAACCCAATGCAGTCATACTGGGTGGCGAGGGGAGAGTGGAAACACAATGCAAAAAGACGCCAGCAGAACACCTCAGGATCCAGAGAAATGCCATCAGATAAGATCCAACGCGCGTCCTAGTCTATAGAAAGGATGAAACATTCAGCCCTGAGCAAGCCTAGTTATGTCTTGAGAGCAAGATCCTAGGCGAACAGGCCGAAAATCAACCGGGGCGGGTGAACAACAGGACGAATGAAGGATTAATACATGAAGAAAAAGAAAATCTGATTAACCAGCGAAGAACAAAATTGCAGTCACTGGAATAAGCATAACCGTAAAGAAGTGCCAGGTCCACCTGGCTTGATATCGAACAGTCATATTGTACAATTGGAAGGTGTGGGATCAAGATGCGAGAAGAGATGAAATCCACAAGAGAATATGTCGGCGGAAGGGGGAGAAAGGAGGCAAAAGAGATCGAACAGAGGCTATTGCACAATTAAATGTAATCGCGCGCGGCCTTCTGCAGCTCGATCAATCGCCAACCCCGAGTTTCAGGGTTGTTGACCTCATCGGGAATACGGGTCAGGCCAATGGCGTAAGTGACTAGTTGAACCTTGTCCTCCATACCGGCGGCAAGCTCGCCGGTCTTGACCTTGCGGTAAACATGGATTTCTTGGGTCCGGCAAGTGACGACGAACACTGGGATGTCACCGGGGTCCAGAATACGGGCATGCGAAATGTCAACGCCACGAATATCGAGGATGCGACCATCGGACTTGAGGCCAGCGGTGGTGTATTGTTGGGCAAGAGCAGCGTAGACGTGGTACTGAGCATCCGAGAGCCAAAGCTTCAGAGTCTCAACGTCTCCCTTAACGTAGGCATCGAGGACTTCGGGGAGCATGTAATCGCGCATTTCCCGCAGGAACGGCTCCATCTGGAAGTTGGGATCGATCTCCCGGAACTTCTTGATGACCTGAGCGGTCTCGTTCTCAGCGAAGAAGCCTCCAATCTTGTCGGAAATGCTGCGTGCTGTGCTGATAAGGGGGTTCTCGGACTCGTTATAGGTTTCCTTCATGCTGAAGAGCTTCTGCATCATGGGATTGGAGTCCTTGAAGTCACGCCACGAGTCCTTCCAGGCAGCGTCCTTGTGGATGGTGACGTTGGTACCGGCGCTGGGGGTAAATCAGTCAGACATGTACCAATTGGGCATGGGATTATCAAAACTTACTTCGGATCCTCAATCATCTGGTCAACGTGACGAATCTTGCCAGACTTGAGCTCCTGTGCCTCCCGACGCTGTCGCTCCTTGCGGCGCTCCTCCTTTTCAACCCAACCACCGTAGCGGGAACTGCTACCATCATCAATTGCATCCTTGACACTCTTGTATGCCTCGGTCTCACGAACGGGTCGTGTGGCCTTCTCGAGTCCTTCTCCGGTTGCACTGACACCCTTGCGAACGCCCTTAACGACGGAAGTGTTCCACGTCCAAGCAGCTCCCTTTCCAAGAGCCTTACCGGTGGTCTTGAAAGCAGCTCCGGTTTTGCTTGTAGCAGCTCCCGAGGCAGCGTCATAGGCAGCACGAGCACGTCTGACGTTCTCGTTCTCGGTGAACTGGTGGGCTGAGGATGCCAGCGCCTTGGTAGACTCTTCCCATTCCTTGGAGGCTTTGAACTCAGACTGCAGAGTCTCACGGAAAACCTGCCACGGGGACTTGTCTCCGTGAGGTGGTGGCGGAGGTGCCTCTTCCTTTTTCTTCTCCTTTCCTTCCTCTTTGGATTCCTCGCCCTGTGATTCAGACTTGGCACCCTCGCTCTGCTTCTCCTCGCTCTGCTTTTGCGATTGCTGCTGTTGCCAAAGGGAGGTTGCGACGTGGAATGAACGTGTCAATGGGAGGGCGGCGAACGGCGAGACAATTTGGGAGACGGTGTGAGGTGCGGGTTGGATAATGGCCCGGGAGGACCTAGGAGACAGGGCTGAGGTCTGAGCTGAGATGGTCGAATATAACCCAGCGCGAGTCGATAACCGCTGGGAGGATCTGAGAATCGATGCCTGAGACCGCAGGATAGCGGCTCGCGCGGCGGCAGACATCTTGGTCGGAATCATCTGTGGTAACAGAGAAGTATGAGGAGCAAAAGGATAACGGAGATGAAAGATGGAGGTAAAATCTAATATAAAAGACGGGGGATTCCAGCCCAGCCTGGACGCGATATGTTGAGTGGTGAAGGAGGCGAAGAGATCGGGGAAGGGAAAAAGTCGAGATGCCAAGACTTCGAAAAACTTCCAGCGTTCCCTCTGTTCGGTCCGACAACGGGACCTGCGACAACACCCGGGGTTCACGGTTAGGCACTCCGGCCTTCAATCTCTATTCAATTGTTATTTTTGCTGTTCTCTTTACGCCCTTCGAAATCCTTGTTACTGCGCACCGTCGCCATGAGCTCCTTTTCGATGAGCGCGTTGACCAAGGCTTTGCCGTCGGTATGTCGCCAATCTCAGCCTCGAATTCACTCATTGTGTATCACACGTCCCTTTTCCCTGTCTAGCTCTCAACAAGTCCCACGGGGCGATCGTGATGAAATGCAAAGACAGATGCTGGGTCGAGACTCGAAGGCACCCTCCGACACCTCATCGCCTTCATCGCCATTGTCTGCAATCACGCAAATGATGCAGGGCGAGAGGGCCCCTGCGCGCCGTGACAACTTCAGAATGGCTGAAAGTTTCGAAGCCGATGTGATTAAGCACCCCTACGCCGACCAAACCCCGGCTCACCACCTGCACGTCTACTGCCACAAGCACAACACAATCCTCACCTTGACACGGCCAAACGGCAACCCTATTATGTCAATTGGATGTGGCCAGATTGGCTTCCGCAAAGCCGGCCGCTCTGGATTTGACCCGGCATACCAACTGTCCGCCCACGTGCTAAGCCAAATCAAGGAGAAAGGCCTCCTGATGGAGATCAAGCGACTAGAAGTCGTGTTCCGGGGGTTTGGAAAGGGCCGAGAGGCATTCACAAAGGTTCTGCTGGGCAATGAGGGACGATTCATCAAAGGACTTGTGGTGCGAGTGACCGATTCCACTCGACTCAAGTTCGGTGGTACCCGCAGCAGGCATGAGCGTAGACTGGGATGATCTTTCAGTCTCAAAAGCATATTTTTTTCCCTCGCCGGTGAAGAGGTCATTGTTGGTTTCATTTGGCTTCTTATATACAGCCAAACTGTACTGAATTGCATGGTGTGGAGAAAGCCGAGCAGCCTTTTTCCTTGTTCTTTACTTCTTTCTTTGTTTTCAAATTGGTGTATGTCGATCGGCACCTACTCTGTATATTAGAATTCTGTTTTCAGGAATACAAGCCATCCGTCTGCAAACTGCATACAAACAGAACGGCTCACTTTGAGTCCCGAAAACCATAGTCAGGTCACCCGGGAAATTCCATGGTGAGGAAGAGTGGGAGTAATTTATAATATGTGTGTAGCATTGGAGGCAAGATAGGAAAAGTCACTGAGTTACGTCCACATTGCAGATATGTTTATATATATCGGCAAGGCACGTTTTCGTTTCCTAAGATCCAGAACATCAATCCGGATGGCTCTTTTCTGGACAGCTGTGGGCTTGACCAAGCTACTTAAAGATATCTACAAACTGAAAGTCATTTAAAGACGCGTTTTTACCAACGGCTCGATTTTGATATTGTTGTTTTCGAAACATAACTTATAGGTCACAATGCACCATCTCTTAAGTACATTCCAATAGTTTAAGTTTTATGGTAAAACGAGTCCATCATATCGCCAGGTCCTCATATCATACTTAACAAGCTTACAAAGCCAAACATGACATGGGAGTGCTGAACATAGATGTAGGTGGGCCCGGAGATTATTTGTTGCCTCAGGCTCCCAGAATAATTACCTAATGGGGTATAGCGCCCATCAGCTCGTCGATCACGTTCTCGAATCACCCTGGGGCTGCTGCTTCATCACTCTTTCTGCTTGCCTCGGCGCTTTGATTGTCTTGTTTTCTGTGATTTGGCATTGTGCTTTTGCTGAAGTTGTTCCAAAAGTTCCATCGACGCGCTCTGACCTTATACCCAGATTGCTGCCTGCAGTTGCATGCGCCGAAGCTCTTCCCCGCGAAATTACACCGCGCACATATCCCCAACTCCGGCAAGCTGAGACGGACGGCTTGATGATTGCTGGAGTTTCTCGACTGGGCCGTCCAAAACCGTTTGGATGCACCCTCTAAACCCTTTTCTCCGTGCCTTCTTTCGAAGCACTGTCCCGGGCCAGTGTATACCGGTTGGGAACCATGTAGGTGGAGACCGTCAATCAACCAGCGGATCGTCCGGAGTGGCTAATTGATATTGTGTGCGTTCATTAGGTCTTGCTCGTACCCACGACGGATTGTCTCATCGGTTCACGCGACCGGGAATCAAACTTGCTGTATTCTGATCTCGTCGCGTCGGAGGAATTTCTAGGGAGTCATGTGTTACGCATCCCTATTCATACCGGCTCTACAAATTCAAAAGAAGACAACAATGTGCGGGATAGTCGAGGGAAGGCGAGACAGGTTACGACATTTAACGGCAGGACAGTGATCATTAAGGACAACTCGGTATACAGCAACAAAGGTAACAAGTTCTTTTTAGTGAACGCGATGACTTGTGCTGACAATGATCTGACACCAGGATTCAAGTCACTCACACAAGCTCAGCTTCTGTCGGATGCGCTATACTACACTGCGTCCAATGAGTCGCGGCCATGGCTCATTTATTACATTTCTCGCCCGCTGATCGGAACGTATGATCCAGCAAGGATCATACCTGCCGCAGTGCCTGGAACAGGAAGCAGGGCCATTGAACCTAGCACGGCGGACAAAAAATATGGAAATGGGGATTCAATGGGAACGCCACAAAAACAAGAGATTAGAACTTTTGGTGAACTGCTTGCCAACTTTCCGATGATTGCCCGACAGATGCAGCCTGGTCTCGAACGATTATTCCGCGAATTTGGAAAGGAACTTGGGAAACCGCTACCGCCTCCTCCTTCACGATCGCCGTCTGCATCTGGCAGTGAGCGTATGCACAAGCTCACCCGCACCGAGTCACTAACGGACGAAAGCTCTTCTATCCGCAGTTGGTCTTCACGCAGCAGAGGACGACTGCCTTTCAATTCGGAAGAATACTTCGAAGACGATGAAGACCTTATGCGTCGAAGCTTAGAGACTGCTGTCACTGCGGCCATTGATCTATTTCGTCTCGTTGACAAGCAACAACTGTCACTGCTCGGAGCGACCACCGATCTCACTGGCCCTGTAGTCGAACGTCTCATAGAACGCTATGTCGCCGAGCAAGTTCACGAGCCCTTACTTTTCCCTCGTCTTTGTTCCTTCCGCCAGCCAGAAGACACAGAGTTGGACTCTCGAATACGACAGATGGAGAGCATTGATGTGTCCCAGGTTGGAATTTCCGTGGAAGGTGGACGGGCAGGGAAGCGAGAATTGATTCGGCGACTGGGGCGAGGTGTGGATGAGTTTCGGAAGATCAACGAGGCCCGGTGTCCTCATGATATGCTGAGTACTCTCCTTGGAACTGTCAAAGTCATTTCCTACCCAGGAAGCTATGATCAGCTGGACGGCCCAGCGTCCGAGAAAGGAACTTCTTCTGTCACGATCAATGCCGATGTTCTAGTCTCATTGTTGCTCGTTGTTGTGATTCGATCCCAAACTAGACATCTCCAAGCTCGGTTGCTGTATATGCAGCACTTCATCTATATCGATGATGTTGATAGCGGTGAGATGGGCTATGCTCTGAGTACTTTCGAGGCTGTTTTGATGTATCTTGTGACCGATTCCGCAGGGCTACGTCGCGCCAGTGCTCGAAACCGACGTCTATGGCAAGCCACCAAAGCAGGCAGATTATCTGATATGAAGGCCATTTTGGAACCAAACGAAGACCACGAATCAGAAGATGACATCACTCCACCGGAGCCAGAGCGGAAGTCTGTGTTCTTCCAGACAGATGACACGGATGAAGCAGAGGAACTGCCACTTGAAAACTCTTTCACCAATCACATCAATAGCGGAACACACCAAGAGGAAGCCATTGTCGATGCACCGCCATTGTCACACGTATTTCCATTCCAGACATGGGATGATCCTTCAATCCTCCAAGAGCCTCATCGATCAGTCAAAAAAGTGTCAATGGATGTTCGCAGCATGTCAGAATCATCAGCCGTCTCATTCATCTCTAGGACAACCACTGTTGGTTCTATGGCGAGTGGAATCGAGGGTGATAGCTCAATTGAGACTTTAACCAAAACCCAAGACCCTGCCGGTGATTCTATACCAATGATGGCAGTAGAGGGTCGTCAGCCTGAGGCTTTGAGATACTTGTTGACTCTGGAGGAATACTACCCGTTGGAAGAGATTCTCCAAGATACTAATGCCAATGGAACGACACTATTGAATGCTGCGGTGCAGCTAGCTCACAACGAGATTGTTGAGATTCTTTTGGACTTTTTGTTCGCAAAGACAGACGCAAATGTGGTTGCCTTCTATTTGACCAAATCCGATGTTCATGGCCGGACTGTCGCCCATTATCTGTTCAGCACACCCTCTCTGCTGGCCCGACTCGGTAGCATCGTTCCATGGAGACTGCGAGACAAGCACGGACAAACTCCACTCTTCGCACTTTGCCGATCCTATGATCATCCCGAGTATAAATCCATGGTCCAAGCTGCTTTGACTGCAGCGCAACAGTCACAAGGTGATAACAAACCACTTCAATTGGATGACCATGTCGACGCCAAAGGGAACACCTTATTGCATATTGTTGGCGACCCAGAGATCACAAGAAGGATTCTCCAGGAGAGCGATTGTGACCCCAATGCGACAAATGACAAGAGATTCACACCATTGATGATGGCCAGCAAGTACGGGCGAGTCGATCAAGTTCGCATTCTATTCCTAGACCCAAGGGTCGATGTTCATATCAAAGAGGCCCGTGGTTTGACGGCCGTTGAACTAGCCAAAGATGACGAGGTACGAAATCGCATCGACGACTTGATTTTGTTGTCCCATCCCCCATCTGCCTGTGGAGACCCTTCTGGCCGTGTCACGACCGTCGTGCGATCATTCTTTGTGGAAGATGCAACAGTACGCTTCATCCTCAAATCCGGGGCTCCGTATCCTCCATCCGAATCAGTGGCATCTTCACGGCCTGGATCAACAACATACACGGTTACAACTTGTCGTCGCAATTTCTCGGACTTCGAGAATTTAGCCAAGTGGCTTGCAGTGGAACATCCAGCGTCTTATATGCCATCTCTTTCGGATTTCCGAAATCCATTTCAAATCCATTCAAAGCCATCGCGGTCCGTGCTCCATGATCTACAGGAAAGGCTCGACCGTTTCCTCAAGACGCTATTGACCCATCCAACCTTCTCGACCCATGAAATGCTGTGGGAGTTTTTCCTCGTTCCAGAGCTTCAACCTGAAATGGTGGCCGATCGTTCTCGCCGGAAGGCAGCAGTGCTCACAGAGACAATCGCCGATGAATACCCGCCTGTTTCGCTGGATGGAATGCGCGATACCGAGCAGTTCGTCAACCACGCCCAGGAGATGGTGCGCGGAGTGCACGCAAATACGCGCAACCTGATCCGCCGTGGACATGCGTTGCACAATGGAGCATCAGATCTTGCTGATGCCGTGATGCTATGCTCATCTGTCCTCGCAACTCTCCGAGAGCCCACAAATGCGCTTCCCGTATCGCATATAGAGGCCTTCGCCCGATATGCCACATACCTATCGACCTCAAGGTCGGACTCCTCCCCCTCTCCTGCAGTATATTGCCGCTCTTTCCTCAGTCGACAACACAACTGCCGCAATTCTTGAATCTCTCTCCCGCCCACTGTCTCTCATGTCCTCCCTCTCCTCAACAACCCGCAACATTTCTCGCTCGCGCTCCTCCCTCCTCTCTTCGTCCCTTCCCCGCAAGTTCAATCTCAACCTACCCGGTTTTGAAGAGTCTCGTCAAAAGTCCGTCCGCGACTTGGAAAAAAGATTCGCGACGGTGAATCCGAAGCCACCCGTCTCGCAAAAGAGGTTTCATGGAACAAAGATGTAGTAGTCAGCGAGCTGGCTGGCTGGACCTCATGGCGTGAAAAGGTTGGCCGTGATGCCATACGTGCTTTTGTCAAGGATACTCTTGTTCGTGAAAAGGAGCGTGGGAAACGGCTTGAACGCTGCCTGCGCAGTGTGCGTGAGATGAATCCTTGAACATGATTGATACATCATAGATCTCAATGAGAGGGTTTCCCTCATTTCTTACTGGCTTTCCTTTTTGATTTGTACATCTCATGGCGAGCATGTGTTTGGATATTTGCTTTTTATTTTCTGTCTCTTTTTCTTTGTTGGTTCTCTGTCTAACGCCCCTGGGTTCTGGAATAGCGTGGCGCGTGGCGATGTCCCAATGTATCATCTCGTTCATAGCTTAACTCAGAAGCTACTCAATCCAAGACAATGCTCTTGCCACATCATTGGCTATCTATTTGACAACTAATGCAACAATCTATGATTACACTGGACAAGTACCGCCTCTACTTGAAGAAAATGAGCTGTGCTCCACCAAGGGTTGTGTTTCTGATCTCATTGACGAGCCTACTGATAGGTAGTGAAGACGTAAGAGCATCGCACACATGTTCTGGCCAACTTAGTCAATAATCTGGTCAGATTCTCAATTAATCCATCTCTCCTTAATCTATCCGCCAGAGACTCGTTCCATTCTGTTTTAATGCTCTCGATTGTATAGTACTTGAAGCCCTGGCCATCCCTGTACTCCTGAAGAACCTATTGTACCACCGATCCATAGAAATGATACCTTCAATGACACCTTCCAGAATAAAGTTTGCCCGTTTAAGAGCCGAAAGTATCACTGATCACTCATTGGGATGGTCTCTAACAATCGGTATAGAGATACAACCCTAACTCGGTAATATTTGTTTGTGTCAGAAATGACTGCCATTCGTCTAGAGATTTTTCCAGCCATTAGATGAACATTGTGATGCTGTATTTAACTCGTTCTCCCTCAAATTAATTCCCTCGTCCTATGAGATAGTATCATTTAAGACATTCAAGTTATAACACATATGACTTCCCAAAATCAATATCATCCACATAAAGCGCAGAAACCTGCTATATACCCACAGTTGCATATGGTGAAAACGGACTCCGATGTATGGCAGAGTTCGCTATGGCTAACCAGGAATAGCGCGGTATCCACCCACCATTTAGTCAAGGAAACTGTAGCTAACTATACATCGGCTAGAAGAACACTATCCAGGAAAAAGCTATGAATACCATGAAACCTCACTATTTGATCGTAGTATCCAAAAATTCCTCCTGTGAGCCAGCAGCGTCTCGGGTTCGATCAAAGCTTGCATTTAGTAGTATCTACAAGGGTGCCCTTGATTTGCTGCGGTACAAGGACCCGAGAGAGGTATTGGTTTTATAAAAGTAGGATCTGAACAAAAATAACGAAGGCACCGAAAACAAATAAAGACTCTGCTCATGCCTTCCAAGATGTGGCAGCAACAGAAAGAATAAGCAACGAGAAACAAGTCATCTATCAAGCATGATCACACTCCAATCCCCCACCGTGAAATTATAGTTAATAGGCAATAATTGAAAGGAAAAGTGCACGAGGAAACTTAGGTTTGAATCCTCAGCCCTGGGAGAACCCACAGAAAGGGTATGGTGCCTGAGGTGTCTGAGAAGTGGAAGAAAATTGCCGAGAACGACGAAACTCGACCAAAGCATTTCTTAAGACCGAGGAAACGGAAGAAGGAGGAATTGTCTCAGCGAAGTCTTGGGTTCTTCTGTCCGAAAGCCTAGAATGCTCCGCGTCCTGAACATGTGGGCAGCAGACTGCAAAAGGCCATTGATTGACAGGCGATTGGAAGCAACAGATGCGTGGGAACGACCGGACTATGCCTGAGAGTTGCGAGATTTGACCCGTCAGTGGGGCTCTGATTCATATGCGAGCAGATTGAATCTCGACTGAGACGAGAGCCACATCCAGCCTCGGTGTCGGCCGATGTTGTGTTCCACATGAGGGAGGATCTGTTTGTTGGGCTCACAGCGGATGGAATCAATGCTGTTGGGGTAGAGCTCGTCGAACGCTGAATTGAGTTGCTTCGAGGTCCCTACAATCGCATTTGTATTAGCTATTGCTCTCAGTTCTTACCAGAGTACTTCAGGATGATACTCACATTACCAAGTGTACTCGCCGATGCATTGCAACTGGTGCGATAGACTTCAGTCAATGAGTTTAGGTGTTCTGAATCGTCAAGGATGATAGTAACAGACGGAGAGGGGCTTCTGCTGAACATGAGGGATGTACGCTCCGGGTCGGCATCTTTCACGAGAAAGGCATCGATGCTTTTGCTTGTCCTAGCAAGCGAGACTGTGGAAAGACCAAAGTGATCTGATTCGCGGCTGCCACAATTCCGGAGACGTCGGGCCTGACGAGCTCGTCGAATGTACCACCCCAGCAAGAAAATCAGTCCAGCCAGTGTAAGGGTCCCGAGGATAACGGCTCCGGCAATGGAGAGCTTGTAATACCTCCATTTCCCAGCTGACCGATTGTATACAGCTATAGGATCGGTAAGAGAAGGCATGTCCTGGATGGAGTCGTGAATGAAGTTGGAGAGACATAATTCTTCTTACTGCACCCTCACCATATCGGGAAAGAGCCAACAGCCTCATATCGAGTCGCCACCCCGAACAACTCTGAAATTATCTAATTCTCTGTTATAACGTGGTTGGTAGACATTGCGACCTACAAGAAAGAATTTAATGTGAAGTCTCAAGGCTTGGTAGAGACTTACGAGTAGTATGTGTGCACTCGAAACATCAGGCAATACAACATATCATAGATGCGAAAAATCTCACAATGGCCACTACTGTATTTGCGAGAACTGCGCAAGGCAGGTACTGCCAGTTTGCATGGTTCAGACAAGTAGATTGTCTATAGCCCTTCTGTAACTAAAGGAAACTAATGTCACTTAATACGAGAAAGCATGATAGCTGGCAGCGACCTGAATATCCATTTTGTGTGAGGCAAAGTTGAAGGGTGGTGGATGCGAAGTTGAAGATGATCAGTGCGGCCGGCGTGGTCAGATAAATGGAAAATGTGCACCATTTAAGGTGAATATGAGGATAAAACGAGTCTTGGAGAAATGGAAACGAGAGCAAGAGATACCTGAGTACTTGTAGTCCTGTATCATGGGAGATAGGGCAATGGAAAGGCAAAGGACAAACCGACGTAACAAGAAAAAAGAACCAAGGATAGAGGATAAAGGCGAAGAGAGAAGACGAAGGAAGAAATACACAAGTTGGGGAATATAAGGAAAAGGAAGAAGTGAGGCGAGTGAGAGGCGAATAACTTATCTCATAGCAATACAACGGAACGTTATACGACAACCGCAATTTCCGCTTGTACTGATTCTTCAAGTCTTCAAGTCAGCAAAAAGCTAAAATGACGTATAGAGTTATAGGAGGAAATGGAGTTTGTGCGCCATTTTGGCGAGTCGCTGCAGATATAAGCCTTCCAGGTCTTATTGCATGTCATATCGCGAGGATTTGATTGACCCTGAGATGGGACAAACCATGCTATTTTCAGCGAGATGACAAACGTTTCTTTGGACAGAGATCTTCAGGGAACCATATACTAGGATAGTATCAAAGTCTGAGAAGAATAGACGAGGATGACTAGAGAGAGTTGAACAGAAGCATGGATATAAAAGGACACAAGCAACAGCTAAAAGATGTAGACTAAAAGCAAATCAAGTAGATATAGATCCGAAAAGACAGACTTCACATGGTAAGACATCGAAACAAATTCTTTACCTCGTGAGACGACGAATCAACCATAATACTCGGCCAACCAAGTTCGCAAATCCCCAACAGTTGGGTATTCTAAAAACAGGCTCCCGCTGACGGAAATTCCCAACTCCTCTCGTAGCCGTTCAGCGATGACCAAACTCATCAAGCTGTCGACACCGAGACCAGTGAACGTGGCATCATCTGTCAAATCAGACGGCTCCATAGCGGCTTCATGAGCCACCAGTGCTATTGCTTTACCAACAGTACTACTTGCGGAAGAGCTGCCTATTGCATCGACAGCCATTCGTTGAAGAGGCGAACAGTTTGCGGGAGCAACCATTGAGATCTCTTTCATCGCAGATTCGGCGGCCGATTGTAAGCCCCTTTTTGATCTGATGACTTCTGCAGCAGGCGAAGAAGAAGGTACCAGCCCCGAATGAGCAAGGTTGCCAGTATCGGGAACATCTGCACCACTCACGAGACTGGATCTGGTGTCGGGAGATGAAAAAAAGCGATTCAGTAGCACGCGGGGGTAGCGACGGAACTTCATAGCCTGCATGACCCCCACAATTTCGTCGCCTTGCAGTACGTAGACGTCACCTAGATAGATTGATGCATCCTCGGCAGTAGGAATCATCTTCACATAAGATCGATAACTGGCTCCAGCCACCAGCGGGCGAGCCATGCGAAGGGATCCCCAGCCAGGGGTGACACAGAAGTTGTTCTTTGTGTCCATAGTGTCCGAAACGTTCACGACGAAGCCAGCCAAGTGGCACACGCTATCAATGAAGAAAGGAGGTACAGTCCAAGTTCCACTCATATCAGTTTCCTTGATGGTAACATCGGCGAAAGCCTCGAGTCCGTGTAGTACCACAGAGCGCATGCCGCGATACTTCTCCGCATAGTCAACCAGTTTATCCGCAAAAAGCGCATATACCATGTTATGCGAGAGTCTGTTTGCCAGACCATCGTCAGCCAATTGTGACAACGTCTCGATTCGACCTTGAACAAAGTGGAGGAATGGCACCCAACTAGATAGCCAGGTCTTTGCACTTCCATAGACAACCTGGGCTGTCACGATAGGATCCTTGTCCAGAAGCGAGAGCCCATCACTAGAAGCATTGTGAATCTCAATGAATGCTATCCCCGATCTAATATCAGATGTACTGATAGAGATCTGAATGAGTTGCGGCGTGTCAGTCTTCTTTTGTGCCACTAAGCCTTCACGCACGACAAGGTTCGATATTTCCATATCAAGGACACTCTTGTCGTTCTTTGAATCCAGATTGTGCAGGAGATGCTTCCCCAGTGTCAATGCAATATCCGCATGTATCGACTAGAAATTGCAAGAATCATTAGCAGACTGATTGTCAAGTTTAGGCGTAAGCGTCGAGATTTACTGAAGTCACCACACCGGTCCCGTTCATCTTGTGTCCCCATGCAGCAGCCAAAAATTCCGAATGCATCAAATCTGATTGAACGACAACTCGTCCGGCTACCCCAGAGAAATCCTCTTCGACAACCCTGTGAACTAGGGATGTTCGCAGGCTGGAGATGGGCGTAGGTCGTGCATGAGTGGCGGGAATCGTTGTTGAAAGTGTTTTCTTCTCAATATCATCTGGAATGTTGCCTTTAGTGAGAGCCCAATGGCCGTTATATTGTATCCAGTGGTTCTTCTCGTTCCAAGCATACGTAGGCAGGTCCAAAAGCCGCAGCTCTTTTTCGAAGGGCCGATGGAACTCGTTCCAGTTCACTTCTACACCAGCACGATGAAGCAGAGCCAGGGTTTGTGAGAGAGTCTGCCAATTATTCTCGCCCCGACGGAGGGATGGAACTGTAACACCTATCGGTGACATGATCGATTGTGCAAATCCAACACAGACGGGATGTGGTCCCAGTTCAATCCACGCCATTGTTTCGTCAACCGTTGAGATGCGGAGTGCCGTTTCCACGGCGCCCATAAAATTGACCGTCTCTCTCGTTGCTCGGCATATATAATTGGCATTGATTGTCCTCTCATCGAATATGATTTTGCCGAGCACAGGGGAGATGATGGGTAGTTTTGGAGGATGAAAGATTGCCCCTGTCCTAGCCATATCTTCCAGCTCGTGGAGAATAGGATCCATTTGCTTGGAGTGAAATGAAAATGCCACATCTAATTGAAAGCACTTGATTCCAGAGATTTGAAGTTCCGCCATCAGTGCTTCAATTTCGTCAACTGTTCCGCTCAGAACAGTGTCTCTGGGTCCGTTGAGGCAGGCGATCTCAAATGGCTTTCCATTTGCTTTTACAACCACTTCTTCGAGCGAGGCTCGGACTGCCAACATTTTGTGGCTTCCAGCTTGACATTTCTTCTCCAGGATCCTGGCTCGCTGACCAACAAGGAAGATTGTATCATTGGCAGACAGCACGCCCGCTGCGTGCAAAGCCGCATACTCGCCCAGGCTGTGACCAACCACAACATCCGGTCTGATACCTAGTGACTCCCAGTATTTGGTCAATGCCATCTCAACACATACAAGTGCAAGCTGTGTGGCTGTAGGTGAGTGCGCGTGGTCCTCAGGATAGCTTCCATTAATGACAGGAATGATGGATGGGAATCCCTGAACCTGGCACAGCGTGTCAAAGTGCCGAATTTGTAATTGGAAATACGGAGAATCTCGGAAAAGTTCGAAGTTACTAGACCGATGAGATGCCCCCTGTCCTGTGAAGGCAAATATCACTGGCGTCGGTCCAGTTGAGGGGATTGCTTCATGGGATTCCACTGATTGAAGAGAACAATTCAACTGCCTGATTAAATGCTTCACATCTGATGTGGGCACGGCCACACGGTGGTTATGATGATGACGCCGAGCGGTAGTTGTGTACGCTAAGTTCGACAGCGAGACATTCGGGTTTGCTTCTAGGTAGGCGATGAGGCGCTGCAGGTTGCCTTTCAACGAAAGCTTGCTCTTAGCCGAAACTGCTATAATGTGGCTGGTGCGAGGATCCTCATTGCAGACTCTGGTTTGCACGGGTGGCTCTTCAATGACAATGCTCGTGTTTCCTCCGGCAGCACTGAAGTTATTCACAACAGCAACACGTTTCCTATCTGAGGTCCTTCGCCAAGATATTCTCTGGTACGGTATTTGGATATTCCTTTTATCAAGATCCTTGGAAAACGCCGGGTTGATTGCGTTCTTGATACCGATATGTGGTGGAATGATCTCTCTGTCGAACATGAGCAACAGCTTGAGCAGCGCTGTTGTACCCGCAACAGCTTCACCATGACCAACATTTGCCTTCACCGCACCTATATATAGTGGCTGCTTTAGACTGCGGCGCTTGGCATTTGTTAATGGGGCGAAGACATCAGTGACAGACTTAATCTCTTGACCATCGCCCGCCTGCGTACCAGTTCCGTGCATTTCCACGTAACTGACATCCAAAGGATCCACCCCAGCTTGGGAGAGGATCTGTCGCGTGAGGTATGCTTGATGACCTGCATGAGGATGTGTGATGGAAATTGCCTCCGCCGAGTGGTTTGTTCCAGCTGCGAGGATGACACCCAGAATGTTATCGTTGTCGGCTTGGGCATCTTCCAGCCTTTTCATGATAAGCGATGCAACACCGTCAGCTCGGCAATAACCATCCGCTTCGCAATCCCATGTCTTGCATGCATTTGGTGTCCTTGATAGGAAGTGGCCATTGCTCAGTCCAGCGAACGCGTCCGAGTTGGTCAGCACATTCATTCCCCCTGCCACTGCCATATCTGTGTCTCCGTTCCAAAGGGAGTTGCAGGCCACCTGTATTTTTTCGGCTCTGATTAATTCTTCTGAACGTTTTATTTATCTCAAACAAAGGCGAATCAACTCACATTTATTGCGGCCAGTCCTGACGAGCATGCTGTATCGATGCTGTAGCTCGGTCCCGAGAATTTGAAAAAGTAATTGATACGACCTGGGCCAAAGGCACGACATCCCCCAGTAATAAAATATGTCCCTATATCCTGGCTTGTATTGACTTCGCGGTAATCGTCACTTGCCTGGCCATAGAAAGTGCCAATACGATGTAGGTCGGTTGATGCTGTGCGGTTCGCAACATAGCCAGCTCGTTCCAGAGCTTCATAGGCTGTGACAAGTGCTAGTCTCTGCATAGGGTCTGTTTGCATAGCCTCGCGCGGTGACATGTTGAAGAAAGGCGCATCGAATTGGCCAGGCTCGTCAATGAAGCAGCCGTACGGTGTATGGCTAGTGTTCGCACGCTTGCCAGTGGGGTCACAGTGTGATCCAACATCAAATCGATCAGCCGGGACCTTTCCATGCACGTCGAGACCCTCGTTCAAAACATCCCATAACTTGTCGGTGGTGTTCGCACCTCCGGGCATACGACACGACATGCCCACAATAGCAATTTTCGCTTGTTGGGTACCTCTGGTGCATTCTGAAAATCTTCCAGGCTGGGAGACCCATTCCAGAGTGTCTTGCGTTGATGTTTGGAATCCATTCGACTCCAAACTCAGCGCCTCGACCAGGTCGTGAGCGGGTAAAGATGACCGTAGCGTAAGCACCACACACTCCGACACTCTGGTATCGTTTGCCCGCTGTACGATTGCCTGGACAACCTTGTCCCAATGAATCGTTTGGGTCAGTAATTCCTCTACCGTGTTACGGAGAAGCCCACTGGCGCTTGTTGCTAGAAATGGCTGGCCGGTGCTGGTCGAAAACAAGGGAGCACGCGGCATGAGCCTGGTATCAAGCTGTTTGCTTGACTTGGATTTGAGGATGCGATTGACATGCTCCTTCGTGTAAACATGTCTTGCGTGACATAAACCTCCGTAGACTGGCAGAGTAATGAACTTGCGGTCCCGCAAGAAGTCAGATGCGAGGAAAATGTGCTTCAGTCGCGCTGGTGGTCCGCTGACGGTCACTGACCCTCGATTCCAAGCACTGATAAACACCTTATTCAGGATGGGGAATTCCTATGGGTAGACGTCAAAACCAGTACCGAAGAGCAACCTTGACCAAATATAAATATGCGACTAACCTCAGCTTCTTGTATGGCATCAAGCTCATTTTGAACTTCTTCATGGGCAACTCCTGGAACAACATATGCCCAGCTATTATCAATTTGAGCGTCTTTGGAAGCCTGCAGGTTTTGTGAAACCTCATTGACCACTAAGCCAAGTCTAAACGCTGTACGGACAGCCTCAGACCCAGCAATAAGCAAATCTGACAATGTATGGGAGAGCGAAACAGCGGCAGCCGACAGAAGGCCAGTCCCCAGACCAGCTACACACAGGTCCGCGCTCTGAGTGTTAAGTAGGTTCTTACTGCTGCGTTCACAGTATCTGGGATGTAGGTGGTCAGCGGGAGTCTTGTCTGACGGTTATATTGGCTTTATCCTACCCGATGAAGGTTGCAAGTTGAACTGCACAAACGAGCATCCCATTCACACAGTCACCGAGAGGGCCACTGCGTAGGTCGGCATTGTTTGCAAGGCTAAATACTGTCTCAAATGGCGGAAACAAAGCCCTAAAATTGGCCGGCAGTGACCGAACTTCCTCCCGGATAACCAAAGTGGCGGCTTCAATAAAGTTGGCTAACAACAGATGTTGTCTGTTTTTGCTGTGGTTGTGAAGCCGTCGGAACACATCATTCATGTCACCTTGGGGAAACTCATTACCAAAATAGCAGACTGAAATGCTAATAGTTTCATCCGAGGACTCGGCGATGGAGGATGGCATCATGCTTGAAAACTGATTCATAGAGCTAGTTCCTATACATCCCATTATATGACCGTATCTCTCTCTGAAAAATAGGTTACTGACTGATGCCAGATGAGATTTATAAACAAAACGTCCCCATGACACATGGACGCACGACTCCAGAAATGGAAAGACAGCGGGATCAGTCAAGCAAGGGGTCATCAACGCTTGTGATCAATTTTGAGTTATCCTCAGTCGGATATAGTTAAATTGCAACCGAGGGACGGATATTTGACCTAGGATCGAATATCATTCTAATGTGAATACGACGTTCACCTTGAACTTGTAATTTGTACTAATTACCCCGGACTTCGGGCTTTTATGTCGGGAAATTATGCCCTCTCTAACACCTCGACTTCCATTCTGGAGATAAAAGGCGTGTTTGTCTTGCCACCCCCTTGCTGGCCATGCTTATTTGCCCCTTACACAAGCTGCGGGCTTTCAGCTCTACTAGTGTCAAGTCCTGTCTTTCAATTTGAAATAAGAATTTATCTTCTCACACCAAGACAAGACCTCGAATCTCGGCTCAACATGGTGTCGGGCGAGGGAGGCTATCGTCAAATCAATAAAGCCTTGAATACCTGCGCCTTTGAAGATTATTTGAAAGCCCAGCAAAAATGCATGCCAAAACTGTTAGATGTGGAGCAGATCAGTCCACGAGTAATCCGTATCCTTGGACAGAACCCTGGAAAGGTGAGCCCGAATTGTCGTGAACTCGACATTTCCAAGTTTGTTTACAAAATATCAATGAATACTAAAACTGTGCCACGCTATTCAGTTTACTCTTCAAGGAACGAACACCTATATTGTCGGTACTGGAGCCAAGCGTCTCATCATCGACACGGGCCAGGGCATCCCAGCCTGGGCAGGGTTGGTTGCAGAAACACTGGCCATCGGAAAATTTTCACTATCAGAAGTCCTTCTAACACATTGGCACGGAGATCATACCGGTGGTGTTCACGATCTCATTCGATTGTGCCCAGATCTCTCTCGGTTTATTTTCAAACATACCCCGAGCAAAACTCAGCAGCCCATCTTCGACGGCCAAATATTCACCGTTGAGGGCGCTACATTGCGAGCCATTTACACACCAGGACACTCCAATGACCACATGTGCTTCGTTTTAGAAGAGGAGAATGCCATGTTTACTGGGGACAACGTGCTTGGTCAGGGCACCACAGCAGTTGAACACCTCGGCACCTGGATGGAAACATTACGCACAATGAAGTCATATGAATGCGTCAAGGGCTACCCGGCCCATGGAGATGTAATAGCAAGCCTCAATTCCAAGATTGCGGGAGAGCTGGGAGGGAAGTTGCGACGTGAGCGCCAAGTGCTGCGGGCTCTACATCAAATTGAAAGTGGCCCGCGGGGTAGAAGGCTCTCAACCAAGGAGGTGGTCATGGCGGTGCATGGAGATAAAATTAGCGATCAACTTATGGAGAAGGTGTTGGATCCGTTCATGGACGAGATCCTTAGAAAGCTCGCTGAAGAAGGCATAGTTGGATTTGATATGAGAGGAGGCGTAAAAAGGTGGTTTGCTGTCACTTGAACCGTTGAAACTATAGATATTTATTTAACTAAGGGTTAGGTCTGATTGCCTTTGCCTTTGTATTGTAGTTTATTTATTACTATTTCACGGCGTTGGTGGGCCTGATATACTATAGCTATGGTTTGACTTTCCACTTTGGGTGTATACCACGATTGAGGGTTAGTTCGGGATGAGTATCCCCTACAATTATCGGAATGTGTCCGAGAAGCCAAAAATTCCCAGGTGCTCCGAGGACGGGCCTCGGGTCAATTGTCGTAATCCGCACTTTTTACCCCGACGGCGGATTCTGAACCTGCATGTAGATCGACCACGATAAACGCCACTTAAATTCCGAGATACCGGGACGCAGAACTATAGCCGGACACGACGCTAGGGCGGGATGCGCCCCTTGGATATCCCTCGCAGGAAAGAATGAAAAATACTGTATTTCAACCTATGCAGGTAGCTACCCGCCCGGCTTCCCAGGATTACTAGCCTAGTAGGCCAAGAAGCATGTTGCTACAGTGCTTATTGGATCAAGACACGGGTCTTGTGGGCCGAACTTCAGATCGGTCATATGGAGACTACGTACTATACTATGGCTCAGTATAACTCACCCGAGGGCGGTGGGCACGGAGCCAGAGACCCAGCAGATTCCAAGACCGCGCGGTCTCAAGACCTGCCAGGCCATTAGACCGCCCGCTAGCGTCCCCTACGACTCCAAGGCCCGCACAACCGTGAGCCTCAGATCTCAAGACGCCTGAGCCTGATGACGCGGTGCCATTATGGTGAATTTCAAACAAGTAATACCAAAATCGGTCTTTCCTTTTTGATTGGCTATTACGTAGTCCCCTCTGCTGTAGCAGTTTTACAGCCACGTAGTAATGATTAGTCCCTACACTTTCTGTGCATTAATATTCGAATAGGTAAAGTAATTGCTGAGGCCTGTAGGACGAAAATTGTTGCCGCCATGTGCAAAGACTTGATTAGCCCATTATTACAGCATTTCAGGGCGAGCATAAGTACTGCGACACATTTTTAGTTCCGCTATTGTTGAGAACAGCATATTTAGTGAACGAGACGCTAATATTGACGCCGAGCAGGCTTCCCAGTTTAGCGGGGCGTGTATATAATCAATCATGCAATGTCCCGGACCTCCATGCCGTCACGAAGAACAATATTACTAGCAGGACCCGGACAGGAAAAAAACACTATAAATTACGATCGAACCACCTGAAGACCCTCACCAAATACGTGCAATAAGGAGGGGTTATCGAGACCCATAATGACATTCCCGCCTGGAAATAGGCCGCCTGAACTCAACACTACGGATTCCATGTAGTCCGAGTATTTCCAGCCTTGGCAATCAGCTAGGCGCCAAGGTGGCCTGGTTGATGTAAGGCCCCCCAACTTGTTGCTACTATAAATATTTATTTCGATGCAGAAAGAGCATGGGTTTGATTCATACAGACAATCATTCCAGATTGGTGGCTATAGAAACTGTTTCCCGGACTATGCCAAGCCTATTAGTGGTTGAATATACGCATTTTCCGATGCGGAGGGAGACACGGCGCCCAAAATAAGGCGCCCATTGTATATCTCTATAACTAGTAAGATCATCAGAAGATCAGGACTTATAGTCTTCTTAGGTCTATCGCGGCACAACGAGACTCTGGCTCTCAGGCTTGGCTGCTAGGCTGTGACTTAGAAAGAGTTGCTTGGCTTCTCAAAGGAAAGGTATAAAGACTCCTCGACTGTCCTCCTTTCTCAATCCATACTCAATCTCCTTCAAAACCAATCGAAGTCTTTTTTTATTTCATCGAACCACTTTTCGATCGAGTCTCTACCAATATGCACTTTCAAGCTCTCCCCGTTCTCGCCGCTGTGCTTGCACTGCCTAACCCTGTCTTTGGCAAGGTTTCGTGCTATACTAGCGGTTCCGCTGTGTGGAGTAGCGCTTCAGGAGACGACTATAACAGAAGTGAAGCTGCTCACGCAATCGATATCTGGTGTAATGATATTGCCCCTTCCACGTTTAAAGGTGGACAACAGGTCAAACAGTGTCTTGAGGTCGATATTGGGTACGCACCGAATGTCATGTTACGGATGAAAAATGGAAAGTCTGGGGATGCGGTCCTTGAGATAGACACGTGTAAGAAGTTGCTCAAGGATATCGTTGACAGCTGTGAGAGGGGTGGTCAAGATGATGATTCAGATGGCTGGCGTCCAAGGTGAGCTTATCGGAAACACAAGAGACGGTTGGGGCTAATTTATTACTTTCAGAGCGGACCCCGGTAATGGCTGTGACTAGGTTCCAAATACCTATAACGAAGCACTACTTATAATCTTATAGGGGTGCTAAATCTTGGTATTGAGGAAGAGGCAAATGGAAGGCAATGTTATATTAGTGGTAGGGGAGATGTATTCGTTCAGAAGGCTACTTATAAATGGATTGCCGATCATTTTAGGGGGATAGCTAATAAATTTATTCAAAGTTGCATGCAGTATACCTGACTTCAAACTGCATCTTATATATGGTTTTGTTGAAGTATCACAAGGTGGGTTGTATGCTACATAGCAGGGCAGTCTATATAGGCATTGCTACATAGGAGGGCAGTCTATGTAGAAACTGCTACAAGGCAGGGCAGCCTGTCGGAAAATTGCTATCGTAACCTAGATTAGCTTTAAAGCCTTCCGCGTTATACGTTATAAGCTAGTGATATACTAACCTACCTAGTGGCGGACCTTAGAACTCTATGCTAGTGCTCCTATAGAAGTCGAGTTCGACATAGCACTAGATTTATAAGGTATAATAGGCGTAGTAGCAAGATTCTAGTTTCTCGAAATTTTAATAAGTCTAAGAGGTTTAGGATATTATAGAAAATCTTATTATTTAGAGTCAGATATTAGGAAGGAAATACTTATAGGCTATTTATGCTTCGCCGGTCGGCCTACTCTTCTAGCACTATAAACCCCTTGGTTTCACTTGATTGTGCACTATCACAATATATACACATTTCAATTCGTGGGTAGGACTACCGGAATCCAATTCATATATCAAGCAAACAAAGAAAGGTAGTAGCAGCTAGCGGAAACTAATCTACGAGAGCCTAGTGGGACCATACCGTGCTTCAAACAAAGAAATATAGGCATCATAACTCGCGTCATGGTGATTCATGATATGTGATATATCTACTATCTCGCACATACAAAGAAACCAACATGACTAACCCGGGTGCGCTCCCCAGTCTCAAGACTCTAAGACCCGCTTTTTTCCGCCTTCATAGGTAACTCCGGGACCAACGGAATCACTAAAAAAGGGTGGTTTTAGTTCTGGGATCTAACAGTCCAGCAATGGAGTTGGGATCTGGAGGTTAGAACAACTGCCGATGTTCAGTACCAATATTTTGAGCACTCTAAATCAAGGAGTCTCGTGGCACTCAGTTTCGTACGGCGGCTAGACCTCTGGGCAAAAGGGGGACGGATTGTTTGCCCCAGGATCTTATGTGTCCAGTATGCCTGATAAGTTGGTCAATGCTTGCTGGATTGTAAGATCGGTCTCTAATCTTTGCCCGTCCGAGGAACGTTGGTTTAAATCCAACAACTTGAATAACAAAGTATTTGTCGCAGTCGTACCTGTTGTGGGGTTTGCATGCAGTAGCGTGCAGAGGTTCAGGATGCGAATTTACGAGATTTTCACATGCGAAACCTGTCGGACTCTTAGTCGTATCACTTGGTCAATGTAAAGGGTTTAAATGTGACATATTGCTAAGATGGAACTGTGCTCTCTCGTAAGTTTCAGGGCTCCAATGATGCGGCACTTCTCGAGGCTTCGGGTTCGAAAGTATCCCATAGGTGCTAACTAAGGTATGGAATCCTTATATCCGGGCGATTCGGCCGCGGCTTCTTTGGCCCGAAGGCGATTGCTGTCGTATTCATTGTCTGACTCGGCAAGGGGTTCATATCCGCCGTGGCAGTTGATTTTGAACCGAGTTGGTTCTAGCGAAAAATCGACTCATCAACCCAAATGGTGGGAGGTCGGCTGTGTTTGTCCCCATAGCGTTTCATCATGGTGGGTGAGTGTCGCGAAGTGTGAAAAACTACAGTGGGATACCCAGGGGGCAAATACTTTCTTATAGCTCCAAATCTTTGTTTCGGGGCTGGTTTTAGTTTCTGTTATGATAATTGTACCATGTACTTAATCGTCTTAAACTGCTCATGTATATGATTGAAGAAGTATGCAGATGTACCGCAGTGGACCTCGATAATCAGTATAAGTCTCGAACGGTTCCAAAAGATTTGAAGATATGGGCTCCTCTGTATCTAGTATCCTTTCATGGTCGATCGTCTATGATCTAAATTTCACCAAATTCTCAGACTCTCCATATAGACGACAATATAAGCAAAGAGTGGACACCATGTCTACATATCTTGAAGACCCAAAGGCACATATCATTGAATGGCTAAAGAATACAGCATGATTCGGGATTGACTGGGAGCTGCTTGCGCTCTCGACTAGCTGCCATGTTTGTCTGTGCATTGACAACACCCGAGGAGTGTAAAGAGGCCATCTCAGATGCGACCCGCACGCGGTGGCTATCAAAAGTGGAAGCTAACCAATGGGCCCGACTCATCCAAGGGACTTGTGTAAAGTCAGATTGGTATTCCGCGATAATGGCCTCTATTTGTGTCAATCGAGACTCATCTTTCAATGCAGCCCAAGCGACCGTAAGACACAACGGCATATAGGCTGATCCCAACGGCCGGTAGCAGGTTGCCAGCTCGGCCTGGGTCGCAATTTCATCACACAGAACGATACACTCACTGACTAGAGTGAAATTGAATGAATCAAAGATGCGGAGGAGACTGTTTGTGAGCACGGCCAGGGTTGATACCATGGTATACGCTGCTTGGGCTTGGGAGTGAGCCACAACGGCTGGGGATGAGAAGGATGGAGGGGTGAGTTGCTCGACTTGACCGAGGTGTTGTCGCATGACTTGGGCATCAGTTTTCAATCTGAAGTATGCATTCTCAATTTCAGGAAGGTTTGCATCAGGGTTCTGAACGAAACTAGGGAATAGAGCGAGATGTTTATACTCCGTCGAGGGCTTGGGGCGGTTCTCCTGCGATGTGGACATCCGATCTTTGAATGATGAGGCCAGCTCCCAAAATGCTGGGTCCATCTTAACACGGGGGTTAACAATGCCTTCGAGAATCTGTTTGATCAGACAGGTCTTAGCTGCTTGCTCGCGTCATAGGTGTGTTTCCTGAATAAAACATACCACAGGTATACACATCGTGAGAACCATCTCAAGCTCAAATCTGCTGTTCCATTCATGCAATGGAGCAGCTTTGAGAAGATGAGAAATGGCTTCGGCGTGACCTGTAAGCGAGTCATCATATCTCCCCAGCCAGCTCTTCAAAGTTCGTGGTGATCAGCTCTTGCGTTATTGAAGTTGTTGATAGAAACAGTAAAGAATGCTTACCTGGCAGATGGTGATCAAGTAGACGGCACATAACGTATTCGGAGTCCGGGCCTCAGCTGCATCGTTCAAACACTCTCTGAGCGCCCGTAGAGATTGTCCATAGCGCGCGAGCGCAGTTGGTGAATTAGTACCGGTGTAAAGAAACGGGGATGCGGCTGAAATGGCTTTCACAGCCGCGTCTAGTACAGCGCTTTTGCCCAGGCGACGGGGAATATCCCGAAAGAAAAGTCCGTAGTAGACAATGGCATACCGGATATCGGTCACCTGCAACGCCTCTACAAAGTTTGCTGCAATCTGATCCGTGTCGGTACTTGGTAATTGTGCTGGTCTGCCAACGAAGACTACTCTGCTAGTTGAGAGTGTTGGCTGAAGGGCAGATTGGCCTTGCGTTCGCCGGCCATCTAGCTTATTGCTCATGAACTTATACCGCTGTTGTCCGCTCCCAACACACGTCATATTCAAACGTGTGCAACGGGAGCATACTGGCTTGAGCTGGTCACACTATTCTATGCGTCAATGTAAGGCGACCAGACTGGTTTTGAGGACTGAACCTTCTTCTTTGCTTTGCGGCATGCGTCACAGCCACGACTAGATGGAACCCCGGGCATGGCAAATATCCAAGTTGTGCATACAATACTAGTGCCGACCATAAAAAAAAGAAGTTCATATATCCGGGTGGTGTTCAGCTCGAAAAGGACACATGGGGCGATTAAGATGTGTTGTGATGACATCCACACAGCCACATTGTAGGCCAAGATACCTGCGATGCCAATCAAAGACATCAAAAGCTTAGGGGAAGACCCGCCAAGACTCTGGCGCATCATAATGCCCAATTGGGGGTGTCGCAGTGACGATCACGCCAACTCGAATGTGATCAGATCGCATAACCATGTATAGCCCGGCCCAGCGCATATTCCTAAAGAAACTCAGCAAGTGAAGGTGATCTGCTTGAATCTGAGCATAGCGGAAATATATAAGGGCTGATCGGAGAAGCAACCGGGGACAGCATTCAACCAAACCAAACCACAAATTTGCTTTTTTTCTCTACCTTCATTCTCTCAAAACTGCCACACCCTCGACTTGAATGATGAGTGCATATTATTCCTTCTTTTCCACTCGCAGCCAGACTGCAAACCCACAAGTCGTCTCATTGTCTCTCCGACCAGCACCATGGGATCCCACAAAGGTCCTAGTCCATCCTGCAGGATATCCAATTGAAGCTCCACCCCTGTACTCAGTTGTGACTTGTAAGGAACAAGCTCCCAATGTGGTTGTACTTCGTGGCTGGGGTGCCGGCCCCTGGGACATGGTTGGCGACGCTCGGCTTCCAAGTCTATCTTCAAAATCACGCATTACGCTACATGGACAGCCAATAGACATGCGCCTCAGCCAAGTTTCAGGCCATTTTAGCTTTCAGACCTCTTCTACGGGTCGGTTGAAGTGGAAGGCTAATATGTTAAGCGGGAAGAACCTAGAGTTGCACGATGCCTCTGGTAGAAAGATGGCGACGATTCAGCCGAGCGGAACATCAGGAGAAAAGAAGCTGGAGGTATCTGTTTCCCATGATAGTCGCTTTCTGGAGCTAGTGCTGCTATCTGGGATGACGGCAAAAGCTATGAATAAAGCCGAGAACGAGACAGCGGTCGAAATTCTGGGTTCTATCCTGGGGGCATGAAGCACATTATGTATTGCTGTATTGAACGTATAGTGAAAGACACAAAATTATTCAAATCGATATTACCCCTGATTGGCAGGTATGCGCGGTAACCGTTTTTCGTTGCTAGTATACTCATGGCTTAGAGTCTCCCTACATTCCATGCGCCGCGGTGCCAATATCGGTTGCTCGACAAAACGCCTTGCCTTACATCTCCGAACTCGATCTTCTTATCTTCAAGATCAATTGTTACGGTTTGCGACTTACACCGGCTAAAAAGCTACGTGATGCAACCGATGCAAGAACGTTAGCAGAAGGTCTCTGTTCCATTCCTCTATAGTCTAGAGACCCCGGAGCCATATGTAATTCTGGCAAGAATTAGTCTTAGCTCTAAGGACAATATACTGTGTTCCATCCTCTACCTATTAGGCCATTATATCTTGCCTGGTTAACAGGCCATACACCTAATATATTCTTACAACGTACTAGCACGCCTCTCCCGGTTTTTGCTCCCTCAGCGTCACGTTTTGCCCTGAGAAGATCTAGATAAGGAAGAAAAACTCTCCAGACTTGGCTTACCTCGTTCTCGTATCTACTGCCTCGTCCGACAACACCATCATTCCTCTACTGCGTCGACCATTGGCCACCGTTTAGCTTTTATGCTTCTTTAGGGACTACTCGTTGAGAGCGTGTTGGGGGCATTCACTAGGAAGGGAGTGCAGTCGATGTGTATCGATGTTTAGAGCTTCCAATTTGATACGCAGGTGTTCAAATGGATATATCGGCCCTGGTTTCTGGCTATGCTGCAGACTCGTCTTCGGTTTGATGGTTAACTGGAGGTCTTGCGCTTATCCCTTGAGCACTCACTCAGTGCAGTAGGGAGCGTACTCAGCCCCCGCCAAGTCGGAGTTATTGAGCTGTATACGTAACATAACTTCATCAGTCAGTCAAATTGTGGTAATAGGTCCGGCTTGGACATTTCCTCGTTGCGCCAATGTTTCGCCCTCTATTCTTTACCTAACCGACAAGTAGTTGCCTGCCTGATAGACAAGATTACTACTCTGCTTAGTAGTTCCGTTAAAGTGATTATTGGCGTTTTTTGAGCGGGTGAACTGATGAAAAACTAAATTATGCGCACGCTGCTAACCAATCTATATTGATTTAACCCTACACCAGAAATAAGATGCTAGCTTTCCTGCCCAGCAGGGGTTGCGGGAAAAGAATTCACGCATCATATTCTGCAAGAGTCCTCTCTGTCAGAAGGATATAAGCAAGTTGTTGTGGTTTGGTCAGTCGGGGATGCCTGTGGCGCCAGTTTTTGAGGGAAGCGTTGCATGACTGGATTTGGACTAGAGAATCAATTATGAGCCCTTCATTTGTGAGCTATTTACTCTTGTTTACAACCTATTCACAACCCCATTGTGCATATCTACGAAAATAGGTGAAGGATTATAAATATGTGTCTGCTATAAAATTAGTTTAGTCAGATTATGGTCAGATTTAACAGGAGTCACACTTTAATAATATGTTCTCTTAATTTAAACCAGTCTATTATACATGCTGCTACAAAATTACGTTATGTTAAATTTACGAGAGCTATAGCACGATCTTAATATTAATGGGTTCCAATTTTAGTGATTTTTTTACCTTCAATCCCCTGCAAGATGGATTTCCGGTGATCGGGGTGGGAACATTGCACAAGAAGCGTGCAAAAATGTACAAAGTAGACATTTAGTACACGAATTTGTTTGGGGTTATTGGAGACCAGCGCACCCTCCAATAGATGAGGCTTTGGTCAACTAACATCTAGCCAGAAGACCGTGCATTTCCTAATACTCCCCTTCTCCCAGCGGATTTTTTCGCCGTTGCATAAGAAAGGCAGTGGATGGTGGACAAACCCAGTCGGGAAATAGTTTCCTCAGCCCTGCCATCCAGGCTCCCCAGTCGTGCTCGACTCCTTAAGCGTATGGACACCGCACTATTCTGTAGTGTGAATTGCTTTGGGAAGACGGACAAGAGACTTCTCTTACAGTATCCCGCCGGCCGAAAGGCTATAGTCAGATCACTTGTTCGCTGACTGATTCTCATTGGCTCCATACTGACACTGGCAACGAAGGGTACCGTAATATTTGGAGTTTCAGGAAAATAAACATGGCGATGATTTGGTGAAAAACAAATCCACGGTCAACTCAAATACTCATCAATTTGCAGAATAGGTCCCTAGTCCTACAGGGCGGTCGCACACCCCTGACCACAGTTGCAGAACTGTTTCTAGATAGCAAGAATCGCTAGCTGGGTGGTTGTGAGAAGTTCACATATACAAGGTGAGGACAGCACTTCCAGAGGATTAATCGGCACTGTGTTAAAAATAAGTAAAGCTTTAGTGGACTATCAGAGAGCCTCAGCCCCCGTTCCAGTGACGTCGCTTACGAGGAAACGTCTTGGCTGGTGGAAACGAACAAAACAATCGCTGTGATTGGCGTTGATCAGCACAGCACAGCCCTGTTAACCCCGAATTAGGAAGATGATTCCTGTCGCCAAGATGCCACGCGCGTAGTCCCTGAATACAAGGATCATCACTTTTCCCATATCTCCGCAACCATCGGTTGCCTCCCGAATTCTAGCGACGGTTGTTATCCCTCTGTGGCTCAACGCAGACATGTTCAGGTCCAGCCAACAATCCAACAGTAAATCAGAACCAGATGGGAAACCTAAGTTCCTCCCAGTCAGCCTCATATCATGGCTTTGGGACGCGTCGGAGACCAACACCGACCTGGCAGAGGGGCACAATTCGAGCCCATCCCACAGCCGCCACTGGACCGAAGGCATTATAATCTGTGCCTGGGTCGAAGCCACTGTCCTATTCCTTAATGTCCTGCTCACCATTATCGCGGCCGGAATTGCGTACTCAGGAAGTAACCAGGCAGGCTTCCCTTTTGCCTCACTGTTCACCGGGAAATGTTCGACAGCAAAGAACTGGACTACTGGTTTGCACTTGATTATTAACATTCTGAGCACGGCTATGTTAGGTGCAAGTAACTACTGCATGCAGTGCCTTGCGTCACCATCCCGATCCCAGGTCGATGAGGCGCATAGGAAGCGGGTGTGGCTGCGGATTGGAGTCCCGAATATTTGGGACTTATTAAGGAGACAACGGGGCAAGAGACAGTTGCTGGGGTGGGTTCTTTTGTTGACATCGTTACCTATCCATCTTATGTAGGCCGCTTCCGGTGCTCAACGTGTTGAGGATTGGCTGACAAGTCGTTAGCTACAACTCAGCTATCTTCTTCGCGCTTGGGCCTTGGGAGTATACAGTTATTACAGCACCAGTAGGGCCAGTGACGGCGAATAGGTCCGTCGATTTTGATAAGTGTTTTGCTGATAATGTCGGGCTTGACCTGGCGACTCTCAATGCTGAAATGAGCCGGACGGATCTTGAGATGCTCTCGAACGAGAAGTGTCTCGATACATTCGCGCAAGACTATGTATCCGGACAACGTCTGCTGGTTCTGGTGACCAATTCTTCGATGCCCGACGGTGAACCTCTAGGATTTATGGGACGAGGAAATTACCCGACAATCGGTTCCAAGAGCGGAAGCCCCTTCAGCTGGCTCTGTTATGATGATTATGACTGCAGCAAAGACATGGCAAAAGAGAACACCACCGGAGACTGGTCCGTCCAACCATACAAGTTCGCTACACCCGTCGTAGAGCTTGAGATACCGACCGAAGCCGGGTTCCAGAACTACTCGACTTTTAACAGCCACGTCGCTACCAATGCCTACGATTACAACACGGCTGACATCCGGCGGCTCAATGAGATCCTTGCCACCTATCCCTCTGAAGATACGGTACAGGCTGAACTAAAAAATCCTTCAAACTGGGTAAATGTCTCCTTTGCCAACAATGTGAGGGTCCTGGGACATACATCGACATGTGACGCGAGACAATCACCAATGTATCCCGTCGATTACTGCTTGACGGTTCCGGCGGAGGAAACCTGTCAGCTAGTCTTCAGTCCTCCTATCTGTTTGATTGTTATTGGGTGTAATGTGATAAAGCTCATTTGCACCCTGTTCACCGCGCGTGATGATAGAGAGGACGTCTTTCTAACAATTGGAGATGCGATTGCATCTTACCTTACTTGGCCAGATCCAACAACAGAAGGAAGCTGTTTACTGTCGAAGCCCCTCGTTGATAAGAAGACACTGGGTTGGCGCAAGAAACCTGAGAAGAAAAAGGAGTCCACTCAGGATGAGATTGAAAACATCCAAATAGATCAGGCAGTCCCGCTAGAACTACCTCCTCGACAACGCTGGTTACATGCTGTAAGTCCAGGACGATGGGCCTTCACAATGACAGTGTAAGTCACCCCTCTACAGCATCAAGAACCCAACTCACAGTCTGTGCAGGTTTGTATGCATTATTGTTGCCGCTGCAAACCTCCTCCGCATCGGAATCCTCAACTATGACAAGGGCTACGGGGTCAAAACCATCTGGGACGGCGGTCTGGGTGAAGTGAGCGCACCAACGCTCATAGACGGCATGCCCGTCCCATCCGGTATGACGGGGGTATTCAGCATGATCCTGCTAGCAAACACACCGCAGCTGCTTGTCTCCATCGCATACTTTCTACTTGATACCTTGTTGACATGCATGCTTGGCGCTGTTGAATACAATAGCTACGCCGGTGCTCGCAAGCCATTGCGTGTTACTTGGCCGCGCGGTGCCCAGCGTTCAACCTATTACCTGTCCCTGCCATACCGGTATAGCCTTCCGCTCCTGGCTGTTTCAGCTGTCCTGCATTGGCTTGTCTCACAGAGTCTGTTCTTCGTTGAAATCATTCCGTTTGATATAAACGGTATAATGCAATCTGGTAATGAGGTTGTTACCTGCGGCTACTCTCCCGTTGCCATTATCTTCGCCATCATCGTGGGTGGTTCACTGCCTCTTGCGTCAATACTGTTGGGGCTACGGCGCTTTAGATTTGCAATGCCACTGGCGGCGCAGTGCAGTGCGACAATTAGCGCGGCCTGCCATCCCTCATCGCCAGGTGTGGACGACGAATCCAACCACGCCCTGAAAGCGGTCCAATGGGGTGGGCTTCCTGGGGTCTTCGAGTCTCCTAAGCCATTAACGTTCTCAAACCGGATTAGTAGGGATAAAGAGACGAATCGGAGTGGGAGGGATGGCCGAGGATACAATGTGCCGGTGGCAAATACAGATCCTGATACGATGACGGGCTCCGGTGCTGTGCAATCTGGGTTCTATCATTGTTCTTTTACCTCAGAAGAGGTTCATGAGCCGTGTCAGGGACGGCTTTACGTATGATGTGATCAATAATTTATGATTACTTGGAGGTTTCACGCCGTATATTAATATTAATTTTCGATTTGAAGGCTTTTCATAGTTTAACCATACTCATATCCCATAAGTAAGTGATCTGATTATATCGTACAGCCACCACATTCTGCCATTGGCTTCAAGCCGAAATATCAATTGAGGATGCCTTCCGGGCACTCCCGACGGTAGCAGGCATATGAATGTCTTGCTTGTTTTATCAAAAGCGTATGGATAGTGTCTTCAACCAAAATTGTCGGAACGTGGTCGTTGTCCATTTTGAATACTATGAAAATACAGAATATATGTGATGTGGGCTTACTGAGATCGTTGAGAGCCTTACGAGCATTGTATGTGTAGGCTTCAGTTTTAGGTTACATGTCATCAGACTTTAGCAATGGTTTTTATGATCACCTGTAATTCAAGTCTTCAGCCTAATTGAAAAAATACTATTGGACAGAGTATATTCCCAAGGGAAGAGCCCACAAATTCACGGACCCCCATTTTTCAACAGCAGTTTTCACTACTATCGGCATCTATTGCCCGAGACTACACATATTGTTTATTGATTTGGATGATTTTGTCATTAGTTCACTAGTTGGGAGATGTCCGTTAGTAAACTCCATTGATACTCGATTGACACTTTTTTCACTCCTTCATGAAGTGATCGAAGTCAAAACGCCAATCCTTAATTGCGAGTTCAACGGCACTGAGAAAGCAGTGGCCGTTGATACAGGATTTCATCGAGTGTTCAAGCCAGAGCTCGCATACAACTCTAGTTTAAACGAATGCTTTGGGCAAGAGAGATGGGTAATGGTTAAAAATCATTGGTACACCAACAGAAACATTTCTCTACCACGTCTGAAACTCACGTGCGTTTTCCTAATAGTCTGGCACCCCCCTTGGGCCGATGCCAGAAATTAATCCAACCTTCGTACATTGATGCCTAGTGCCTGTGGCTTCAGCCGAACTCGGCCGAGCCAAGCCGAAAATGGGCTCTCTGGTCAGCGGACACATTGGTTGCCTCTTGCCGCTAAGAACGCAGAGCGCTATCGAAGCTCAGAGGCACTGCACACTCGATACAATGAACGTATTATCAACGTGAATGTCTGCTTGCTTCCCTCGACATTTTTTCCTACTGTGCGGATAGGTCCTGGGAGCGTCATCAAACTTGATTTGATAGATGAATGCAACCTCCGGCTTCATCTGAGTTATAGAATTTGTGGAATCCGGTCATGGTAAAGAACCACGCAGACATAGTATGAGCTGGAGAACTGGGCTGTCAAAATATGGTTAGCGTATCTCTTAATCTCGTTGAAAGTGTCACGAGACCAAAATAGGCAGCACAGTGTCTGTTATCCCTCAGTCACCATTATTCCCTGCCATTATTCTGCCGCACCAAAAATTCCCCACACCGGCTGATCCACATCAACGGCTGATCCATATCCATCACGTGACCGTGACTCCAATATACTCCCGGAGCCCTGGGCAGATGTTGACCGAAGCCCCCGGAAATGAGCACTTGAGCGGCCTCTTACCCACATTGATTAGCCATCCCGTGTTGTGGAATACCGACTCAGCCTATTGGCACCTCCATAAAGTGTCAATACCCGGATCAGGAAAGCGGCGTTTCTTTGTTTTTGTTTCTGTTTCGTTTTTTTATTTTTGTGTTTTTCCCCTCGCTTTGGGCCAATAGTCTGATCCTGATGGCACAGCCTACCAACTCAGCTACAGTTAATTTCTTCTCACCTTACCCCGCAATCATTACTTAAGAAATAGAAGTCAGCTTCAATTCCACCCAAGTCTCCATCCTATCACATTCACTCCAAGTGCGGCCAGATCGGTGTCGTTTAGTAAGCCCTCAAGTTTACTTCCCACATCAGAATGCATGATCGAACCACTGTTGAGAAGTCTTTACCTCTCGACCTCAAATACGACCAGTATGACTTCCCTATCACATCGCTGGAGCCTAAAACTGGCCATCTGGGCCACACCACGCTGGAACAAGATGTGAAAATTTATCAGCTGCGCACAATGCTAGAGCAAGAGGGATACACAAAACGATTGGATACGTTGACCTTGCTACGCTTCCTTCGCGCCCGCAAATTTGATGCCGAGGCTTCGAAGGCTATGTAGGTTTCCCAATTCAAGCGACTGTTGAAGGTTCAATTTGAAATGGGGCCCTGGTCCTTGTGATCCACATAAGACATCCAGTGATCTAATGTGGTTGTTTAGGTTTATCAAATGTGAAGAATGGCGAAAGAACTTTGGCACAGATGACCTCCCTCATACTTTCAACTACCAAGAGAAGCCGGAAGTCTTCAAGTATTATCCGCAGTATTACCACAACACTGATAGGGTGAGTGATTATGACCTCCCACTCTATAGATCTACAATGGGAAAATAGTCAATAAACTATCACTAGGATGGCCGTCCCGTCTACATCGAGAAACTAGGCAAGATTGACCTTAATGCCATGTATAACATCACTACTGGCGAGCGCATGTTACAGAATCTTGTCACTGAATACGAGAAGCTAGTCGACGCCCGGTTTCCCGCATGCTCGCGGAAGGCAGGCAACTTACAAGAGACATGCTGCACGATTATGGACCTAAAGGGCGTCGGCGTCACCAGTATCCCCTCTGTGTACAGCTACGTGCGTCAGACTTCGGAAATCTTGCAGAATTACTATCCCGAGCGTCTGGGCAAACTGTACCTCGTCAATGCTCCTTGGGGCTTCAGCAGTGTGTTCAGCGTCGTTAAGAGCTTCCTCGATCCCGTCACTGTGAACAAGATTTACGTCCTCGGCAGTAACTATCAAAAGGAATTGCTGGCCCAGATTATTCCTGAGAACCTGCCCGTCGAGTTCGGTGGTACCTGCCGATGTGAGGGCGGCTGCGAACTCTCTGACATCGGCCCGTGGCAGGAGCTTGAATGGGCCAAACCTGAAGTGAAAGAGAACGTTTTCCATCACAAATATCCTGACTCTGAGAACGATGAAGAAGGCTAGCAAGGTAGTCAGGCCATTGTGCAAAGTGTTATAGATTGCTTCATAGTATTGAATTCTGACAAATCGTGCCCTCTAATGCCAACAGACACTTATCCCAATCGGGTTGAGCAGGCTGTCGGCATGGACTTTTGCCTGTCGATTTAGTTACCCAATAAGTAAAAGTGAATCTTCAAGGCACCACTTGTGTAGTCAGGCTAAATCATCCCGATCCCAAGAGCTCATGGGGAAGGTGGACGCGGCAAGGGGTCAGCCGCAGTTTGCGACCGAAATCAAGAAGGCGCAAGGGGAGCATTGAAGGGAGATCGTTAAACTAGAGGCGGTAAACCTAACACGAAAAGGTCCGCTGTTTACATTCCATATTTTAAGAAACTATTTCCATTTTGCCAAGCTGGTCATTCGCAAATCCCCAACATGACTATAGTGAACGATCCAGAGATCCCCGAGATATCAGGGCCTGCTGATAACAAGTTTCTCTGTTTAACAATATGTGGCTACCGCAAGCCCGGCATGAGTGAAGAAGATTATCGCCACCACATGGTCAATGTTTCTGCGCCCATGACAAAAGAACTGATGGTCAAGTACGGTGTCAAGAGATGGACTCAGGTGAGAATTTTCTTCGTTCCATTTTATTTCTCGAGCGCTCGGCCTCAGATTCACATATCTAATAATTTTTTGCATTCAGATCCACAACCAAAGTTCCACTCGGGCCTTGATGAGCCAGCTGTTTGACCCTCAGATGGCGAACATTGCCGACTTTGATTGCTTTAGCCAGGTTGTCTTTCGAAGCATCGAAGACTACAAACGTATGAAGCAGGATCCTTGGTATAAGGAACACCTAGCGGGTGATCATGAGAACTTTGCCGATACTAAAAGAAGCATGTAAGTTTATCCAACAGTGTATTCAGTAGCTACGATTAACCTAAACCAGGATTACTATAGGTTGGATTGAGGAGTACATCAGAGACGGAGAGATTGTTGATGGAATTGAGGGTTCTTAGACAAATATCACTTCCACAATCAAATTTCTGTCTAAAGTGACCCATATTGATCAAGGACCAGGCTGCATGTAATCATCCAAGGGATTGAAAATGTTACTTGTAAGCAAAGGCTGAACTGCATTGTGTTTTAGGCACTGAAAAAGTGTCACGAGCTGCTTTCGAGCTCCTATCACACTGTATTAAAGATAAAATGTCCACCAAGTATGACGACAGTACATGTAAGATTGATCTCATGCTACTTAGGTAGACGTTAGCAAATCTCACAAGAGTAATACAACCCCACTCATCCCGGTTGGCGTTCGGGGGAATCACAGTGCACTGAATGTGCTGATAGCACCGGCTATACGTCGAACGATTATCCTAGAAGACCTGATTGTTGTGACTCATTTAAAGTTCGGCAATAGAGAAGCTTTTTGGTCTCATTTATAATGCTCAAGAGATGTGATATATCGGTGCCAGCAAGTATCAATCAGAATCTTCTGCCCTGTGCATAGAGAAAGCTGTCATTGTCGCCCTGGCCAACGCTGATCAGTAACCGCCTTGGCTCTCAACAATCTGCAAAGCTATGCCTAATTAGAGCCTTCTTCAATATTTTCCCACCTCGAGATCTCAAATGGCAGCTTCATTCATTCAAATATACTGAATAGCATAGTAAAAGTAGCTATGCCTTTTGCTCCTATGCAAGACATGCTCAAATGGATGGGTACACTTTACAAATTTGCTCACACTGGAATTTTCACCCAGCCGAGATGGGTGCAGGTAAGAATATAAGCAGAAATTTGGCTTGTGTCAATAAGATCTTGAGTCGTGTGCCTTGTAGTTGAGCCTTGCTGAGAACCCGAAAGCGGGAGAATAACCATCTTGACAGCCTCGCAAGGTCAGTCGGCCAGAATATCTTTTCCCAGTCGCGATTGCCTTCAAAAAGACCCATCTTAGCTCTTCTTCAACGGCTGAAGGATAGGCTCTTCACGAGTTTGCCAAGAGAATACATAGTTGCTGTAGCGGCCGACACGCCTCTTCCGGGCTACAAGTGGAGCAATGAGCACACTATTCCATCTTTCAATCAAGATGGATTCAAGGGAAGCAGTCAGAGGAGAGCTTCTTATGCAGAGCTCTGCCAGCGTTCATCTCCAAGGCTAACAATAAAGTAAAGCGCAAACGGGCATTGAAAGATTAATTGAACACGGTCAGATTCCCCAAATAAAGAGAGGAGGCGGACATATACTTCGCCTATATTCAGACGATTTTGCGAGATTTGTGTGTAATCCAAGCTAATTGCGGTCTAAAAACGCTGAGTGGTGATCGACACCTTCTTTCTCAGGCCACCAGCGCCCCACCCCTATCTTTGCGCTCGGGTCGCTTGTTCTTAACGTTATCCTTGATCCCTGAACTATGCTCCAATATGAACAAAAGCAATCCTCCATGTCAGAATACCAAATGATGCCCAAAATGCCCTTGGAGTATACATATCAAAACCTCATCTCGTGGACGTGAGCCATCGCACAATTACACACCTCCAGAAAGCAGGCGATAAAATTCAAAATCAGGACTGATTTGAAGCGCGCATTGGCTATTTCGACTTTTCAATTGATACATGCATTATTCGACTAGCCTCTTGCATTCAAGAGGCTTTCCCTTCTCAAGTGCTTCTTGACTGCCCCACACGTCAAAGAAAGAAAAAAAGGAAAAAAAATTCACGCAAGGGGGCCCTCAAGCATGTCCGCGCACCAAACCTACGCCATCTTGGGCTCGACAGGGAATTGTGGCACTGCCCTCATTGAGAATCTCCTGAAGAGGCCGGAATCTCGAATCCATGCATATTGTCGCAACCGCAACAAGCTCTTCCACCTTCTACCCGAAACAAAGGAAAACGGGCGGGTGGAAATTTTTGAAGGCTGCATCCAAGATCATGAGCTTTTAGCATCATGTATTCGCGACGTACGGGCTGTCTTCCTAGTTATCTCCACTAACGATAACATTCCCAACTGTTCCCTCGCCCGAGATACCGCCAATGCCGTGATACAGGTCCTGTGGGGTATGCAGGACGCCACCGCCCGTGGCGGTGCCAGTACCAAACGCATGCCCAAGATCATTCTCCTTTCATCGGCCACCATCGACGAGACGTTTTCCCGAAACATAAATACCGTGCTACAATTCCTCCTATCACGCTCATCTTCTTACGTTTATGAGGACTTGATAGAAGCGGAGACACTACTTCGTGCCCAGAAGGACTGGCTGACTTCTGTCTTCGTCAAACCCGGGGCTTTGTCGGTTGACGTCCAGCGCGGCCACGCTCTAAGTCTGTCCGATGAGGAGAGTCCTGTATCTTACCTCGATTTGGCTGCTGCCATGATCGAGGCTGCGGATGAAGACCAGGGATGCTATGATATGAAAAATGTTAGCGTGGTCAATACCAATGGCAGAGCAAAGTTCCCACTTGGTACTCCTGTGTGTCTTGCTGTTGGAATTTTGAGGCATTATTTTCCCTTTTTGCATCCTTACTTACCGATGAACATGGGTCCGCACTGGCCTTCATGACCGGAAACATTCTATACTGTGACAGATTAAATTTGATTATACAGCTCAGGAGGGCTTTTTGTGGGATTCCTGGCGCCCTGTCAAGAAGGGGGCAGTTACTTTGTTGTTTTTTGTTTCAGCGATTGTACTTGCTCTCTGTTGCTTTTGATTATGTACATTATCGCGGGAACATATGAGGGGATCGAGCGCTACCATTTTTTATTTATATTAAGTTCTACAGGGTATAGTGGTTTCTGGACTAGGACAGAGTATATAAATCATTCAACCCCCGGAAGGCCGACGTAATCTTGAACAGATGTGAATGAAATTGCAAATATTATTTTCGAAATGCCCTTAATGTGTTAATATATTAAGCATCTTAGTCAATAATTAATCGAGTAATACGCCTATTTCAAACGCTTGTTCAAATACTCGTTGGAATTCTTCGTTAAGTTTGTTGTGAGTTGATACACTGCCGTACTAGGCCTTTCCCTATGACCTTGCCCGAGCGAGATAAACTGCTGTAGACAACCTGGCTTGCACACTCAAAGATGGGTGGTTGTATCAGAATATTACGGGTCCCATCACCTTCTATTATCAATCTTGCCGCACAGCGAGTGTTTCTTACCCATCCTTTCTTCTATTGCTCTCTGGTGAATGGTTAGTAACCCCTAGTCGGGTCTTTCACGTGTAAGGCTCCTTGCAGTCATATGACGGGCCTTTCCTGATGCTGAGAGACTTTTCCTTTTAGGATTGATAGATGGCTGGTCAGGCCTGGGCTCTATCAACATCGCGGGAATACAAGTTCCATAAGGGGATTAGGCTTATGCTCACTACAGTAAGTACACGTAGATGTTAGGACGGTATAAGACCTGTGATAGTGACTACCTACATATACTAAGCAAAATGTTGTTACTAGTAAGAGGTTTCATACCAAAGGGGAAAGGATAATCGATTTCATTATCTGTCAACATGGTATCACTTGTCCACTGGTGCAAACAATGGGGACATCATGCCTGAGGCATATGCCGGCCAAACATGTCGCAATATTCTCCCGACACGGCTGAATAATATGAAGAGTCTTTCATATCTCTGCTATAAAATTGGTTGCTTTGGGGACGTTGTTTCCTACCACAATCCGTATCGTATTTCCTCTTGATGTTCGTTTCTAGGTATGAAATGCTCAATGTCAATGTTCTTCTGCATAATTTGCAACATACAGTCAGGTAAAACAAATTCATGATATGAGAACGTGCCTTTTTCCTTTTTACATCAAAATTGAAGTCGCAGTCAGCGCTCAGTGACGATCCATGGAAGACCTTTGACGGCCCGAAGGGGGCACGGATGTGAGTGCCAGCCAATCAGAGGGTTTGTTAGGAGGTCCAACCCTACATATTCCTAGAAGACTAACTGCACATGTACAAGCGTGGTTTTGATATGAACCCAGAGAGGTCCTACTTGAATTGCGATTTCCCCACTGCTAGAGGTGTATTTTCTACTACAAATTCTTGTTCTGTGCATCTTCCGTGGCGCTACAGGTTGGCAGCCAGCCAAACTGAAAGTGACCATGAGTGGAAACTTACCTCCTCCTCCTCTATCGTCTCTCCGGCATCCCGCGTCTGATCTTGTAGACGACGTAGCCTTCTTCAGCTACGACTGGAGTGTATCGGGCAACTTACAGGAAGATTCATCCGAACCATCATCCACCACAGCTTCCGAAATCTCAAACCCCCTTTACGATCCACACGTCGACACCGCGAAGCAAACGCCAAATCCGAAAATTGCCATCCCTCGAGCCGCAAACACAAAACCATTAGCCAATCCCGGCCGGGTCTCCAGGGCATGTGTAAACTGCCGCGATCAAAAGGTGAAATGCAGCGGCCACCGTCCAACATGCCATCGATGCCAAATGTCCGCTGTTACGTGTATCTATGGTGATCGAAAGCGCGAGAAAATGGTCAAGTGCGTGGTTCAAATTAGATGCAAATACACTCGCATCTGACAGGGGTGTTTAGACAACTTGATGATTTGACAGCCCAGGTCGAAACGTATGAAACCCTCCTACGAAATATCTATCTCCCTCCCGATCATCACCCTGATACGTCTGTCAATCAACCTGGCGCAACAGACGCATCTCCTCATCCGCTGAATAAAGTCAATATTTCACCCCTTGAAATTACCTTGTCATCTGACAATGTCTAGATTCCAAGCACGTCTCTGGCATCAGCACTTCCGTCGCGAGTATCAGACAATGCCAATACACCGGCTTGCACGATTGGCCCCGTGGAGTTTGTCGAAGAAGATTTCAATCGCGATGCAGAGGCGCAGGCTACCGGTTTTATCGGCAGACATTCGGAAATAAAGTGGCTACACCAACTCAAGCGTTTTTTGGAGCAAAACGATCCGACACTGGGCAGTTCCCAGAAGGATGCAGACATCGCCTCGCTGTCATCTGTGAACTATTTTCCCGATGATTCGGGGCCTGTGATCTCAGATAACGTGGCCATGATGGAACGGCCTTCGCAAGGGATCGCAGATCAACTTGTCAACAACTACTTCAGTGTTATACATGAATCTTTTCCATTTCTTGGAAAGAGTCTCTTCTTAAGTCAGTGCCGAGCTTTCTATTCGAATGCAAATCTACGACCAGGGAGAAGATGGATGGCAGTTTTGAACATGGTATTCGCCATTGCCGCGAGACATTCTTGCCTCGCATCGTGCCAGACCCATCACGACCATGATGACCATGCAGTATACTTCTCACGGGCGTGGCAGCTTAACACGCACGATGTTGCCTCTTTAAGCCATCCAAACCTACAGCAGGTGCAAGTGGAAGCACTAGCCTCTTTTTACCTTCTTTCGATCGGACAAGTCAACAGGTGGATGCACATTCCTTGCTTAGATTAGGACATTTTCTCTCCGGGCACAGACTGATTTTCTTATGATTTGCCAGGGCATGGAGAATGTGTGGCATCGCGATACGCTCAGCGCAGGCTATGGGGATCTATCTCCGCGATGAAAGTCCCAGCACCTCAACTCTGTCCAAAGAGGCCAGGTATCGGCTGTGGTGGGGTCTCTACTTGTTAAATAACCGAGTTTCTGGGATCATCGGTCGTCCACTTGGTGTGCATAGGGCATTTTGTACGACACCTCTTCCGGTGCCGTATAGAGAGGAGGATTTTGGAGAGGAGCACGTCATGCAACTCCTTACAAATAATGAAGCTCGACGCATTCTCATGTCGTCCTTGCAATTCCAAATGCCTAGGAACGAGACGGTGGAAAGCCCCATAGCTCAAAGTCCCATCCATGTTGCGTCTAGGGAGGAAATACGCAATGAGCAGGCTCGGGCTACTGCGGCACAGAGTGTTTCAGTGAATCCGTCACTGTACTTCATATACGCCGTTGACCTGGCATCAATAATGGAGGAAGCAATTGGCACTTTGTACTCCCCAATAGCCGCTTCAAGGTCATGGCTTCAAATTGAACTCGCGATCTCTGCGCTTAATGAGTCCATTGAACGTTGGCTCTCTCGGCTTCCTATGTCATATGACTTGACAAGAACGCGAACAAACAGGCCTGATGTCCTTCAGCACACAAGTCTTGCGTTCCATTTCTATTCCACCAAGCTCATCATAACACAGCCATGTCTGCACCGCGTCGTGTACGGAGCGCCGGAAGAGGGGCCACCAAGCACTCTCTGCAGTACCTTGGCGGCGACATGCGTTCAGGTAGCAGGTCAAATGCTCGATCTCCTACCAAGCGATCCAGATACAGCCTGGCTGTATGGATGCTCCCCATGGTGGTGTGTGCTTCATTATATCATGCAGTCCGTGACTGTTCTCATGATGGAACTTGTGGCCCGATCAGAGGAAGGCACGCCGGAGAGTGCCGGTGTTGAGGTTATGATCAGAAAGGCCATCCTGTGGCTGAGCGAAATGGCTACCAAGGATCCTTCTGCGATGCGAGCTCAGCTTCTGTGTATAGATATTCTAACGCGGCATGGTTCGAGACTTGGCATGGAGGTTGAGGTTGGAATTTAGAACATGATTTTACCAGCGATCATCAGATCATTCACTCGACTATAAATATGAAAACTGCGGCTATGTGCTGGTCCTCGAAAATACGCTTTTCCAGTGATAGTCATGAAGTGAACTTGAGTTATTTTACGAATCAGGATTTATATGCCTTTCCCATAAATGAAGAGAGTGGTACGGTATACGAGATATGCAATCATGTACGATTGTAGTTTCCAAGCTTACCTAGCCCAAAGATGCCCAAGCAAAAAGAAAACTTGTTTGTTCTGGCGACAAAGGTGGCTTACCCAGATCTGGATAGCCCTGCGTGGGCAAGGGGGTATCTTTTTCGGGGTTGTCGTTGGAGCCTGGTACCCATGCCTTCCGTGCCTTGACAATACGCCTATTTGATGATAAGCTTTTATCAAGGCTGAAACGAAACTCAGACCTTAGAAATCAAACTTAGACCTAAGCTTAATCTTGGGTTCAGCCACAGAGTTCACCCGTTAGATCGGCGGCAAAGGGACCCTACTCGGATTGATTAGCGCTAATGCATGTACCTGCAAATCGAGCCATGAGTTCTTACTAATAAAGAAAGGCAACAAAAGCAAAAACTTAGTAAAAAACAAAATAGATCTTCTTTCTGTTTCCTCTTTCGGGTTGTGGCTTCTGCGGATCATTTGGCTTTCTCATCTTGTTTGTCGACGACATACAGTTATCCCCCGGCAAGGTTAGGTTCTGATCGACATTTCCCTGGGCAGTTGGGTCCTTGCTGAATGTTCTCATTCCATGATCAGCGTACAAGCCGCACATCGGCGGTATCCAGTGGGTCTGCGTTAACTGGTGATCTCTGATAAAGAAGATACGAGCGGCGATACGGAGTAACTGAAGATGATACGCCGATGAATTTGAAAGGAACATTTAGCATCGGCTTCAGTAGGAAGATCTAACGGAGGTCGACACGTGGTCAGGAATGCGCACGAAGGGATATGTGGCCTGAGGCCAGGAAACCAACACGAGATCTGACACGCTCAGCATCTCAACCTCATCACCCCGGCAGAATCTCAAAGTTGCAGACTTCGGACAGTCAAATAGGTCCTAGGTTGCATAGTCGAAAACATGACAAAAACGATATCACCCACTCGCAGCCAAATATCGGACTACAGCTCCGCGGGGCCGGATCCCTATCTGGTCCAGCGACTCAACATACAACCCCGACCGAAGCAATATGCATTCGCGACGTTTGCCTGAATACTTGGGTTTCAATTTCAGCTCAATTCCAACTCAATCTCCCGTACGCGTACGATCTAGAACCCGCGACCACGTTAGCTGCGCCCTTCACACGACAAACAACTCTACTCATGATCGTTCCAAGTCAATTGAACGAGCATATTCATCTCCTTACCCCGCATCAAGATGATGTATGAGTTCCACTACATACCGGCCCGGGTGAACGTCGCTCTATATCGGCAAGTTACGTTATAAGCCACGCAATTGGCTGTTCTCTTGACTTCGGGGCGCTCCGATGCGCAAAGGAGTTCCCGAAGTTACGACCAAACGTAATACGGCCTGAGTGCTTTAGCAATTGCTCTTATGGACCCGCAAATTGGGCCATTCCCATTCGTTTGTTCGGACTTCGTGATGGATCCCGAGAAAGTCCCGGCCCGGCAACGCGGGGTCCCCAGGTCGATCATCCTCCTGGGGAAATAGGACCAACCATTTGGGGAAGTCCAACGCGATGCAACAATTCGTCAAATGAGCCAAAGGGCCCGCCTGTGCTTGCCTTGCAACCCCAGATTTCATTAAGCGACTCTTTCATCAAATCTCCCCGTCTTCCCTAAATATCCGGAAATGACCGACGAGGTCACCAGCGTACAAAATGAGCCGAGAACAGACAAGAAGGACGTCAAAGAACCGGATCCCACAGGTCCGACTGGCAACCAGGATATTGACTCTGAGGAGAAACATAGCAATGGGGAGACTCACGAATTGCCCGAGCTGCAGCGCAGGTTGAAGAGCCGCCATTTGCAGATGATCGCAATGGGTAGGAATTGAAACCCCCCAACATTGATACTATTCTGACATTCAGGCAGGTGGTGCGATTGGAACTGGTCTCTTCATCGGCAGTGGTACTGCAATTGCAACAGCTGGGCCCGTCGGTGCCTTAATTGCCTTTAGCTTCGTGGGGTCAATTGTGTATTCCGTCATGACAGCTCTGGGTGAAGTAGCCACGTATCTACCAATCCCAGGAGCATTTGCTGCTTATGCTACTCGATTGGTCGATCCCAGCCTGGGGTTTGCCATGGGCTGGATCTACTGGTTTTCCTGGGCGTCGACTTTTGCCCTTGAACTGACCGCGACCGGTCTGATTATCCAATATTGGGACGAACAGATCCCGATGGCGATTTTCATTGCTATTTTTTGGGTTCTTATAATCATATTGAACATGTTCCCAGTGAGCTGCTACGGAGAAGTCGAATTCTGGCTCTCCAGCATTAAGATCATCACAGTTGTCGGGTTCATGATCTTCGCTATTTGCATGAATGCTGGAGTTGGCAAGGAAGGCTACATCGGGTTTAGATACTGGGTGCATCCCGGTCCCTTCCAACCTTACCTGATCACGAACCCAGAGCAAGATGCTCTAGCTAAATTCGTCGGCTTCTGGGCCATTCTCATCAAAGCCGGATTTTCATACCAAGGAACGGAGCTTGTCGGCATTGCCGCAGGAGAAACAGAGAACCCAAGCAAAAATGTCCCCTCAGCAATTCGCAAAACCTTCTTTCGAATTGTATTCTTTTTCATTTTCACCATTTTCTTCGCCGGCATTGTCGTCCCGGCCACGGATCAACACCTTACATCCAGCGACGGCAACAGCGCCGATGCAAACTCATCTCCCTTCGTCATCGCCGCAAAACGCGCCGGCGTCAACGCCCTACCGAGCATTATCAATGCGGTCCTACTGACCGTGGTACTCTCAGCAGCCAATTCAAACGTCTACAGCGGTAGCCGTATCCTAGTCGGTCTAGCCAACGAAGGGTTCGCACCTCGCTTTTTCCTCAAGACAACCAAGCATGGCGTTCCATATGGAAGTGTCGGCTTCACAGCCCTCTTCGGCCTATTGGGATTCTTGAATCTAAGCAATTCAGGAAGCACCGTTTTCAACTGGCTGATGCAAATTGCCGGTCTGGCGGGCTTTATCACTTGGTCCTCACTCAACATCTGCCATCTGGCATTTATGAGAGCGTTGAAGGCGCGTGGTATTTCACGCGATACTCTTCCTTATAAAGCGACTTGGCAGCCATTCTTTTCGTGGTATGGTCTGTTCTTTAACGTTTTGATTATCATTACTCAGGGCTTTACGGCTTTCATTCCATCGTTCAGCGTTACGGACTTCTTTATCAATTATCTCAGTCTGATTCTGTTTGCCGTCTTATATTTCGGTCATAAGATTGCGTTCCGGCCGAAGTTTGTGAAGCCTATTGAAGCGAATATTGACACTGGCAGATATGAGCCGGAGTATGGGGCTTAGGAGTGGAATTCTGATGCTATGTATTTGAAGATATGATCTCAGCATATAGATATACATCTGTCATTTTATTAATTGTCGTTTCATCTTGCCTGGGATGATCATTAAAGTATGTAGTCAAGGACCTGGTGTACGGATCAATCATGCAGTCAAGCTTGTAATGTCCTCCTTCGGAACTGATCTGTTGTAAACCAAATATAGGAATAGATATACAAGTTCTTCTCTTATTTATCTTCCTTCATTGACAATCCCGTGGTGTAGGGTAGTTAGTGATGACTTTGGCAAGTAGATCTGGTATCCGCGTTGATCAAAATATACAACTTCCCTACACTGCTTCGATAGAACGGGGTCTATCCAATAGCTGTCACGAAACTATATCATTCTTCTGAATCAGTCGGACTGGTAGTTTGCCCTCAATCGGGCATTAACTAGTTTACCTCTCGCTGAAGTACTCCCAAGACATCGCGTTTGAGCAAGACTAAATAGTACTTTTTGTCCCGTGGATCTTGCTTATACATACCACTGCTTAGAGAGACAGCGTATACCGCATATTTTAACAACTACCTTTTCAGCTACCTCCTCTGCAAAAAAAGGCAGAAGTGAAAGACCCTATACAAGTCCTATCATACAAAGAAAACCAGTACGCAAAAAAGAGCAGTCATATGTATTATTATGTATTTACCCAAGTCTAAATGGATAGATAGCCAAACGAAAGCAAGCAAATTAAAATTCCCCCATTCATCACCCGTCCCACCATTGAACTCATGCCATTAAAAATCATGGAACCCAATTCCCGAAAAAGCCCACACCAGCAGCCCCTGGTGGGCACACTTAACCCTCAATCGATTTACAGACCAAGAGCAAGCACACCAGCCAAAAGACCGACAGCAACGGGAGCAGCGCCGAGAGCAACACCAGCACCGGTGGAGGGAGTAGCGGAGGCAGAAGCGGTGCCGCTAGCAGAGCCCGAGGCGGAAGTAGCGGTGGTCATGCTGGAGGCAGTGGAGGTACCGGAGGCAGTGGTAGTAGCACCGGTGGCGGTGGTGCTAGAACCGGACTTGGTGGAGGTGGAGGTTCCTGCGGAAGTGTGAGTTGTGGACACAGAGGAAGAGGAAGAGGATTCAGTGCTGCTGGCAGTGGCAGAACCAGAGGTGGCAGCACTGGAGGCGGAGGAGGATGCACCAGTAGAAGTAGAGGAGCTTGAGGCAGACTCGGTCACATTGAACTGGTTGGACTGGGCGAGAATGCCGGTGTTGTGCTCGGAGGTAGATTCCAGGTTGATCTGGTAGCCCTTGCTGTTTTTGCGCATTAGTTGTTGGTTTTCTTGGAGCTGGGGTTGGGTTGATCGTACGCATCAGTCACACCGGATAGGCTGTCGATGGTGTAGGAGTGCTCAGAAGTCTTGATGTCCGAGCCGATCTTCTTGTGAACGGGAGGGTAGACGTTGTTGTTGACGAGGAAGACATTGAAGCTCGTTTCGTCGGTGCTAGTTCGGGTTAGCTATACGATGCTCGTAGATTAGGTGCATTCCAAGGCTGTATGTTGGATAAAATGGTAAACATACTCGACGGAAGTCCACTTCACAACCAGAGAGTCGGAGGTGTCAATCATAGCACCCTGCTCGGGCTCAGTGACCTTGAGAGCTGAAAGGCGAGTCAGATCATTGGATATCAAAATATTACACGGGAATCAGCTTACCCGAGACGGAGAGTGCCAGCGGCAGGACAGACAGAGCGAGTGACAGACGCATAATGGCTGGTTGTTATGAAAACGAGTGAATGAAAAAGCGAGAGACTGAAAAAAGAAGAAGTGGATGAAGAAAAAAGAGAGTAGCTGAGGATGCGAGAGACGTGTAAATTAGGCGAACCTGATCGACGAAGACCCTGATCTTAAATAGGAAAGCACAATATATTCTTTTCTATATCAAAGACCCTGATGTTCGTATACTCCCACAAAACGACACAAAAATACACGAAAATAGAACCAAGGACATCGCCGTCCCCAGTATCTAATAATATCTAAATCAATGTATTACTTGAGAAAGTGGGATACAACTGAGCCGCTGAGACGCAAAACAGGGTCCTACTGTAAGCTAGTCTCAGAGCACCGGAGTCAGCGCATACAGAGCATATACACGTTGTCACAATAGTATTGGGCCGATAAAGAATAAGCTAAGACAAGCCACTAGTTATACTTGGCGGAACTTATTATTTATTTTCCTTTTTATATTAGATGCGTCGTCCGTGAACTCGTAATTTACCGGTTTTGCAAATTACAGAGCGCCATTTACCCGTGGACCGTACATAGTATTATGTATTTTCAAAACAAAGCCACCGTATCACGCCATGCGACAAGCGACAAAGCTAAAATCTCAGAGATAACAAACACCAAAGCAACATAATCCCAGTAAGGGGTAAATGTATCCCACGTGCAGTGCATTCCAGATTACATCGAGCAGAGGAAAAAAAGCAACCAAAACATGGCCCGGACACGTTTTTTGGGAATGTCTCATATCTGAAAAGTCCATACCTTTATTTACCGGTACCGTGAATTGTGACTTCGATTTCGGTGTCTCAATGACTCCACAGATCCATTCTGAGGGTTCATGAGACATTCAAATTTCGCTTGACACGTCAAACCCACTCTCCAGTTCGGGTACGGAATACATTGCTGTAAGGTAAGGGAAAGTCTCCAACCCGATGGTACATGTACAATTTAGGCAGACCGTTGTCTCACTCTCACCGAGGATCGGCCAGATACCGTCCGGCCACATTGGTAATTCAATGATGCCATTTGCCATCGCTATTTGCCTTGCAAAGGCGCCACATCTCCCCGTAACGTGTACTGTGCTCATACTGTGGTTGTTGGGTGTCGGTCTTGGTGTGGCATATGTTCGGTGTTCCACTTTGGGAATTGTGAGTTGATTTTGTTTTTCTATTTTGAGGAAATACGAGGTCGGGTTGCGCCGCACAGCGATAGGATGTGTACAGGTACGTGCACAATTGTATGGTATAATGTACAGTGAGATTTGATTTCTATTAACGTTACAATAGATTGAGTACGTCGCGGGTATTGTAAAAGAATTAGTTGTAGATGTTCACGTCACTGCCAGCCACATCGGAGTCAGAGTCAGCCACCACCAAAAGTCAAACGCACAGCGGAATCAAGGAGGAAACCGGGAGGAACGGAAAGGGACAAGGGAAAGAGGAAAACATACAAATCACGCCTCAAACCATCCCGACTCAAAGCCACCGCCTCAACCCAGATGCTAGCGCTCATAGCAGCAACTCTGAAGTACCCATACCCCTTCTTGTCAATAACAACAGGCTTCACATCCGGCCGTAAGATGTCAACCCACTGCTGATACGCACGCTCCCTTCCAACATACATGCGCTGTACAGCCGAGCCAGCATTGCTGAGCACGCAGGCAAGACCAGATGTATGACGGGCGTTACCGTAGCGGACAAAACCTGTATTGTGGTCAACTATGCCAAGGCGGATTGATTGGACCCTCCTCGTGTTCCGTAATGGGTAAATGAATTGTGGAAGGGTAAGACGAACCTATGCAGTTTGGTTGGTTGAAATAGTCCTGTTGTTCGCCGTAGGCGTACAGTTTGCGTGCTTGGGTTAGGAGTGGTAGGTTGCCATTGCAGCTTGGTGTCATTGGGTCTTTGACGTTAGCGCGGATGCCGTAGAGGTCGCCGTAGAAGACGCAGGGATGGCCTTCTTTGCGGAGAAGGATTAGGGCGTATGCTAGAACCTTGAAGGATGGGGCTACCGGGGTCTATGGTGGGATTGTTAGATTGGTTGGGGCTCCGGGGGGCTAGTTGACTTACTTCGAGCATCTGTCCTGGTTGCTTTTGGCAAGTTAGATGAATATGAACTCCACAATGCACTGGTCCAATTGTCAGGTACTTACCGTATCATGGTTTGAAACGATGGTCTGTGAAAGTCAGCATTGGTTTCTTGGTATGAGCCTCCACGAATTCGAAGTGAACTTACCACAGCATGGTCCGGCCGACACTGTACCAAAGTATCCTTCAAGATGCCACGGAGGTCTGGCGATTGCTGATGGGACAATTTGCAAAACTTCTCGACAAGGGGAACATCATACGCCGTAAGGCTGTACTCTGTCTCCTTGAGGTACTCCAGAAGAGCCTTGACGTTCCCAGTCCAATACTCACCAATCACAAAGAAATCCGGATTGGCCGTTTTCCGCACATGGTCCACGAACGCGCGCTGAAAGCCAACAGAGAAATGCTTGGCTGCATCCAGCCTCATGCCACTCAGACTCAATGTGTGGGTGATCCAACTTCCCCACTGCAAGAGGTCCTCTCGAACCGCGGGGTGCGCCAGGTCCAGATCGGCGAACATGAGATAATCATAGTTCCCGTTCTCGGTGGAGACGTCCTGCGCCCAATCCTTGCCGGGGCCGGTAATCTTGTAGATGGCGTTTTCCTTGCTCTTGTCATCCCAGTCGACGCCGCTGAAATGTTCCCAGCGGTATTTCATACTGCTGTACATCTCGCCCCGGCCTGGGAAATCGAAGCCTGTCCAGCCATTGACTTCCAACGGCTTGGATAACTTCACATCTCTCCCTATTCGCGCATTAGCACCAAACCAAGAATAAAGGAATGTAAAAACCCACGTTTCGGATCAACCTTAACAGCCGGAAATTTCTCAGGAAAATCAGCACCAGCTTTATGATTAAGAACAGCATCCCAAATAACACCCATCCCAAGCTCCCGCGCTTCAGACAAGAATGACTCGAGATCACCCCTCGACCCCCATTTCGTAGGCACAGCACCCTTCTGATCAAACTCGCCAAGGTCATAGAGGTCATAGATGTCATACCCATTCCCATTCACGTCCATCCCCTTACAACCAGGCGGGATCCACAACTGGTCAACGCCAATGGCCTGATAACCAGGTAAAGCGTTTTGCAAACGGCGCCAGTGCTGGCGGTCTGCTGGGACGTGCCATTCGAATGTCTGCAGGATGAGTTTGTTATCTGGTTCATTCCATGAGGGGAGAGATTCCAGATTTGAAGCAGATTCTGTGCATGTTGTTAGTTTTATTCAGGATTTTTGGTTCTGGGGGGTCGTTTTCGGGCTGGTTTGGATGGCCGTTACGCTAACCTTCTATCTGTCTCCAGTGCGCTTTTTGCGCGCGCCGCTGGGCGCCGGTACACCATGCTAGAAAGGACGCCATGTGGGATTGGTAGTTGTCGCGGGTGTGAGGATGTGCATGTCTCCGTAGGAAGGGGAGCCATTTCCAATTCAGGCGTAGGCTGAGGATGCGAGGGATGGGAAGATGTGGGTCAGACTATTTTTGGTCGGTGATACGGTATGTAATGTGGTTACAATACATCTAGGTGGATCTCTTCATTCATGAGTCTCGCAAGGTATCCGAGACTCCCGTACACCGAGTATTCTTCGATGGGTTTTCTAGAAGGCCCACTAGGTCTCACAAGAATAAAAAACGTTAATCATTGTCGCCTTGTAGGATTCCAAGGTTGGATATGGAGATGTTGATCAGTGCACGGAGTGTCCGACTTTGTACTACATAAGCCTCCCGCAGGTTAGTGCTTGGCGTTGGCTTCGATTGTTATGCTTATTTAAGGTGAATCACTTGATTATAGAATATGCAGTTAGTTTTTTAGGATTCAAGCGTTTTGTGCAGTCTGGTTTTAGATATCGGTTATGTCTGTAGTGCGCGGATATATATTTCTAAAATTAGTACTGTGGTATCCTCAATTGCTTAGTGGAATATATTCAGATAATGAAATGCTTCGTTTTTCTTAGTAAGGGATAGAAATAGAATCCAGAGTGCTGCAATCCTCCATAGACATTAGGCAAAAGGAGAGAGAGGAAAAATAACAGGCAATGCCATGCGACAAAAAAAAAAAAAAAAAAAAAAGATGTACAGTAAAAGGAAAATATGCTACAAGAAGGGATATCGTCGCAAGCCCAAAAAGCGGTCGTGAAAAGAAACCAAATCAAAACAAACACCAAATAATTCCGTTTTCGAACATGCTCAAAGGATAATGACAATGCTCGTCAATGCCAGACAAAGAGTGACCAAAACTGTGGCCCTGGTTGTAGGGGCAAAAACCGAAGAAGCAGAAGATGATGCGCCATTCTTCAACTGGGCCAAGGTAACGTTTTTAGAGTTGTAACCACAGAGACCACTGCCTTCCATGTATTTCACGGGCCAGAACACTCGGGGCTCGCCCTTGTCCATGTCGACTTTCAAGGAGCCAAAATTATCGGGCGTGTAGGTTTTGCAGTTCAGGATTTCCATGATGCTGGTACCGGCGTTATAGCTGTTCTTCAGATCCACTTCGTAGGCGCCACTGTTTGAGCCTTGGGTCGAGAGCATCATTATGACTTGTCGACCTTCGACACCTTTCGAGAATGCAAGCTCACTTGCGCCCTGGTAGACAGGGCGTGTTGTTTGGTCAAAGTAGTCACTGCCGAGTGAGTAGACATGCTTGCGGAGCTTGTTAAGTTTGGCGATTAGCTGGTAGAGCTCAGCGTCGGTATTGTATCCCGAGAGCCAGACGGCTTCTCGATCCTCGGGTGGGTCGCCTCCTTTGAAGTGCTGCTCTTGGCCTTGGTAGATCATGGGGATTCCGTCGAAGAGGAGTGTGAAGACCAGGACGTTTTTGGCCGTCTGTCAATCAGTCTGGTTAGTAAGGATAATTTGCTGCAAGGCGGGTTTGCATACCGCCGTATCATTGGACATGCTCCCAATGCGAGGTTTGTCGTGGTTCTCAGAGAAGGATACAAGTGCATTGACGTCCGGACAAGACTGCTTCATGGCCTCCACCTCGAGGGCTAACACGCTTGTGTTTCCCATTGTAAAAGCCTGCAGCATTTGGAAGTAAATCGGGTAGTTTGGCATACTACCAATGTATTCTGTCTGGTAATGCGAGATGATATCCACGGCACCTTCGAGAACCTCTCCAGTACTGAATACGCCGACATTCTTGCAGAACCTCGTGAGGAATCCGGAGTCAACGTGCTTGGCGGCGTCAATACGGAGACCGTCAATGGAATATGTCTTGATGGCATTTTTGGCCCAGTCGATGAGAAGGTTTTGGACATCTTCGTGCTCCGTGTAGAGATCCGGGAGTGGGACGTTGAGATCACCAGTTTGACAGTTTTGTGCATCTGTGAAGTTGTTCCAGTCCGTAATCTTGCAGTAAGGGTGGAAATAGTCCTTGTTATTGAAAGGGTTGAAGACTGTGTAGTCGAGTTCCTTGTTCGGGTCGGTGCCGTTGGGGATGATTTGGGCCATGTTGTTGATCACCGTATCCATCATCAGATACATGCCACGTGCATGAAGGGCATCACTGAGATCGAGCAGATCTTGGTGTGTACCGAAGCGTGCGTTGAGAGCGTCGAAGTTCACCGGCCAGTATCCATGGTAGGCCTCACCGTACGACACTCGACCTTTGATATTGTCGATGATAGGGGAGATCATGACGGCATCGAAGCCCATTCCTTCGATGTAGTCGAGTTGGTTAATCGTCCCCCTCCACGTGCCTCCGCAGTACAGCCCATCCTTAGTGTTGCAAGGGGAAGTTGTTGAGTTATCTGTGCGAGCAAAACGGTCTGTCATGGTCTGGTAAACGGCCCTTGACTTCCAGTCTGCCGTGGACGCGGCGGAGGCCAACGTGACCAGGCCCAGCAGGGCCAGTAGGAATGACATCATGAGAGGTTGAGAAGGAAAGAGCGAAGAATGAAAGAAAGAAAGAAGGGACGACCTTAACTTCAAGGTCACGGAGGAGGACGAACGAATGACATGTGGACTGTTGAAGCTGGAAAGAGGAGAAGGAGCAGGTTTCTACGGCGAAAATGGGGGAGGGGCCCTAAGTTCTGTGCAAGTCCGTCGATCCATAGAACCTTTTTTTGAGCTAGCACTAGACTATTCACGCGCCGGATATCCATGACAGCTGTTGCCCAATCCTACTGTGTTATTGGCTTCACATCTTGATCCCCCGCTCCCCGAATAGAGTGGCGTGAAGACTGAAGAGATCCCCCATGTCCACCAAAATGATGGCCCCCAGACTATCCACGATGGTGCAGCCTACCGTTGCATCCAAAGAATAGTCGCGCCGGACTTCGACACTAGACAGACACTAGACAGACACTAGGCAAGGGTGGGAAAAAGAAACCCGACTACCTCGGCCTCTGGTGGAGATATAATAAAGTGTGCAACGCACAGGGCAAGGGCCAGGGCTGATATGCCAACGCTCACAGAGTACAACTACTACACTCACTCCAATAACCTTGGAAATAACCGATTGGCACAGTGAGTTTTCCAGTTACATTGAGACTGCCCCTGAATGCCCGAGCACTCGGAATGGTGATTGATTTGTTAATGCGGGAAATTCCATGTTCGGTGGCTGAGACACACTTGTGCCCTAATTTCAGAAGCAGCAGTAGTCACGTTCCCGTCACAAACAATCACCAACTTCGGATGGGCCAATGATCCGGGACAACGTCCCATTCTTTTGACACTAGCGGATTTTGCTCCCCCACGAAACAAAAACTGGGAATAACTGGGAATAGATACGGTAGTAGTTCGGTACATGTCCTTTTAACTTACTATGTGATACATAGGAGGAATCGGGGGAAATCCGAGAGCGACGCCGACTATGAATAATCGAGAGGGCCTTTGCGCATGCAATCTTAATGGTCTGACGGGGCGTAGAGTCCGGACCAGTCTAGTGATTTTAGATTCAGAGATACTGCAGCAGCCAGGCAAGAGTGGCCAATCCCAAGAAAACAAGGCAAAAACTAAAAAGGAAAATGCAATTAGGATAGATAAGTCTCTGTGGAGCGACTCTGCATCCTGATAGATAACTGGGAGTACTAATTCCGGGTGGCTGTACCAGTGGCTGCCTTTTGGAATTTTGACATCCTGTGTGAGGAGTTCATGCGTGTTCGCAACGGTCGAATATAGTAGAGCAAGACATTGGGGGCCGTACCTGGCATTGTCGGCCTGTTCCTCAATGTGGGGACCGGGGCAGAGATTTTCGTGATCTTAATTTCTTTTTAACTATCCGTTTTTCTTATTTTGGTATTGGGTTTTGCAAAAATACCAGGATCTGACACGGTATTGTAGTATTGTTGATAATACTGACCTGTCTTATCGAACCACATCGTACATGTACATTGACATGCATTTACATATAAATGCATGCATCGTATTCGGAGATTTCACAAAGATCTCCTGTGAAAACTCTGATTCAACTTTCGGGACTATTTCACTAATGCAGGTTAGGTAATTTAAGCGGAGCTTCAGAAGACTGAAAACTTGAAGGCACCGGGCTTCTTGGCATTGGAATTATCGGAATTTAGTGTGGATGTTCCCGAGATAGCCGTCTAATCAGGCCGTTCGATGCCCGAAACCCTGCCAAGACTCAAAAATACCAGGCTCCGCTGAGCTAAGCCTGATCAAAGAAGTGGGAAGGTCTCACACGTTGACCAATCGGCGGTTTCGGTATCTCGGATGGAGGATTGTGATCCGCTTATCGGGGCGCTAGTAATTCGCGTAAAACACGAGTTACAGGTTGTCTCAACTGAGACTCGGCCCGGAGGTCTCGGCAACGTCTTATGTAGATATCAAGAAAATGATATTTGTGAAAAAAGGTACACTGGTTCATGTGTGTGACAGGAACCGAATAAGCATGCAAGACAATGATCAAATGATCACCAAATAGATTCAGGGTCCAAAGTCAAGTCTATGGGTCTATTCAAAGAGCCGAGCCCCGTTATGGACGACCCATATTTATCTTTCCAGATCACTGGCCGAAGGCTTTCTTACTCGATCGAGCAAGGCTGCCTCGTTTTTCTTTTTTCTTTTTTCTTTTTTTTTTCTTTTTTGCCCTCGTATCCCATACATGCCAAACAGCGGTCGATTGTCAAGGCCCAGTGCAGATGTGACGAATGAGAATTGTACGTTAAACGAATGCAAGAATAAAAATGAAAATGAAAAGGCAAAAATACGGAGAAGCCCGTGTCTGGAGGACACCAAGGCTGATAGTACAATATGTCTGGGCTATCAGCACGAGCCTCAGCCTGTCTCATTTACTCCATGTTAAATCCTGGTTTATTTTTATCGAGAGCTTCATTACCCCAAAGCCACTAACTGAACCAGCCTCTTAGCTTCCTTCGGTTGAGGCGACCTTGTCTTTTTTCTTCTCAGCTTATTGCTTTCTCCTTCATCTTCTCTAGTTGTCATCTTTTCTCTCGTTTACTCTTTCCCACCTTTTGTCTCTCGTTCTTGCGTTGGCATCCTCCGCTATTCTTTGATGCCCCCGGTCTGGACATTACATCTCCCGACTTCCAGCATCCCGAGCCGCACATCTTTGCTCATGGCCAGTGAGAGCAGTGCAGCTCCGACTCTTGCATAGGGTGATTTACACTATCCTCCTCTCTCCGGTCATATTAGGACTGTCAGAGGCGCACATCCATTCCCCACGCAACCATGAAGTGGTTGTGCTCCACCGCGCTGATCTCGCTTTTTGCGACGACAGCAACGAGTTGGCCTTATGACGAGAACTTCCTTGACTACAACCTGAACACAAACAAGCAAGCAACAAATCCCGCAGAATATGATGGAACGTGGGATGGCCACGAAGGGAAATATAATCCTTCTCCCGATAACTGGCGTTTCCCGTTCTATACTCTGTTCTTGGATCGGTTTGTCAACGGCAATCCTGAGAACGATAACATTAACGGCACCTTGTTCGAGCATGACCTGAATTCGAACCAAATGCGCCATGGTGGTGATGTGGCCGGTTTGGTTGACACTCTGGATTATCTCCAGGGAATGGGCATTAAGGTGTGTTTTTCTCACCTGTTGCCATGGGGAGGCAATTACTGACCATCTCTAGGGTATCTACATCGCCGGAACTTCTCTTATGAACCAGCCTTGGGGATTTGACGGTTATTCCGCCTTGGACACAACACTTCTGGATCAGCACTATGCTACAATCTCGGAATGGCGCGACGCCATCACGGAAATCCACAAACGCGGCATGTACGTGTTGTTCGACAACACCATCGCTACGTAAGTCAACCTCGTTCACACTTATAAGAATCAAACTGACAGTGCATCTAAAGAATGGGTGATCTGATCGGATTCGAAGGACACCTCAACAGCACGACTCCATTTTCCGAAAAGGAATGGAAAGTCCAGTGGAAGACCAATCGCCGTTACGTTGACTTCGATGTCGGAAACGACTACAATGCCTCTTGCGACTACCCCCGGTTCTGGTATGAGAATGGAGAACCCGTCAATGAATCTATGACTGCCGGATTGGTTGGTTGTTACAACAGTGACTTTGACCAGTACGGCGATATTGAAGCCTTTGGTGTTTGGCCCGATTGGAAGCGCCAGCTGGCCAAGTTCGCCTCAGTTCAAGATCGTCTCCGCGAATGGCATCCTTCTGTTCGCGAACGTCTGATCCGTCACTCTTGCATGGTCATCAAGTCTCTTGACATTGACGGTTTCCGTTACGATAAGGCTACTCAAGCCACCGTGGATGCTCTCGGCGATATGTCTGAGGCTTACCGAGAGTGTGCCCGCGATGTCGGCAAGCAGAACTTCTTTATTGCTGGTGAAATTACTGGTGGCGATACTTTCGGTTCCATTTACCTTGGCCGTGGTAGACAGCCTAACCAAAACGCTTCTGACTCACTGGCTACTATGAAGTTGACAAATGAGTCTGATCCGCAATTCTTTTTGCGTGAGGTCGGCAAGGAAGCTATTGACGGTGCTGCTTTCCACTACTCGACGTATCGTACCCTGACTCGCTTCCTTGGTATGGATGGACAGCTTTCAGCTGGATATGATGTGCCTGAGGACTGGGTCGATGGGTGGAACACGATGTTGAAAACGAACGACCTGATCAACGCGAACACCGGTAAATTCGATCCTCGACACATGTTTGGTGCTACCAACCAGGATGTCTTCCGCTGGCCGGCAATTCAATGGGGTGTCGAGAGGCAACTGTTGGGCTCTTTTATTACCACCTTGCTTCTTCCCGGCATCCCGCTTCTGCTCTGGGGTGAAGAGCAAGCCTTTTACGTCCTCGATGCGACCGCGTCTAACTACATCTACGGACGCCAAGCGATGTCAGCAGCGACAGCCTGGAAGACCCATGGCTGCTTCGCATTGGACTCATCGCAATATTACCAGTGGCCCCTCGAGAAAGCTCGGCATGGCTGCGAGGACGATGCTGTCGCTTACGACCACCGCGACCCATCTCATCCTCTGCGCAACATCTTCAAGCACATGTTTCAAATGCGTGAAAATTTCCCGGTGTTGAATGACGGTTATACCATCTCCCACCTCTCAAAGCAGACGGAAGAGGTCCTGTACCCTGGTTCCAACACTACAACAACCGAGACCGGAATGTGGTCTACTCTTCGCGATGCCAACAGTGAGGTGCAGAACCTAACCGATAGCCAATCGATTTGGTTCATCTACCAGAATGTCAACCGAACAATGCACTGGACATTTGACTGCAGCAGCACCGATACGGAAAAGACATTGATTGCTCCTTTCGCATCAAAAACCAAAGTCAAGAATCTGTTTTATCCCTACGACGAGCTGACCCTGGAAGAAGGATCAACTAAGCAGGGCATCAATGGGTCTACAGAGTTCAATGGCTGTCTCTCCAAATTGTCACTCGACAGGTATGAATTCCGTGCCTATGTTCCGATCGACAAGCACGTCAAGCCCCGACCCATGGTTACTGAATTCTACCCTGGCCATGATGTTCCGATGCGCTCGACCGTCAAGCCGAATTCAGATGAAAGTATCAAGGTCGCATTCTACTACTCCGAGGAGATGGATTGTGACTCTATCACCAATAGCCTGAGTTTCAACTCGTCCACCGAGTTTGGCAAAAATCCCACGATCCAGTCCGGTACTGTCAACTGCACGAATATTCCCGCCACTGAGACATCGTATACCGGTCAGATCCCGAGTGTTTGGATGTGGTCTGCCAATCTCACCGGAGTGTACAATGGTGTCCACCGTTTGACTGTGAACAATGCAACCAACGCCGACAAGACTGCCTCGACAAACTCCGTCGACCACTTCCTTCTCCGCATTGGTCAGATTGATAACCCGATGGTTTTCAGCACTGCCAACTATTCCAGCAGTTTGTTCCACAAGGACGACAATGGCACTTTCTTTGTCCAGCACCACGCCGCAGGCGCCGACAAGTGGCGCTACTCTACCAACTGGGGAACAACCTTCTCCAGTTGGAAAACCTACACGGGTGGTAATGACACCGTTGACGAGCTTGACTGGTCGGGGACCAAGAAGCAGAGATGGAACGGTGACCACATCCGTGTCGAGTACTGGAGCCGTTGGACTGGCAGCAGTGACTACGTGCAGCAAGGCGATGTCGACACTGCCCAGACCCCCCGTCGTTTCCCTCATCTCTTCTTTAACGGCCCTTACAACCAGTATGGATACGATGCCGGTCTTAAGAATGAGGTCGAGCTCAACAAGGATACCGGATACTGGAACTACCATTTCGCTTCTGAATGGCCCGCAGTCGGACAGCTCAATGTCTGGGGTATCAACCCTGATGGCAAGCCTGATCAGAGTATGGTGCTTGGTGATGCCGACGGTGACAGCATTCTGGACCGCATGCCGCCGTCTTCTCTTTCCGCTACTCTGATCAACATTACCAAGGCTCCCATTGATGGTCATCTGGCATGGAAGTTCTACATCAACGATGCCACTCTCAAGTACAACCTTATCCCGGTTGGTGATCAGAGAATACAGATCGCCATGTTCGTCCTTTTCTGGATCATCCCTGTTCTTACCGGCTGTGGATGCGTCTATATCTTCATGAAGTCGTTCTACAAGGTCAAGTTCAACCAGGTCGGTGTCAGCGAAAAGCACAGCCTGGTTCCTCTCGCCTTTTGGAAAAAGCTCAAGCCCTCTCGCAACCGAGATCAATCCTCGAACCCTCTCATGCGCTTAGCGAACAAGTCTGGCTTCATGCAGAGCACGACAGCCCTTGGCAGCCTTGCCGCCTCCGGAAAACGCCGCATGGTCCTGATCGCGACTATGGAGTACGATATTGAGGACTGGGCCATCAAGATTAAGATCGGAGGTCTCGGTGTCATGGCTCAACTCATGGGTAAGACCCTCGGTCACCAAGACTTGATCTGGGTTGTTCCTTGCGTAGGCGGTATCGACTACCCCGTGGACCAGGTTGCGGAGCCCATGGAAGTTACTATCCTCGGCAGCGCATACCAAGTCCAGGTCCAATACCACGTCTTGAACAACATTACCTATGTCCTTCTTGATGCTCCGGTGTTCCGCCAACAGTCGAAGACCGAGCCCTACCCTGCTCGTATGGATGATCTGGACAGTGCCGTTTACTACTCAGCTTGGAACCAATGTATTGCGGAGGCCATCAAACGTTTCCCCATTGACGCCTACCACATTAACGATTACCACGGATCCCTGGCTCCTCTCTACCTCCTGCCAAACACCATTCCCGCCTGTCTCTCTCTGCACAATGCCGAGTTCCAGGGTCTCTGGCCCATGCGAACCCTCAAGGAAAAGCAAGAGGTCTGCTCAGTTTTCAACCTCGACGAGGATGTCGCTCGTCGGTACGTCCAATTTGGTGAGGTATTCAACTTGCTCCACGCCGGAGCCAGTTACCTCCGTGTTCACCAACAAGGTTTCGGTGCCGTCGGTGTGTCCAAGAAGTACGGAAAGCGTTCTTACGCCCGTTATCCTATCTTCTGGGGTCTGCGCAAGGTGGGCAACCTGCCCAACCCCGATCCCTCTGATGTCGGCGAATGGACCAAGGAGCCTACTAAGGACGAAGATATTACCGTGGACCCTACTTACGAGGCCAGCCGTGCTGATCTCAAACGGCAAGCCCAGGAATGGGCTGGACTCGACCTGAACCCGGATGCCGATCTGCTTGTGTTTGTTGGTCGTTGGTCTATGCAAAAGGGTGTCGATCTTATCGCCGATGCCATGCCTGCGGTTCTCGAAGCCCGTCCTAACGTGCAATTGGTCTGCATTGGTCCCGTTATTGATCTCTACGGAAAGTTCGCCGCTCTCAAGCTTGACCACATGATGAAGGTTTATCCCGGCCGTGTGTTCTCCAAGCCTGAGTTCACTGCTCTCCCGCCATTCATCTTCTCTGGTGCTGAGTTCGCCCTTATCCCCTCCCGTGACGAGCCCTTCGGTCTGGTTGCCGTCGAGTTCGGTCGTAAGGGAGCTCTGGGTATTGGTGCTCGTGTCGGTGGTCTCGGTCAAATGCCTGGTTGGTGGTACAATGTCGAGTCTATCTCCACATCCCATCTGCTCGTTCAATTCAAGCTCGCAATTGAGGCTGCGCTGAACTCGAAGACTTCCACTCGTGCGATGATGCGTGCTCGATCTGCTAAGCAGCGTTTCCCTGTTGCTCAATGGGTCGAGGATCTTGAAATCCTCCAGTCTACTGCCATTCAGGTTCACAACAAGGAAGCTGCCAAGGGCCACGCTCGCCCTGGTACTTCATCTGGCCACAGCACTATCCACGGTTCTATGACCCCCCTCCTCACGCAATTAGCAACCCCATGAATGGCCTGCCTTCCCCCGGTCTTCCTCCTGGCTTCACCCATTCTCGTGACAGCAGCTACTCTTTCAACCAGATGAACGATCTTGGCTCTCAGAACAAGGCCATCTACAGTCCTGAGCCTAACGCTGACGACACCGAGAAGCCGAAGTCTGGATTGAGCAGGTCTCTTTCCCTGGGTGTCCGCTCGGGTCCTGGTCACGCAGCTCGCCGCAGAGCCGCTGCCGCCGGAGAGGCTATTCCGGAAAGCGATGCTGATGCCGAGGACAGCAGCGACGAGGACATTTCTCACGCTGTCTATGGTGATGATGAGGAGTACACTCTTACTCCGGCTCAGGTTGAAGCCGAGCGCCGTGCCCAGGCCTCCCAGAGGGAGCGTGGTGGTGGTCTTGCTTCGCCTACCAGACGTCTCAGCCAGGAATCCATGCACCCTCGATTCGCCCTGCCTCCTAGCAGCCCTGGAACTCCACCCACCGCCGAGAACCTTCTTTTGCCTCCTACTCCTTTCGGCGACTCCCACCGTTACAGCAATGCCTCCGTTCTTTCTCTCGACTCCGTTGTCGGGAAGAAGACTGATTTCAAGCTGCAGAAGGTTGATCCTTTCTTCACTGATAGTACTGGCGAGTACTACAGGACTTTTGATAAGAGACTGGCCAACCTCAACGGATCCAACTCTGAGTCTCAGCTTTGTATTGAAGAGTTCTTGATCAAGAGTGAGCAGCAGTGGTTCGACAGATTCCGCAACGCCAGACTGGGTCGCCACAACAAGTCTCCTACCCCCTCGATCATGCAATCTCGAAATGCCTCTCCTGTCTCATTCTACGATAATGACCTAGCATCGCACCACAACGGTAGTGAGGATAACATCACCGATGACGAGTTCCTTCTCGGAAAGGACTACGTTCCTCCTACCGGTCTCAAGAAATGGATGCAGATCAAGCTAGGTGACTGGCCCGTCTACTCCATTTTCCTTGCTCTTGGTCAAATTATCGCTGCAAACTCCTACCAGATCAACCTGCTCACTGGCGAAGTCGGTGAAACTGCAGAGAAACTGTACGGCATTGCTACCACGTATGCCATCACGTCTATGTGCTGGTGGCTCGTCTACCGCTACTTCAAGTCCGTTGTTTGTCTCTCCAGTCCATGGTTCCTCTACGCTATCGCTTTCCTCCTCATTGGCTCTGCCCACTGGGTGTCCGACGAGTTCAGCCGTGGATGGGTCCAAAATGTCGGTAGTGGCTTCTACGCCGCGGCCTCGTCCAGTGGATCTATCTTCTTCGCCTCGAACTTCGGTGACGAAGGTGGTGCGCCTGTTGAAACCTGGATCTTCCGCGCCTGTGTTATCCAGGGTCTCCAGCAAGTCTACGTGATTGGTCTTTGGTACTGGGGTTCGACTCTCACCAAGGCCTCTCAGGAGGGTATCCTGTCTGATAACACACTCGCCAACAGCTGGAAGATGACTGCCATTTGTTATCCAATTGCGGGTTTCCTCTGCATCATCGGTCTGCTCCTCGCTTTAGGTCTCCCTAACTACTACCGCCAAAAGCCCGGCAAGGTTCCCTCATTCTACAAATCTTTATTCCGCCGGAAGATTGTCACCTGGAACTTCGTCGCCGTCATCCTGCAGAACTTCTTCCTCAGCGCTCCCTACGGTCGCAACTGGAGCTTCCTCTGGAACTCCTCCCACACCCACGCCTGGCAAATCGTCATCCTCTGCATCATCTTCTTCGGCGTCGTCTGGTGCATCTTCCTCTTCATCGTCAGCAGGTTCTCCAAGCAACACAGTTGGTTCCTCCCCGTCTTTGCCTGCGGTCTCGGCGCACCACGATTCATCCAAATCTGGTGGGGTATCTCCGGCATTGGCTACTACCTTCCCTGGGTAGCAGGCGGCTACACAGCCGGCGCCCTCGTGTCCCGGAGTATCTGGCTCTGGCTCGGAGTTCTGGACTCCATCCAAGGTCTTGGCTTCGGTATCATCCTACTGCAAACCCTGACCCGAGTGCACATGTGTTTCGCCCTCATTGCCTCGCAGGTTCTTGGTTCCATTGCGACTATCTGCGCGAGAGCCTTCGGTCCTAACAATACTGGACCGGGCCCTATATCGCCGGATGTCACGCAGGGTGCTCATGCCGTTGCTAATGCTTGGTTCTGGGTTGCCCTGTTCTGTCAGTTGCTTATTTGTGCTGGCTTCCTTCTCTTCTTCCGCAAGGAACAACTCGCGAAGCCTTAGGTGGTTTTCTCATCCCCACTGCGGCTTTTCGCTTCCCTCATTATCATAGACGTTCGACTTTTTTTTATTGCGAATAATGGCGTACATGAACGATCCTTTTACATAATCCCTTACGCATAATTGAAGCATGTCCGCCTTTCATTGTCTTTTCTGTCATCCTTGTCATCTGTCGCATCTTTTTTTCCCTTTTTAATACCCTTTTGGAAATGGACACATTTTGTTTTGGGCATATTTACATACAGAATTTACATACAGACAGGACAATGCCTGGCAAATCCTGGCTTTCCCTGTCTGTTTTAGTGCTCACCTTGCCGCATTTTGCTCACCAAGTAGCCTAATCCCACTCACTAAGCGTGACCTAAGCAAAGCGGGTGAGCAGCTAAATCATAGCTCACCTTAATAAAATCCACCACGCTAGCCCTAATACAGTCTTTCACTAACGCTCTTAACCGTTGTCCCTTAACGAGGGGATAGCGCAGCGTGTCTGAGTAATCAGTGAGTGATCAGAGCAGTCAATCAGAGTCACTTAGCACTCACTGAACAGCTCAATGAGCCTGAGCCCGGACTGAAATTTAGTCAGTGAGCCTAACTCTGTGCCCTCACAAAAGCGGCGGCAGCTAAGATAGGAAAGCACCACCCGGCAGAGGAAATCTGTTATGTAGAGTTACAGAAGTACGCCCTTGCCATATAATCAAAGAAACACGGAGTTATCCACGCCTCAATTCTCCATGTAGACGGCAATAATGAATCAAATACTACGGTGCAGGCTTCCTCGGTATCAGGAGCAAATAGTCGCCGACAACTTTGATCCTGTTGATAAGTTTCGGGTATAAATGCCGCCGTTGAGAACGATTTTCCCAGCCGTGGAATTGCCACTGAGAACTTGGTGCGTCGGCGACGAGGCAAGATTCTTTGTATAAGGCTTTGCCTAGGAGTAGACCGCGGCATGAGGTTTGGGTCATTGTCAAAACTCACGTTTATTGATATTGACCCAGACATTTTTCAAACCGAGGCCAATTTGTACAAAACTTATATCATACACTAGAAGTAGCTAATTTAAGTACTATTTAGCTAGTTCACTTAACGAGAGCTATTTATTAAATTACATTTTTCTAATTGATCTCAACCACGGGGTCCATTGTTATAGAATCTGTTCCAATGGCTGAATCCGAGCTGCAAGGTACATATAAAGGGTCAGCATTCGGTTGGTTGAACAACGTACACGGTAGACGATAATGGAGTCAGAACAAGACCTGGCTCGTATCGTATCTGTAAGTTAGATCATAGTAGTGGCTTTATGGAGTTAGTCACCCGACCCACAATGGCGCAGAAGTAGGCGGTCGTATTTATAATCATCGACGTAGTGGCTATTCTAAGTTTTACTCTCTTCCGTTATCAATGGATACTTACCATTTCTGTTCCAAAGCGAATTGAATGATTTCGGATCAAATTTTTCTATACGTACACATAACAGTCGCCAGATGCTGCAGGTTGTGTTGGCCTAGATGTTTTCTATTCCTTGTATTTGGTAATCAATCCGCGCTGACCACTTGTCCCTTAGCCTGGTGCTCAGTGTGTGATACTTCAGCATGCGTGAAAATGAAATTGGCGATCAGGTCCTCCCAACAAAGCCACAAACCCCATGCCTGTCGATCTATCGACCACGGCAATACCAACAGGCACCTCCTCCCCACAAACATCAAAAGTATATCACGCATGATACGCTCCTGTTTGAAGAAATGCATATGGGTGTTGCCGTTGTGGATGTGGAAAACTGGAGATTAGTGGTCGACGGAATGGTGGAGAACCCAATCTCGCTTTCTCTCCCCGAATTACGCAAATTGCCGAAGTCGTCCATCACCGCATTCCACGAATGCTATGGAAGCCCGCTGCGGCCATCAGATAGGAACATCTGGCGTGTAGGGAATGTCACATGGTCTGGAGTCCGTCTCAAAACTCTTTTGGGGATGGCTCGGCCTACGTGCTTCGCACAATATGTATGGTCTGATGGTCTTGATCAAGGCGTATTCGCCGGGAAGAGAGTGTCTTGTTATCAGAAAGACCTTCCATTGGAAAAGGCAATGAGTGACGAAGTGCTTGTGGCTTATGAGATGAACTCCGAACCGCTTCGAAAAGAGCGAGGGGGTCCGGCGAGACTGATAGTGCCTGGGTGGTTCGGTACCAACAGCACCAAGTGGCTCTGCCGAATATCGCTTCAAGAAAAAAGAGCTCCTGGAATATTCGCAACATATTACTACAACAGGCCTGATCCAAAGGGAGAGCTCCAGCCCGTGTGGAAAGTAGAGCCTAACTCCATGATCACCGAACCTTCACCGAATGCCAAGGTAGCTGGGCCAAAGGTTGTTATCCGTGGTTGGGCGTGGAGTTGGGACGGTATCGAATGTGTTCTGATACGCTTATCCAGCAAACAAGGATGGCAACGAGCTGAGACGAAGCCACGCAAGGACTTTGGCTGGCAAGAATTTTGCCATGTTGTCGAGCTATCGTATGGTCGTTGCTCTATAGTGGCTCAAGCGATTTCACGCACGGGCGAGGTGCAATCCCTGGAGAGCCAAAGAAATTGTGCGCATAGAGTCGACTTTGAGGTGATTTCTGTGCACGAATCATCTATGGAACTAGAAACGGGCAATTGACCTCACTCCATGGTAAAATAGGTCTCACGTGTGTATTGGTCAAGTCGAAACTGAGAAGGGAATACTGATAGATATTGTTCGTGGCCATTGCGTCTGAAGTCAGGAGTTGAGGGTGGTGTAAATAGTGACGTACAGGACTTGAGGATATGCCCGGAAAATCATTGCGTAGGTAAACTCGGGCTATTTTCACACTTTATTGATATCATGTTTGCAGGTCCTTTCCAGTTTCACGATCGAATCCCACAGGGCTGTATTTATCAAAGATAGGCATATCCCAAAGAACTGCAACAATTTTCCTCTTTCCTGATCAATGGTTACACCGTATGGCATCACCCGCATATCAGATGGAGGGGCACGTTTGAACATCATAGGCAGACATCCGCGAGATAAATAGCCCGAAAATATTGATCAGCAAGCCACAGGTCCTTTTGATTCAACTCCCCTTGCCTTTCGCTTGCCTTTCCCTTCCTCCTCTTCCTTTTCCTCTCTTCTCCCTTGTCCCCTTCCAAACTCCTCCCCATATCACCAATAAACCGGATCTGCAAATCTTCCTGATGCGTCCAAGTAAGAATCTGCGTAATACGTCTCGTCCCACGGGGAAAAGCACTCAAAATCAACGCCCCAACACCCTTCCCTAAAGCCGTCCCCAAGATCTCCTTATACTCATCAGTATTATAAGCCCAATTCCGCACGGTTTGATCTTGCATAAGGTCAAGCCCAAACCTCGGATAAAGCACAGAATCCACATAAGGCATCGTCATCCGATTAACAACATTCAACCGAAATACAAACTTCAACGAATTGATATCGTAATTCGCTTCATAATGTGCCTTGGCGAGCTCATTCCAATGTGGTCCATCGACTCGCGTGTTATCTTCAGCGAAGATGGCGCCAAGTGTAGTGCGTCCTTTATATTCATTCCATTTTTGCCTTCGTTCTTCGCCTGTTCCCAGCTTGCTGACGTGCAGTCTGTGGTATGTACCAGGATTAGTGGGGAGATCAATTTGATGGGTATCGTGTAGTTCAAGGGGTCTGTCGATCCAGCCGTTTTCTCGCACTTCCCATCTATCTGCTGGGTCGGGCGTGTTGAGCATTATATCTGTTGTCAGTATTGACATTGGTACTGGACATGGAGCTGCGCAATCCTCGTCGTTTGGGAACTGGATCCAGTCTTGGTAATTTGTTCCTTTCGCGAGGAAACCGTCGACTAGTTCTTCCGTGATTTCTTCGAATGAGCCCCATGAGACTGCTGATCCTGATCCTGTTTCTGATGATCTTGAGGACCTCGATCCGGATTCTGATCCGGAACCTGATCTACGGCAATTATGAGGGCCAGAGCCAGATCCTGAACCTGAGCCTCCCGATCCTCCCGAGTCCCCTGGTCCCCCTGATCGATAAGGAGGACCAGAGCCGGATCCTGATCCGGAGCCCGATGGCTCAGCCTCTGTTTCCTCGTTGGATCGACGTCTCTTGACGGATGGCCCGCCCACCTCGACTCCCTCGGAGGCGCCACGCTTCTTCAAAGGTGATGGAAACCTGCTTGCAGATCCGCTCCTGTTTTCGCCCTCTTTCGGGGAGCCACTCCCATCTCCGCCACCGAAAGCTTCCTGTTTGAGATCTGCCTTTGGGTCTGCCTTTGATGCGCGGCGGACAGGATAGCTGAATATTTCACCATCTATGCCCAAGTGGGGTGGCTGGACGATGGTCGCGAAGGGACCTTTGTTTTGGCTCCGTCGACTTCGCCTGGGGAGTCGGTGCTTGGCTCTATCATCCCGTCCTGCTGGACCTTGCTCGACCTCTTCTATCTGTTCAGCTGGTTCTTCTTGGGGAGCCTCTCCTTCTTCCTCCTGATGTACTGATTGTGCTCTACTCTGATGGGTAAGCCGTGCAAACGCCGCTCTGATCCGTGCGGTGCTGGAGCGACGCGTGTTTGCTGCTCGACCTCGACCGGCTTGCGTACTCACATTAGATGGCATTGGAGTAAGCTCAATATCATTGCCGGGATTGGGGTTCGCTCGAGTTCTGCGCCGACGGCGATGAAGACAATGGCCGAAGCAGTTCAGGGTGCAGCAAACCATAGCTTTGGCTTGGTCGATGAATTAGACTCGGGTTTTGATGATTTGGCTTGAGACTTTGCACGTTGCCGTTCAGGACTCGACATTTGTGGTCCGTTTTCCGGTGGTTTGAAGTCCAATTCATCTCTAAACGCGGACATTTTGAAACCCTTATAGCCTCGGGCATAGAATTCCGGGCTTTCATTGTTGGCCCTTTGTTGGGGTGACATAAAGGAAGGCCTCAAGGGCTCGCGAGGGGGCGGCGAGGGAAAGTCAGGTAGCGATCAGGAAAATAACAAAGGAACATGTACGGTCAAGGCGTCGAGAAACATTACCACTGGTGAAAGCTTCATTCGACGAAGCAAATCTTCTGATTTCGAGTCATACATATCAATAGACAAAGAGATCCACGCCGAACAATAAAAATAGAACTTTTGCGACCATCTCTGTCAGAGGCCAAGCTACTGAAAGAATAAAGATGATGACGGAGCTTTGTTTAGTGGAAAGCAAAGATGAAGGGAAAAAAGAAAACACAAATATGAAAGAACATGATTGACGGTTAACCCCCGATAGATTGGATATATTCCCAACCCTGGAAGAGAAAGTGAGCAATGACAAAACCTCTAGTACGACAAAGTCAAGGGGTACAGTATTCAAACATTTGGATAATCTACGCTCATCGCAACATCTATTTATTTCTTTGAGTTGTTTTCGTATTGCAACCAAGCCAAAAGCAAATGCTTGTGTCGAGGCGGCCAAGGCTATCAGACAATACCCTGACGCCTTCGTAAATTGGACGACCTGGACAAAGCCAACTGCTTCTTATAATACTAGAGCAATTAAGTGCAACGCTTTCCTCAGTATCGTAGTGAACATAATTTCCAATAAACACTTCATGTCTGGTTGACCTCTAGGTTCACATGTCGCAAATGACACAAATCACCATTTTATTTCGAAAGATCATACATACTCTATGTTTGAACTCAGCGTAAGTCTTGAAGAATAAGGAGCAAAATGAAAATGAAAATGAAAAGACCGATCAAGGTTAATGCGTATGTTTTGCTGAGCGACATCATATGTAGAGAAATACAAACTGGCTGATCAAGCGATGTAGTAGGTGACTTACCATTATCGTAGCAGCATAGGATCCTAAATCCTCGTGAAGTCGTTCTATCAACCTCGGTAGCACATCGTTTGAAGGTTTGATCAAAGCACTGACAAAGCTCTTTTTTGATTTTGAAAGGACATCGACTACGAGCCTGGTTCAAAGATCGAACACAATGGCCTTTGTGATTTTCATTGATTCCTTTGTTTTACTGCCTCTCAAGATATTGAAGTTCTTCAAACTACGGGGCTGTGATATAGCAAACCTATATTTCACCCTCGATCTTCGCAGCTTTTCGAAAAATTTGCAGTTTCTGTGCACACTATCTTCTCATCAAACCTCACGACTCAGCTAAATCACTGAAATCAACTGACAAGATGTCCGGACGTACACACGAGGCGCCAAACCCCCCAATGGCAACTAGGGTCAGTTCACGCGGGGCCATACTTCTCAAGTTCGAGGAGGAATGCAGCCGATTCAAGGTGGGTCTAAGGATCCAAATTGCTCGGCTGGATAGATTTGAGGGAACTGAAATGGTCACTGGTGAGTACCTCAAGGAGCTCGGTGACCAAGCCCGTTTACTCAACGGCCTGGCCCTTCAAATCGCAGATGCTTTTTCAAGCACTTCAACTATTCAGGGCAGAGCTCATACCTATTACAAGGACTTCGTACCAATTGAGTGCAGAGCTCTCACTGGGATCCTGCCAGAGCTAGGTTCAATTCTCCGTGACAACAAGCCCGGTGGTGCCCGTAGAGTCTCCGACCGTCTTAAGCGTTACCTCGAGAAGACAATCCTGTAGTTAAGCTAACTAGGTTCGATTTTTCATGGTTATCCAAGAGACGTCGGTGCAGCTTTTGACAGTATCTATTGAGAGTTTTCTTCTAGTTCAAGTTCACATCAGACGGACAAGATAGACAAAATAGACGTTTTTCTTTAGAAAATACACACTTTCCACTTCTTCTTTCCCGTAGATAAAAAGCTGGTACTTAAGAAATCAATTCAGACATTCGGAGCTTGCATTTATTGGCTTTCGTAGAGACATAATGGAAGCAATTGGAGAAGTTCCAATGTTGCGGGATGTAGATAAGGTAAAATTTCAAAGTATGTCTGCGCAACCCGTAACGCGAGATCGATGTGATTTATCCAGAGGCTTATTGACGGACCGGAGGGATCTGAAGCGCCGTTATCTGGTTTTCCGACACTTCGTGTGCTATTTAGAACATAGAGCTGATTGTATATATGGAACAGAAGATGCAGACATGGATCGTATCTCATATTCCCCGAATTTAGAAGGCTTATCTTCCACAGATGCAGTTCCCTGAGCATCTCGCAGTCCCCGTCCCTACATATAAAAGACCAAGCAAAACACATTCCGTGCTGAAAGCCCTGTTGCTGGAAGTCCCAAAGCATCTATTCTGACAATAATTCCAGATATAAGGCTATATGGGTGGAAGACCGAGTAAGCCAATATCGGACAGGCGATGCATTATGAGTTCTACATCGCCAGAAGTACATCATCGCTCTTCTGCCTTATTCTGCTGCTCGCCTGTCATCGATGTGAAACTGCCACAGCAACAGCCGTATTGCGAGGAAGCTTGATTGAGGACTGAAGCTGGACTGATTTGGGATATTGCTTGGAGTGGGGGAGGACAATGATTGGGGCGGACAGGATCAGGGCTGAAGGTCGTGTGACTTGAGGATGTTTGCCGATGTTGCATTGTGCATTCTGATGCCTGGATTATACAGTAGTCTACCAAAGGTAAGCTGCTCATTGGTAAGCTAGTGTTGAGGGGAAGAGGACTGTTTAAATATTTGGAGGATTGGATGGTTGGCTATGGCTTCATATACATCAGGCCGGCCTGGAACTATGTGTCGAACCTTTTTAGGATAGAAATTACATAAGCAATCGGTTAAGATTCCGAGAGAGTCCATTATGTTCATAAATATGGGAAATGTTTCATATAAACACCGTGCGCGCGTGAAAATGCGATGAAATGGGAAGAAAATGACCGCAAAAGCGAGAGAATATCCAAGAACAGATGGCAGAGTCGAATAGCGAATGTAAGAGGTATGAGATATATAGATCCAATAAGTCCCACCAAGCGTGAAGCCGAATAGGAAGTAGCAACCTATTCATGCAGGACGCTTCTTGTCGAGCCAGCAAGAGACCATAGTCTTGATGAGAGCAAGGGTGACCACGCGCCCTTGTTCGATATTGGCATCTTCGGATGCGCCGGGTACATGAAGAAAGAGGACATTACGGTCGTGACCCTCAAGCAACGCCAAAGACATGCTGGTATAGAAGATAAAGTCACATAGATAGTGTCCTGCATCCTTAGAGAGCCGAAGATCCGACTCCGGAGCAAAGGACTGCCACGTGTCCAAGAAATGTTCATCGGGCTGGTAGGGCGAGGCAGAGGTCGGGTCATCAGTCACACAACCAGGTGTCAAAATGGGTGGGAGGCCCAGTTCTCTCCACCGCTTCTCGCCATCGAGATACCCAGAGCGGCCCTCGACATCGGTGATGTTATAGTCATCGCGGTGAGCCAAGGTTTCAACTGAATAGTATGGCCGTGGAGAGGCTATGCCAATATGGACGATGAGGTCGGGTCTTCGGCCACCATGGGAAGCAGCGAACTCCTCCAGAATTAAAGGGAGGGTCTCCCGGACTGTGGCGTAAGCCACTGAAATAGGTGTAGAGTGAACATGGAGGGACACTCGACGCGGGTCCGTGTCCTGGTCTTTAGATGGGAAGATGAAAGACGACGGGAGGGAAGAGGCGATCAGATATGAGGCGTTGACAAGGTTTGTCTTGAAGGGCTGTTACACGTTAGTTTCAGTATTCGGAATAGACACGAGCACGATCCGAGACGCAGATCATACCCCAAATCCAGTTATTAGGACGGATATCTCGTTGGCAGAAGCCGAGGGCTGCGGTGGATTCCTGGCTCGAGTGGAGCGCAAGGGTGGAACAGCTGTTCCGTAGTCACCCATCTTGAAGATAAAAAGAAGTCAGAAAGGGAAGATGAGGTGTCGCGGGGAAAGTGAGGAGACATGCTGAATGCGGGGTCTTGGCGCATGCCGTCCATGGATCTTTGCCCTAATCGTCCGATAAAAAAGTGGCAAATCTAACCTTCGCAAGTTATAAGCATAAGTATATCCTTATTTCTGTCGGGTTCGTAGTTTGTGGCGGCCATTTGTGGCGGCCATTTGTGGAGTCGAAGCTCTTGTACAACAATCTCGTACCCAAAATTCTACGTCGGATATGGCCTGCCAACTGGGGTATGCACTGTCCTGGTCGCTTCTACTGCCATTGGCACGCTAATAGCTTTGACGGTGGCTGCAAGCTGCGAGTGAATCCCCAGAGCAGTCTGTCCTCGAATTGCCCCTTTAGGAAATGATCGCTATAATTTCTCGTTTTCGTATTCTTACTTCGTCAGTGCACACAATTTGTCGGAGCTTTGACGTCCCGGCTAAATGAATTGGTGAGTTCACTCCCCAGACGGGTGGCTCTGATTCGGCTGTTTTAGCATCCGATGGTCCGATGGCTGGCGTGCAGCCTTGTGCCGGTTCTTCATCAGTCGAGCAAGTACGAAATGCAATAGAATACTTCTGACTGGCCCATGGCCCGGGACTATTATAAATAGGTCGACCCTCAGGGTATGATCAGCTGTAGTAGCCCAAGCCCTTTTTTTTTTTTTTTTTGTTACTTCTCGGCCTAACGATGGGTGTTCTCAACGAATTACTCAACAGCCCCTATGTGGTACAGGGCGTCTGCATTGCCCTTGTGGTGGTGTTCATCACAAGTGTATGGGGTGATCTAGCGGACGAGATCCCCTTTCGTCGTGTGCCTCTGGTTGGAAAAAACCGGTGGGAAATCACCAACAAAAAAGCCAGGTCGCGCTTCACACAGTCGGCGCGTGCTTTGATCGCCGAGGGATTCGCGAAGGTGAGAAACAAACATACCGGGGATGATAGTTGCTCTTCGACAGGCTCACAATAATAGGGAGCCAATGTCTTCCAAATTATGGGAGCGAACCAACCAGTCATCCTCGTACACCCTAAGTATATGAACGAGATCAAGAGCCACCCACACTTGAGTTTCGAAGACGCCATCAAGAAGGTAGGTTGTCACACTTGAAATGACCCGGATCATGTTCACTGACATCACCAGACCTTTTTCAGCAACCGTATTGCTGGCTTTGAGCCGTTTCATAATCCGGGATCTTTCAACATCACCGCCGGCGTCGCGCGCACCCAGTTGACCCAAGCACTCGGTATGCAATACTTGGGATTTCCAGGAGACCGTCAAAGCTAACATATACTGAATAGGGTCCCTCTCAATCCCGCTCTCAAAGGAGACTGGCGCGACAGTGAAAGACGCATTTCCTCCATCGAATGGTATGCTACCATCCCTTACAGCATTACAGCACGAGCCTCTATTAACTCGTGTTCGCTTTACAGAGTGGAAGCCCTATAACTTCTTCCAAAAGACCCCGTACATGGTAGCCCGGATCTCGTCCTTGATCTTCCTCGGAGAGGAAATCAGCCACAACGACGAGTGGGTGGATGTCTCAGTCAACTATGTCATCGACGCCTTCGAAGCCATGCGAGAGCTGCGAGGGTGGCCCTCTGTTCTGCGTCCGCTAGTCCACTGGTTCATGCCCACAACCCAAAAATTGCGCAAGCACATGGAGAGCGCTCGATCGATCATCGCCAATGAACTAGAAAGACGTGATTTAATTCGTGCAGGCAAGCTTCCTGAAGATGACCCGCCCCGCATCCGCGATGCTCTGGACTGGTTCAAGGAGACTGCTGAAGCAAACAATTTTACCAATTTTAATATCTCCCGTGCTCAGGTTGGGTTGTCGCTGGCGGCTATTCATACCACGTCGAACCTGCTTACCAATATTATGTACGACCTGGCGGCGTATCCGGAGTACATCCAGCCGCTGCGTGATGAGATTTGTGCTGTTGCTGCTGAGGATGGGGTTTTGAAGAAGACGAGCTTGCTGAAGTTGAAATTGATGGATAGTGTGATGAAGGAGTCACAGCGGATGCACCCATTGGGTCTGAGTATGTGATCTTTCAAGGGTTACTGTTACGGAATCAAGAGAGTAATAGCTAACACTGGACACAGCTGGCCTGAACCGCTACGCCACCCAGCAGATTACCTTTTCTGACGGTACTATAATCCCAAAGGGTGCAACGATTGCCGTGAGTGCGCACACAATGATGGAAGATGGCATCATCTATGATAATGCCAGTACCTACGATGGGTACCGCTTCTACAACATGCGCCAGGAACCAGGCAGTGAACACCGGCACCAGCTTGTCACGACAACGCCTGAGCACTTTGCTTTTGGTCTTGGCAAGCACGCTTGTCCTGGTCGATTCTTCGCTGCCAACGAATCCAAAATTCTGCTGCTCCATTTGATTATGAAGTATGATTGGAAGCTGCAGTCGGGTGGCCGACCTAAGAACTATGAGAACGGGTTTGAGTTGATCACCGATCCGACAGTGGAGATGTTGTTCCGGTCGCGCGAACCAGAGATCGATCTGGGTTTCTTAGGCGAGTAGTGTGGATTTGTTTATTGGTTTCTTGTTTGAGGACCACCACCTATTCTGTGTGATTTTTCTTCAATATCATGTTTATTAGTTGCGGACCAAGCTGGAACTTGGGTGACACACGCATTCAGACATTATGATCTCGTCTGAAACTCTATAAATTGACTCTGCCTGCCCAATACCGAGTCAGTAGATCGGCGGTGAGACTCGGCTCCTCGAAAGTGGGTTTTCGTCGGGTTCCCCGACTGTGGCTACCCACTGTAAGATGGAATCAATTATTTTGAATCGAGCCAGCATAAATCTCCGACAGAGAAACAATGAAGTTGAAATTGAAGTTGAAGTATACCAGTGACACGTGATGGTAATACGCACGTGACTGTAAAATACGGGACGCGACTTCACGCGTCGCGCGTCAGTGGAGAACCTCACCTCCTCAATGCGCTCAATGGGGTTATATTGGCACTTTGGCCCCGGCCCTTTGGGTCCCAGACCGCACAATGAAATCTGTCCCGCTGATCCCCCTCCAGGGTTTTTTTACACAAACCAATTTTCTCTGAAAGAATAAGAATTACCCTGGACACGGCCCGAGCCACGTCCACTATGTGTAATTGGAAGGCCAAGTAAAAAAGCGAGGTGAAGAAGATCAGTGCAGGGCATCATCTGATGCATGACCGTTCTATAAGCAACCTCGAGGCCCTTGCAGCCAAGGAACGGCTGGAGACAGTGTGTCTACTTGGCCTAACCGAACACCCACGATCTTATAGAACTCTACCTAGTCTGCCAGCCTCCCGTCTTTCAGGAACAGGTCCACGGGCTCTGTATATCCTTGCCTATTTGTACACCTATTTTTACTCTTTTCTACTCTGTCCCTCTGACCCATCCTTACCTCCCAAGTCCGGATTCTCGTAGTCTGCATCAAGTAAGGTCCCTGCAGCAAACCACCTAGGAAAGACTCGAGAAAATCTAAACAAACCCCTATGAAAGTAGAAAATATTCAATGTAGAATCCAATAAGAATAAAGAAGCTGTTCTGTATCGCACAGTCTCGCGAATCGTAACTCTTAAGATTTTCGCGGTGGGCCGTTGAACCGCAAGTATCGAGTACGCTGTTCAGTGAGTGTAGCCCGCCGGGACCACAGGTACCAGGTACCCCCCTCCCGACGCCTCACCCTACGCCCAACCTCCCCATCTTCTCTTCCTCTTCTCTCCGGTCTTTCTCACCTTCTCTCTCTACCACCCGTTTTACCACTTCCGCGAGATCCTTTCTCGCTGTCTCCATTTCGGAGACCTTCTTTTCTTTTGTGCTTTTCTGGCGTTGGGTAATGACGAAATCTCCCTCCCCCTACTAGACGGGATGGAGCCGCAGATGTGATCTGGTGATACCGATTTCGCGCATTCCTGAGCCTTTGATCACACCGAAACCTCGGTCTTTTTTCGTTGCTTCACCTCTTGTGCCCTCGTTCCCTTTTCCTTTCTCATCCACTCACGATATTACGACACTTGACGCGACTTTGCGCGCTCCTCGAAGCCGCATATTCACTGATCCACTCACCTTCCGACACGCCCTCGACCTTCGTCAGCTCGCATTGACCCACATTCTGCGGTTGAACCGCAGAACCGCAAGATCGCCAGTATGGCTCAACGTCAGCTTTCGCGCACTCTCCCGAAGAACTTCACCTTCCCCTTCCTAGATGACGATGTGCCCAAGACCCCGGAGCGCCCGAGTACCAAGATTGAAGTTCCGCCTCCACCTCGTCATTCTATCTCTAGTCTCCGCTTGCCTCGAGTTCGGGCTCGCTCCGGCACAGATGTATGCGCGCGCATGGATCTCGACCTTTTCCAGTTCCGAGGCTCAGATGTTCCTCTTCCCTCGATTGAATTCCCTCAGCCTAACAATGCGCTTGAGGCGCCTTTCCTCGGCCAGTCCCCCCAAGATGAGAGATTACTTGCGCCACCTCGCGCGCGCATGAATTTCAAGACACCTCCCGCGCAGATCCGCGGCACACCTTTCGATGCGTGCGAGACTGGAAGCCCATGGCCAGCCTGGGATCAGACTCCTGGACCCGTCAAGCGTCCAGACTCTGTTTGCTCGAGTCTGTCTGACTCGTCTGTTGAATCTATTGAGACATTTGCCTCGCGGCCATCTGTTGGAAGTTGTACCAGTGTGGAAAGTGACCTGTTTGACCCATACTTCCCGCTCGAGTTCTCAAAAGAAACCGAACTTGAGTCGCCTTCGCGACGCAAATCATCGAACGCGTTCAAGTCTGCATCCGACAGGGGCTGGACCCGCGAGATGGATAACCATTTGTGGAACACTTATCAAATTTATCTCCAAGACCCCACTATGACTCCCTTCAAGATGACCCCGGGCAGCATTCCTCCCCTGGGAGTGACTTCGCGTGTTTCGCGCCGTGCTAAGAAGACGTGGGATAACAAGCGTACTCGCATGGCCCAATCTGTCTCGATGAAGTCTGCTGAGCCTGGAACTGGAACCCCCAAGGCCACAACTGAAGCATCGCAGCCAAACTGGCCGAAGACCGACGCCAAGACTCGGCGTCGTCTTAAGGCTCTTTGCCGTCGCAAGTTCTCGATTTCGCCCCATTACCAGCGCATCATGCAGTCACGTACCCCTGAGCCCACGGAACTGTCCGCGCCCGCAGATACCCGCCCTCCCGCGTTCGCAGATAACTCTGCTTACACTACGCGTGATCTTGGTGTCTCTCTCGTCACCTCGAATGATTCAAACCCCATCGCTCGCGTTACACAGGACCTGCCGCCATTGCAGCCATGGAACACTTACTCGTTCAATGACCCTGTGCCAGCCAACGTCGAGCCCGAAATTGTCCCAACCCCCAGCCAGCATCTCCGTGTTCAATCTGCTCACAGTATCCCTCGTCTGGGATCTCCCTTTGTGTACAGCACCTGGGGCCCAGGTGGATCAAATCGCCAGGTCAAGAGCAACAGTACGCCTCGTCGCGAGACCATCCATGCCCCGGGACGTCGTACGCGCCGCAACACATACCTGGAGCAGTCTTTGCGCAATGCTGATGATGTATTCACCAACGCCCAGAGCGAGACTAAGAACGCCGATGAAGATGTCGACCGTCGCCTTGAGGATTACCTTCGTGGCAACAAGCTCCAAGACGTGGGTCATGGCCGAGTCCGTCTTCGCAACCGTGGCGCTACGACTGGTGGAGTCAACCCTCGAGATGTTGTTGACCAGCTTTTCTCCCCGCCCTCGTCTCTCAACTCAGGCCCAATTGAACCTGAAGAGACCACTCCTGTGATGAAGCCACCTGTCCACCCCTTGTTAGACCTTGGTGAAAATATCAAACGCCTTGGTTCACCCTTCAAGGTTGAAGGTGCATACAAGCGCCGCGAAGCTCCGAACAGGTTCATCAGACATGCACCCTCGCTGTCCGATCCATTCTCGAGCGGCGGCCCATCCTACGTGAGACCCACCAACGATACTTCTCCAATGCAAATATCCCCCACTCAAGCACCCGAGAAGACGTCGGCTACTCTACCTTATGATGCATTCGAGGAGGGCCTCTCTGATGCCGAGCGAATCCGCCGGCAAATCTTGAATATGCCTTTCACGCGCAACTAGATTGCGCTCTTTTGCTGTCGACTTTTCGAGTATCCGTTCTGTTCCGGTGTTGATTCCGCGAGTTTTTATCCCTTTGCATAATGACCTGAACGAGATACAGACGGGGCCCAGTTATCGCCCCCAAATTACCAGCCTTTTTTATGACAGCAACGGCATTATCCACGACTGTAACGATACGTTTGTGACTTGTGTCCTGTTTTTTCCTCACGCTCATCACCTTACCCACACTACAACACCCAATTCCAAGAAAAATGTGATAGGTTTTTCGCTTTTCATCTGGTTGTCGGAAACCACACTAGTACATGGACATCTAGCTATTGGTTGCTCGGCAGCGAACTTTCAACTCGTCTTGCCTTGTAACAGCAAATACTGTGTGTGGTCTTTCTTCGAACCATCCAATTCTATTGGCACTTACCCTCGTTACTCGGTGGAACCTGTCTCAACTTCGATGCACGCCCACCCTTGACTTCACTCATTGACAACTGTCTTCACCGTTTCCTTCTGATCTCTTCGCAAAACAACAAAAAGTCCAAAAAAAAAATTTCAAAACCCGACCTGAAAACCCGAAACCTACTGTCACAACTACTCGCTATCTTTGCGAGCCACATTCTCTACAAATTATCTTTCTTTTTCTTTCTCGGGCTTTGTCCAATTGTCGCCTGTGAACTTTCGCATTATGCCTTGCACATTCTCTCGCCCGGCATTCTGGAAAAGTGACACGACTTGGATAATTCATTTACCTATCGAACTACCCGTCACACATGGAAACGATCCCCTGCCTCCATGTTGACCCTCGTCAACCAACATGGACGGCAATTACATACACTCCCCCCTCTTCCCAACAAAAAAGCGAATGTGCAACGATACATATGCAAATACCATAGACGAACCGAAACGAAACGAACGCGCATGATATTGCAGTTGACCAACGACATCCCTGATACGCAAGCGAGGTGTTTGGTTTGGTTATCTTTTGCCAGCGAAACTTGATTTTTTCTCTCCATAATTCATTCGCATTTCCCGGATCTCATATCAGTCTCGAATGTTCTCGATTTCTCGAGTCTTGATCCCCCTTATCGATTTCTCCATGCCTTCGATTCTGATCTGATTCTTCCCGCTCTGATTCTGCTGATTCTGCTCGTGCTTCATGATTCCCCTCAACCTTGTGGCGAACTTTATTGGCCTTGCATCCGGACAGTCGCATGTGATTTTCTTCTGCTTTCATTTTCTACACTGCTTTTCATCTGATATCTTTTCTTTTTTCGTTCTAATCTCTTCTGCGTTTCTCATGACGTATGAATGCCTATCTTTTCTTTTTAAGACCTTATTCTTATCAGATCTTTTTGATCTGGTTGTGCAGAGTATGGCTTGTTATTTTATTCTTTGATTTCGTGTTTTCTTTGCGCTTTGATCCTCCACAGGACCGGCTTGCTCTGAGCGCGGAATCATTAGGCAAATCGATTATTCTTAACTTTCCATTCTTTTCTTATATTCCGTAAATTGTATGCCACAGTGAATGCTCACAAGTTGAACTCCTCAGATCGTCATTCTGCGCGCGTCTGTATCAAATTCTTCACATTCATGAGACGTAAGCTCTAGAGACCCACGCATGAGCATGCTTAAAAAGTGGGGGACCGAGTATTGATACTTTAATCCATTTTTATTTACATGAGAAACAGTATAACTGCGTCTATTTATAGTTTGGTCCAACTTGATATTGGTGGAAAAAGACGGCGCTTTTTGATTGCCTACGGACTCGTTCTTGTGAGAATCTTTGCCATATGAATCACTCTCAGATATTATCTACAACCAAACAAGCATATTAACAAAATGTAGTAAGTAAAGGGCCTTAAAGACCCAACAAAACAAAAAAAGTCACATGGGAAAAAAGAGATGAGGGTATAATGTATAGAGGAAGGAGTTCACAATACGGGCATTTCAACAAGGAGGAAGAGTAAAGCAATCACTTCTCCAACTTCTTCTTGCGCTCCGCGAGAAGGTGTTCGATCTTGCGAAGTTGAAGAGCGAGGCCTTTCTTCTCAGCATGAGCAAGAAGCCACTCTTCCATGCCACGGCGGACATAGCGCATGGAATGTAAGACGGGAAGAATAGGTGCCGAAGATAGAGCAATATCCGGTGCGCCATTCTCTCGCTCGATACGCTGCCAACGCTCAGCACCTGGGTTCAATAGGAGATCGAAGACACCGGCCCACAGCTCACGGTCCCAGTAGCGTTTCAGAGATTCACGAATGCGGTAGGTGCGCGAGGATCCCGGTGGTGTGTTTTCATCGTTGCTATCCACGGGAGTGGACTCCACGTACTTGCCGAAAAGAAGGACGTGGATGACGCCGGCAACGCCGTATAGATCAATTTGGTGGGTCCAGGGCCTAGCCTCGCGGATCTCGTTGCATTCATGTGCACCAGTTTCCCAGTCTGCGATGAACTGCACATTTGGCGAAAACGCTTGCATGTCAATGCCGCGACCAAAGTCAATCAAGGCGAGGCCCTTTTGTTTCCAGCCGTAGGATCCACTTGGGGAATAGTGGATGCTTTCGCGGGGATCGAAGGGACATTCATCGGCGCCCAAGTCGAGGAGGGAAAGGCCTTTGGTAGGTGGTTCGTTGGGGTTGGAGTCATCGAGGCGGACAAGGCAGTTGTCAGCTTTGATGTCGCCGTGGAGAACTCCGTTGGCGTGGAGTGCTTCGACGGTTCGAAATAACTCGATGGAGAAGAACATTGCTAGTGCCTCTTCGAGACCACCCTCGGAGGTATGGTTGGAGCCAATGGATTCGTTGCGAACGATGTTAACCAAGTCGAGTAGGGTGCCTTGTCCACGATAGTCTTCTATCAAGAAGCTCTCGCGTTGATGCACATGCAATTCATGTGCACGAACAATGCTGTCTGTAGCGCGTGCATGATCTACAGATTGCCGAAGACGATTATAGGAAGCACGGATCATGTAGAATTCCCAGGCACTGGATGGTCCGTTCTCAACCTTGACTGCCTCGAAGGGGTTACGGGGTGTTGCATAGGCATTCAATTTCGGGCGAGAATCTCTGCCACTGGTCCTGGCACCATCGTCGGAATCGGAGTCGTAGGATTCAAGACTGTCCACGCTCTCCGCGAGATAAACTGGAGCATACGCACCAGCTCCAAGCTCACGTCTAATGATGTAGCTTCGCTCAGCCCCTGGGAATTCAAGGATAGGCGTATCGAATGCCTCATCGCCACTCTTTGATCGTCTGGTGTTAGTTTTCACAAACTTCTGGATCATCGAAGCATAGTTGCTATCTTCAACGTGGCCATGATATCCTGTGTATGTGTCAAGCGGCGGTTCCAAAGAATTAAGAATCGTATTGCGAATGCCCTTGTCCGTCGGATTACATTGCGAGTCTCTGATGATCGCTTCCCTTCTCCGCAGCTTAGGTGCAAGCGCCTTGAAAGCTGTTGGGCTGAATGGGACGTCTGCTGTAGATGTGAAAGTATGATCTTCCCCCAGGGGGCTATCAAGCAGGAGATCTACAGCAGGCGATCGAGGCTTGGAAGGTGTTTTCGCATTATAGATGCTGTTTCGGGCGGCTGTCAGGGAAGGAATGGAACATTCCGTTCGTTCCACGATAGGTGTCATAAAGGGAAGGCGATTCTGGGCCATGACGGCAGGGTCACGGTAGGTGCCCCATGGTGGAGCATAGTCCTCGGGCATTTCTGGCACGAATCCTTTCCTTTCTGGTGTGCCATGCGAGGAACTAGCTGCTCCTTCACTTGCGACAGATTGGGAGGTCAGCTCGGCATTCTCAATATCAGGGATGTCGCGGTTGGGGTCGAATTCTGTCCAATCGCCCCCATCAACACTGTCAGCCCGTGTGGTATCGGCGTATTCGGTGTCATCGTAGGATTTGTGGAATGTTGTTTGTGTTTCATCATCGCCAAAGTCACTCGAGGTCGCTGAGATGTGACCTGTGCCCGTGCTATCTCCCGTGCTGGTGCAGTCCTCGTCCTCGTAATCACTACCGCAGAAGCTATCGGCATCTGCTTCAGTTTCTGCCTTCAATGGCTGATTGAAGATGCTATAGATCTCATCAGTCGCCGCACGAGTGTGCATGGTCATTGTGGGCTCCCGGGTGCTCTTCCGCCGGGATTTGGATTTGGACGGTGAGTCGAACTTCATCTTAACTATACGGATTATAAGATTAACCGGCTCAGAACAAGCGCATGGTTGCATCGACTTACCGGTCTGAGTCTGTGTCGTTTCCCCTTTGACCTTGGTGCGTCTTGATTTGCCTGGTTTGCCTTCATCTTGATCGTGAGACTGGGAATGTCCATCTATCGTCAGATTCTGAACCAAGTGCTCCGGTAGCTCTTCTGTATTGGTATTTTCTGCAAGAGATTCGACGCTTCCTGCATTCCCCGAGATTTGTTGCAAGGGCTCTTTCTGTTTCTTCCAATTCTTGTCCATCCACCCACGTCTAATGGATCTGAGTTCTTCGAAACTCATTTCATACGCCGGGTTTTTCCGATCTGGGTATACTGATTTCAAGTCGACGAATACACGCTCTCGGCGGCCGGTGCGCGGGTTGACCGCTTCCCTTACATGATGTTCCGGTACTTGCTTGGGAGGCATTGGTTCTTTGGTAGGTAAATCTGGTTTGGACTGAATACATAATAAAAAACCATAGGGTTATGCCAGCAATTAGTCCTGTGATCGTAAATATGTGGAGGTTCGTAAAGGGAAAGGTTAACCCATAGTGAACACTTACCTCGTCCCTGAAAATAGCCATCTTCTGTGATGGTACTGCTTTCTTCCCAGCCTTCAATGTTTCACCAGCCCATGGCTTCGCCTCAACTTCATTCTCCTTCTTGCGGTCCCGAATTGATCCAATGCTGTCCCATCCCTTTGTTGCTCCACCAGTTGCTGGACCCGGCGCAGCGGAATCGGCGTCTGAGAAAATGGCCATCTTTGCCTTTCCGGATTTCGTCTTGGGGGCAGCCGAGGGCGATGGCCGAGAAGCTTGTGGATCAGCAGGGCTTTCTGATGAGGCGAACGGATCCATTTTGGCGGCCAGCGCTGGACGAACGGCCGGCAAAGCAGGCGAGGATGGCCCCGCATCCTGTGGTCGTCGTTCGTACCGATCTTGGAACTCGCTGTACTTCCTCGCCAGTCTCTCGACGGGTCGCGCTTCGCGGTCCATGCCGAGCCTATATACCTCGTCGGCTTGTGACCACCGTCCAGCACCCTCTAGCCACCCAGCAAAGTCCTCGTAAAAAAGAGCCAGGCTTTCACCAATGCGATGACGCGCGAGGAATGCAAATGTCTCACGCGGGGCGTCGGAGAAAAGTCGAATGTAATGGAGCCATAGACGCAGATATCGAGGGTCGTTTCTGTAGTGTGATGATGACAAGAATGATTTCGTGGCTCGCTCCAACAAAGGAAGAAGGCCAGAGTCTGGGGTCGCTTGTGCGGATGGGTAGGCGTTCAGTGTCCATTTAACGTAACGGTCGTAAACATCCAGCGGATCGTCTGATTCTCCGATCGACTGGAGTTCTCCTTCGAATTCTTCGCGCACAGCATCGTTGAGTGTCCTGGTCGCGTTCGGAGATGGTGATGGGATCTTGTCACTGTTGCTGCCAGCTGAAAAGATGCGGGCAAGCTCTCTTGCTGATCGACCACCGGGGAGTGATTGAATGTTTTCCTTCTGATTCTCAATAATGTCGAAATCGACTAGATCGTCGGAGGCCGCCATGACGACAGACGAGAGATCCGAGAGGAGCCCAAAAATTGTCGAGATAGCTGAAGTGACAACTTTGTGTGAGGGGAGGTGTTATCGATAAACATCACATGACCGTTGCCCCGGAGATACACCTGTTCTCTGACCTTGCTGGATCATATTGACAGCATTGAGCAGATACTCCAAATGATCATATCGGACAGTGCCTTACTTCATTAGCTCAGAACCGTTTACCTATGTCTGTCTTGTTCCTTGACATTTACAGCGACGGGAGCCAATCCCGATCGACACGAGGCTTGGCAAAATCAGCCAACTTCTTCGCGTCTTCGGTCGAGTATCCGCTCTTGGAACTTGCAACATCGTGAAGGACGCCTTCAAATAATATGTGCTGCCAAACGCCTGAGTCGCCAAAGCGCGAAGACTCTGAATCAAAGGCTAATCACAAAAGAAACCTCAGCAGTGGCACATCTGATGCCTCGCCTATGAGAAGATCCAAACGACAGAAATCAAGCATCAACCTCAAGGAGCTGTCTTCTCCGGAGGCATCGGAAGCAGAGGGAGAAGTTACATCTCCACTGGTCAAAGAAGAAGCCGTTTACGCACCTGCCCCAGTTGCTGCCCCCAAACGGAAGGCAAAGAAGCCACCAGTCAAGAAAGAAGCCACCGGGGACGCTGATAGCGCCAAACCTGTCAAGAAAGCGAGAAAATCCAAGAAAGATCAAGAGGCTGAAGCTATGCCTCTGGCAGCTCGGGCGCAGGGTCTGCGTATGTTCATTGGCGCACACGTCAGTGCTGCGAAAGGTCAGTACTCAAATCGGATGAGCTGCAACTTGATATTGATCTAGAAATCCTTGAGCAGGCGTCTTCAATTCTATTCACAACAGCCATAACATTGGGTAAGCTCGCGCTTCTATCCATCGTTGGTTCAAACTCAACTAAGTATGGAATTAGTGGGAACGCGTTTGCGTTGTTCTTGAAGTCGCAGAGAAAATGGGACAACCCAGCGCTATTAGATGATCATCGTGATCAATTCCGTCAGCTATGCGCAGAAAAGGGCTATGATGCATCCAAGTAAGTCACTATGATCACTATCATTCATCATAACAGATCACTCATACTCAGTCCAGGCACATTCTTCCACATGGCTCGTATCTCGTGAACCTGGCCCAAAGTGACACTGCCAAGTCCAAGCAAGCATACACCTCATTCTTAGATGACCTCCGCCGTTGCGAAGCCCTTGGAATCTCTCTCTACAACTTCCAGTTAGTCAACCCTCTCTTTAATCATACCTTTACTAACATCCCCAAGCCCCGGAAGTACCAACCAAACCCCTCTCCCGGAGGCGCTCGCCCGCCTAGCCAGCACCCTCACCCAAGCAATCACCGAAACAACAACAGTAATCCCCGTGCTAGAGACAATGTGCGGCCACGGCAACACAATCGGCGGAGCTCTCTCCGATTTCCGAGATCTCCTAGCTCTAATCCCAAAGGAACATCACTCACGCATCGGCATCTGCGTAGATACCTGCCACAGCTTCGCAGCTGGCTACGATCTCGCCTCCCCAGAAGGCTTCAAAGCCTTCCTCGCGGAATTCGACGAGCTAATCGGCATTCAATTCCTCAAAGCTCTACATCTAAACGACTCCAAAGCTCCCCGCGGCAGCAAGAGAGACCTGCACGCCAACATCGGCACCGGATTTCTCGGTCTGCGTGCATTCCACAATGTCATGAACGAGCCCCGTTTCGAGGGCCTACCCATGGTTCTTGAAACGCCTATCGATCGCGCCCCGGAGAAGTCTGCAGACGATGAAGATGCCGGAGATGGTATTGAAGTGGAAGGCGAGAAAAAGAAGGGTGCCAAGAAAGGACCGAAGCGGCCTGCAGGGGCGGGTGCAGCTACTGTTCAGGATCCTGGTGTTTGGGCACGTGAGATTAAGCTGCTCGAGTCGCTTATCGGGATGGATCCTGAGGGTGAAGAGTTCAAGGCTCTTGAGGCTCGGCTTGAGGAGGAGGGTCGTGCGGAGCGTGCCAAGTATCAGGATCAGTATGAGCGGAAGCTTGAGGCGGTTGAGAAGAAGAAGGCTAAGGGGCATACTAAGCCCAGGGGTCAGAAGAATCTTATGGATATGATGAAGGAGGATGCGAAGAAGGAGTAAATTGTGCGGATATTGATCCCAGATTGGGAGCACAACATCACATATTTTCTTTCCGGTCCAGTCTTTTGATTGTTTGGATAACTAGCAATAATAGTACTGGGAGATCCTCCCTTGGCATCCAGCACTAAAAATGAACAAAAATGAATTGGAAAGGGGCTAAATCGGAACCAAATAGAGTGTAATGCTGAGTAGATGACCCTGCGCTCCCAGGCAGTATGTGTGAATGGAGACTACTTGTACACCAATAAAATATTTCGTTGCTATACAATGATATCATTATCTAGATAAAGAATAGGCTGCAACGGCAGCAATTGAGAGATTGAAAACGGTGTATAAGTAAAAGAAATCGAATTGATGGTATCAGTGAAGTCCAAGGCAAAAAGCCAACAACCGCGTCATGCAAAAAAGTAACTTATATCCTGGCCAATCCAGAATTAGACCAAATCATTTCTGAAAGGAGACATGCAATCGAGACATACAATCCAAGAGGCACGCTTCGGAGGTCAGACCAGCCAACAGAAGGTTTATAGGTGGCATACAACCGTCACATGGAGGGGAATATAGGGTAGATCAAAATAAGAGATGAGTAGGGGAGAACGAAGGTGACACGCTAGTGATGAGTGGGGGTTTAATGCCGTACAGGCGAAAGGGACGAGGTTGATTGAACATCCGGTGAACCCTCGCGATTGGAGGGTAGGAGATGAGGGAATCCCGCTTGGGCCATTGTGGTGATAGTGGGAGGGGCAGATCTGAGAGGAGAAGGTGGCCCGTCGTCTTCGGGGATGGTAGATGTGGAAATGGAGAGAGCATGTCTAGTGTGTCTAGAGCCGCTTGCGCGCACTCGGAATGAGCGCTGTTGATCGCCAGTCAGCGATGCGGTTTGGTCATCATTCAAGTGGCCACCTGGCGCAGGGCTGACAATGATAGCATCCTGGATTGCAACTCGACGATAGTCTCCTTGCTGTTGCCGTTCGCCACCGCTACTGTGGTCGCCATCTTCGGTATCGGATAATGGACTCGACTCGCGGCTCCATTCCGCTTCCTGTGCCTCGCTGCGCATTTTTGAAATCTTCATATAGTTGTATGCTGCAATGCTGCTGATGGTCACGAACAAACCGGTCAAGTTGACCGCAGTGAGCTTATCGTGGAAGATAATGCCCGCTGCGCTGATTGTGACCACCTCCTTGAAGATACCACAAATACTCAAAGTGACAACTGAAGAACGCTTGAGCAACGCAAATTCCGAGGAGATCATGCAGAATGCAAGCACGCCAGGGAAAATGAGGAGAAAAGAGCCTAACAACTGCCCACGCTTTTCAGCGAGCACGAGATATCCTTGGTAGATCTCAGCAGGACCTTCCACGGATAGCGCAATGACTATAAGAGAGAAGAACATGACAGGAGTGAGAAGGAAGAGTGTCGCAAACGGATTTGAAGTGGCCGGATGGCGAAGCAGAAGGATTTGTGTCAAGCCCCATCGGAAGCCCGAGAAGAATGCAGACGCAATGACAAGTGCAAAACCAAGTGCATTGAAAGCAGTCTCTCCGGCGACCATCATCACCACACCGATTGTCATCGTAGCGATAATCAAGATCAACTTGACGGACGGCGATTCGAGGCGGAAGAGGATGGCGAATAGGAGAACAAACGCAAGTGCAGATGATTTGCACATGGTAAGGAAAGTAAGAGAGATGAATTTCAAGGACATGTTTCCGAGGCCAATGTCGAGCGAGGTTGCTGTACCGCATGGCACGAGGCGGGTAAAGTAGAAGAATTTGGTCAGGATCGGCTGCTTTTCTTCAGGGCCATCCACCGGGGATGTTGCTGCAGAACCCGAGGGGTGTTGTGGACGGAGCGACGGGAAAATCCATAGAATTATAACGGAAAGTGTGAATTGAACAAGCATGTGTAGGCTTGTGGTGAAAAGAGGAAAGGGAAAGACGACATCGCTCTCGGAGAACATCCATTTATTGTACTACACACAAGAATCGTTAGTTCGAAACACCAGGGGAAGGTTGGAACACGATCACTCACTATTGAAATGGACAGGGAGAAGAAATACCACATCAAAATCAATGCGGCATTGACCCCTAATCTCTTGACGATGCTGCGGTCTGTATCAATGTCTCCTCGTGACTTGGTGTCTGCGATTCGGGCATCCAGCTTCCGTCGTTGGTTCCTCCGTCGTCGTCGCTGGCGTTTTTGGTTTGAGGTGAGTCCCGTTTCTTCGTCATATTGGTCATCATCTGAACTCATCAAGTCGAGCTCCAAACTCTCTGCAGCGGACGACGGATCGGACGCATCAGTGTCCTCTTCAGCCGTCAATGGCTCTTGTTCTTCGCGCTTGTGGTTTCCTCCATCTGCATGTGACCAGAGGCTGTCATCTCTGCGCTCCGTCGAAACTGGCTGTGAAGCTCTCCCTGTCCCGGCGAGCATGGAGCTTCGCCGACGGTGGTGGCTACCGGCGGAGAGCCCCATTCTGAAGACTGAGACAGTTAGGTGGAAATGAGAGGAATGTAGACGAGAACTGATTCCCCCATGAGCATGGGAAAAAGGGCGTCACACGACAGTGCACGAGAGCAGTTCGGGTAGGGAGACGATGCTGACAAAGAAAGGGAGAGGGGGAAGAGAAAGGGTGGAACTGGAGGTGGAACTCGTCCCAAGGGAGTGAATGTTCGGGAACAAGGAAAAGAAAGGGAAAAGGAACGAACACAAGAGCAGCTGGGCAGGGAAAATGAGTCCTGAGGGATCGAGTGGCAGATCGAGGGTCGTCAGGGCGGTCTCACGACTAGTCAGCTTAACTTCAGCTCTGACTGGTTCCACCGATCTTTCTCCGCTCCACTGTCCGGTCGATCCGGGGCAGAAGTAAAGACTTGAGGAATTTCATGAAAGTGTTTCTGGCTTTCCTTTTTACCATTGGCGGATTGAAATCTCCGGCGCTGGTAGCTTGAGGGACCATATGTTGTGAAGGTATACAAAGCCCTGTGGTATCTCAGGGGATCCTGAAACTCCCGGCTAACCTCGCCCTGAGACTAGAAAACATCACAATGCCAGAAAAATAAACTCAATGCGAAGCTCTTCAGTGATGAGGTCCCCGCCTTCAGCTTGTCTGTTGGGGAGAAGCCCCCATCCACCGGCATAGCCATGACCTCAGACCCATGATACATGATCATCATGTCGTACTTTCTCCATAGTCGTCGGGCCATGCGGATGATCGATGTCAATGGGAGACATTTCATTTCCTCATGCCTTCGCCTCTGTTTCCCCTCAATCTCCCGGGTTGGTGCTGCAAAAAGCATTCAATCCACATCCAAAAATCTTGTATTTTGAACTTCTATCGGATTCCCTGCTGTCACTATTGTCCGTTGTCATCATGTCTGAGGGTTCGTACATTGCCATCGAGGACTACGGCCTGATCGGGGATATGCACACCTGTGCCCTGATCAGCAAGGCTGGTAGTTTGGATTACATGTGCTGGCCAGTCTTTGACTCGCCTAGTGTCTTCTGCCGCCTGCTTGACGACAAGAAGGGGGGATTCTTTTCGGTAAACCCCTACGAGACGGTGGTCGATGCCCACAGCAAACAGCGGTATCTTCCATATTCGAACCTGCTTGAAACCAGGTGGACCAACGAGGGTGGCGTCGTGACGATGCTGGACTATTTCCCAGTCACCCCTAAAAAGGTCAGCCAGTCCGCTAGGTTGCTGTCAGGATACTGTCCTTGCAATGAGCCCGGCACCAACCGGTTCAAGTCAGGACTGCAGCACTCAGGTCTGATCCGAAAGCTGGAATGCAGCCGTGGGTCGATGGAGTTGCAGGTGGAACTGTTCCCGGCCTTTAACTACGCACGAGACTCGCACAACACTCGTGCAAAGCTGGAAAATGACATGGAGAAGCACCGGCTCCAGACCATCCATTTTGAAAGTGAAACCGAGCGGCTGCAGGTTGAGATCTTTGCCGATTCGCGGGAGCCGGACAAGCTTGGGTTCCCGGCGGCGAACCTAAACTTGGAAGACCGCTTGGGCATAAACGGCCGCGGATTGGTGGCCTGGATTAGGCTGTCGGAAGGCCAGACGGTTCATTTGGTACTGCACAGTCCCGAGAAAGCTGTGCCCACCTCGGCCACCATGGCCGCCTACCTCCTCAAGATGGAAGATGAGACCTCTGACTACTGGACCAACTGGACCCGCAAATGTGCCTTCCGTGGTCACTACCGGGAAACGGTCGAGCGCAGCCTTCTCATTCTGAAGCTGTTGACATACAAACCCACCGGCGCAATCGTCGCGGCGCCCACCTTCTCGCTCCCTGAAAACGTGGGAGGTTCGCGAAACTGGGATTATCGGTATTCCTGGGTGCGTGACACGGCTTTTACGTTGTACGTCTTCCTGAAAATGGGTTACAGTGAAGAGGCAGAAGCATATGTTACCTTTATCTTCGATCGAATCTTCCCTCATGCTGCCAAGGACATGGACAGGGATAACAAGAGACCGTTTTTGCCACTCATGTTCACCATTCGGGGCGACTATGACATTCCCGAGGTGGAACTGGACCACCTCGACGGGTACAAGGGAAGTAAGCCTGTTCGCATCGGCAACGCGGCTGTCTTCCACACGCAGCTGGACATCTACGGTGAGCTTTTGGACAGTATTTATCTGTACAACAAGCACGGTAACCCCATTACCTATGACCAATGGAACTCCATCCGACGTATGGTCAACTATGTTATTACCGTGCGGAACCAAAAAGATATGTCCATCTGGGAATCTCGTGGTCAGATCCAGAACTTTATCTATTCGAGAATCATGATGTGGGTGGCTTTGGATCGCGGGATCCGCCTTGCAGAGAAGCGTTCCAGCTTGCCATGCCCCGATCGCTTTGAGTGGGTCAAGATCCGAGATGAGATGTACGACGAGATCATGACCAAAGGATACAATGAGGAGCGCGGTCATTTTTGCCAGAGCTATGAGAGTCCGGATGTGTTGGATGCATCCGTCTTGATTGCGCCCTTGGTCTTCTTTGTTGCGCCTAATGACCCCCGATTCATCAGCACTCTAAAGAGGATTCTGGAGAGCCCTGAAAGGGAGGGATTGTCCAGCGCCAAGATGGTGTTCCGGTACGACCATCTTAGAGCCAATGATGGTAAGTGATTATTGTGTCCCAGGAACCTTGCACTACCGTGCATTGGAGTCTGGCTGCTGATATGCATGTTGCACAGGTGTGGGAGGTGGCGAAGGCGCTTTCATCATGGTAACCTTCTGGCTTGTCGAAGCAATGGCTCGTGTAAGTGGTAATCCCACACCTGTACACTGAGATCCCGGCTGAATCCGTTCTGGAATTCCAGGCTTCTAACTACGATGTGCCCATTCCCAACATTTGGAAGCTCGCGCTTTCGCACTTTGACAACATCCTCTCCTATTCGAATCATCTGGGCATGTTCTCAGAAGAAGTGGCTATTTCTGGTGAGCAGATGGGCAATACTCCACAGGCATTCAGTCACTTGGCCTGCATTAGTGCGGCAATTAATTTGGAACGACTCGGACAGGGAGAAGACTAGAGCTCCTACCTCCAGGACGTCAAAGCTACGAGGAGATAAGCCACCGGGGATGAAACCTTAGACAATGCTATAGATTGACTTCAGATATTGTTTGTTCTCTTTCAAAAAAAAAATAAATAAATAAATAACTCTTCCTTTCCTTTGAAACAACAGCATTATATATCTCCCGATTTATATTAACTGGCGGATGAATCAATGCCGTTGTAAAGCCAAGATGCTACCATACAAGAAAGAGTCTAGTGACCATCTCACTCATGGAAAATCACCAAATGCGAGAAATGTAGGTCTGTGACTCTATGCTGGACAAGCGCCTGGCGATCTAGGCACCCATGGCAGGTGACGACAACATTCTTACGTAATGTAGAAGATCCGAGCTCATTACCCCAGAATAGCTTCTCTTTGTTTGCCAACGTAGTCAAAGTGACAGTGACCAGTGAACAAGGACTATCTTCGACAGGGATGGTCTTCGCCACCAGCCGTGCCCCACAATAACTGCGATCTCGCGCTAAGTTAGGGATCCGCTCCTGATGGCCGACTTGGATGCCGATAAGCCCGACCCGATGTCGTCAGACGAGGAGGGCTTCGTCTCCAGCGAAAGCACCGCCTCAGTCGAGCTGGAATCCTACGCAAAGAGAAATCTCACTCTCGCGCTGGGAAAGCTACGTTTGGAACAGGAGGACGTGAACCGATTCTCCGACCAAGGCGCTACCCCATCGACTCCCCGCACGGAAGGCCGAAGTCAAACGCCTCCAGATCTCAAGATGCCGAAAAAGCCACGACTCTTGTTGGATTTGCCTTTGGATGTGTTGAAGGAGATTATCAAAGAGGTATTACACGTCTTTCTCGCGATCTCTGGCGAGAGCTTACAATTCCCCATTACTAGGTCACGCATACAAATGACCTGACATCGCTCGCCCTAACATGCTCTGCCCTCCATGCGTTGGCTATTCCGCACATGTACTCCCGGTTCGACATCGTCTGGCCAGAGTCACTGAACCCATCAACGGAGGACTACTCGGGAGTGGATGCTCTGTCTTATGGCTTGTCGACATTGGTAATGGGCGAAGATGTGTTTAGTCGGCTGCCACTGTTCCATGACAGTCAGCCGAGCAACTGTACACACTGCGGTTGTCATTGCCCACCACATCCAAATCCCCCATCGGCAAACAACGAAGTCAGTGGGCGGTCGCGACGAGGGAATCACTATGCGCAATACACTCGCACATTCTCCATTGGAAATGGTCCGTTGAGCTGGGTCCAGGAATACTCAGTGACCAAAGAAGTGGGTAAGATGCTAGGGACGCTGGTTGCATTGGCCGTTGCGCGGATGATCAATCTCGAGGCTTTCGTCTGGGACATGCCGACTGGAGTGGTTCGTGAAATCTGGTTGGCGCTTGCATCTTTGGCGGATCGGCCAGGACATGAATGTCGCTTAGAGCGCATTTGGGTGCGCTGGCATGACAATTCAGAGAATGCTCTACGCAATCTGTCTGCACCGGCAACGAGGCTCTTCCAGAAATACAAACATGTCGAACACCCTTCGTTGTCTGTATTGCCTCCGCTTAAGAGCGTGGCTGTCCTTGACATAGATGAGCCGGCGTATGTGGAAGAGCTGGCTCTTCTTATTGAGCGATCGCGTCATCGCCTGACTGAGCTTCGAATTGGCATTGCCGAAAAAGCCCACATGAGCGCGTGGCTACTATGTGGGACGAACTCGGAGTCTGCATCCAGTTGGCCCCGTGCAGATGGCATTCTGGGAATCCTGAAACGACGCCATTCGTGTGACCAACAGGATGATGTTACTGCAGCCTCCCCTATCAAAGTTTTGATCGCACCTGACAGTGCGACTGACGTCGCCACCAAGTGGTCGACACCTGCTGAGAACGAGGAAACCCTCTCTCCAGCAGAACAGTTACTTCCCAGTGCTGAGAAGAGCAAACGGTTGCCACAAGATTCTGGTTTGCCCAATCGGACTACTCGTTCGCCAGTGTCTGCCTTTGAAGCGGATTCTGATATGCTTAACCTCGATGTACTCGAATTGGAACGTGTTCCACTCTCTGTACCCACATTACTGCCAGCCGTTGACTGGACCAAACTCACCACTCTAACTGTCATGCAATGTGCTGACCATGAAAAGCTTTGGCGGGCTCTTCGCCGAAAATATGCACCTCCTCCGGCACCGGTGAAGCGCCAGGACAAACCAGATCGCCGATTGAGTGAAAGCTCGGTTGACTTCCCGCTTAAACTGAAACACATCCGTACAGATAATGTTTCACCCTATTTGATACTCTTCATCAAGGATGCATTGGCATCGAATACCTTAGAAAGTGTCTTCTTGCATGAAGCGCCGGGTCACGAATCTTCTGTGCAAATTGACGCCATTTACCGGCACATCCTACGAAAGCATCGCAAGAGTCTGCGGAAGGTTCTTATCGATGGCACTGATCGCAAGATTGGCAGTGGGTATTCCGGCTCGCGGTGGCATAAATGGATGTTTACTCATGACATGATATCGTTTGTCACGAGTGGGAAAATGCCGCAGCTGAAGGAGCTGGGCATGGCGATGAATTATGCCGATTGGGTAAACAAGCACTCTCAACTTGCCAGTCACAACTTATACTAACATCAAACCAGCATTTCTTTCTCCAGAGGTTGCCAAACATGCCCCAGCTTCGAGCGTTATACCTACCAAACATCGGCAACACCGTCCATCGTGATCTGAAAGAGCTAGCTCTCCAAGTTCTGGACATCGTCAGCATCCGTCCCGATCTCAAAATCGCCTACATCGGTCTCCACGTCAAGTGCTTCCAAATCCTCGAAGCCAGACATGATGATAACCCCGCCGATTTCGACGACAACCCTACGGCCGATAACTCCCCGGCGCCCACTGAGGAGGATGAAGACCCATCGACCAACGGCAACCCCACCTTCGAAGACCACAGTGACGATGACGATTCATTCAACGCAGACGTCCTTTCCAGTAATCCGGAAGACTACGATACCGACCCAGACGACGATCAGAGTACCTCGCGCATTCGCTACCGACTGCAGGAGATTCTGTTTTATGACGAGAAGGTTTCCATTTTCAAGGCGCGACACGGTGTTTTATGATTGATGTGGGCTTGCATTTTACTTGCGCAGGTGTCATCTGGGCCATTAGCGGCGTTGGGAGACGTCCCGGGATCTTTACTCTTGCCTATGGGATACCATCACTCCTAAGCTTTGTCTTTACTTAAAATGAATTGTTTTCTATCATCGATGTCCTACGTAAACTGTAGTGTGAAGTCCCCTGCAGTTCCAAGTAGAGTCTGGGCCACTGCTCCCTCTCCACGTGGGACGGGATCTCGGCTGGTCCCGGTCGATCAGCCGCATGTTCAGCCGCATGTGCAAACGACCAGGCACAAGTGCGAGAAAGACCGTCTGATTGGTCCTGGTGTGAATAGGCTGATGATCCCATTGTTCTATTGTTCTATTGTTCTGTTGTTCTATTGTTCAATAGACGAATCGACCAATTGAATCACAGGTCCCTTCTGATCCAGGACATCCTCCAGAGCCAGGTCCCCTATAAATAGCCCTCCCACCTTCTTCCCTCTCTTTTTTTTCTTTCTTCTTCAACAACCTCCCCTTCTTCTTTCTTTCCCCCATTCCCATCCCCATCCCCATCCCCCATTCCTCTTTTCTCTTCCCCTTCCCTCTTCCCCGGCACTACCATGATGAAACGAGTTGGCCGGCCCGGGGTCAGCTGGACGCTAAAGTCCAGGTCCTCGGGAAGTGCCTAGCTCGCAGTCTGCGGGCTGGTCTTCGGACAAAAGCCCCCGGACTGATTCTGACGCCAGTTATCATTCCCCTTCCCTTCTTTTGTGTTCTTTGCTTCTCACTCCCCATGCACCTTGTTCGGGTCTGCGGACTCTTATATTCTGAAGCTGATCTCCATTCCCTTCCCTTCCCTTCTCTTCTGTCATCTTTTACTTCGTCCTCCCTACCTGCCTTCGACGATCCTGTTCCCCGAGTAGCTGTTTAGTGAGTCCGCGGTAATTGAAGACAACCGACAGCGTGTATCCGACCTAGACTTGTAGTCACAAAGCTTGCCAACAGATAATTTACCACATGTCACTTCCATGTCCGTGTTCAAAGGCTTCATTATCATTACATATAACTATCTGTCCAAATTATGTACGCAAACCATGACTCCAATCCCAATTTCCAAGATACAGACCAAATCCCCTCTCCCAGTATTATATAGCAAATTACCTCTCCTCACTCTTCATCTCAATAACAACCGTCTTGGTAATATTCCCAAGCTGCCTCACCTCGGATATATCCCCCTGACCAAGCCCATCGACATGCGCAGGCACAGGAACAGTCACCGAATTCGAAATATCAACCGACACCGTCTGCCCATCCCCATCCCCATCTCCGTTGACATTCTCATTCCCATCGCCATCACAACAATCCTCCAAATCCCTCAAAACAAACTCGACATTCGCACAATCATGCGGCGGCAACGTCCTCCTCCGACTAGACCCAACAGTCCCGGAAAGCTCATGCTCCCCATCTTGATGCTTCCCAGACCGATCATAAGAAGACCCCTTAAAGACAGAACTAAGCATAGGTCGAAGCGACGGCGCCGAGGCGGATATAATGGCAACATTGACTTCAACCTGTGACCAGATGAGGATGTGGATAGCATCGTAGGAGACATCCTTTGTGATTAGGTATTTGTATATGGCGCTGAGTCGAACGAAGGAGGCTGCTGAGGCGAACGTTCCTGTTAGGAAGATTGCGATAAGGGCATCTGTGGAGAACGTGTTAGTTGGGTTTGATTTGGGGATGAAAATGGGACTGAGACTGACACTTTTTCGGGCGGTGGAGATTCAGTTTTGTGAGTAATCGTAGAGGCATGAAAAGGATTATCAAGTCGGTTAGGATGTTGGCTCCTGCCATTGAGAAGTATGCCGCCGGGAGGTTGTTGCAGCCTTTTGGGAAGGTTGGGTCCCATGCGCGCCAGGGTTTGGTGCGGCATTCGAAGGCCTGGATTGGAGGAGTCAGAATTGAGTCTGGAATGCAATGAGAGAGAATGTTGAAGAGAGAGACTCACGTTGACGAAGATGACGACGACTGTGTAAATGAAGACGAACAGTGCAACTGCAGCCGTTGCGATTCGGAATCCCCTTGCGGGAAAGATGCGGTAGTATTGTGCCAAGATGCTGAATTTGACCAGGCCGATTGCGAGTGGGTAGACGAGCTGGTAGGCGTACCAGTGTTTAAGGGTTGGAAGGAGGATCGTTGGTATGTCGAGGTCAGCCATGTGACGACTAGGCGATGTTTGTTAGCCACACCCTGTGAAGAACATCGGACGTGATGATGGGGTTGAAACCAATGCGCTGGAAACAAAGAGGAAAACAGCACTAACCCTGTGCCAAAGCTGATATGAAACCCATTCATCACACCCATCGCAATGGTGACAAACAATCCAGTCACAATGAAATGGTCGTCCGGTCCAACCTTGTGGACTAGCGCTATGCGACAGTAGAGTCTCAATATGACACTGGTACATGATAATAATAACAGCACGATCATTATGGCGAGGAAGGCAGGCTGAAGAGAGCCATTGTCTGCCGTTATGTAGGCCATGATAGGCCGAGTAGAATCATCGGACCTACAGTAATTGAAATGTATGCAGCTATTCCCTCAACTTGATGAACAGGGATCTGTTAATTTCTTATATCACTGGGAGAAAGGCAAGCCATGTGATCCGCATACTTGTGAAAGGAAGCAAGGCTCCGGGGAAGCTTCCCCATACCATAGCTCGATATTGTGCTTCTTTGTATCTGAATTGAGTGTGATAGCATTGAAGCAGTTACGGTACTATCATCCGCCAGTGGCATGATATCATAGTCATATTTGCCTGTGATCTTAAACTTACGGTGAAAGTATCCTCGACAGTTCGAGTCCAGCCCTGTGGGCAACCGTGGGAGCTATCCAAAACTGGCACAAAGAGGACGATCTTTGGCTTTCTATTGGACGGGCTGGCCCCTTGCTCCGCGATCTTGGCGACGTTGGGGTTCCCGAGAGCTCCGATCCCCACGCCTTTGTTTGCACAAGATCTGGACTCGCGATTCACGGTAGCACTGAGATATGACAAATTCGTGCTTCTTTGTCACTTGGCAAATGCCAAGGCCGACCCTCACAAAGGAAAAAAACAATGGGACCATGGTTCGGCATTCTGTCCCGAACACTGTACTTTATTTCCCCCAGTATAATTGGTGGAGCCTATCTGTCCCCACAGGGATAGCTCATACCACGCAAAGTAGAACAGTCTAGGACCCGAGGCGGAAAAGTTGAACTTTATGTTCCTCCGAAGATATAGTGCACTCGGCGGAGATCTTAAACACCCCACTCCCGCCGTGAAAGAATTATTAGACTCAAGCTTTATACATTAAAGTATGCGCTTCCTCCGGCTTTCACTAGGAGTCTTTCTTCTGGTCGCGGACAGTCTCGCGGACACATGCAAGAATCCCCCGATACGCAAAGAATGGTAAGCCACAACGTTATCCTGTCCCGTCTGTGGTATGTATAATTGATTTTATCTCTTTATTTCCTAGGAGGCAACTGGATCTAGACGAGCGCCGTGATTACATAGGCGCAGTTCTTTGTCTGGCGTCTCAACCAGCGATATCTGGTCTAGAGAATGCAGCGACGCATTTCGATGATTTCCAGGCTACTCATAGTGACCAGACTCCAAGTATCCATTGGGTGGTAAGTATTGCATGCCTCATTTCATATATAGCTGTCTACCAAGCTAACACCGTTACCCAGGGTCACTTCGCCCTATGGCATCGATACTTCGTTGCGAGCTATGAAAAAGCACTTCGAGAAGATTGTGGATACAAAGGCGCACAACCGTAAGTCGTATCCTAATATCCTATACCCGGTAAAGAACGTAGAGAAAATGTAATTAAATCCCCGACAGGTACTGGAACTGGTCCTTGGATGCCTCCTCAACAGACAATTCCACAATGGCTATCTTCGAAACCGATGTCTTCGACGCGGACCGAGGGTTCGGCGGAAATGGCAAATACCTCCCAGCCAACGCCACCCAGAACCCATTCAACCTGACCGGCCGAACTGGTGGCGGATGCGTTGAGAACGGTCCCTTTACACCGCCAGATTTCATGCTCGCTGTTGGACATCAAAAAGGTCAACCGGATTGTCTGCGTCGGGACTGGATACCCTGGATCATGAATTACTTTGCCCAAGAGAGTCTTGTGGACCATGTCTTGGCTCAGCCGGATTATACATCCTTTGCACGGGCGCTTGAAAATCTTCCTAGCTTTACGCAGCCTAATATCCATGGAAGTGCGCATTTCGGGGTTGGAGGTGTACTTGGGACATTGGGGAACTCGGCTCTCAGTCCTGGGGGTGAGTTATCAATGCTTTTTATTTCTATATTCCACAGTATTGTTTTGCTGATATGTCAGATCCTCTGTTCTTCCTTCACCACTGCAATCTTGATCGCATCTTTTGGGAGTGGCAGAAAAAGGATCTACCAACTCGCTTCCACGAGGTGGGCGGTCCTATTACGCCGCTTGATTATAGCGGGAAGAATGTTACACTGGACTTCAAGGTCAATATTGGCAAGCTTGCCCCTAATACTACGCTTGAAAGCTTGCTCAATACTCAGGGTGATACTTTGTGTTATAGATACTCGGAATAGGGAGCATTTTCATTTGGATGTTGAAATGCCTTGTATCATGAAATACCGGATAATTGTATCATATGGGCCAGTGTTCCTTAGCTGTTTCAGCTGGACAGCTACTACCCTCGGTGCCGCATAAGCAGGTAGGCGGTGTAAAAGGAGCGGGGTGGAGGTTACATGGAGATTTTGCTGTCCCACTGTACTCTAGGAGTAACTGTATACCTAGGTATACTGTGCAGCGCATCCGTACGCTCGGGACAAAAACGCTGCTCATACCTCATGGTATCAGGGGTTTGTCTGCGCCCGGCGCGGGCCCAGGATCTGCCTGACATTGCCAATCTCGTCGCACAGGCCATGCTGGAGGATGAGCTTTTAATCTGGATGTGTCCCAGGCGCCACGAGCACTATGCGGATTTCCGCTATTCGTTTCTCCGGCGACTCAAGACACGCTTCGTCACCCCGGGTTATGTGATGGTTGTGGCGGTAGAACACTCCGGAGACCGTGAGCAGATCCGTGGATACAGTGGGTGGGAGAGACTCGGGACCGGGGCAGATGCGGGACAATGGCAGCGCGAGAATAATGGGTGGTGGCATGGTGGTGATCCCCGTTTCATTTACCTTACTCTTATCCACGATCGTCGTGGGCAGGCTCCTGGCTAACACGAGCATATGCAGCCCTGGAGCGCACACTACTAGACCTAGAGAACCGATATCTCTCTCTGGTATCCCCAGACCGCAGTGTGGATCTATATCGACAACAGCACTATAGGACGGCCGCGGCGGATGACGCCTTCCCCTTCTCCGACTTCCCCGAGTTATGGTACCTGGGGCAGTTGGCCGTCGACCCGGCTCATCAGCGCCGCGGCATTGGCCAACACCTGGTCGAGTGGGGGCTGCAGCAGGCACGGCGGGAGCGTGTGTGTGTCGGCTTGGAGGCCGGTGTTAAGGGCGCGGGGTTGTATCAGAAGCTCGGCTTTGATATAGTCAATACGACTGAGTTGATTCCGGGCGTGACTATTCGGGCAATGCTGTACACTATATAGTTCGTATGGCTGCATGATGAGAATCAACGATCTAAGAAGGAAATTCGATCCCTTGTGGTGGTGCATGATGATCATTGTCCTGAAAATCTACCCTTGTATATTTGTGATAGCTTAGATGTACTTAGGTTTAGTAATTCAAGCGAGACTTTACCCCATCCTGGCATCCCCCATTTATGTACCCTTGTTTCTCCAAGTTTACCCCAGATTTTGACCCGCAATTTCTTAGAATACGACACCATAGCACTATAGTTTCGGTTCTCGCCTCAAGGAAGCGGATCTCAGCATAGATCTCGGCTATATAGGCTTTAGGCTTCAGACCTTCCTAGGGTAGTAACATATACGCTACTCATGGACAATGATTGGAGTTTACCATACTCAAAATGCAACTACTCATAAAATCGTAATATAACATTGAAAATGCTCATGCTAAATTACTAAATGGGTATCTGGGATCTTGCGCTAGAAAGCTGTATTAGAGCGGGACAAACTTGCTCAATACTCAGGGTAATATTTTGTGTTATAGATACTCGGAATAGGGAGCATCTTCATTTGGATGTTGAAATGCCCGGATCAACTTTAGATGCTTACAACAAGCTTCCCTTTGCGAAAAAGCCTTATTCCAAAGTTCGATACATGTTGCAACTGCAGTTGGACAGAGGGTGGTTTCTTGAGGGCGAAGGCCGCAGAGAGTTGGTTCGGGCTGGCAAGTTGGCGGAGAGGAATGACCAACACTGACCGATATCTGGAATCAATCATGGATTGGAACGACTCGGACACAGAATGCTATCAGCGAGAAGTTTTACGAACTGGAGGAGATGAAAATTTTGAATCAGTTAGTCAAAAGTTGTAAGGTTGCAAGGTTTGTCGTCTTAGGGCTGCTTAGGCGCGGTTGGCGAATACTCTAGGACTACCTTAGCGTCCATGGGTGCCGGGAGTAAGCACTACAAGCACTACAGGCTAGTCTGGCCACCGCAGTCAAGACGGGCTGTGGCGAGTGTCGATGTCACGCCATTCAGCACAGCTCACCATCTCTGTACAGCCATATCCGCTTCTGCAGATCTCAATTATGCCTCGTCCTTCTTTATTAGTCAGTCATAGTCTCTACTTTCCACAATCTCAATCCCAAACATACTTTCAACCACATTGTCTGATTACCTACACACCCTCACTATGGGAAAGGAGAACTTCATCCGACAAATCGAGAACTCCGTTGAGTTCAAATTCCTCGACAAAGTGGTTAAGGAAGAAGTCACAGCACAAGATGCAGTCCAAGACCTCATCAACATGACCATTAGTGCATTGTCCATTCATGGTCCAAGCAAACAAGACGGGATCGGTCTTCCAGACTACAACGTCTCTCTTGCGGTAATGGAGCTCGCTCAACGCCTGGAGCCATCCAAACACACCAAATTTGCCGAGTTTATATCTCATCTCCAGAAGCAAGTTGCCGTTGATCCATCTACGAACGAACCCCTGAGGGTTCAGGGCGATACCCTCTGGACAGACATGCCGTCTTTCGGCTACACGGAGCTTGAGACGTGGTACGAGTTTGGTGGCGAATACAAAGGTGATATATCCTCCAATTTAAACAGTCAGAACGCTAACGCATGTAGACCCATGTGATGCAACGCTAGATTCTAAGCAACGAGATCGCTGGACGAATCTCAACGCTTTCCTCGCGCAGCTCACCCAGACTGTAGACATTCGCTTTACACCTCCCAAGGAAGGAGCGCGATTCTCTCCCCTGGACAAATCACTACGGGCCATATGGACCATGGCGATGGCACTCGAGAACGAGCGCCCTCCTGCGTCGCTGGGAGATACGGCGGCGATGGAAGCTGCTTGCAAGTGGTTCATCTACGCTGCGGAGCGGATTATCGCGATTGTTATTCGAGAGGAAATGCATGAGGCTATATATAAAGCATAAGCTCCAAGTTGATTGGAATCAACTTGCTGTTACGCACGACTATCGGGTCGTTGCTAAGTTAGAAGATTCCGGGTTATACTTGCCTAATGCTTCTCTGTTTCTAACGTTAAAGATTAGTCTCTTAACTGTACCGTTGCATAACACGCCTTATACGGGCTAAGTCCTTTTGCCTGTATTGAGGAGCGATGCTAGGTAGAGCGCCGAATAGATCTATACCGAAGTATTGGTCTGGTCGTAGTGTTATTAAGTTATAATCAAATAAAGAGTCACCAAGGTTTTGTAAATAGTAGACAAAAGTACAATGTATGATTGAACATAAAGAACTAAACTAAGTACATAAAGAAGTGTTGTTTAATAGTATTGGTGGAATCGTGGCTTTTCCTAGGATATCCGTAAGCTTAGGATGGCGCGGTCTATAGGGCGATCCTGTAGCATCGGTGCATACCAAGCCGTGGTCTTAGTCACAGTTATTCGTGGTGTGTGCACGTGACTTTGCTGAGACGTTTGGTTCCGGGGATGCGGGGGTTGGTTGGCTCTAGGTTGTGGCTGCAGGAGCCGTAACAGTATGCACGAACATTGCGGACCCACGATTCATCAATGCAAAGCGTAGGAGGCCCGTGCGATCACCTAGTCGTGGCTGACCTTTCCGGGTGGAGCCAAGCCTATGCATGAACCCCGAACTCGACACTTGGCGCCGCACAGACACATATGATCATGATTTGCTTAGCTGCCTGCCCGGTTGCTCTCCAACATCCTAGGCAAATGCCCAGGGATAGTGCCGCCATGGTAATCGGAGCCGCTCCTCCACACCCCCTTTACCCCAATCACAAGTTCTTCTCCTATAAGCATATGAACCTCTGCAAGCCCCAAGTAGCCCAAATGAGCCTAGATAGGTACTGGATAGACAAGGGCTTGTATCTCCTAGTCTACACGTTCCATATATTCTGGGCTCTGTCCTTTTTGCCGACAGCAGGGACGAAGAAGGATATATCGATGCATATAGTCTCATCAGAAAAGATCAAAAGTACAAGGCAACCTTGCGCTGCTTTCTCACTCACATTCTCCAAAGTTGTATGTCGCACAATATTTGCTTTTCAAAATCCGCTTTTATGATCTCGGCTGAAAGATCGTCGCAGCAAACAAAAGCTACATGCATACATATGCATAATATCAATAGTTCTTGTGTGATGTTCAAGGTCGTACACTAGTTTTAGTGCGCACCTCCTCCACTATAAACCGCCCTGTATGTCTATGACTCGCTCACCAAGAGATCCCGTCGTCTATGATTGGAGATTGATTTTAAATGTTTAACACGCGGAGAACAATAAATCCTTTAAGGAAGGCCCGTAATCTCATAAAAAGAATTCAACAATTCAAACGCGTTGTGCCTATCACCAAAAGTTGCCATTGGTCCTTAACTGTGATTTTCGAGGGGTTCATATATAGCACACATGATATCATGATGTTCACATACACATACATCTGTTGGTTCCCAATAATAACAGATTGAAGGCAGCTGATCATAGGAAATGTCTTGCTAAGTTTGCCACTTGAGCGACTAGACGATCGATTATACCACATATGATCTCATATGGCAGCAGGGATCAGCGGCTCAGCTGAGAATTATCATGCATTATGAAGTAAGAGAAATAGTAGTTATCGTCCTTCGGATTCTGAACAAGATCCGAATTTGTAATTGATGGCGAGAAGCTGTCTATTTAAACTCAACACGTCTCCCGAGCTGAAGATTACATTTCAAGCCAAGTTTCGAATTGTTCTACCTTGTCTTCAAATTCACATATATTCGCATTCAATATGAAGCTCAACTTATCCAAATTTTTTGTGTCGATGTTCGTTGCAGGCGCTTTTGCCCAGTATCCTTACTGCAACTGTGGTAACAGCGACATCCAATGTTCGTACAGACGTTTTCCAGCCTTTTCTCTTCATTCTCTATGGATCTACCTCTACAGAAAAGCTTTCAATGACTGACAATCATAGGTGGTTACAATGACGACCAGGTCTTCAATAACGGCGGCAAAACGTACACCGCGTACTGCAATAAGCGTAAGTCGCTGTCTATCTCATATTGAACGTCTTATGTTCCAATCTAAGTGCCTTGGGTCCAGTTGATGACGACGGTGGTACGAACTTGAAATACTTCGTCGCCGATTCGGTTAAGGCGTGTGTGAAGGCTTGCTCCGAATATCCGGATAACAAATGCAAGAGAGCGATCTGGTACACTAGCGCTGCAAGTGGTGGGCAGACGGGCTGCTGGCTCAGGGAATGGAACAATGTTGACTGTGTCCCGACGACAAAGAGTACTGCGTATAGCAGTGCCCATGTGCACGACTCTAAATGCCCCCAGTAAACTCGGGTACATCGACGCTGGGATGGTTAGGCACAGTGGCATACCGAGACTGCCTCAGAAAACCTCAGTACTACCTAGGTTCTCGCTAAGTACTGCCTAGGTAGTTATATGTCCTAGACATGCTATGCATTCGTACCAGTCTGAGATCAACTATTCGGGTTCTCCATAATTAGTTAGGCGGCCTTTACTCAATGTCGCTCCAGATAGAAGAGTATATAGTGCCGTTCGTCAAGAAAATACACTAATAGAGCAGAACTCTGATCACACCACGTTCGACTTTGAGAGAAAACAAGTAGAAGGAGTTTGTATGTTCTAATGCATATTTACGCTTAGAAGGCAACCCAACCCAAGACCCAAATCGGTACCCGTTTTCGCTTCTGAAGGGCGTTTTCAGCTCGCAGCCAGGCACCAAACACCGGGGGGCATTGCTCTCAATCTTCACACCGCTTAAAACCGCTTAACCAATGTCAGTGGCCCGGCTTGTAGTCAAGAACAGGACGCTTACATAATATCCAAAGTTCCGCAAGAACACAGTCACGAGGTGATTGTAAGCTTCATGAACGTCAGCGCTTCATCCATATGTAGTACCAAAGCCTCGAATATGCCCTCGAACTGCTGGTCTAGTACATTGGGGTCTCCATGCCCAATAATAAGTTCCCCTGCGAAATATAGCTTTATGTAAGTGGATACTGAATGAGTTCCTTTTCGGGGTAGCATTTTACACTTTAATAAAGAGTTTAAAAAGATAGCATAGTAATGAAATTTTTAAGAGGTATGAGACTGATTAGTGGTCTACATACGAAGGTGACTAGAGAAGTTTGGGAAATATCGACAAACGTATCATTTTGAGCCTCTATGCAGTGTTCAGCATGAATCTGATAACTATTATATCAGCCAAGGATCACTGCAGCAATTGAATGCAAATCTCATTTATGGGGACATAAATGCGGAAGTAATAGCTCTGGGCTAAAATGACCATCGAGAGATTGAGGCCGCTTTGCCTTCGAGTAAGCTGTCATTTTCATCATATCTAACGAAGCCTATCAGCGATACATTATCATACCGAGTACACCGGAGAATCATCCCCCGTGGCTTTGGAAAGCTGAACTACAAAACAAGGTCACGCCTGGCTCTACTTTTTGCTTTTGAGGGCTGCATGGAAGGACACCAGTCCTTGCTTAAGGCTAGTTTCCTCCACAGAGCCGTCTCGAGGAGGGAGAGGGAAAACCCTCCCCGCCTTCATTCTTGATCGACCTTAATTTTTCCATCAGAACAAGAGGAACGAGAATGGAGATTTCTGGTGCTAAGGGTAAGACCGGCGTAAGGTCCTCATGGCTTTTGGAGCTCTATTAGGCGAGCAACACTCATTCGTGCATGACCTCGGGTCAATTTTCTAAGACTTATTCTGGACATACATTCACCACGCTAGACCAACAGACAGTGCTAGAGTGGTCTTCTCAAGAGCCTGTCTAAGGTTCCTTCGAGGAATTTTAGGTGACGTTCTCTTCAGACTGCAGATTAAACCGTCAAATGACTCTGCTATTAGAATATCCCGGGAATAAGTCTCCATGGAACGATACTGCAATACTCCTCCCATTGTGTTCCATACTTTGTCTGACACTTTTTCTCGTCTCTTAGACAACGGTGCACCATTACACCTATGACAAAAATGGCTTCTGTCCAGGGATAAATTGAGTCGAAGCCACATGTCGCGCACAACGCGCAAGTAAAGATCACGTTTCCAAGATAGTTGGCATGTCGGACAACACCCCACCATCCTAGTTATCATTAGTTGGCCGGCATTTTGGTAAGATGAAGGGAAAGGGGGAGCGGTCTAGCAGGCTAGCTAGGATACATACCGGAGCACAACAGTTTTGAACTTTGCACCTTTCCACAGGCAAGTGTATAGGAGCATTCAATGTAATTCGCCTTTGCGCCCCAAATCGTACACTGGCCTTGGGATTCGCGGGCTAGATCTTTGTGATAATTGGCCCACAAAGAGAGAAACCAGCCAATCGTCCAAACAAGCGCAATAAAAATAACACTTTGGATCGAAAGTGACTTAGGATGGCGGTAGAGGTATTGCGCTTGAAGGGTGTATATCATAGGCATGAATACCGAGTATCCGTAAATGTAGTAAAACCCGAAATGCTCATATGCAATGTCCAATGTACCGATAAACCTAGAAAGTTCAGTAATCTCTCCCAAGAGCCAATTTTAGGGACAGTGAAACGTACCACTTCTCATTGGCAAAGAAATCTAGCACAACTAGCAGTCGCAATATGACAGCCAGGATCATAGAATTTGTCAAATAGCCAAGACTGTTGTACTGAGCAGCAGCAAACGAAATATCCCTTCTCACCGTTAGTGATCTGAAATAAGAATGGTATGCCCAGAGACTGTTAAGCATATGATGGATAAACTTACACCACGTTCCAGATAATAACACCGCCAGCTCTAGTGCTGTGGAAGTGTTTTATGTCCCAAAGCTTTCCGAAACGGGGGTGGAATTCAATGCCGTTAAGCAGATCGGTCCAGAAGTGCCCTAATTACTGTTAGCGCCGGTCTCCAGGACGATATGCCCTTCGAGACTATTTAGTTAATTTACCTGCAGATATGTTATCCTCTGGACTATCTGGCCAGTAATAAGCCTTCGAGTGGAAGATAAAAAGTAAGGCCAGACTGTATATATTCACAGTCCAAACGAGTCCTTCCCAGTGTTCTGCAATAAAAGTTAAATGCACCAATCCAGTAACTTGCATCAAAACCATTGATAGCAGTGTTAAGCCCCAAGCAACAAGTCCATTGATCCTATAAGGAAGACGTTTACCCGAAGGTGTCGGTTGACCTAATAGCAGCGGTCCGGGGAGAAACTTATACAGCATCGCTTGGAAAAATGTCCATCCCGCATATGCCAGAATGGATGCTATGTCAAAAGATGGCATTCGGCTTCCCAGGAATCGAAAGATGCCTTCAAAATAGGCAGTACGCAGCGTTGATGAGAGAGAGGCATTGAAAAATTGATAGCAGATCCAGTAGAAGAGCGCAAAAACAGGACTGGCGAGGATCAGAATAAACGAGGATACTTCAATCACCACATCATTCGGAGACCATTGCGTTGTCGTTTTGGACACCATATTTGCGGTTGTGTGTGTTTAACCGGAGGTACTGAATTGGAAGCACATGTATTTATATACAGGATGTGGAGAACAGCTTGTCGCGGGAGAGGGGTATTTGTGAATAATAGTTTCCGTAATATTTTTGCACCAGAGAATCTTTATGGTATTTTGAGATGCAAATCCAGCGGTGAGACGACGTGTGGATACTATTGATATATGTACCATGCATTTTGTCGGCCCATGCGTTGATCTTTCCGTGGCCCTAAAATAGTTCAAGACAGATCATATTGGGAAACAGACTTGCGTCATTTTTCCTATTCGTGCTGCTACATGCAGTCCCACGTTATATCCTGGAAGTAACATCCTCACCTGTACCAGTAGGTTTTCCCGTCGAGCATCCACTCTAAATGGAGTAAATAGGTGATTGCTTGGAATCTCGTGCAGTGGAACTGTCGAGGTCCATCGACAGTTCCACCAGAACAATTTCAGGTATGATTGGTTCCACTTCATCTCGTCACGTAAAGTTAATAAGTATTTAGGATTGGTGCTTTTACCATTCGACCACTTCGAGGCAGGTATTTGATATTTATCGCCTGTTGTGACAACCTTACAAAAGGTGCAATTTTCAACACTCGAATGCTTATTCTATGGAACATTCCGCCCAGGAGCTATCAAAAACTGTCACTCGTTTCCAACTGCTATCAATATGGACGTCCTTCTTAAATATCTCGATCAAATCTATCTTGATCCGATATATAGTTCGATGAAACACATAGCTACTGATCTAGCATGTGTTGTTGAAAGTCCGATCGGGCTATGGGGGGCATCGAGGAGGCAAGATTCATATGCAGCAGAGTTAAGACATGAAATTTGTGTTGTCATCCAGTCTGAAAACATATGGGATCGCCGAAGTATCGCCAGGCAGTATCTTAGTCTCTTTGTCTTTACAATGTGTGGCTCTCAGGGGACTCACGTATCTGGCGTACGGAGTTGTCAGCTGACATTCAATTAGGATATCGAGCACACTGCTTTTTTTCATCCTTGGCGGTGTTTGCTATTATTGCAATTTCCAACCGACGTTGAAGTCCCATCCGAAGTTTCTCAAGAAGCAGGTTCGACAAGAGATTAGAGAGTCTATGCTTTCACTCTTCGTTTTGAATGTCCTAACAGCTCCGATATTTGTGGTCCAAATTCGAGGATACTCGAAGCTCTACGGTTCTCCAGAGGAGGGGCCTGGGTATTGGTATGAAGCCGCGCAGTTCTTGCTCTTTGTGGTTTTTTCTGACACCATGATGTATTGGCTTCATCGACTTTTTCATCTCCCTTTGCTTTTTAACACGATGCACAAAGGCCACCATCGATTCGTTATCCCTACCCCATTTTCGGCTTACGCATTCAATCCTATCGAGGCATACATAATGAGTCTCCCGATCCATGCATATGGCTTTATTTTGCCAATGTCCAAATTTGCATACATTGCGATATTCCTTATAAGCAATATCTGGTCCTTTCTATTGCGTATGTACCCTCACCCTGGACTGATGGACTGGCCATACTCATATTTTGGATTAAAAAAAGACGACAGCCAAGACACCTTCCACACTGTCCACCACAGAAATGTCAAGTTCAACTTTGGTCAATTTTTGCCTCTATGGGACCAGTTGGCTGGAACATATCAAGATCCCCTCTGCTTTTTTTCGCCAAAGCGATCTGCTCAATCTTTCAAAACTCGAGAAAACTCACGAGCAACCGCGAAGGGTAGTTCATAAAAAGAGAAGATGTTCCCTATGAAGTAAAAAAATGAAGCTATCATTAATGCTCTATATGCTCCAAGTCGTAGATAAAATCCGCTTCTCGTTTACCCAAGGAACTGTAGTTTTAGTGATAGCGCTTAACTCCCATGGCCAGTGTATGAATATTGTGCGGAAATATCAACTCCTTGATCATCGGCTTGGAAGTTGAATTAGTAATATATTCCATTTTACGAAGCCTACAGTTTTTTGGACGTCACCCACTTTACCAAACCAAAAATATCCACTGTGGGTTAGGCCTCTCTGGTTCGCTGATCTCCGAAAAGATTTATTACAAGTGGCTTTTGCATGTTCCCTCTATGTCCTGATGTTTGCCTGATTGTGACGTGAAAGGACTCAAGAAACTCAGCATTGATTCGCTTCTATACAGGCCCTGCATCTACCCCCTTCAAGGGAAGTCGTCCTCAGAAACAGCATAAGGTGGTGATATTCGTCCTCGCATGAAGAGAGGTCTCAGATGCAAGCTATATCACATGTATTACCACGGTGTGACGTTAAATAAAGCAAGCACATTTTCGGGCAGAGTCGGTGAGGGTAATGGCGATCATGGCGTGGCTGAAGTCGGACAAACAATCATGTACTGGGCGAGATCGGCAGTACCGGCGATCTGGATTGATGGGCCCCGTGAATACAATGGCTGAAACACGGCTGGCAGAAGCTGAACTTACACATTTTCCGCGAACAAGATCTACTTTGCGGCCCCACAGCCAGTTTTCCGAGATTCAGCCAAGTGGGTACACATCTTGTTCTAGCGGGGACCACGGGATTAAAGATCAGTCGTTCACTTTGGTCCAGAGCAGTATATTGATAAGCCAAAAGTGCTAATTGTCCACGTCGATCCCACATACAGAGCGCTGCGGACTATACTGTATGTTTGCAATGACTTCATTTTATGTGCAACTAGCGATGGCCATAGTACATGATTTTTCTATAGACATGGAGGTTCCAGGAACCAACTAAACAATCTCGGGAACGGAGCATTTATGTCTTGGAGCTTTAAGGTTGAGGTCCAGGTGCTCAAGTGTTCCTAGGAATGCCTTCATGCATTCCTGGGGGCGCCTGTTGAATTCTTAGAACGAATCAGCCGGCCTGACATAGAAGCATATATATGGAGCGAGCAACATCGGCAAATGAATTCATCATGGTCGATGTTTTTTGCTGTAACATTCTCACTTACGCACATTTGGAGCCCGTCAAAGCGTCAGCAATATGCGAATATGCAACAATACCCGCACCCGAGACGCTGCACAATGACTTTTCGCTCCGAAATCGCCGTGGTTATAATCCAGAGCGAAGCTGTTCTCAGGAAAAAGCCACTTTGTGGTTCACCAACTTCCAAGTTGAAAAATGCGATTAGGGTGGACAAGTAGGGAACGCCCTACGCTGGGCAATTAACTTTCTTCCCTTTTGCACCTGACATGTACCACTAGGTCATCATTTGACGAATGGCTAGTCTGCTGCAGGTCCGCTAAAGAAGGTTAACCTCGAGAGCGATGGACTGAGCGGAGAATACGTAATTCCGAGGCCGTGTCTACCATGCTCACCTGATCACATTTTCACCCCTCCCAGGGACAGCGGGAATATCGCACACGGCTAGTGATCACCTCATTTTAGAAATATTGGCATGGATATAGCCTTTGTCAATGTTCAGACCCCAAGGGACGCCCTTCAGCTCGCCAAGGAACCCGAGTTTCGGTCTCACGTGGCACATCATCAATGGAAGCACTCTGCGCGTCGAAATAAGCGACGCCGGAGGGCAATGTTGTTACATGATTCGCATGAGACGAAGAATTCCGAATATCCAACTGGGCTCGTGATCAACCCTTTCAGCTCGGATCCAGTCTCGATTTCGCCCCAAATAGGCGGACTCAGAGTCGATCCTTTCCAGACATATCCTGTCTCAGCTCAACCTTGGACTCCGCTGCTGGTCGATCACTGTATGTTAAATTTTCAGTTCTGACGTAGTCAGTGTGGACTTCTTTTTAACATGGATAGACTTGATACACATGGCAGTTGACATACCTGAACTTGATCTGCCTGGAAAACCCGGCCTCTTGAGGACCATTTGGTTTCCGTTAGTGATGACTGAGCCCGCCTTGTTCTCTGTCATTATTCTTCTTGCGGCGTCGCATTATGCCTCCTTGCAGGGTAATCCTGGCGGCATGAGAATCAATCTCCTCAGTCTTCGCTACGAAGCTGTATCATCCATAAATCGCAGGCTTGGTGCTCAACGGTCAGAGAGTACATATGATGCTTTAATAGGGGCCGTAGCAAAAATGGCAAGCTACGAAGCCATGTTCGGCAGTCTTGAGAATTACGATATCCATATGCAGGGTCTTGCAAAAGCCATTAGTTTACGAGGGGGCCTCACATCCCTTGGACTTAATGGCTTACTCCGTCGAATCGTGGTCTGGATTGACCGAAACGCCGCTTTCTTGCATGGATCGTCCATATATTTCCCTGTGGACACCAGGGCGTCAGGTGAAACCCCATCAGATCCGAATCCTGGCCAATTTCTTGGAAGATCCTGATGTAAGTAGTAGCACTGGCTATTCATTGGAATTTTTAGAACTTCCCTTATCCCATATATTCATAGAGTTTCTTGATGGGACTTCCTAGATAGGATACCACATACTAAACCCCATATTTCACCACGAATGAAACAGCGTATTTGCGGCTGTGCCCCACACATTTCCCATTGAAGATAACACATACTATGGAATGTGGGTCAAAGTCCATACCGCTATTACATCACAACAGCCCGTTTACAGTCTCTTGGATATATATTAAGCGATGAACAACTCTTATCCAAAGGCCATACTTCGGCCCTCAATTACCACAGTCCTACTTGACATCCTCTAGCCACTACCCATTTCCGACAACCAAATGGCTCTTGCCGGCAAAGTTGCCCTTATCACGGGCGGTGTTAAGAACCTTGGAGCTCAAAGCGCCCTTGAGTTGGCTGGCGTGGGCGCCAACCTTGCTCTTCACTATCACTCCTCTGATGGTGAAAAGGAGACAGCCGCGCTTGAAGCTGCACTCAAGGAAAAGAACCCTTCAATCAAGGTTTCATTCTACCAAGGCGATCTGACCACTGCAGCTGCAGTGAAGAAATTGTTCCAAGATGTTCTTTGTGACTTCAACCAAGTTGATATTGTGATCAATACTGTGGGAAAGGTACTGAAGAAGCCTATTACGGAGATAAGCGAGGAAGAGTATGACACAATGTTCGCGTAAGTCTCGGGGAAGAACGTTACGATGCCTCTATATGTGCATGGCTAAAGTGTTTTCCTAGGGTAAACTCTAAAACTGCATTCTTTGTCCTCAAAGAAGCGGCTACTCATGTGAGCGATGGCGGGAAGATCATCAGCATTGCCACCGCGCTCCTAGGAGCGTTTACTGGCTACTATACTTCTTACGCTGGTAGCAAAGCTCCCGTCGAGCATTTTACTCGGTGTGTTGCTAGTCCCCTGATGACGAAAGACCTAGTTAACAATGTCCTAGTGGCGTTTGCAAGGAACTTCAATCCCGTAGGATCAGTGTGAACAATGTCGCTCCGGGACCAATGGATACACGTAAGGCTATCCTAAGTGATTTTTCATTCGAGAGATCTAACGTGAGGTTTATAAATAGCGTTCTTCTATCCCCAGGAATCTCCGGAAGCCGTTGAGTTTCATAAAGCGAATGGCATGGGGGGTCGTCTTACCATGATCGAGGACATTGCTCCTATCATCCGCTTCCTCTGCACGGATGGTGCTTGGATTACTGGCCAAACGATTTTCGCCAATGGTGGATACACTACTCGTTGATAGAAGTTTTAGAGCCATCGCAGTAGGGAAATCAAGGTTGATCGCAACTAGTGCTAAGTCTTGACGCCTGTATGCGCGTCTGTATGTGATTAACTCGCCGATGTAGACTAAATAAGAATCCGTCCTTGTCTTAGTAGGTGATGTCCATAATCGGTTTGTGAAGGATCAGGGCAAATGAAAGTGAAGGTGGTGTCTTTCTGCTGGGCTGGATTCCGGTCCAGCTAGATTGACAATACGAAGGTCCAATTCCAGTGACATGGTCAGTACGGGCTTAGAGCATCACAAAGTTATGGTCGGTGATGGGTCGGGACGGATTGTGGGAGTATGCCGAGCAAGCACATGTTCTTGCGCATATTAGTAACAGGTCGCTCGCTAGGGCTCCGAAAGGAATATGAATGAGAGACTTATTCATACTCGCAAACTTAAAATCTCGCAAATTCAAATATATCTATATATATAATTCATATTTAGTCATATACTGAGGGAGCGTACATTGCCGTTCATGTCGACAAGCAACCATAGTTCATGGGCTCAGATTCCATTACACACAATGTACCCCTTTTTGCGATACGAAGTCCTCTTGGATTTGAATATTATCATTATCACAAGCCTGGAATTCTATTTTGACCCGCAATTCCTCAGAATGCAACACCTTGGCACCATAGTTTCGGTTCTCGCCTCGAGGTCGCGGATCTCGGCACGAATATCTGCCATGCAGGCTTCAGGCTTCAGACCTTCCTGGGATAGTAATATATACGCTACTCATGGACAATGATTGGAGTTTACCATACTCAAAATGCAACTACTCGTAGAACCGTAATATGGCATTGAAAATGCTCATGCTAAAGTACTAAATGGGTATCTGAGAGCTTGCGCTAGAATGCTCTTTTACAGAGCGAGAAAGAGTTGCTCACGCGATTTCGCGGTGGGCAACCTCCTGCTGTGCGCGGATCAACTCGACCTCAATAGCGTGCCTCTTTGCCTGGTCTGCTGCACTGGAATTGTCTTTGAAGACATGGTCCATTTGTTCCAGGGTGCGGCCCTTGGTTTCTGGGACGAAGAAGTAGGTCCAGATTCCGGCCAGGACGCAGAATACGGCGAAGAAGACGTAGGCGCCGTAGCCAGTGTTTTGTACGAGAGGGGGTGTGATCAGGCCCTGCAGTGAAAGATTAGTATTCTTGGTGTATGGATAGAGGGGCGATGAAGGAATCTCACGATAATGAAGTTGTTTAACCAGTTAGAACAGGTCGATAGAGCGACACCCTTGGCACGCAGAGAAGAGGGAAAGATTTCTGAGTATGTATATTAGCAGGATATTTTGGTTAAACAGGATAAGCATTCCCATACCGGAAGGCAGTGCCCATGGAATGGGTCCCCAAGAAGCTCCGAAGGAAATCATGTAGAACAGCAGCATGGCCACACTAGCCCATCCCTGAGGCCGATGTGCCGGCCAATTGTTCGAGAACTTGCCAACCAGAATCGCAATGATAATGTGTGAGATGGCCATGAGAGCTGCGCCAACTAGCAGCAGCTTCCGACGACCAACCGAGTCCATGGTCCAAATACTAGTGGTAACACCAACAAGCTGTAGTATATTGAGGACTCCGGACATAATGAGCTGCATGCTCGAGTCGAGACCCATTGTCTTGAAGAGGGTTGGGGAGTAGTAGATGAGAGCATTGATACCAATGAACTATAATATTCATTAGCCCAGTCAACTCGGTGGATCTGTGGAGATACGAACCTGTTGGAAGAAACCCAGTCCAACACCGATATGAGTCCGACGCCAGCATCCCTTCTTGAAGCAATCGGCCCAAGATGCCATTTCCAGCAAAAATGAGTTCTTGGCGCCCTTTTCTTGAAGATTCGGGTGCTTCTCTTTGTTGGTTTCCTGGTGGAAACGTACTTCGGCCTGAATATCCAAGAGCTCTTGGCGAACGCGTCTATCTGTTGGTGGTAGGGAGCGAAGCTTGCTGAGACTCAGGAGTGCTTCCTCGTCGCGACCCTTAGAAGCCAACCAACGCGGGGAGAATGGAAGCATATATACACCGGCAGCGAGGACAAATCCTGGGATCATTTGCAATAGGAATGGGAGACGCCAAGCCCATTCGCCGACCATATAGCGGGTTCCGTAGGTGATCCAGAACGCGATCACGATACCGAGCACGATACACCATTCCTCGAGGACCAGAAGGGTACCACGGCATTCAGGGGGGCCTAAGAAGGAAGAGAACACAATTAACCATGTATACTGGGTGATACAAAGCATCAAAAACAGAGGCACTTACTGATTTCAGAAATATACAACGGTGCAACCATCGACAACATACCAACTCCAAGACCTCCAACGAACCGAGCAACCGTCAACATGGGATATCCGTAAGCAGCAGTCTGCAACACGGAACCAAGCGTAAAGATAGCAACAGCAACAAGAATCGAATAGCGGCGTGAAATCTTATCCGCGATCCAACCCTGATTCAGCGCACCGATCAAAGCACCCAATTCAATCATGGCCGTCAAAAGTCCCTTCCAGAAACCCGCTCCCGATGCGGTCTCCGATACTCGCGGGAATTCAGCGAGGAACTGGTCCATGACGAGAATCACTGACACAACACCCTGGTCATAACCGAACAGCAGCCCTCCTAGTGTTGAGCAGGCTGCACACAGCAACACAAATGGGTTGGCGACTAAACCGCGCATACCGGGTGGCCCGTAGGGCTCGCGGTCGTGTGCGATGTTCCCGGCATGGTGTGAGAAGCCATCTACCACGGGGTCGTGTGATATTTCTTTTGTTACTTCGATTTCATCGGCCATGTCTAAATTGAGGACGGAGGCTGTGATGGAAAGTTGGTCTCTGATTTGGTGCTTTGGTCTGTGAGGCAGAACTGGGCACGAGGTATCATGGAAAGTTTTTATGGTATTTATACTTGCGTGCCCATTTCTCCTGGGATACTTAGGTTTGGTCATGACCCGGGGTGACTTGGGGCCTCGGGCTGCCTCCGGAGTAGACAGCCCAATCAGCAGCAAGCCGGGAGCCAAGTCGGAGTTGAATGACGGAAACCCTGTATGTCTTCATTTTAGTGTACGGACCCGTGGGGATGCGGAGGGGAAACATGGGGGTGGGATCGGCGGTATGCTTGTGGGGGATAGGGCTTCAATTGGTAATCCGGGGGCGGCTATTGTCGTAAGTTTGACCTTTTTGCCATCTAGGCATTCGGCCTTTAAGAGATATGTTGAGCCTTTAGGCTGAGATAGTGGTTTCGACCTCTTTGCTCGGAATGTGCGTGTAATGCGCGCGATCTTGGACAGGCTGATCCTTGCAGACCCGCTTGCTCCAGACCTTTGGTCGGCCAGAAACCCCTCAGATTTCGGCTTGACTCCGGTACTAACTGGTTCCTTTGGTCTCCACTTGATGTTTGAAGTCAGGAAGTCAGGAAGTCTGGGAGATGCGAATATCCGGAGTATCACGTGGTCTTTTACTTGGGCCATCTATGGTGTTTTATGCTGTAGTCCTTCTATGATGTAGTTTTGTATTTTCGCTGTCATATAATTGGGCACAATCCTTGGATATTCACGAGTATATCATATACCAAGTTGGCATTGAATATATGCCAAGCACACAAGTTTTAGTCGAAGTCTATATAACTCGGCCCGGTGTAAGCCGAGTCAGTTGGAGCCGATTCATCCCGTGACGAGAATGAGGTTCACCTGATATGTCTCATATGTCTCCCCCACGGGGAAACTAGAAAGTCCTATAAAAGACCCTCTATAAAGATTATTCGATTATTCATACGGAATTCACCTACCGAGTGGAGACAGAAAAGCGGTCGGCGTCTGCCAAAGCCACAATCTCACGGATTCCAGTTCCCGACTCGACGTCACCTCCAACACCTCCCCCCAGACAATCTCACATTCAATATGGTTTCCTTCGTGGAGGACCTATGGTCCAGCATTTTCACTCCAGGTCCCACCCCAACCCTCCTGATCGCAACCAACGTATCCTTCGCCGCCCTCCAGCTCGTTTTCTTCGCCCTTCTTCTAGCTACATACAGTCTGCACTTTGTCGCGCTCTCCATCATCAGCGCGGGACTATGGTACTCCATCAACTGGTTCGCGGCCGAAGTGCGACTCGCCCAACTGGCTCAGGAGGCTGAAAAGAAGAAGGAAAAAGACCAAGAGGATGACACCCGTGCGCGCGGAGCCAGTGTTGGCAGCGATACTGAGACTGAGGTACTGGCTTCCAAGAAGCAGAATAAGTCTGAGGCTGTCGCGACTGGAAGCACTTCCAGGTTGCAGCCTACCGAGCTGGATTCGAAGAAGAGACCCAGTACTGGTGGTGATGGCTCTGGATATGGAAGCACTGATAGCGAGTGGGAGAAGGTTGATGACACCCGGTCCTGAGGGATGCTGATCGTGAAGTGACTGAGGGTTCTACGGGTCGTGGGATGCTTTCCAGTCCCTGGGCTTCTGATGCGTAGCGCATGGGTAACACAAGGCCGGAGTTGGCCTGTTACGCGCCTTTAGTATACGCGCACTCTGTTCTATTTTGTCTCGATACCCCTTGCTGTGTAGATGGTACAATATACACTTCCATTTTGCTTCGCAATACACAAATAGATTCATGAAGAACAAGAACTTGCATATTATCCGAGTAGAGTGGGGCCTGAAGCTATAGAACTACCCCCACGTGACCACGCGATATCATCTAAACATTCCCCAACTCCAATCCGGTAAAAGACGAACCCAACGGCGCGACACACAAACAAAGCTATACCTCACCATGCCCAATGTCTGATGGTTACAATGCTATCAACCGTTCCCCTCAACGTGGGACGTAGGCGCGTGTTTGGCTCCGTCTTCTCCCCCGCGACCCTAGAAGCCCCGGCGAAGTCGAAGTCAACCCCGAAACACGAAAACGACCAGACACCTACCACCTCCTTCCATAGCTCGACAGGCTCAACTTCGACATTCAAGGCAGACTCATTGCCCAATTCATTTGCCACTGTTGGAGGATCGACAGACTCGCCGGACGAGGAAACATTGGAACAGGCGCGACTTGCGGCGAGCGAATTCTTGTCTGTGCCCAACCTCGGCTTCCAACTGCTCTATGACTACAGGAATACAGATGGGAGTGAAGTGCTGAAGCAATGGAACCGGCTCAGCCCGCCGTCGAAGGAGACAGCAGAGGCGCTGGACTGCCTAGTGCGGAATTGTCCGTGGACGCTGTTTGATGGATATGGTTGTGATATTCGGAGGCATTTTCTGGTTAATCTTCGGGATGGGCTGTCCGAGGTAGGTTGCCTGCTGTCTGTGATTATTCCCGCTACATGTGCTGACTGTATTATAGCTTCTTGGGAGCTCGGAGAAGGATGGTCTTCTCCGGACCATCGTTGACTGCTTACAGCTTGCCCGTCGAATCTACCTCGCGCCCGTCGTGCACTACCTTCTTCCTCTGATTCCGACACCCCACCAAGCCGGGTTCTTGGCTCAATTACAACGGGCCTTTCATACGGTCGTTTCATATTCTCTGCCATGGCGGCAGATTTCACCGCTTCTTGCAAACGAACTCACGCGAGATGCTGTCACTATTTTGGGTATTGATACCGTGGATGGGGATTTGGATATGGAGAAAATGAGCGTTGATGAGATGGAGGTTGATCGAGCATATTCCGTCTCGTACAAAGACTGGAGGCAAGAAACCACTGAGGCTCGAGCACACATGATGGTTGAGGGGGAAGACCATCGAGTGACAGTTGCCCGAGATCGACTTCTAGCTTTCCTCAATGGTCTGCAGCTCGTTGGACTTGGTGCCGAAAAAGCCCAGAAGGTGTTTGCGAAGGTGATGAATGTTATGATGTCGGACTTCATTTCTGCTGCATACACCGGCCAGTGGGACGCACCAACATCAGCGCCACAACACCTGCGACAATGGATAGAGAATGTCTTCGCCCGGCTCGCGGTACAGGTCTTGGCTATCATTCATTCCGAACAATCAGGAACCCAGACTGGGGCCTTGGATGTGAGCTTTGGTGATGTGGAAAAGTGGCAGGATATGGGAATCGCCCGCTTAGGTGCGCTTCGGGTTAGTGAGCTTTTCGACGTGGTCGTCGAATGGCCTGCGAGCAGTGGAGCGGTGGAAGATCTGCGGCACTTCACTACACATACTACGTCGAGAACACATGTTACGCAGTCATTTATCAATATGCTGCAACAACGGTTGCTGCATCCTGGAGCTTCCACTGTCGAAATCTTACAGGTGTACATCTCCATCATTCGAGCCTTCCATCTACTCGACCCCAAGGGTGTTCTGCTTGATCGTATCGCTCGACCTATCAGACGTTACCTGAGAGATCGCGATGATACCGTCAAGGTCATTGTCGGTGGCCTGTTGGCGGACTCTACAACGGCCAATGCAGGTGACACTTTGTCAGAACTATCGACAGAGCTGACCAAGGTACACCAGCACTCCATGCGGAGCAACAAGGGCGAACTGGACTTTGACGACTTGAACTGGGTACCTGATCCAGTGGATGCAGCTCCGGACTATCGAAAGTCAAAGAGCGTCGATGTCATTGACAGCCTGGTCAGCCTGTTCGACTCGAAAGAGACTTTTGTGAAGGAAATGCAGACTCTCCTCGCAGACCGCCTGATTCAGAACCGCAAAAACTATGACCAGGAAATCACAGTCCTGGAACTCCTCAAGGTCCGATTCGGCGACTCAGCACTGCAAGCGTGCGAGGTCATGCTCCGGGATATCTCAGATTCCAGACGTCTCAACATCTCCGTGCAGAAGCAGAGCCATTCAAAGCCTCGCTCAGCCGCCATGGCCAACAGACATGTGCAACCAGAGTCCACAGAACTCCACGCCAAGATTCTATCTCGCTTCTTCTGGCCCGAGATCCAGGAACAAGAATTCAAGGTCCCCCACGAAATCGCCAAGCTACAAGAAAGCTACGCCACCGGCTTCGAAGCCCTCAAAGCCTCGCGCAAACTCAACTGGCGCAACGGCTTAGGCCAAGTAACAGTCGAACTCGAGCTAGAAAACCACAGCTTCGTCGGCGAAGTCACAACCTGGCAAGCAACGGTAATCTACGCCTTCAACTCCGACACCGACACCGATACGGATCCCAACGAGCCAGTCACAAAAACAATCACCGAACTATCCGACACTCTGTCAATGACCCCAGCCCTAGTTCGCAGCGCCTGCTTATTCTGGGTAAGCAAACGCATCCTAACAGAACCCCACCGCGACACCTTCCGTGTTCTGGAAATCCTACCCAGCGAAGACGCAGCCCAAACCTCCGCCGGAGGCGGCATCACCGGTCCCGAAGGCGCAGAAGGCGAAGACGCCGACGGCGCCAATGCAGCGGCAGCAGCAGAAGCAGCGGCAGCTGCTGCAGCGAAAGAATCTGCCGAAGCGGCTGCTATGGAGAAGATGAATTTGCATTGGCAATTTATTGTTGGCATGCTTACGAATCAGGGTCCTATGCCGTTGCAGAATATTGTTATGATGCTGAAGATTGTCGTTCCTGGTGGGTTTCCGTTTAGTAATGAGGAGCTGAGGGAGTTCCTTGGGGGTATGGTTTCTAGGGGCAAGTTGGAGGTTGTCAGTGGTGGCAGTTATAAGATTGTGCATTAGGTTACTGTTACGAAGTATTTTTTGGCGTTGGGAGGTGGTGCATTGTGCATGGATACCCAGATCAATGATTTATGATTTATTTATTTTGTCCAAGTACAGCAGTTTTCGGAATCAGCTATATTCCACCCATGTTGTTTCCTTCTGAACAACTTCGTCATAGCCAAACCAAATCCATAAAAGAAGAAAAAAAGGTATCATTCTCATAACCAAAGCATACACATATACACAAACTACCTCCCAAACTACTCAGCATCCAAAGGCGCGACAGGCGCCTGATCATCAACCTGGATACCCCCCCTCTTCTTCTCATTACTATCCCAAAAGGCAACCTCCAGCCACCCTCCTCCTCAGGCGTAGCCAACCAAAGCCGCATAAGATGCCTTCTCGGCTTAGGCGGCGCATGATCCGTGTAAGCCGTCCGCGCATGCAAAATATGCGCATTAGACAGGAACTGAATATCCCCAATATCAAGAACCATATGCAACGAAAGCCGCACACAAGTCTCCTCCAGGACCTTCAATGCCTCGAGTTGCTCTGCGCTCAGAGGGGGAATGATGCCTGCGTCGCTGAAGCGGCCCAGAGAGCGGACGTAGTACGGGTCCCATTTTGTGTAGACGCGCGGCTCGATGCCTGTTTCGGCTGCGCTGCGCTCTAGGTAGATTACACTTGTGCGGATGAATTCTTCTTGGCCGGTTGAGGTTTCGCCTTTGCGGTCGAAGTACCAGATTGGGGAGATTAGGGTTTTTAGGACGTCTGGACGTTCGGCTGCGAGGGTGTTGTAGACGTTGTGGGAGGAAACTAGGTCGCTTTCGCCGCCTTCTAGGGCTTTGGCTATGCAGAGGAGGCCGACTATGTCTGAGTCGTCGGCGTGGAAGTATTGGCTATTTTTATATGCGGTAAGTAAAGGCTCTTTTTCTTTCTTGCTTGCTTGTTTCTAATAGGGTAAGATACATACCGAGCATTGGTACGGTAAATCCGGACCTTATCGATCTGCGTCGAATCCTCGCCGAGATCCTTGACGTGGCCGAGTACATGGCCGCGACTGTTTTGGCTGACGAAGTAGCCGAGGTATGTACCCAGGCCCATGTATGCCACGGCAGACTTGTGGTTACCCCATTTCTGGACAGGGAAGCCCTTGAATAGAATAAAGCCCTTTCCGTCAATGAGATCTGCGCGTAGCTTGTGGAGATACTCTGCTAGCTTTGGGAGTTGGAAATTGCTCTATACAACAAATAGAATCATGTTAGCTTTAACTCTTGTCTTTTCTTTTCTCCTCCCTAGACTTAATATCTCACCTTGGAAATGCCAGTCAAAGGTGTCTTAGAAGCAAGGAAAGCATCTGCCGCAGCACTCAGTTCGGCTACCTGCTCCTCATTGAAAGTATGCGTCCATTTCTCCGGGTTCTCGCGGTAATCCTCGGCTTTCCAGACAGTAGGGCCGGTAATCTGGCGCGGGAACTGGTCGAAGGGAACGAGCTCGTCGTAGAGAGGGGGTGTTGCCCGGTAGTTTTTAGCCCATCTGGGAAGATATCCTTGGAGATAGGACCACCTAGGTTGTGCGGAGCTGTTGGGAGGTCGCCTGTAAGAGCGGGTGCCATTTTGGAGGGCTTGTAGGGCAGGGAAAGGAAGTGGTGTGGCTATAGAGTCATGTATGACGAGGGTCCTCGGGTTATTTATACTTATGTTACATGTGCTATGAAACGGTGATAATCCGTGATAATCAGTGAGGAATGATGTGGATTGTATGGCGTGCGAGATCCACCGAATAACTTTGGAATAGCTGTTTATGTAGGATATAGGTATTGTTAAGTGACCAAATTGAGCTGATTGGGAGGTTTGCGGCGAGATGGCGCAATTTGCGGGGTTCGATGTTGTGATGGCAAGGGCCGATCACGAATATTTTGTCAGGGTAGGAGTAGATGTTAGTCCGAGATTTAAGAGTATATTAGCAGAGTACAGTATAGTAGTATAGTAGTACTCCGTATAAGTTAATATAGAGTATGCATGTAGTCGATGTCAGTGAAATAAGTATAATGTGACGTTGACTCCTGGCTATGTGGTGAGCCGCAATGGAGGCTTACAGCACCCACGTTACACTACACTCTACACTCTACATTATTCGGTACGCGTCTATCCTATTGTTGCGTAATTCTCGGCCGATATCTTATATAGCTCCATCCCATGAAATACCGAATCGACCTTGGCACGCAGCGAACCAGCATGCTGCATATCGAAGACGCAACTTTATCCTGATCGAGAACCCACCTAGTCGATCATCTCATGCAAAATCAGGAACAATCTATCGGTCGAGAAGTGACTTCGGCTTTTGTTCGCTGGCTTATGGCAGGTTTTTAGCGCTAAAATCGCATGGTCTCGTCTACAGGCGGGTCCCTCAGGAAAGTTCTTGGTTTTTTGTCCTTAATCTATCCGTCGCATCTCTACCTAACCCCTTGGACTATCGCTTGACTTAGTGAAAGATCATCTGTTAATGTGTTGAAAGGTGGTCTGCATTTTATACCTTGAAGCGCCTATCCAAGCTACAGGACCAGAACCTGGCAAGCGAAGCAACAGAGGCCTGGCATCACAGGCATAATCCTGGCATCAGGCATATTTAATATTTTTTCACACTCACTGCTATAGCCTACAAAGGGAAATTTTGAAGCTATTACCACCTTTTACTAGCCGGAGAGAATCATCTCTTATTCGGCTTTCTATGGCGTTGAGAATTGCTACCCAGCTAACCCCACAAATCAATTGCCATAGCCTTTAGGTGATTTCATATCTATTTCACTCCATATCCCTGTCTTCAACTCCACATGAGCTTATATCCTTCATTCTGTTACTAACAGAACGACGGACCAACCAGATGCTCTTCCGACAAGGATTCGATTTCCTCATTGGGAAATGGCAGGTCCACCAGATGACTCAGAGAAATTCTGATTAGGTATGTCGATGCGATCTGGGTATCAAGTTCTTTTGGGGCATATATACATTCGTCGTTCTTTTTGTACATATCTTAAAACACATATTCCTTATGGCGAACAACATCCACGTCGCCGTGCTAGACGCAGACATCCCCTGCTTATCAGTATACAAAGAGCGGGGTCTATACAGCTCTCAATTCCGCGTCCTCCTCCAAGCAGCAGCGGAACGCCTGAACAAAAGCGCAGACACAACCCTCCAATATGGCCCACTAGCCGTGAACGTAACGGCCTTCGACGCCGTAGGCAGGACCCTACCACCGCTCGAGACTCTCCGAAACAGTCCCAAGATCCCAGCAGAGCCTCATACCGGCGGACCACTTGGCCCGATAGATGCAATTCTAATCACAGGCTCCGCATCCTCAGCCTACGAAGACCTACCCTGGATCCACGAGCTGCAAGCCTTCATCCAATCAGTACATGCAGACTACCCGCACGTTAAGATCTTCGGCTCCTGCTTCGGTCACCAGATCATAGCCGAATCACTTCTCTCCAAGGACCAAACCTCACTGGAATCATCATTCCACGTCGCGCACTCACAGACTGGCTTCGAAATGGGTATCCAGCCTATCACTCTCGACCCGTCATTCACGGCGCGCTTCCCGCCTCTTGCGCGTGCTTCGGCACTGGGTTCATTCCGGATTCAGCTAATCCATGGTGATAGGGTAGTTCCTACGCCTGAAGCTGTTGCAGCTACTGGGAAGACGGATGTTTCTTTGCCGGCTCCATGGTGTAATATTGGGAATAGTGCGCAGTGCGCTATTCAGGGTCTTTATAACCCCGGCCGGGTTTTGACGTATCAAGGTCATTTTGAGTTTGATACTTTTGTTAATGGGGAGCTTTCGCAAGAATTTGGAAGGAGAGCGAATTGGCCGGCTGATGTAGTTGCTGGGTATTTGGAGTTGATTAATCGTTCACTTGTTCCTGGCATGGATGATGATGATGATTCCAAGGCTGCTGCTGAAGCTGTGCTGCTGTTCTTTGCTGGTGAAGATTTGGAAGGACAGGGGATTGGGCTTACTTTGCCTGGTAGTGGTTTACTTACTCCTCCGTTGGGTTGAGGTCATCTGCAGGATTGATTTAATGTGGCCTGGACATTATAGAAATAGAATTAATAGTCATAAAGTACTATATTAAAATTTGTCTCGTTCACGGTATTATAGCTCCTTCGGTGGACCAAAGTCAGCATCCCCCAATTTCCACAGTAAATTCCCATTGCTGTGTGGTCCTCAGCATCCCTGCCGTTTGGAATAGACTTCTTCCCAATTTCGTGCCATTTTTGGGGATTGATAGAGCCTTGGCGCACATTTAGGGCAGGAGGCGACAGTGGATTGAGAGAGCAGTGACATCTTTATAAAAGGAGGCGTAGGAGATGATCTCGTCGAGGATTTTCAATGGAAGAGAGAGTAATGGTATTGTTGTCTGTGTCGTTACTCCGAGTTTGCGGTTCATTTAGGCTATGGGGTGCGGGCCAGAAGAGGACTAGCTTGGTTGAACAGCTACGCCAGTAGCACACAATGAGGGATGTTATGTTTGGTTACAGGTAAGGGTTAGGGTGATCGTTGTACCCTAGGCCTTAATTTGGTGAATTCTCACATTCTATATGTATAAGCGTATCAAACGAATAGAGTCAATTGGAAATGGTCTCAGGAGATCAAGTCTCTGTTACAGCTCGTTCGGTGGTGTCCTTTCCCGACACGAAGCTACTGTTGTCCGGCTCTGACGAGGCAATGTGCAACAAGACATGGCAATAGGCGCCCTACGGTGTATTCGGGGACTTGTACGGGGTGTTCAGCGGCGTCGGTTCCTCTCAGGGTACTGCAAACTTGACATAGTTCTAAGAGCAACGATCAGCTACCGCAAGGGTCCTTTAGTATTTTCTTATCGAATTAATCAACTCAACAAGAGTATCCCCCCGTCATCTTGCGACATGTGTTATGCCAAATTTCCTCACCGGCGCATGTCACATTAGCCATTCTTAAACAACTCAGTCCAGTAGTCATCATGTTGATAGATTGATTCAATCTCGCCTTCGTACTCTTGGAGGACCTTGAGGCGTCGCGTACTGCCTTTGGGAGTTGTGCTGAATGGTTTCTCTGGTTTCGCCATTCCAATCCTCATCCGCCCAATTTGAGCATTAGAAGGAGCGAGAATATTTGCTTTCTCAACTGTAGACCAAAGGATATCGACGAGCTCTGAGAGTGGTTTTCCGTGGTCCCAGTGGTTCCAATTAGGCTCGACAAGTAGACCAATAAGAGGTTTTCCTTGTCCGAAAACCATGGCGCGTGAAGTCAACGGGTGGCCTTCAATTATCTTCTCCATTGGCACGGGATTCAACTTTTGCCCGTTGCTCAGGGAGATGGTTTCATCGGACCGGCCTTGGAATTTCCATAGATTTGGTCTTGACGGGTGAGGGCTGAAAAGATCCTTGGTGTGATATTCAGAAATGTCCGGGAAGGTATGAGTGTTGCCATGTAATTCACGCGTAGCTTCACGAGGAATCACTAGTTCAAACAGATCTTCGCCGACTTGCTCCATCCGAAGTGTAAAGTTAGGGTTCCACTCGAAGTAGTCCCAGTTGCTCTTATCCTCAGGGACAAGTGACAGCACTAGGCCAAGTTCACTCGCACCCATGACGGAAGTAAGGTTTATCCTTTCGCTCAAGACACGTCCAACTTCAGGCGCTAAGGATGCACCACCAATGTAGACCATTTTCAGGTGTGAAAGGGCCTCTAGAGAGGAGCCTGACTTACTTACTTCTTCCACCAGGGTTGGCGTGAGAACTGCCACGCTAGGTTGCGATCGTTTGATCAGTTCCACCAACTGAGCACCATCAAGAGGATTCACCAGGCTTGAGCAAACAAAAGGCGTACTATTGAACACTGACAAAGTTTCCGCGAATATGCCCATGATATGAGACAGTGATGTGGTGGGAAAAAAGAGGTCGTCACGACCTAGTCGACCGGGCACAGCAGACTCCCTTCCAGGGGGTACAGGCACATGTGACTGGGCATCCATACAGCCAAGAAAGCCATGTGTCAGCTTAATTGCCTTGGGCATTCCTAGAAAGGTGTCAGCAAGGAGTTCTACCATGATGTAGCTGTTTCGATATTCCCTACCCGTTGTTCCTGAGCTATGAATGATAACTGCAGTTTCATCTTCGACCTGGGAATAGGTTTTCTGGAAGAAGCATTCCGGAGGAGAGCCTTCTAACATCCTTCCAAGGGTCGGCACTTCGAGTAATTTCAAGTCTCCTACAGTTGACTTGATCTTGTGGGCCTGTTCTGCCAATTCCTGGCTAAACAAAATCCCTGAACATCCAGTCTGATTGATGAGATGCACGTGCGCCTCAATGGAGTTTCCGGTTGAGGACAGCAAAGGCTTTGATAGTCAGACCATCATCCCAAAAACTTGCGTTGATTATCACTTACAACCCGACCTGTCTTGTGACAAGAAATTATAAACACAAGATATCGTGCATCGTTGTTCCCGAGGTACATGATGACCTCCTGGTCATCATGTTGGCCAAATCTCTGGTCAATTAGATTCGCCATATGCCTGGTAGCTTTTGAAAGTCCATTGACATCGAAGTTAACAAAGCCGTCAGAGGAAAGGGAGCTATCTGAGACTTTGCAGATAACTCGCCCTGGGTCTTTGTTCGCCAAAAAGTCCACCACAGTGGCCATGGTTCTCTTTCCTGGGGTCTCGACCTCAGAAGCCATTGTAGGTAATTCTTGGGCAAAAATAGGGCGAAGGTACTTGGACAAGGTTGAAAAAGTAATTTGATACTGGGCAAAAGGGCTCGAAGAAGCACTTTTTATATGGCCAGCCGGAAACGTAGATACTTCTAGTTTCCGGGAGCTCTGTCTCCGATGATGTAGCCATGTATCTCCACATCCGAGTGTATGACTAGGGCGTGGGGATTCATCTAACCTAAATTTGGGTCAAAGTTCGTCCAAGCAAGGACCGAACAAGAACGCCTTCCGCTCAATTTGTTTGACGATCGAAAGTGTGCCGAGTTCCGTGCTCAATTCAAATATGCAAGCATAACGCGCAATTATTTAACGCCACCTGGATACTACAAAATGATCGCCGCCCTAGTAACAACCTCTGTGGATCCAGTATCTGAGCTTCGCATCCCCTCTCACTACCACCTATCGTGCTCCACTGCCTAGTTATGCCAGACTGGAAACCATAGATTTGGTTTCATGCAAAAGGTCAGCCTCCGCTAGATAGAGCCACTTTCAGTGCTCCACTCAGGATTTACGGCATTTGCATCACGTTAGACAGATTTACAACCGGAGACGTGAGGGGGCTCTCCGCAACACACAACAGCACGCCTGATACTGTCACTACGCATGTGGCCGGGCATTTCTTCCGCACCTTTTTGCACACTTTTGAGCCCCACAGGCCCCTCTGAGCTTTCGATAGACTTACATTTGGAGCAAGAAAACACATTGTATCATTTCAAGCAACCCACATTAGCCACAGGGGCTTCTCATCACCGCAAACTCAGTATGGGTGGATTTGCTTCACTGCCATCGCTTTCGAAATGTGAGTACACCTTGCTCCAAGCTTGAACATTCTAGGCCTCATGACATTCAAAGAATTAGTAGATTTGCTGGTTTCATCACTCATAATTTATAAACTAGGTTTTCGCTTGGCAGCGTTCATTTATTCCATTGCCTTGTCCTTCAGAGGTCATAGACAACCCATTGTCACCCGTGTCACGGCATAGATCTGTGGTGACAGTGTCGATCTGTTTAGTTAATTTATTGTCGAATCCACCTTAGCCAGGTGTTCTCCGATTCGTTGACAGATGAGCTTGACTCTGCATGAATGTGGGAGTCTCTGGTCTACTTCTGCCTGGGAATTATGGAGAATCGAATAACCAGTGTGGCTGAAGGCACCTATACTTATCCGGGCTGGCAAGCATCTCTATCCTCCTAAATCAGCTTATCTGCATCACACCTGATGAGCCCACTCATACTTTATGGTACTACCATTTGACCATGAGGGTTCGAGACATGCAAGGAGTCGTTTGGCTGATGCGGGTCAGACTATCCTAGGTGATGATCACCGTCTTCTCAAGAGCAAAATAATCCCAGGCCGTGCCGAGTTCCGATAAATTATGCACGTAAATCGCAGCCACGTAGCAATGCACAACGTGAATCAGCTGGGTTCAAACAACATCATAGGACCTGCTATGAATGGCCTTTTGGATGCATGCTAGGCTACTTCTGGAATGTTTCTACAATGTAACGCTTGCTAACATTTGTAGACATACGCGCAGTGATGTGGGTGCCTCATACATCAAGTGATGGCTAGTGTATATATTGATCCTTCCTCCATCCCAAGGTTCTGCCAGTTCCTCAACATGACTGCTTCGACATGACTAAAGAAGACCTCAATGCAATTCGCATACAACTGTCAAGTCTTCTCCGCCACTTGAATATTTGTGGCCATGTGCTACGGTGCATTACTCAAAAGCATCTTGAGATGCCTGTTCCACTCTTAGTCAATGGTGTGTCTCGGGACGGTAAGGATCCGAGGATGAGGTCCGACCATCTCGGAATCTTGGTGTCTCCGAACATGATAATGCCGGCTAATTGTGCTTTTGGCGCGGCCCGGCTTGAAGAAAGTCTCGGCGCCCGAAGGCTTGGCGATAGGCGGGTTCCACGTATCCAAGATATGCCCAGGTAGAGGGGTGTGCATGACCCGCACGTTACCTCCCTTAGACAGTCCTTGTAGTATTGTGGACCAGCTTTAGTGGCTTGGCAAGAAGTTTTGCTCCCGGTCGATCGAAGAGTCGATATGGTAGCCCATCATGACACATGGCCATGGCACAAGCTTTGTCCGGATTCCTACACCGCGGTATGTTGTGTTTGCATCTATGTCTCACTCTAAATACGTAAACGCCAGGTACAAACAAGGCATAAATAGCGAGACCTTGCCCGTAAAATGTTGCAATACATCAATGCCTGGACGAGTGGTTTTATAGTCAAACAGGAAACATGAGCCACAAAAGCAGTACTGTTGCCTCCCCTGGCAAAGTGGCCTTTGTCACTGGCGCGAACGGTATCAGTGGCCATGCCATCATCGAACATCTCATTCGAACACCTGATTCAGCCTGGTCAGTCAGTTTTCTTGCGTGAAAGTGAAAATTACTAAGTTTTTGACAGGTCCAAAATCATCGTCACCTCACGGAGACAACTTCCATCGTCATGGGTGGACCCTCGAGTGGAATTTGTGGCCCTTGACTTCTTGAAGCCGGCGGAGACTATCTTGAACGAGATCAAGACAATCTGCGCAGACGTCACACACGCCTATTTCACCTCCTACATCCACTCTATGGACTTCTCCACGCTTGCCGAGAAGAACTGTCCTCTTTTCCGTAACTTTCTGGAGGCTGTTGATGCGGCGTGCCCTAAGCTTGAACGGGTGTGTCTCCAAACTGGTGGTAAAGTAAGTACTAGAAAACTCTATAGAGAGTGTTACTTCTAACAGTTAATAGCACTATGGCATGATGTTCCGGGAGTTTTCCACGCCTTTCCATGAAGATACTCCACGGTATGAGGGCCCCGGGTCCGAGTCGATCTTTTACTATGAGCAGGAAGATGACCTAGCGAGGGTACAAAAACGTCGCAACTCGTGGCATTACAATGTCATTCGCCCAATGGGAATTATCGGATACACTCCTCAATGCAAGTTCACTATTATCCGAAACTCAACATCCTCACTGACTTTGGCGACTAGTCAATGGTATGAACGAAGTTGTTCCGCTCGCTCAGTACTTCCTTATCTGCCGGGAGCTCGGTGAGACTCCCAGGTGGCCAGGAAATCTTCGAAACTACCATCGAGTTGAGGATCAATCCTATGCTCCTAGCATTGCCGACCTCACGGTGTGGGCGACAACCCAAGAACACTGTCGAGATGAAGCTTTTAACCACACGAACGGTGATGTCATCATGTTCAAGTTCCTTTGGACACATCTCGCAAAACATTTCGACGTTGAAGTTCCTAGTTACTCTTCTATGCCGGATAGAGACGAGCCAGAGCTTGACTTGGTAGAATGGGCACGTGATAAAAAAGAAGTATGGGAAAGGATTGTGGCCAAGTATGGTGGCCGAGTTGACTCCTTCCAACTTGACGGCTTTGCCATGCTGAACTGGGGCTTCAACCCGTCAATTACCATCAAGACCCCATTCATGAGCACTGTTGGCAAGGCTCGCAAGTTTGGTTGGAATCGTATCGATGATTCTTACGAGGCTTACGACCGCTCATTCCAATCCTACGAAAATACAGGCATTCTGCCTAACCCCCGCCGCCCCTTGCACTAAATTGAGCTCCCGCGGGTGAAATGGTTGGAAGAGTTTCGCTTAGATAGCTCACATCTGCTTGAAAAAGAAGAATGAACCAATTATAAATAGGCAGTTTGATCTTTACTATTGTAAATTTGGTAACTAGATGTTCAAGTCCCATGTATGATAAACGGTGGTCGGAGACTGTGTTCTTAAAAAGTTTTCGGGGCTTGCTAAGTTGGGGATTGGATGCTCGTGAGGCAGGAATGAAAGCCAAAGCTTCACTTGTTAGTTAGTTGTGCTTCATTATTTAAATCATGCTCAATTGGTGTTTTGAAAAGGCTTCCGAGGTCGCTCAGCGATTTTAATGGATCACTATCTGCCTGGTTGGTTCCAGCGATGTCCAGCCGTAACGAGATAAGAATCTATGTCTTAGTAATCAGGCTTGGGGGTCCCAGGGTAGGGTGAAAACTTTTGACATCTAAAAAGCGGAATAGGTTCAGCTTTTCGCAGAATAGCTGTGGGTCAAGCCAAGTTTTCTCAAGGCAATAGTGTCGAGCCCCGCTTTACGCCTTGGCCATAGGAAAGTGCTACAACGGCCCGCGCCATAGTAGAAAAATCTCTTCCGTTTGTGATGGTAACCGATCCGATCAAGCGGTGTTGAACAGGCCGCCAAGCACTTCGGATATACGGCATTGCCTTTGTCAGACACCGATCAACGCAAGAGTGCCATTTTGGAAGTACATAGACGCATATAGTGGAACATACCATGTTCCCATACTCGAGATCTTAGACCAACAGAATTTGCTTTGACTGTGGGGCAAAATTAGCACTGTGGAGAATGTATAACACTAAGTTTTCGACGCACAGGACACAAGAATAGCCTTATCTGACAATACCCTTGCAACCTAGACAGCCGATGGTTTATGGCTTTACTGGTCTCTGAGATCACGCATTTTCTTTTGAAAAGGACAGTGGTCATTTTTCGTCTTCCCAGCCTTGCAGTGCGGACACTCTCGACCATGCGTGATAAACAGGAGATGAAGGGCGTATTTATGCTCGTCAGGAATTCTTGTTTCCAGATGTGCGCGGGCCTCTTCTGCCGTGGCCTGCATTGGCCTCCACCCAAGACGGCCGGTAATGCGATAGATGTGTGTATCAACCACGAATTTTTGCCGCTGCAAGGTCATTGCTAGCACGCAACTGGCTGTCTTCGGTCCAACTCCATTGTAACTGAGCAAGACCTTCATGCCCTCCTCATCCTCAAGCGACCCAAGATGGTTCAAGCTATACAGATCGTGCTCTGTCTTCACCTGGTGCAACATAGACATGAGCATTTTGGCCTTTCTGACATGGAGTCCCCCACAGGGAAGCACATTCCGAAGTTTGGTCTCGCCACCGTGGACAATGGCTTGATAATTTGTCCAAGAACCTGTCGAATGGCGTTCCGCTCATTCGTAGCCTGGCAAAGGACAGCATACACGAGGCCGTCTAGAGGGTCCGAGAAAGTGCTGGGTGGATCAAACCCGTCAGCATTCATCGCATTCGCAGCGGCCGGATCGCGGTCACCGTGAAGTGCTGCCAGGGTATCGTGTGCAAGTTTGCACTCGTTCGTAGACGGACGATAGTGGTCCGGAAAGGCGGTCCATGTTGCGAAGCGCTCATATTGAACCCACTTCTTTGAGGGTCGTGTCTCGGCGGTGAAGGTAGCGACTGGAGATTTGGGCTCGAAAGCCCGTTTCGAATGTCGAAGTGATGCCCGTGTGCTTAGAGGAGGACGAGACATAAGTGGCGACCAGCGTGGTGAGATCCTTGAAACGACCAAAATGGAACCTAAGTCTACATATTTGAACTTGGTAGAGCCTTCAAGATACGAGAGATGGTCTGCATACAACGAAGTGCAAGGTAGCAAAATTTTTGGCCAGCCATCTCATCGATCGATCGCAGCAAACTAGCCATGACGTCGTCAGTTTCTACAATGTTCACTAGTTCCCGTCCTACGCAAGATTGACTGACCGACGTCATTGTCCAAAGCTAACGGGGCTAGAAACACAATTCCAGACAGGCAGATTTGATTGCGTCCCATCTCCTGCATTGCCGTATGCAACTAGAAACTGCGGTGTAGGTCAGGGTGTTCATCTTCACGGTCTTTTCTCTTGATTTTTAGGGGCTAGATTTGGATAAAGGATTAGCTGGGCAAGGGTAACCACTGCAATGCTGCTCAAAAAATACCTTGTGGTCAAATAACGAGGCTTGCGCCGAATTTCGAGGAGACTTGGACAACTTGGCCGATTTTGTATGCACTGAATGATATATATGATTGGCATGATGCTATCAAGGCTGCTTGTTTAGGTATCAGCACTGAGTCGGAGTCATGCAAGACGTGTGTTCTCCGTTGCGAAGAAGGAACCAGAGAATCCGCCCCTTACTTTCACCGGTCTATACCGGGATATGGATTCAATGAATCTCAGAATCTGACCCACAAGATGAACGTTTGAAGTGGAGAAGACACTGAGACAAATCAATTTTAGAACAAAAGCCAAAGCGTGAGTTTATTTTTACGGGCCACACGACCCTTCGGAATCTTACCAACCATGCGGAATCTTCTTCTTCAATGGAATATTGCAGATCATTCGGAATCTTGCGGGCCATTCGGAGTATCCCAGGTCAATCTTCCAAGATCCTTCTGAATCAAACTACCCATTACTGTAGTTGCCGTTCTATTTCCGGAACTTTGCCTTCGTGTCATTATGGAGCTCTAAATACAAAAATGAAAGACCTGTTGAAACAAATATTGTCGTGGTCAATAATGTCATAGAAACTTAAAAGAGCAAAACACTGATCTTCATCACAGGTATGAAATACTTGAAAGTTTGATTTAGAGCTGATATGGTCACCAATACACCCGCTACCTTGAATAATGCAGCCTCATCTGAAGGATACGAAATATACAATACTGTGAGCTAAGTTCAACGAATGCTTTTTGGGCGAGTTGTATCCACATGCGGTGAGGGGAAACCCCGGCGAATTGACTCGGAATCAGTAAATTTGGTGCCGATAGTGTTCGTAAATGTGCCGAGTTCCGTAAATATATACTTCACTACGTAGCAATGTAGTCTTGGTGCAACATCTGTACCAATCACACCGTCGCCTATCCCGGCTTCAATCATAATGATATTACCATGGTGAATCACATTGCATGTGGTAGGTGTGCTAGATTACAGCAGAGGTGAAATGGCCAATATGAATGATGAATTTTGGATTATTCAAATAAGGTACAAATTACAATGAGCTGCATTTCCGCATTCTTGACGGTCTCCTTTTTCAGCGATTGCCCAATGGCCAAACATCTCCCAGTTTGCATGCTCTTGTCTGCCGGCTGGGGATAATCCCCAAGAGGCTTGTCCTATAGCCTGATGGCCACAACCTTTGCAGGCTCCGTTGTCTCTCCCAGAATCGGCGCAAACTGTGCCCCACTGGTTGTAACGTAGAGAAGAGAAAGATCGTTATTTGTTGTAACAGCGGTTGACCCCCCAATTGTGATTCTGAATTGACCTCCGGCAACCATGTGAACACGGCCCTCTGGCGTTACTTTGATCAACTCATTTTGAGGATTTGTGGAAAGGTAGGCCGTCCCATCTTCTGCCAGTGCAAACCCATCGAAAGTAAAACCACTGACAAGCTGCTGTATTGGCCCCACAGCTGCAGCATTCTCGTCAACCTGCACACGAGCGAATACTTCTTGGGTAGTGCTCGTAAAGTAGACGTTGTCGCCTAGCACGTTAATTCCGTTTACGCCAACAGCGATAGGTTGTCCAGCAGCTGGGAGCATAATTGGGTCACGCAAGGCCTCCGAATAATTTCCTGTTGTGATATCCAGACGCCAGACAACTCCCTTCGCGGTGTCTGAAATTAAGAGGAGGTTGTCGTTAAACTTGGACATGCCATCCAGAAACTGTCCGGCAGGCATAGGCGCTAGGATTTTGGCTTTGGGTTCTGCACTAGTGAGGTCGATGGTCCAGATAACAAACGATCCGGGCGTAGGAGTGACGCTTGGAAGGGATACATTGCCAGCAATAACAGCAAATACATCCTTGTCGATTTCTGTTATGCCTAGAACGCTAGTGGCATTTGGAAACCTGAAGAGGACAGAGCCACAGCTTTTACGGCTGATGTTTTTGCTCGGATTGATTGACCAAAGCTCAGGCACATCCATTCTCGTCGCGAGAAGGCTGCCATTCCGCTGGGCGGCAAGATTCTCGAACCAGGTTCCATTTTGTTCGAGCTGAAACACAGTAGAAGCTAAGGATGATTGGTAGCCTCTCTGTTGATGGGGTGCAGCAAAGGTAATGGCAGGGAGAAGATATAATAACAGCGAGCAGAGTCCTGCCACAGGCAAAGAAAGACGCATTGCTGCGTAGTAGAAAGGTTCTCCGAACAAAATGATGATCCAGGTCACCGACAGTCGCGGAGTAGTAGCCCGGAAAAGAAAGTCGTTTTCTTTTCAGTCGATGGCAATTGCACTGATTTAATAACATCCTATTTAGCGGTCAATACGCTTTCGTTGTCTTCCGAAATACACCGGAAAAACTGGATAGTTTTCACAACCTTTGCCCTCTTCGGTCAGACGTCCGGCTTGACAGCTACAACTAATCCTGTTCTAGAAGGTTCAAAGCAGAACGACCCACAGGTGACCTGAGCTTTTCCTCCGATTTTACGAAACAGGCTCGGTGGAGCACCATTCACGTCCATATTGGCACAACCATGGGCTCATTATTGATGGTGGTGGGCCACCGGAACATGCCAGGTTGAGTAGCCACGACCGTTTGTGACAAGACAGAGAATACATTTTCCTTTGTCAGTCGCGGTGAGTACATCAACTGGCTAGGCGCACTATTACTCGTGACATGAACTGAATCAGCACCGGATATAGTGTCTTGCTATTAGTAACAACGGTTCAATATTCCATGTGCACAAATGATACTGTGCGTTAGTCCACAGCTCGCAGTCTAATTGCCCCGGAGAATTGCAGGGTTCTTCGATGACAAAGAAACGGATCTCAACCTCAAGAACAGACATCATGCATGCTATAATTTCCTCCATCGTAGTTATGTGAATCCTTCTAACTTCCCTCCTGTCCGACTACCAATAAAGTCCTCATAGCGGTAGCTATTGCCCATGGTGTGATCAGTTCTACACACAACCACTCTGCACCGTTTTCATCGTTCGGGGAGTTAGTGGAAAGGTACATCTAGTGTGAAAAGTGGGGATATTTGCTGCATCTGGGATGTCGAGCGAAGTTACAACGGATATAACGGCATGTATTTTTAAACTCCATCTTCATTCATAGCTATATATGGCTTCAGGCTAGAAATCATGGGTAGTATCATAATTTTTACAAGGCGTGGCTTAAGTGTTACGAGAATGTTGGTGTTCCGCCTGCCTCATAAAGTCGTTTTGCTGTGCTGTCTTGGTGTGGCGTGTTAAAAAGCACTTGTTTGAGTTCGAAAGTCTCCGTGTTTCCTGCGTCTGTCAACAGAGAATATCGTAGACTACGTTGTTTATGAGTTCGGGTTGTTCAGTGCGAGTCGTGCGACATGCAACATCGGGCGCTTTATAGTATGACTAGCTGTAGGTGGCGGTGAGGTCGGATAAGAAGCTCCACGATGGGATTACTGATGTGCCCTATAAAACCAGATGCAACTGCAGCTGCCTAGACTTATTCTGAATTTATGTGACTTCCGGTCAGCCGACCACTTCAAGGTAAGAAATACTTGAGTTCATGCTTTGATGACGGCTGCGACTGCAAGTCCTTGAACATTCACTATAGTAAGTTGGCAAATCACCCATCCAGATTCCTATCGTATGGTGCAAAGACTTTTTGTGTCATTTTCTGCTTGAATCATGGAGTATCAACCTGATGGAACTGTATAGTAATGACATGAAGTATGAGCCTACTACGCAACCTAAACTCGATTAGTGCAATTTACCAGCAGGTACAAGGCAATGCGGTAAGATGGTGATCATTTTCAGCCCGGCAGAATACATTAATGATATACGACTTGAAATTAAATCTGTGGTTCTAGATTCAGCTATCGAGTTTCAACTAGCCCCTTTGTGGCCTAGTCTAATCGTGGTGAGGTCCTTCCGTTACTCATACCCTAAAGACAAGCCTTATCTAAGGGGAGGGCTCTGGAGCAAAGACGTGAGGACATTGGATTTGACCAAGACGAAATGTACAAATCCATTCCTCTCCTCATTCAGGAGAATCAAACAAATTACTTTCGAGACAGGTTACATATGCAAGTCATAGATCGAATTTTGTCTTGGTTGACCCTCGGCGCTAGCTGCAATGAGCATTGCAACCATTGGAACAATATATGTGTACTAACCCCAATACAGCAACTGTCGCATCGTTGTGTCAAAAATCATATCGACTGCAATAGTCTTCTCTTGCTAACAACGTCTCGCCATCCCCACGGTTTACAGTAGATAATTCGTTCAAAGTCCTTGTGTATATCTGATGCCGCGAGAGATCCTTGGCTGTCTTTTGGGTACCTGACAGGAACCTGGGGACACCAAACCTTCTTTTTTCCTCTCCCATGTTTGGGAATGGATGCCACGGATTTGAAGTCGGGTAGAATAAGGAGACACCTGTCGTCTCAACCAAAAGTGGCTTGTTTACCAATATATATATCACATATGTATGTATGCGCTTTATTTGAGTGGCCAATAGCCCAACTACTACCCCTTTCCCTAGGTCAATGGCCAAGGCGGATCACATTACATTCCCTGCCGGTTGATACTCGATAACCGACAGACGACGTACAAGGGGAACCACCACGGGACCAAGACGGGACCAAAGAGCTCAGGCCTAACCACTGCCCCGGATGTCCCGGGCTTCATTAATTTCACAGTTCATCTCTAAGTTTGGCCGGCGGGTTAGGTGTGGCAGTATGGTGCATCTAAACTAAGCATAATCATCGTTACGAACTAGGAGTAGGCGGGATAGTTTCCGTGCGGAAAATGAAGGGTTTGCTTTTCTCACACCATTTCCTTGTCTTTCAGGCTTTCAAGGTACTGTAGCTTTTACTATGATTCTCGTGCTCTCAGTGTACTTCACGGAATATATAATATTGAATCCATGCGCGACAGCTAATCACGTCCCGATCTAGGGACCCTGATGCCAGGGATCATCCAGGAGTACATCGGTTTCAAATTGGCCTGGGGGTGGAGAATTTGGGAAAGCCGGCCTACTGGCCCATACTTAACTCCGACGTGATGCGGGAGATGACGCCTTGCGCGATACATCGCCAAAAAACACATTGCCTCTCAATCCACAGGTTGGCATGTCGACTAAAATACATTCCGATCACTTTTGTAACTACGATAGAAACATGTCAGTCCTGGGAGCCCAACAAACAATAGGGAGGGCAACCCAAAAGGAAAAAGAAAATAACGATAATATAACCAAAAAGAAGGGAAAAGAAAAAGAAAAAGAAAAAATGGATGCACATAAACGGAGAAGAGTGACTGGAAAAACGGAGTTTCTCACCTGGCCAAACTATATTATCCGTGTCACAGACCTGTGACCACACAAAGGCAACCAATTTGCCCAACGAAGTCGCTTCGCACGCGACATCAGCATTTTCAAAAGCGTGGCGGACGGTGTGGAGGAGTACTAGGTCTTCATTTGTTATGGGCAACCAAATTTCCCTCCGTTGTTGACTGTTCCGCTTCTTCTAGCTTTTTTATCAACAACAAGGCTTGGAATGGGGCTAAACCAGCGGATGCAATGGAAATAAGGAACGAATAAAATTTACCAATAGGGAATCCGACAAGGCAAAGGTCAACTGGTAAGTCTCTTGAGGCTGTGTGTGCTCGAACGTGGGTGCCCCTTTTCACCGGTTCTACGCTGAACGAAAGTGCAACCTGCAATGCTTTATCTTGCAAAGTCATCGAACTTATGGAGTAAATAGCAGCGTATCCCGGCGCCCCCCAATACTTTTGTTTTCATGCCATCTAAAGGCAAGTGTCCGATGTGAAGGCGCGCTACCGCTGCCTTGTATAGCGTTATCGCCTTCTCGCACACCCATCTCGTCGAGTGATTCAATGCGTCGTGACATCTGTTGAACGAAGAAAGCCAACGAGAACAGGCTAAATCCGCGGTGACGAAAAGATTGCACCCAGCTTGACTACCGCCAGTTGAGGACAGCAAGGCATGGCCGAAACAAATACGGCGAAAGAGCATCCCAATTAGCGCATGATGCCCAAGCGAGGTTGTTGCAGAGCATTCCTTTTGGGATATGGGAGTCTGGAAGACAGTTAGCAGTTCTACAGGCTGCCTGGGATCTTGTAAACTTGACTTAACGATTTTTCCCTTATTTAACAGATATTTCGCCTTGCACAGTTTTAGAATTAAGTCCTACCGACACCTAACCTATTCCTATGTATATTTAACTATTGCTATCGGTCATTAGACCCTAGGGATATGGTCACAATCGAGGGGAATATTGTCAGGACCGCTGCCTAGCAATGGATTAAGCCAACTGTACCACCCATAGATTGCCTTAGGAAACACCGCTAGATAGGCTAGGGCAGTTGGGACACGTTAACCAAGACTTTATGTAAATGCCGATCACCTAGCAGCGGCAGCCCTATATAGAGTTCCCGCTGGTCCCTAGAAGGACCAGCGTTCAGCCGTATACAATACTTTCTTTATTGTACTACAAGCATTAGATGAGGAGTCTACTTCGTTGACCCATATCAAACTGATACCTGCTTGCGGGGTCTCACAGTCTATCACTATAGAGAGGGGCGGCTTTTGGCCTAACCGGTACGGCACTCCCCCTAGTCGGGTCGGTTCCTGTAGTAAAAGTCCATGCGTTAGTATTTCCTCTGGCCCTGCTCCCCTATACGGGACAGGGGCATAGCGACGTTCCCGTGCTTTTCTCCAGTCAGCCCGTTGAAGCAGAAGAGCCGTAGTGGGAAAAGATTCCTAGGTGGATACATATGACCACAAGTCAGTTCTTGGACCACAAATGGCAATGAGCAACTCAGTGCAGTCTGAGCCAGCTCTGTGTGAATTCCTCTTGTCAGTCTTACCCGCTGCCATTCCACCACAGAACGATATGGCACCTCATCTCCGCACCACCGATATCCACGCTCCTGTGCAATTGATCCAACGAGGGCAGGAAAGGATCAAGAAGGCTCCCGTGGCTGTTAGTTTGTCGCCACATCTCCTTCGTGTGATTAACTGGCAGGATCCGCTTAACGACCCTGTTCAATGACAGTTTTTTCCGTTGTCGACTCTATTGAACATCGATCACCCTGCAGCAGAGTCGGATCCAACGCAGAAGTACAAATACTCGCCAGTATTGGGGCTGATCCACCGATATCCAAATAGAGTTCTGTTCCTCCGTTTAGTTATCGCGTTAAACGTTCATAGTTACATAGACTTAAGTTCACTTTCGGCAGCAACATCCATCTGCCTTGTCTACTACTGCTTCTGCTTCCGCTCCTACTCCGTCGGAAAGAAAACCGGATCCGTCAAGTAACAGGAAGAAATGGTAGTCTCGATTCGAAATCATCGAGAAGACCCCAAGCTTGAAAGATATTGTCATCTCCGGCGGTGACACCTACCTTCTTGAAGCAGCATAACTCAAATATATCGGCGAGAGATTGCTAAAATTCCACACGTCCGTCGTTTCCGACTTGCTAGTATGGTTTGTCTGTTCCACCAGCACGACTCTTCGATCGCAACGACGAGTGGGTCTCCACTTTTGTCCAGCTGGAGCAAAAGGCCCGGAAATGGGCAAACACATCTGCATTTACACCCAATTTAAAACAACCGACAAAATTAGCTGGGTAACGCGTGAAGCTACAGTTACAGTTAGCAATCAATCGGTTCTTCTCACTGGAGTTGATAATACCCCCGAGCGAATGTGTGCTCTAGTCCCACGCGCTAGGCGATATTAATAATCAACCCATACGGCCGCAGTGGTTCCTCGCAGTGGGTTTCATGTTACAGTACTAACCCAAAGCAGTACTACGTTTATCAAGGTGATATCGTTCCAGGAGCGGAAGATCTACGAACTCCTGTGAGTGACAGTCTAGACCTAGAACGAGCGGTCAGAGGGCAGATCGCCAGCTTCCTGTTCCCAACTTCATTTCGGATTTGCCGGCAGAAGGGGCAACCGATTAACACGCGGGGTGGAGAGCTACGGTCGTCATATCGGGTTGTCGAAGGTCACAGCACCGGGACTGAAGGGAGAACGCGCGACGATGCAATATTGGAATCTTTTGTGGTCTTTGTCTCCAGAGGGAAAAGCGGATGTCTTAGCCCACTTTGGGAAGCGGTAATTTACTAAATTTGCTGGAGTTAATCGGTGTTTTGTAGGCAAAGCAAAAATGAACCTGCACCTAACTATTGGCTGAGATCGCGGAACATACATACTTTCTCCGTAGTTTACCCATTGTTTCCCCACTTGATCGGGAGAATATGTGACGATCCCTACGATTTCCGATCTTAATGTCTCCTCTCTGTTCGCCGACTTGGGTTCGTATGAGTTGCCGGTATGCTTGGTCTAAGGGCCACTATTAGCGCTTCCTTTTCTCCCTAAAGATTCAGCCCGTGGGCCCTCGCAATGCCTAGACACGCCACCCCGAAAAGGAGCGGTGTGAAAGGCTAGTGGAAGATCTGAGCTGCTTGTTGCTTTTCACTGGGTGCTCAGCTGCACAGGTTACAAAAACCATGCATTGTTAGCACGGTCGCTCGGCCCATTTCACCTTCCATCCTATCCTTCTAGACATACAAAACCTACTCAGGGGGAACGAACTTCTCCACATCTAATCTCTAATCTCTCCACAGCCTCATATTCTTCCTAAACTTCCCTCACGTCAAGCCCAGTAAGCATTTCACCCTCATCCTTCGCCCTGGTAGAACCATCTCCCCTCTAACCATCTAAGTAGTCATGCCTCAATGGCTCGGCTCCATGACGTACCAGGATGACCAGTCCCTGGCCGGCGTATTCACGATCAAAGGCGAGCAATGGGTATTCGAGAACCCGCGAGCAAAAACAGCCGCGACCTTCCAACATGCTCCGGCTGTTGTGAATATTCCCTGGAAGGAGGTCGAAAATATCCGACATTCCCTCCGTGTGCGTGAGCCTTTTACCGCGATTATCAGCGGGTCTACTATGGAGATCACTTGGTCGAATGGGGTTCGAATCACGGCAAATGTGCCGCATTCTGGTGATTATGGGTATTTCTCGGGGGAGGGTGGTTGGCGGGCGCAGTGATATTCAGTAATGGCAGCGGCACTGGTTGAAGCTTTCTTTTTGGTTCTTGCTGGATGATTTTTGTGTTTTTGGTGTGTTTTTAGCTTGGCTTTTTGTATTTTTCAGGATATTGTGCATCATAATACAGCTTCGCATCTCATATTAATCGTTATCATCTCATGGATTGGAGGGGTTCAAGTGAAGCTTGGAATCGACACCCCCAGCTATACTGGTCTCTACGCTGAAGCAAAAGCAATCTTGCGGTCAGTACAACTCCCGAGAGGTGGGGTATCGGGTAGCCACATCAACACTATAAGGCGCCTCTGCAGAGTTGAATAATCTTCACGATGCATTGTCAGTTATACACTAAGCGGTGCTTGGCTGCATATACCTCAAGCATATACCCGAGAGCTAAATTATAGGATTTTCGAGATCATTTAGATTGAGTGGAGCGGGGATATGCTTCTAATCACACTGCATCCAAGTTATTAATTTGGTGTGTCGTTAAGAAAAACTGTGCTAAAAACGCCACCACTTTGTCTAAGCATATACTGTCAGCCTCGATTCTAAATCGTTCTCAGCTGTCACGAATCAATTTTCCAGGGTGTATGTGCCTATATCCCGTGACCGATTCGTGATCCAATAGAGCGAGGCAAGCAATAACATTCATTGGCTGTCACGGTATAACTAGGAGCCAAAACGAGGAACATTAAGCTCGAGTACAATGATAGGACAGTCCCATTATGCTCGACTACGGCATACTTAGTCTAAGTATGCCATAGTCGATTAGAATGGATAAGGATAGATGCATGCCACATGTTAGCAATGCGGGAGTATGTACAGTGAAGTCACGCCGTAAGAAGTGAAGAGGTGGTCGCCTGAGACTTGGGAATTCTACAAACGAGCGAATTCTCCGTACCCGGCTCCCCGTCCCAAATTTTATTCGGTTGTGATCCCAGATTGCAACTGCGTGTCCTGTCGGGCTAAATTTTCCCGGTCTAGCTGTACGACCCATTGCATTGAAGATGGAGCGTGGAACTTTGAGGTTGTATACATGTAACTGCCTATGTTGGAGTAAGTTACTGTATAGAATTGGGTGTCAGATGTTCTCAAAATTGGACCGTGACAAATAGCTCCCACAACACTAGCCATATGCTATAAACATAATATGTTTCATTGAAAAGACCTCGGTTATAGAGCAGACACATGTAGTTTATACTGTAGACATAGTTATGAACAATCCCATTGTGTCACAGGGTTCTAGATAATGACGTAACTGCGTGCCGCGTCTATACTTTACCCGTCGTACTTAATTCTCCTTAGTCCCAATTGGCACCCATAGAACTGGTGTTTCGCCTCCATATTACACTTTAGCGTCTTGGGAGCCCAATTGCCGGTTGCCTGAAACCCTGTGACCAAGGCTCTTACGCGGCCCGACGCCATTGCCACATGTGGCGGTGTTCAACGTGTGCTTTACTCCGTTTCAAGAGTCTGGAACTGCTCCCAGGGTCTTCGAAGAACCCTGCAGATCGGAGTTTGGCCTCTTTGGTCAAGTTCGTCCGGGATAGGAATGCTCTGTTTGAATTGAATCCGTCACCATCGAGGCAAGGGACATGGCTGCCCGGATCTCCGGCCACGAGGTAATCGTGTATGCCTTGACACTATCTGGTGGAAGTACTGGCTACTTAGGACGGACTCTCATGGTCCAATTTAATACCTTTTTAACTTTGATTTCCAGTCGATGTTAGTGGTCAACGTGAGCCAAAATGGCATGCTGATTGAAGTCTCTTCTGTGCCCTTAAAAGCCAAACGAGAGGGCGTGTAGATCGTAGCTAAGTATGGTTGGAACGGTAGCCGGTACATCTGGCTTCGTCACTGCCAAGCCTCTCCCCCGTTGCAGCCACAGTCCCCTCTCCTTCTCACTCTTTCATCTTCCATCTCGATTCTCTAACTTCGCTTTTTAGACAGGCTCAGAGTTTGACTCACTCTCTTCGAGCCACTTTGCCACCTCTCCTTCGGAACGGGAGCTGCATGAGAGAACGCGCTTGACCACCACCGTCTTTGGCCGCGATTCGGAGAAAGAGAGGCCGTGTGTGCTTGGCAGTTTAACTCCTCTGCTATAATCATTCGCGTCGAACAATCGACTTCTATCCTGCGACTACGATCCATTCCGCCCATCCACCCTTTCCTGCGACCGCATAACCGACACCATGTCCAAGGTCGTGCGCAGTGTTAAGAACGTCACAAAGGGGTACTCCTCAGTGCAGGTCAAGGTCCGAAATGGTACGAGTGGTCTCATTCTTTTCGAATTGTTTGGTGAATAGCCAAGCCCGGGCGCATTCGCAAAATGGCTGTATTCGCGGCCTGTCTCCCTGTTTGGCCGGGGCTGCTGCAATGCGCCCCTCTATTCACCCCGCATGCAACAAGACCAAGACACTGACTTTCATATCTTTCAGCCACAAGTAATGACCCCTGGGGCCCTACGGGCACCGACATGTCCGAGATTGCCGCCATGACTTTCGGGAGGTATGACCGGCCTTCTCCCAATTGTGCGGATACCACTAACGTCATTTGTATAATAGTCCGAACGAGTTCTACGAAATCATGGACATGCTCGACAAGCGACTGAATGATAAGGGCAAGAATTGGCGGCACGTGCTGAAGTCACTCAAGGTCCTAGACTACTGTCTTCACGAAGGCTCGGAGTTGGTGGTGACATGGGCGCGGAAAAACGTCTACATTATCAAGACTCTGCGCGAATTCCAATACGTCGACGAAGAAGGAAGAGATGTTGGCCAGAATGGTAGGTTGCCTCTCCACACGAAGATGTCCCGGTACTGACAAGTGGGGATATAGTCCGAGTGGCAGCAAAGGAATTGACCGCCTTGGTACTGGACGAAGACCGACTGCGCAGCGAACGATCGGACCGAAAGCTCTGGAAGACCCGTGTCAGTGGGCTCGATGAAGGCTATGGAAACTCCGGGGGCGAACCCCCACGCCGAGAGCGACGCCGACGCAACCCGGACGATGAGGACGATACCGAGTACCGTTTGGCCATCGAAGCCAGCAAGAACGAAGCCGAGGAAGAGCGCAGGCGACGGGCCAAAGAGACCATGGCAGGCGAAGAGGATGAGGACCTAGCCAAGGCTATCAAGCTCAGCAGAGAAGAAGAAGACCTCCGCAAGCGTGAATTGGAAGAGAGCAACGCACAATCTCTTTTCGACGACACTCCCGCTCAAGTCCAGCCAACCGGCTTTAACCAGGGCTACCAGCAACAGGGTGCTGTGGATTGGTTCGGAAACCCCATCAATGTGCAGCAGCCTATGACGACCGGCTTCTTGAACAACCAGTATGCCCAGCCAACAGGATTCCAGAACCAGCCCACCGGCATGAACAATCCCTACGCCAATGGCTACCAACAGCCCTCGGCCTTTGACCAGAACCCTTACGGCCAAGCTCAGAACAATTTCTTGCAACCGCAGGCTGCTCTTCAGCCTCAGCAAACCGCATTCAACCCCAACAACCCCTACGGTGGTGGTGATATCTTCGCGCAGCAATCTCAACAACAGCAGCAACCCCAGGAGAACTACCCGACAGCAGGAAGCAACAACCCATGGGGCGGCAACCAGCAACAGCAACAAGCCGATGCCTTGAAGCCTATGCAGACCGGATCAAACAATCCCTTCGCCCAGCGTACTCAGACACAGTTCAACAACCCCGCACAGACTGGACCTCCAACTCTGAACTCCTTGGCGGAGGACCGCGCAACGAACCAGTTCAACCAAGGAAACTCGAACCAGTTCGGTCAAATGAACAAGCCATTCAACCAGCCCTCTCAACCCAACCCAATTTCCGGATTCCAACCCCCACAGCCACCGAAGAGCACTCCACCCATGTCACAGGATCCTCACCATGCTCGTCTGAACGCACTTCTCGCATCAGGCGAGGGCCTGGACACCTTCGGAAACGTTGGAGACCTCCGAATTCCCGCGCAGCACACAGCCCCGGGCACATTCGTCAACTCTGCCGGCCAAGGTCTGGACCGACTACACGCCACGCCTACTGGAAACAACCCATTCTTCGGTCAGCAATTCACAGGCATGCCCCAGCAGACCGGCTTTACGCAGCAGCCTACCAACAACCCCTGGGGCGGTCAGCAGCAGCAACAGCGCGGAGGTAGCCTCATTGACCTGTAATCAAGCCACCGTGGGACTATCTCTGGATTCATCCTTGACTTCACGAAGGCCTCACATGCGGATACCATCTATTTCTGTTTTGTTTCCTTCTGCTTTCTCGCTCTGTCATTCGGGGGCTTGATTTTCTGGTTGCGTTACCCGGTCTCATTATTATTTTCTTCGTTTCTCTCCCCATCGTCATCAAACCGATACTCTACTCACCACAATCTTCCTACATCTACGAACCGCTGGAGCTGCATTGTAAAGTGAAGGCTTCTCAAACACCCATGGCTTTCTTCGCTCTCCGCGCTCTCCTTCTGATGTCTTCACTTGGGACCTTTTATCACTTCATTGTCTTTTTACCCCTCGCCTCAAGACTCTTTCTTTTGTTTTCTGTTACCTTTGCCATTAGGATATCCTTCTCATTTCAAATCAGTTTCCTGAGGTCTTATCATATTCCCTTTTGCTGCATAGTTTTCGGTTTAGTCGAGCTGTGATTAATCTTACTTGCTGAGCCACCACATCTTGTTCTGAATCTTAATTGTAAGCGTTGGTCTTGTGGTTTTATGAAAGAGTACTTGGTGTGAATTAAGGCAGTACGAGGCGAATGTGCTAGATATCTCTCCTTAAACAATTTGGTTTATTATCTTTAACTTACCCTTACGGATTCTTCTGCAAGTAGATGTCTACTACACTTCTTGGTAGAAGCGAAAAGCAAACGAGATAAGGCCCCACGCATAAAGATAGAAAAAAAGAATCCTAGAATTTTGGTTGCACATAAGGTATGGTATCTACTCATCATCGCTCTCCTCCTCACTCTCCTCTTCCTCACTACTCTCCTCCTCGGCCTCAGCCAACCAATCAACAAACTGCTGAGCCTGACCGCGAACAGTCCTCATCTCCTCAGTAGCACTAGACCGCTCATCGTTCCACCACTGATCATAAGCCTCCTCATCAACAAGCTCAAGCTCATAAAGACTCTTAGCAGTAAACAGCAAAACAGTATCACCCTTAGAGCGATGCACAAGATCCTGCTGAAGCAAAAGCAACAAATCAACCTGATCCTTCTTCTGCTCCTTCTGCCGGTCGAACAACGTCCGCTCAACAACCTCCTTGTACTTAGCGAAGACTTCGCTGACAGCCTGGCCGGCGCCCTTGCCGGCTTCCATCAGTTGCTGGATGTGCTTCATGAATGAGGAGACGATGGCGCGGCGGACTTGGTTGTCCGATGCATTGGCTGTCATGCGGAGACTGACTAGCTCGAGTTGGACGACGTCGGCTGAGACGCCTTCACGGAGACTGTCAAATACGCTGGCTGAGGCGTCGTGGTGGAAGTTGTCTTGTTCTTCGTGGTCTGTGGAGAAACTGCTTCGGCCCGAGTGCGGCCAGGATCCTTGTGATAGTTCTGAGGATATGGTTGAGATTGAGGCGGATGAGAGGGAGAGTCCGGGCATGCGGTAGACTGGATATAATGTTAGTGACTGTTCGTTTGGATGGGATGTTGCTCGGGTAAACGTACTAAGTCCTGACGAGGCAACGCTTACGTTCTCGTCGTCATCGTCGTCACTGTCATCCTCCTCGCCATGGATAAATTCGTAGCCTTCGCCTCCTTCGCCAACTACTGAGGGATCGCTCTCTGCCCTGCTGCCGTCCATTCGTGTTTTCGTGATACGCTTGCCGCTTTCCACCGAAATGCCATCTGCGATCTTCACACCAAAGGAAATTAATGCACCGGTTGCGATGTTACAGTTCTTGCCAATAACAACACCATCAGCAATGATGGCACCACGCACATCAGTGTTGTCACCGATGACAACATTGTCCCAAATGTATGCACCATCCAGCTTGACATTGCGACCAATCTTGCAGTTCCGGCCGAGAGTGGTGTTGTGAACGGTTGTCCGGTCTCCGATGCTCGTCCCCTGGCCGATAACAGTACGGCGGCCAATAACACAAGACCGCGCAAGTGTCACACCTTGTTCTTGGTACAAGCTGCCCTTGCGGAGGTTGTAAGTGTGGCCAGGAAGCAAGTTCGTGTCGGGGCACAAGGGGTAAGCCCAGCGGGAGATGATATCCTTGCTGATGGCATCGTAAGCCTTGAGGTTGCGCACGCGCGCAGCATAGTTGTCGTTGATGATGTATGTGTGGAGGGTCTTGCCGTTCAGCTCATAGTCCTTCAGAACACCGTACAAGAACTGCTTCCGAGGTGTCTGGTAATCAAAGCTATCGGACCACAAGCTCAGCACATCGGGTGTGCAGATATCGATGCTGCAGTCGATCAGATCCTGGCGGATATCTAGCTCGGGGAATTCCAAAATGGTCTCGGTCTCGATGGTCACCCGGGCTGGTCCGGTGCAGTCAGGACTGCGGTCGATCTCTTCGTAGTGGACGCATCTGTTCTTGGTTGGGTCGATGACAAACACCGGCGAGGTGGAGGTGGACTTGGTTCGGTGGTTGCGGCCGGCTTCTCTTAGAACCATAGTCATGATTGCGTTCTTGTCCGTTTCCCGACGGGCCCTGTGTGCGGCGAGCGCGCCTTCAATGGGCAAGTTGCTGATAACATCGCCGCTTACAACGATGAAGTCTCCGGTGATGAGATGCTTGCCGTCCAAGTCACGCATCACGTCACCAACAGAGGTGGATGTGGATTTGAGGAAGCTCAGATGCTTAAAGGGGGAGGAGAGCGCTCTCCATTTGGATGCACTAGTAATATGGGTTAGTTGTGTACCACACGCAGTATGCAGGGCTCGCCGTACTTGATGTATTTCTCCAGTTGGTCCGAATGCGCTCCACCGTAAAGGAAAACCTCCTCTACACCTGCATTTGCCAGGAACTCGAGAGTATATTCGATAAGAGGTGTGTTGGCGAGTGGCAGAAGACACTAGTTATTTGGTTGGTTATTCCTCGGGTCTTGTATTCAAGGGTATATTGCAAGGGTACATACCCTAGGCTTTTCGCGGGTGAAGGGCTCGAATCTCGTCTCGAAGGTGTCGGCGAGGACCTAATAGCATCAAAATGAGTAATCTTGTCGCAATACCGCCAGGGCAGGTCCAGCGCAAACACCGCATATATTCGCTCGACATACCACGGCCTGGAACGTCTCTTCCACTTCCTCCGCCGCATTCGCCTTGGGCTTTTGCGCTCCTTTCTTGTTGGGAGCCATGGCTGTAAATGACGACAGACAGTCAGTCGAGCATTCGCACGCAATCGCTGTCTCAATCGCTGGTCCCCTCTACGAACTCAACAATGAAAACGAAGCAGGGCTAACATACCTCGCAGGATCAACGCTCAGAAACCAAGCTGGGACAAAATCAAGAAGTTGCGCGCCGTCAGCGGAAACAGAAGACTTGCTTTGCGAAGCAATTATAGATCCAGACAAAAAGATGCACCGATCTATCAAAGGAAGGGCACAAAAAAGCATCGGAGTCATCCCGCCCACCTGTTTGCTTTGTTTGCGTTGTTGCCAAATTCGACAAATTTATGCCTCAGGCATCACAGATTTTCAGGCACCAATATATCTATAACTAGTCACCTAGTTAGGACGGTGCTTCATATCAAGCCCTAACTACAAAGTTAACGAATTGCTTCATGGCAAGTATGTACTCAATCGAAGTAATCATGAAACAGACATGGGCAGAGCAACCTCCAGAATGAAATCCGATGTCACGATCAACATGTGGTTCAATGAACATGACTCCTTGCGATCCTTACGTACAGACCTTGCTATATAGGTCATCCACGCATTTTAGCCTCGCGCCTATAGCCTCGCGACGAATTTACACGAGCGCACAACAATGATAACTCTCACTTGGTATCAAGCTACTGCGATATTGTCACCGCTCAGAATCGAATTCATCCAGGTCAGAATGGCAGGCAGAATTGCATCTATTCCTTCTACGCTTCTTCCTCTTTACTCCGCACTTTCATTTATGCCGCATTTCCAACCTTCTTGAAGCTCCACTGCTTTGGTCACATCATACTGGCCAGCTCTAGGGCTGGTTACCAAGCACTCAGCTTCATCTCCACCACACTCGTCTGCTTCCTCTGTTTCATTGCTGCTGAGTTTACCCTCGTGCCTCGTATTGTTCCATCAAACATCATCTGGGTCCATCGGATAACATCTGGCTCCATCACGACATAGGACCAAGGTCCCAAGACAGAGTGACCATTGCCCATAAGTCCTGATTGATCTCCATCAGTCGTCTCTTCTCAGGCGGGCTAGGGCTAACGTCCTGGCTATGGAAGATCTGCCAAAGCTCATGCGCCATGTCTTTCCCTAACCCGAAAGCTGTACCCTTCGCCCCTGACCCTACCCCTGCTCCAGCTCCAGCTCCCATACCTCCAACGGGTGTACAACCAAGGCGACCAAGTGCACGAGGCTCCAACCGTGAAATTGGCTACGTCACACAAGCTGAAAACACAAGTTGTCGTCTCCGAAGCTACAAAGGAAGTATCGGAGACGGACAAACCGAATGGGGTGATGACGGCTTTATCAATGAAGATTACAGAGTTGGTGGGCCATACATGTGCTCTCTGCCTCTCACCATTACCCCACTGCCAAGACGACACAGGCTCAATGCCCTGAAAGAGAAAGACAGGATTCGCAAAGAGGTCCATGATATCCTAGCTAGTATCGGAATCAAGAAACCTCCAATGCACATTGCCCGGTGTACTTCACAAGTCAAACCCGAACACAGACCAATCACTACACTATTCATCCATGCGGAGCGTGAGAACCGCATCGACCACATATGGCTCGAAGCTTCCCTTCAGATCTACCACTTCCTGTCTGACAATGATATGCCGGAAATCTGCGTGGAAATAGCAGACTCACGGATCTACAAGCCCTACAAATTCGCACCAATCCAACAAATCCCCTCCATCTGGCATTGGGATCGCATCATTGCAGAAACCACAAAACGGATCGATTTAACAGATGTCATTACAATCGGATGTATGCGTGTCCAGGCTCCAATTGCACCGAACTATGTCCCAACCGTCCTTGTCACAGTGGAAATGGAAAGCGAGCGAGACTTTCGCGAGATGCGCGACATCATCACTGCTATCCTGGATAAATACGGGCTGCCCACGATTTCTGTTCTGATTTTGAGAGACGAGCTCGTTACAAAGGCCAAAGGATCACCAGGCTTTGATCGCACAATGCTGGATGGAGTAGCCCGAGCCGGTAGGAACTTCGGATCAGCGAGATCCCACCTTAGCTATGGGAAGCTTGGGGGGTTCGTGGAGCTGGAATTCGATGGCACGGACCTGGACCCGATGATTCTTGGTGTGACCTGCTTCCACTCCGTTCGCAGTGATAAAGACAGTCACGTAGTCTCTCGCCAGAGTAAGTCGGACCCTGACAACCAACACGAGAATTTACAGTCTGAGCTAATATCACTGCTATCTAGAGAGATTTGCCAAATGGGACAAGGAAGGATTGAACCTATTCGAAGAGCAAAAGAAGAGAGAAATCTGTTTCGTCGAGCAGCCACCCTTACACGATCTAACCCTACAACTCCAAATCAACAAGAAACGCATCGCTACCATCAAAAACCAACCAAGATTCCAATCCTGCCGCTATCACGAGGCAAATGGAATCCTCCACAACCGACCAAAAAAAGAGCAAAGCAGCTACAGAGTCTGGAAGCAAGAACTCGCCGAGCTGACCGAATTCAACAATGAAATCGAAGAATTCAGACCAAATGCTCGCCTCGGCTATGTAGCCGCCTGCTCCGGAAACAGATTCCTCCAAAAGACAAGCGAATGGAGTTCCAATACCTTCAACGTGAAGATGGACTGGGCACTATTGGAAATCCTACAGGCGCGAACATCCACCAACCAATGTGACTGTCACCATGAATACCTCCACCAACTTACCGACGAAGAAATGGAGGACCCACAAGCTACAGCGTTCTGGATTAATGGAATCGGCGGCCCTTCTCAAGGCCGATACAATGGTCTTAGAACCTGCCTCGTTTCTGAGCAGGTGGTAGAGGGGGTGAAGAAGACGACTGGGTGGTGGTGGCCGCGCCTAGGTGGTCGTTTGAGCATACTGTCGTGGCGGGGTCCAAGGACCCTAAGGTTTCGTTCTCTATGCCAGGTGATACAGGCTCCCTAATCCATTTTTGGAAAGGAGGTGTTGTCGGTATGGTTAGTAGCATGCTGCGGTACTCGAAGATCACTTTCTTCACGCATGTGAATGACTTGCTGGCGGATATTAAGGACCAGACAGGGGCTTCGAAGGTGCAGATCATGGGTCCACCCCTGGAGGAGGAAGATGCTCATGAGGATGATGATGAGGGGGTGGACCTTGATTCTGAGCCCGAAATATGAGGCTAGTGGACGCTAGGGGGCGTGGTGAATCTAAGAATAGGTTACCCTCACTCAGGGGTAAAAGGGAAGTGAAAGAAAAGGGGGAAAAAGGAAAAGGAATGAGGTATGAGGACTGTTTCTGTTTGTGTACATGTACGGATATACCCCCGAGATTTGTGACAAATCTCTACTTAATAGTCGGTGTAAATGTAAGAATACGGTCTGCATACATTCACCTCCAAGTAACGTTCATTATGCATATCCAAGGATGATATCAAAACCAAAAATAACTCTAATACGCCACACCCAGTCAACCCTACAATCCACCAGCCACATTCCTGAGGTCCAGAACTCCCCGCAAGGTCCAGGCCCTCCTGGACCTCGACCTCCATAACAGTCGTTCATCTCGACGGGTCTAGACTCCCCCGTTGTTCATGCCGATCCCGTCGGCGTGGAGATCCCAATGCTTGTTCTGATAGCTGTAGTGTTTGGCTCTCGGAGAGATTCGGGAGGTGAGCGTGAAAATTGTACTCCGTAACCGGGGACGTATAGTAGAGACTGGAGATGCGAATCATGGGATTGGGAATTATTGAATTATTGGGTCTTGGTGATGCATATGCATACGAAACCCCTTATCTGTTCCAGGTTAGTTCTCCTGGTTTTTCTGTGGTATGGCGTGGCCTGTCTCATACCATGTCCTGGGATCCGTGCTAGACCCGATACCTGACCACGGACACATACCCCCGACCTCTACGCCAACGTCTACTGTACACGTATGATAACACGCAGTACCTAAGACAGTCAAGATAAGTGAAGTAAAGAAAAAAATATGTTCGTAAATATATACCAGGCGAAAACAATCTCATAGGAGTTCAATATATAGAACTCCCCACGGTGGATATAGCTGACGAATGTCAAAATTCGCAATTCGCAATTCGCCACCCCAGAACCAGCAAAACAAAGCCACCAACGCCGTAACCTGTAAAAGGGGGTGGAAGACAAAGACAATCCGCGACAAGCGGCCAATGTACGATTTGAAAACCTCGTTATAGACAAGTGGGAATCGTGAGAGATAGACAGGCGGAGAGGTGGAGGGAGATATAAAGAAAGGAGCAAGAGAAGGTATGAGGGATAAATCAATTCGGCGATTAGATCAGCCAGGGCGACCTGCTTGCACGGCAAGCATGGGTTGAGGCTGGGGGTACATGCGCTGGCGTTTGGGCATGTTGGGGTTTTCTGTTGCGCTGGACATGTCTGAGATTTGGCGGCGATGAGGGGGGCGGGAGGGGGCGCCTGCTGTAGGGACGGCGACTGGTGCTGCTGGATATTGGATGCCGTTTTGGTCGACGGTGTATGCAGCCTGGGGTGCTGTGACGTATGCGCCCTGCACTGCGGGCATGTTTTGTGGGACGGCTTGCATATTTTGAAATTGGCCGGGGGATTGCCAGTTGCTCATGGAGCCTGCAGGCGATTGGCCTGGAGAGCTGTCTTCCTTGATTGATTGAGTGGCCGAGTTTTGAGCTGCGGCCATGGTTACTGCGGCGGCTGATGGTGGTACCTGCTCCATTGGACCGCGTGGTGACGTCTTGAGGTGGTCCAGGTGTCTCTCCAGCATTTCAAGGAGACTCTTGCGGGTGAAGGGTTTCGGAAGAACGTCATCCATTCCTGGATGGGTTAGCCGGGCTCATTTCAATGCTATCACAAGATTCTTACCATGCTGGAAGTAGAGCTGGATGTCGTCACTTCGAATGTTGGAGGTCATGGCAATGATAGGAGTGCGATCAAATTGACGGATAAGATGGCAAGCCGAGACACCGTCCAAGTTGGGCATAATAATATCCATCAAAATAAGATCGTACTTCGAGCCGCCCTGGATTTTGTTGACAGCTTCCAGACCATCGAACTATCGAACTGATTAGCAAAATCGCCTCCTCGCCTCCCCACGACAAAGAATACATACCGCGCTATCAATGACACAATTGAAAGAATAAAGGAATTTGCCACCAATCTGGCGGCAAGTAGAATCGTCCTCAACCAGGAGGATCTGCGGGCTGCGAACCCAACCAGGGTCAACATTCGTGCTTTTCTTGCGATTATCAGCGAACTGCCGGCGAGCATCCGACGTATCAATCTCCTGCTTAGCCGGCATCGGATAGGGAACATTATTGATGTGCTCGCTGTACATGGGATCGATGCCGTTGGTGGCGCCGACCGGGTAGACCACTTGCTCCAGGTCGCCGGCCATTTTAGGGTAAACGAGAGCTTGGTTAGCAGGCGCAGTAGTTGTCGGACGAATAGAACCGTTTCGCGAGTTCGGATCCATTGCGGGTGTTGAAACAACCCCGGCTTTGGGGGGCTCGTTCATTGAGTCGACGCCACTCATGTTGAGCTGCATTTCGGCGTTCATATCGCTCAACAGCTTCGATGCATTTTGAAGCGGTGAGGATGGCTCGTCGTCCACAGCTCCGACCTGAGACGGACTCATAGTTGTTCCGGCCTGGAAGGACACGGCCTTGCTGTCGCGGCGCTGACGATCCACCGTGAGTAGGTGAGCCATCACCTGGTGGATGACATTTTCGTGATTCAGGACCGTCTTTTGTACCCGCATCACTTCCTGCAGCATAAGTTGATGATCCACCGTGAGTTGGGCGTAGCGATCGGAGAGGTGCTGGATCTGCTGCTGTTGGGCGACAATCTGCTGGTTGAGGAGGTCGATCTGTTGGGTGGGCACCGAGTCATCGTTGTTCTGGGTTTGCTTTCGCGGGGCTGGTGCTTTTCGGCGAATGTTATCGAGGGACTCTTTGCTGTTCGCCCGGAATTCTGGGTGCTTGAATTCCCACGCCTGTTCAGTGTGAGAGGGGATTCCTTCAACCCTGGCATGGGGAGCCTACATTTTGCCCGTATGGCGACTGGCCATTTTCCTCGTTGTTTTGGCGAACCTTGTGGAAGTCGTACTTGTTCAGTTGGCGTACAAAACTGGCGAAGTTGCTGTGCTTGAAGTGCTTCGGTAGGATGGTCTTGGTGAATTTCTCGCACTGTCGGGAGAGATCGAGTTAGCCAAGATGCAGGGGTCCCCATAAGCCACGGGCGCATTACCTCCAAGACCACGAAGCTATCTCCTTCATCACCCCAGCGTACAATCGACGCGTAGGTCGGGTCCTCCAGCATTCTAGGCAAACATCAGTATATAGGGGCAAGAGGCGAATACGTAGATCAAACTCACTTGTACAATTTGCGTACCTAGTCATGTTAGCCGATATCCTGACATGGGAGGGGGTTTCGATTCACGTACAAAGTCGCTGGAGTTCCCAGCGGGGGCGGGATTGGAAGAGGTCTGGCCCTCCATGGCTAGACGGGTCGCGACCGGACAGACTGGTCTGGTCCCCTCGGAAAGAAGTAAATATAAAAAAGTGAAGATGGGGCGAGAGGGTGGAAGAAGGGAAAAATTAAGATGGGGGTTGAGTTGGTTTGGCGGTAGAGCCAAGTACCAAAGTTACTGTGGAGGTACTGCCTGGTACATGCGATGGACTTTGATTCTTTTATTCTTTTCGTTTTATTATTTAATTATTTAATTCTTGTCATATTTTGCGACATGCAAGGAGTTCATCTACTCAGGGACCAACGAGGGGCAAATATCTGGTATGTACACCCTTTAAAGGTGTACAGTACTAGCTATTGAGCGACTTTCTCTCCCAACATCTCAAGTCGGTGCGCAGAGGGACCATGCCCTCATGAGATGAAATCTGTGATGCCAAGAGCGATTAATAAGGGACTCCACTGGAATGTGAGGAATTGTCCTCAACATGTTCTAAGACAGTTGAATATGTTCCAAGGTTGTCTTTGATCTTTTAATACATAATGAACTACTTACCCACTTTATCGATTTCCAATAGGAAGCTGTATAGCCTTATACTGCTTAGTTGACGAAGTCCATTTGCCTGCGATAACCGATGATACCTACCTAAGACATAGTATAGCAACCCTCAGCATACGCCCTAGACTGACACTGTGGCACATACTGACAACATACATGCCATACCTCCTATTTCGGCGGTCCAGTCCACGATGTTTGCGCCGAACTTCACGTGGAACTAGAAGATGACTGCATCCTTCAACCAGGGGGGAGAGAGCAATCCACTGTGCTACAGGCCAAGGATCCACTGCGTCATGGAGGAATAGGATGTGACTTGGTATCATCCGATTCGAAGAAGCCTTGTCCTCCCTGTTCTTACAAGTGAGCAGTTATTATATACTCGCGGTACCTGCGGTATAGCCTCCGTAGGTCGCACTGTAGACACAAAGCAGAATAGTATAACTCGACAAGTCCGAATAATCGAAAAACACTCTTTGTAAAACCTAAGGAGAAAGAGAACACAAGTCAATGGAGCAGTAAAGCGGGAAAGGTCAGGTCTAACGTGCAGATCCAAGCCATGACGAAATTCGTCCAAGCTCCCATACCCGCATGCCTTCCGCTCCTCTCCTCTCCTCTCCTCTCCTCCCTAGACCTACACAACTTTGTCTCAATCCATACATCTATCAAGTCAATTGATATACATCATGTTCGCCGCCCGCCGCCTCGCAACCAACGTGCCCCGCGTTCGCGCGCAAGCCTCCCTCTTCCACAGCACGGCGCCCGTATTCGTGCAAAAGGGCGACGCCATCCCCGACCTCGATTGTCTCGTCGAGAGCTCCCCCGGAAACAAGATCAACTTGGCCAAGGAGATCAAGAACAAGGGTGTTATCATTGGAACCCCAGCTGCCTTCAGTGCGTAAACCTCGCGAAACAAACCCCGCAAAATACATGTCCAAAATGGAACTGACCTCTTTCAGGCCCTGCTTGCTCTAGCACCCACGTCCCTGGTTTCATTAACCACCCCAAGCTCAAGGAGGCTGGTCAGGTTTTTGTCATCTCCGTCAATGACCCCTTCGTGTAAGCGGAACCTGTCGAGTTACACTGGTATTTCTGGCTTTGTTGACGTTGATCTATCATATAGGACCAAGGCTTGGGCTGATTCCCTTGACCCCCAGGGCAAGAGCGGTGTATGTTTCCTTTCTCTCTCTGTCCATTCGATTTTGTGGTAGAAACTCTGCTAACATGGCTTTTTAAGGTTCGCTTCCTGGGCGACCCCTCCGGCAAGTTCACTGAGGCTCTGGACCTCAGCTTCGACAGCAGCGCCATCTTCGGCAACAACCGCAGCAAGCGCTACGCCCTCCTCGTCGAGAACGGTAAGGTCAAGGAGGCTTTCGTCGAGCCCGACAACACTGGTGTGAACGGTATGTCCCTTGTCAACGGAGTATATCGACCTATGCTAACATCCCCAAGTTTCCACCGCCGCGAAGGTTCTCGGTTAAACCGCTCGGCGTAGACATCCCTCTACCAGCCTTGCACATATGTAAGAAAAATATAACATGATTGCCCGCGGCATATAATTGGTTTTATCCCCGCACTGTACTCGTAGCGCAGAGGACGATTAATGTACAAAAAAATACCATCCATTCCAACCCGGCCAACGCCTGATAAACCGATCCAATAACCAAGGACGTAGCTGGATCAATGGAGTGGACAACTAAAATGGCTGATCCTGCCGACCAAAACACTCACTAAGTTATCAGTCCGGTCCAGTTCAATATCTTCTATTCCTCCCTTAGGGACTCTTAAGGAGGAAAAAAGTTCATGGTTCGTCAAATTGCAGTCAGCTGCACAATTGATTTACTGTGCTAGAGCCTGCCACTGCTCAGGGGTATAGCACTTAGGAGTCCAAGCATGGATAGCAGCGATCTCATCCTTAAGCGCAGCGTTGACGAGACGGTGTCGCGCAAGCATGGTCTTGCTCTCGAACTGGGGGGAAACAATAACAGCCTGGAAAGCCTGTCCACAGCCACCTATAATGAAGCAAGAGGTTAGAAAAAGATCGACCAATGGAGACCAAAACTGAAACAGTTTCTCCAGGTTATGACGCCATTCGGAATAGATCCATACCAGACAGATCCTCAACCTCGACGTGCAGCGCCTGCAGCGTATCAATGAGCTTGTTCTTCAGCGAGTCGGCGGTAATTCCAGAAGTATCGGCCATGGCGTCGAATGCGGCGGGGGAGCGCGCGGTTAGGGAGAACGAGGCCCGTTGGGTGGATGTGTAGAGAAGGGGAAATGATGCCGATGCCCGGGTGGTAGGGGTGTAGGGAGAGCGAAGAAGATAGCGGCAGCTTCTGCTCAGTGCGGTTACGGAGGAGGCGCGGGAGAACATCAAGGTTGGTCGGAGCAGGGGTGTGTAATTGAGAGATGGGCAGCCCGAGGTCACCGAAGTATGGCAAGTCAGGCGTTTATTACAAATTCAGAGGCCACCGCTGGCTGTGGCTGGTGTGGCACGTGTGTGGCGTTATCTTTTATCGGAGCTGTGCTTTTCCCGGCAACTTCGCGGTTAAACTCGTTCGTCTTTACTTGATGAATTTCTTTGGCACTGCTGTGCGGCGTTCCTCTACCATGCCTATCCTCTCAATGCCCAGTCATACCTCATATTTCACCCAGGCTGTGGTGACCTCTATGAGGAAGCTGTTCGTTCTCCCCCGCTTCATTCGAGAGCTCCCCGCATTATATTGAGCTTGGGTTGACCTTGAGTACAGCTACCCGGAGGCATTGGCAGACAAGAGCTTTGATAACACAGGATGTAAGCTTGTCCTATTTGAAACTTTGTCCGATGTTTACATGGTGCTAACCCTTGCTCAATTGTAGTGCTGCTCGAAGCTCCCTTCGACTATTCCCGCAAACAGAGGAACTCGGTTCTCCTAGCCATTGATCTCACAACAGCTGTTGCCGACGAAGCCATTGGAAAGCAATGCTCGATTGTGGTGGCATACCGTATGTTGCACCGTCCATCATTGAAAATGTCACCTCCTTCGATTAACACATTCCAACAGACCCAATTATCTTCCGCGGCCTCAAATCCCTCACCTTCGCCGACTCCCAACAAAAGTCCCTCCTCCGCCTGGCACAGCATGGCATCAGCGTCTACTCACCACATACAGCCGTCGACACCGTCCCCGGTGGAATGGCGGATTGGCTCTGCGACGTCGTGACAGGCAGCTTCAAGCTCAATTCAACAGCAAAGGCTGTCGTCAACCAGTGCGGATCCATTATGTACTCTGCGCCTTCCTACCCAGAAGCCCCGATCCCAACCGTCCACTCCTCACCGCAAGGACCACCCCACACCCGCAGTACAATCCACCCCTCGCCGCCAGCCTCGGTCCCCGAGGGTTTCGAATCAGCAGGTGCCGGCCGCCTGGTCACATTTACCGAATCACAGCCTCTCGTCACGCTGATCGATAACATCGCCCATGGCGTCGGTCTCCCGGGTGGTATCCCCATTGCCCTGCCGCAGGGTCGTTCAGTAGACGATATAAACATCAAAACTGTTGGCATGTGTCCCGGTTCTGGCTCTGGCGTCCTCCTCCGCGGTGACGGGCCTATCCCGGACCTCCTCTTGACCGGTGAGATGAGCCACCACGAAGCTCTGGCAGCCACGGAGCGTGGATCAGTTGTTATTTCGCTTTCGCATACCAACTCTGAGCGGGGATATCTGCGTTCTGTTATGCAGCCTAAGTTGCTCGATGAAGTTGAGCGGTGTTGGAATGCTTGTATAGATGAAGCTTCCGGGTTTGAAGGTTCTGTGATGAGGAGTTTGGAGGAGGATAAAGAGAAAAAGCTTGTCAGCGAACTTCACAATATGCAGGGCAGGGTTGAGGTTCATGTGAGCGAGGCTGATCGTGATCCTTATGGGATTATGATCTGGCGTGGTAACTAGTTTCTGTTGTTTGAGCTATCGTGGTGTTGGGCTTTCTAGTCTTATCATATAGGGGATTGATGAAGGTCTATCTGATTAAGCATGTTCAATGGGAATAGAATTTCAACCCTTAACCCGTAATATCAAGCCGGTCCTCGGGCTACTTGTAGTTCTCATAAACCCCTACAACCACTTGCCAGTTCCAAAATACGACTCAATCATACAATTCTACATCTACCAAAAGAAAGAAAAGAATGCATAAAATGGATTGCTTCTTCAGCCAACACCTAGATCTTGCAACAACAGATCGAAAGAAAAGAGGCCCATCGTTAGATCACAAAGATACATGGTCATCCAAAAAAACGCTGAAAAGATACAAAAAGCAGGGTCTCCCAATCAATAAGACTTTTTTTACCACCAAAAATCCCCGTGAATGCCCAAGACCCCCGAATCCAAGTCCTCTTCTCGTTCCTGCTCCTATCTCATATTCCCCTGGCGGCGAACCAGCGTCCGTTCAGGCGGCAGAGAAAAGGGAAGAAGCGTGAATCCAAAACGAACAAAGAGATAGCTAGATAGACAAAACCAAAAAAAAGAAGAAAAAGCGTATTGTCTCCGATCGAAACTTGATAGAAATGAGACTGTAAATGAGAAAGATGATAAAAGAAGAGAAAAAAGATGATCAAGAAAATTTGTACATGTAGATGGAAGATTGATTAAACAGCATACCAGAACCGAATATTATTGAATCAAAGATCAACGCTAGCGGCAGGCAGATGGATGTTAGTAGGCGGTTCCCCGAGACACGAGATCACGGACGATCCGAGAAAGAACTCACCCGTCCACGTCGGCCTCCGCTTGGCTGGCCCTGCACGGGTTGGGCCTGGGCATAGTATTGCGGGGGGAACTGCGCATACATCTGGGGAGGGTTTGGACCGGGGCTGAACTGCTGGTAGTTCGGCTGGCTGAGCATCTGGCCGGAGGCGGCCAGTGGGACGGCCTGCTGTGACAGGGTTCGCAGGTTGTCCATGGCTGGCGAGCCGGGGTATCCATAGTTGCCGCCTGGAGCGCCAGGGTAGGTGGGAGGAAGGCCACGGGCTTGGGCCTGGGCGTTGATGTAGGCTTGGTATTGCAGCTGCTGATACTGGTGGTTCACGGGGTCTTGATTGGGGTGGGGGAAACCGCTCAGGTGGCCGTTGAGTCCATTGCTTGCGTAAGGGTCCATGGCAGGGTTGCCCTGGTCGGCAGTCATGGGACGGGAGTCAATGTTAGGATTAAACTGTCCATTATACTGGCGATCCATCGAAGGTTGGGCCGGGTAGCCGGCTGTGCTTCCCTGTCGGGAGGATTGGCGTTGCGACTTCTCGGGAGTGGCATGGCCGGCTCCGTGCTCTCGTCCATGGTGTTCACGGCCGCTGCCCCGCGAGGAGAGACCCACCTCGTCCATAAGACGCTTGTAGCCCTGGCTCGGAGAAGCCTTGAGCTTTGTGAGAACCTTGGACACGTTCTTGACCACCTCGGATCGCATAGACTCATCAAAGAATGGAGTAGTCAAGACCTTGAAGATCAGAGTTGCACCAGAGGTCTGGTCGCTCAGGATCTTTTCCAAAACTTCGTCGCCAGGGCTGAAGAAAAGGGCCTTCAGAACAATGTCACGGGCCTCTGGCTCATTGCGTTGGTTGATCACCTTGAGAACGGTCAAATAGGCAACTTTGTGAGTGCAGAGGTGAACAAGGTGGGGCACAAGTCTCGGAGCCAAAACAGTTCGGCGGCGGGGGAATGTGCACGTATCGAGGAACCAGGTGAGGAGAAGAGCTCCGTTGGCATTGGTAGCCAGTTGTACACTGTGAAGAGCGATAGCAGCTGCAAGCATGCGCTGCTGGTCCTTGGTAGCGTGGTGGCTTTCCAGACAAGCCCGCATGGCACGGGCACCAAATCGGCCTTGAGCAACTTCCCATAGCCGGCTCAGCATAGATTCGAAGATGAAGTTGTTGAAGGGGTTGCCAAATCGGAGGCAGCATTGCAAAACGTAGTTTCCGTACTGGTCCAAGAAGAGGGGAACAGTGTAGGGACGGAGGGCATCAACGATCAACTGCATCTGCGCAGGGGTCTTTGCAACATCGATAATCTTCTGCGCAGCCCATGTACCGTTCTTGTGAACACCAATCTCAGCAAGATGAGGCGCAATGTGGCTCAACATCTGCTCCTTGGTAATCTCCGAGCAGAATTCAAACAACTTCTGCACAACAGTGTTGCCAAGGTAATCAGAAGCAAGCTCGGCAATCTCAGGAAGCATAGCTTCAGCAGTCTCTTCAATCTCTTGAATCGAGCAAGCACCATTATCAATTCGCTTCCGAATGTCACGAAGACGGGGTGCATCAAACATCCGGGACTGGCTGGGCTCTGGAATTGACGGAATCTCATCTTCGAAGTCTTGGAAGGCGATAGAAGTCTGAATGCTGGCCGTGATATTCGCAGAATCTTCTTCACCAGCACCAAATTCTTGCACGATTTGCACCATCTCGGGAAGGAGATCAGCCAAAGCTGGGATTTGAGGGACACTGTTGACGTTGTCTGCCCGATCCGTTCCATCTGCAGATGCGAGGTGTGAACGGAAGTTAGGGTCAGGAGTCGGGGAAGACTGAATGCCATTCGCACCAGGGGTACCGGTTGCCGAAGCACCAGGAACCTTGGCGTAACCAATTCTAACGGGTCCAGCACCTGGGAAAATCTCCTTCCCATTGAGCAGTGACTTAGCTTGGACCGCGCTATCGAGACGATCAAAGTTGACAAATCCACAATTCTTGTGCGTGAGAACACGAGTCGACTCAATCTTGCCGTAAAGTCCAAATATCGCTTCCAGAGATGTGACAGTCGTAGAAACGGGAATGCTGCCAATCCACAGAGCCCGAGTGGGACCATCCTGGTTGTTCTCATCCGCGATCTCGCCCTGTCGTACACCCATGGGATGAGCTGGACCGCCGAGTCCCATCAATTGAACAGCCTCGGACAGGTCATCGTATTCACCATTCTCGGGGATACCCAGATCAGCAGCACTGAAGCTGTTGTCGAGGCGGGAGGGAGTGGCGAGATAATTGCGGATGTTGTTTCGCTGGGAAGGAGCCTCCAAGATACCAGCAGTCCGAGCACGCGGTCTGCTCACAGATGCATGGTTGGCAAATGCCTGAACGGCAAGATTGTGCTGGTGAATCTGGGCCTGGGTGGCAGCAAGTTGAGCAGCGGTTGCCGCAGCGGATGGTGTCAGAGTACCGGAGGGTAGTTGAGAGTAACGGTTTTCATATTCGAGATCCTCGTCATCGGCGTATTTCTCCTTGGCGTTGACAGAGTAAGACCGGAACCGATTGTTGTTCTTCATCATTGCCAACTCAGCCAGGAGTGGCGGGAGCGCAGAAGCTTGCTGTTGCTGCTGCTGCATCAAAGATTCCATCGAGGGGCGCGCAAGAGAGGCTCTCGCCTGCTGAGGAGTCTCGGCAAGTCCAAGGTAATCCAGCGTCTTAACATCAGTGTCCGCGAGTCCGTCCCTGGAGAATGAAGAGTGACTGGGCGAAGTCGGCCCCTCTGAAGATCGAATACTAGTCAAAGTGGTAGCTCTCTCACGTCCCGTCGACCAGTTGGTTGAAAACAGGGATGGGCCGAAAGGACCGCCGCCTCCCAAAAGACTGCTCCTCTGCGGCATCGAGCCAGCTCGAAGGCGTGATAACATGGCTGGGTCACGGCCAGCAGCAGTGCTCGCAACCTTGGTGCCAGTATCCATTCCCGAGACAGGTGGTCTGAAAGGACTAGTCGAGGGTGTTGGTCGTGAAGTCTGCGAGAGCAAAGGCTGCTGGAGATCCATTTCGTTGAGAGTGCCCATTGGAGGGAAACGAGAAGGCACAGTTCCAGCACGAGCGCGGCGTCCGGGGCTGTTCATTGAGCTACTGGTAGTAGGCATCAGGTCGGGGAAGCTATCCTGGCTGGGCGATTCGGGAATATTTTCGCGAAGCGGGTTGAATGGCCGCTGGTGGGAGGTCCCCAAATGCTGGGAGAAACACCCTCTTGTGCTTGAATTTCGCGAGCTCTGTCGGAGAGTCAGTCAAGTCCCGTTCATTTCCACCGGAATCAACCTACCGCTTTGAGTACAAACGCGCTCCCAAGTCGTGCGAAGGGGATCCAGCCCCTGGCCTCGAACTACCAATCGATCCCGGAGCAGGTCCGAATGGCGTTCTTCCGCCTCCAGAGCCGGAGCCAGACAGATCACTCGGGGAGCTGCGCCCCGTCGAGGTACCCGACATGGGCTGGGTGGTTGGGATGTAGTTGAAACTCATTTGTTCAGATCGCGACACAGGTAACATTATGGATGATCCTTCTGCCTTCAGTTGGGCAGTGCCCAAGTCTTTCCGAATCTAAGACCGTGCGAGTGCCAAAAATGGACCAGCAAGGTACGTGGTAGAATTGCCTGTTCAAGTGTGTGGCACCAGCATAGAAAAGACAAAAGGACTCGAGGGATCGGATAATTTCGGAGGAATGGCGCGTTGAAGGATTGAGGAGAATCTGAAGATAGAAGTCGGTGTTAGTTGACGTTTCCAAGAGCGGTGTTTGGCAATGTTTGGGGGCGGATGGGAGGGGTTGACGAAGCACTTCCACCACGCCAGAGACATGTCGAGAGATGGAAGAATGTGGGGGAACCTCATACCGATATTGAATCCTTGACAAAAACAGCAGTATCCAGGGTCCTGGATGATAATCTCACCGTTTGGCTGTGCGTGTATGACAATCTGCAGGTGTCCCAAAGCGATCGAGTTAAGCCAAGAAAAGGACACCTTCTATGGCGCAAGTGGTCAAAGGCTCAAAAACGGAAATGCAGGCACAAAGCCAAAAGAAAGATGGAAGAGGATGATCCGAAAGGGATGGCTGGGTGGAATTAGTTGAGGCGGAGCGGAGAGCGGAGAAAGGAAAAGACCAACAGTTGGATTCGTTAGAATGCAAAACAAAAAAGAAAGAGACGTGAAGAAAGTCAAGGGAGGATGAAGGAGAGAAGGAGAAGAGAAGAGAGGAGGCCGGATGCCCGAGGAAGATGTGGTTGGTGGAGTTGCCCTCTTCAGCTTCATCCACAACCCAATTGTTGATTTACTGATTATTGCTTGTTTGGGGGTTTGTAGTCTGTATATTTCTAGGGGCATCTCATGTCTCTTTGCTCTACGTCTATCTGCCTACTCTTCATAGGCCATTCATTGACCTCTATATTTCATGCTATATATCGGGATCCGGCAGAGACATTGGCAGTTGGAGGCACAGCCCCATACCATGGAGTTCCGAGACCTGAACCAGGCAACAGCCTCTGAAACACTCCATTTAGAAGAGGATATTCAGTCCAGACAGTCCGGCCAGTCCCAAGTGTCTATAACCCCATTCTATCAGACTCAATTCAAGCTTTTTGTTCCGAAAGAATATGGGAGAAGCGAGAGAGTGGAAACACAAAGCCCCGCATTCCAATGCGTCATGTCTCGACTCTACACATAACTTGAAGGCAGAGATGTCAACCCCGGGTATACGATATGATGCAATCCACGCAAGGAGATGGTTTGAAACCACGCCGGGAGACGTTGATGGTACGCGCAAGGGATGGGTACATGTCCTTCCAGTTCTCATCGCCTGTTCGTCTCTCAAGGTATACTGTAACTAGACGACGTCGTTTGGACATATCACTGCCAATCTCGAGATTTGCAGTTGTCATCAGCCCTGCCAAGTTTCCACGCATCGGCATGAGCGGATGAACCGAGAGGTTCGCGCGGTAGGAGCTGTGGAACCTAGTAGAAACCCATTAGTAGTCAATGGGGAGCAATGGAGAGTAGTCATGAGAAACCGGAAGTCATTGAGTAGTATATAAGCCTGAGCAGAGGGATGTAGTGTAGTTGAGATCGTTCTAAGCTCAACTTAGAGATCGTAGAGACACGTTAGTTCTGGTCATTGGCTAGGAATGTCGTGCCTGAGGCCGCAACTTCGCTTTCGCGTTCAAAGCTCCTTGACTTGCCGCAACGGCTACTTTTCATCTCTCGCTCACGATTGTGTAGCTTCAAACCACGATCACCAACGACAATATACAAATTTACATTCCCATCCGAGCAAAATCTATCGCGTGCGCGTCCCGCCCGCGTCCGATGTTTAAACGGCCATCCTAAACTGTGCGCTACCGGCATCAGCAATATGACCGACATGATGGAAGAGGACCCATCGTCTGGGATGCAGTCTTCCGAGGAGGAGGTATCCGTGGAGTCCCTAGTCAGAGGGCGAGCGAAACGAAGCACCGCGGGACTACACATGTCCGCTCTCCTTGAAGCCGCCGCAGACGACGACCTGGCACTACTATTTGAGGAAGTCGAAGATGACAACGAATTCGCGGACGAGGTAGATCCTGAAGTAGAGGAGGACGAAGGACTTGAATCGTCGGACGACGATGACGACCAAGGACCCAACGCGACGAACGACTACGAGGGTGAACAGCAACTACAAAAAGAGGAGCGCAAGAAACGAAAACAGCAGAATGACCTTCGGTTCCAGACCCTACGCAAGCGAGTCAAGATTGATCCGACCGCCGTCAACGCCGTGCCCGCTGCTCCTCCTCGTCCAAAGAAAAAGTCGGAGCGTATCTCATGGATTCCCACAGTGGAGGATGGGCCTACACGGCAGTCTTCGCGTCGTCAGACGATGGTGAACAAGGAAATGACGCACGCACGTCTCAAAGACAGCCAGGAGAAGCGGGTGCGCATTATCGCTACCATGAGGGAAGCTGAGAAGCGCAAGGCCCATCTGAAACCGAAGAAGATGACACAGGAGGATCACCTGGCGGAGGCCGCCAGAGTGGAACGGCTCAACAGCAAGAGTTTGAACCGCTGGGAGCAGACAGAACGAAGAAAGGCAGATGAAAGACGAGCGAGGATCGAGGCACTCCAAAACCGCCGTCTGGATGGTCCGGTTATATCCTATTGGAGTGGTATGGCTACCTGGACCAATGGGCGTCTCACGCGGCTCGGCAAGATCGATATTAAACCGAAGACAGACAAAGAAGAGGCCAAGAAGAAAAAGAAGGAGAAGGAGGACAGAGAGAAGGCGGCGGCGGATCAGTTGGCCTTGCAGTCTATTCCTGTCTTCGGGCCTGCACCTTTCGCGGATCCAACACAACCACTACCAAACCCCAACCTTCCCATTGCAAGTACTGTTACACCTGTTACACCGGGGATACCAGCTCAATCACTTCCGACTCCTACGGATCAAAGACCGCCTGGGGACAAGCCGCCAGAAATCATCACAACCCCGACTCCTGAAAACAAAGAAACACCTGTCGCGTCTGCTGGGACGACTGGCAATGTTGATACATCATTAGAGACGCAGACGAGTGCAGCCATACCTTCCAATAATGATAAGAGCATCGCGGTGGAAGAGCAAACTCCAGAAAAGGAGGCAAATGCAACGGAGCCTTCAGAGAAGAAGAATGAAAAAGCCACAGAATCCGCGAAACAGTCAGATAAGAGGCTCTTTGCTGTGGAAGTCCCAGCATCTCGCCGTTTATCGGGATCTCAAAACAATGGCTCTGCTCAAACAATGCCGGAGCCAACCTCTGCCAAGAATGACGATGCTATGGATGTTGACCAACCTCCAGCGCTTGCAGATGTTCCCAAGGACAACCAAGCGCAAGACCCTGTCACAGCAAACTTAACGCCTTCCGATAATGCAGGTGCCCAACCAGTTTCGGCACTGGAACCCAAAGCAGATGCACCCGGGCCGACTCCTGAAGGACAACCGCCGGCGGGCGCCTCACAGCCTGTGAAATCTGCCACTCACGTCGGCTCAGGAGTTGCACTGGCCCCTCACATCTCGGCAACCGCAGCAGTTAGTTCAACCACGGTGCCCGAGAACGCCTTCCTCCAAACCCAAACCCAACAAACATGGAATTCCGGAATACAACCTCCAAATGGGATGGGACCAGTACAGCCAGCGATCCAACCATCCCCTCCAGTAATCGAACACACCGGACGCACATTGACCATCCTCGAGAACTTCGACCATGCGACCGCTCACAGTCGCAAATTCAGCATGTACTTTAACGCCAAAAAGCCACCCCGTTTGACAAGTACGTTGCACCACATACTACACATCACATAACACTTGGAACCATAGGGCTAACCTCAGACAGAAATCTCGTCATCTCTGTGCGTCATCACCTCCATGCCATCACGATACCGCGACTCGGAAACTGGCCTCCCATACGCCAACTCCTACGCCTATGGTCAAATCCGCCGCCTCTTATCCGAAGGGTGCATCTGGAGCTCGATGCTAGGCTGTTTCGTAGGCCCAGCCGACGGTGCCGCGCGCGGCGTGCCCGAGCGATTTTCCGGCAAACCAGGTCCAGTCTCCGTTCCAGTTCCAGGCCCAGGCACCGTTAAAACGCCAGCCCTAGAGGGAGAGGGCCAGGCCAAGTCGATTCCAAACAAGCCCGCTGCCGCGAATGGCGATCTCCCTTCAACCCCCACAGCCCAGGCTCCAGCGCCTGAGCCAATGGACGTGCACAAATAGTCCATTATTGTATGATTTACGAGATACCCACTCAGGATCGAGACCAGAATAAACACAAAGACATTCAAAACGTGAACATCATTCTTGCTCCACTTCGGATCATAGACTTTTTTTTTAGCATGGGATTTGTGTGTGTATGATGTGTTGACAGATGTCATCGACCCGACCCACACCTATAATGTCTGCCTATACGGCAATTCCAGGGGTGGAACTCGGCCGTGATCCAAAGAACATGAGGAATACAGTAAGTCATTTAGGTTAGGTTTGAAAGGGAGAGTTATCGTCTGACGTCTAAACAATGCAACCTGAAAAGCACCTGAAGACTCTGCATTTATGTAATGAACTATGTAATCCTGAAGCCCTAACCCACCGACTGGAGACTGGAGTGTCCACGTACATCTACATAGCCAACATTCTCGAACAAGTCCCCGGTCTTTTCCCCATAGACCCGAAACAGAAACACGGAAGATCGACAATTAGCATTTGGCCAGAACAGATTGTCCTCGCAACGTGTCAGTGTGGTGTGTGGTGTGTGTGTGTGTGTGTGTGTGTGGCACTTAATCTCTTATCCACGCTTGGCCGATCCATTTTCGTGATAGTCGCCTTTGCCGGCAATTATTCCTTTCTCTATTCTTTATTCGATGATAGTCTATTTTCTATTTTATTGAAATCGATTACAGGAATCCCCGGGTGGGTAGTGTGTTTTGATTTTTTAATTAAATCTCTGTCTCGATGATGTATGTTTATCCACAAGTTTGCCTCTGGTTACACGTACGACTCGCGGCCTTATGGCGTCACTTATTAGGGTTATAATGTAGGTTATCCATGGTCTGCCGCAATAACCTTGAATATTATTCTATTCTGTGGGTTTGGGGTAATAGAATCGAACATGATCGAATGAATAATATTGGGTGGTCAATCACGCCAGATCCGACCCCCTCCGGAGATATGCTCCCTGCGCTACTGCACCTCATCTGCAGGTAAACCTGGCAGAGAGGGCACATTGCAGAATCTGTGCGTTTCAGGTGATCAGAGGGTAGGGTCCGGGATTTTATGATATGGGTCCAAAGATTATACAGATATTCTCGAAGCGGACAATAGAGACAATAGAGAGGAATAACGAAACAACCCAAAACGGAAATATAATTATAGAACTGACCATTGCGTGGATTGGGTCTTTGTACCCACGAGGTACTCTTTGGGCGGGTGATCGTACCAAGAGTGACTTCCAGGGTACCCGGGTCCGTTGGAAGTTCTAGATCTGATCGTCTCATCCTACCGCAACAGCACGTTCTCCATCTCATCCCACCATATCTTTCTCCAGTTCTAGTTCCCTCTTATATATAGACCCTTCTTCCCCTTTTCCTAGTTCACACTAAACACACTAAACACAAAACTATAGACTACATCACTACATCATACAGTGTCAGGTATGTCAAGTGTTCAGATTCCCGATCCGGCCTTATCTCCCCCCACTCATAACACAAAGATAACCCTCCGGCCCCTTCACTCTAGCTAAACTGACCTTATCATAGTCATTCTTCGCCACGTTTAACATACATACCTCGGAGTCCCCTTGTATTCCCCCAGGCTTCCATTCCGGCCAAAATCAAGACTTGCAGACACAAATCCCTCAGTCTGTGCTCCCTTAAGGGGTTCATTTCGAGATTGTGATCCACACCGTCTCGCATGATAAGATAGTGAGGCATTTGAAAGAAAGTCTCACCGCTATGACTCAAACTCCTGTCCACCGCCGTTCTCCTTCTTCTCCTCATGCCTCAAAGCCCAGATCTCGTCCAGTCTTGCATCGACGGGGAACATCTGGTGCCAACGTCTCCATTACCAAACTAGGCTCCGGAAGGGGAACGAGCAAGCCCACCGACGACGAAGACATGGCCAGCTTCTTGAACTTCTGGTATGTTTATGTCTATTTTCCCTTATCTCCAAGGACGACCCTCACATGCCGTCATCCTTGTGTACATATACACACCGACCTTTAAATAAAAGATAAAAAAGAAACAAACTAACAGCGACCAGCGCCATGTGCGAAAGACAAATTACCGTACCAAACAACACCCTATTATACTGCAGCGAAAGGTATGTGGCGAAAAATCACTCCTATTCCTATATTTAGGGTTATCCCAGCCCCATCCTTATCTACAACCTATTTTGGGACCTGCATGTGAAACAAACATATAATAAGATACATATATACTTATACTTTTCTCTCTCCAGCTGCCGCCGCAAAGACTCCTGCAAACCACTCTCAGCATCCCTCCCCTCAATGTCAATGTCGACCTCCTCAAAAATGACCACAACACCACCAACCTCACCACCTCTCTCTCCACGCACAATCGTGCCCCAAATGACTCCTACCCGCATCCCCTCAATCAGGATACCAACCACATCCCACACCGCCAAATCAGATCTCGACCCAACAGAATGGAAGCCAGTATTACTCCGCTCAAGCTCATCCCTCGCCTCCTCCGAGGCCTGGTCGTATCTCTCCCAATTCCACGGCGAGTCTGCGTCTGCGTCCGCAACCGGCACTGGCATTGCCAACCGCCCTGCCAACAACCGCAGCGCTGCAAGCCTCCCCGCCCTGGTCGGCGGTGCTCCCATTGTCGATGGCCACAGCCACGTCCCATCTTTGACAGACACCCCCTCAACCGTCTCCTCCTCCTACAGCAGCACGGCCTCAGATTCCCTCGGCAGTATGTACATGTACGAGTCGCAGCGTCCCCTTCCACCCAGACATAACCCCTATTTCGCGGGTACGAGCGTGTCCAAGGGCGTCGAGCTTGTCGTGCCGCGCATCGCGTCTGCGGATTTCGATGCTGATGCCGGTGATGTTGATGCCGATGCTGGTTCTATTTTCCCTGCTAGCAGTGCTGTGTGGGGAGAGGGTCAGGTACAGGGTGCTTTTGAGAAGCTGTCTGCTCCTATTTCTATGAAGAGGGGTGTTGTTTAATTTGGGGAGGGAGATATGAGCTGAAATGGCTTGGACTTTGAGAGATTTCGGGTTTCGGGTTTCATTCTTTGGCTTGTCTTTGCTGTGCTTTTCTCTTTTGACTTCGATTGCCATTGGTTCATGTTCGAGTCGAGCGATTTCTGACTCCAGCGGAAAATATACGATGTGATGGATTTATTTCTTTTCTTGAGTGTTCCTGGTAGCGAATATATAGTTTTCTAATACCGGTTATTGTCATGTTTTTTAGATCATTGAATTGAAAGCATTTCTTCATTACTCTTCTGTTTCTGTTAGCAGTAATATCCCGGTAAGTAAGACTGGATACATGTCCATGTAGATTGGGTATGAGTCCACGGGTTGTAGTTGTAGACCTAGACATAGGTACAGTAGATATAGCCAGGTAATTAATCTATTAGACTATTACTCTAATTCATGCTTAAATTTAGGAGGATTATGTGATTCCACTGAGTTTCTATCTGATACATAGTCTGTTAGGCATGTGAGTTGTGGGGGTTACATACATCTCCTTTTGTACTATAACTTAACTTATATATTTTACGTCAGTGTCTCGGCGGATTATGTATAATGTAGAGCTTTATTTGCGCTGCAAGATTATTTTTCTACTCACTAATTTAACATTCATTGGAATACTTGGAATCATAACAGAGTAGGGAAATATATATATCACCATATTATCGAGAAAAAGGAGAAGCATCTAACCTCAGAGGATAGATCCCAATTCTTCCACTTTAGACAGAATACTTGCGCACCATTATAATTCATTGCCGATCCCTGTTCACTTCATATACGAGTATCCTAGGCTGTTGATACACTACCGGTTCGGCGATCACTTATACACCGAGATTTCAAAGCTTTATTGCCCTACGCTCTATATATATATATATCAAACTAGCTATGATCCCTTTTGTCGGAAAAGACAAAGGTAGTGCCTAGTAAGCGAATGGTGGGAGGGAAACCCTACCATTAAACTGAACAGGTGGAGATGAGATCTTCATTTCTTGCATACGATTTCGTAATTGTCACAGCTGCCGCTGCATACTGTAGATATCTCGGTGACAGGGCATGTGCCTCGATATCCTTCGAGACGTTGACCAAGGGGCGCAGCTGCTTTCCTCTCTTGGTTTCTTTCTTCTTTTTTTTTTTTGGTTTCTTTTAGGAATCAAATAACTAAATGCCAATTGAAATATTAAATTGTAACAAAGCATTATTGTACTCTTGGTTTTAACAAGAACCTCACTCAGGATCGGCACGATCTGTACCGAGCAAAAGTACTACATGATGTTTGATGTATGATGCATGCTACGCCACTAACGCAGACATTTCAGCTCAGCTCAGCTTCCTTTTTCTTTCTTTTTCTTGCAGAGTCTGCTAGGCCGCACCTAGGCTACTTCTACCTTCAAGTTACCTAGTATGACATTTTATATTCTGAAAGGGTCCCATTTACAATAGCCGCACCACCCGAGCCAATGTCGATGGAAATTACAGGGTGACCTATCACTGCGAGTCAGAGGGGCCCCTGCCAGATACGTTCCATCTGGCCGGCGCAGGAGTTACCACCGCGGAAGGCTGTGCTCGACTGTGCCGGGACGATTCGAGCGGCTGCCGAGGTGCTGTTTGGGGCTACAGGCAGGCCGAGTGCTGGACCTCAAACACTGATGAAGGGGGAAAGATCATTCCTGCCGCCGGAATGCTCTACATCGACCCCAATGACCATGCCGCAGGTCTGGAACAGTGTAAGAGCGAGAACGCCCAGCTCCAGGCTCAGCTTGATGAGTGCAAGAAGAGAGGTGGCGGTGATGGCTCAGGAGAGAAGTGTATGTTTGGAAAATGTCTTTGGATCTGTGTCGTATAGGACGATCCCGCTAATCTGACCAGCCTAACCACAGGCCCATACAATGATCTCAGCAGCGTCACTGAGAACAACAAGACCTTCAAAGTATACTGCAAGAGATGTGAGTTAGAGAGCCAATCTGATAGATCTGTTTTGCTCTCCCTTTGTCCTTAACTGAAGCTAATCTATGCCCAGTGGATGATTGGGGCGCTGCGAACATTCGCATTCTGAATGCTGCCAATGCCCAAGCCTGTATTCAGGCTTGCTCGAACACTGAAGGTTGCACTCGAGCAATCTGGGAAACCAAAGCAACCTTGAAGGAGCCGATTACATGCTGGCTCCGCAGCTGGCTGACTGTCGACAAGGTCCCAACCAATTTTAGTGCTGCATTCAGCAGTGCCCATCTTCAGTAGTTGGCAGTACCTTGAAGTGTGAGGTAACCTAGTCTTGAGGTACTGGATCAAATTTCAGTGTCTCCAGCCCTGGAGGATTCAGCATGGGGGTTCATTGTGATTGTGGCTCTTTATCTTAACCCAAACCCCGAGATATTTGACTTGGTGGAAATTGTCAGGTTAACAATACTATTTCGGTTTGTTATACTATTTGCAATGACTCTTGTAAGGTACCATCGCTTAAGTCTTTATATCATCATGTAACAGGCGAGTATCCTTGAAAAGGAGATATTCGGTGCAGCTAACTCAAATATAGATTAAAGCGTGTCAAGGTTAGGTCTAGAAGATAATCCTCAAGTGCTTAAAAACCAGCACATAGAACCAGAAATAACTAGTACATATATCCCACCAACTGAAGAAGATGAAAAAGAAGGCAAGGTCCACACTCCCAAATTTAGTCAAGAAACCATAAAAAAACCGAATAAACATCACTCCAACAGCTGGATAATAGCCTAAAAGTCTCCAGCAGTAAAGCAACACATATAGCACCCCTTAGAACTCTTATAAACAGGCGAAGACTAGAAGAAAGAAGAAAGCCATTAGCAAACCAGATCGTAGACATTTAAAACACATATCTCAAGGAGATAAATGGGAAGATATACTCACATAAGGCGGCGGACAGTTCGCATCAGCTTCATTCTCATAACACATACCCGAGCAGAAAGCATTACCCATATCCTTGCCGTGTTTTGCGGTATCACCCAAGGTAACAGGTGCTACGTTCGACCCTGGCTGCATTGGGTCGACGGGGGCTACCTCGCTGGCTGGGACATCGTTTGCTGGGAGGTTTGTGTCTTGGCCCTGGGTAGCGGGATTAGGAGCAGGAGCCGGGGCCTGCTGAACAGGAGGCACCTTAGGCTGAGCCTGAGCCTGAGGAACCTGATACTGAGAAACAGGCACATGAGTAGGCTTCGGGGTCCCAAACGCAACAGGAACCTTGGAAACACTCGGGCTAGGGTACGCATAAGCATAACCAGGAGCGGGAGCCTGTGTCTGAGAGTCTGCATGGGAATGCGCGTGCGAGTGCACGTGTGGCTTGGAACTAGGTGCAACAGGCGCATAGGAGGAAGCCATTGGCACGTAGGATGAGGCTGCCGGTGCATGGGCGTGCGAGGGCGCCAATGATGCGCTGTGGATCATAGGTGTCGGGGCTTGGGCCGGGCCACCTGGGGCTTCTTGGGCTTGAGGCTGGTTGTAGTGGTCGTTTGAGCCTGGGCTGTTGCCGTAGCCGTTTGAGTTGGGGTTGTTGTCATAGTCACTATGATAGTCGTCGCCGTAGTTGTCGCCGTAGTTGTCGTCGTAGTTACCATAGTTCTGGCCCTGGTTCTGGTTCTGGCCCTGGTCCTGTCCGATATGCGCCAAGTAGTCCAGTTGTTCGGGGCCTGGTCCGAACTGTTCGCGGGCTGAGGCGATGGTGCTGCCCAGCAGGAGGAGGGTTGTGAAGTGCATTTTAAATGCCGTTACCGTCTAGTCCTAGTCCTCGCTTTTGTTGTCGGTGTCGATATAGATTGGTGCGCGATTGGCGATTGGTCGCAGTTGTCGTGCTAGTCGTTGTTGTCGAAGGCCGATCGATTGGACGGATGGGGCGTGAAGCTTATATTAGTATTCTACGCGTTTGATTGGAATCTCGGTTTTCATTAGTTGCCTTGCGTGAAACGGGCTGTGTTTGGGGGTTGTGGCATTCTCGTGCGCGTGTGGAATGTAAGAGTTTTATACTGGTCTGACGTAACAGAATAAACACAATCCTCCATTAAAGAAGACATAGTGTCTTCATGGATTGAGTGATGTTTGACTGAAAGGGTCCTCAATTAGATTAGTGTAGTTAGTTTATACTTAGCACGCTTTTGCATTTGATACCGATTTGTATAGGGGTATTGCCGAGGCTCTAGATCTGCATACCAGCCTTTGCCAAGTTGTTAGCTCATAAACAGACATCACTGAGGCATAATTCGCAACTTTGGTATGTGCAAGTCAATGCACATGTGTAAGTAGTAGTGTGTAGATGATTACCCATGGTACCATGTGTCGTCGCTACAGTCTCGGAGAATCGTGAGCGTAACCAATTTGGCTATGCATCAAATTGATATACGCGTCCTATTCTCAAATGAAGAAAAGAACGGGTGCGTTGAACGGTTCATATTGATTGCGCTTTCTCGCTCTTAGACCAGACCTGGTTAGGTGTGGCGCATGGGGCCCCAGTTGTCGGCTTAAGCCAGGTGATTAGTATAGAACAAACCCCACATATACACCTACATGCATAGCTTGAGGATGAAGACGATCTAGAATTATCAACCAGATCCCGGTGAGAACCATACATTGTTCTTATTTATACTTTGTTGTTTGGGTTAGCCACGGTACTCCAAATCTAGAATCCATGTTGAGCTCTGCGACTCTATGCGTCATTTTCACGTAAACCCGGCACGAACTAGCAATTATAGAATCGTCAAGATGATCGAGATGCTAGAATAGATGATATTGCAGATTTTTTGTTGAAATTAGAGTGGCTGCTCTGTCGATCGTTCTGTCAACGATACGAACATTGATGGCAATCACCCTTAAGAGGCTCAAATATGGTTAATGTTAGCCACCGACTCTGGCTCCACTGCCCAGACTTACGGAACAGTTTGTATTCGACCCTGGTTGATAAGGCTAGGCTTGTAGAAATATCAACTAGGCTGCAAGTCCCGCCAATATCTATTTCCGCCTTGAAGTCACGAATGAGAACGATCCACGACCTGTAGATTTCTACAAGCTCTGATGTGGCCTGTAACTATCACCAGTGATCGAAGTAGAAAGCCAGGCCCAAGTCCAATATCACAAGCTCTTGTAATGCTCATTGTTTGCCACTAAGGCGATATTTAAAGATAAAATTAAGTCTGAAGCCACTGACGCGTGGATTGACACCAGGGATTCCCGGTAAGGTTCTGTACGCTGTATACAGTACAGGATCCACGTACCAAGCTCAAAGGTTTCTTAGGTGCTTCGTTTCCTGCAGATGACAGTGTTGGATCCTGTCAGAAATTCCGCCACAGTAATCTTGCTTGTATTTGGGTATTTGAATGTTTGGTCCGTATGAAAAAATATCATGCTTCATAAGCGGGCCATCGTCATGCCCCTTACACCAATCACTTAAGTAATGAGCTCGTCTTCTGGAAACCATCTTTTCCACTTGGGTGTTGTATTAACATCTGAGCATATTTATCAGCGAAAAAGCTCCAAGATTCTTGTTCCATTAGACTTCGGGCGAAGCAACTGACGCCAGTTTGCGTTATTTGGGCGTTAGGTGGACCCCCAATGGACTCGCCAGGAACACTTTTCCTATGGCGAGTGGATCCAATTGCCAACACAGGGTGAATAATAGGGCTTTCTCTTCTGTTATGTCTTCTCTGTGACAGACATGGCCAGTTATATCGACATAAAGTCGGCAGCTGGCGAGCCTGTGAAGAGTCTGCTACCATCGAACCTCTGGCATCACGAGATGTCGGACGCGGTCCATGCCCAATACTCTTAAGGGGTCACTCAGGCCCGGGGTCGGGTTCATACCGTGCAGTGGACAGTGACCCTACTCCAGTCTGTCGTTTCAACGATAATGCATCAACGTCACCGTTGAAAGGAGTCTGTCAAAGGATACCCCGCTAAAGGGTTCCCATGCCACCCTCTAGGATGACCACAACACATGCGAATCAAGTTGCTGACGTGCTGTGCACCCCCAAATGACTGACTTGTTGTCACAGACCATACCTCCGAGCTGCAGCGAGCAACAATCACGAGACTGGGACCCAGTGGCTCTCAGAGCAGATGCCAATCCCCGTTCAGGAAACGTTGCCACCGCGCGGCAGAGGTGCTAGATCGCTTGCCTATTACGGGCCCGAGAACCCAAGACAAACGACAATGTATCTGCGTGTGGATCCGTATGGAGGCTGAAGTCGCTCATGGAGGCCCGGTGCAACGCGTCTGGTCCGATGCATCCTTGCTGTGTGACCATGGACTGATCAGGCCACGCTGACTTCCAGCTCAAGGGACATGATTGAATCTGATCTCGAGTCAGCATTTGGGGTTACCAAACATCATAACCTTTGAATGAAGCAACATGAAGCTGGAGTTACCACACCAAAGCACAGCCGCCAGCATCGAAACACCTACGCGGATAACTTGAACGAAGAAACTGGTGGAACATGCAACACCACCAGGAACATGGTGTATTCGAAGATCCCAGCAGCTATCTCGCGAATATCGGATACGAAACGAAGGCCACCCAGGACATTCCGAAGCGCCCGGGGTTGCTCACGCCGAGGGCTGGATGGCCCATTGATCCCAAAGCTCCAAAACCGCTTCAGACCCTCCACGAACTCCATACTTTGCATTATCGTCCATCAGAGGAATCGTTTTCGAATCATCATTGCATTCAACACAGACCCGGACACCTTCATGTTGAACACATCCCGAACAGGTTGTCGATAGGCCATTCGGTCTCATGGCTATACCCGAGGTTCACGTGAAGTCGTAAATTGCAATATGATTGAAATGGAACAGCTGGTTCTTCCACAGGCAGCCACCACAGCATGGTGATTGAAACTCGAAGGCTCGGGACGCGTCGCCATTGCTTGAAAGCGAAGCCGTCACGGCCAGGAGATCTGTCGAACAAAACACCAAAACATCAAACCGTACCCTGGGCGACGACTGCCATCGTAATGGTTGCAGAGTATCCATGAAACAAGGTCGAAGCTGTTGCTAATGACTGTTCACTCAATCGGTTCATAACCCACAATAACGTCGATGTGGCGGAGCTTGAACGTGGACAAAAAGATCATGTCTCCAACATGGACGCCATTTTCATCGTTTCAAACGTCGTAAATTGAATCGCATACTTGGAAAGCTTCGCATTGGAAAAGTGAAGGCCGCAGTCAATGCCAACAGGGTCGGAAAGGGGTGAGGAAAGGGTATCGAGTCGTCGACATTCACAAGAGGTTCTGGCACTGTTTACAGAGAAAGGACGAGTCAGTGAGTTTCTCAAAGATTGAGGACAGTGCTATGCAGTGCTTGTCGAACCTGTCCCGTTGTGACAATGAAGGCCATAACTTCCGAGCATAACTACCGGTTTCTCGGTTGTTCGTGTCCATCCATATCTATTATTGGATCTCTCTTTGACTATCAAGCATCGAAATGAACGGTCGTCATCGTCGTTAAGGTCGCGTTCTGTCGGGGCTAAGGTATCGGGCTCAAGGGTTCAAGGTAAGATCAACGGTTCGAAGTACTATCAAGCTCAGCATCATTGCATGGTAGCTGCAGACGGAGTCCGGATACTCCGTGGTGAGTTCAAGTATCCAGTCCCGCAACTGGAGACTGTTGAGTCGTCCCAGCTGGCTCCTGATGTTGGTTGAAGAAGTGGCCAACAAAACAGGGATGCCCCGTTCGCTCCATGCCAACTCCATCGTGTGTTGTTTACCGAGTCCACAGATGTGAACCAGCAGTCAGAACACCAGATAGTAAATTCCTTGTCTCCGATTCGGGGTTCAGTGCATCCCAAAGGAGACCCCGGAGCCAACACAAGCGTTGTGATCCGCCAACGTCACATTTTTGAGCTGAATCTCGCAAATGAGAGCGAGATGGCAAGGCTATCGGCACTCGCTTCCAGGAATCGTGCGAAGTCTCGGTTCGAATATGGAATGAAGTTGGAAAGATGTCTCTGTGGAGAACTTGACACATCCACGATTGGCTGGCACTTTTCTCCGGAGCGGATTCGAGCTCTGCGATTTGTGAATAACTACCAACATAACATAGCTTCGCCTTCTCGATTCCTCGCCTTCTATGCCAATTATCATGCTAAGTTCCCGTGTATTAGAGACATGGCAAATGTTACGCCTCTCCCGAGCCAGATCGAGTACCTGAAAGGGTTGGAACCTTGAGATTTACCTGTTTCATTGCAGAGTAACTTAAACTGGCGGCAAATCAATAAATATCCGGCTCAAACTCTGCTCCCTTCTTTCTTCCATCCGTATCGAATCTATATCTCTCTACGGGTTCGTTATTTTCCCTATTCGGACACGCTAGCTCGTGCACTCTCAACATGGCCGACCGCTCCGTCTCCCAGCCCCAACACCCTTTCCTTATGCTCAGCCTGTCCATCATACGGAGGGGTCCTTGTTGACCCCTCCCCGTTACCTTTGAGCCCACCCATTCTTCTTTCTCATGCAGGGTTACTAACCCTTCAGCGGGTTCATACACTGCCCTAGAATACCAGTACCAGTCCCCGATCCGCCAGCATCGAGTATCTCGAAAGCTACCCTCGAACGACCCGTAGACTCGAAGCTCACCGTTCTCCCGATCCCAGCGAAGATGACAGCCGGCATCGCAACCACCGACAACGCCCCGGGCCAAGAATCTCTAGCTGGAACTCACAACCAGCTTCAACCCTCGAGGACCGAGGACCCATCGAGGTGAGCAGCCTGTCTTCTTCCATGCTGGTTTGCCCATTTGCCTGATATCCCTCGCCTATCCCAATCCACTCATCCCCTTCTGTATCTGCATCTGCGTCTGCATCTGCGTTTGCGTTTGCGTATCCCCTTCCGATAGTTGCCTGAACGACCACAGACTGAACCTCCCCTCTTCACGTAGCAATGCCAGCAGCCATCTCGTCCAAGAGCCACCCAAGAGCCACCGCACTGTCGGGGAAGAGCTCGACTATTACCGCAACTTCCTGGATGACCTGGTCACCGTCATGCGCGACGGCAACCAAGCAGCGGTCGCCCACCTGGTAGATCTCATCCGCTCGGGCGTTTCAAAGGTCCAGATTCACCACGCTATTCAGCAACTCAAGAGCGACGGCTACAATGCGCCTGCCCCGCGCGCCTAGAGGTACTGATCATTGCCTTGAGGCTTAGTCCTGGTAGCACTGTGGCTGGTTGTCCTGTCGTGACTGGTTTTGCATCTGCTGGGATTGTTTGGGTTGAGTCCCGAGAAGATGGGATTGAGGTTGAGGCACTTGTTGATCAGTCACGATGTCCAACGGCCATGAGCCCTTCTTTTTGTTTGTTCTTGATTTGCGTTGGTCGTTTTAGTGCTCAGGCTAGTGCTGAGATCCCTTGGGAATTTGAGAAAAAAAAAAAACAAAAAAAAACAAAAAAGGACCGAATGCTGTCAAGTGGTAGATCGATGCAACCTGTGACACACATATTTGGTCACATTTCTTTCCTTGGGATGATTATTCGCGGTGCCGGATTTGCATTTCCGGCCATCGAGGTTGGTTGTGTCGATATTGACAAACCATATATGAGTGTCAAGTGGCCAAACATACCCGCTTGGCCTGCACCAGGATAGGAAAATACAGCAGAAAAGACAGATATCACACCGTCAAAACCAATTGTACGTGGTGGTGACGACAAGCGCATGTGAACCAAACGTATTCGGTATCGCCATCGATAAAGCTTCAAATCCCAGGAAGGCAAGAGACCAAGGCCTGCGTGTACCAGGGACCGGGCCAAACCAATTGAAATGCACACGCACTATCATATCTCCGCCACTACCTACGTGCGGATCGAACCGAAGTCCGGCCAGAGGGTCATGGAACGTCATGTCGAGACTGTGCCAATCAAACAGGGATGGAAAAAGGAACCAGACATGAGATCGGCGGTTCGCGTGAATGAAGAATGGACATTGTAATGGCCACGTCCTGTAAGGGGGTTAGTTGCCCTCATCTGTGGATGGAGAGAGCACATATTATAGCAACACTAACACCAACAATATTAACACTGACACCGACCTAGCGTGTGTTCACCCTGGAACAACCGCTGTTCATGTCCAGAAAGATGATCCTGCTGTTTCTCAAAGGGGTCAAGTGGAATGGAAGAGAGTGGGACTTACGGGTTCTATCTCCGTGTCGGCTCGAGCAATAGCAAGCCAGGCCTTGTGGATCGTGTGTGCCTCCTTTCCTGTGAGACGTAGACTCTCCCTCTCTCCATCTGAGAGACATTCGTTCATCACTTGATAAAGGACAGTGTCGATGCTGTGCGATGGAGATGTGGAGCAGGGATTGAATACTGACTAGGGCCACAGAGTTCTTCCCCGTGACTTCGAGAGACCCTGACAGTCCAGACGCGCACACCTGACTTGCTTCACTTCAAGTTGAACATCCTTCTGTCTTCCTCTCCTATTCGATGACATTCCTGTCTACCAGTCTCCCTGTTTGATTCGAGATGGATAACAGCTCGGAGCCGGGATTGGAATCCGGCTGACCAGCACTAACACAAACAGACACAGGCACAACACTAAACGAAGCGAGACAGACCGAACAAAGCCATCTTGATGCTCATCACAATACTCGCGTGTCGAATACTATCTCAACCTCGAACTCGGACACGACTCACTACACCAGCCACAGCCAGAGCTGACCAAACAGAGCTGACCACACGAACCAGTTCCACGGGCAGAGGGATGGAGGAAATGGAACGAATAAAACAACAATTGTTGAGAACCTTCTTTTCCTTTCGTCTCTTCACTACCCATCCCTATCCAGCTCCCAGAACCACACTACCCACACACAACAACAGACACCTCAAGCCTCGCACCAAGCAAACTCCACACCCATAAACGTACAGATCTCACCATCCTATCCAACAAACATAACCATAACCATAACAGTTCCGTTGCAGACCAGTCCAGATACATGTGCACATCCAGCGGGGAGTTTGGGTTTGGTCTCGGTCTGCTGTGCCCGACAGGTGCACATGACATGCATGATCCCGTAGATGATTCTTTAATCCCGGGTCCCTGGTGCTGGGGTTTTGAGCTGGACTGGAGTAGACTAGATTGACACGGGACTGGATCTGGATCGGGATCTAAGATTGGACTGGGGGTTTGATGGTCGTGATGGATACTGGGTACGGTGTATTATTGAGGTTGTCTACATTGGAGAAGGCTGTGGGTAGGGGAGGGAGTCGGCATCGATATTGATATTGATCTATCTGGCTAGGTAGCAAGTGGTATTGCAGGGTTGGAGGGGACGTAGATGTAAGTGTCATGCTAACGTTCAGTAGAAATTCTTGTAGTAGATAGTCCCGCTAATAATTCACACATTCGAGGGCAATGAGAAATTATCAGTCTATTTATTCGAAATCGCGGTATCAGAAAACAAGATAAAGGAAAAGTTTATCCTCATACATGAGCAACCATATTTCGTTCTACCAATGCCTAACCCTATCATGATCATGCTTATTTTTGTGCTTTATTTAAGGTGTGCAACGGCCAGTGTAGCGAGGGTACAAGGAGCAATCACGGACGGTGTAGCGAGCGCACAACCACGCGAGGAAACGCTCCAGACCGAGACCGTAGCCACCGTGGGGGAGGTACCGTACCTATAATGAGATATTAGTATTGGGACCGGTATGGAAGCCGGGAAGCTGGAATAAACTTACTTGCGCTGGTCAGTGTACCAGTAATAGGGCTTGGGGTCCATGCCCTCGTGCTTGTAGGCGTTCATCAACTCATCCCAGTCGTCCATGCGCATACTTCCGCCGACGATCTCACCAACACCGGGCATGAGCACGTCGACACTCTCGGTGACGCGGCGGTCCTCGGGGTCCTTCTTCATGTAGAAAGCTTTGATCTCGGCAGGGAAGTGGGTCAGGAAGATGGGCTGGTTAATGATGTCGGTCATGCGACGCTCAGCAGCCTCGGCAATATCATCACCGAACTTGTGGGGCTGTCCCTCCTCGTTGGGGATTTCGTGCTCGATCAACCACTGGATAGCATCGTCATACTTCATGCGACGGAAGGGACGGGATGGGGGCTTGAAATCGGGGTTGAGCTGCTTGATGTAGCCGGCGATCTCGGGCTCGGCGAGAACGTGGTCAATGACACTGCAGATCATCTCCTCGAGATGGTCGAGCAGATCGGTGAAGGTGATGAAGTCCAGCTCGGCTTCGATGTGAGTGTACTCTGACAGGTGACGGCGGGTCAGGGACTTCTCGGCACGGAACGATGGGCACACGCAGAACACGTCGCCCAGAGATGGGAGACAAGTCTCCAGGTACAGCTGGGAAGACTGTGTCAGGTAGGCATTCTCGCCGTAGTAGTCGAAGCCGAAGAGAGTGCTACCGCCCTCGACCTGGGTCTGCACCATGGCGGGAGGAGACACCTCCAGCATGCGGTGGCCCTCAAAGGCCTTGCGGAAGGCGCGCAGAGTGGCGGCGCGCACCTTCATGACGGAAGACGAGGTCTCACCACGCAGCACGAGGTGACGGTTGTCATACAGAGTCTGCGGGTCGGCGTCCGGCGCCACGCGCGTGGTGATGGCTTCCTTGTCACCGGCGGCGCGGCCGATGATGGTGAAGTAGTCGGCGTGCAGCTCACGGTCGTTGGGGGCGTGCTGCTTGGCGGGCACGGCGCGCATCTCACCGTGGATGGCCATGGAGGTTTCGAGGGTGAGGGTCATGATGTCGAAGGTCTTGACCATATCGCCGGTCAGGATACACTGGAGGTATCCGTAGCCGTCGGTCAGAGTGATGAAGACGTAGTCCTTCTGGGCGCGCATGCGGTGGACGCGACCCAGGACGCGGACGCGGGTGCCAGGCTCATCGGACTCGGGGGAGCGCAACTTGACAGTGGCAGGGTCGGTGTCATCCAGGCGAATGCGGACGGGCTTGGGCAGGGAGGTGTCCTCCTTGATGATGATCTTCTTGGCCTCCTCCAGGACCTTCTGGCGCTTGTCGGCCTCGGCCTTCTCACGGATGGCCAATTCGTGCTCCTTGGCAGCCTTCTTCTTGCGCTGCTCACACAGGGTGTTGGCCTTCTTCATGGCTGACTTGGTGGCGGGCTTCCACTCCAACTTGGCGGCGGGGTCGACATCCTCGCCGGCGGCATCGGTCTGGGACTTGCGCGTGAGGTACTGGATGCCCTCAGTGGTGGGAGCGTGTTCCAAGAAGGCGTGGACGAGGGTCTTGTAGGGAGCGGCCTCGGTACCGTTGCCGGGAGATTCGTCTCTTCCGACGTCCTCGTCGATGTAGATGGTGGTGGACGCCATTGCGCTTTATCCTTGCAATGCTAGGTTGGGAACGAGTTCTGTGAGTCGCGAATTAATAGTGTCCGGTATGTGAGTCATAGATTCAGGGACCAGGACAGATCAGAATACTCACCTGATAAGACGCAGCAAAGAGGCCTCTTATCTCCCAATTGCAAAGTGTTCAACGCAAGGAGAATCACACATTGTGGAGGGGTAAATTTCCGATCTGCGGGATTCCCCACGGGTGCCTGAGGCGACAATTCGATATGACTCAACTTGGTTCAAACTTTCCTAATTGTATAGTTAGTTAGTATATCATCTATAGCATCTGATATTTAGTAGGATTCATCTATACTACCTAGAATCTTACTGATTGGTGTATTGTATTGAAGACATATCACTTTTAGTTCGTACACATGTAAGGTATCTCGTATCCCGGGACAGAGGTAAACACCGCATTTCGAGTACGTGTCAAAGTCGAGATCAGCATAACTTATAACTTAGCAGATATCCGTCCACCTCTGTCAACTGTCTCAACTGACATAATTTGAAGGTCACGGGACTCCGCTCTTGGCATGCAGGGAGCCTACGGAGAACATTAAGGAGGCTAACTTACAGTGACTTTGCAGGTTCCAAGGTTGGTCTTTCTCATATACTTGCCAGGGGTAAATTGTGGCTGGGTCTCTCTGCAGAACTGGGGAAAATACACTACTGTAGCAAAAATAAGAAATGGAGTTGTAGTTCGGCCCCCTTAATCCACTCCTCCGTATAATGACTTGCCCCTTTTATGTTTTTTCCTCTCTCATACCTTACCTGGATTCACTTCCTTACCTTTCATTCTTTCTCTCTTTAACCCTGCATTTTTTTTTCTTTTCGATTTCTTAATTTTTAGTCAAGGTAAGCCTTTCTCCATAGCCCCCTTTTTTTGGCCTTCTTCTTCTGCTCCCACTTATCCCCTTTCAGCTAACTGTTTGTAGCCTCTCTCTCTCCCCTTTTCTCTTCGCATGGCCAACTGAACATACGCATTCCCGGAGAAACGGTTGGTCTTCCCCATTCCCTTCTTGACATTCCATTCATTTAGACACGTCTCGTCTTTTGCCCACTTTATCCTCATTTTCTTCTTTCTCCACCTATATTTATATTCTCCCCTTTTCTCGTGACCCGTGTGGAGTGGCCTCCTGAATGGTGATCTGATAATTCCTTTCTTTTTCTTCTCAGAGCCTCCTTAGTCTGGTAGTCGCTTCGACTTCCTCAGGACTCGACCTCGCCATGCAAACCTCGGATATATCAAGCATCCCGAACAACTCGCGTCTAATCCCTCCCGGGTCCAAATACGCGCTCAACGGCGACACTGGATTTTCCCACGGAGCATACAACAATAACCATCCACACTCTCAAGGATTCTCGGATCGAAACGCTCGTCGCGCCAATATACCCGCTATAAACACAAATCCAGGACAACAATCCGATATGGCTTCGGGTTTCGATATGAACTTCACCCCCCTTTTACCCTCCCAGCTGCTGGTGGGCAGTCCGTTCCAACCTGGAACTCCCTCGGCCTTCCAATCGCCTCAGTTCGCCAATTTCGGTAGCTTCTCTCAGGCCAATGGCAATGGACACGCTCAGAACAACCAGAACCACATGCACAGCCCGACTCAAGGAATGCAGAACCAGGGTCTATATGGAATGATGTCGCCCGACGGCATGGGTGCTTCTCAGATGATGGGCCCTCAGTCGCCTATCAATGGTCTTGGAGGTATGGGCAATGCGGCTCTGGGGAGCCCGCAGGCTTCAGTGGCCCCCGGCATGCTGTCGGGGACCAGCCGCACTGTTTACTTAGGAAACATCCCAGCTGAAACATCTGCTGAGGAGATCCTTAATCATGTGCGTAGCGGCCAAATTGAGTCTGTTCGCCTGCTCCCCGATAAGAACTGCGCGTTTATCTCCTTTTTGGACAGCAGCTCTGCCACTCATTTCCACTCTGATGCCATCTTGAAGAAGCTGGCCATCAAGGGAAATGATATCAAGGTTGGCTGGGGCAAGCCTTCTCAGGTTCCGACCTCCGTCGCCCTGGCAGTCCAACAGTCGGGCGCGTCGCGTAATGTTTACCTCGGAAATCTGCCCGAGGAAACATCCGAAGATGACCTCCGGGAGGAATTGGGCAAGTTCGGACCCATTGACACCGTGAAGATTGTCAAGGAGAAGGCTATTGGATTTGTACACTTCCTGTCCATCAGTAATGCGATGAAGGCCGTCACCCAGCTCCCTCAGGAGCAGCAATGGCAAGCGCCAAAGCGGGTGTTCTACGGCAAGGACCGTTGTGCATATGTGTCCAAGACTCAGCAGCAAAATGCTGCTCAGTTCTTGGGAATCGCCCCAGGATACGCGCACGTGCTCAACACGGCGGATCGTGACTTGATTTCCAATGCGCTTGCGCAACAGTCTGTGGCTGCGGCCGCCGTGGCCACGACAGCGGGCGGTGTCAACAACCTTGGCAACCGAACTATCTACCTTGGAAACATTCACCCTGAAACCACCATTGAAGAGATCTGCAATGTTGTGCGTGGAGGCCTGTTGCACCACGTCCGGTATATTCCTGACAAGCACATTTGCTTCGTTACATTCATCGATCCTACCTCGGCTGCCTCATTCTATGCCTTGAGCAACCTTCAGGGTCTGATGATCCACAATCGACGACTCAAGATTGGCTGGGGCAAGCACTCAGGCCCTCTCCCGCCAGCCATTGCGCTGGCAGTCAGCGGAGGCGCGTCGCGTAACGTGTATATCGGTAACTTGGACGAGGCCTGGACGGAGGAACGCCTCCGCCAGGACTTCTCGGAGTATGGTGAGATCGAGTTGGTGAACACCCTGCGCGAGAAGAGCTGTGCGTTTGTCAACTTCACCAACATCGCCAATGCCATCAAGGCCATCGAGGGTATGCGCAACCGTGAGGACTACCGCCGGTTCAAGATCAATTTTGGTAAAGACCGCTGTGGAAACCCTCCCCGTCAGGCTGGAAACAACCAGAATGGCCAGGGCCGCAATGGATCCGGCATGGAAGGCCCTCAGTCTCCTACCCCCCGCTCTCAACGGATTTCAGCAGAACCTCAGCCAGTCCGGCTCCCAGTCCAGTCCGACTCGTCCCGCTCTCTCCCCAGCACCCGGATCCACTGGCTCTCAGAATGGACAGCAGCGCCACCCTCTGCAGACAGTCTCCTCACCCTCTGGCGTCCTCAACGTCGGATCTAGCAATCCTCTCACCATGTACCTAAATCAGATGTCTGCCCACCAGACACAGGACCAGGAGAACGGACTCAGAGACCCTATGGCCCTAGGCGGCCTGCAGGCACAGTCCCAGGCCCCGCCCCAGCAGTCGCTATACAACGGCGCCACCAACGGCGAGCTCTCCAACGGAAGCATGGACCCACCAATGCACCCGCACAAGTCCTCAAACAACAGCTACCTGAGCGTGGGTAACGGCTCCGGCCACGGTCACCACGCCAGCACCAGCAGCCTGAGCGTTCCCCGTGCCTCGCACTCTCGAGAGCCGTCAGCCTGCCCTCCTTCTCCCAAGAGCCCTTTGGTCCTGTCTCTGGCCAACCTGGCCACACCCGCACAGGAGCCGCCCACCAGCCCCAGAGCAGCTTCTCCAGCTTCACCTCTGCGCTCGGCGGCCTCAACCACCCCGGATTCGGACTGGCTATTCAAAACGAAAACTCCCTGCCCGGCTGGGCTGAAGAGGAGATCGGGGCCAAATAATCATTTGCATCAAAGTATGCATACCCGGGGATGCATAATTGACTCATTGTCCTCTGTGAATCTAATGCCATTTCTTCTTATTTCATACATATAGTCCCTTGTTGATTGTCACGTCCTTTTTACTTTCCCCCATTTTGATTCTGATTCGTTTCTTGTATTGGTCATAATTTCTTTTTTCTATTACCTTTCTAACTCTTTGCCATTCACTTCAACCCCCTTTTTCTTTTCTTTTCTACTTTGGCATTTTTGGATTTCCTCCCCCATTTTGTCCGGACATATTCAGTTCGCCGCCAATGATTTATATTCCCCTATTAATTTCATTTTCATGCCATCTTCCCCTTCTTTTATCACCATGTATTGCTAGCTGGCTATGAGTCTTTTCCTTCTTTTTATCTTCCATTTTATCATTTTATTCCTTTATGTTGGTCTAGGGACTGAGCACACCGCATGTTTCGCTGGATCATGAACCACAGGGAGAGTGGTGCACCACACTCGGGCCCTGGGTGCTCTTTCTTATGGTCTTTTGGTTAGAGATTTTACATTATCATATCCTTGGGCAGGATGCATACCGGTGGTATGATCTAGTGGAAATACCGGCCCTGCCCCGCTTGTCTGTCGTGGATATTTCGGTTGCAAAAAGCAAGCAGGTCAGGGCTGCAGATGTGTACCTAGTGGAGAGTTCCCGGGAAAGCATGGAAATGAGTCGATGACAATACCCATAGCGAGAAGAGAACCAGTGATACCTTCATCAAACGTGTAGTCCTCGTACAGTTCAGTAGAGCGACCGATGTGTAGTCTTTGGCCTTCTCGATATAGATATCACGTGAAGCACTAGTCTAAATCAGGAACGGATCAGATACATCAAACTGGATGATTCCAATCACCAACTCGGCCTCCCATCCCTCCATCCCAACATCAGTCTACTCATCGCATGATCAACTGAAGACATCACAACATGGCGCTTCCCCCAGAGCAAATCAACATCAAGCGAAGGCGCGAAGAAGAACCTGTGGAAACCCTCTGTAAGAAAAAATGCTCCCCTTGTTTTTCCCCGCGATGTACCCCCTCCAAAAAATGCATGAAAGTCTATTACATACCCCTTGCCCTAAATTTCCTGTCAACGATTGAAAATACCCACTAACTAGAACCCCAGATATCCAATCGGCACTCCATCAAACCAAAAGACGATTCACAGACTTCGTCTTCCACAGAGTAACACTGAAGGCCAGCGAAAGTTCAGATACATCTCCAAGCCCACCATCAACAGCGCACCCAGCAGCCCAGCGGCTCCTGCGCAGCCCGCGCTCAGTAAGCAGTCTGCACGTCTCTCGCCGAGCACCAGCATCCTCAAATGGGAATGGCAATGTCGTCCCGACAGTCCGAGCTACCTCACCAGGCGCGGAATTCCGTGAAGTACAGCGTCTCGCAGCCGCACGCAAAGAGCTTGAGGAAAAGCGCCGGCAACTCATTTACTCGGGTCAAGCACCGCCTTCTCCATCACAGACCAGCCCTGCGTCTGCACCTGCACCTATATCTGGATCTGTATCCGGGTCAGGGTCTAGACCCAGCACTCCCGACGCAGCAGCAAAAGGAGAGACCAAGCAATCATCTAGAACAGCATCACCTAGCCGCGCACAATCCCTCCGTCGCTTCCAGATCTCCAGATCAAACCTCGGTTCTCTCCGGAGTCCAGGCGGAATCCAAAAACGTCGCGCTGATGGTCCGGCACCGGGTGTCGCCGTGCTAGTTGAACAACTGCATCGGCGCACCCATTCGCGCAAGACGTCCATGGTCTCTGATATGGTTGCGCAGGCGCAGCTTGGGGATCGGGTTATTTCACTTCCGCCGAAGGAAGTCGTGGAGGGTTCGGCTCCGGCTTCGCCTGTGAAACCGCGGAAGCGGCCTGTTGTTAATCAGGCTGAACGGCGGTGGAGGGAGGAGCGGAAGGGGTCGATTTCTGCGGCGAAGAATCGGCTTAGTGAGACTTTGGAGAAATCTGCGCAGCAGACCCAGCAGAGGAATTGGGATGAGGAGTCTGAGCGGCTTGCTAGGGATTTTGAGCAGGTTGCTCTTGAGCTTCAGGTGGATGATGGTAATGATGGAGATGAGCAGAAGCATGTTATGGATCTTGATACGCGCATTGCTGGGAATGGGAATGTGTCGGCCGTTCAGCCTGTGAGTTCCACGCGTAAGCCGCCATTGAAATATCAGCCGAGGCAGCCGAAGGAACCTAGAATCGCTCCTGTTCAATCTCAGTCTGGGTCTCAGTCCCCGCTGAAGAATGAGGAGGCTGTGGATGACATGCCTGAAGCGGAAGATGATGATGGTGACTATGTCTACGATGTCTATATTCGGCGCCCGCTGTCGGAAAGTGAGATGCTCAGGAACCCTCTCTCTGAGTATGAATCCGAACAGCAGCAGAAGAATGCTACCAAGGCTCAGTCTGGTGTTGGTGTTATTGTCATTACAGAAGAGGATGAGCAGTATTGGGAGCATTTCGTTGAAGATGACGAGGAGGAGTGGGATAGTGAGGACGCGGATTCGAATGGTAAGTTTCCCTTTGGTCCTCGAATTGCGATGTATGGACTCTCACTAACCCAACCTTCCAATTTAGCTGAGAACAATCCCGCCAATGACTACCCCGATGAGGAGATTTCATCTGACGATGATGGCTTTGACTTTGATGATTCTGCCAGTGAGGATGGGTTTAACTCTGGTTTTGGGTATAACTCGCGTTATGGTGGTCAGGGCTCGGATTCTGATGATTACTGATTTTCTACTTGCGTTGATGGACGCTTTGTTCTACTGCCATCGAAAGTCATGTTCCTCTTGCTTGCTCGTATTGGGTCGGTGGTTGGCCAATGTCTCTTTTACCTAGTTCACGCATAGGATACCCCATGCATTGTTTCTGTTAATCTCTTTGCTTCTAGCCTCTCAACCTTGTCGCGACCCTAGGAGAACAACTGACAAAATTGACATCTCACAAGTGACCACCGAGCAATTGCTCCATTGAAATCATCCTTACACTTGACATACCGTAGCCCTGTGCATTACACTACCAAGGTTAGTAGATATCTAGATCGTGCCCCGTTGCGCCTACTGCAGAACGAATGTAACCTGACATCGACCATGGATAAGAACATACCCACAGCAGGCTATCCTGTAACACGCCTACGACCATAAACCAGGATAGATGCACATATATACACAGCATTTCACTCTCTCCATTCTTCCACATACACAAGTCGACCGACAATACGACCCCTAAGCACACACATAACCTACTGTGTCCGTACAACCACAATCCCTGCCCGCCCAACCTAACACAAACCTCAATCCTCACCTTTCTCGATATAAAATGACATGATATGGTAATCGTCAAGCATGCTATACAGTACACGATCATATACATGTATTTACATACGAATACGAGGAGTGTAAATGCAAATCCACACAAAACCCACATTCCACTTTCGGATCGCTTAATTCGCTTACACGGGAATCAGCAGCCCGCAATTGGTGGAGATAGATTAAACAAGCACAAATCATATTGTCCTTCACGGCGCCCCTCTTGCCTATTTCAGATTAGTGCTGATGAGATTCGACAGCGATAGGGGGATCGGGTGGATTGGGGCCTGTTAGGGCGAACTATGGCGCCGGGAAGTTCGTGCCGAGTTGGGGATGGAGTATTTGTTGTTTACTTTGTTTTTTGGTCCTTACTATACTATACATGTAAGTATAAGTGTAAGCGTATGGTATCTGTATTCTGGGAATGATTTGCTTTTTTGGGCTGTTTTATGGAATACGAAATTGATGTATGATGTGCCGCACGGAGTACCAGACGTTGAAACGTCCAAGCCTACCTGGGCAGTGGCATATGTGGCATGTGTCATGCAGTGACATTCAAATCCCGAGTCATTTCTGCACGAGTATTAGCCTTTGAAGAATTAGAGATTGGCTTTTTCTGTCTGACTGTTGTGCACTCTATACATCGCCATTCTAGACCATGTTATAGTATACCCATGCCATTCTTAAGCTGTTAAACACGTATGTGTGCCGCAATTTAGATTGCCCCACTGATAGAGTACACATTGGCCCCTGACTATTTCGACATTGGGGCCTTAATTTACGTTATAGTATGCCGATCAACATTCTCTCTTCACTCCACTGTACATGTACTAGGCTAGTCCCTTACGATGCATCTTAGCAGTATGCGCCCCACATCCTCCCGATTCCCCGAATGTCCTTCTCCAATCCCCGAATTTCGAGGTTGAGGCTGAGACATTGGGCACAGTGATCGTCCCTCTGTCATGGAATGAAAACTTTGAGGCACCTACGGGATGGTTCCCCGATCCCGACGCTACACCAATTTGGTCATCATTTTAGATGGGATCTTAATGCGATCTAATTAATTATCATTCCTGTTCCTGTCTCCTGCTCCAGTTCTAACTACTATATAACGAGTAATTAACAATAAGAAAGTCCAATTGCAAACACATGTGCTCACCTACCAACTTGGTACCTATAAGTCTCCATCCAAAATCTAGAAACAGCACCACATACGTCCATACAGTAAGCAAATCATATGCCCATCTACCCAATTCGATCGAACTCGTAGATCCCAATTATCAAAGACCACAAGCATACATGCAAAACAAAAGCTAGAGCGAGCCATCAGAAAAGAGAAAAAGCAAAAGAAAGTAAAGAAACGTAGATCCATACTAACGTGAGCGCTTGCGCGCGACACATCCAATGCACACCCCATACCCGACCCCCGTCTCACCTCCTATACATGTACTGTACTTACGACCGCGCACTGGTTACTGCCTCCCACCTCTGCGCTCAGAGCTGCGCTTGACCCCTCACTTCTGCCAGACCTCCCTTTCCTCAGATGGTATCTCATATCTCATATCTCATATTAAACGCGTCTATTCTACCGCCGATCAACGGTGGCTATGCAGCTAGTTTACTGCACTGCGAAAATCAAGCGCATTGTTATTGTTTCGGGCTATGCTTTGACCGACTGTATGTACACAGTCACTATTGTTGATGATGGCTTGCTTTATGTTGTATTGCATTTCAGTGACGCGGTCTCGTACGTAGATGTCGTTGTCGATCTCCGATAGATTTTAAGATCCATTTTGAGGGCCATTTTTGTTTCGTGTTCTTTTTTTGTTCCACACTGCACGGGTTGGACTTGCAGCCACCGGTGACTTATTGAAGGTGCATCCTTCCAGGATTGATCCTTCTTAGAATTTGGAATCGGGGGCTGTGGGTTACATTTGCAGGGGGCGATGTGTCCGGTTTTAGTAATTATAGCGATGGATCCGTAGTAGGCTGAGGATGTTGTGTCTTGCCCTTGTCCTTGCTTGTGCTTGCACTGCCATATCGTCTTGTTGGGGCTAGAATTGAAGGATTGGACCCCACGATTGACGAGTCAGCCTGCTTTTCGGCCCATTGCATTTGCTGTGGTATTTACGCTTCTATCAATTAGAAAGAGTCAATCGTTAGTACTGTAGCCACTCGCAAGTCTCCGACAGGGTTCGGCTAACGGAGAAACTGGACTAACTATAGGAATATTGATAGCGGGGATTACAGATGCAGAATGGCCTACGAGTGGTGTCATGCAGAAGAATAAATCTGAATCTGAATCTCATTTGAGCTGTTGATAGCTGTGTCCGACCGGATTGCTCCAAGTCAAGATGGTATAGTATAGTGTAGTGTAGACGTCAAGAAAAGTCAGGGAGTGAACATCCTGGCGCGGCCCAAAAAAAAGAAAACACCCTGCCAAACGACAGGAGTCCACAAATAGACCTCCCACGCTGAAAAAAGGAACTCCAGTGAGGTATCTTGAGTAAAAAAGACAAAAAAGTAACCCAAAGCAAAAGTGCAAAGAAAAAGACGCAAAAACGAGAGTACCTCCCAGCCCAGAAAAAAACAAAGAAACCACCCATAAAGAAAACGCAATTAAACAACAACAAAGAAATCACAACCTCAAAACCTCCGCCCTACTTTCCCTCATCCAAGGATACCAAACCTTCCCCCATTCAATAACACCAAACCGGGGCGCCCCAGACTCAGTCCCACCCTGAACACTAGTCCCCTCCCTCAAAAACTCGCCATCACGCATCCGCCGCTGCTCCCGCAAAGTAGGACACTTCTTCTCTTTAATAAAGCGATAGAACTTGCACTGAATACCCTGAAAGCCACGTCTCTGGCGATCTGGAAACTGCCGATTGAACGCCTCGCGCACCTCCTTCCACTCCTGGCACAGATCAACGCGATGGTACCAGATAAAGTACATCTCCTCCTCCTCATACTTGGGGCGCGGCGGCCGGCGACGATCTGCGTTTGCGCTGGAGCTGCTTGAGACGCTGTCGTAGCGTTCGCGGCTCTGCGGGTGATAGGGGTCTGGGGAAGAGTTTGTTGAGCGTGAGCCTGGGCCGGACACCGACCCTTGGTTGCTGGTGCTGTTGTGTCTGGCGCTGTTTGGGTTTGTGCTCATTTGGTTTGAGGGGCGGTATGTTAGGAACATGTGGTGGGATTGGCTTTGGCTTTGGTGGTGAGCTGTTGGGCCTGCGTGGTTGTGACTTTGGCTTTCGCTATGGCTATGGCTGCTGCTGTGGGTTGCGCTGGATAGTGCACCCGGGCTGGTGTCGTGGTATCGTCCATACCAGTAGTTTGGACTTGGGGGAAACTTGGCGAGTGTTGGTAGCTGTGGATGGATGGGATTGAGGCGTGTTGGGAGCGAGGTGAGTCTGAGTAGCTGTCTCCTTCGCCCGGATTTAAGAGGGCGTCGATTTTCATGCGGCTTTGTCGTGTTGAGGGCCGCTGCGCGTATTCTGTGCGTGTTTCCATTATGATGTGTGCCTTGTTGTGGTGTAGAAGTACAGGCGAGTAGGTTTTGTGGTTCATAGATCTGAATAGATCTGAATCCGGGGTGAAAAGCCGAGCTTCACTTTTTTTTTTTGGGTCCCAAGCGGTTGCACAGACCAAATTAATTTTAGTGGGGAGGATGTAGGAGAAGCGGCGTATATCAGATCCAACGATCAATGGGGGATATTTGGAATGAACGTGTGTAAAAGTAAGGGAGGTGGGATGAAGTATAGCTGGGGTAACAGGCCAAGGTTTATAGATCAAAAAAAAAAAAAAAAAAAGACTTAAGGAAAAAGCAGATCAGAGCCTTAAATGAGAAACAGAATCGAACAAGCTAACTGTCTGCTCCTTTTGGCCCCCTGTATAGCTGTGTACCGCGGATACACAAGGCTACAGGGGTGGTTTGGTTCCACCCCCAGAGAATAAAAAATAATTAATCGGTGAACCGGACAGGGTGCTCCGTGTCCGGTGGAGAAGGGCTTTTAATTATTATTATTTTTCGCCACTATTTAAATCGATATCTTTGAAGAAAAGTGGCGATCAAAGTCTCTGTGTCCCTTTCCGCGGCAATTCCGTGTGGATTTACACCTTTACCCTTTTACACTCTTAGCGCAAATGTCAATTACAAATTTTAGTAGCAGCTATAGACAGCCCTGAAGATGGAAGCATTTTCTGTTTTGGTACATGTTTCAGTTCTTCTCAGATACAGTGAAATTAAAAACCAACACAAACGCGCGGCGTCTATTGGTAGACGCAAGAGTCATCTGTTGCGACATACGCCATGGCCTTGGGACACCACAACGAATGAACGTGTCGAGCTAATGCGGGCTCAATTTGGCCTCGAACTGCCAACACATTCCAAGGCTAGATGTCCGAGGGATGTGGCACAAGCTCTTCTCTATCCTCATCAGGCTCGGCTCGCTTTCCGGCCTTGATATCTGTATATAGTTGGAAAGCGGATTTCCCGCGCAGTCAAGTTGCATCCCGGAATCTCCTTTTCAGACGATCCAGCCGAGCTGCATGATTGGCCTCCACTTTCGGATATCCTTGTAATTTTCGTTCTTTTGCGCCATTTTCTCCCTAGATCTGCGCCTTGACCAAGATCGTCGGTCATCTGCATTTGCCGCCAACGGTTTTTGGGATTTTCGTCAGCCGGTGCCAAAAGAGATGAGTATGGTCATAACTAAGCGCCCACGTACACACACACTCTCTCTCTCTCTCTCACTCTCTCTCTCTCACTCACTCTCTCTCTCTCTCTTTTCAATATTAAACGCGAATAGAAATGTGAACGCCAAAATTCCGAAACCCGAAACAGTAAATGTGACGGAACCAGAACCAAAACCAGAAACAGCTGCCTATCTGCGGCGCAGTCAACTTGCGCAAGCGCCGTCTCCCTAGCCCAACGGGGGACGTCATCTGTCGACGCTGTATGGCCCGTTGCTTCCGAGATCCCTGACAAGCCTCCTACTCAGGCGCTGAACAGACTGTACAGGTCCCTGAAGCCCCCGATTCCGTGCAGATTAGATCAACACGGGGCTAAACCAGCCTGCTCCCCCCGCTCCTCTTTGTTTCTGCTCCACCAGATCCAATCACGGAGAGGGTTGGGGTTCATCAATCGCGTAGCCGCAGACGAGGACAATCACGTGAGGCCTTAGCCTGATGTGGATAATATAGTCGATAGTACGGACTCCGTAGAACAGTCTGTGGTTAATGATTTAATCAAAAGTACCAAAGTACCTGACCCGCTCGAACCAAAGTGAGACTTCCTTCCTGAAAAGATAGCTGTTGTGACTTCGTGGTGCATGTCAATGTATTCAAACCCTAGACAATTTTACGAGTCATGCTGTGCATACTTAGCTCCTAGCCAAAAATAAATTCCAATACAGTCAACTCTCGCTTATACCACAGCATACTATCCAAGCCAAACTACGTGGTATAATTGAGTTGTGTTTTGGTGAGAGGATGACATAATATTTGACAAGCTAACTCTAAGCCCTAATACCTATTTAGTCTTCCATCCCATCATCTGATCCAAAGTCACCTGACGTTTCTCATCAATCTGAATCCTGCCAAAGTCGCTGATTAAGCTCTCAATTTGTCTAATATGGTCCGAGGTACCCTTTTCTTTGCTACAAACCCATAGTAGGATATCCTGGAGGCTGTCCAATATAGCAGAATTAGACAGAAGCTCAGGTGGGGGCCCATCAATGTCAATATCCTGAATTTCTGAGGTTGTTGGGGCAATATATATATCTTGCTCATTGGTCTCATCTCGCCCTTCAGTCCCATCTTCTAACATGTCTTCGTCCGAAGGGTTCAAAAACTCGTCAAATGGCACAATATCTTTATCACCAAGCTTATCAATTGCTTGATTATATAGACTTTCAATCTCATCACTCAATCCGGGCTCGGAAAATAGTGCAGACTCAGGTGCGGACTCGGGCGCGGACTCAGGTATAGGTATAGACTTTGGACTAATCAAAGTACTTTGTTTAAAGCAATTGATAATCGTTTGGTCTGATACACTTGTTCTCCAAACTTGCGTTACCCAGGTAACAGTATAATAAATGCTCATTCTTTGTTTTGGGTCTATCCCACGATCAAGAAAAGCAATCATATAGCGCATCCATTTCTTCCGATAATGGTGCTTCAAGTTTTGGATAATACCTTGGTCCAAGGGTTGATAAATTGAAGTTGCGTTTGCTGGCAAAAAAACAACCGTAATCCGGGGTGGTGGTGGCGCTCGCTGGAGTCCAATAACATGTGGTGAAGCATTGTCTAAAAGGAGCAAAGCTTTCTTATCTAAGGGAATACGCCCATAGAAAGATCGCAACCAGTCCTCCATAATGTCATGACGCATCCATGCTGCCTTGTTGTGACGCCAAACACATCCCAGAGCTCGGAAATTAACCCCCGGAGTGCGCGAGGGGTTTTTGCTGTGCCAATCAACCATAAAGGGACTCGATCGGAACCATCCGCATTTGATGCAACAACAATAGTGATTCGTGTTTTATCAAGCTTTTTGCCAGCAATTTTTCCCTTTGAAAGACCACCATTTGGCATACGTCGCCAAAATAGGCCAGTTTCATCCATATTGTAGATTTCGGACGGTTTGAATTGATTGCAAATCGATTTGGTGCTTTTGATCTGATCATGTACCGAGGATGGGACTGAGGCAGCTTCTCCGTGGAAAGTATGATATTGAAGAGAGTGGCGTTGTTTGAAGCGAGTTAACCAACCCTCAGAGAATTGAGGTTTGGTCCGATCTTTGTATTCCGGTATTTGTCTCCAAAGCTCAGCTGCTTTAGTTTGGATCAAAGGGCCATTTATTGGTATTCCATTGCCAATATGGTTATCTGCCCAGTCATATAGCTTTTGGTCCAATAATGGCCAACGAGAGGATGAAGATCGTTTGTTTGCCCCTGCAGGGCCCGTATCAAGATAATTGTATTTGGATGAAAGGATCCTTGATATGGTTGACCGGTCAATCACTTGTTTGAATTGGTCCTCAAACCACTTAGCACATGCAGTCTGCGTGGGCTTTGGGCTAGTATTAGACCAAAATGCCCGTAGTGCCTGTTTCTGCGCGTCTGATATACCCAATTTGGTACGCTTTGGTCCCATTCTGACGCGCTTGGGTGGGGTCGGGAGGGTAGGAGAGCTTGTAGATTGAGGCATTCTGATTGGTTGATTGCGCTGACTAAGCAGATTTGAGAGGAAGAAAGTGTGGTAAAACAAAATGTGTTATATTCTGTCAATTTATATGGAAAAAACTGGAATGAAGGGGCCATCCAAGCAAGGGATGTGTTATTATCAAGAATGTGCAATATCCCACCGTGGTATAAGCGAGAGTTGACTGTAAAGACAAAAAATGATAAATTGGTCCATAATTGATGCTATACTGGCCAATTGATTTCTTAATAATTTTGTCTCTTTTTCTTTTTCTTTGTTTGCAGATCGGATGTGTCGAAACTCCTGGGTTTGACTGTCAGTCAGGGCTAGATTTCAAATCTCTGCCATGGAGCCACAACGCTTTGTCCTGGTGCTAGGCGTTAGCGATAGCCGCCAACCGAGCACATAATAATTATTAATCTCGGGGGGTCCGAACATGCACATACAAAACATCTGAACATTCTAGACTTCATCCTGTACCCGCATTAGAAACGGGAATTTTCCGTCTAATAATTGACTATTCCAGTATTTTAGGTAGACACATGCAGGGCAAAAGCCGAAAAAGAGGACCCCACGGAGATCAGAGACCAACTAGGCAAAAGAACAACTGAATCATGTATGAGAATCAAGTCATTGAACCATTGAACCGTGGATCTCCAATTGAGGCTCAGGATGTGTCTAACCTTGGATCGGAGTCGATCCCCCGAACTGCGCCGAACTGTCAGATCGTGGCATGATGTATTTGGAATACCCATATTTCTGCATTGAGCACCTGACAGTATACATCTGCATGCAAGATGTAACAGTCCTCACCCTGGGGAGTTGGCTGTTGGCTGTTGGCTGTTGGGAGGCGCAAAGCCCAGCGCCAACGTGCACACGTTTGCACACATCGTAAGTTCCAGAACAAAAGAAGAGACTTTTATTTTCTTGGTATCTTGGTAATCCTCCAAGCTATTCCTCTATCGGGAGTAAAAGTGAGAGGAACAAAGAAAAGCCCCCTCTCTCTCGTTGCCTCCGCCGACTCAATCTCCGATCGTCGGATCCGACTCCCATCCATATACATACCCTTGGAATTACGAGCAGAGAGAAAATAAACCCCCTTCCCGCCTCGAGATGTATGTTTCAGCCGCATGGTGGTAATCGTGCAGATATTATCCGCACTAGACACGACACTTACATTAGTAGCAAGCACTCTGCTTCGCATACGTTGTGACTAGCGCCGTGATATACAAAGACACACGTAGCCCGGCTCCGCTTCTTGGACCCCACACCATCGGTATTCTACACGAGTCTCGGGGTATATCCTTATCGTGATTGGCCGTGCACTTCGCAATACGGAGTACTACTTCTCCTCCTCCTAGTTTGATGTACATGGGTTTTCCGCGCTGCAGTGAACCGGGAACGCCGCTTTGGGAGTGGCCCAACGGCGGCAGAGAACACGTACTGTAACATATAGCCGAGGCCGAGATGACCTCACAACGACAGGGAACAGAACAGGCGTCGCTGCCAAGGAGAGCCCAATATACAATACCTACTAGCGTGCTCGCTGCTTTTCCTGGATTCAGCCTAGGGCTGTCACGTTGAAGGAGATGTGACCTTGAGGATTACTACAGGCTCAATCGGGCAATAAATGAGAGTCTCGGTGTTCTGGCGCAGTTCTGGAATGGAGACAGAACAAAGAAATGATAAGCGAAGCAGCGAATGAGAATTGGAAATCCTTTATATTGGTATTGTCATATGGATACGTCTTTACACGCCTAAATGACTGGCAGGGCTGGATACGCATATACTGTACAGCTGGTAAATACAATACATAAAATACGAATCAGGCCATGGAGTATGGAGAGTACGTAGTACTCCGTTTGGACATCGCACTCCAAACTCCGTACTCCGTATCTGAAATGATTTCACTCCGAGTCTCACCCCCACTTGTGGACGCCTATTTACTATATGTCTTTGCGGATCATCTTCACGACTCGGCTAGTGATCGGTAGAGATCAGGTCGACTTGGAGCAAAAGATGTGGATGTGTCATCCTGCTCTCGCGGATTACCTTCCAGACGGGTTAGACTTGAAGGGTGGCTGACGCTATGTCGGCTCATCAGAGCCGCTAGATCCTTTAGCCACGCAGATGCGCCGGTCTAGCAGGGGCCTCTTCGCACTAGGGACACGTGGTTTTCGTGCCGATTACGCTTTACTGCCGAAGCTTGCTTATTTTCTGACTCGGTCGATCGTTCAGTCTCGTTTGATTACTTGGGTCTTACAATAGTAATAAATAAATAAAAGTAAAGTACTCCGACAGGTCTAGCTTTGCTTGTTTCGTGCCTCTCGAGAGACAATATATCTGAATAGATAGTCGCACAGCGTTTACATTTACATTAACATACACATCAACTTTGAAGATATCACATAGCCTGCAGATACCTCTTCAGCTTCACCTCGCCGAACCTGATTTGCCCGGCTTACTAGGTCCGTGCAGTACATAGCCCCGGGGTCTTAACCCCATTACCCATTACCTACTTATATACCGGTACTCCGAACAGACCTTAATTTAATTAAAAGAAGACCCACTAACTGCCCGGTTACTGTATACACGGATGTGATAGGCCACGGCGTATCAACACTACCAAATCACATCTCTGAAAAAAAATAGTGGATCACTATATGCAGGGCAGTGTAAGTTGAAATTGTTCGACTATACGCTATACATGAAGTAGGGCGATAGAGCGCTTGACTAGTACTACATGAATACTACATGTACATGTACATACGGTGTAACTTAACTTTATGGAAGGATCGGGTTACACGGCAGGCGATCGGTAGGTACAAGGTACGATGTATGGGTGAGAGGTGAGAGTGAAAAGTGGAACTATGGATGTCGCCACACCGACAAAGTACTTAGATTTGCAACTTTGATTATGCGACATGAAGGATTTGCACTGCAAGGTTGGGTGTTGGGGCTGGAGGATTGCAGGCGTTGAAGGATTGCAGGATGTATTGTGTAGGCAGTGGGATGTGACATGAAGATTCCTTCGAAAAGAAAGGACCAAGAACCAACAGGAAAAGGGTAGGAGAGAGAATTCTGATTCGTCAGAAGCGATGAGAAGGGGGCGAAAAAGGGAAGAAACAGCCATCATCCCTGGATTACTGCAGTAGTTTCATGCTACATAGTCCACGGCTACATTCTGTACGTTGATGATCATTAGCGACCGGGCTGGTGATAATCATGATCATGAGATGCATGGTACGCCTAGTTGATCTCATATCTCATACTGATATACACCATCATTCTCACCTCTCCTCCACTAGGATATCTCATAACTATCGGTGAGCGAGCGATCAGGTCAAGGCCCACACGTGCACATTCCTTTCTTCCTTCATTTTAAACCAATCAAACTCCGGGCATTGACGACAGAGGCAAGGACTAGTGCTCCGTCATCACACCGAAGCCAGAGCCTTGGGTCCTTCGCCCAGGATCGGGCCTTGTAACGTGGACTATCTCATTGTTATGGTGTTTCACTTCGGCCGATGACTGGTTGAGACCTGTCTTGGATGTCCAAACATAAATCTCAATGTCGGACGTGTGAGTGGCCACTCTCTGAGAGAATGGTGTGTAGGATTTCGGAGCTAGAGGTCGTATTCACACGTACGTTGACGGGTCTGACACTCCAGGGCTATGCCTAGTTCAGTAAGTGGTTCGGATGTTCTTTTCTTCACGGGAGGGAATATCTCCGAGGTTTGGCCTTGGAATTAGAACACCCGAAGTCTAAGCCCTGAAACTCAGAGACACTGGACGATTTTAGTTTCAGTCGAATGATAATCTGATCCGCTTTTCGCCTATTTCGGCAGGTGTTCTTTTTTCACTTTGCTGCCAAAAGTATAAAACCGGCACTATCGTATAGGGTCTTGGCATTCTTCAGGTTATGGAGTATATGATTTTCTACTATCGACTCTTGATCCTCTGGATCCGCTCTATCCTAGCTTTATTCGAATCCATACGTTGAAAAACTGCGCATTTCTTTGTTCGGTGATATTTGTGACCACTCTTAGCTCGGACTGACTTAGAGCCCGACCGCATCCGACGACAGCTCGCGCATCTTGACTCAGTTGGGCCACTCTTCCGGCCACCGGTCTTCTTATTGGGAGAGCACACAGCCCTGGATGAACAGGATGGCTCGCGTATATGCGAAGGTGACGTCGGCCCTGAGTAGTTCGCGAGTCAGACCGTTGCATCAGTTCAGTTCGCGGAATCTAGGAAGTACATATCACAGCCCTAAGTCCGAGGGTGAAAGTGGCTGAAGGATCCGAGTCAGAGTATCCGTAAGCAAGGGGAAAAAAAAAACTTAAAATTACAATGTTTCAATACACGCATGTATTGTCACGGTTCAAAAAATTACAAGCGCGTCTGCAGAGCCTCACCTATAGACCTCTGAATCTCCTCGCGTGCAAACTCCAATCAGCGTTGAGCTATTTGATTCCAAATAGGTCAACCATGGATTAAACCCACTTCGGGGTAGCCGGATCAAGTGGAGCAACGGAGAACACGGAGACATGATAAGGGGAATGAATTTCTTCATTATTTGCTGCATTTGCTTTTACTTACTACAGTATGTTGGTGAATACCAGTCAGGAAAGAGTCGATGATCGCGTGTGATCATCCCAATTTCCCGTATCCATGAATTCAACCTTCTATTCCGATCCTCGCTATGTCAAACTATCCTAAGTGGGGTAGTGGGTCCTTTGTGCATATACGGTGTGGGTAGCCATGTCTTGGACGCCTTGACGCACACTGTAGCATCTAGTGGTATATAGCCTTGCATTAGACATTCGTAGCTGTAATAAAGAAAAACCGTGGCTATCAAAACCCGAGAATATGGAATATGTACGGTATTGTACATTCTATGGTTGCATAATGTATCCCGAGAGCAAAGCCTCAGCCCGTTATTCGGATGTGAATGCGACTATCAGATTGGTTGCTGCCAGATCGGCGAGCATACCGCAGTGCAGTAGTAGCAGTATAGCGTCAAGTTAACCACCGCTATAGGATCGATCTCCTGCAGGATGCCTGCAGAGCAAACTGTTTCAGGGTATGCAACTAGACTGATTCGACATGATGTTGGGAAAATGCGGGATATTGTCGTGATGGTTCTTACGTAGTATCGACCTTTCGTATATACATGGTGCTAGGCTATACAAAGCAGCTGCCCAAATTAGATCTCTGGGATTCTACTGTGGGAATGAATGAGCAATGGTATTCTTGCAGGTTATCCATTTAGTGTAGATATCAGATCGACATTCACCGACGTCTTGTATATCCCCAAGACACATGACCAACATCCAATATCCAACATCGTCACAGCCAACGTTTCACTTAATTTGGGATAGTGTCTCTTCCATTCAGAACCCAACAAAACAAAACTACCGAAACTACCCGATCCTGCACAAATCCCCAAAACGACCAAAATGACTTCATTTGCATTCTTACCCCGCATCATATCCCCTCCCCCAACCTCCCATCAATGCACACCAAGAAAAGAGACAAATCACCACGTGGCGAAGTCACTTCTCTTTCCTGTTTTGTGTCAATGCCAAACCCTAAGTATGCAGGGCATGGAACGCCTTGAGGTTGGTTGGCTTGACCGGGGTTGATCGGAGGAATTTGGGGCGTCATGTAAACCTTGCCAAGCCACTCTTCCTCTTTTACGTGCTTGGTTTATCGTTTATCCTTACCACCTTCCTTGAATGGAGAAGTCCCGGCTATTGCTGCATTCTCCGGATCTGGTGTTCAAGGCGCCTGGTAGGTTGGGGGGTGACGCGGTGTTGGGGCTGGTAACATGGTTATTGCTGTGGTTTGGCGCTGTTGGTTGCGGCTTTTTCTTCTACTGGCTGCTGTGGTGCCGTCATACGTAGATGATATATCCACGAAGTGGATTTTGATCTTGGGATCGGCAGTGGATTGGGAGTGGAGGTTTTCCTATTCATGTCAGCTGATACAGACCGGTGGAAGGGGTCTATGGAGAGCTGAGTCCTTAGGATAAGGGCAAGAGTAGGAGTTACAGATTGAAGTAATGTCTGAAGCGATATTCCATTAGAAAACTTGTGATATCGGGGTGTTGACAAAAGGAGAAAACCTAAATGGAATTCCCCTGCAAAGCAAAGAGAGAAAAAGAAAAAAACAAAGTATCACTCCCTGCAATATTTGAAGTTGGATAGCGCTGATGTCTGAACAATATGGCCGACATACCGGCATGGTACTGTCGAAGCAGTAGCTGTCGAAGTGTTCTCGGTTAATGGTTATTCTCAAGCTACTCAGACATGACGGCGGCGAGTGCTCTGAACATCGGGTTTCTCACATCGAAGAAGTGAAACTCTTGCGCCAGGGCACAACTAATCATTCAACTGTTAGCAAATGGGTTACTTTAAAAGGAACAAGCGCGAGAAATCAGGCAACTCACGGGTCAGCCTCAAACTTGGAAATGCAATCGTAAGTGCCTTCCTTGATGCCTTGGTAAAAGTCCCAGCCGTCGTGCAGGCTGAAGAAAGAGACATGGATATCGAGAATTCCCTTCAATAAGTCAGTGGGCGTTTCAACATCAACAGAGTCAACGCTCGGGAGACTTACTTCTTCGCCATTCGTGATCAGAACCTGCTCAAGCGCCTTGCTCTCCCAGTTGGGCTGAGAAGCAATACCCAGAATGTTCTCGTCGTTCTTGCCCATCAGCGAGGTTGGCAGACCAGAAAGGCACACGACGCGAGAAGCATCGGCCCTAAGGCGGCGTGCAAGCTCGGGATGTTCGTTGTCATTGTCCATCAGCTCAATGGAAATGTTGATCACATCGTCGCCGACTTTGAGGGGGATACTCTCGGGATGCATTTCGAGATATCTGTTGCAGTCATCGGCATCGGTAAACTGCACATTGACCTCGCCAGAGGTCTCACTCCAGGCCCGCTCGATAACACCACCGTAGACTAGGTGCAGAACGTGGGATACTGTCACCCACTTGGGAAGGTTCTTGAAAAGCAAGCGGCGAGGGGGACTAGGCTCGGCAGCGGCGGCAGCAGCAACGGCGGCATTGGCCAGTCGCAAGGCTCGAAAAGAACTCATGAAGACCTTGGCAGACGCGGGAGGGCGGAAGCCCTCATCTCCCTGAGTGTTGCCATCGGTGCTGGTCTTATCAATCTTGCCAGGCTCTTCATCATGTCCGGGGTTCTCGGTGGTGTCAGCGTCGACAGCTGCAGCTGCATCGGAGTAACGGGCAGTGGCGAGCATAGAAGCAGCGTGAGGTTCGGTCTGTGAATATCAACATAAGACATGCACTTATGGGGCCAGCGGTGAGAGGGCAAGGGAAGGGAAGGGCAAGAAGGGGTAAGGTGGGCATAGGAGCAAATATGGTCAGAACATACCTTGTTGCTAGAGACAACAGAGCGATGAATCACCTCGGTGCGAGACTCGGAAGCTAGAGGGGAAATGTAGGACTGATAAGCCTCTTTCCACCTCATCTGGGCCTGTAACTGGGATTTGGGGGTAGCATGAATGCTGTCGTCCAAAGTCTTCTCACCTGTCACTCTAGCCCAAATGATGGCAGTCTCATAGAAGCTCTCCTGCATGGCGTTAAGCTCACTGGTGCGAGCATCGCTGACCTGCTTCCAAGGAGCGGCGTTGCCAATGATCTTGGGCGTCATGGCGCTGTAAGGCATCAAGGAAGAATGGAAGAGATGCTAGGGACCAGAAAGAGGGGAAGGGAGGTGAACGAGAGAAGAAGAGAAGAGAAGAAGAAAAGAAGAAAAGAAGAGAAGAAGAAAGAAGTGAAGAAGTGAAGAAGTGAAAAGAAAACAAAACAACAAATACGCGTCCACAAGTTGGGATGTCCTGGGGAAGGTGCGATGGTGGTACCTGCCTACTTGGGAGTTCCCAGGCCTGACATCGGCTTTGGCTACATACGGCTACAGTATACACCTTTGAGCATTATAAGTCTATTTGGTTGCCTGCAAGACCGCCTTCACGAGCTTATTGTATGAAGACCTTCTATATTTGGTATTCGGCCTCAAGTTTCATACCAGTTTCTATGCAAAAAGAACCATAAGCTGATAGGACTCACAGGCAGAGGAACACGTGTGGTAGGCGATAAGTATCAGCCACTACACCATGCGGACGACGAGAAACTTGACTACAGTCTCCTAAGATGCCGCCCCTGCGTCTAGCACAACAAAGACATAGACCGGGGCCGAACAGACAATGGGACATCGAAGATATCGGCGACGCAGTGGGTGAAAGATGAAGTGAGACACAAGTGACGGAATGCAAAGGTGCATTGCGCGCTGTTGCATGTCTTACTTGCGCGTGCGTTTTAATATAACCCGGCTGCTTTCTTTGTGAATGGCCTCGATTCCCAGCTCGAGTGGCTTTAAATAGTATCTGGATTATCTATCGATTCTACGCTTGGATAGATTGCATCAATTTGCTAGAACATTGATTGATCAATGTTCATGTATAATCCCACATGCAAAAAGAACCCTTCCCTTTGATAGTTGAATGCAATATATCAAAGTACACAAGAATAATCCTTCACTGACACATACATATACATCCCCCACACCTACGGCATTCATAACATCGAAATTAATGACAATAGTTAATAAGAAAATAGATTGTGAGGGTATCCAGCGTAATTAAGTTAATCCATTACATCCATCCAAATGACCAATAGTATATGTACAGTCTGTCAATAATCCGTAGTTGGAAATTCTCCATTGGAGCCAAGAGCCGAGTAATTTATACACAAGCCGAGCTCCCACCCTCCAACGAGCCATACTCATTTCATATACCACGAAGCAAATTAAACCTCCATACTGACGTCCAAAGTATCAAAGGACCCAACCGAACCCCTGCGATCCTTGATGAACTTGGGCCACGTGTTGGTGAGCACGAGGTACTTGATAGACGCCTCGGCAGCATCGAAGATAGAAGCATCGAAATCCGCCGGGATGTCACCCCAGTACTGCACGCGATCCTTGATGGCATCGGTCAAGGAGCTCTTGATCGAGGACTTCATCGGCTTCTCAGAGCTATCCGACTGAGTGGGCGATGGCAGGTCGAAGGTGAACTTGTCGAAGGGGCTGGTGGGGTCGACGCACTCGCGCTCCTCGCCGTAGATGAGACGTGTGGGGTGCTCGAAAATGCTTTCGAGCTTGCGCAGTTCCTGGGACGAGATGTTCACGGGGAACTCGGCGTGGCGGACGCTGATGAATTCGGCATAAATGTGCAGGGCGCGGTTGAAGTGGTCGCGGATCACATCTCTGCTGTTACTGTCACGGGGGAGGGTGCGGTCACGCAGAGTTGCAGGCAGCGAGTTCTTCCACTCGGCGAGGCTGGTCAGGAAGACGATGTTCTCGCCGGAGAATTCGCGGAGGGCAGAGAATTCCTGGAGAGGGGCGGGGTTGCGCTCGAGGACATGCTCGAGGGCGCTCATTGTCATGATGCTGTCGCGTTGGCTGTTCTCAGTCTTGACGGACCCGTTGGCGGACTTCCAGCCGGAAATTCTGGAGTCGACCATGGTGCTCTCGGAATTGAGGGACTTGGCCTCGGAGCCCGTTGACTTGACCTTCAACTCCCAGCGCGCAATTGAGTCGAGAGTCTCTTGACGGAGGGACTGGTGACGCATCACCTCCCAGCAGGGGAGGAAGACGGTAAAGATTTCGATAAACATAATAGAAAGACAGATCCACTGGGGTGGAACCCAGACAGTGTTGACCGGGGCCATAGCAGGAACATAGAGACCGATGAGCCACATCGGGGTGGCGTGGAGGTTGGCGATAGCGCAGCCGATAGTCTGGACTCGCCAGCCGTGGGTGTCGTGGATGTTGCGAGACTTCCAAAGAACGATAGGGGCGACGATCCAGGACCAGGCCAATTGCCAGGCCACTCCAGGCCACCATTCCCATCCCGCGCCCTGTGCCATCTTCTGTTCCATGATAGTTCCGTGGACCTCGGTGCCAGGGATTCCCCAGGAGCTGTGCCATTTGCGGGAAATGAGCCACATAAGGATAGTGAGGAAGATCTGAAGGAACATTCCGATGCCAACAATAGTAAGCATTTTGGTGGAATAGCTAAGACGGTGGAAGCGGGCGATCAGGCCCTTAGGCTTCTCTTCGGGGGTGGGGGATAAGAAAAGGCGCTCGCCGTATTGAGCGTATTTCCTTTGGAGTTTGGCGACGTGCAGGAACCGAGCATTGGAGGCGTGGAATAAGGCGACACCACAGGGCAGCAGGGTGCCCATCATCCAGTACTGGCAGTCTCCTGGCAGCAGAGGGCCGACCATAGTTGCGAATTGGACCGGTGCCCAGTATAAATGAAGAAGAACGATTGCAGATAACGATAGACCGAGGCCTCGAATTCGGAGAGTAGGCATATTGCGATGGACGATGAGATAGGCCATGCCGAGGACGACGGCGATGGTCCAGACACATGCCCAGACAGCCCACCAGATGGTGACAGGGCTGAGATCGATATCAGCCTTGGAGTCGGCAGTGACACCGAGTTCGGACCCCATAATGGCTTTGAGTGCTTAAGGAATGTGAGTGAAGTTGGATAGCGCTTACTAGTCCCATTCCTTGGGTCAGGGACGCTTTTAAGTAAATCGAACCACAGTCACGATCAGATTCAGGCCCCAGCACTAGGGGAGTGGACCCTTGTCCCGAGTTCAAGTTTTAGCCCTCTGTAGATCATACTGAGAACTGACTTAGAACTGATAGTTTCTAAGTTAGGGTTGATTGTGGACCCGTGACCGCTCGATCGGAGCTTCACATTGGCCCCGTCGTTTGGCCCTCTCAAGTATTTGTCAAACTCCGTATACCATGATTGGTTGAGAATGGGGCTCGTAAGATTAAGATCTCTTGGCAAAGGAAACTGCCCGAACCACAAACGTTTACGATCAGCTAAACTAGTGATTTTGTGAAACTTTCATATTTTCAACCCTGTAGGAAGATCCCAACCTCAAAAGGAAGGTTAACTGTGCTGTAGCATTAGAACATAAGAATGCTGTCTATGAGAGTAGAGGCTGTGTAACCATGCTTTTGCACGGTGGATGTACAATGTATGCCCAGAAGTTTATACAATCCTTGTTATTCTTTATGCCTCAAGGATTCAGGGGGAAATACAATACATTTACATGTACAGTAAAGTAGCCTAAAAACAAGGCAATCGTTTCACTTTGTCCTTTCTCTGGTTCCAAAACAATAGTCTGGATGTGATACTGCAGGGTATCACATCCAGATATTCACAGTTCTCCGGATAGCCGCCTCACACCACTTCCTTATGTGTGCCCATCTAACGCCCACGAGCTTCCACAGTGGACCTCGGTGAGGGTCGCAAAGTCCGACCCCGACTCCACCTGAAGTGGCCCCGATCATTTCGTCACTCCTTTTGCGCGTTCCACTGCGGCCCATATCTCGATTTTTCTATCCCGCTTCTACGCCCCAGAGCCAATGACTAGGATGATGCTCCCTGATCGAGTTAGACCTTGATACCACGCGCTGATGTAATGCATGCTCGGGATCTGATATCCTTCTGGCTCAGGGGGAACACATCGAGATTCTCCATGTTACATGTAGCTATTGAATCTTCTTTGCCTTCCTGTTCCTGAATTCTCTGCAGCGCATTGGCTACCCAAAGGCCAATGCGGCTATCCGGATATCCGGTTCTGGGACATGAACGTGCCGATCGTGTCTGATATCATTTTAGATCGAAGTCAGAGCGAGGAGAGTAAGTCATTCGCGAGATAATGTACAGCCAGAGCCAATGTGCCCCTTAGTGAGATCTTTGAGATAATTGAATATTGGCTAGCGGAGGGGATTATTGATGTCGGGGTTTGAAGACATCCCAATGTCTCAATAACTGGTCTCACTAAGTGGTCAACGTGTGGATGTGGGACCGTCAACGAGGGGACGCGTGAATGTCATAGATGTGCTAGGGTATTTCAATGAGAAGAAATGCTCTTTCGGATCGAACACCGAGTGCAAAGCATTCCTTTCAAAGCATTTGATATCAGGATCTTCGTGTACCTGATCTATCCCTGTCGCCGAGTCAGAGCCCGATTGGACAACCATGTTTTCCGTCGCTTCCGCGTCTACCTATCCCAGCCCTATTGGCCCTTTTGTGAAAGGATCACCGGCTTTTACCTTTGGATGGAATATGGCCAAGTACTAGCCAATTTGAACTATCGATAACCTCGTTCCGAACATTAGCCATGTAGCCATGTAGCCATGAAGGGCTTGTTTTTGCAAGCATCGCCATCCGCTGTCTATAGTGCGCCACAAGCCCCGACGCGACCAAACCCCGGCGCTACCAAATCCCTAAAACCGAGGCTCTTGGATCTTCTCTCTTGGTCTGATTCACAAGAAGGGCCCCAGATTGAGGGATGCAATATATTGCTACTTGTCTGGACCACCCCGTACATGTACTGTAGATCGTACGTGTATACCCCACCCCGACTCGGACCGCGCTCCTTTTGAGGTACTCGCCGAAGCGCCTATATGGCTACGCCGAACCCTTCCCCAGCCTGACATTACACTACGAGAGCAAGACTCGAGAGATTTGAAGCGTAGTTCCTTCCACAGAGGGGTGAGGTATAACAGCCTTCCCCTACATACGTAAAGTAGTACCCTATCAAGGAGATGAACCCCATGACCAGACAAACACTGAGCGAACTCAATCGATCGAAGGGGAATGTCCGATGTGGATCAAATGTGACGTCTTCATAAATATCAAACTCGCTCGTTCTCCAGTTTCTTCAACTTAGGGATCTTCCCCCAATCCGTCCTTCCATCCCTCCCCTTGTCCGTCGGATTTCTCGGCCTTTCAATAGGCCGTTGGAGATCATGTACATGTAAACAAACCTCATCATACCTAATCCCGTAGGGTTAGCCCCTGTATCTAAGATATCTTCCTAGTATATCCTTAACTATAAGTCAATCGATCCTGGCCATCATTGGCTTGCATAATCCATATACTCGGATTGGCTACTGCGCAGAATGACAGGGCATAACAATATATATCAACCCATCTAGCTTCCTTCCTAACCATCTGAAACGAACTTCTACTCCATGGTGCGACAAGGCATATAACTCAGTTTAAAACTCCGCATCAACAAATTCAACGCTGCTTCCTGAGGAGCTCGACGTTTCAGACTAGAAATCTCGGCTCCTCAATTTTCTTCCAGTGGGGACTGAAGTTACTGTGGACGCTTTTAAGGTGAAGCGGCATGGGGAAAACGAGGGAGCCGATCAGTGCTTTTCGATGTTCGTGTCTGGAACTTATAGCACATTTCTTGGGTTCCTGGCATCCCCTCTCATCGTTCATGGATGTCTGAAAAGTTTTATAGCGGACCTACTAACCTCCAGATGTAGCTACGGTATTTCAATGAGAATGTCCTGTGTCTCATCTTTAGTGTGTCTTTTAAGTTACCCCCTATCATTCCTTTTTGTGGGAAGTTCGCTTGGTGGTGTGGCGTCAATAGTGGTATGGGTACTTACGGATTTGGGTGTGGAAAAAGAGAGACATTTGAGTCACTATGAGAAATATCTGGAACATTCGAGGATGAAGGTAAAAGGGTTAACAAGGTGGACTTTGGTTGCTTTGCTCTATTGACAATCTCTGGGGGCTGGATCATGCTTGTTCCAAGGTTCATAGAATAATCATTCGGGCAATAAGTAGATAGTGCAGAGATAAGGAGTGTCTTGAGTAGCTTGCAATTGACTCTCACACAGGTAAGATACACAGAGTCCTAAGGGGTCTAAAGCATGTATATCACGTCTACTAACACTACACACAATCAAATATCAAGAAACGAACAAATCCAAACGAAGAAATGGGTATCAAATTCTCAAAAAATATTAAACTCATGAAGGAACAGGTATATTCTCGAACCCCTTCTGGCCGGGCTTGCGGTCCTCAACAATAACCTGCAAACCACGACGACCACAGTAACCATCATTACCAGCAATGCGATCAACTGTCTGGAAAGCGCCACCGCCATCCTGAGAAGCGTCAGGAATCCAAACAGTCTCCTGCACACTCTGACCAGGAACTTCAGCCCGACGGGGATTATGCCAAGGCAAACCGACAAAATGGTTGATAAGGTTATGAAGGAACGAGTATAGCCTCTCGAAGCGACGGGTTACACCAAGCCAAGACAGGGTGCGGTGGTCATAGGCTACTCGCACGAATGGGTTCATGTAAATGCCCGTGTCGGTGATTTCGTCGACGTTGGTTTGCGGATCTTGGATATCGGCGTGGATGAGACAGCATTCAGACGCTTCCCAGAACAGATCCTTTCCAGAACGGAAGCGCACTGGGTTTGAGGTTGAAGGTGGTGAGCCGGGCTGGAAGTATTTAGCGTCGAAGGCTACCATTCCGCCCCAGCAGCTGCGTACTCGCACGGCGTCTTTTCCGGCTAATACATCTCGTCGGCTTACGCCTTTGCCGGATGTTGTGAACCATGGGTAAAAGGGTAGACCCATGCTGTAGCCTTCCAAATCGCGTGTTGCGTATGTGTCGTAGAACTTGAACGGGTTGTCGAAGTCCACGGCGCAGGCTGCGCGGTATTGTGATACGCCGTCATCGTTGGCGTTTGTTGAGAATAGAAGTTGGAGGGCGTCGATGGGGTCGAAGAGGATATCGTTCAGATAGAGGAGCTTGTCGAATTTCATCCCGGGTTTATCGGTTAGTGGTTGTAAAGCCTTATTACGGACTTGGGCGAGGTATTCGATGCGCTTGACTCGTTTTGATCCGCCGGGTATAGTCACGGTCGGAAGACTCTTTGGGTCCAGGTGCTGCTCGAAGACAATTGCCTTTTGACATTGCACTTTTTGCTCCAACTCATGTAGTGCACGTTCTCCCTCCTCGCCGCTGTCATTCTCATAGATGCTGAGGAATACATTGTCGTTTCCGAGCAAATGGATCAACTCGAGGAGTTGTTCGCCCCACTGTCCTTTGGCAAGTTCGCCACCACTATCATACAGACTGGCTGCGATAAAGATTTTCTCATTCCGTAGATTTCCTCTACCAGAGTATGACTTCTCGAGTACTGATTTGCGGAGTGTTGCGTAGTGCACCGGCGGGTGTGTATAGGAGGGGAAGAGTATCGACGTGAAGAGACCGAGGACGAAAACAATACCGAAGACAACATGGATATAGCAGAAGCGGCGGAGCAAGAAGCGACGGGAGCAGTTCGGACGTGATGAGCCCGCGAAAGCAGGTCTGGAATTGGACTTTAGGCGGCGATAACCTGCTGACGTCGTTGAAAAGAGCCGGGATAACCAAGGCAGTCGGTGTCTCTTGAACGGGGATGTAGGAGGAACTTGGGATTCAAAATCGGCCTCGTCGAGGTTGAATGTTCCCTGCGAGTCGACCGAGGACCGCGAATTGAGCTCCCATTCATCTGGATGAAGCAAACGGGTAGTCATGGCAGATCACCAGTTGGGTCTCCCCATCCCAAGAATGAGACTCAGCTGTAAAAATGATCTAACAATAGAAGTCAATGGCTGCCACCTGAAAAGGGGCCGCTGTCACTCCAGGTCGAATTGTTTGGCTCTTTACGTCATCACATCACGTGAGCGGTTGGAGTATATGATGCGATGCTCAACGACTCTGGCGTGGAAGATTGTAGTTGAGGTTGCATGTATAGCTAGAATAGTTAATGGCTGATAGTGTCATATCTGTTTAATTTCCGTTTCTTCGGTTCGACATCCAGCATCTCTCTCCGTTGGGGAAACCGTGTAACGCATCCGGATTACGCTCTGTAGTGACGTAGCCGTTGTCGGATACTTCTCCTCATTTATCTTCCTGCTTACTTTCAATGTTCACTGGAATCAATTCTCACATCTCCTCTAGACACACCAGTAATCCGTGGTGTGGCAACTGAACATACATTACCTCCAAATATACCACAGCTTCCCCGCAGCTGCATATATCCTACCATGCCGCAATTCAAATTCGCCAACTCGAACGACAAAGTGCCAGGCGACGGCACCCCTCCCTCCGAATTCACCATTAAAGCCCCAGCCTCAACAGACATTTGGGACAAGCCACCTTCCACCAGCCGCTTCTCAGCCCCAATCCTGTACCAGTCCATCCCGCTGAGCTCGTTCAAGCGGGCCCGCGTGGCCTTCAACGCCCTCTGGGAGAAACAATATGACCAGGGTGGTCTGATCATTGTCCTCAACACTGCCGATGGTAGCAAAAAGTGGGTGAAGACTGGCATTGAGCTCACCCATGGCAGACCCCACCTGAGCACCGTCGCTAAAGATAACTGGGCGGACTGGAGCTTGCTGGCTGTGCCTTCTGGTGGTGGTGCGGCGACCCTTGAGATGGCCAAAGAACAGGACAATAGTTTGTGGATCTATCTGGTTGAGGGTCTGCAGAAGTCGCCTCTCCGGGAGATTACTTGGATCTTTGAGGAGAAGGATGTGAAGGACTGCTGGGTTGGTGTTTATGCTGCTCGGCCTTCTAGTGAGGGTGGAGAGCTCCCCGTTAACTTTGGACATTTGATTATAGACCAGGCATGATTTCGTGGGATGTCGATAGTTAGATGTTTCAGGTGATAGGTGGCGAAGGCTCCTAAAAGTATCAATAGGATCAACGTTTGCCAGGGCTGATAAAAGGTTGCATGCAGGTAGCCAATCTATATTTTTACAGTAAAATGCATATACGAGTAAAAGAACCAGACAGATGGTACACAGTCTTTGGAGTTCTCTGTCTTTGTACTATCTTGCCACTCGGATCCAGATGGCCTGGGCCAGGCAGCTATGTGAAAGCACATGGAATCAAAATAGGCTCGTTTGTGATATGATAAAGATATTGGCTAGCAGTTTGACAGGAGCCCAGCTCCACATGGATATGCCATAGGCGACATACTGTCGATCAGCCGATACACGTATAGACTTCAATGCCATTACAATTGATTGGTAATTTTGTCATGTCGGGTGATCAGAAGCTGCCAGGTGCATTAGTGAAGAGATCAACGGGCTTTAATTTGAACATAAAACGTATAGAGCTGTCATACTATATTAGGCTGAACGCATTTTGCCAAGTGGAGACTAGATTTTTCTCACTCGGACCTTCACAAAATCGAAAGAAATTTACCGGCCAAGGAGGTACTTTCCTCTTTCCTGTGCCAAGTCCGGTCCTTTTGTTTTCTAGGAGTATTCTATATACTCTAGCCCTGATTAAAGTTTATCAGATTTCCCTTTTGACCGTGTAACGGCATAACTCGGCGCAAAGCTACCGAGGTCACACCACTGATATGACTTGATGGAGATTTACTGCTCTACAGTGAATTAGACACTAAATTAGAGGGAAAATGTAATTTCCAGATCAAGTGACCGGCTACATCGGAAACCCTGACATCCAATTCTTTGACGGAGATATTCCGTACCATATTCTCGTATTAAGAGATCGGCAACAGGGTACGGTAGCAATGCATGTTGACGCCAGTCAGTGGATGATTAGATTTACTAGATTTTTTTTGCTTCTTGCTTTATATCCAGTAGAAAAGTGTCAGAATCAGAAAGAACCCACTTCATAACACGCATTCTTTAAAATCTCTCAAGTCAGGCTGGAAGGGATGGAATGGCGGTAAAACCGCCGAACCAAGAATCAGGTTTCCATCTTATCGATCAAATCATATCTGATGGTCTGAACCACAGTGTGACTTGGCAGTACCAAAAGATCAGCCTATGCCACACTCTGAACTGAGGTACCGTGCGGGTACCATTCGGGTACCGCTCGAAACGTAACCCCGTATGGCCGGGAGGTGCCTTGACACGCCACTCCACTTCAATTTTCTTATGACTCTTCTCTCTCTTTCATCCCTTTCACTTTGTTCCGAACATTACGAGAATGACTGTATGACTGATGACTGGCTGACTGACTGGAAAACATGACTCCGACTCGCCTAACTTGGAATGTCTGAGATCGGACCTCAGCCTCTCATCTCACGCTCTGCTGCCACTGACCCATCGACGTGCATAAGTGCGACCGATGATCGGACTCGGTGTCATTACTGCACTTCGACCTATCCAAGGCCTGCTTTCCCCTTACAGCCTGGACGCCCCCCTCCAAAGCGGATCTACCCATCCGCCCCATAGCTGCCTGCCGGATCCTGCTACGTACATAGCCCTCCATGAGTTATCGACCAGGCAAGCGCGCTTCATCTTTTTCTTTCCTGTTGCGCCCGGTATTTCTCGTCTCTTTCGCTTTTCTCCCCCCGACTCGCTCTCCGATTCGCTCTTCGTTGCTTTTTCAAGTGGACCTGGCTGGCTCAGGCTGAACAACCCCAATACTTGCTTAGTAGAGCAGGATTTCATCCCTTTTATGTGATACGTCCTCGACGCCTGATGTTGCATGAACTCTTTTAGATGTTCCATTCTGCCGCTTAGTCGACGCAGTTAAGATCGTCCTTTGTATATGCTTTTAACCAATCCAAGACCGAACTCTTTGTCGAGCTATATCGGTGCGCATCACAGAGATGCCCCTTCTCGATCCGCGGTCAGGACCGTCCTACGGCACTATGGAACAGGAAGACAACCAAGTGGACAATGAGAGGGAGCTGCTGCTGCAGGATGACTACGAGGTTGAGGCTCCGCCCAGTGGAATGTCCACGCCGGACGAAATGCAGGAGGGAGTTGCAAAGATTGAAGCCATCAATTTGACCTGGACGACTCGTTCTCTGATGATTGCCTACGTCAGGTTCGTGTGGCTTGCAGTCCCGTGCCTTTGTTGACCCCTGCTGACTTGGCGCAAAGTATATTCCTCATGGCATTCTGCACGTCGCTAGAAGGTCAGACTGTGATGTCGCTGTCGGCATATGCGACGAGTGCTTTCAGTAAGCACTCGTTAATCTCGACAGTTCTTGTCATTCAGAATGTGGTCAATGGTAGGACTTCACTAACCTGCCTTGAGCCTTGGAAGCGGATGAAAGTTACTAACTTGCAATAGCTGTCATTAAACCTCCGATGGCCAAAATCGCTGATGTATTCGGTCGCTTTGAGGCATTCTGCGTTAGTATCCTCATATACACGCTTGGATACATTCAGATGGCTACCTCTACGAATGTTCAAACCTACGCATCGGCCCAAATCTTCTACTCTGCCGGCTCAACGGGCTTGCAGATCCTCCAGCAAGTGTTCATCGCCGACAGCAGTGACTTGCTGAACCGTGCCTTCCTCGCGCTTCTACCCGAATTCCCATTCTTGGTTACTGTATGGCTTGGGCCCACTATCGCGGGCGCCATACTGCGTACCAGCTCATGGCGGTGGGGATATGGTATGTGGGCTATTATATTGCCTGCATCCTTCCTGCCGCTGGCCTTGTCGCTGCTATTTAACCAGCGTAAGGCTCGAAGGCTGAATTTGATCAAGACACGGTCTAGGCGACACAGGGACTTTTTCAGCACCGTGCGTCGGACCTGGTACGATCTGGATGTAGGCGGTCTGACTCTTTTATCTGCCGCTGTGACATTGCTTCTTGTGCCTTTGACTCTCGCAGCCAATGCGAAGGGTGGGTGGATGAACCCTAGTATCTTGGTAATGATGATCTTCGGTGTCATTTGCTTCGTTGTGCTGCCATTTTGGGAGTCTTCCCATAAACTGGCACCCAAACCCTTGCTCTCTCTACACCTCCTTAAGCAAAAGACTGCTCTTGCAGGCTGTGCATTGGCCTTTTGGTATTTCAGTAAGTGTTATATTTCCACAGCTCTCGAGTGTTGTTACTAATCTTCGTGCAGTGGCCTTCTACTTCTCCGTTCAGCCCTATCTGTACTCCTACCTCCAGGTTGTACAAGGGTACGACGTTGCCACAGCAGGACGCGTCACCCAAACCTTTGCTTTTACTTCAACCATTGCCGCGTTTAGCGTGTCGCTTCTGATCAAATATACCCGTCGCTACCGTATCTACGTGACCATTGGATGTGTCGTCTACATGACCGGTCTGGCCCTCATGCTTTTATACCGAGGCGAAGGGGCATCCCACTTCCAGGTCTTGGGAACCCAAATCATCGTCGGCATCGGTGGTGGTCTGGTCAACGTGCCTGTCCAACTAGGTGTCCAGGCCTCCGCCAGCCACCAAGAAGTCGCCGCAGCAACAGCTATGTTCTTGACCTCCATGGAGATGGGCGGTGCCGTTGGCGCTGCTATATCAGGAGCCGTCTGGTCCTCGGCCATCCCACACAAGCTTCTTCAATACCTCCCTGAGGAAACCAAGGGCCAAGCGGGTGAAATTTTTGGCAAGTTGACCGAGGCCCTGTCGTACCCGATGGGATCTCCAACTCGCATTGCCATCAACCGTGCCTACCAAGAGACCATGAACCGACTCTTGACATTGGCCATCATCGCTACTCTCCCCCTGATCCCGCTAAGTCTTATGATGGTGAACTATAAACTCGATAAGGTGAGTAATACCTCAGCAGCACTTCATTCTGGACCCTTCTGACATCAAGGTAGATGGGCTACGGCAACTCCTCACCCCAGGAGAATCCACAACGAGTTGGGACAGAGCCCGACCACGAGGACGAACACTCCAAACGAACCTAATGCCCACGGGCAATCCTTTCTTCCGTGTGCATCCTCTACCGCACATGACTTAACGATCTTACGACCGAGCCATGTTCTTTTGTGTTATCTTTTTTCCTTTTTGTGGTTTATATTGCTATTGCATCTTGATACAACCCAGCAAGCGGCGTTATTGATTGTTTCAACATGATCTAAGACAGTCTCAACGCATTCTGATCTACATGTACATGTTTGTCTATATGACCCCTGAACCAGATCATCATTTGCATTTGGTGCGACTTCTTTTTATTTTGTGAGTTCTAGACGTTTCAGAGACTGCACCCATTCGATAGATCTGCACAGTGGATTTAAATATGAACCTCTGGACAAATGACCCTCCATCTGTACACGGCCAACTTGGCCCGAGCACTGCATTGTGCTGTAGTGTAGACAACTCATCAACCCTAGGATCATGGACCAAGGCATAGTAGACTCATCTCTTTACCAAATCCCCCAGCCCAGCCTAGACCCTATGCCGCCCTGCACCTCCCAGGATCGACCTGTCCAAGTAGCCAACTTCCGACCGGGACTAAACTCGCATTGCGATATGGCCGGCTTGCCGCTCTGGGCTTTCTCTATACTTGTAACAAGCACGCGCCCTTCAGCCCTGTAGTTATCATCACGATGCTATGTGGGCCCCGTTCATCTCCTTGTAACAACCGTTTTCTATCAGGGGAGAGTTCATCTCGCTAGTTGGCACAGTAACCGCCAGCTCCTACCAGGTAGATATCTGAACACATTCTATGTAAAACAGCTAACCATTACCCCGTAGCTGGAAATTGTACATCACTGACGGACTCTTAACTTACAGTAGCAGACACGAAAGTCCCAGCCCCAATCCAACACAATCCAACCCAACACAATCCAATCTAGTCCAGTCCAGTCCAGCCCTACTGTAAACACCATGCATACCTGCCCTACTCTCCCGTCAACAGAGCAGAGCAAGCGTGACCAACCCATATCCAGACCTCCTTTACCCCTATCACTCTCACTCTTCCCCCTATCCCCTTTCCCGCCCTCTCTCATCTCCATCCCGTATTCAAACACGTATGTAAATAGCCCATGCATGTACCTGCATATGTATGCATGCACATATACCAGAGACACACGTCCGTTCCCAAGGACTTTGGCTTTAATCTATTAGGCATATGCCTAAGCCGGAGGCCGGAGACCGGGAGAGCGGGAAAGGAGTGCATGCAATTTGTTAGCGCTAACGTTAGGTTGGTACCTCCATGTACAGTCAGCACTGTAAGTCGTCCATCACCTCTAGGCTTCTCATGTGTCTCTATGTAACTCATTCTTGCAGTTACCTGTTTAGATTGAGGCGTTTGTGGAGCTGGAGTTGGAACCGGAGCTGGATCGGGCCATTGGTTGGGGCTTGGATTTGGGCTTGGGCTTGGACTTAGGGGTAAGGAGGTGGAGGAGGGAGGGGAGATATATAGGGGATGATACCGTTCAAGCGTAGTTGCCTTATATTAAATCGGTTTAAGTAGCTGCAAGCAATATTACGGGTCCAGAACGCTTTACCGTTGGCTTAAAAACGGCTTGAAAGGAGATGGGGCCGAGGATCCCCGTGAAACGCCTTGGAAATTGTAATTTTCTTTTACGGAGGAGAGAAAGGGGGAATAGCCTCTGAGCAATTAACGTGGAGGTAAAAAAGAGCTCAAAATCGAGAAATAACGTGTAAACCGATGAAAGAGATCTCGCTTGGAGTACAAGCCGTGCCCGTGTCTAGACTCCCATACTCTGCGGGTTGCCCCATTCAATCCAGACCACAGCTTCTTCCTCCCTTTTTGTCTCCCACTTTTCTTTCTCCCCATCCAATATCCAACCACTTCCACAGTTTACAGTGTCAAAATGGTCGTCGCTACCATCAAGTATGTTCCCTTCATCTATCCTTGACCCCTCCCTGCTAACTCCCCCAGGTGTGTCGTGGTGGGGGACGGTGCAGTAGGCAAGACCTGTCTGCTCATCTCATACACAACGAACAAGTTCCCCTCGGAGTATGTGCCCACCGTCTTTGACAACTACGCCGTGACTGTGATGTAAGTGCCGCTATCCCTTTCCCCCGAAACATTCCTACGGCAGCGACAAATCTGACCGTGTGCCGCTGAACAGGATCGGTGATGAACCCTACACCCTTGGACTGTTCGATACCGCCGGTCAAGAGGATTACGACCGCCTGCGCCCGCTCTCCTACCCACAGACTGACGTGTTCCTGGTCTGCTTCTCCGTCACCTCTCCCGCCTCCTTCGAGAACGTCCGCGAAAAGTGGTTCCCCGAAGTCCACCACCACTGCCCCGGTGTCCCCTGCCTCATCGTCGGCACCCAGACCGATTTGCGCGAAGATGCCGGCGTGCGGGAGAAGCTTTCCCGCCAGAAGATGCAACCCATCCGCAAGGAAGACGGTGACCGCATGGCTAAGGAGCTTGGTGCGGTGAAATACGTCGAGTGTTCCGCTCTGACGCAGTACAAGTTGAAGGATGTCTTTGATGAGGTACCCATCTCCTCCACTTTTTGCTGCCCGATATCTTCCCCTCTACACCGCCGAAACTGACCTCCACTTTCTCTCTAGGCTATTGTTGCGGCGCTTGAGCCCGCGCCGAAGAAGAAGTCAAGAGGCTGCCGCTTGCTGTGAATCGCTTCACGGTTAATTTTTTTTGTTTCGGATCAGGTTGGATCCGATTGCGCGGATGAACTGTCGCGCGTCGGGTTGCCTGGTTGACGTGCGCCTCGAAGCAGCTACGATGAAATGAACCTTGTTTATCGCTTTTTTTCTCCGTTTCACGTTTTATTGGGAGGCAAATATTCCTGGCTGGACTGGTTTTCTTGGGATATTGATATGCAGCACCAAAAAAAAGGGGGGATCTTTTGTTCTAGCGATGCTATTTGAAGCGGTTCCATATCTACGTTTCCAGTTGAAATGGCTTGTTCTTTTGACCCCCTTTCTCTTGCGCTTGCGTTTGGCATGCCCGGGATTCCCAGCTCTAGCCTCTCTAACTCGCCATATCTCCCTCTTTTGTCTCTTTCTCTTTGCTTGTTTCTTTTCTGCTTTTGCTTCGCCTGGCTGCGTCTGCTGTCGAAACCCTGATATCGAGGTGCCTCGTGCGTACTCGTCTCTTGACGTTCCATTTGACGTCACTTACCTCTCTCCCTTTCATGACTTCAGCGACAGCAACTTCGACCCTTTCCTCCCCTTTTGTTCGCGTCGCTCCATTACACCCTATTACCCACTTCATGCTTTTACCTCTCTCATCGTCTCTCCGGCGTTGGACGTCAGGGCGTCGTGTTTCTGGCTGACGGTTTTCGTCTTTCCCCCAATGCCCATATCCCCCAGTTTTGCCTTTGCCTTTGATATTTCTACACTTTCTATTTGCAACTGGAATCTGAATTTGATATTGATGTACCTTGCCTAGCAGATTTGGCTTGCTCTGCGTATGTTTTCTATTCTACTTATTTCCTGTCTATTGACATAACTCTTGCGCTTTGATACAAGACTCTGCTTTGGTTGTCTTCTGCGTTGGACTTTTGCAACATTATTCTGGATCTAGAAAGTCGGAGACTGTAGACTCAATCAGACTGGTTCTTTGAAGTGATTCGTTGTAGATAATAGACTGATGGGACACCTGGAGAGGTAGTAGAGTAGATGTATCTCTTGAACAAGGGTGGTTAATTGTAGGTTACTCTGCCATGTGTAGATCAAAGCATGGACCAGCTATCTTTCATACTCCGGTCTACGAACACATCAACACATAGTATAGTCATCAATCTTCACTTCATTCAACGTCATATCATCTATATACACCAAAGACAAACCACTCAAAGCTCATCCTTAGCAACCTTCTCAGCCTCAACACCCTCAAGCTGCTCCTTCCACCCATACCAACCCCCAAGCTCCTCATCAACACCAGCCTTAACAAGACTAGTAATAATCTCAAAAGCAACCTGCGCCGCCGCAAGAGCAGTAGTCTCCCCCTTATTATCATAAGCCGGCGAAACCTCCACAATATCCGCACCAACAACATTCAACTTCTCAAGCCCGCGCAGAATGCGAATAAACTCGCGCGTCGTCCAACCACCAGGCTCAGGCGTCCCCGTTCCAGGAGCAGTAGAAGGATCCAACACATCAATATCAACAGAAAGATAAACAGGCTGCTCCGCATCAATCCCAGTGCGCGCAATAATAGTCTCAACAACTCCCATAGGACCCAGCTCATCGATATCATCCGCATGAATCCGAATAAAGCCCTGCTCAGGTCCCGGGTTCGTATAATCACCAGCATCAACACCAGTCAGCCGCGTCCGCAGACCCGCATGCGCACTTGTCGCATTGCAGATTAGGCCCTCGCGACTAGCCTTGTGGAAGAAGGACCCGTGGTTGAATTGTGTCTGTTCGCTCTGCCAGTAGGCACTATACCGCACGGGGTTCCAGGTATCAAGGTGCGCGTCGAAGTGCAGCACTGTGATGGGCTTCTGGTAGATCTGGTACAGGGCTCGGAGGGCGGGCAGGGCGACGCTGTGGTCGCCGCCGAGGGTTACGAGCTTGGGGTGTGTGGCTCCGATGCCTGTGTTGGCTTTGGGCGCTTTGTTGACGATCTTGCGAGAGCCTAGTTCTAGGAAGGCTTCGTACATTTGCCGTTCAGCGAGCCCGTTGTCGAAGGGTGTAATCGGGATGTCGCCGCAGTCGGTTATCTTTGCCCAGGACTTGTAGGGGTTTATTCCGGCCCGGGTGTTGTAGCTCGTTGCTGCCATCTGGCGGGCGCTGGCGGCGCGGATGGCGCGTGGGCCGAAGCGAGCGCCTGGAGGGGTTTGTTAGTTCATCTGGTTCATCTTGTGGCTTCTTTTGCTTGGAGGGAAGTGGTGTAGTGTAGGTTGGGTTGGGGTATGGGAAGTCATACCAGGGCGGTAGCTGACAGCGGTATCAAACGGCGCACCGATAACAGCAATGTCATAGTGTTCATCCGGCTCGATGAGACACTTGACAGGCTTCAAGTGGGCGAAACTGGCAATTCCAGAGAACGACCATTCCTGATCCCATTTCTTGAGTAGTTCGGCCCGTTCGTGTTCTGGCACGACCTCGCCGTCATTGTGGTGCGAGCAGGCGGCCGCGTAGCTGGCAAGAGCCAGCGTGAGCAAGGTCTTCCAAGACATTGTAGTTGATTGAAGAGCAGAGAAGAAGACGAAGCACCAAGCATTCAGCAGTATCTATATCTCTCCGAACTTCCTAGAGGAAGATAGCGCCACCCGATCGTGCAGACTTTCCTTTCTTGGCTGTGGCCCGCTTTTTCTTTTCCCTCGACACTACACTGCAACTATACCCAAGTGTTATTCAGCTATTCTAAATAGCTATTTACAATGCTATGCGGCGTGTCGTCGTAACGGGTCTTGGAGCGGTAACTCCGCTTGGTGTGGGTGAGTCGCGATCGTTTTCTTTGCAAATAGCTTCTGGAGCTTTGGAGCTCGCGCGCGCACCGTATGACTCGCGATGCATGCAATTTCCCCCCAATTTTCCAAGTCCCCATTCCTCTCAATGCCTCTTATCGCACATCGTCCGGCCCGCGCTTCGTTCGCCGGAGCTGCATGGCATCCCCGGACTCTCCCACGTCTCGAGTCCCCACTCCTCTCCGGAAGGGGAAAGTCTTGCCAATGGCGGACAGAAGCGCAGCGGCTTATAGTCCGCTTGTACATACTGCATGTGCGCATTTGTTGATTGTGCGAGGCTATGATTTGATGATTTGACATATGCATGGAGCTCCGGAGTTTAGCTCCGAGTATGAATGAATTGCTAATATGAGCTGTGACGCGGTATAGGTATTCGGCGCTCCTGGAAGCGTTTGCTGGATGGGCATTGTGGCATTGTGAATGTGAAAGAGCGTGATGAACGTTTTGCTGAGCAGCCTTGTCAGGTTGCTGCTGTGGTGCCCAAGGGGAGTCGGGAGGATGGTGGGTGGACGGCTTCTGAGTGGTTGAGTCGGGGTGTATGTGATATGATTGTTGGATTGCTTTCGTTTGTGATGCTGATGGGTCTTGCAGGAAGAGCGGAAGATGGCTCAGTTTGCGCAATATGCTATGGCTGCTACTGAAGAGGCGCTTCAAGATGCTGACTGGAAGCCTGAGCCTTTTGAACAGAGAGAGGCTACGGTATGTTTGAGAAGTTATAAGCGCTTTGTTTGTGTACTGATTTTATATTATAGGGTGTTTGTCTGGGATCAGGTATTGGGAACTTTGACGAGATCTACAACACAGTTGTAGCTTATGAAAAAGGCGTCAGTTGATCATTGTTCGGAGGGAGACCATGGCTGACTTGTTGTATAGGGCTACAAAAAGGTCAATCCTCTGTTTGTGCCGAAGCTCCTGATCAATCTTGGAGCTGGACACATCTCCATGAAATACAGATTCATGGGCCCGAACCATGCCGTGACAACAGCGTGCACAACCGGTGCACACTCCATCGGTGACGCAGCCCGATTCATTGCCTGCGGCGATGCCGATGTAATGGTTGCCGGAGGAGCCGAGTCCTGCATTCATCCATTAGCTATAGGCGGCTTTGCTCGCGCCAGAAGTCTAGCGACAGCTTTCAACGATACACCAGAAAAGGCATCCCGGCCATTCGATGCTGACCGCGGAGGCTTTGTGGTAGGCGAAGGCGCAGCCGTGATGATCCTCGAAGTATGTGCGATGCGAACACCGACTATACCCAGCTCTATATTAATATCTGATACAGGACCTAGAACACGCCCTTGCGAGAGGAGCACGGATCTACGCCGAACTTAAAGGATACGGCTGCTCCAGTGATGCGCACCACATGACCTCGCCCAAAGAAAACGGCGAAGGCGCATTCATGGCTATGAAGAAGGCGCTTAAACAGGCACAGTTGCGTCCTGCCGCGGTTGACTATGTCAATGCACATGCTACCTCGACTATTGTTGGGGATGCTGCTGAGAATGCTGCTATCAAGTCCCTTTTGCTTGGCTCTCATGGCAAGGACAAGGCTGCTGATGTGAATGTCAGTAGTACCAAGGGTGCGCTTGGTCATCTTCTTGGTGGTGCTGGTGCTATCGAAGCTTTAATTAGTGTGCTTGCGATTCATGAGGTTAGTGGTGCTTTTACATCCTGGGTTATTCGATTTTGCTAACCGGAGACAGAATACTATGCCGCCTACTATCAACCTGGAACGTCTGGCTGACGGGTTTGATTGCAACTATGCGCCGAAGGACCCTCAGTCTAGACAGATTGATGTGGCTTTGACCAATAGCTTTGGATTTGGTGGAACTAACAGCAGTCTTTGCTTTGCAAAGTACTCTTAGTGGCTCTTTTCCGTCTTGTATAACATTCGGTGTGGGCCTCGTCATTGTTTGACAGGAGGTACTCAGTGCCCAAATGGCCTAGATCTGATAGATCATTGATGCGCTGTTGAAAGACAGTAGCAAATAGATATATATAAATTTTTTTTTTTTTTTATGGCTGTCCCTAATAATAGAACTTCAAGCAATAAAGGGCAAATATTACTACAATATATGGCACGTGATCCATCCTAATGCGGAGCCCCAGCCCGACCTTGACTCCAGATGCTGGACGTGTTCCTAGATAACCATCCCCAATCCTTGTACAAAACGCTCGCTGTGAAAACCTGAGAGCGTTTTGTGTTTCAAGTTATTCTCAGTTTGCGCTCACCATGGCGACCAATGGCGACCCTGGTCGAGGTAAGTTGTACCGATTGTGACGAAGGCGCGCCAAACTTGAGCCGCTTTTGATAAAAAATCAATGCAACTGGAATCGACAAAGATCTCCAACTGATAACATGCTGTTCGACAGGAACGGGAAGTCTGGTTGATGCGTCCGGTTATTCCTTCACGGACAAGGACACCAAACCCGGCAAGATCAAAGTGAAGAAGACGTCCAAGGCGTCAACTAAGAAAAAGGCAGATGGTACGGCTCCCCGACCCGGTGCCTCGGACACAACTGACGCTAACAACCTTTCAGATCTCAAAGACGGCCCTGTCGACACTTCTCCTACATCATCCCCTCTCCCTAGCCTCGACGACAAGATCGTCTCCGTATTCCCAACCGGCAAACCGCGCCAGGAAGACCTGATCGAGACTGTCATTTGCAAGCACTGCAAGCGCCCCACTCTTAAGCAGACAGCGGCCGAGCATGTCCGCGGTTGTCTGAAAGCGAAGCAAGAAAAGGCGCGCAAGAAGAAGGAGGCACGCGACGCAGCAAATCGTGCAAAGGCCGGCGACGACAAAGACGACGACCCCCTCGACAAGGCCGACGGAGAAAACTCAATGATGGGCCAGAAAAGTTCCAAGAAGAGCGCCGTCAAGAGCACCGAGGATAGGAAGGGCAAGAAGCGCAAGGCCGATGAGGACGACAAAGGGGAGCCCAAGAAAAAGAAGAAGAAGGACGAGCCCAAGCCGAAGACCGCCAAACCCAAGGGTCCTGTGGATGTCGAGAAACAATGTGGTGTTACTCTACCCAACGGCGCGCAGTGCGCTCGCTCCTTGACTTGCAAGAGTCATTCCATGGGTGCCAAGCGGTCTGTTCCTGGCCGTACCTTGCCTTACGATATGCTACTTCAGCAGTATCAGAAAAAGAATCAGGCTCGCCAGCAGAGTATGTGCTGTCTTTTTTGTTCTGTGCCCCGACGACAGATGACTGACCTATTCGAATCCCAGAGGCCGCAATCGATGCCAATGCCCCTCTACAGGAAGATATCGAGAACAACGGCCCTATTGACTCGGACGAAGAGAGAGATTCTGTTATGGCTGCTATCGCTCGTTCTAAACCCCAGCCTTTGGTCCAACACCCCTTGATCACTACCAAATCGAAGTACAGATACGTTCGCATCAAGGAGCAGATGTCGCATGCAATGGGAGTTCGCGGTGGTGGTGGGCTTTTCTCCGCCGACGACAGCCAGCCTCTCTTTGGTGGCCTTCTTTTCCAGTCTGTCGCTGCTGATATGGACTCCTCGCCCATGGTCCCTAATGCGGAGTCTGATGTCTCTGGTGCGCGCAAGACCCCAGTGACTGCTTCGTAATCCACCTGGCACATTGGATGATGACTTATGACAACTCTCTTTTCGTTTGCGCTTGGTTCTGAGTTCCCTTGGTGTACTGGATATTGGATGCTGGCGTTCATGAGCGCAGGGACTACTTACTAGCGTGATCACCTCCGTTCCTTTCTTGTCATCCTTCTTCTTCTTCGATTTCCCTGGATAGGCCATGGGCACAGGCTGGTTCTGTTTGGTTTGAAAGGTGACGACATGATACCCCGGCTGGCGCGATACATTTGAAGCTTGGAAAGTAGATGCAATTGAATCCTTTTCCACACTGGTCATTAGTCTTTGTTGTGACCATCGTAGTTTTTGACAATAGAACGACAAGAGAACTACAGCAGTTGAAGCTATTCAGATTACGTTATTTGTGGCCTGAGTAATCAGGCCACCACTATTCCGCTCGCCGATCAGTCATTGTCTTTGAAACCTGGAGTCGTGACAATCGCAAGCCATGCCATGATCTTTTGAGATTCCTCTTTATTCGCTTTTCTCACAGCTTCCAGCTGAGAAACACCCAGTTTATCTCGTCGCCATTGCGGGCGAGCGCCCTCTGCAGCTATCACTCCACCTAGCTCTCCGAGTCTTATTGATCGCAACCTGACCCCCCTCTCACTCTTTGAGGGAATCATAAGCCTCCTAGGCATCCTTGCCTAGTTACGTCCGATTTACAGCCTCTCGTACCCCTTGACCCTTCACCATGAGCCACGCTGTTCCCGACCTAGATTCCATAGGAATCAAAGCCGAGCATGACCTGGCCGATCAATTCCGCCGCGAAGTCGCGACTCTCCTCGGGCGCAACAATCTCAACTTTCCCGGCGCACAACCAGTCAGCTTCTCGTCGAAACACCTGGAGGAATTGCAGCGCGAGGACTACTTCGTGTGCGAAAAGACCGACGGCATTCGCTGCCTGATGTACTTTGCGCGCGGAGATCCAGACTCCGACACGCCGGAGATTCATTACCTGATTGATCGCAAGAACGACTACCGCTTCGTACCGGGCCTGCATTTCCCGCTGCCGAACGACGATACTTTCCAGGGATACCACGTTGACACCCTAGTCGACGGCGAGCTCGTCAACGACACGTACGAAGATGGATCACGACAGCTGAAATACCTGGTCTTTGATTGCCTTGTGCTGGACGGGCAGAGCCTAATGCACCGGACTTTGGACAAGCGACTGGCGTACTTCAAGGAGAAGGTCCTCCGGCCATACAATGCCATGTACCGCAAGTTCCCAGAAGAGAAACAACACCGCGCGTTTGCTGTCGAGGACAAGTCTACGCAGTTCAGTTACGGTATTGAGATGATGTTCCGCGAGATCATTCCAAAGGTTAAGAAAATCCACGGCAACGACGGTCTCATTTTTACTTGCCGCAGTACTCCGTACCGCATTGGGACGGACGAGCATATTCTTAAGTGGAAGCCGCCAGCTGAGAATACCATTGATTTCCGTATGCGTCTTGAATTCCCGATGCTTGAGCCTGATACCGAGGATGAGTCTGAGGGTATCACTCAGCCCTACGTGGACTATGACGCTATCCCAATCTTCCATTTGTTTGTCATGCTCAACGCCGGCGAGTACCGTCATTTTGGAGAGATGTTCGTTGATACGAATGAATGGGAGGATCTCAAGGCTATGGGCGTTCCATTAGACAACACTATCGTTGAGTGTGCTAAGGATTCAGAAGGGCGATGGCGCTTCCATCGTCTCCGTGACGACAAGAATGATGCCAACCACATATCCACTGTTGAGAAGGTCCTTGAAAGTATCGAGGATCGCGTCACAGAAGAAGATCTCATCCGCCTTGCGCCGGTTATCAAGACTGCCTGGAAAAAGCGCGCGAACAACATGGCTGCTGGAGATGCAGACAGGCAACGGAGAGCCCAGGCACCGAATCCAAACGGCGTCAAACGCAAGTTCGAAGAGTGACAAGAAAGGTGCATTGAGCATGTCTTTGGCTTCTTTCTCGGGACTCTCTGCATATCTCTAATTTATCTGCAAGGCGCTTGGCGTTGGTTTGGACTGTTCTTTTATCGCTTTGCACAAAAAGACCATGCCACGCATGGCACTATGGAATGGGAAAAAGGAAGCAGATCCAAAAACAAGAGACGGTGTTTCATTACTTTCAAAGCTTTTCATTATGTAGACAGACGAAAATGTATCTGTACACCTCATATCATACCTGTAATTGCCATAGTCGCAGTTGATGATGCATTGTTCCTAAAAGCGGAACGGCTAAACTCGAACTCCGGATTCCTCCCTTTCCCGTAACAATCCATGAGCGCATCAACCAAGTGAGCACTTATCAACGCCATTTCATCAGTTTTCATCTCGGACATTGTTTCGTTCGGTTGTACTGCCAGTCTATCAAGATGGGCGTCCGAGATTCCCATGGGGAGGCGACGGGGACGCCCGACCCTGTCGAGAAGGGCTTCGCCACCCTCAATACTATCCGGTATGTCGCTTTTTATACATGAAAAAATTGTCCTCGAGGTGCCCATGGGTACTTTTCTCGGTCGCAAGTGCTAACTGCTGTCATAGAATCGGTGTGAAGGCCATGGTGCAGAAGGTTGGTTTTGACCCTGTGGCGCAGATTCTGGTGGTCACATCACGTGATTGCTGGGGTCGTCAGACAAGATGAATTGTCTAGCCCTAATACTGACTGACTGATAGGATGGAGAGCTGCGCAAAGCTGAGATTCTGTCAATCAGACAGCGGAAGGACGGCCCTTCTTTCTAGTATGTTTAGCAATTGTTTTTCTTGTCTATGCCCCGAGTCAGTGCTGATATGGATCCCAGCGTACACTATGTTGATTTCAACAAGCGTCTTGATGGTAAGTCGTGCTGCAGCAGTGCACTCACTGTGTTTGTTTTGATCTAACATGTGTTCCAGAATGGGTTTCGTCTTCGCGTATTGATCTCACGCACGAGGTTGAATGGCCCCAGCCTGAAAAGGCTGACAAGAAGAAGACTGCTGCTGCCAACAAGGCACCGAGCAAGAACACTAATAAACGTGCTCGTGCCGATAGTCGTGATGTCTCTCAGACACCCGATGCATTGGGTGGTAAGAATCTGAACGTCGGAAAGGCGTCGCGACCCTCAAAGGCTGGAGGGAAAGAGAACCTCGGTGTTGAGACACCCGGTGATTCATCGCTATTCCCATCAGAGGCTGTGTCGATAGTCGGCACGCCGAAGACCACAGATCCAGAGGATGCAGAGATGCCAGATGCCTCGGCGGAAACCCCATCACTCCAAGAAGATGAAGTCAAAACGGCGTCGGGAGAGGTAATTACCCGTGGCGAAGAGATCGAGCGACTGCGCACAAGCGGTAGTATGACACAAAACCCGACGGAAATCCATCGCGTTCGAAACTTGACCCGACTCCAAATGGGCAAGTATGATGTCGAGCCGTGGTATTTCTCCCCATACCCGGATTCCTTCTCAGACGTGGATCTAGTCTACATCGACGAGTTCTGCCTCAGCTACTTCGACAACAAACGTGCCTTCGAGCGACATCGCGCCAAGTGCACTCTAGTCCACCCGCCCGGAAACGAGATCTACCGCGACGACTATATCTCCTTCTTCGAAGTTGACGGCCGCCGCCAGCGAACCTGGTGCCGCAACCTCTGTCTCCTGAGTAAACTCTTCCTCGACCATAAGACCCTCTACTACGACGTCGACCCATTCCTCTTCTACTGCATGTGCACGCGCGACGAGACAGGCTGCCATCTCGTCGGTTACTTCTCCAAAGAGAAAGACTCCGCAGAAGGATACAACCTGGCGTGTATCATGACACTCCCCCAATACCAACGCCGCGGCTTCGGTCGTCTACTCATCTCTTTCAGCTACGAGCTCAGCAAGCGCGAAGGCAAGCTCGGCTCCCCCGAGAAACCACTCAGTGACCTGGGTCTCCTCGGTTATCGCCAGTACTGGCGTGAGACACTAGTAGATTTACTCATCGAACCGAACCGGGAAGCAATGAGCGAGAACGAGCTGGCTGTGCTTACATCCATGACTGAGAAGGATGTACACGAGACATTGGTTGTGTTCAACATGCTCCGGTACCACGTAAGTTTGAATTCCAGCTATACATGCTATATGTGAATGAAAATGCTAACTCACTTTGCAGAAGGGTAACTGGGTCATCGTTCTAACCGACCACGTCGTCCAGGAACATAACAAGCGTCTCAAGAAGGAGGAGATTAAGGGCGCACGCAAGATCGATCCTTCTCGTCTCCAGTGGAAGCCTCCCGTCTTCACTGCTTCCAGTCGGACCTGGAACTGGTAAGGCGAGCTTCTACCTTCGTCTTGTTTGCCGTTACTTTGATCTTCTGGGAGTTGTTGTTTATCTGACTGATTATCTAATGGGTTCTCGGGTTTGGGTTGGGGCGTTATAACGTCGGTATGACCATGCTGCAGACATGCGGTACAGCACTAAAACGATACTAGCATGTCTGGATAGATTCGGTTGTTTTGACATTGGATCTGGGTCCGGATGGGTGGGCGTACTTTGAGAAAACGGTGTTTATGGGGCCTTGTTTCTTCGTTTGATACCTATTTCTCTCCAGTTTTGTACATTATTCTACTTGTTACCTTCTACACATGCTTGAAAGATTATTGTGGATTCGAGGAAAAATCAACGACTTTGAACTCGCGTCTTTGTCTACCCTGTAACTCGCTTTTTAAAGCTAGTTTCCCCTTCTCGTCGACATTGCCTGAGCCTTGATTTAGGCCCGGGAGGATGGTTGTCGTTTTCTCGCGGATTTCATCGTACACCTCTGTTCGTCGAAGTCTCTTCACTGCTCTGAACGGCGTCATCTGCCTCGCTAATTGGTGGTCTATCCATATAGGCCGGTGGCAATGTTGAATCGCGTGTCGGTCTGAGATGAGCAGAACGCGCATCAGACGTCCCATTGAGTCCCTCGAGACCCTGCTTTTCTACTCCCACCTAACTTCATGTGCCGAAAGCGAGACTCACCTGCTTGTCGCTTGGCACTGGTTTGATGGGCGTCTTCTTGCTCACACCCGGCTCAGTCGTAGCCGGTCTTCGTTTGTCTTCGCTCTCATCGCAGAGGCGTTGCGGTAACGATTCCCCATTCTGGAGTTATTCAAGGGTCCCACGGCACAACAATGACCCGAGTTCTTCGAGTCCTCTTCCTGTAGACAGTGTATATTAGCATACGTTGTACAGTTAGCCAAGAGGCAGGGTTAAATCATACTTCCCGATCACCTGAAACATGATTCCGGGTCCAAACTTACACCTAGCGTCCACTAGATAACTGTATCGCATAATGGGTTATTGAGAGATAAAGTAACGGTCAAACAGCGTTACTCACAGCTCGAATATGCGTATCCTCTTTGACATAATGAGTGTACCTTGTTTGGTACAAGAGATGTGTACCATATAAAGATACGAGTCGGGAAAGCTCATGGACTTCCCAGGGGAGGGTGTTGAGTGGGAGAGGATGGAGATGAAGAAGGTAATTTCAAACGCGTTGAGGAACGCTTAATGTAAGAAGCCATCCCGCATAGGATCCAGCCCTAACCCGGCCAAACCGAACCGTAAACCGAACGTAAGGGCGATTTTCAAATTTGTGTGTAAGAACAATAGAAATCTATATGCGCATTTCATTATGTCTATTGAATCAATAAATACGAAGGGCTTGAGCCTACGGGATTACCTCAACCCATCACAGCACGGTATAGTGGACCAGTGATCTTATACAAGGCCGAGAACGACACCGAAGACCCTGGTCTCGCATTGTATTACCCTCAGAAGTCGAGTAATCTCGCGGTTCCTTGGCCACCATGGTAATGGAGTCGGTCGTGGCCCATACAGCAGTCTTGTCCTCTCCTGTAGTCGCATCGAAAGCCAGTATCCCATCCATGCAAAGCAGGCATCTTGTTCCATTCCCGAAGAGCAATCCAACAGCACCTAACCCATTTATTATATTCCTCGGTTATTCGACTGCTCCTTTCGACTGGCTGTTACTGAGCCCTTGATGTTGTGATCTGCCTCCAAGCATGGCGGCGAGGATATCAGTGCTTCGGTGAAAGGTATTCGTATACGATGGACTGGAGGGCTTAGAGAACGTCAGGTGTAGATCAGGGGCAGTGTCTGGTGCCAGCTAGCTGTTTCAAGTGGATTTCGTAATTTGCGAAACCTCCAGGTCGTATGAGACAGGGACCGTCTTGGCAGTTCAGGACATTGGCATGGAGTTCCAACAATATTTCGGAAGAGAGAATGTTGCTTGGGGTTGGCAGACGTGTTGAGGAGAAAATCAACACCAGGTCTTTCGGCCTGCAGAAGAATGGACAATACCTACAGAGCAACGAATCTAGCGTATTACAATGCTATGAATTTGCACAACACGTGAAATTTGCTTAATGATGAATTGATAGTGCTGGGAAAGTCACGTCAAGACTATTTCGCGACCGACTAGCTCGCAACAGAAATTGTGACCTGGAAAACTGCTTGTTCAAAAAGCAGACGCCTTCACAGCGAGTGGGGTAACGTACACAGGACGTCCGGAATAAGCAGCCAGGCATCCCCACATCGCGGAGATGTGTGGAGATTCTAAAGGCTGGAGTCCTGAGTAGAATTGCGGATGAGCATTGGGGATTGGGAAAGTACATAACACGGAAGAAACGTGAGGGTATGGAATGAAAAGCCGACTCTGAGCAAAAGCAAAGAGGGCAATCACTAGAAGTTGTTGCTGATTGTAAGACATTGAACTGGGCAAGACTGATCAAATCTTGCTGCAGGGGCATGACACAGCTCTCAGAGGTGAAAAGAAGCACCGAAAATTCTCTGGTCAAGCGTGCCATTGCAATGCTGAGTCCTCCTATTTGGGCTCGGGACTCCAAGCTCGGTACCGTGATCCAGATGGGCCTTGAGAAGAACCTTGAGCAGGGCCAGATTTCTTGGCACCACCGCCAGCAGCATCTCGGGACTTGTTATTGGTCTTGCGAGGTTTGTTGTGGTTGGCGGAATTGCGGTGACGGGCAGGGGTTCCAGCCTTCCTAGGAAGCGAGACTTGAGTAGGCGTGCCACCAGGAACACAAACGGTGACGCGAGTATTCCCATGCTGGTCAATATCATTGGCTCCGACTTGGAAGGCCCGAATACTCTGAGCCTGTGCCGGCTTTGTGTGCTTATAACGGGGCTTCACTGGGGCCCATGCCATGGGGGGTGCCATAGGAGGCACACGAACAGCAGGCAGGGAGCCTGGCTCGCGGTCTTCAAACATTTCATCTTGCTCTTCAACCTGGCGGACAGCGAGATCGCCATCTCCAGGCTGCAAATCGATAACAACCCGAGGCAAAGAGACAGCGGCTCCGGAAACGTGAACAGGGAGGGGCTCCTTGGAAGCAGAAGTCACAGCCAAGACACTCTTCCTGTCAGGCGGCGTGCTCTTGCCGAAGAGATCATCAAATTTGGCTTGCCACGAGACAGCATTCGAAGCGGAAGGAGCAGAGGGAGCAGCCTTTCGTGGTGGGGCTGCTGCCATGGAAGCGAACGAAGGAGGAGCCGGGGCTGCGGCAGCGGTAGCTGGAGCGGCGACGGTAGCAGCAGCTGTAGCTGTAGCCTTAGGGGGCAACTTTACAACAGGCTTGGGAGGCTTCGGGGTGGGCAGGTGGACAAGGGGTCGTTCCGAGTCTCCAAAGTAAACTGGGTGACTAGACACTTCCTCCGGTGGAGGCGGGGAAGGGCTGCGCTCCTTCTCAGAAACTTGGCGCTTCTGCTGTTCGGTAGCGTGAGGGAAAAAGCGCGAGCTGCGAGTAGGCGCGGCACGTGCATTGGACTCAGTAGTGACAAGGCCATCCGCAGGAGTATCAAGATCTGTCAGCGGGTTTGATGGTGCAGCAGTATCCTTGACATTGGAATGGGTTCTCTCAGTGGTCTTAATGACCTTGCGCGAGCCGTCCTCGTTAACTCGAACCTGATTCCAAGTTTCGTTGAGGATGATGGGCCTCGTGATTCCCTTCTCGCGTTTTTCCTTAAATTGAGCCATAAAGTTGCGGGCATTCTCGGCCTCTTGTTTAGCGGCAACCTCATGGAAATTGTTCCAAGCCTTCAAAGCTGCTGCGTGGTTCTGCTGCTGTGAGCTCGGGGGTCCGATAGGGCGAGGGCGGCCAATAGGAGTCATCTTGTCAAGAGAGGGGTGTTTGGTCTCAGGCGATGGAAGAGTGGGAGCGTTTGGCTCTTGAGGGCCAGCAAAGTTCGGGGCGGGCATCGTTGCTTGGTCTAACCCCAGTTGACTGCGTAGAGGGACTTCGCGTGATGCAAAGCCCAAGGGTTGATCGAAAATACCGTTGCCGAGAGTGAGAGTGCGGTCACTTCCCAAAGGTTTCCATGGATTGTTGACAGAAGGAGGATTCACCCCAATGGTAGGGTTTGTGGACCAAGGTGAGTGAGAAACGTTCAGATTGGCACGCCACTGGGGACCGTGCTGCTCTTCAGGCTTCGTGTCAGTTTTGTTCTGAACCGGGGACTGAGGCTCGGTTTGATCTTGAGCTCCAGGTGCAGAGGGAGGGTCACGCTTCTGTTGGTTGGGTGACGGGACGCGTCGTGGATGATGTTTCTCAGAAGTCCGATCACGATCATGTGAAGCCACAAGTTTCTTGACAGAATCTGGATGATGCACTTTCATCATACCATACTGCTTGGGTTCGCCGGATGGCTCAGGGACTGGGGGCTTCGGAGGAGAAGATATGGTGGGGGCAAGGTGATGAGGAAGTTGGGAGGGGGATGGTGGGGGAGGATGGTGAAGAGGAAGAGGTTGGTGGTGAGAGTGAGAATAAGAGTTGCGATTTTCCGGGATCTTCTTCTCTGGCGCAGGACCCATCGCTTCGAGTCGCTGTCTTATCCTCTCCTTTTTAGCTGCATCCTCCTTCTCCTCTTGCTCGATTCTGCGCTGCCGCGCCTCTAGACGCTTCTCCTTCATGATACGCTCTTGCATGGCAACAGGATCCTCCTGAGGTGCTTGAGGAACCGGTACCTGTGCCTCCACAGGAGAGTCACCTACATCAACAACTGAACGTGCTGTCCCGTTTGGCCCGTATGGGAGCATCTCATTTTTGCCGTGGGGCTGCTCCCGATCAATTAAGGCTGGATCAACCATTCCATTCACCTGCGAGCCTCTTCGAGCATCGTTAAATCTCGGGGGTGCATCAGGTCGGCCAAAAGACATCCTACGACCATACCCTCCGCTTCCGCCGCTCACATTTGACGATGTTCGACGACGACCCCAACCCGGACCATCCTGGTGGCTAGATCTGTGCGTTTGGAATGCAGCAGATGGCTCGGCGGGCCCGCCTGGGTGCTCATTCGCTCTCTGCAATACAGCAGGAGCTCGAGGATGCTGGTCAGGACGCCAAGATGGTCTCCGGGTGTCTGCCACTGGCTCGTACCGGCCAGATCGAGAATTGTAAAGCTCCCGAGGAGCACCTGACTGGGTATCTTTCCATGTGCGGTTGAAATCGTCCGCTGCAATCTCCTTTGGTGGAAATTGGCCGTGATAACCCTCGTCTCTCGGACCCTGAGAATGGCTAATAGGCATGCGCGGCTGGTGGGGAGGAGCCTGCATCGGAGCACTGACTGGAGAAACTCTTTCGACGGGTGGTAAGGTGGCCCATGGCGACTTGGAGGGTGGTGCTGGGCTTGTGGAGCTCGATGGGGCTTTGTCATTTGTCCCCTTAGACGAAGCACTTGCAGTTCTTGCCTGACGTTCAGCATTTGCCCCCAATTTGAGAATGGTGGGGTTTGGCCCGATTGAGGTGGTTGGCTTCGGTGCAAACTTAGGAGGCTCTTTCGTGGCAGGCGGTTGTTCTGCGGATGGCAACTCCTTGGACTCTGGCTGATTGGGAGCTGGTGGATGGTCAGTGTGAGTAAGAGTGACCTTCGTTCCATCTGTCCACTCGATCGTCTCGGGGGCCCAATCATCTTCGTCGTCATCGATATCCGCCCATTTCGCTTCAGAGCTTACGGCGCCATCTTCTTGGATACGCGAAGTCATATGAATACCGTATTGCTGCTTCAACTCTTCGTCGGTCAAATGCTTCGGTGGAGGAGGCTGGACAGCTATACAGATATCAACGTCAGCTCAAGTGTCTCCCGCTCGGTCGAGAAAGAACATACGCCGATTTTTGTTCCAGACCTGGTTGGGATCAGGCCCCGATCCACCAGTATTGGCTCCGCCTGCTCCAGTCTTTGAAAACGAATCACGCATCCCGCCGGTAGTCTTTGCGACAAGTCGTGGTCGAGAGCTTGGCTGCGGGGTACCGAGTGGTGTAGTTGAAGCTGAGGGCACTAAACAGGTCAGTGATAGTCATGAGACGATCCTTGACAAAGAACATACCTTTCTCAGGTACCTTAGGAGGTGTTGGAGCTCCCGCAACCTTGGGTACCGAGAACTTGGCGAAGGAAACAGGCTTAAAGGATCCTGGCTTTTTGACCGAGCCACTTCGCGCATGGTTTCTGCTATCCGTCCGACTCGCATCAGATTCTGAACCACCTTGTGACGCTGTATCATCGCCGCCATCCGATGCAGATGCAATTCCGTTTAGTTCAAGGACCCTTGTCGCAACAACTCCGGCGCCCTGTTTGCTATTATCCTGCGCCCAAGTCAGTAATCGCTTCGAGGTGTTTCCAACAGCAAAGCTCACCGTCGCAGAGCCCACAGCATCTTTGTCACTTCCAGTCCGTTCCCCTCGCGGATCAAGTATGTCGGTCGTCTCGTGGTTCTGCTGGTCACGCAAGCGTGAATTGTCTGATGTAGCGGTGTTCATTGCGATATGTTCGGTCTTCCCTGCGTCCCCTCCAGCAGATAGATTGTCGTTGGTGTTCGCAGGAACGTCGGAAGGCGAGGGCTCGCCGCCCGACAGGGTCTGATCTACCACATCGCGGCTGCTCTGCTCTGCCATAACAATACTCGAATCTATTCAAAGCAGCAATTGCGATAAAATTAGCAAAGCGCCCTTGGCGATGAGAACATGGGTTCCGGGGGTGCTTAAAAGGCAGCTGCGGATCGGCCATGCGGGTGTCCCAAGCAGACATACCTATCGTCAGATATCAAGGATCGCCACGGTTGCACTGCTAGCTCGACTGGTTGCACCCTGAAGAAGTGGGATTCTACAACCAGATATAAGTCGGCCAACAATCTTCGAGGGCTGATGGGGTAGCCGTGTCAAGTCGGTGGAGAGTACGGCGGAATCGGAAGGCGCGTGCGTAGTGAGAATCCGCAGCGCAAAGAAGTCCCAGAGACGGGAGGAGGTCGAAGAGGGCGACTTTCTGAGTGAGGAGGGTTGATGGTACAAGAATAGGGAGGATGATACAAGATTCAAGTGTCAACTCGGGTTGAAGCTGAGGGTCGCTGTTTTCGGTTAGCGTGGCCCGGCCGAAAGTTGTGAGGTGTATCTGCCCACACACCTTGCTTGACCTCGTCGGCCCTATTTGCGACTAATCGGAGGTATGAATAGTTTGATATCGTTGCCTGCAGAAGGTTCGTAAGAGAGAATACTTTCGGCATGAGGCCGCACCCCGTTTTAACAATAAGTGAAGAAAGAGCCCGCCAGCTACGTTTCACCAGATTTAATACTCTACCTCTAGAACTACGACAAAACAAAGCGTTGTAAATCAAATATTGAAACACAGTGAGATTCTAAGGTTCTCGCTAAAACCAAGACATTCCCTTGCACTGAAACTGAGGATCCAGTATATACATCAGTCCTCCATGGGTTGGATCAAAGGGAAAGCTTAGTGGGGGTGGTTCTTGTGGTGGCCTGTTGCGAAGAAAGTCAGATATAAGTCAGGGCTCATAGATAGAGAGCATATATAGATGACTGGGAGAGCTTACGCAGGTGGAAGTAGTACTCCATGCTGTAACCCAGGATCAGGATACCACCAATGGCGTGGACAAGAGCTGTGCCGATCAGTATTTATGCGAGTATCAAGTGACGATTGGATAGTACGTACGGACACCGGAGGCGTTCTTTCCGCTGAAGTAGCGGGCCTGGTAGCGGCCGATGAGACCGGTGGGCTTGACGGTAGGGGCAGGGCCACGAGGAAGGCCAGCGTAGAAGTTCACAACGCGCTCCATGCGGGCGGCATCCTGGGCGGCACCGATAGCCTTAAAAATGTCAGTTATGAAGGCGAGAAAAGATTGGGATTGAACGATGTCGATGGCTCGCACGAAAACGACTTCGGGGCGGGACGGGTGCGGACGGGGTGCGCAAAGTCAACGATGACGGCGGATGGGTAACTCACGTTGGGGGAGGCGACCTAGAGTAACGATTAGCATCATTTGCCGAGGTGTATGGCCCAAATAGTCATCAATGAGGGTGTCCTTACCTTGGGGGGGATCAAGGTCGAGAGACCTCGGCGGGCGATGTAGCTCATCTTGTCTGAACCGGAGGGTGTCAGAAATTTGTCGCAAGGAATAAAGGAACTCTCAGTGAGTATGCGGAAAGGGAAAAGACGTGGACTTACATTGATTTGCAGCGCAAGTGAACCAAAGAAAGCTGATGGAAGAGGAAGGAGGAACAAACCGAGCCCTGCGGGTGGTCGGAAGGCCAAGACCCGCTAAACCATATTCGGTGGTGTCGTGACTTGCGAATTGCAGGCAAACCACACCTTCAAGTGTATCCCTCTTTGGCAACGACCAATCCCCACATCCAAGAAGACATAATGTCGCTTTTTAGAATTGGGGGTGCCGCTACCCTTCGCGCTAGCAGAATTGCTGCGCCTGTCAATGCGCGCTTCGTCTCCAATGGCGCCAAGGGCGTTCGCTCCGTGAAGACCACCCCGTCGGAGGCTCCCACCACGACTCACTCAGGCAGCTCCTTGATCAACAAGGAGAGTCCCTCCGAGGCTATGGCCCGTCACCAGCCAGATTATGACGCCACCATCGACCACGGCACTTCGTACGGCATCCCCTTTTGGTTCCGTCACAGATCCTTCCACTAACCTTTTGGCGTCAATCCAGGCAATTCTCTCCGGTGCCCAAGCGTGTCATGGATGGCAGCGAGCCGGGCGACTCCCTCCCCGCCGCCGTTCTCTCCGGGGCCCCTACCGATCTCCAGGCCCGTACTGTGCGGTATGTTCTACAAATTTCGAACCACATTACCAAGCGCTCACATACTAACTCTTAACAACAGCATCTACCGCCCCACAAAGGCCGCAACTCAGTCTGGTACTTGGCACCAGCACCATTGGCGCATGGATTGGGATATCTTGCAGCGGGGTCACCGCTGGGAGAACCCTCTCATGGGCTGGCAATCGTCCGCCGACGGAATGCAGGGAACCAACATCAAGTTCAAGTCCAAGGAAGACGCCATTGCTTTTGCCCAGAAGCAGGGCTACGAATACTTTGTCCAGGAGCCAAACGAGCGCCGTTTCGTGCCCAAGGCCTATGCCAACAACTTCCTTCACGAACCCAAGAAGATCAAGCACATCAAGACCAAATGATTTGACCTTCGTGCTGTATAATGTACATATTTGTCAGTTTTCTCTATTGAATTCAATTTCAAGCTTTTCAATTTCAAAGCAAAGAACCCAAACTTATCAAACGACATTCCGATTAGAAAGCTATAGGCGGGCAAGGAGAAAAGAACGAAGGGGTGAAGTCAGTTCTTCTATAAAATGGCTTCGATACCAGTATTTGTTTTTGGGGGAGCCGGGGGGAGGTTGTGTTTGTTGTTGTTTGCGTGAATACCGTCTGTCATTCCGATATTTAAATCCAGTATGCTATTGAGGGCTGCGTTTATCTGATTTAGATGATTGTTCCTTTGCTAGTTACCCGCTATCTATATGCTAGTCAGCTTTGGTATGGCACTTTCTGTCTAATACAAACATAATCAAGCATATCAAGACCACGGGATTATAGAGCAATAAGACACTTGAGGTATAAATCCATCGATAGAGCTTGCTATCAACTGACTACTAATGATAAATCGTTAACTGTACTGTGAGCATGGAATGAGGTGCCTAAAGCTTCTGAACGGCCCTAGCCAGTCTTCTGGGCTCTGATGTTCCTGTCGAACACACCAGGGCGAGTTGCTCGAGTGACCAAACATCCAATATTGTTCAGCATACAAGAGTGCTGGAATCATTACATTATTAGGGGTACCTAGGTACGCCGTGCCATCATGGATGCTTTGACACGGCAATGGTCATTGATTAGGGCAAGCTCGATCTATAGATTTAGGGCAGTTGTGCCTTGGGCTCTCTCTGGGCTTACAGCCTCGGTCTCAAATGACACATAACGTATGTTCGGTAATAGTGTAGATACTTCTCTTGAATTGAAACATATCCTGTTAGACTTTTTATTCAATATCTTATGGAGGTGAGATATATTCAGATATGTTGCTACTGCGGATATGCGGAAACGTGACCACAATATATATCTGCAAACAACGGAGCTCTCAAACGGCAATCCAGAATATTTCAAAACAAGATCCCTCAACTTAATTAAATGTGTAATTGGCACGTAAGCATGCCACCGGGACCTGGGAGAACAGGAACGTACGACCAAAAAAGTATGCGCAGCTAAAGCCTAAATCGGCCCCGCCACCCCCCACTCTAAAAATTGATAAGATCAAAAAGATTAACAACTTTTTTCATTTCCACCTCAGACCCTCCTTGTTCACCACACCTGCAAAATGGCCGCCGAAACAGATACAACCGTCGCTACCCTCCGCAAGGTTCTTGTCTCTGAATCTGAGCCGCTTGCGCGCCGATTTCGTGCTCTCTTCTCCCTCAAGCACCTGGCGTGCCTGCAGCCTCCCACCGAGCAGACCCTCCCCGCCATCGAAGCAATTGCCGCTGGCTTCTCCTCGCCCTCAGCCTTGCTTAAGCACGAGCTTGCTTACTGCCTCGGTCAAACTAAGAACACCGGCTCTGTCGCATACTTGCAGCATGTGGTGAAGGATACCGAGGAGGATGCGATGTGCCGTCACGAGGCCGCAGAGGCGCTGGGCGCTCTCGGCTACGAGGACAGCTTGGACATCCTCAAGAGGCTTAGAGATGATGAAAATGAATTGGACATCATCCGGGAGACTTGCGACATTGCCGTCGACCGCATTCTGTGGGAGAACTCCGAGGAGCGGAAGGCCGAGAAATTAAAGCCTAGGTACGATTTGCGCGTCATCCTGCATATTGCGAAGATTTTGCTGACATTATCATCTTGGATCTACAGTGACTTCACATCTATCGACCCTGCTCCTCCCATGCCCTTGGAGACCAGCGAACCCAACATCCCTGACCTGGAAAAAACACTGCTTGACACCAAGCTTCCCCTGTTCCAAAGATACCGTGCGATGTTCGGTCTGCGTGACCTTGCCTCGCCCCCAGACCTCCCCACCGCAGTTGATGCTGTCAATGCACTCGCCAAGGGCCTCAAGGACCCTTCTGCCCTCTTCCGTCACGAAGTTGCCTTTGTCTTCGGACAACTCTGCCACCCCGCCTCCATCCCCAGTCTCACAGCCTCGCTGAGCGACCTGTCAGAGGCCGGCATGGTGCGACACGAAGCGGCGGAGGCCCTGGGCAGCCTTGGCGAGGAAGAGGGTGTGGAGGAGACCTTGAAGAGGTTCTTGAATGACCCCGATCAGGTCGTCAGAGATAGTGTCATTGTGGCTCTTGACATGGCAGAGTTTGAGAAGAACGGCGAGACTGAATATGCGCTGGTGCCAGGAAGTCCTGAGCCCGTTGCGACTGCATGATGGATATGCCAAAAAAATTGTTTCGTGACGTCGTGATTTTGATACTCTTGTCCCGCTAGTTATACAGCCTTTCTCCAAAAATAGACCAATTTCCACATCGTTTGTACAATCCGGAATATCCAAACTAGTTGTTTGAAGTTTCCCTGTTGAGAGGTCAGTCAGTATTAGCGAAAAAACATATTGAGAGGATTCGAAGTGGGTTGGCATACTTGAAACCGCAGACACATCTGTAGAACACAGTACTTCCTTCATCAGCACTGCGCAGCTGCACTGTAGTCCAGAACATCTCCTTCCGCCCACAATCAGGACAATCACGCTCGATGATAGCTTCGGTCATGCGGTCTGCTGCTGACAGGGTCTGGACTGCCGATCGTTTGGCTCTCAGTGCGGATGGGAATGCGGAAGGTTTGGACTCGGAAACGGTAGTTTGGGGAATTGTATCTGTAAATTGAGGTTAGACACAAGTTCCAGATTGGAAGTACAATCTACTCACCTTTGTTCCGAGTGCCGCAGACATCACAGTGAAGAATCGCATCTGCATTGCCGGTAGACTCTCGTAGGAGATTACCGCAATCTGTGCAGAAAATCAAAGAACCAATGACAGACATGTTGATAAAAGCAAGGAAAAGCAATCCAAAATATGCAGTAATAAAAAGAAAAAGAGCAAAGTGACGAACTAGACAGGCCTTAAGCGCAACGACTGAACATGCAACTTTTTTTTGGGTGCACGAGCCTCTGGCAGGCGGTCACGCGTGGCAGTAGATGTGCCGTCACCCATATGGAATTCGTGAACGCTCTCGACCGTAGCTAGAACAGCTATCTTAATTTTTCAATTTTGTTTATGTTTGAATGACCCTGGGATGTCATAAGGAGTGTGTACTATCTGACATGTCTCTCTCAGGAGCATGTCAACCTTCTTATGACCAGCGCCTACCTCTTTTGACCTAACCGCGACCATGGACCAGAATGGACGCCCGGCCGTCCAGGTGGTTATCAACGGCTATGACCAGACGCAGGCCTACGGATCCAACATGCACCTCCAGAATCAGCCGCGGCCACTGTCCGTAGACGAGGCATTAAAGTACTCGTCCATGTCCAGCGCGCCTGTATTTGGCCTCGGTCTGTCTACTCGAATCCTTCTCCTCAATGGCAGCCAACTAACCGATGGCTTTTTCGCGCAGACTGTATCATTCGCCCTGACGTTGGGCGACCCTCGAACACCACCTCGATCAACCACGTACTACAAGAGGGCCGTAAGACGTTGGTCGGATTGGATGCGGAGATACAGTCCGGACAGGATGAATCCAGTCGTTTAGAGACGTCCCGGGAATACCTACAACAGTTGCTGGATGGAAATGAATTGACAGAATTGTGAGAATCATTCGTATCTTTAAAACCGTCTCTCGCTCATCATCCTCAAGCAAGTTCAAGCTCCCCCGTGCCCCCGCTCGCAGTCAACAGTTACGACCAAACGCACCCGATGGAGCTCTTTCTGGCCGCAGCAGTCTAGGCTCTTTTGCCCGGATGATGCTCGATTCTACCGACATTGCATTTAGATGTAAGATCTAGCCCAGTACAGCTGTCTGGACTTGACCAATTGACAGTTCGATCTCAGATCCCGAAGCATCACCAACGATCAATCTCGAGAAGAAAGACTCCAATCCGAAGACAGCTGCTTCCCTGAACCAGCGTGCTCATCTTACGAACAAATCGGTCTCAGCCTCCTTTGAGCCAACACGTGCTCCATCTTCAAGCCAAGTATCCGTGGTCATCCCAGTCAAACCCTTACCACCTCATAATGGTCAGATGAGTGCGGAAAAGTTCAAACCGAAGACAGAAGGTGAAGACGCAACGGCGGGGGTGCGAATGAAAGACCAAAAAGCGGAGGCAGATGCAGCTCTGCTAAACCTGCAAGACTTCCTCCATGAAATTTTCGAAGCAGAAGACCAAATGGAATCTAATACTTCAACTCACACGACTATCGACAATCCAAACCCCTTATTCGTGCAAACAAGATCATTGGAGGTGCACGGAGAGGTGCTGTCTTCAGATGCCCACAGTCGCCTCCAGAAAGTTATTCGAAAAGTCACGGGATTCGACCGACTCCAGGACATACCATCTGATTATCTTAATCGAATCCAAAAATTGTGCGAAAAGCCCATCATTGCTGCACAACAACCTGATTTGAGCTTGAATGATACGTCAAGTGAGATTGAATCTCAGGAGTGGCAAGGGAAGGTCGAAGATGTTTTCAATGCGCTTCTTGCAATCGGCACGTTGTTGCAGACGATGTCTGGACGCCAGACGGAGCGCGACCTCTGTCCTGAGGATCTCATCGAGGCCATTCCGAACGTTCTCAATCAAGTCTTTGACCACTGCATCATTCCTGCTGTGGAATCACGTCCTGGTGGCAAAGATACCCAACACTTCCACTTCTTCTCAACCCAAAAGCGGATCATAGGAAGCCTTGTTTATCAGAGCAAGAAGGTTTTAACCCTCTTCGCAGACTTCCTATCTCGAATTGATGTCTCCGAAGGCACGATCACGGCCGCTGAGTTCTTCGCCTCAAAATTAATCTTCGTGGAAAACGCGCACAATGACAAGGACTCGGCTTTGGGCCATCAAAAGTACGAACCCGCAAGACGCGGTGCGATGGAGGTGCTTGCGAAGGTGTTTGCCAAATATCCCGAACAACGACCCTTCATTCTGGATGAGATCCTGGTCTCATTGGAGAAACTTCCGACCACACGCCAAAACGCAAGGCAATTCAAGGTTGCAGATGGAAAGAACATTCAACTTCTTACTGCACTTGTTTTGCAACTTGTTCAGACAACGGCGTTGGAAACACCCTCGCGACCAAAAACCAAACGCCAGGTCAAGGCTCAAACTGACGATGACCATGACGAGCTCATGGGCGATGGTGAAGATAACACGAAAAATGAGTCAGATGACGACGAGTCGGACGTGTCGTTGGAACGCCTCGCAACCAAAGCTAACAGACTTTATGACAACGCCATGCGCTCTGCGCAATACATCGTGAAGTTCATCGTTCAGCGAGCTATGAACTCAACGAAGACCGGTGATCAGCCATACAGGAACATTCTCGATCTTTTCACTCAGGACCTGATCAATGTACTTGGATCTGCTGATTGGCCGGCTGCAGAATTACTTCTGCGGATCTTAGCATCTCACATGGTTGGCCTCGCTGATCAAGACAAGAGTCCAGCGACCGCCAAGAGCATGGCACTTGAGCTCCTGGGCTGGATGGGATCTGCCATTTCAGACCTGATAGCAACCGCTCAGCACATGCTCCCGGCGCTGGAAGATTCCGATTCAGAACTCACCGACTATCTCAAACAACAATTTGAGGAATTCAATTCCCGAGCATTGCACCCGCAAGATCTCATCGTGCCGACTGGTCCATATAGAATGGCGCTCGAACACCTTTTGCAGGACAAAAATTCCGATAACTGGCAACTGATTAGCGCACGAGGCTACTACTTGGCTCAATGGGCCAAAACTGTTTGCACTCTTTACTACAACTCCGAGGACCAGGAGGAAATGGCACATGATGATGTGACCTATGACTTGATTGTTCTTTTGACGAGATCCTTTTCAGACCCTCGCTGGCTAGAGACCCACAAGGAATTCGATAACATTACCAATGCCCATGGGAAATTCGCCTACATTCTGACAGTCCTTAACTCGGGCTTTGGAAAAGCCTTTGACACTATCCTCAAAGTTCTCTTAAACTCTTTCACCGGTGATTCGGCCAAGGTGCGCAGCCGCAGTCTGAAAAGTGTTATCTACATGCTCGAGAAAGACCCGAACCTTCTTGATCGAGATGCTTCTGTCCTGCGCGTGATTTTGCGATGTACCACAGATGCCTCGCCCATGGTCCGGGACTCTGCCCTTCAATTGATCGGGCAATGTATTGCCTTGAAGCCCAAGCTCGAAGAAGAAGGTTGTCGAAGCATTCTCGCCTGTGCAGCGGATACTACGGCTGGTGTCCGGAAACGCTGCATTGGGCTGTTGAAAGATCTATACCACAAAACATCTCGACGGGAGTTGAAATTGGTCATCCTCGACAGCTTTCTTCAACGTACAGGTGACACTGAAGAGAGCGTGGCATCGTTGGCCCGACAAACCTTCGAGGAAATATGGCTTGTTCCATTCCACGACTCCATTGATTCATCTGATGGCCCGAAACTCAAGATTGCTCTTGGCGAACAAGTGGCCCTCATTGTCGGCCTGGCCGAACGCAGTGACACTGCACTGGATTCTCTTAGCATCTGCTTACAAGCTGTGCTTTCAGATAAATCCAAGTCCACTGCATTGAACTTCAAAGTTTGCAAGGCTATGGTTGCTACCATGTTCCAGAAACTTGTAGAAGAATCAGATTCCAGCAAAGAGTCCCAACAAGCTCTTTTACAGACAATCACTGTTTTCGCCAAGGCAAACGCAAAGCTATTCAGCCCAGATCAGTTGGAAGCTCTCCACCCCTATATCGGAAATCTTTCTACCACAGATGATCTTTTCATCTTCCGATCAGTTGTGGTTATTTATCGTTGCATTCTTCCGTATTTATCCTCATCACACAACACTCTCCTGAAGGAAGTACAGAATGATCTCTTCAAAATCATCGCCAAGCTTCCTCGTGGTGAGCTCAATGAAGTCATGGGCTGTTTGTGGACCATCAACGGTGTTTTACTAAACACCATTCGACTGGTAAAGTTGACACTCTCATTGCTGAGACCTCTGAAGCGGTACAAGGATATGGATCTTTCTTCGAGTGGGTATGCTGCGGATCTGAACCGTGCCACTAGTTATATTCGCATTGCAGGCTGTGTTGGGGGCCATTGCGACCTTGACAAGTTTGCATCGCATTTCAAGAACGACTTTCCGACATGGTCTGGTAAATCTGTGGCAGGGTTGATGGTTGATCTCATCATCCCTTTTTCTACAAAAGCTCAGCCCTTGGAACTTAGAGTCAACGCGCTCGAAAGCCTAGGATCTATCTGCCAATCATGGCCTGGCCAATTTGGCCGAGAGTGTACCCGGCAGACCTTCGCTCAAACTTTCAAGGAAGACGCTCCAAACTTGCAAAACCTTGTGCTCAAATCATTTGCAGCTTTCTTTGCCATCCACGAAGGCAAGTCTGAAAAAGCTGTCATTCCAACGGCAGACGCCGCTGCCCAGGAAGATACAACTCGATTGGGCGGTTCTTTAAGAGCCAGTGACAATGACGGTGCCGCTGCTTTGATTGCCCAGCACTTCCTCTCCAACATGATACAGGTGGCACAATCGCGCCAGGATACTTACTCTTTGACTGCCATTCAACTTATTGCAAGTATCAATCGACAAGGGTTGGTGCATCCGAAGCAGTGCGCGGGTGTTCTTGTTTCCCTGGAGACGTCGACGGTGTCTGATATCGCGAAAGTTGCGTTTGATACTCACAAGGCGCAGCACCAGCAGTATGAAACCATGTTTGAGCGGGAATACATGCGAGCTGTGCAAGAGGCATTCTATTACCAGCGTGATATTGTTGGCGATTCTAATGGGGCTCGGCACCGACCTTACATTTCGAAGCTTGCACCGTTATTCGAGATCGTCAAAATCAGCAACAGTCGGTACCAAAAGAAATTCCTTTCAAACCTTTGCGCCAAGGTCAACTTCGAACTGAAGAAGCTTGATGTGACTGGAAACCCCCGCAGCACCTCTTACTGTCACGTTTCATATCACAGAACCTGGCATTTTTCGAATACGGCCAATTGGCCGAACTTGTGCCAACCATTTCGTGCATTGAACGCATTGTTTCCTCAACGGGCACCGTCGTTGCACACGCTATCGAGACCGAGATCTCTCCTGCCCCGATTGGCGCGCCCCAGTTAGATACCTCAAACGGAATGATGCCAGGATTTGCGCCTGAGATGCAGTTATCGACGTTCATGCCGCGACCAACCAATCCTGCAACCTTGAAATTGCTGGCGACTGCAGCCGCGTCATTGTCAATGCTTTGGGAAGCCCGAACCTACCTTCGCCGTGTTTACGGACTGAATGCCCATAGCAAGACTAACGGAAAACCTGCCGCAAAGGATCTCAACAAAACCGCAACCAAGGTGCATGGAGTGACCGGCGATAAGGTCTGGGAAGCTATCGCCAGGAATATGACCGCTTTAGACAGTGAAGAAGCGATGCACCACAAGTGCCGCGAGTTTGCAACCTTGCTCTCCATCGACGATGAGTTCAGGGTGGATGCGGACGAGGACGCAGAAGGGGATAGTCTCGACGCCATTGGAGAAGACGACACGGGAACTGCCCTGACCGGCTCTCGGCCCATGAAGCGCAAGAACTCCGTCTCTAGCTCGAACCTCAACAAGCGGCCCAAGAGCCGCAAGGGTTCCACCGGAAGAAAGAAATCTAGTGAGCCGGAAGACGAACTTGCTTGGGATTAATTTGCATGCTTTGTCCACATCATCATACAGGATCCTTTTTTATTTGCATGTCAAGCGAGGTCGGCGTTTATTTATTTTCATCTGGTCATGGTGAATTCCACAAGGAGTTGCGTTTCTTTGTGTACTTTCTCTACCCTCGACCGGAATAGGGTGGGTGGATACCCTTACTTGCTTTCATACATAGCCTGAGCTTGGCATGATATCCCGATATCCTTAGTTAAGAGTATATAATAGAAACCCATGGATTCAATTCAATTGGCACAAGATGAAGGTGGCGTCTTCTATAAAAAGTGGTCGGTGAATATAGAACGGGAGCTCGGCTTGTCGTATGAGAACTGATTCTGGATGCCGGCTTCCCGATCAGGCACGTGACTCCCTACTAGATGACGTCGCTGTAGCATCACATCCTGTCTTGGTAAGTTTCTCAGTTTATTTTATTGAGCTTTTAGTTCTAGGTTTTGCCAGGTCGCTCCTTCATTCAGAGCACAGAGACGGGCCATGAGCTGCTTCGTCTCTGTTTACCATCGCTGATCACTTCTTCCCTTCCTGTCTGACAATGCTGAACGCGATGCTCCGGAGCCGTGCAGAGGGCACCGCACTGAAATCAATGGGGTCATTACCAGCTCGAATTCGTATCTCAAAGGCATTCCCGACTCCCCGACTGTCGCTATCCCGCTCGATACACACCCCTCGTCACCGACCAGCCCCCCAATGGCGCGCCTTGGCACAGGTACCGACGGTCTCGGTGCCAATCCGATACAAGTCTGAACTCGCAGCCAAGCTGGGGTCTGCACGGAGATCGGCCATCGTGGGCGCTACGTACAAAGTTTTTACCTGGTGTGGCTTTCTGATCTTCTCTGGTGGTGCTATGGTACTTGCCTTCTTTATCTATGATGCTAGTACATATCGCGAATCGTCAACTGCAGCCGACATCCCTGTTTCAGAGTTGGCGCTTAATCCTCGGATTGGAGGCCCGAAGAACTTGCCTATTGCCGATTACCTTGTTGGTGACTATGACTCGGAAACAATGCTGGAGCAGAAGGACAAGCCGCGTCTGGTCATCCTGGGCACGGGTTGGGGTAGTATTGCGCTCCTAAAGAACTTGAACCCTGCAGATTACCACGTTACTGTCGTTTCCCCGACCAACTATTTCTTGTTTACTCCTATGCTGCCCTCTGCTACTGTAGGCACCCTGGGTCTTCGTTCGCTGGTGGAGCCCGTTCGGCGCATTATTGATCGAGTCAATGGGCACTTCCTCAAGGCATCGGCTACTGATGTCGACTTCTCTGCAAAGTTGGTGGAGGTTTCTCAGGTTGACAATGACGGGGTTAGAAAGAACTTCTATCTTCCCTACGACAAGCTTGTTATTGGTGTCGGTGAGTTATCTCGAGAACAAACAGTGTTCATCGCAAAAGTACTAACCTTATCATATCTAGGCTGTGTGACGAACCCCCATGGTGTCAAGGGCCTCGAGAATTGTAATTTCTTGAAGACAATTGACGATGCTCGTCGCATCAAAAACCAGGTGTTGGAAAACATGGAGCAGGCCTGTCTTCCTACCACCACCGATGAAGAGCGCAGACGCCTGCTTTCCTTTGTCATTTGTGGCGGTGGTCCAACCGGTGTTGAATTTGCTGCTGAGCTGTTCGATCTTCTCAATGAAGACTTACTCCTCTCTTTCCCTCGCATTGTCCGCAACGAGATCTCTGTTCACATCATCCAGAGCCGAACCCACATTTTGAACACGTACGACGAGGCACTCTCCAAGTATGCTGAGGTATGCTTTTCTATACTCCAGAGACTTTCTGATAACCGTTCTAACATTGTTTCCTAGGGTCGATTCACTCGTGATGGTGTCGAGGTGTTGACCAACGCCCGTGTCAAGGAAGTTCGCAGTGACCGGGTCCTTTTCAGTCAGGTGGAAGACGGCAAGACTATTGTCAAGGAGATCCCAACTGCATTCTGCCTGTGGTCCACTGGCGTGGGTAAGTGCACTACCATCATACATCAATCTACAACCATGGCTTGCAATAACTAACACGATGTAGCCCGAGCTGAAATCTGCGAAACCCTCTCCAACAAGCTGGAGGGTCAGAACAACAAGCATGCCCTTGAGACGGATTCTCATCTCCGTCTGATTGGTGCTCCCCTAGGTGACGTCTACGCCATTGGTGACTGCTCGACAGTCCAGAATAACGTGGCAGACAACATTATCCGGTTCCTTCGCACTATCGCCTGGGAAAAGGGTCGCGATCCCGAGAAGGTCCACCTCACCTTCTCCGAATGGACAGAAGTTGCCAACCGAGTAAAGAAACGTTTCCCTCAAGCCACTAACCATCTCCGCCGCCTGGACCTACTCTTCGAACAGTACGACAAGGACCACTCCGGTACACTCGACTACGGCGAATTGTCCGAGCTCCTGCACCAGATCGACACCAAGCTCACTTCCCTGCCTGCCACCGCCCAGCGTGCCAACCAGCAGGGTGTCTACCTCGGCCGCAAGCTTACCAAGATTGCCGCCGCCCTTCCTGGCCTCAAGGCCAATGAGATCGACTATGGTGACCTCGACGAGGCCGTCTACAAGGCCTTCCGTTACAGACATCTTGGAAGCTTAGCGTACATCAGTAACGCTGCCATTTTCGACTTTGGCGGTATGAGCTTCAGCGGTGGTGTCATTGCCATGTACCTCTGGCGTAGTATCTACTTCGCCGAGAGCGTGAGCTTCCGCACGAGGTGTATGTTGGCCATGGACTGGGCCAAGAGAGCTCTTTTCGGAAGAGGTATGTCTTCATTATGTCCTGATTGATCTGCAAGCATTGCTAATATGTTCCGTAATTCTAGATCTCATGAGCTTCTAAGCAGCTCGATATACTCCCCACCCATAGCCTGTCGCTGGCCGATGATGAGATATCAATAGTGTTTATTTGCTGATACAGTTTCGAGCGGGTCAGAGAGAGATTGGGAACCATTTGTCCTATGACTCCTGTTTATTTCCGAAAATACCTACGCCTTCGACCTTTTTGCTTGTTCTTTTGGGTTTATCCTGTTGAACTTCATGCATACCAGCGGCTGTATGGATTTGTTGCGTTCATTAGCTAGCTTTTTTCTTGTGTTCTGATGCTTGCTGCATAAACGCATTGACTGTAATCTAGAAAGACGTCAGTTAAGAAATTTAGGCCGACGATCAAGCTTGTTCTGCTTTTACTAGACTTAGGCATTGGTGCCCCGAGGAGCGAAAAGAAGGTGGAGTCATTCAAGTAAAAGGAAAATATTCATTGTGTTGTAACAAGGCTCAAAAGGCCGAACTGAAAAAACAGCGATAGACATCGCAGGAACGAAACGCCTAAGAATGAGGCACCAAGACGCCGCGCTAGAAAAATCAAACGTTACGGGCAGAAGTGGTCAGAGCCAGCACTTAGAAACCAGGCTAGACAAAGACCAGATCAGGAGATCATTGGGTCAACATCACTGTTGTGAGATATCAAGGTGTCGGAAATGTTAGTAGCAAGATCATTACTGGATTTTTTGTGAGAATCGCCGACTAAGCCAATGTCCAGGGTGTCTGGAATGTCTCTCTTGGCGTCTCGGGCCTTCCTTTCGGCAAACGCCCGAAGCTTCACAAGATTGCGCAGACGGGCCTCTTTACGAGCGCCCTGACTCTGCAGAATGGCCTCGTTGACTTGGGTAGCGATATCTTTACGAAGCGCGGGGTCCAGAAGACATGCAAGGGACGGGTCCAAGTTGTCACTGGGGAAGATCAATAGGGCAAGTGTGCGCTCGAGGTCCTCCAGAAACTGGGGATTCGTGGGAGCACGAGGTGCAAGCTGCGAGGTCGCGAAGTCCAGGGCTGGGCTGATGTCGCTGCCTGGGATGGCCATGCAGGTGCGGATCAACTCAACCAACTGCAAGCGCAGCAGGGCAAAGTGCAGAGATGGGTCCTCATCAAGAATCTATTGAAGTCTTGTTAGCAATGGCACTTTGCAAGTGTGTTGGTGTTGATAAGATCCAATTTTGGCAATTTGCTCATACTGAGGACTGAAGATGTTTGTTTTTCTGCAAAACCCCGGAGGGGATTTAAGAGTGGTGCATGAAACTTGGTATAATCATAGCAAGAATAGGGGCTAGGAAATGTGGAGTCGACTAGTGGGGAAAAAATTTCTTACCTGAGGGTTGAGCTCGTTGATTTTTTCAACAGCCGACTGGATATCACCCGAGTAAATCGCAGTCCGGATCTCAACTCGCTCCTGGATAGATTCCAGGTCTGTTCTGAGTTGGATATTGGCCTCAACTGCGAATTTGTTCGCAGCGGCAGGATAGCCATTTGTGATGAGGTAATCCATGACCAAATAGTTGATATCACTGTGATATGACAGTTAGCGAATCGCTCGGACCCAACTGTTGAATGCAATATTTGCAGAGGTGACGTGAATCAGATAGACAAGTCAATTGTTTCTCCTCACATGTTTTCAGAGAGATTCCCAACTTGATTTTCAAGAACATCATGTCACGGGGCGGAGGGGGATGGCATCGGAGGTAACTCACGTCTTGGAAGGCTTGACCTCCTCGAGCTTCCGCTCGAAGTGATGCCACGTAGGCGTCGCAGTCGAGGGAGTTCGGGACATCTGCATTGTGTTAAAAGGCCAGCGACCACGGGTTTCACACCGAGAAGCATACAAGATTAGCCGACATTATGAGCGGGATGCCCAGTCTTGAATCTGGTCCGAAGCTATCCTCAAAGCTGAATGGTGACCCAAGAAACGACGGCCATGGGAAGAGGCAGTCGCTGTGTGGGAGAAGACCAGTTGGATGGAGGGAAGAGGAAGAGAAGGGCGAGAAGAAAAAGCTCGGAATAAGAGGAGCTTAAGCGAAGGTAACGCGCTAAGCCTAAGTCAGCGGATGACGAAGGCATGAGTCAGCAACATGTGACCAATAAGAGGCGTTGGCAGAAAGATGTGTCTGGCTAACCTGGCTTGGGCAAGTGTATTACATAATTATGCCAAGCCCTCCAGTGCTCTTATCGAGGAATTGCATTTCAATCCGAGTCGTATTGTACAGTGGGGTACAGTCTTAAGTGACAGTTTTTTTGACATGGAGTCAATCTCGCCTTTTATTTCCTCAAGCCCCGCGCCGCGGTATGCTCCACCATGGCAGGACTTGAGCATCATCGGCATCGCTGGTAGTTCAGGCTCTGGCAAGACCTCTGTGGCCATGGAGATTGTCAAGTCGTTGAACCTACCCTGGGTGGTGATCCTTGTAATGGTAAAGCTTCTAAAAATGGATGGTCTCGATCTTGTTGCGGCTCTAACCTTCATTTGTTTAGGATTCATTTTACAAGTCATTATCATCCAAGGAGCACCTCAAAGCTCATGCGAACGAGTATGATTTTGACTGCCCGGATTCGATTGACTTTGATCTTCTCGTACAGACCCTGCGGGATCTCAAGAAAGGGTAACTCTCTTTTCTACTGTCTAGGCTCTTTGTTTTGCCTGACCAGATTGTACTACAGAAAGAAAGCCAACATCCCGGTGTACTCATTCGCTGATCACCAGCGGCAGTCCAACACGACCACTCTTTACTCGCCTCGAGTGATTATTCTGGAGGGCATTCTGGCGCTTCACGATCCTAGAATCGTGGAGATGTTGGATGTGAAGGTATGTGCTTTCTTCTCCGCCTCTCAAACAGAGCTAACTCCTCAATCCAGATCTTCGTTGAAGCCGACATGGATGTGTGCTTAGGACGCCGAGGTGGGTGATGTTGAATCTTATTCATGCAAAAGGTCACTGACAGAGATATTAATAGTCCTTCGGGATGTCCGCGAGCGCGGCCGAGACATTGAAGGAATCATCAAACAGTGGTTCGCTTTCGTGAAGCCATCTTATACCCGATATGTGGAACCCCAACGCCCCATTTCAGGTTGGTAGTCGTGTGACTGTGCAATGGATTCAGGGAGTTTCCTAACCCTGATTTTCAGACATTATAATTCCACGTGGCATTGAGAACACGACCGCCATTGGTATGCATTCCTCGCGCCGCTAACCCTGATGACTTGAGGCTAATTCAATCTAGACATGGTGGTGAAACACATCCAACGCAAGCTGCAAGATAAATCCGACAGGCACACTGAAGAACTTGACAGGCTCGGTCTGATTGCAGCGGAAGTTGAGCTGCCTTCGAATGTGCATGTTTTGCCCTCCACGCCGCAGCTCATCGGAATGAATACTATTTTGCAAAACCCAGCGACTGAGCAGGAGGATTTCATCTTCTACTTTGATCGACTGGCTTCGATCTTGATTGAGAAGTATGACACCCACATCCCGAACTTGAATTTTCTTTTACTCAACTAATACCGTTGCCAGATCCTTGGACATGACATTGTATGTCTCCGCGAATGTGGAAACACCACAAGGAAAACCATACATTGGTTTGCATCCCAAGGGTACTGTATCGGCTGTCGCTATCCTACGAGGAGGTTCGTGTATAGAGACTGCCCTCAAGCGATCGATTCCTGACTGTGTCACTGGTCGCGTGCTCATTCAAACCAATGAGTGCAGCGGAGAGCCGGAGTTGCATTACCTGAAACTCCCAGCGCAGCTCGAAGAACATGCCACAGTTATCCTCATGGACTCGCAAATGTCCAGTGGAGGTGCTGCACTTATGGCCGTTCGCGTCCTTCTTGACCACGGAGTGGAGCAGGACAGAATTGTTTTCGTGACCTGCGCAGCAGGCGAGCGAGGTCTCAAACGACTGACTGCTGTATTCCCCAAGATCAACGTGATTGTTGGGCGGATTGAGGAAGAGGGAGAACCACGATGGATTGAGAAGCGGTACTTTGGATGCTAAAGTTATCCAATCGCTGCTATATATCGAGACCTAGTACATACGCTGATCACGACATATTCCGTGACTACGGACGCATTGCATTATTAGGAGTGATATTGAACAATGACAATACTTTACTTGCATATACTTTAAACTTCTCACCACCACGATAATGTATGCTGACTGAAAATCCTCGGATCGTAGCAGACTTTCCGTTTTGAGAACTAGACACATGCGTCTGACCGCCTGGCCGACCGCCGCGGCAGAAAAAAGAAATAATCTGCCGGTCGAGTATTTTCACTTGTTGAATTTGACGATCTCTTATCGATGCCCAGGTCTTGAAAAAAATTGCCAGGTTCTCGGTGATATATCACAGAGCTTAAAATGGCAGGCCCTGACAAGAAAAAATCCAAGGCCGGAAAGGCCAAAGGCGAAACCGGCCCGTTGATCAGTACGTACAACCGAAGCTTGAGATACGTCCTAAAGGGCCCTATGGACCAGCATTACTGACTTTTTTTCTATTACAGCGGACCCTCGTTTTGCCAGCATCCAATCTGACCCTCGCTACCGTCTACCAAGCAAACGCCAGACTCATGTCAAGCTTGACAAGCGCTTTGCGCACGTGCTAGATGATAAGGATTTCTCCCGCAACGCTGCTGTCGATCGCTATGGACGCAAGCTGGCAAAGGACGACACCAAGAAGCAATTGAAGAAGTTCTACCGCCTTGAGGACGATGACGAGGACGAGGAAAGCGGCTCCGACGACGAAGAAGTAGTCAAGAAGGAGCTGAAGCGCATCGATTCTGCCTCATATGATCCTGCACGCGATGGTGGCTTTGAATCCTCGTCATCCGAGGAAAGCTCCAGCGAGGAGGAAGACGACGAGGAGGAGATCGAAGACGAGGTCGAATTCCCAGATCAACACCAGTCCAATGTGCCGCTAGGAGAAGTATCGAATCGGATAGCAGTCGTCAACCTCGACTGGGACAATATTCGCGCTGAAGATTTGATGGCTGTTTTCTCGAGCTTCCTTCCTCCTGGTGGTCGTGTGTCGAACGTCACAGTCTACCCTAGCGAGTTTGGAAAGGAGCGTATGGAGAGGGAGGAGGTTGAAGGTCCCCCGAAAGAGATCTTCGCGCCGACCAAGAAAAACGCTGGTGGCGAGGATGACTCTGACGTAGACTCGGATGATGAGGAGGAAGAAATCAAAAAATCGATGATGAAGGGTGATGACGGCGAAGAGTTCAACTCTACACAATTACGGCGTTACCAACTCGACCGACTGCGGTATTACTATGCCATCCTCAAGTTCTCATCTAAGGATGTCGCCAAACATGTCTACGATCTGGTTGATGGCGCCGAATACCTCTCCAGTGCCAATTTCTTCGATCTTCGCTTCGTGCCTGATGACACAGACTTCTCGGATGACAAGCCTCGCGACGAGTGCTCTCGAATTCCTGATAACTACAAGCCTACCGAATTTGTTACTGATGCTCTGCAGCACAGCAAGGTAAAATTGACATGGGATGCGGATGACAAGTCAAGGAAAGAAGCACAGGCACGTGCGTTCCGCGGCTCGCGAAAGGATGTTGACGAGAACGACCTGAAAGCCTATCTCGGGTCTGACAGTTCTGACAATGAAGATTCAGATAACGAGGATGGCGGCGTGGAAGTTGTTGATAACACTGCCGGAGAAGCTTCAATTACGAAGCTATCCAAGAAGGAGGCTGAGAGGCAGCGCATGCGTGCTTTGCTGGGCCTGAGCGCCGAGCCTACCCGCACCAAGGCCGACGGTCCTGTTGGTGAGATGGAGGTCACTTTCACATCGGGTCTGGCTGGCGGTCACGGCAAGGATACCATCTTCGAGAATGAACCAGTGGTCGAAGAAAGCACAATCGACAAGTACGTGCGAAAGGAGCGTGAGCGCAAGAAGCGCCGAAAGGAGAAGCTCAAGGCTACCAAGCAAGGAGACGAAGAGGGTGCCGACGCAGTGGACAGTGAAGACAACGAACCTGCTCCAGCCGAGGTACAGGAGGAAGTGCAAGAAGATGCAGGCTTCAACGATCCATTCTTCGACGACCCTACTGGCAAGGTCACCTCCGCTGCCCGGCGCAAGGAGGAGAAGCGCAAGAAGCGTGAGGAGCGTGCCGCCGAAGAAGCGGCATCAGCTGCTCAGCGGGCTGAGCTTGAGCTTCTCATGGTAGACGACGAGAAGGCTCACATCAAGCACTTCGACATGACCGAGATCGAGAAGGCCGAGAAACTGTCACGGAAGAAGAAGGGCAAGGGCAAGAAGGGCAAGTCCCAGGAAATTGCTCCGGCAGATGACTTCCAGGTCAACGTCAGCGATCCCCGTTTCTCCCGCCTGTTCGACAGCCATGATTTCGCTATCGATCCCACCAACCCCCGCTTCAAGTCCACCTCTGGCATGAAGGCCATGCTGGAAGAGGGCCGTAAGCGCAGACGCACTGGTGATGACGCTGAAGCAGAGGTTGTGCCCGAGACGAAGGAACGCCAAAAGAAGCAGAAGAAGGCACCAAAGGAGTCTGGCTCGGAGGATCTGAAGCGTCTGGTGGATAAGGTCAAGCGCCAGTCGAAGGCATGAACATAAGTGGAACTGTAATGAATTCGGAGCTATTGCACTGGGAATCGGTGTATTGAATTGGATTGTGTGCATATATCTGTGGCACATTGCCAACGGTGACTTAAGGTATTTCTTAGTTATATGTGCTTGTAGCCACGGAAACGGTGTAGTGCGCCTCTTAAATCTTTTCTCACGTTGATTCCCTCCTATCATTCTCCGTATAACCGTGAAATTCCTCTCAAAGGTATAGGGCTACAGGGCTGTGCGCGAATTCATTGGCTATCTAACAGGACAGAATCCTGTCATAATGGTTCGATGCCAAGGGGCTGCATGCGACTATGATAGTCAACTTCGGCACCAATAAATAATGCATGGATAATATATCAGCAGCTAAGATAGGCCACACTGTGGCGGGTTCAATTGGAAGAAAATAATATACCATGTCTGATATTCAGCTGAACCCCGCATAAAACGTAGGCAGAAGCGACAGGCCGCCTGATATAGTGAAAATAATGTGTGTCTGATATATGATCGACACTTCATTCGGTCCCAGGCACAGAACGCTACAGGCATGATGCTTGTCCTACACGACGTGTGATTCACGGTGTAGAGCTGTCATGCGGTCGGTATGGGTAATACGTTGGAAAGAAATATTCTCCTCCAATCCCAAGTTCATATCCGTCTCAAATAACAGCCACCGACTAACACCATTCCTTGCAATCCCAGCTATGCGGTGACACGGGGACGGTCGAGGATAGTGACATGGTAGTCAATAGAGCTTCGTATGACTTGATTGTAAAAATTAAAATTGAGTCATCGCTGGTATCTTCGTTATAAGAAGAATTCAAAGATCGGAATTTCATTCAACAGACTAGATGAGTATTTGGGAAGATCTGATAAGAAGATACCCGGACATTTGTAGTTGACCTGTAGTTGGAGTTGATTAAAGCCCAGATGTCACTATTCCTGACTGTGCCTTCAGACCACGTGACGGCACTCACCGCCTCTTCCGGCTTCTATCCACAGTTCCCCAGGCCGTCTCTGATCAATGTCCTGAGTCCCTTAAGAAGCTGGGGAATTATTTTATCTAACCTGTTTCCTCAACTCTGAAAAGACTGTGGAGACTTGGTGAGAGCCAATTCCCAATTGCTGAGAGCCCCACTGCTGCAGCTCATCCCACTTTCCTTTCCACTCCCCTCTTCGGCCATTCTCAATTCCCTCATCGCTTGATGATGGTTTCTGCTTCGTTGAATTAAGCTATGGGTGGATGCAGCCTGGTTTCCCTAGCTGTCTGCTACCCATCGTTACACTGCGTTATTTGATCAGTCCATTTTCTTCATCCGTTCTCCCACATTCCTGCAGGTTTCCCCGGCTATATTCATCATGCTGGGCCGACTCTTGAGTACCGCCGCGTCGACTCTAAACCCCGCGGCGTACTCAACACGCAACAATGGAACACCTCTTGAGTCCGTCACCGAAGAGGAACATACCTCCGGCCTTCTTTTCCCCGATGCCAGCCTCCTCCGACGTTCCAATACACATGCCTACCCATTGCAAACAACGTTTAATTCCCCGAACGCCTCGACCGCCGGGGCCTACGATGATCGTGGTGGAATGGAATTGGATCCTATCAAGGATTTCCGGGTGATCGTTGCACAGAATGCATTAGGCGACCGTGATGCGTGCGTCTTACTTGACACTCGTGCATCCGACTCCCCAACCGGCCTCGGAATCGATCCACAAGGCAATGATCAGTCCGGCCCTAGACATACGCGTGCAGTCTCTAGTCTCTCCCGTGGGACACGCCGCAATATTCTCAACCAATCGTCTGTCGTCGAATCGAGCCCTCTCTCCGTTGCTGCAGATGCACGCAGGTCATCACCAGCAAGTGCCGGTGCTTTCTCTCGGGCCCGAGGTCGGAGCTCAACGCTGGCACCATCGGCCACCTTGCACGAAACAGGCCATTCTCGACATTCTGCCGACTCAAACGACACCGGTCTCCTGAATTGCATCTTCGGCAGCAGTGCGTTCAGTTACCGGGGATCGTCTACAAAAATGCACATCATCTCCGCTGATGACGATACGGGACCAGGCACTAATGCATCATCACCTGCTTCCCGCAGTCCACTCTCTCGTGCCTATACCACAGGCAGTCCATCAGGCTTAATGGGAGCAGGTAGAGGAGTGGACAGCAAACCACCTTCCAAAGTCACAGTCCTCTTGACTCGCATGTTTAGCGTGAATCTTCCCGAAGGAGCCGAGGCATCCGCTGAGCGACATGACTATGCCAGCGCTCTTTACCAGGAATCTTTGCCTGAGATGGGCGGCTTCCCCTTCCCGGATGTCTCCAAGCGCAAGAAAATAAAGGAAAAGAAAACGCCGATGTACGCTGTTGCCATAACAATTCAGATTCCTTTGCTCGCACGCAATCCTGGACGACCTGTTTCAAGATTCAGCACGCTTGGCCCCGATTCGCCTCGGCCTGGTTTCTCAAGCTCGCTGGACTCAGATCACCGCTGGCCAGGCGGATTCTTTGACGATAGCTTGTCTGCAGCATCCCCACCTGCTAGTCTGGATGAGCGCCTGGACTTACTCGTTGATCATTGGGATGTCATCACTCGTACACTCTCTCATCTTGAAAGACTTGCTCGGAACGAAATTCTTTTCCTTCTGAAGAAGGTAGACTCCTTGTTGGGGCCGCACCCGAAGCCTGCTAAACCTCCTAATATGCAGCGGACTAACCAGACTATTGTGCATCTCCCCGCCAACATTCTATCTGTCAATTCGAAACTCAAGGAGGAGGCTATCCGCAGTTCTCGTCGGATTAGCTTGGCCCTTCAAACTCCATACGTGGTCACTGGACAAAGTCGCTGGGGCGTCTGGCGGGAGGAAGGCCGTTCGATTGTCCGTGGGTTAGGCGACAAAGAGCAGAATTTCTTCTTTTTGGTGATTCTCACGGCATTCTTGGGGAACCACACCGAATGGCTCAACACTCTTGGCCCCGAGTGGTATCGCCGGCGCCATAATCTGCAGCAGAAGTCCCAGCAAGATGGCGAACCTATACTTGCAAACAGAACAGTCATTGTCTGCCCAGACAAGATGACTGCTCGCCGCCTTGTCTTCTTGCTCGCCGCCTTTTTGCCATCTAAACAGCGTCTGGAGCCGTTACCTTCGCCGCTTAGACCTGGTACATCAATTTCAATGCGTGCTATCTCCCACAGTCCACCTACAGTTCCTGTACTCCGCCAGGAGTCCCTTCGCCGAGCGATTGAAAGACGAGCTCGTGCCAATCGATTAAACATGGGCGAAAACGATTACCATCGACGATCAGTGAGTGTTTCATCACAAGATACAGCGCAGCGGTCGTCGGATGGCGCCGACATAACTCCGCCGGCGGAACCTTCTACGGCCTCAGCCCGCAGAGGTTCCGATGCTCGGTCGATCAGAACCCTCGGCGTAAAGAATCCTCCGAAGGATCGAGCTAAGAACACCAGCGGTGCAACTACCTCTATGATTACTCAAAGCAGCACCGTCCCTGTGCCCCATTTCACTTCTCAGCCAAGCAGCTCACACCAAACTGCCGCAGCTGAAGGCAACGATAGTCTCGCGTCAGAGACCTTGCTGAAGAACCTCCAACGAAGTGACAGCTCTGTCTTGACCCCAAACGGCAGTTTTCCGTCAGCCGGGGGTCGCTGGGGAGGTATCTTCTCCGGTCTTTGGAGCTCTCGGCAGGAGTCATCCGCTGAAAGCAGTGAGCCCTATTCTCCAACTGATACTCGCAAGAGATCTGTCTCTACAATTGTTGGCCCTGCTGTGCGTGGTCCCACTACTTTAAGTCAAATGGTCAAAGAAGTCACGGAGGTTGAAGATGAACAACGGCGCAAAAACGCCCCCAGTGGAAATATCTCCATCCCCGCTGCTGCTGCTCACAGCGATGAGGCTGGTTCGCCCGAACCGTCATCACTAACCAGCCAAGTCCGTGAATCACCTTTGAAGATGTCAGTCCGCGCAGAGGAAGGTGTGGTAGACGTTGATCTTCCCCTTCCAGGATTCATGTCACTTTCTTCCTCCGGTGATTCTACTGTTGCCTCGCCGAAGAAAACTCGTACGTCCGTCACCAGCATGGATGCAATCGCTTCCACTCACAGCAGTGGCTCTGGGTTCCACGGTGTTGGGAAAGATAACGATGGCCCTACTGCCCATGTAGCTGGCTGGTTGAAGTCATTCCATGAAGATTTCTCGCTTCAAGCAGTCCGGCCTTACGCCTCCCTTGAAACAGAGATCAAGCAGGCCATGCGGGCCGAACCCTCTCCATATATCCCCTCCGCATCCGATGTGGATGGATCAGAGAGATGGGTCGATGTCGCCACAACCTTGATCGCGGACACTAGGGCCTCAACCGTGAAACGAATTCGATTGAGACGCAAGGTCACAGTGGGTCATGACTCGCCCACTCATACCCCAGCTTCACCAGCCAATGGCCTTCACTTGGGCGGCGCCCGCCACACCGGTGGGTCTCGTTCTTCACAGTTCTCTGGCTTCTTCAACGGACCAGACAAGATACCCGAAAGCTCTACCGCCGAAGAACAAGACCAAAGCTTTGTGGAAGAACGCTTCATCGAGGAACCCGTGATGGACCTCGACGGTGTTCTCGTTGATGCCGTTGAGCGTGTCTTGGGCCAAAGCGGTAACTCGTCTTTGGCACACTCGCGTGCTCCATCTCCTACTCGCGCCCGCAAAGCTGAAGACAACAAAGCTCCTCCTCCACGCACCGATGAAGCCCCTCCTCTCGAAGTGCCTCGTGGTGAATGCCGCAAAATGGTACTTGGGGCCTTGGAAGAAGTCGTCCGCATCGTTACTGCCGAGCATTGCCGTGAAGATGTGGATAGCACATTAGCTCTTGCTGATCGTGAACGAAGGAGAGCACTTGCAGGTGCTGACAATACATTGCGTGAAGGAATTCGGAAATGGCTCCTCGACGTCGAAGAAGCCTGGTGATACGCTTTGCCTGGCTTCGAAAATTTCTATCTTTTTTTCTTTTCTTTTTGCATGGTACTTTTCTCGCACATTTTTGCACACCCCTTTCTTCTTTTTTTCTGCCAATGTTTGTGACTCGGTCCTTCTCTGATCCCGGTCCTGGGGCCTTTGGTTTTCGATTTGCTTTTCTGTGCTTTTTTTTTGGTTTTCCGATGCTTGCTGCATTGCGACCTTTCTCAACTATGATACCCACTTCTCGCTGAAGTCTAGTTCTGTTTGTGAAGGCTCATCCTTTACATTTTAATATGACACTTGATAATTTGACTCCAATGACATTGTGTTTCTGCAATCTTCTCTTACAGAGGAATTAAGCAACATAGACCAATTTCACAGGATGGCCACTGGCTTCGACCTTCCCATGCGCAGCAGGAGAAAGCTGAACGGTCTTCAAGACCTCATCCGTCTGAGCTGAATTGACAATCTCGATCTTGATCTCTCCCTGCAAACGACCATTGATCAGCAACTCAACTCCTGACAACGCATCATCTTCAGGAGCCTTGATCGTGGGATTGACAACAGTCACCGACCCCGGGCGAATCAAGATAGGCAAAGTATCAAAGTCATGAGTCTCAGTGTACCAACAACCAGACTCATAAGACTTTGAATGATCAAACCACGAAACCCACTTCCCAGCCTCATCATCCTCAGACCTGGGCACATAGAAAGTAACCTCACCCTCCTCCGAAAATACCGGCGCAACCAATAAATTCGGACCAAACATATATTGCGTATCAACAGCATAAGTGTTCAGATCCTCAGGGAACTCCAAGAAAAGCGGCCTCATAAGCGGCGTTCCATCCCGATGCCCCCTCAACGCCTCCTGCAGAATATACGGCGTAAGCAAGATCTTGCGCTTGACACAATCCCGCAACACATCCGAACAATCTTCGCCATAGATCCATGGCACACGGAACGAAGAAGATCCATGCAAACGCGAGTGCGATGACAACAGCCCAAACTGCACCCATCGCTTATACAGCGCCGGCGGCGGCGTCCCCTCAAACCCGCCAATATCAGATGCCCAGAATATATACCCGGACAGCATCAGGCTCAGTCCACCACGCAGTGACTCAGCCATTGCTTCGAATGTGCTCTCGCAATCGCCGCCCCAGTGCACAGGGTATGCCTGTCCGCCTGGTGCGGTACTGCGCGCGAAGAGGAGACCCTGGCTGCGTCCGACACGGGTGCTGAGAGTCTCGTATACGATCTTGTTGTAGAGGAGGGCGTAGTAGTTGTGCATACGCTCTGGGTCCGCGCCGTTGTGGTATTGGACGCCTTTGACTGGGATGCGCTCTGCGAAGTCGGTCTTGAAACTGTCCACGCCCATTTCAATTAGGCGTTCTAGGTGGCTGTTATACCATTTGCAGGCTGCTGGGTTGGTGAAGTCTACTACTGCCATTCCGGCTTGCCAGAAGTCCCATTGCCAGACAGAGCCGTCGGTACGCTGGTATGTGTCAGTCATATTTTCCTTCCTGCTTTGCTTTTGCTGGCCTGGACTGCGTACCTTGATGAAGTAGCCGTTCTTCTTACCCTCCTCGAACAGCGGTGATGCCTGCCCTACATATGGGTTGATCCAGACACTAATGCGCAGCCCACGCTCTTTCAACCGCTTGAGGTATCCCACAGCATCGGGGAACATGTCCGAGTCAAAGTTGAAATCACACCAATGGTACGACTTCATCCAGAAACAGTCAAAGTGGAAGACGCCCAGTGGGATATCACGATCTCGAAACCCATCAAGGAACCCAGTGACAGTTTCCTCGTCGTAGTTGGTAGTAAAGCCTTGAGAGCGTCAGCATATACTTCCCCAAACCCCCCAAAAGCAAAGAGAAATCACAACTCACTGGTAGTCAACCAAAGATTATAACTCCACGACGGAACAAGGCTCGGCCTTCCAGTGAGAGAAGTATACCGATTAAGGATCTCCTTCGGCGTAGCCCCATAAACAACAAAATACTCAATCTCCTCCCCAGCAACAGAGATATTTACCCGAGTAGTGCGCTCAGACTGCACCTCCAAACTGACCTTTCCAGGATGATTAACAAAAACACCATATCCCCTCGAACTAATATAGAATGGAATATTCTTGTACGCAAGCTCAGAAGAGGTGCCACCATCTTCATTCCACATATCAACCACCTGCCCGTTCTTGACAAGAGGTCCGAATCGCTCTCCTAGGCCGTAGACCTTCTCGCCAACGCCCAGGTCTAGTCCTGCAAGCATGTATCCCTGCTTCTCGGCGTAGATGCCATCTTCATAGCAGTGCTTTTCGCTTCGTTGGTCGCGCACATAGCCGATCGAGCGGAAGGATTGGCCGGTTAGTTTCTTGCCGGTTGGGGAGCGGAAGATTAGGTCTAGTTCGTTGGCGGCGGTATTGATGTCTAGATCTAGTGGTCCACTTTTGTAGTTTAGTTTGTTTTCTTCTTTGTTGTGCTGGATGGCGATGTGGTCTTTGCTGGTGTTGAGGTGATAGTGAGGGCCGTTGTCGTTTTGACCAACCCTGGTTGAAAGAATAAGTATATATTCTATTCTAAGAGCTAGATGACTTGTTCATATCTTACCAATGCACAAGCTTTACACCGACGATTCCCTCCGATGGAGAGGTGATTTGGGCGGAGACAGTTGCTATAGATCTCTATTAGCTAACTCTTCTGAAATAATGATATCGGATACATACGCGAGTTAAGGGTATCTCCTCGGTGTCTCTGAAACTTGTTCAACAGCAGATTGACCGACTCGTCTTCGACGGAGAACCTCTCTACATTGCTCATCCACTCAATAGCAACTCCCTCCTATAGTTCCCAGGTATTAGCAGATATCACATGGTACGCACCTCGATAAAAAAGCAACACGATTTACCTGCAAACACCACATCCCCGCGGTGAACTTCATCTTGACAAAAATATATTCTGATAATCCCAATTGAAGGGCGAGTATTGAGTCAAATGTTCAGAGGCTCTGGATGGCTACTAGATCAGCGAAAACCCAGTCTCTCAGCTTTACAGATAACAAGAAAAGCAAAAGAGAGAAAAAAAAAAAGAAAGATGAACAAGAGGGGAAACGACTAGAGCTCTATTTGTTTCACCAGGAACCCATCGGCTATAGCTTGAAATACCTCATTAGACACGGACGTTCGTCCGTGGCCTGATTCCGAATCAGAGCCCAGCAAGCACCTGGAAAAATCCGCTATTTCGCTCTGGAGCTTGGGGTAGAACATAAGGCGGGGCAGTTGTTCGGGACTTTTGATGTATTCTTGGCTGGTATATCCACCAACCAGCAGTCAGGGTTGGGATCTCGGCTGAAATAGAGAGAGATCCGGCTAAAAAGCGTTGTGGCTTGGTATTAGTGCTGGGAGGGGTGTGCTGTACCGGGATGGGGTTGGATATGGGGGTTTTTTCTTCTTTTTACTATTCTCGTTAAGATCTGGACAGGGACTTGGGATCAGTCTATAGGTCATCTAGATTCTACGTTGGAGGTTGTATCATTATATGAATATCTATCTCATGACTAGACTTGCATTTCATTTGTGAACAAATCTATCAGAACAAAATTGGGTATCTTTCATTACATCAAAGGTCGCAGACTCCCACTTCTAGGACTATCCTTATAGCTAAGACTTTCAGCACGAGCCCTAGCCCGCGTGATTTCCGGCGACTTCAATCCCTCACGCGAATCATGCGTCACACGAGACGGCAATCCCGGCGGCGGCGAGATATGATGACTGACCACACTAGCCGGAAGCTCCAGTGACGGGATCGACGCATCCATCAGGTTCGTAGTAGCAGGCTCCACCTTTGTCGAAGCGGGACGAACATGCGACTCCGAGTAGAACTGCTTCAGCTGTGCTTCATCGCTGCAGAACTCAACCAGGCCGTTGAGGATATACTCTGGGGCGCGATAGAGGTTTGCAGAGTCGATGCTCAAGGATCCGGATGCGGTCATCGGACTGCCAATGTCGTGGACAGGTCGTGTAACCGGGGACAGGCGAGGCGAGACACGATCGAGGTTATCATGGGTTGTCGTTGCGCGGCCTCGAAAGTCGGGTCGACTGTGGTCGAAGCGGCCTGGATCCCGACCTGCTGTTCCGCGCGTGCTCACGAGTCGGTTGGCTAACAGGAGAAAGTTGCCTTCGTTGGTGATCTGGGCTAGGATGCTGCCTGTTCGGTGGATGAATTGCGGGTACAGATAGTCTGGCTTTCCCCATGAGTAGGAGACTTCCACGTCTGCTGGGAATGCGGAGCATGCTTCGAAATCTAGGACGAAGTCGAATTTACGCAATATTGCCTTCTGGTAGTAATTAGGGTCGGGGGGACCCGGTTGCGCGAATGACGCGTTGTTGAATACCGTGTGGAGGGGCGCCTTTGGAGGTGGGAGCTTCAGCTTGATCTCGTAGGGTTTGCGGAATGGTTGGGTTTTGTCGATGGCGCAGCCTTCGGCGATCGGTACTTGGACTAGCTTGAGACCGAATTTCTCGGCTGTCGAGGCCCATGAGAGTACCGTGTCTTCGATCAGCTTCGGGGTCGTGCTCATCCAGCTGAGCTCGATGTGGAAGCAGTTCTCGGGATTGTGCAGTCGGTCATAGTGGAGGTCGATGACTTCTGGTCGGTTGGACCGTTTGCGCGGATCGACATCATATTTCATCGATTTGGACAACATGATGGCGACTTTGTTCTTGGCTTTGGAGGGAGTACTGGGTGTTTGCGGTATGCGCTCATCGATGCTGTCTGATCGCGCATGAAGGCTAGTAGGAGAGTCTTTTGCAGTTCCAATCGCTGGCGTTGATGGCATCGATTTATCTGCTCTGAGCTGAGGGAACCAACTCCCTCGAGACTCTGGACGAGTGACGCGGTAATCGGCACAGACCTGGTAGAAGTAATTGCCATCTCGGAAGTTGTGTCTCTTCTCTACATGCTGGAACAGACCATGCTTCATCAACTCGTTTCCAAACTCGACTGCTTCTTCGCGGGTATCAATATCACGCAAGTTTTGCAAAAGCCAGGTGGTGAATTCAAAGCCAATGAAACAGTTGTAGTGCAGTCTCCAATGCCACCGTCGATCCATCATCCGCACACCTTTCTCGCCTTGAATGATTTGCGCTAGCGATGAAAGACTGATGCTTGATCTCTCCAGCAGTTCCGACTCTGGTAAGAGCTGAGCTGGGGCATTGTCAAGACCTGGATCAGTGAGAAGCAATCGATCCAATTCTGCTGTAACAATCTCTGATGGATTGCGTGTTTGGTACATGATGTTGAGGGGGTTTTGATCTGTCTTGGGATTCGATGTCTCGAAAAGCTTTTCTTCCGGCGACACATACTTGTACCGTTGCCAGATGTGTGTCAGCTGGCTGATACCAAGCAAATGAATTTCTTCTTCGTTGTCCTCATTGAAAGACTGCAGACGGCGCCGCGAACTGGGATAAAGTTGGAGCGGAATGAGCACATAACGAACTCGCCAGAAATGCAGTTGCTGTGCCGGATTCTGGAGGTAGTCTCGGTGACCAGCCACGTAGTTGTCGGCATAGTTCCAATTGTACTCTTCGGCGGTTGGATCCAGTTTAATGTCTTTGTTTTCGTATTCCGGGCTTAGAATTGTCTTCATGGCCGGTTGGTAGAGAGTGAAGGTGGTCTTCTTAGGGCATATGAGCATAGCAGAGTTTTGATGGGTGAATCGTGTCACTTCCACCTCTCCTCCTTGAACGCAGACAAGTCGGTGAATAGTGTTGCCCTTAGATAGGAACACGGTCAGGCCGTCTCGTTCTAGTCCCCGAGAGTCGAAAACGTTCAATGACTCAAGGGCTGGCTGTCCTGATACTTCGGCCACATTCTTTCCAACAACGATCTGGAACCCGTGAGAGAGTCGCAGTGAGATCATTTCCCGTATAAGAACACCCCGTGTCTTAGGTGCCTCTATGCCCTCCGAGTCTTCATTTGGAAAGACACGATATGGAGTTTGCAGATAATCCGAAGCAAGCACACTGGCTGTCGGTAGTTCCTCGGTCGTCAATGGAAGCACTGCAGGGGATTTCAAACTTTTCCACTTGACGACAGCCACATGCGGTGGCCGTGGATAGGCGTGTTGCCAACGGCCAAACCAGCTAGTATCTCGCAGTACATCCTTGGGAGTGTTACAAGGGTTGACCGAGCGAACCCAAGGAGATAAAGCTTTGCTTGGTGAGTTGCGCGCAGATGGCTCGCGTGGACTGTGGTTGAGTTTGATCTCAACCTTGTGATCCCGGTACGAGCCTTCCTTTTGATTACGACCAACTTCGTGAGCTGGTATCTCTGCTGCAGACGTCGATAATGATCCATGGGTTCCTACGCGCTCTGGTTGCTCTATTTCCTTTGGCGGATTTTTCGGGGGGATCTTGATGGAAATTGGCTTGGAGTGAGGCTGTGAAGTCTTTCCGGGCGAAGGAGGTCTTGAAGGCACATCAATGGCAGTTTGAGTGGACGTTGTTTCTGAAGGACTTAGAGAAGTAATACTCCTTGAATCAGAGATTGACCCAGCTGGAGTTCTGGATACCACAGCGGGCAACGCACTCGCATGCTCCACATTGATTCCTGTGCTTGCTTGGGCTCTTGGGGAGTGGCACTTAGACCTCGAAGCGCGAAACTAATGGTCTTGGAAATCCGCGAGGTCTTTGCCGCCGGCGTCTTCTTCAATGCTGGCTTCTTGGGAGACATGCTCTTGATCGAGCCCGGGCCTTTGGGTGTTATCGTTGTCATGGAGTCAATCCTTCGAGGCCCGGGGAGCGAAGACTCATCGTCCTCTGCTGGATTTGTTTCATGATCACGGAGTCGCATAATTGAGCGGGCAGAAAGCCGTTCATGCACTCCAGCACCGGCGGCCTGGACTTCCGTTTCACTAGGTCGCTTTTGCCTGGTGGTTCTGTGAATTTGACGCTTTTTCGGGGAGAGAGTAAAGATGTTTTCATCGTATTGGTCCATCCAAGCCATCACGGACTTACGTGAGTTCTGGGGTTCTTGGGTTTGCGAGTCTGCTGAGTTTGAAGAAGCATTTTGAATGAACGACCCTGGTCGTAGACTGTCACTGTATGGCGCCTTCAAAGACGAAGAATTGGCGAAACGGGTCTTAGGGGAAGGACGGCTTAACTGGCCGTATCCTGGCCAGGATGCACGAGGCCTCGCTCCACCACGTCCTTCGGCAAGATATGGGATCGAGATATTTGACTGTTCACTCTCCATGACCCCCATCATTTGAATCTCATACATGCGTACTCGTGGTGTAAATGCCTTGGATGGTCGAGTGACAGTTGACGAAATTGGGGCATTGGGGTCTTTCTTCAGGATTCTTCGAGCCTCTCGGTAGGTTTCAGGGTTCCAGTAGGAAATATCAAGCCAATGTGGAATACCGAAGCTCCACCCTTTGGCCTGAGGAGCCGCACGTTCCCTCATTCTTGTTGCAGACAGATATGAGCTGGGGGAGAGGTAAGATGATCTGCTAACAACACTTGATAGGGAATGATGTATCTCAGGTGAAGGAATGTTTCTTCGAATGTCACCAGGACTAGGTTCTCCTGTTACACCCGATGGCTGCTCCACCGGTTCCTTGTATTTAAACAACGGCACGGAGTGAAGAGGCATGGGACTCAGACAGACCAGATCAATGGCTATGCCACGATTTGCAAGTGCCTCCGTTGTAGAGGCCAAGGACTCGTACGAGACCTCGAAAACGCCACTACCAGGCGTAATGACGATGATTGAAGTACCAGTGTGAACCATGTCCCGATCGATGTGATCGAAAGCTAAATGAGCAGAGGCAAGGTGGATGGCCTCTAAAATATTTCCTCGTAAGGCTGTGCTGGGATGTCCGGCAATGGTTGCCATGTGTGGTTTAGAAGGTATCTTAATGCCACTTCCAGATGCAGCCTCAACGTCATCCGATTTCAGGATTGAGACATCTCGCAAGAAGGTTCTAAATTCTCTTTTGAGCTCGTCAAGAATGGTTGTCCAGTGACCACTTGCCATATCATTGACTACCACGCGATAGAAGTCTCGGGTCGGGCTTTTGTTCGGTCCAGATTTGGTGCTGAGATTCCCAGTGCTGAGTTTAGCTTGGCTGGTGTGAGTGGGCGCATCGTATTCGACTCGAGTGAATAATACAATAGTCACCAGGTGCTTTGCATCAGAATTGGCCCATCTCTTGAAGAGCTCTGGCAAGAAGCCGTTGATAACTCGACTGAACAAGATATCTCCGGTGCCTTCGGAATCGAAATCCCACATTTCCCTTGACATCTGAATGAACAGGACATATTTGGCAGACTCGCTTCGGAAAACCGGGATAGTACTTGGAGCAAAGTATCCCGAGAGGCACTTCTTCTCCCGAATGAAGATATTCTTGACAGTGGCTTTGATGCTTCCCATGAACATGATCTTCTGTCCCTTGTAGACAATTTTATCTGCCAGTTCCGACATGACGAGTCTCCACATGTCAGAGCGGACCAAGTACTGGTCGCGAAATGCGATATCAACATGAGACGCCGCGCATTGTTCGCGGTCTACAATCGACAGGAGAACTTGCGTCCTGTTCTTGAAGCCAAAGATATTGGCGACATTGTTGGTCACAGAAATCTCCAGCTGTGGGTGACGAGCCTTAATTTCGGGCGGGAGGGCTTTCACCACGAATAGACACCGGCTCTGCAAGGGAGTCTTGAATTTCGAGCTGCTGTCCGTCTGAGATGACGAGTTCATGTCGGCGTGACTCTCACGTGTGGATTTTGAAACAGCCTCGGACTTCAAAGAGTAATTGTTCATGTCGCCAGATGCTCGAACGGGCAGAATCTCGACAACATCCCCAACTTGGACTCCGGATTCGCCGAAAGCCGAGGGGTTTAACAAAACCTCTTCACGGGAGAACATTTCATCGTGTACCCACAGCGCACATTGGTGCCGAACCAAACTTGTTGAAGACAGCCTGACAGTTCTCTCGTCCGTGGTTGCATCATGATCATGGTCACGGTGATGAGATGCCTCCAGTGAATGGGTGGAGCTGCTCTCCAAGCTCGCCGCGCTCACCTGCCGCAGATGCGACCGCCGCATGGGGCCGCGCAAGGACATATTAACTATGCTTGCATATCATTGGTTTTGGGCTCAGATATTTCGAATGCTTCTATGATGTCGATCTCAAGGGGAGGTTATCATGAGGCTTGCGGAGATAAATCCAGTCACATGACTTTTATGCCTGAGGCACTACATACATCGGACAACGACCCTTCGCATATTACATATCTTCATTAAATCAACACAAGCATGGGACGATATTGCATCACTGTCATTCAATACATAAGACTGGGGATAGCGATAATGGCGTTCTACAGAAATGAAGCGATCACGTACTATTTGTATCCCAACCCAGGTAGGTGGAAGACGTGGGAGAATTATTTAATCTCATGTTAGCCCACAAAACTAGCCTTCTGAATAGACGCCGATGTGTGAGTTTGTGAATGCTTTTCGAGTATATTGATAGCTCGCATGAAACCCAAAGGCGGCCCATAGCTCGTGCCAATGCGATGGGTCAACAAGATCACCTCCAGTGATGTACTACGCTCAAGCGTCCAGTCTGTTCAAGACTCAATCCCTTGGCTATCGCCTCACTTAACAAACTTTGCTGAATTTGGCCTCAGGTGTCGAACCCAGGCGTGTCATGAAAGCATCATGATTTCATGCGTGGTTGACCCAAATATTTCGGCAAGATGAGACAGGGGAGGAAGGGTGGCGAACATTGTAGGAAAGCCTAATACTAGAAGCAGTACGCCAGACATCATGGACATTATTCGCAACAGTTCAGCGAATTTGCGTTGAAACCTCCCATATTATGGCCTTCTCAGAGAAGGTCTACCCTGTCGAATCTGTGATCAAATCTCTCTAAATCAAATGATAGGGGCGAAATGCCAACTTGACAAAAGCAAAGAGGCGAATTCCCTGTCCAAAACAATCTGTGCGGAAGATCCATGGAGGAAACGAAGACTTTGAGAGGAACTGCAACGCTTTAAGCCAGTTAGTTTCTCCGAAATCTTGGAACAGGCGAATAGGTCAAACATAATGGGATCTGGCCAAATCCTACAGAGACCTTGGAAAGCTCCGAAAGGCGAGACCTGCCCATGCGGAATAGAACCCCGTAGAGACCCCAGTAAGATTGAGTATGTTGGCTCGCATAACCCCCTGTTCTCTCTAGTCTGGAATCTTTCCAAAAATCCCTTTAAAACCCAAGACTATTTGCATAACCCCATGAATGTTTGGCGGAAAGAAGAAAGTTCTCAAGGCCGGACTGGGGCCACCATCGTGTATTATTGGTCAAAACACCACCGGAATCGATCTCCGATAGTAACACCCACTCTCGCCTTTGCCCCGTCAACCCTTTCTTGGATTTTCTCTTCTCCTGCTAGGATGTCCATCGCTTTGCTGCCACAATATGACTGGGTAGTGAAGCTGGAACATGGAATACCCATAAAAGGCAACAGAGGCCGGTCGGGGTCCTCATCTCTCCCCTTTGCTAACCTTCAGTGGCTACTCATCAGGATCTCAAGCCACACTAGCCTGCCATCATCGAGGATGACCCGTCATTTCGATGAACCAGAGCTGACTGATGAAGATATTTGAAGATTGTGAAAGATGGGCGAAGCCCTAGGCTTCTGGATTGTCGCGCGGACTGATAGACCAGCGGGTCGTGTCATCCTGGAGAACCCTGGAGAACTCAAGCGTATCATGGACGGCTGAAACTGCCAACCATGAGATGGAACTACGCCATCTTACTCAGGTGAGACCCCTTTGCCTTGTCCCCTTTTCCTTGTCCGGGTTTGTCGTCGATGCTGATCGTGCTCATTGTGCTGCAGTGCCAACCCTCTCGATGCAATGCAACCAGGTGGCGCGTCAAGCTTTTTTCTTCATAATTGCACAGGCCCCCATCTTCCCGACAAGAGCACCCCGGATCTTTATAGCTCACTCTCATGGCCCCGTGGCAGGACTCTATTAGCTCATGCCATATACGCCATGCTCCTAGGTCAACATCGCAGCTTGCACTGACTTAAACAGCAACAGCACCCTTCACGATTTGGCACCGATTTCTGGACTTTCACTTCCAAGACGATACAAATACCGAGTCCTTTGATGAAGTTTTCCTTAGCCATGGGGCCTGTTAAGATATTGTGGACTTGTTTCTCAACATCTTGCAGGTCACAGGGTAAGGCGAGCAACGCCACCCTTGATGCATCACTGAACCCTGGACCCCTGAGGTTAAGCTAAGCCTAGGCCTGAGATCAGACTTGTGTGTGCTAGACTGTCCAGCCATAAAAGAGACCAGTTATCAGAATATGCGCCACATTTCGCCACTGGATCTCAATAGACCGTCAACGGCGCAACATGTCCCTTGATATCCCAAAGCCAGGCGTCCTCTAGGTCTTATGTGAATATTATGTCCGGGGCTTTGGTTGCACTTCTCGTCGCAGATACCCAGTTGCGTTGTGTCGACAGAACCAAAAGCATCACATCAAACATTTTTCGCGCCCAGGATTTGAACAACTCCAACGAATTGAAATTCTTGGACGGACAGTGGCTAGTTTTCTGCGAAAAAACTAGTCGTGTCTGATGATATGGATGATGATCATGATGCCATGACAGATCCGTCCCGCGCGTGTCAGTTGACAAAGTACGAGGTCTTGCTCGTCAATTGACAACTTTTCAATTTGAACCATCTCATCGAGATAAATTCCACTGCAGACTCTTGTGCTTCATCTGTGCCGTGTTGCGTCCGTGTCGAGGGTGGGATAGGTGTTCGTGTGGGAGTGGCAGGTCATGACCTCGTGAAGATGACCAAGCGTCAAAAGCTGCGCTGTTGCCGAGATTCATCAGTATTATCGATGTCTCTATGGGAAACGAACTAACTTACTATCACGCCTTTATGTCAAGGTGGCGTTGCGGGACCTCCTGACAACCCTGACGATTCTGCAGTTTCAACTTCGGTATGGTCGTCCAGTGGTCGAAAGTCATCAAAATATTCTCAATCAGGGCAACGGCAAGACACTCCCAACAGTTGAAACATAGATGGGACTGGGTCAGACTTCAGACCCAGAAAGAAGACTTACCACCCTTTTCAACTGAAGAATTCAACTGTAATGTTGAGCGAAGATACACAGCATCAGAGCCAGCTCCGAGTAATCTGGGAACTGTCTGGCATTGTGAAAACAGCAATTCACATTGAAGCGATGCCCGAAGGATGGAAAGGTCTGGGGAGGGTGAGCGAATAACGAGGCTTCGCGATGAGGCAAACTGAGTGCAAGAAGAACGACGCTATCGAAAATCATTGGGTATTCGGCCCAGCCGTGCTCTGCTTACTTCAAGGATCAGTATTTCCGTGGAGCTGAAAGCACAGCAACGACTTTCAAGATCCTTCAAGGGAGAGGAGACCTAAAACATCAATCTTACCTGACTACGATCCAACATTGACCACTCAAAACAGTGTGTTCGGCGGGAATGGTTCATCATATCCCTTACCAGACCTTCACGCGGTCGAAAAGAGATGGGAGAAGAGAAAATCGCAAGTTGAAAAACACGATGTCATGGTTGAAATTCCAGAACACAGCACGAAAGAGGGCTAAGACGAGACGGAACGTGCAATGTCACGGCGACCTCGTCCCCTAATACGAGGACGACTGTTCCGCTACTTTTGCCCGCTTGCAGGTACGCTATTGAACGGATAAACTATCCGATTCTAAATGCCTTCGACCCAGTCGAATCCCCCAACAAGCTGTAAGATAGCCTTGGGACGCCACTAGGTATAGACTACACACTTACGTGCAACTCACCTTGCATCCATTCCAGTATGGGCGGAAAACCCAAGAGAAAACACCAAGAATTTCAGTCAAAAAAATTGAAATGATTTCTTTTGCCTTTTGTGAATATCCTCACCGCAGATACTCACATGGGAGCTCTTGATGGGGTGGTGGCAAATATGGACGGGAAAGACATCCACCACATCACAGACAAGCACTTCAACCAAACAATCAGAGATGATTCGAGTGTGAAGTATGAGGCCATATTGGCTATACTGTATTTTTCACAGTACAAGGGGCAAACCCCCCGCTCGCATTCTCTTAGCGCCCACTGAATTTCCCCTTCCTTATAGCCTCTACCCTGACAATGAATGCCAACTTCGGCGCCCCGTCCTATTCCGAACACCCCGAACTGGTGGACGAGTCGGCGTTATTTAATATTGACTGGGCCGTGCCCAATTATGCTGTGCCTTCTTCCAGGGCGACTATCCCTGAAGATTCATTAACAGCCCCAGGCGATCGAGTAAATGCCAAAGTTGCCATCCCCCGAAATGCTCAACGCACCAACTGGACCGCCAGTGGTCGGGTCAGTCGAGCCTGTGAAAACTGTCGCGATCAAAAGGCCAAATGCAGCGGACATCGCCCAGTTTGCCATCGGTGTCGGGATGCCGGCGTTGGGTGTTCTTATGGCGATCGAAAGAAGGAGAAGATGGCAAAGTGCGTGACACCTTGGCCACAGCTCAGGACGCTTCTAATAGAAATAGGCAGTTGAATGATCTGACTTCGCAGGTTAACACGCTCGAATCCTTGCTGCGTGATATCTATCCCAGGCTCGATGTTTCGTCATCCCAGCTAGTGGATCAGACATTGAAGGAAATGGGCTCCCGGACTCCGCTCCCCCAAACCAATCCTTTTGCTCCTAATTTGTCTACCCTCCTGCCAAGCCATACCCAGCAGGTGAACCCTCACTTGTCCTTTACAGATACTAGCCCGGCCTTTCCGTTCGGTATTGCAGACTACACAGAAGAAGACTATAACCGCGATGACAAGGTACAGGCCATGGGGTTCGTTGGCGAACACTCGGAGATGGCATGGTTGTACAGACTCAAACGCGACCTCGATCAAGATAGCTCCTCGCCAATCAAGGAGAGCGCTGAACGCCCTACGATTTCCTCCGTGAACTACTTCCAAGACGATTCAGACTTTCCAGTGCTCGATTCTGTCGACCTCACACGCTGGCCTCCGCAACACCTTGCCGACACCCTCGTTGACGCTTACTTTCACGCCGTGCATCCTGCATTCCCGATCTTTGGCAAGGCCACTTTTCTGAACCAATACCGATCCTTCTACTCGAACCCGAATTCGCGACCTGGCAAGAGATGGCTGGCATTGCTGAACTTGGTGTTTGCCATCGCGACGAGGCATTCACTCCTCACCGATCAGCTCCGACCGGACCAGGATGATCACCAGACATTTTTTGCCCGGGCCTGGAGCTTGAGTATAGGCAAGGTCGCACTGTTGGACCACCCCGACCTGCAACAGGTGCAGGTTGAGGGATTAGCGGCTTTCTATCTTCTGTCTATTGGACAAGTCAATAGGTTGGATTCTCAGATATCCTATATACATGCTCAGCGTTCTGATGTGCGATACCATTTCTTAGGTCTTGGAGAATCATTGGGATCGCCATTCGATCGGCGGTGACAATGGGTCTGAATCTTCGGAGTGAGAGCGAGAGCGTCCCACATTTCTCGAAAGAAGTCCGCTATCGGTTATGGTGGGCGCTTTTCATGCTGGATACAGTTCTGAGCGAGATGACCGGTCGTCCTCTAAGCATGGGAGAAATCTTCTGCACGACACCTCTCCCAGTACCATTCGGAGAGGAGGATTTCTGGGATGATCGGGTCGTGCAGCTTATCACCAGCCAAGAGACTCGAGGTGCATTCTTTACTTCCTTGCTTTCCGATAGTACCTCGACTCCGCCACAGGATGGTGCGAGTCGCAAGAATTTGGTCCCACTGGGATCCAGTCAAACAAAGCGGGAGCTTCGAACACCTCAAGCGATGGTGGAGAGTCAGATACACAGCACTGGTCTAGCACCAAATACTTCCCTATACTTCTTATACGCAGTGGATTTAGCGCATCTCCTACGAGAGGCGATCAACATCCTGTATGCCCCTAGAGCGACACGAATGTCCTGTCGCGAGATCGAAACCACAATATCCACATTCAATGACCATGCTGACGCCTGGCTTTCCCATCTACCAGCCGAATTCCATTTCGCAACGCCAAACGCCAATGCAACCCAAAGATTTGCACATCAGCGTGCCAGTCTCGCCCTCCGATTCTATGCCACTAAATTGATCATCACGCAACCTTCTCTCCGTCTCTACCAGTCTTCAACGGAATCAAAATCCCCAGGGGCAACATGCGATAATATGGCGACGATCTGCGTCCAGGCCGCGTGTCAAATGCTAGACCTCTTGCCCGAGGAGGCAGACAGCTCTTGGCTGTATGGTATCGCTCCGTGGTGGTGTATCCTCCACAACATCATGCAGTCGACGACTATCCTCCTTGTCGAGCTCTTCACTCGCACTCATCTGGGTACACTCAAGGCCACGAGCCTTATCCAACGAGTTCAGAAAGCGACTCGTTGGCTCAGTGAGATGTCTGCCAAAGATCCTTCCTCGCAGCGTGCCTGGTTGGTCTGTATGGATATCCTCTCGCGGCATGGGTCGAAGTTTGGCTTTAATGCTGAACGTCTTGAGCCCAGTTCTGCGTATGTACAGTCATGATAAATTTGCATTATGGATTTTCGGTTCTGGTTCTACCGTATTTCGCGAAATATCGGTATCATTCTGTGGCGCATTCCTTTTTCTTTCTGGTTCTTGGGAGAGGCATTATCCCCGGTGTGGGATACAAGATTGAGTGTTGTGGCCAGGAACAGAAGCTTCATTCATTACACGGTCTCAGCCGACTATTATTGGTGACATTTACCCCGGATCAACGCGTTCGGGAAATAAAAATTGGTTCCACTGCAGCGAATCAACAATTCCAAAAAGCAATATATTGATAAATACGGAGTTTACCTCTTCACAACTCATGACACGTATAAAGATTCTCAGCCTCATTAAAGAAAGCATCAACAGGATGCAACAGCCCAAGATCGATATCCGACTGCGCCAAGAAATCCTGCATAGTCGGTTCTAGGAACGCCATCTCAGTCGTATACCCGCTGACAGTATCCCTTGCAGGGAAACTATATGGATCGGCCGCTTGGCTGTGGATTGTTTGTCCATGTGTAGCTAGTAATTCATTTGGCGCAGGTATCATTGGTGTTGCAGATGAAGATGTACCGAGCGGTGTCGGGGCAGTTGGTGGCAAAGTGTGCAGGCCGGAAGGGGTAGCTGTTACCGACGGTATTACCGATGGTATTGTGCCAGATCGAGACGCAGAGCCAGGCCCAGCCAAGCCTGGTGCAAGACCAGAAGCTTGAGCTAGAGCCACATCACCACCACCATCACTCCCTGCAGCCTTCATTCCCGGTTGAGTAATCCGCTCATTCCGACGCGCATGCGAAATCAACCCCCTAACATCACCGCCAACACTATCAACGCCAATACCTCCAAAAGAATCCAGACAAACCTTAACCTGCTCAAGATTATGATAAAATTCTGCAGCAGCCAAGTTCCCGTTCTCAGTCATAGACCTTAACAAATCCAAAGCAGAATCGAAACCCGTCATATCAGCTGGAGTTCCGATTGGGACGAAGCTGGACATTGCCAGGATTAGCGCTGAGGAGAAGAGATAATGGGCGTGGAAGTAGCCGAATGTTGGCATTGTGCCGTTTATCCAGCGGGTTAGGATCATTGAGTGCGAGTGGCGGGCTGCGTGGATGCAGGCTTCGCTTAGGGTTAGGACTGGTTGGGACACGGATATCGGTGTTGATGCAGATGCATATGAGTTGGAATGTTCGGTCTCGGTCTCGGTTTCGGTCTCGGTGTTTGTGATTGTGTTTATATGTGTAGGTGCATTGGTTATAGGCCTGGCTGACGTGCTGAGACCGGGTTTGTTCTTGCTTAGTGTCATTAGGAGGTGTAGGAGTGTTGGACGTGTCGTGAGGATGATGCATTGGTTGAAAGCCATGTGGAGTGAGACGACGGATTTCTTGCTTGATTCCAGGTCTTCCATGTTGAGCTTTAGAGATTCGGGGAGGGTTTCGACCCAGTTCTTTAGAGCTTTGAGCAGTTTCTGCACGCGCTGCAGGAATGTTTCTTGGTATTTGCGTCGGCTGTAGAGTTTTGTTATTGTTTCGCCAACTATTCGGGCCAGCTTGATGTTGGCTGTCATGTAGTCTGTGTCGGACAGTTCTTCATCGTGGCGCCAGCGTGGGGAGATTGTTAAGGGCATGTCGACATGAATGTCTTCGTCTAGGATTTGCATTGGGAGGCCCATTTTGGATCCCCACATTCGGTCGAACATGTAGATTGTCCACCAGATTCGAATACGGTGTTGGCGTTCGACTGGATCTATGAGCTGGGATTCTGGGATGTTGTGGTTTAATCCGATTGTTAAGCCCATTCGCATGGCATTTCCAATTAAGATGTATGCAGAGTGCCGCCGGTTGAGATAGTAAGAAAAGAGCGACTTTGAGTATTGTCAGTTGATGGTGCCATTAGCAAAGACGGTATATGTTGAAACATACCAGCAAAAGCAAGGTTTCCAGGTGAGTGATACTTGTTCTCTCAGGCAGAATCTGAACCAAGCCCATAGATCGAGCAAAGTAAGACGTTCCAGGCACTCTCGAACCAGAATGCGGCTCTGATCGGATGGAATATGCCTGCCCAAAGGCGAACAGTGCAAAGTACTTGCACTTGTGAGCGGTGCAATCAAATTCTTTCTTCTGGTATATCTCCTCCAGTTTATCCAACGTTGACTTGCGCATCATAAGGTGATACAAATGCCCAATTTGATGGATTGCGATCCGAACCAGCAACCGCGCATGATGAAGACTCGGCCATTCGATATCGGCTTCATTTGCAGCAGCGATGATCTCTTCAGGCTCATACTGTGTTCGGGGAATATGCGGCATAGCACTATTTCCCATTAAGAACCTTCGGAACCGAGTTGCGAATGCTGAACATGCTGCCTCGCCGATGTAGATGGGCGGCGAGGAGGGATCATATCGGTGGAACCAGGCACGATCCCCAATAAGCGGGTTCTGGATGCCTGTTCCATCTGGGGCATCTGCTTGCCGGGAGGGGCCTCTATATTTGCGTTGCGGGTTAGTCTGTTTCTGGACATGGCATGGGTTGTAGAGCGATCTACCTCTCTGAGCGCGTGGGGTCATTGGCCTCGGCCACTTGCGCCGAAGTGACTGATTGTTCCCTAAGTCGCTGGTTCTCTGCGAGGATCTGATCGAGATAGCTAATTACAACGATTTCATTAGCCCATAGTTGAAACAAGCTTCGTGTGCAAGCTTTGATACAAGTGGTGGCTTGCTCGCGTACTTCTCGCTGACTTTCACTTGACGATCCCGAGGCGCATATACGCATTCATCGGCACATCCTACCGCACAGCATTTACTGCATGGCTTGTCTCCGGAACATTTGATCTTATGTGTGTGGCATCTTTGACAGCTGTTGATAGTGTCAGTGTTCGGTGGCTTCGGCGTGGGGAAATGCAAGATACGCACGCGACAAATTTCCTTTTCTGTGAACATCGGCCTTCCTGTTCTTGTTCAGATGAAGGATCACGTCTTTTTCGCGCCATTTTCGTAAGCAACAAACTTGTAAAGGCGGGAAATGATGTTCCGAATGCAGTCGGGAGCTTGGGGATCTCTACCGAGGGTTCGGCGGCTGACGGTCTTCGCCGAACCTGACTAATGGAGATATCCCGAGGTCGGCGCAGGACATTCATCCAGATATTTGCTTACTATGGAGTCAATTTTATGCAAATATTCTTGCTTTGTGGAATCATAGTCAACAATCTATTCTCTATTGTTTCGAAATCATAAGTCATGTCTATCTCAATCTATAAATGAACTCTTATGTCGATTCATGCGAGGATGCAAAGCTGCAAATGCCAGTCAAAAATGCGTGTCGTTAAGCTTTTGTGTCGAGGTTGAATTTTCTCTCAGACCATCGCTGCATATCAATGCCCCATTTTGTGATGATGAGAACCAAGCATCCGCTAATTATGGCGAAGAAAACACCTAGGATAGTTAGACAAACGTGTTATAAATATGATCTTAGCGAGAAAGACAGAAAGACTTACAGATTGTGAATGTCCATCCGACGCCAATAACACCGATTAATGGCTCAACTGCAGCCGTCGCACCGGCCGCAAAGATATACTGCACGATGTACTTGCAGCTGATGACTTCTGAGCGGTGTTGCGGGATCATCTCTACGAGTTTGTTAGTAAACCATTCGAAACCCAAACAGTTGGATCCTTGAATGATTGACTCACCAGCTGAGTATGTGTTCAACCCATTGAAAGCACCCAAAAGTCCCATACCCGCGAAGAAAGCGCTGATAATCGGCACAACCATTCCGCCCACCTCTTCCTCCAGAGTCCAACAATAGATCAGAGTGGCAGCTGGGAGAACGCCAAATAGTGTCGCGAGACCGCTGTTGAGCCTATCCTGAGGGAGACGCACACCGTTGCGTTTAATGATCCATCTCTTAACAGCTCGGTCGGATAGCTTGCCTCCAACAACACTGCCGATCAAGAAGCCTATACCCGGCGAAAGGTAAAATAGACCACTGGCGAGTGGAGATGTGAGGTTGAATCGTGGGTTGAAGATTGAGCGGACAGAGGTGAGGAGGGCGTATTGGAATGTAGCCAGTAGACCACATGTGAAGCACTGGTATTTGTTAGTAGTTGGAGCCGGTAGAGCAGTAGAGCAGATGAAGTATACTCACTGCAAGAAACACATTCGGGTAAATGAAATGACGAAAGATGCGCAAAGGATTAAACAGGACGACAACAGTACAGAATCCCCGGCGCTTGTCGAGGTCCATAACTTGCTTCTTTTCTTGGATACTTGGCACAAACAGCAAAGACAAGATCAGACCGAGCAAGGTCATACCGAATTGCAGCCAGTAGATAATGCGCCACTGCGCAAAAGTGACGATAATACCACCGATACAGGGTCCTAGTCAACAACAGTTAGCATCTGCCAACTCTCCAGCAATATAGATGCAACATACCAATAGCAGGACCGCTAACAGAGCCAACCATAAAACAGCCAACAGCCGTTCCACGTACAGTCTATATAGATCGTCAACAACAATATAATCCAAAATCCAAATCAAGAAACACAAACCGGCTCGAAGATATCAGCAATAATAGTCTGCCCAGCAACCATAAAGAAGGTGCCCGTAAACCCACTCAAAATCCGCATCGCAATAAACATATGCAAATTAATCGACACGGCCGTCCCAGCCGAGCAAGCACAAAGCACAAGAATGGCGGCATTATAAGCATTCTTGCGTCCAAATAGGTTGGCAATAGGACCCCAAATACATCCTGAAAAGCCCATGGCAATCAACACGCCCGCATTAGTGATATTCAGGATCTCCGACGTCGTCGAGAACTCGGTTGCGATCTCTGGTGTTGCAGGTAATAGAGAAGTACTGGAGAAAGTCACGGCGAGGGTCATCCAGCTGACGACGAATAGGATGAGGCATTTGCGCCATGTTTGGATGCCATAGGAATTTGAGGGCTGGGGCTTGAGGGCTAGTTCGTCTTCTTCTGAGTCGTGGGGGAGTCGAGTTGCGGGGCGGGTTGTTGTTTTTGGGATTCGAGATCTTGGTCCGTTTGCATGGTGGGGTATTTTTAGAGAATTTTTGATGAGGATAGGTGTTTTATTAATGATAGTCGCATGTCTATTATCGGTGAAGTAGTTAACAGGATTGAGAATGCAGGATTTGGTGGTTCTTTTGTATGAAGGGACCCTCGGCGACTTGGACATGTAGCCGAAGCTCGGTTTTTCGCCCGTGAGACTTTTTTGCTCCGATGTGGATCGGTTTGACGTTCCGGTCGGCGTGCGTGACCGATCAATTAGTCGGGTTGCACTTGTAGTCTTGAGTCCTTTAGCGGTCTTGAATACCAAATTAGGATTTATGATGGATTTATACGGGACTTGACAATGGGACGGTTAGCGGGTGGCTGAAAACGGTTACCGCATACCAAACTGCTTCCTGATGTACAATATATTTCAGAATCAGGACTTGAATTTGGGTCTTATTTATCATTGATGTATTCAATATCTAGTCGAGATTCTCGAGGAGAAACCGTCGACTTAGATCACTCTGGATCCATCGTTCAATCAGAGACACAGTATCTCCGACAAGATGGTCGTAGTTTGCACCTTGTGGAATAAACATAGACTGATGTGCTGTCACTTCGTCCATGCCCTCCATTAATATTGGGTACCAGTGAGCATTTCTCTCGTACTTCCAATGATGCGAGGGCAAGAGAATGAACTTGCGAAGTTGATCTTTCGATGTGTCTGAAGACCCCGAGGACATTGAGGTTGTGATGGACATGCTTTCTGACATGGATTGAGCCCCCTTTTTGTCTGTTGAGGTGGATGATGCAATGCTTCTGGTATCTAATGGGTGCTCCTTTTCAATGTTGGTCTTCTCGTCGTTGGTATTTTCATCATTGGTCCCTCCGACCAGAGTAGAATTCGAAGGAGTGGGTTTCAGTTCTTGTCCTTCAAGTGATGACTCGCTCGTTGATTTCACTGTTTTATCTTCTTCGGAAACACTTGGTGTCTCTGAAGGTTCTTCTGAAGGGGTCGGGGTTGAATCTTTGTCCTCAACGTCTTCTGATTTCTTTGAAGACTTGGTTTTCTTTTTCTTTGGTGGCTTTGGTGGGCGGCCAGTACTTGCGGTGTAGTAATTAACGAACCGAACCCTCTTAGGACTAGACTCAGCAGCCTCCAAATCTGCCAGGTGTCGGTACCGCCGACGAAGTTCGGGGTAATTATTGACACAACCTGCATGTTTAAAGGACGACACGACACGGTCAAATATTGATCGTGAGAGGTTGTCGGTGTTCTTGTTGACAAAATGCATTAGGCCCTTGAAGAATCCTCGTTCAACCAGGCGTACATCGTTCATGAACGGAGGGTCGAAATTCGGACTTGAAGTGCCGGGTTTGAAGGCGGGTTCCATGCCAAGCGATTCTTGCGCTCCCGCTAGCTTGTCTTCGGCGGCTGGGTCTTTCTTTGCGACTGAGCCACTGGTACCAGTTGGAATCACACGGGGGTGTAGCCCCAAAAAGGGGACGTCGAAGTTGACTAGTCCCAGAATGCGATGTTTTGGTTGGTGGTCTCTTGCTTGTAAAAGGGCAACATCGGCTGCCAGGATTCCGCCAAGACTATGTCCCAGTAGGATGACATCCAGGTCATCCGCCTCATGTGGTGACAGCCTGCGATTATCAGCCCATGCACCCTCATCTTTATGACGTGATCACATACCAAGCACTGAATTGTTCCGCTGCAACATGCATCTCACCGTAAGACTTGTATCGAGGATATATGCGAGTGTACACCTCATGGGATTCGCTCAGTAATCCAGTCAACAGATCATGGACGTGTGCCGGCAGGTCATGGAAACTAGCCTCGGAGCCCATGAAGCCATGGATGTATATCAGTAATAGTCGACGCTTGTCAGTGCCCGATTTGGACCGAGACAGGGACAGCTTGGATAGAGAGTGGGCGGTATCATTGCAGATCTCGCCCTCCATTGCGATGCGACATTGACAGAAGTCGTCAAGGTAGAGTTAAGTTGACAGGACCAGGTTCCTTTGGCACAGCCACCATGCAGGGCGGGGATGGAGACTCCCGAGGTCTGCACGGCCCGCTTGCTTATTAACGTCAGGGCGGATGTTGAGATGCTCTCCACGATGAGTTTGAATGGTTGAGGGTGAGTTGGAGAGAAAGTCGGGGAAATCAGCTTATAATAAAATCACTTCTCCCTTCTTTTGTCTTAAGCCCAAACTTCGTCACGTGTAGACAGTGAGCATGAGATTCAACTGCAGTTGATATGCTGACTTGAAAGACATCACTCCTGAACGTTGTATCGAAATCACTTTCCAGGTCTCGGAGGTGAAATAGTGAGATCTGCACTGCCTATATAGGCAATCAGGATACCATGCTTGTTCTTGATGAATGACACCTGTATTATCAGGCCATATTTTGCGGACTCCCACAACTACTCCACCAGCGGAAATCGATCTACACTGACAATTCTTGCAACCATTCAAACAAAAGGCAATGCTATACCATCAATCCTGTCATTATGTTCCAACTGATCCCAATACTCTTTATAAATTTACTCTACCCAGCATGAAACCAATCCCACAACCAGGCGAGGCCTCTACAGTTACAGTAAAAGGCCAGCTAAGCTGACGCGTCCCCATGCGAGCTTTCCCCAGCTCGTACAAAAAGCTCGGCAAAAGAGCTTAGCGAAACTAAAGCTTTGAATGTGGCCCGCCAAGCCATGATACAGTCCAGGGCTGAAAAAAAACAAGCTCCCGAAAAAAAGGGATAGCCAAGATAATCTGTCAACACTGGCCATAGTTATCAATCTTGCCGTGGATGCCCAATAGCTCCCTCAGTGCACAATGGATACCAAAGCAGCACCAGATGTCGAAAAAACTATTTCCTCTGCGAGGCCGTCCCCGGTGGACAGTCGCGATGCAGCACTTGCTCATGTCGTCTTAATCCCCCAGCCTAGTACCCACCCCCGGGATCCTCTGGTATACCATCAAACCTGATATACTGTACGCTTTTCAGATCCAGACTGACTGATCCCTCTAGAACTGGTCTCAACACCACAAACATATTATCCTAGCCGTGTTATGCCTCGCCTCTTTCGCCGGCGCTATCGCGCCCTTGTCGGGACAGCTCAATCTAGCCGATCAAGAGAGGCTATACAGCAAAACAAAGATTGAAGAGTCATATGCGGTACATCGCAGTCATCAATCCCAACCCAATGGTCCACATCTAACAAATCCCAGAACTCAGCCGCCCTAGCGGGTATGGCCGCCGGCCCATTCTTCTTCGCCCCAATTGCACACAGGCTAGGCCGCAGCTCTGTAATCTTCTGGTGTGTGTTTTGCACAACAGTATGTCAAATCTGGGGTGCGGTGATGACCCACCCTGAGGACTACATTCCCTACGTGATGTCGCGCCTCTTCGCCGGTTTCTTCGGGGCCGTGCCTACAGTGCTTGGACCGCGTATCGTCACCGACCTATTCTTCCTGCATCAGCGCGGTCGTGCATTTACTGCTCTGCATATGTCTTTCTTATTCGGGACCATTGCCGGTCCTACGTTCTCTGGATTCGTCTCCGCGCACTCTTTCTTCCCGGTTGAGTTCTGGTGGACGGTTGGATTGCTAGGATTCACGCTCCTTTGCTGTTTCTTCTTCCTCGAAGAGACGGGGTTTGATCGTGTATGCCCTGGAAAGAATCCCGATATCCCGAGCGGGAGAATCGCGAATCGAATTGCGACGTTCTTACCTGGCAATCGAGTTGTAGGGCCGACGACATGGAAAGAAACGGTACGTTCAACCCCAAATATGCCCTCAATATCCCATCGCTTGCCAAACTAAATCCAATCTAACATTTACCCTAACAGGCCAAAATTGGAATAACCCCAATTCTAATAGGCCTCTGCCCAGCAACAATAATAATGGGCGTATTCACCCTGATATCCTTTGGCTTCTACGTGGGCGTAAATGCCTTAACACCAGTGTGGCTCCAAAAGCCCGTCAGCGCCGGCGGGTACGGCTTCACGCTCGAACAAAATGCAGCCTTCACATTCAGCCACTGGCTAGGGATCCTCTTCGTTCAATTCTACGGCCACTACCTCAACGACCGACTGCCACTATACCTAGCCCGACGATTCAACAACGGAGTCTGGAAACCTGAGTATAGACTGCACGTGTTGTGGATACCCAGTCTAGTGCTGAATCCAATTGGACTGGGGATCTTTGGGGCGGCGTTGCAGTACGGTTTGCATTATATGGTTTTGGCCTTGGGGGTGTTTGTTGTTACTGTTGGGTCGTTGGGAAGTGTGCCTGTTACCGTTAATTATGTTGTTGAGTGTTTCAAGGGTTTCCCTGCGGAGGTGGGGATTGTTGTCGGTGCCTATCGTATTGTTTATGGGCTGACTATTGGGTTCTATATTGATGGGTGGGTTGAGGCTGTTGGGGTTGGTTGGGTTTATGGAATGATGGCCTTTTTTGCAGTTTTTTCGTTCTTTTTCGTTATGCTGCTTATGTGGAAGGGGGAGATTATTCGGGGGTTAGGTTTGGGGATCTGGGCTCTAGTGAGGAGGGTGAACGGTTGGTTGGGGAGTAGAGTAGGGCTTGCGTAGGTGGATGGAGGGGAAGGTACATGGATGATCTTTGGGGCACTGTTTATATTTCGGGGACTTTACATAGTATAGTCATAATGCTAATATCGGATACCTCGGTTATGTAGCGGGTTTTATGAAATATGAAGTATATATCATCGGCGAGAAATCATGGTCTGGACTAGTCGTCATGATTACAACTGGGTTTTATGTGATGGGTAGATGGGACAAACAATGTGTGTCAAAACCTAGGCCCTGATAGCTCCGAAGCTCTCCTCGCTTTACTGAATATTCCTGGTTCTGATATAACGCAAGACTAGAGCCAGAAGGCAACCGCTATGACGGCCCCGACAAATTCTCGGCATACCGAGCTTGATCTACCGCTGGGCGCCGTTTTCGCCGATGTGGGGAATATCTAAATCTATAAACTGATCATGGACTAGTGAGGGTAGAGTGCCAGATGACAGTTCAGTATATAACAGGGTTTATAAATGCATATAAGTTACAGTGCCACTGATGAAGTACAACATACTATCTCATACATTGTGTTCGCGCTACTTTGGCCTCTCTGTTTTCGCCTTTTTTTTTGCCTATTTCGAGTGCCTCGGATTGTAGTTCTTTTAAACTAGTGGATTGGCCATGTAGACTATATAAACGTTGGGGGTGTGAAGGGACTTATGCGCTATGACTGTATGTACAGGTTTACACGTGGGAATAAAGATTGATAATATCAACGGTAGGATTTTGAAGTAGTAAGGGGAGAAAAATGAACACCTGCTAAAGCTGTTTAAAATAGAATTATGTACGACAATGTTACAAAAAAGAAAACACATCCAAGAAATGGCGTTGTGGGAGCAAAAGGGCTCAACCGACAACAGTCTAAACCAAGTAATATAAATCAAGCTATCAAGACAATCTTACAGCATGATCATGAAGACACCGGAAGCAATGGCAGCAACGGCGTAAGCACCGGCCTGCCAGCTGCCAATGTGAACAGACTGGGGAACAGTGCCGACAGCGATACCAGAGGAGGTAGCACCGCTGCTGGAGCCAGAGCCGGAGGCGGCAGCACCAGAGGAAGCAGCAAGACCACCAGAGACGGCACCAGTACCGGCGGAGCCAGCAGCGCTCATCTGGGTAGCGCAGGAACCGCTAGCGGTGGTGGTCTTCTGGGTAGAGGCAGCACCGTTGAAGCCACAAGCGGAGGCACCGGCCTTGGACTTGTTCTTCTTGTAGTACTGGTTCATAGCCCAGGCGAGACGCTGCTTGGTGGAGCACATAGAATAAGCGCCGTAGACACCGGTGGTAGAGTTGGAGTTGACACCGTCCATGACGCCGTCCTCGCCACCGAGGTAGGAGAAGGTGCTGGAGATCAGCTTGGTGGAGATGTCGTCGACGGGGACACACTCCAGGGAGTTGTACATGCACTCGCAGAGGTCGGCGTTGGGCGAGGGGGGGAGCTTAGAGGCGGCGCTCCAGTCGGAGCCGACGGTGGGGCAGCTGCGGCCGACGGTGGTTGAGACGGAGTACTCGCTCATGGCCACGCCGGTGGGGGTGGCAGACTGCATCTGCTTGGAGAGGTTGCTGAAGTCGGGGAGGGTGCTGACGGAGCTGCCGTCGGCTGAAACAAGACCGTACTTGTTGGCTTCCTCGTAGTACATGTAGACGATACCGCCGGACCAGACGTCATTCATCTTGTCGGAGTAGAGGACGGGGACGTCGGTGAACTTGCGGGGACGCACGTCGTTGCAACCGTACTCGGAGAAGAAGGCGGGCACGGGGTAGTCCTTGAACTCCTCGGTACGCTCGGAGTAGCCGGATGTGGTGAAGCTGGAGTCACCGCACCACTCGTAGATGTTGTAACCGAAGAAGTCGATGGAGTCGGAGGCATCATCGCAGACAAGGTAGTTGGAGACGGCCTCACGGACGGTCTGGTCGTCGTCGGTGGCGTAACCGACGGCGAGGGAAGAACGGTAGTTCTTCTGCTTGATGTATGACTTCATATCACGGACGGCGGCCTTGACGTAGGCCATGGAGTTGGTGTTGGAAACCTTGTTGGAAACCTCATTTCCGGCGAAGAAACCAATGACATTGGGGTACTTGGCGAAAGCATCGACGACCTGGGAATAGCGAGTGAATAGGTCGGCGTTCCAGGTAGGGTTATCGGACACAATGGACTCGGTGGGCGAAGACAGATCGGTGATGAGGTAGATACCGGCATCGGCGAGAGCGGTCATACACTCGTCGTGGTCCTTGCTGGGGTCGACAGCGTAGGTACGGACGACGTTGGTGCGGAGCTCGGTCAGGTATGGGATATCACGCTTGCAGCTTTCGACGTCGGCGAGAGGGTCGGTGTACTGGGCATCACCGCTGGCACCGTTGCGGGCGGTGTAATCAGGCTGGTAGGCAACACCACGAATGTAGAACTCGGTGCCATTGTTGGCATAGAAGAACTTCTTGCCCTTAATCTCAATGTTGGGGACATCGGCGGCCATGGCCGCTCCCACGATGGAGAGACCAGCAATGATAGATGCCTTCATTGTGTAGTAAAGAATGACAGATACACAGAAGCGAATGTATGAAGAATGAAAGAGAATTGGGGCATGCGGGAGAAGAAAAGGGCTGGAAGGGGTCGCAGTGGAGTAGGGGGTGTACGCATCACCGGGCTGTGCGGAAGTTACAGTACAGTCTATTGGTGTTTATTCGCGTTGTATATTTGTGTATGTTCCTTTTCCAGGTACAGCAAATCATAGTCAATGATTGGTGTTGATAGTAAAGAATAGATTCGATGTACCAAGTCATTGGTCCCTGTTGACCCTGAGTCTCCACTGGTAATTTTCCCTTGTGGGTCATTTCACTGTTTTTGCCACTTCACACTACAAACCCCCTGAAACATGGTACTCGCTAGTAAATGGACATTGGGGTCCTTCCAGACCCTGGACCCTGATAGGGTGTGGTGGAACTATTCCTTTCTCAATTTCGGGACATCCCTTTTTTCCCTTTTTCCTGTTACATGTTCAGTCTGGAATGTGAATCAAAACGATGTTGACCTGAAGTGCGTCACGTCCAAAGCTTGTCTCTCGCCAAGGGATGATCAATGCTTGCCATGATGTCGTTCGGTATGCCTATGTCTGGGCAGCCTGGGCAGTCTGGGCAGTCTCCATTCCTGAAAAAAATGTGATCAGGCACATGGCTACTCCTCAAAGTTATGTTCGACAGTACTCCGTAGATTATATAATATAACGACTATTGAGAATGTTTCACGATGTCGCTTACATGTACTTTGACTGATAGTCCGTGCTCTACACCTACACCTAGGCCAGTGGGTATTGCGGGCCAAAGTTACAGTCCCCTTTATATCTAATTCATGGCTCTGGGTCCTATCCGAAACATCGAAAACTGTTACCTATGCCGTCCAAAAAAGAACACCTTTTGCGCTATGAAATTACGCTCATATATAAGGATTGACATTGAAATTTACAGTAACTTCAATCTTCACCTTTCCATGGATCTTCCAAGCGACTGCACATGTATCCATCGATCAAGGTGGGTCGAAACTATCGACACGGAACATCAAATTTACAGGGGCGATCAGACGGCACAGCAGGCAACGTTGATACATTACATGTACATCTCCCCTTGGTCCAGCAAATATCTACATGTACACACGGCCCGTCTTTTACCGCCGAGCTCTATCTCGTACATGCACACCCAGGGTATGGATTTAACCAAGCTACAAAAATAGTATTTCCATACTCCATACTCTAGTCCAGAAGGTCTGTAAATGTGGTTGCCCCTGACTATCAATCACGTCAGAAGCGGGTCCGCCTCTCTCGGGAAAGCATATTGGTTCCCCCAAGGGGGCTAAGCAGGGCCAACAGTACTCTTCCCTCATGCTTTTTTTTACCAAGCTTTGTGGCGGCGGGATGTAGCTTGTTTATGGAGTCGGTGTGGGTTCTTCGCTTGTTCGCTCTTTCGCTTCTAGGGTACTCCGTTGTATGCGCCATTTTTCTGGGCTATGGGGCTGCGTGTGAACTTTGGCCTACTGGCTTACTTTTGTGTACATGTACTGTTCCTCGTGGAAAGAGATGGGCCACATTTGTTTTGACGATCGCGATCGGAAGAATTTAGTACATGGATATCTCTAGGGCTGCCATTGCAACAAGTATCGAATTGCATGGGTATATAAGATGAAGTTTACACTAGAAACCAGAAGCCAAAGGTAGTAAAACATTGGCCGTTTTGCAGCAATGGGATGCATGTGCAGGGATTTTAATGTTTGAGTGGTCGTGGCTAAGAGCACTTGCTTTCCTCTGACGGGTAACTCTACTCACTATACTAGATCCGATCAACAGATAAACCTGTAGAACTGAGGTACAATTGAAAACATACTGTAGGATTGGGAATTCCGGCGCTTATCGTGCATACCTTACGCGTTCACACTTTGATTACAGCAGCATCTTCGTTACGTGTTAGGTAGGCTTACACTACATCGAACGCCACGAACATCTTATTCAATGGCATTGACAAGACTTCGAGATTCTAAGCCAACACTGGACACATATAATTCTGAGTCGATCATTTTCAGGCTTGAGGTCACATTGCTCTGTCTTGATCTATCCTTGAGTGGGCTGTGGCAGATCGGTAGGGCGGTGGTAGAGCCATCAGATACTACGGTGAGGAGAGTAACAACCAGCAATATTCACCCGGAAAACAGCCTATGTCAATCATATGTATATATAGTTTGAGGTAAATATAGGTGCTGTTTACGTTTTCAGCTTGTTAATACTCAAACGCATATAAAAAATAGTAACAATACACCCTGGGGTCATTATATATCAATGAAAGAAGAGCACCAATTCCCCAAACGCTAAAAGCTACCATCGTGACATAACCTGTATTGATTTTTGGATTGCCAAAATATCCTCTCATCAGTTTATTGTCCCTTGGAGTGGGATAATTGATGCTATGTTTGAAGGTTAACAGTATGCTTATTCTTGGTTCGTATAGACCCCGGTACACCTGGGTATGTATATGGAGGCACAGGTATCGGCGCAAGCCGTTAGTGGGTAAGCCGTTTCGGATGTAATTGGAACATGAAATTGAGCCCAGCTCTTAAAGGATGAGAATCAGCGAAGCGCCTTCTACTTTGGCACACGGTGAAAGTATTCAACGTAAGAGACCTAGATAAAAAGATACACACAATTCACTAAAGAATGCTTCTGCGAGATGTACACGTAGAGCTGGGGGGCAATCAGGGCAGAATCCCAGCAATGCTGACCAGGAAGCTCAGCCAGCGCTGGGAGTAGGCAACCATTTTTGTTTAGCCGCAGTGGGCCCCGGATTTCCATAGGGCTGATTTTCTCATCCCTAGAGTTTCTCTTCTCTTCTCAATTGCAACAGTCCCAGAAGCAGTTTCATAGGCGGCCGTTTTACATGTCATCTGAGCTCCTGGTGTGCTTCATCTCACTCAGCTTCAGATACAGTCCGACCACTGGCTACAATGCAGCCCAAGCACCACATGCTGACCTTGGAACGTGCAGAACTCGGAAGATGACAGACAATTATGTCGCCAAGGCCAGATGACTGCTGGTCATAGATTTCCTCAAAACGACCAAGATCATTGGCTTTGGAAGGGTCAAAGAGCCCAAGCCACCGACGTTTACGAGACTCTGCCCGAGCCGTCTCACCACGGCCTCGCAAGAAGCTCAATAGGTAAAGGTACAGCCTTGGAAAACATGCGCTGTTGGGGCTTCTTCCCAGGCTGCACTTACAGCAGGGCAGCCGACACGTGATCACGGTCCGACGCATGAGAACACAGAAATGAAAAGGGGTTGTGGCGTCCACATCGCCTGTGGAAACCATTTCTCGACATTTGATTGATTCAAGCATGCCAAGAGTGGACCAAATCCACTATGCGTCTGCGCAATTTCATCCCAATGAATGATAGCCCGCGATATTCGGTCTTTGGGAGCATTGTCAATCTGCAGCAATGCCCGAGAAGATCTCTAAAGGCAATGCGGTGTGACAAGGTGGCAGTTGCAGACGATCCCCAGAAAGCAAGTTTACGCTGCCAAGGAGCCCAAGCATAAAGCAAGAAAGCTTCGTGCGTTGGAAGCTTTCTAATTTCCTTGGTTGTGGCGCTGTTTCGTGTTTACCGCCAACGCATCAACATCCAACGGTACACAGTACACTCATGACGCAGATTGCGCAACAAAATTAACAGACCTGGTTAAAAACCAAATCAAATCCAACACCCGGCGTTTCAGCTACTTTATACCAGACCAGTCGCGCAATCCGAATTTGCTTTTCCTAACGCCAAGCTCATAGTTACTCCACAATTCAGACCACATCGCGATCGCCCTTGGGGTTGCGTGGCTGTGCACAAATCCTCTCTTCAGGTTTGACTCCTGGAGAAATTCAGGATCTGACCAGGCGAGTTCTATCCCTTCATTGTCGCTTCACTTATTCATTCTCATTCTCGTGGTCCTCGGGTGGGAATTGTCGCTCGTTTCGTCTTTGTTGATTTCTCGTCTGTCACCCCTTGCTTGGGCGCGAACCTTTCACCGTTTCCTCATTGTGCGCGCCATTACTTGGGCAGGAATCTTTTGAACGTCGCAGATCCGCCTGTTATCTTGTGGCTATTCTTTGAGGCTCCCGTCAGCGCTTACACCAGACTGGCTCAGCCTTTGAAGCCGTGCACTCGCTTACGATTTCAAACCCTCTTTCACGAGTACGTGTCTCCTATTATAAGAATCATGTCGCGAGTCTAAGCCACGGAGTGTGGCGTGTATACTGGCACCTAATTATCCACCACGCTTCACTGCTGCCTTCAATCCGCCCCATTATCCAATCTTCTATCACCTTCGCCTGTCTCCTTATATATCTCACAGAAACCATACTCACCACCTCTCCTCCAGACATTGAACTCAATACCTACTCATCATGCGTAAGTCCGACCTCAGAGATCCACACAATCTCACCCAACAATACTGAGTCAATGACTAGATATCTACCGCCGTCAGGCCCGCAACCTGGCCTGGTACGACGAAGAAGGCGAAGCCTCCTCACACAACCCATTCAAGAAATTCCGCCGCTCACCCCGGCGCTCCAATTCCGTCCAACTCGAAAGCAGAATGCCCGGCCACCGTAGTCTAGATATCCGCATGTCAGAAGACACGCGCCGCAGACTCGATATGAACAATGGCCTCGGTGGCCCCGAGTACTCAGGCACATTCCCCCCAGAGTCGGCTGGCAGTGACCAGGGCACACCCAAGACACCACCTGAACCGTCAATGGCGAGCCAGGATCCGATTAATGTTTCGTCGGTCCGCGGGACGGACGAGTCCGCTGATTCGACGAAACCGCGTATGCGCAAGGGATTCCTGGGAAAGTTCGGACATGGCGACGATGTCGATGAATTGGAAGATAAGAAGTCGATTTCTGGGAACCAGAAGTTCACGTTTGCGTCGCAGTTGCGAGCGACTGTTTTGAACTCGTGGATCAATGTGCTGCTGATTGCTGCACCTGTCGGAATTGCGCTGTATGCCGTTGACGCCAACCCGATTGCTGTTTTCGTGGTCAACTTCATTGCTATCATTCCTCTTGCTGCGATGCTCAGTTTTGCGACTGAGGAAATCGCCCTGCGGACTGGTGAGACGATTGGAGGGTTGTTGAATGCTTCTTTTGGTAACGCTGTCGAATTGATCATTTCTATCATCGCCCTGGTCCAGCGCAAGGTTCTCATTGTGCAGACGTCGCTTATCGGAAGTATGCTTTCCAACTTGCTGCTTGTGATGGGCATGTGTTTCTTCTTTGGCGGTATTGACCGCATGGAGCAGCATTTCAATGTTACTGTCGCTCAGACAGCTGCCAGTCTCCTTGCGTTGGCGGTTAGCAGTTTGATCATTCCAACTGCTTTCCATAAGTGGTCTGATGCTTCTGATGGCGATCAGACTGCGCCCTTGTCTCGTGGAACCAGTGTTCTCCTCCTTATCGTCTACGGCTGTTATCTTTTCTTCCAGCTGAAGTCTCACGCTGAGATGTATAACCGCCCCAGTCCTAAGGTTGAGCGTCGCCGCGCCCGTGTTGCGGAAGGTGATGCTAGTCGGGGTATTGCGCAGATTGGCAAGATGACTGCTGCGCCTTTGGTTGGTCAGAGCCGTGACCACATGCAGATGGAAGATCCTGAGGATGAACCCGAGGAACCCCAACTGTCTATTTTTACAGCTGTTCTGACGCTGGCCATCTCGACTGGATTTGTTGCTGCTTGTGCTGAATTTATGGTAAGTGGATATCGTTGTGCTGTTCGACCTTCCGGGGTGGTTTATATTGTGGCATATTCTAACAGTCCGTAGGTTTCTTCAATCGATGCTTTGACAGCCACTGGTAACATCAGCGAGACATTCGTCGGATTGATCCTTCTCCCCATCGTTGGTAACGCGGCTGAGCACGCTACCGCTGTGACGGTGGCCTGCAAGGACAAGATGGATCTCGCTATTGGTGTTGCTGTTGGCTCTAGTATGCAGATTGCACTGTTGGTTCTGCCGCTGATTGTTGTTCTTGGGTGGATTATTGGCATTGAGGATATGGTAAGAGAGAAATCTGCCCGAAAGATGGAATTGAGTTACTGACATCGTGACAGACCCTCAACTTTGATGGATTCCAAGTCATTACTCTGTTCATGTCTGTTCTTTTGGTCAACTACCTCATCGGAGATGGCAAGTCCCACTGGTTGGAGGGTATTTTGTTAATGATGATGTATCTGATTATCGCTATTGCGGCTTGGTATGTTCTTTCTGAGGGAGATTGATATGTGGTGGTTACTGACAGTCTGTCTAGGTTCTTTATATCAACTTAACAACTGCACCTCCGTCCTCGTCCTCGTCCTCGTCGAGGCTCCCGTCACCGGGATGGGTCTTCTTGACAACATTCTAATCTTACAATCCCATCTCTGGGCTCCCCTAGTTTCTCACATCTTCTCACTTTATTTCTCTGTACTATGTTTTGTTCCCGGCTGATGCCGGGCTTTGTTGGTTGAGTCTATTATGACTTTCTCATAATATACCCATTTTGCGCTTTATACCGAGACAGTATAGTATAATGTAATGGTTGTCTTCTCGATGTCAATTTTTCAGTATTCATATTGCATAAGTTAGATAGTAATGAATATACGAGGGATAAATTTTCACAAAATGGTTGCACATAAGCCCAACCCCGAGTTTAAACACCATTTCCAAGTCAAACACAGGTACCCGCACGACCAATAAGTTAAAAGGAAACCCATCCAAAAGGAGAACAAATGAAAGCCACAGCGACCGTTAATTAAACTTGACTCGGGTATATATCGCCGAACCGCCCTTCCTTGGCTGACTTGTACATTCCAAAACCCAAGCCAACCAACCCAAGCCAACCAAATCAAATCAAATCAAATCAGCCACCGGGAAATACTGTAGGAACTAGCAGTCCAGCATCCAATCCCGAACACCCATACTTAGCCGGGCACAAATAAGCACCGGCTAAACGGAGGCGGGCGACTGACCCCCGACATTTCTCCAGGACTCCAGTCCAGCTCGGGAGGTCCAAGGCTCGGGTTGACGCAGCCCTGCCGCCTGCGTTAGTCCCGCTTGTGAATGTCACGGGAGTATATTCTTACACGCCAATACTACAGTACAGTCCGGAGTGGAGTGGGACATAACATTACTGTGCAGTATTCGCATAAGAACCGGTAAACGTCAGATTATCCTTTTATTCAATGGCTACATCATTATACACTCGTACAAATAACCGACGGAATATTCCCGAGGGCTAAACGATGCACCGGAAGAGTCTCGGAATCGGGATCCCACCGGCCTCTGTTTGTCCCGAAGTGGGGGCTGTTCCTGGCTTCCTGACTTCTTGGCTTCTTCTTTTCATTTCGTTTTTTGCCTCCCCCAATTTAAAATTTAAAATTTAAATTTTTTTTTTTCTGGTTTTGTTCGTGAGGGATCTTGGGGGTGTTTGGGGTGAGCGTTTAGCCTGAAGATACGGTACAGTGTTAGGTCATGACTTGACTGACTTGTGGGAATGCCGTTCAATTAGTTTAGTTATTCTCAATGATGTATGTTACTGCAGCCGGCGGTTATTAATTTCATTTAAAATTGGCAGTAACGGCAACTCCTCCGCGGCAAGAAAGGAAAATAATCCGCCAGTAGAGAGCCAGTATAAGGAAGAATAGAATTTCGGTCGGGGATGTCACCTGGACACTTTCACCTGGAGATAAGTGAAGCCAAGACTGAAAGTAGGATTCCAAGTGGGACTGGCCATCCCACGCGTAACACGGTAATCTGGAGGCACGGGAACCCTGATCGGATAATAAATCGGAAGGGGGGAACAGGATTGGGGAGAAGGGGGGTTTCTTTTATTAATGTCAGCTGAGAGGTCCACCAAGCTCTATGTAACAGTTCCGGGGAGAGTCCGGAGTAAACCTCCCTAGTTAGGAGGAATATGTCATAGCAACGGTGCCTATGTTTCCCCCTTTAAGCGGTGATTTACACCAATCAGGGAGGGAGCAACTTCGCCGACAAATTACCTAAAAGAAAATGCGGGGTTGGGGTTAGGGTTTGGTGGCATTTCGTGCCCTATACAGTATATACAGTATGTATTCCTAGGAGTGTACATCTACGTAGATATACTTATCCTTAACACAGACCTACTCTGACCTGTAGGCCTGTATTTCGGCAAGGGACCACCTCGGCCTGTGTTCAGGGAACTGAATAAAACCTCGTATTATGACGCCTCTTTAGCCTGCCGAGCCTGGATCACCAGGGTGCAGCGTCACACCGAACGGAGCCCGCCGTCAAATGAAAGGTCACAGCCGATCCCAAGCGACTGAGGATCGAGGATCTCGCTTGAATTTCGCGGGGAACCCCGGGGTCAAAGCCACCATTGGACGCCGACTGGGGTGTCAGAAGAAAAGAAAATAGGTAAAAACTACGAAAATGGCGGATTTCCGTACCCGAGGGATGGGCCGCCCGAATACCCTACCATGTGGATGGAGTTTTCCGTTGGGGCTTTTTCTGTTATTACCCTCCGAGAATGCCCTTCGCTTACCTTTTCTGGTGTTCCCGAGGGAGTAGAGAAATCATATGCCGACCGGAGTTCAAGCCTAGGCATTCACCGATTTCCCCCAGATTTAGCTTTTCTTCCTTCACGGGAGGTAGAATTGGGATTTTGACATGTTAGAATTTGGGCTGGTAGAAAAGAGAATGTGACATGTCTAGCTGAGTCGAGATATGAATGAGATCATATACTGTAATTGTACTGTAAGCAACTCGGCAGCCGGAAACTGGGGGCTCCACAACCTCCGCAATTCCCCAGTCTCAACTCGGCTCCAGTTTTGAGTATTTTTCCCGGTCGAGACCCCCCGTTCCTTCCCGACTGAATTTGCTCCGGTCCGGTGCCCCGACCTTTAAGTTTCCCCCACACTCCAGTTCCGCGTGTCTTTCTCTTTCTCTTTCTCTTTTCTTCCCCATGTTAATGGACTGATCCTATACGCCACACTCACGATGCGGTCTAGCATCGCTTGCGCTCGGTGCCGGCGCAGCAAGATCAAGTGCGTCAATGCCGGCATCGATACAACCTGCCGCGCCTGCGAGTCCTCCGGTCGTGAATGTGTCTACCCAACCCCGGCTATTGGAGTGAACGGCGCCAAACGTGACCTGGCAGCCCTGGAGGGTGAGGATCGAAATGGCGACTGGGATGGCCCGAAACGGCACCGTTCGCGCAAAGTGACAATATCCGGCGGCTCGGCCGGCTCGAAATTAGGGGCCGATGTACTGGATGCCTCGATACTGACGACCAAGGTCTGGGAAGCCGTCTTCGACCTCTTCCAATCGCACTTCGCTACCCTCCTGCCGTTCCTACACCCTGCGACCTTTCTCGGTCAAATCCGACAACTATCAACACCCGTTCCTCCCGCGACTCTCGATGGACAAGATCCCCGAAATACCGTGCCGAAGGACCCATCCTCTTCCCTGATTCCTCTGGGTGTATTGGCCCTGACGGCTCGGTTTCATCCGCCTCTGGTCGCTTTTCACTCCCCGGCATCCCCCGGGCTTCCTTCCAACCCGTTAACCGCATCGGAATACTATGCGACCGCCCTTCGCAGCCGGCTGGCCGGTCTGGATGGCGCCAGTCTCGCTCAACCGGACCTCACACGCGTGCAGGCGCTCTTGATGCTCGCATTACACGAGTGGGGGATGTGCCGAGGCAAGAGTGCCTGGGTCTACGTGGGTATGGCTATTCGACTTGCACAAGCGATGGGCCTGCCATTCGAACTCGAGAATGAGTTTCCTGCGCAAGGATCCCGCGCATCCCCAGGCCTGAAGGCCGAGGCCGATCATTTCGGCCTGCCCCGACGTCTCGAGCCCAGGGAACCAACTTCGGATGATATTATCGCACAAGAAACCAAGCGTCGGACCTTCTGGGCGTGCTTTATCCTTGATCGTTGCCTCAGTAGCGGCAAGTATCGACCCCGGATGGTCCGAATCAAGGACCTCGGAATCCAGCTTCCGAGTGATAATGCCTTTGCTTTCGGCGAGCGTGTTCGCACTGCCCGACTCAATGAGCCGACCGTGCGTCGGCCTCAGAGCTTTGGTTCGCAAAGCATGCAAATCCCCAGCATCCGCCAAAGTATTGGGGGCTTCGGTGATGAAAAGCTCCCGGGTCCTACCGGGACGCCGGATGGCAAGTCCTGGTCACCCATCTCGCGCCGCAAGGACTCTAGCGAGGAGGATATTGATCGATGGGAAGTTGGTGCAGAGGAGTCGGTACTCAGTCGGGTGATCAGGATCATCCGTATCTGGGGCAGCATCGCGAAGTGGTCCTGTGCTGGTGGTCGACGAACGGAGCAATATCCTCCCTGGCACCCTGAGTCTCGCTTCTCGTCGCTTCGGATGCAGTTGAACGAGTTCCAAGATAGCCTTTCTCGCAACCTGCAATATTCACTTCGGAACACTGACACGCATATCATGTACAAGACCACGTTGGCTTCATATACTGTGATGCATGTGGTCTATTTCCTATCCGTCATCGTCCTTCACCGTGCTTACATCCCATTCCTGCCTGTTCGCTGCAATGAGCCTCTTGGTCCCCTCGATGAGCCATTGTTCCCCACCGACAAAGTCAATGGCCCACCTGATAATTTCTGGCGTGACAGCGCTCGCGAGCTTTTCAAGGCTGCTCGCCAGATGATTGACCTCGTTGCTACTTGCCAAGTTCGTGGTGCTCTTGTTGAGAACCCGTTGGTTGGCTTTGCTATCTACAATGCCGCCTTTATCGGCGTGTATGGAACTCATTTCCAACACATGGATCCCGATGGGCTGTTGGGTCCCAAGCCGCCTCCCGCAAGCCATGATAGTCATCAGATTGGCGCTGTACAGGCACGCAAGGCCTTGGACATCATGCGGGAAATGCGTCCCCGTCTGAAAATGGCCGTGGGCTGGTTCCGCACTTTGAACCGCCTTCACACCTACTTCTCCAAGACTAAGCGCGATTTCCGTCGGATTTCCCGCAATCGCTTGGATAGCATGTCCGATGCTTCTGACCACGCCCCGAACGGCATTCGTCCTCTTCGCGAAGGTGGTCTTGGTGGTGGCCTTGAGGAGTTCAAGATGCTCGAGAAGCTGTTCCTCGATTTTGGAAGCATCGAGGATCAATTGCCAGAATCTGGCATGGATGATGACGGTATCGCTGTTCCCGCCAACGAGTCAGTCTTTGAACGCACGAACCTCAGTGACGCCGGGAGCAACGCTGTCCGAAGCGATCCTGGCGATCCTGGCGATCAGATGCTCGATGGCGCTGGTGGTCGGCGCGAGTCATGGGTGCCAATCAACAGCCCTGGCCTTCCACCTGGCCTGCCACTCCACGATGGCGATCGCCGTCCAAGCCTTCCCCTTCCTAACAGTCGTCCCATGCCATCGGGCTCCCCCTACTCTCTCCCATCCCTCCAACAACACCACCCCGACGGTCCCATTTATACTACCTCCTCTCCTAGCCTGCCCTCGATCTCCGCAACCACCCAATCCCCGTCGCAATACCTGACGGCAACAAGCAACCGTTTGAACCCTATCAACCCTTGGCTCCCCCGCCAACAGGCTCCGCCAACACCATACTCTCAATCTCTCCCTCCCATCAATGCTGCCGCCTCACACAGCATCCCCGTCCTCCCACCCCCGGGATCAGTCTCTCAGCTGGCCCCATCCCCGCCTCTGACCTCAACCGAAGGCCCAGATTCGAGCTTGCTCTCCGCCAGCCTCAGCGGAGACGATGTTCTCGCCTTCCTAGATGGATGCGAATGGACCCAGCTGTCCATGCTTGCACCTTGTGAGATCGGTATCCCGGCCGGTTGGCTCAGCACAGTCTGGACCCAGTTCGGCCGGTAAACCCATCTACTCTCTAGGCGGGGCGTCACTGAAGCAAATATCTCGCTTCACTGTATTATTACACTGTTACGAATTTCCTCGTCTGTTACGTCTTACGTACTGTACGACCATCTCTCTATCTCTCTATATCTGATCGCTGGCGACACAAAAATTGAGAATCCATTCTCGCGCGAGTTTGATTTCTCAGCCGGTCAAATCTATCCACCTCTCTCTTAGTCTGGTCTGGAACCTCACCTCCAGTCCAGATTCTCTCTCAGTCCCAAGGGCTGAAAATGGAAATACGGAAAACGGGTTCACGAAGATTTGATTATCACCAATACCCAGCGCGCGACTTCGTTCTCAACTTGCTTTTTTTCTGTTTCCCTTGCTGACTTGTTTTTCTCGTTTTTATCTTGCTTTACGGTACCCTGTTTTGCTATGCGTATGTGTCCTCTTGTTCTTTCCTTTCCTGCCACTTGTCCTGTCCTGTCCATTAAATCGCAAGGCGTTACCCGGAATGCCAGGAGGACTGAGCCGAAATCCCTGATTTATTTCCTTTCCTTACCTTCGTGTTTCATTTCATTTTAAATGCAAATGCTCTCTCTCTGTTTCAACTGAGTTTGGGATGGGCTTGGATTAATTCCCCGCCTGCATGGCCGGGCTTTTTTTTTTGGAATGGGTTGGGTTGGGTCTTTCCTTGGGATTCTCCTTGGTCTTTGGTCTTTGGTCTTTGGTCTTTGGCTTCGACCTTCTTTTGTTTCTGATCGATATGCGTCTATGATAGCCTGAGGCGTTGCACTCCGTTGCGAACTGCTTGTTTTTGAGATAATTCTATGCCTGCTTGGCTGGTTTTTCTATTCATTTCTATCCATTTTCGGTGGCTGGTTTGTAGAAGATGTAGTACTTCGGAGTGCGGGGAATGATGAGATAGTGAGGGTAAGACTGAGGTTGGTAGTTGTACATGCACGTACTAAGGCTAATGTTGTAGTCTAAAATATATATTCCCTGAAGGCTTAGCCAACTGTCAGCCCTATCTATGCACTGCATAATATGATATCCAATACCAATGAAGGCGATACCCGAAGGTTGTACTCCGAATAACGTTAATCTGCTTACCAATCTTCTTCATAGACCCCTTTTCTCCACTCCCCTAAACCATTAAGACGCCCCATCTCAAAAGCATCTGAACATGAAGGTTGGGGAGGGAGGGGAGGGGCCCGGTGGAAAGGGATCAATCTTGAAGGGAAGCCTATACGATATATAGACTTGGCAAGGCCATCCAAGACAGAAAGATGTAACGAATACGAGGTACGTCTATTTGGATTTCAAACCCATTTGATTTATAATGTAGCTTTAAATTAATGTGTTCTCGGTTTAAATACCGTTGAGATATTACACTGCTTCTATATTCCCGTTCATTAGTCCCTGACAACATTATTGCAATATCTATCCACATCAAACCCTCACCATGGCCACACTCCGCTATTATATCATCGACGTCTTCGCCTCAACAGCCTACCAAGGCAACCCCCTCGCAGTGGTAGATACAACAACCACCCCTCCTCTCACAAACACCCAAATGAAACTGATAGCAAGACAATTCAACCTATCCGAAACAACCTTTATCTGCCCCCCAACAAGCACAAAAGCAACCTGGCGCCTAAGATCTTTCCTTCCAAATGGCGAAGAAGTTTTCGGAGCAGGCCACAACTCACTCGGTGCCTGGTGGTGGATTGCCCATTCAGGACTTGTGGACGTGCATATTACACCTGGCACTCCTCAGCGGGGACGGATATATCATCAACAACTAGGCGACAATATCCTCCCAGTTGAAATATCTCAGTCTAACCTGGGGGATATCATTATCTCAATGCGCCAGGGCCAGCCTCAATTCCTAAATAAACATACCAATCCAGAATCCCTGTCTCGATCTCTTGGGATTAAAGAATCCGATATCGGGCTGAAAAACGCAGGGATTGAACTTGATGAGCCAAGGGTCGTTACTACATCACCTGCGCGCCATCTCCTAGTTCCAGTGCGGGATATGGAAGTCCTTCGCAATGTCAGTTTTGCTGATAAAGACGGTATTGCGAAGGAGCTTGCTAGTACGAGCAGTTATAATAGTGGTGTTTATGTCTTTACTTCTGTTGCAATTGAAGATGGATCTCCAGTCCCTAGATTTGAGGCGAGGTTTTTCAGTCCGGGGATGGGAATGGAGGATCCGGCTACTGGCTCTGCTGCTGGGCCTTTGGCTGCTTATATGTGGGCGAAGAATGCGGGGACTTTGGGAGATAAGATGGCGCAGATTGAGGTGTTGCAGGGGGTGCAGACTGGACGGCGATGTTTGATGAAGTTGTGTGTTGAGGTTGTTGAAGATGGATTCGCTATTTCGATTTCTGGGACCGGTGTGCTTGTTGCTGATGGTAACATTGTTATACCGAGTCTTGATGTTTCTTTCTAGGGAAGAGGTATGATAGCATTGCATAGTCTATATACTATTCAGCATAAAAAGACACAAGTGTCTTATAGTAATACAGCTAAAGCTTGACTCTTCGTCTATGTCAGAATTCCAACATTGTATGAATCATAGACTGTTTTACAGAATCAATTCACTCATGCCAACATATCCCGGCCACCAGTTACGAAAATCAAAGATCTAGGTAGATGTTGAGATAAGCTTTCGAAGCACTCCGATTCCATTTCTGATCAAATGACGACGAGATTACTGGCCGACTGAGTCACACCCGTCTTTCACTACCGAAAGATCATCTCGTTTTGAAAAACTGCCAGTCACACGTGTCTGGCACCATGAACATGGAAAAACAAGGCCGCGATAGCGTTCTCCATTCCCTATACCTACGAGTTAAAGAGTATAAACATGTCTTCTTATCTCTCGACGACCTCAAAGCACTTGGGATTCAAGCTTCCCAGGTTGAAACATCTCAGGATGGGGACATACATTTCAATCCGTGCTTCTTCCAGCCTTACCCAGAACGAGTGCTCCAAAAATATCCACTCGACAATCCGAACGGCATAACTGACCTCAACTGTCCAGACCTCGACTATTTTCTGAGAAAAGTTGAACGAGAATATCCAGACCAAAAGTACCCTATCATAAAAGCAAAGTCTTTGTACAAAAAATACTTGAGTTCCTGGCCCGAGGACCAGTGGGAACTGAGAGCCCTTGAAACAGAAACTCATGTGGAGTGCCAAATTTCGTCCCTCCGAAAGGGAAGCACAGGGCTTTTCTTCACTGGAGATTTGACAGAATTTCAATCTTGCAAGTAGGTAGGCATTGGAGTTGTGGATGTCAATAGTACTAACTACTTACAGGAAACACTATGAAAGGAAACACGGGGACCCTGGTGACTTTGAATCTGGCTTTCCGTATGAAATTTGCTGGACAGTGAGGTCTAGGGCAGATCTTTGTGATACTATCTCTCCCAGACCACATAGCATCGTGTGCACTACCGCAGCCGTTCCCGCAAGCGATGCCCACCAGTGCCTTGCTATCCATGAAGTTAGAGCAATTGTATACTTGATGCTCCCTCGAGTCTCTCACGGACGCTTTAAACACGCACATATCCACCCAGTGAGTTTACGTTTTCGTACTTATAACCTCAGGTTCACAACACTGACGATATTTAGCTCTTGCTTATTTCATACACGGGTCGCAAGCATGGTCGGATCATCTAAGCCTCCTATGATGGTGAGCTCACTATACAATATTCTCAGCTGTGGAGCTTTCGGAGTGAAGCTACGGCGCCGGTGGAGCTGTTTGTTCGCTACTATCTGAGTAAAGCCGTTGGTTTGGAGACATCTAAACTCTGTGTGAGATAGCCTTGAGGGTATTGCTTAGTCAAATTCGGAATAACCCAAAGCGCTCGAAACGGGCAAAAAGAGACGTAAAAAGGGAGGCTAAAACTATGTACAAAACAGTATACTTCGAGGCTTTTGTATAGAGACTACTCTATACTTGTAGCCATGTATATACATTTATGACCCCTATTACATTCTAGCAGCCTTAGGTTCTTTATGCCAATACATCTTTATCTATAGCTATACAATCACGGCGCATAGCTACAAAAGGCACTCTAGTAACCTTATATTCTTCGTCCACTATTTCTCCATCCACAACTACGCGATCATGGTGTATAGCCCTAAGAGGTATCTAGAAATCTTAGGTTCTTCCTTTCCTATAATCCTTTATCTGTAACTATAGAATCACGGTGTATACCTTCGAGAGGTATCTAACAATCTTAGATTCTTCCTTTCCCACAATCCTTTATCCCGAACTATACAGTCACGACGTATAGCTTCAAAGGGTATTCTAACAATCTTAGGTTCTTCCTTTTCCCACAATCCTTTATCCCTAACTATACAGCCACGACGTATAGCTTCAAAGGGTGTTCTAACAATCTTAGGTTCTTCCTTTCCCACAATCCTTCATCCCCAACTATACAGTCACGACGTATAGCTTCAAAGGGTGTTCTAACAATCTTAGGTTCTTCTTTTTCCGCAACTTCCTATCGAACAGTCTGATTCTTTTACAGACTAGAGCTCAACAAACATCTCACCGAACAATAACCGAAACCAGAAGACCGAACATCAATTGCCAACAATGACTGACAGAATCCCGAGGGACTGTTCACAATGGATCTCCCTGGCACAATCTCTCAATGTGTCAACCACTCATTTCGCGGATCTACAACCATTTCATTCAGCCTCGAAACTGGCCCAGACCCAGTTCATCTTGATGCGAACTCTGTGGCCAGCAAAGGTTCTCGCCAGCGAATTCAGCCTCCCTCTCAACGACAAGGCAAAGTCCGCAGCTTCTCGATTTCTGAGAAATTTTACTGCGTTCCAAAAGTACATTGCGTGTATTGGAAACTCCAAAGCAGATATCAGCAACCCGAATCTGGGTGCTTTCGGTCTTGTTCTTGACTCACAACGTCAGATTACAAGTGAATTGGTTGGCCCCCGGCCTACTCACGAATCGTCCTCGGTCATTCTGCGGCGGTCTCCCCGTGATCACCACTTCAATCCACGTTCGCCTTGTGCCATTTCTAGCGTTACGACCAGAACACAAGCTATGACTGACGTGACAGCCGCCGCCGATCAAGAAGCGGTTTATAACAAAGGACGAGCAAATTGTCAACGACGCTCTCTTGCTATTACTGAGAGCACTTACAATCACAATCCCCAACGCTCAGTGCAAATGTTCCTCTGCGCGCGCCCCATTCGACCCGGTTCGCTTTGGTACAAACACGACGACCGCACACAATGACGGCTATCTACAGGGCATCAACGTTGAACAGCAAGTCATATGTCCCAAATCTAATCCAAAAACATATAATGGAGTATACCCTATCCTCCTCCCAACATTAGACTCCCACTTCACCATCTTTCTATGTCATATCTACATACCCCGAACCCCCAAAAGATAACCACCTATTGGGTTGAAGCTGGATAAGGCCAATGACATGCTGACCTGGGTGGAAGTCTGTACTCGGTGGCATCGGATGATGGCGTCAAGACAGAACTCATCAGGAATGATAGCTGCTATACGGGCTTGACTTGACGCTTGCTTGAGTCTCATGTATCCAAGATCCACACTCCATAGTGCTATAGAAGTGTCGATCGTGAATGGTCCGGTATTACCGAAGTAAAGCCGACAACCCCCACGGAATACGGGGTACCCCATAGCACTAAGCGAAAAGAGACGTAAAATGCGGGCTGCAGTCTCCATAGCAGAGTAGTAGAGGGGTAATTCCCGTAGTTGAACGGTGCGTCGTAGGTGGCTGAAGGTGGTGAAACCGACCATTCCAGGGGAAACCGCAAACCCAATACTCCCTCAACCCTAAACAGATCAAAGCAACGAGTCCGAGTCCCTGCATGGAAGTATTCACCAGATGTATCATATTCAGCACAAGAATAGAACAAATCAATCCTCTCCAATCAAAATAACAAACCCGCATACATGTAATGCACGTCGGAACAACCCCTTCCCCAACCCCCTCTCCACACTCTCCCTCCGCTGCAGACCGACGATCCATTCCGCAGCATACTGTGCCTGCGAGGTCGCAGTGCATACTCCGGGGCTTGTTGATCATCCCACTCGCGTGTTGCAACCGCGTTTGATCCCGTAACTCCGCGTACATAACAAGCATTCATTCCACTCCAATTCCACTTTCCCGTCTTTGCCATTCCCCCGATTCTAACCACACCGCTACCTATAGACCCTCTATACAAACATACCCCAAGCAATAACTGTCCACCAGTTACTTGCCCAACATGCACCTCCAAACCCTCCTCCTCCCCCTCCTAACAACCCTAACAACTGCCAAACCCGCCCATCTCTGGGCAACCCACTACAACGGAAACGTGTACACCCTAACCCTAAACAACCACCATGACCTCTCAATCACGCAAACCCTAAAGACATGCGGCAATATGCCAAGCTGGTTAACCCTCGACCCTCAGACGCGTATCGTCTACTGCTCCGACGAAGACGGGACGACGGATCCATCAACGCATGGATCCTTGACGGCGTTGCATGCCGCGCCGAATGGGTCTTTGAGTGAGATTGCGAAGACGAGTACGGTTGGGGGTGGTGTTGCGAGTGTTATTTATGAGGGGGACAAGGGGAGGAAGTTCCTCGCTATTGCGCATTAGTATGTTTCCTCATGCTTCTCTAGCTTGGATATTTGTTTCTTGGTTGATTGGTTATATGGGAGTGTATATGCTAACGATACCCTACTTGTTTCTCTACAGCGAGGGCGCAGCAATCTCAACCTTCGCCCTCCCCATAAAAAAAAACCAACCGGAGAACCAATCCTTCCACTTCAACCTAACGCGCCCTGGCAAAGTCGCGCAGCAGGATACACCACACCCCCATGAAGTCTTCCTCGACCCCACGGGATCGTTTGTGTTGAGTCCCGATCTAGGCGCAGACCTACTACGCGTCTACTCGATTGAAGGATCGAGCGGGAAACTAAGCGAATGCCCGTCTGTGAACGTAACATACGGTAGTGGACCTCGGCATGGCGTTTTCTGGACGGATGGGACGGATCGGTCTTCGCTTGCTTCTGCTTCTTCTGTTAGGACTAGCCATTCGCGGAAGATGGCAGCTGTAGGCAAGACGATGATGTATCTCGCCAACGAGATTGGCGGGACGGTGATGGTATACGATGTCTCCTACTCGCGGTCTGGCTGTTTATCTTTTGAGAAGACTCAGACTGTGGTTCCGTATCCCGGTGGTAAGATGCCTTCGGGAGCGACGCCTGCTGAGATCCGCCGGGTTGGCGACGCATTTTATGTTTCTATTCGGAGTGACCAGGGTTTCAAGCCGAGTGATTCGATGGTTGTTCTTGGCCGGAATGCCACTGATGGGTCTGTCAAGGTGCGGAACTCGTTTTCTGCGTTTGGAAAGGTCCCTCGGACGTTTGCGGTGAATCGGGCTGGCGATTTGGTTGCGATTGGGAACCAGGCTTCTGCGACTGTTGCTATTGTGCGGCGGAATCGGGAGACGGGGGATTTGGGGGAGAAGGTTGCTATCTTACAGGTTGGGGAGCCTGGGAAGGTTGGGACTGCTGAGGGATTGAGCAGTGTCATCTGGGATGAGTAGGTGAATTGGCGGTAATGTAAATCAAGGATAGCATGGTGAGGATGGGATCCCACACCTATCCTGTTCTCTATAAACAGCGCGACAGGATGAAATCAGTGCAGTACAAGTTCACAACGTAAAATAACACATAAACATAAAATCATGACCAAACATGTCCATATCCATATCCACAACACCAAATGCAGCCAAAAGAAAAAAAATGTACCCCCTAACATTGAAAAAAGACCAGCTTCTTCGGGGTTTGGTCGGGAACCTGCCGAATACCAGCCTTGGTAAACTCCTGCACATCTGGATGATGGACCCATACTGCGAAAGTCGAATAAATAACAATATAAAGAACGTGTATCAAACATCAGTCGTAAATGCGTAACGCCAATGGACGGTGTCTTTTGTCTTTCACTTGATGTCGATCTGGAATGCTTTCCATTTTCCTCCAATTGTTCGACATCGTGGGCACCCACGAGGGCCGGGGTAACTTGTCGGCCCGTGCTGCATGTTGTTCAATAGACCGTTGCCCGGGGTTCGGAATGAGGCGGGTGGACTCGAAATAAACATGCCCACACAGTCGCGGCACACTCCACAGATACACTCTGTACAAGCATAGCATTCGCTCAGCGCAGATGGTCGCTTGCAGTTAGCGCAAAAGACCTGAACCTCTTTGTTACGGAAAGACGATGGAGTAGGATTAGAGAACCGATGATGTTGGCGTTGAGAAATTGGCGGTATCAGACCCATTGTTGGGCTGGAATCAGAGTTTATCGAGGGCGCAATTCCTGATGCTCCCGACAGATTTCTACCTGACGCTGAAGACATGGAATCGAGCGATGATTCAATAGATGGGAATGGCTCCAAGTCGCTGTCCCGGTTGCGATGGTTCTCGAACGGTGGTGGGGTCAATGCTTTGTGCAAAGGCGAAGCAGCGTAGTTGTGAGGAGTAAACTGCCGATGCGATGAAAGTGGAGGTAATCCTGCGGACTGGAAAGCGGGTGGTAGCGAAGAACGATTTTTCACAGAAGGAGCAGATGTCACGTTGGAGAGTAGTGGGGCAATCGTTGGAGACCGACCAGCCTGGAGATTTTGCATCAGCAACGAACATGTCCAGGTCGCATTGAAAACTCACCTCTGAGTAGCGCTCATCATCTGCTTCGGTTGCTGACGTCGCCGCCTCGATCAAATCCTCCCATCGCTTGCCTTGCGCCCACGCTGCAGTTTGTGGTTCCGCAGAAAGGGCCTTGCGGTCGCCCAGGCTTGGTCGCCGCCCAAATTCTTTCGACTTGGGCCGATCCTGTTTCGGTTTCCGCGCAGACTGCGTAATGGAGGATTTGCGCGGCCGAGAAAACTTGTCTCGTCGTTGAATCGGCGGTAATGTGGATGAGCGACCGGGCGGAGAATGATTGAGAATAGACGGCAGCAGTTCACGCGGGCGAGGCGACGAAAATGGCGGAAGAGATTCCTGCTTGAAGTGATCGCGGAGTGAGGGAAGTTCGATCGTGGAGCGCATGCGAGGTTGGCTCAAGTCGGTATCGGAATGGGTTTCCTGGGGAAATGCGGGTCAGTGCCGTGGAGAAACAGTCCACAGTCCAGAGTAACCAACCATGTCTGTATCCCAGTCAGACGCCAGGCGATGGTGGTGCAATTGTGCCAGAGCAACCGCCGCCGTAGCAGCAGCTGGGTGGGGTTCATCGTGAGCTCGAGGGGTCGCCGGGGATCCGGCATCAGCGACGTAAACGTCCCTATCCGGCGCCACATCTGTGGGTAGCCGTCAGTATCCCTGCAAGGATGGAAAGAAGAGACAAGTCACAGCAAACTGACCTTGAGGCCGCCGGGGTTGCGCGGGTTCTGGGGGAGACAGCTGCACACGTTGCTCGGGCGGGGTGTTCACCATCAGCAGGAAGCTCTCTTCGGTAGCCGGGAGCTTCGGGATGTAGTGGTTCGGATGCGCACGTCGAATATGCTCCTGCATGGAGCGATAGCGCTTTTCCTGGAGCGCCAAACCGGATTAGTTCGATTCCAAGTTGCACCTCCCCAGAGCTCAAGCTGCAGAGTCATAGGTATAGGTGGGGCTCGAGGCGTCTGGGGGAAGACTCACACCCAAGCATCGCTTGCGACAATTGGAGCCGTCGTTATTCTTCAACGGACAGACCACTTCATTATTGGCATCAGTGACCGAAAAGGAGCTAGTCAGTGAGCTTCGAGGAGGCATGGTGCATATGGGGTCGAGATCCCAGGGGAGGGAAGTCGAGGTCAAAGATAAAAGGAGGGGGACGAGGTCAGCCGATCAGGGATAAGAATAAGCTGAAGGCTAGGATTGGCAAACATGGGAAGATCTCAAAGAGAGAAAGAGAAGAGAAAAGGAAGTGTAGAGAGAAGCAAGTACTGTACATCGCCCGGTCCGTTGTGGGAATGTATTACGGGTAATTGGTAATTACGCTTGTATAATGACTACCCCATATCCCTTTTTACTGTGTCTTTACGTTTAAGGCATGTAGAATTAGACATAGACGTAGACACATATACTTACATAGTCTTTACTATACTAGATTCCCTGTTGAAAGAGGGGCGTACAGCTTGCCCCATTTTTGGAATGTTCCTCTTATCAAAGGGGGGGGAAAAATCGAAAGGCCGCTTTAGGGTATAAAATACTGGCGGTTTTCGGAAAGCCCGGTGGAACACCGAGGGGATTTTCTGTAATTTTCGAGGGATTTGCCTTGGAGAATTAGAATTGAAGTGCCACTAAAGAGACAAGTTTGGAGTGTAGAGTCTGGAGTTCGAATATCCCAAAGATACAAGTAAATGTATGTGGAAGAAAAAGTCGCGATAGGCGCTATCAGCGGCCCCTCCGAAGCTCTCCCCAGCTGAAATTGAGGATTCCAGAAGCTCTGGGAGGGGAGCTCCGGGTGGCGATGCGTATTGTTACCGTATGGCTTTTTGCCTGTATCCATCTTTCGATTCGCCTCGAACATGGCGAAATATAAATATGATGTGCATGGCTATAATTAGCTATTAGCATAGCTATGCTGTAGCTATCTTAATTATAGCTAGAAACATAGCTAAGCGGCCCATCTATACTCTCTACGTACACTCCGTGAAGAGTTCCGACTCCATGGCACATTCCGAAGAGCATCCCAAAGCAGCCTGATTGGCTGTCATCCCCAGTGGATCCCAAAGTTACCAATTATCTTCACTCTTATTGGTTGTTTCCCCGCGCCATCCCGGATGTGGTTGGCCGTGCAGGAGAAAAGTCTGCCTAGTAGCTGTTTCGCTTACACGGGATACTCATTATTATAGTAGTATGCTATCTTCAACTATAATATTTGATAATATCTACACTATCTGCTATAGCCGTGCCATGATCCACTGTGGAGCTTGGACATTCTCGATAACTGTGGGCCTAAATCCCTTCAAGGCTGTATGGCGAAATCTATCTCTCCTTGCTGGAGGCTGACAGCAGCACAGCCAATCATGGTAGAGAAACTTGACCCAAGGGACTTTGCTTTGCTTTTCTGACCTTGCTTCTTCATATAAACAGCCAAAAGAATTCACATATAGTCAATATCACGGGCACCGAAAGCTAAATGTCGTACTTTCCTGGCAAATTTCGAACTATAGCGATATCGGATCTCCATGAGCTTCAAGTGCAACTTGCTGCTATGGATCATAATGCACTTAGGCACTTAGTACACCCTTCCTTAGTTACTGCCGTCGGATAGAATGTAGCTCGCTGCGCCATTCCAGCTTCGTACTTGAGCTTCGTCACCGTGCCCAATGAGGTAGATAATCTGATTATCGTCACACATCATTCATACATGTACCATTGATGACATGACCCTTCGCTTTGTACCCTTTGTTTACAGGGGTCTTCGTCTTTTTTGTATGATATTTCGCTTGTTTGATCCATTGTGGGTACCTTCCTGTCTATCATTGGCAAACATCTATGGATACACTAGCTATCTGACATAAACGCAATGACAGGCCAATACCCTTGTGCTATAACGATTATATAGTCGCATAATATGAAGTACCCTAAGATCAAATGGCTGACAATATTTCGTCAGGAACTTCATATGGGCGTTTCAAAAAGACCGGCCAGGAACCCGAAAGCTAACCGTATAACAGGGATCGAGGCGTCTCTCCATGCTAGCTGATGATTGGTATTCTTCATTCACACGTAAGCCAGAGTCAGCACTCAATATTATGGTAAATTCAGAGAGGCGCTTTATCTAAGACGTAGATTCATTGCACCATCTTGACAGTTTTCTATGGATGACTCAGGAGAACGTCCATTATGTTTCGCCATGAAGATATGACAAGCAGGAATCACAGGGCATACACATAACAGGGATATACTCCAGGGCAGCGACTTGAAGTCAGCCCGTAATGCCAGGCAGCCACCTGGACAGTTCCCCACTTTGAGGCTCGTATTCACACCTACCAAGCCTCGATAGGAAAGCTCTAGCGCTTGTTTACTTGCACTGCGCCTTCCGTGGCTGTGAACTTTTGATGGCTGATGTTGACTCTCTCTGAGTCACAACTTCACCCAACATACATAAAATAGCACAGCATCTCCAACGTCTCAAAGGACAACAGTATAACAACCAAACATCATCTCTCATGGCTGTATCACTCAAATCCCGCACTGAAGGTGCAATCTGGGGAGTCTGCATCGCCGATGCCCTAGGTGGCCCAGTCCAATTCAAAGACCCAAATACATTCGAACCTATCACCGGTCTGAGATATGTGGCTCCATTCAAACAACCCGCTGGGTGAGTATCCATCACCATCAAATGAAACATAATCTAACACATCCACATCCAGCTCATATTCCGACGATGGCTCCATGACTCTAGCCCTAGCCTACTCCTTCGTCGAGTCTGAGATGCAATACAACCACATCATGTCAATCAAGTTCTACGTTGAATGGATGACCCATGGTCGATTCAGCACCATCGACCGTGCATGGGATATGGGGCATTCCACGCGCAAGTCCCTGTCGATCTGGAAAAAATCCCGCATGGAGAATATCGAGGGTGCGCAGGCTCGCATCGACATCGAGTTGGATTCCGAGGAGCGCTCGGGGAATGGGAGCTTGATGAGGATTGCTCCTGTTGGTGTGGCTTACTGGCGGGATGTTCGGCTTGCGAGGAGGTTGCCCGGGTTCAGGGTCGGGTTACGCATCCTTCGCTTCCTTGTGTTGAAGCTTGTGAGGCTTATACGGAGTTGGTTTGTGGGGTTATGAATGGTAAGTCTTTTGGTATTGATGATATAGATTGGTTGCCGGGATTTATACTAATATTCCTGGCTAGGCCATACCAAGCAGCAATTGTTTGATACGATTTCTGCTTTTCCTTTTACGCATCCTGCTCTGAAAGAACGCATGGCGCAGTACAAGACGATTACGGACTGGACAGCCAAGACATCTGGATATATCACTAGTAGTGGATGGGTTGTGGATACGCTCGAGGTTGCTCTGTGGGCATTCTTTAAGTATGATTCTTGGAAGGAGGGTGCGTTGGCTGTTGTGAATCGGGGAGGTGATTCTGATACTGCTGGTGCTGTTTATGGAGGTCTGGCTGGTGCATACTATGGGGTTGAGTTCATACCCCAGGAATGGAAGGATGGAATGCAGAGGAAAGACTTCATTGGGGGGATTGCTAATAAGTTGGCTCAAGGGGTAGTTGACGCCAGTTCAAAGTGATTCTTGTGTTAAACGGCTGGAATGATTATGAGATAGTTAATGTTATTTGTCTTCCACGACTAGCCTTATGGTCCCTTCCCAGGCTCTTCAGATATTGTACAATATCTGACTCTGTAGCTTATGGATATGATATACAAACATCCAACGAAATTCGCGATAATACTGTAGCCTATTCTATATCATATTATGGTCTGCCCGTGAACTACCAAACATCTCAGACCCTTAGACCACCGCCATACTTCCTATAATCGTAGCCGCGTTATCACTAATTTATACACATTAGCATAAAGAACAGGCTATCTGCAGCAAGACCCAGCGGACAAGTCACGAGACTGAGACCCCTGTCGTCGACCCCTCAGCTCTGACCTGGCAGTCCTCCGTAAAAAGTTCAATTCCAACCATCAATCAGAACATCCTCGCAAGTACTCTTTGCTTCACCAACAGACCCCCCAGTTTCACTCGTTCTTCAAAAAGATCAACTGAGAATCCCACTCTCCCCAATGTCCGGGGTCAATGAGTTCTTTGTCTTCACCCCAATATCATCCGAAGACATCGAAACGTACGTGTCTCAGGCTTGGGCAGAGGTGCGTCCAATTGCCGAAGTCTTGCCAAAGTCCACACGCTCGTCATACGCACGATTCTTTCCAACAGATGCGTGCGATGCTCTCCTCAACGCAGTTGTTTTAAAGCTTAAAGTGAGAAAGAAAAGCCATTTTTGCACAATCATTTACATCTATCTCTGACAATATCTGGACAAAGGCTCAGTTAGCAAAGACTAACTTACCGGCTACACTTACGACTGCTAGTAGATTTGGAGCCGTTTTCTTTGCAGGGAAATCAGCTATAGGAGCAGGTTTTATAGTCCTTATACCTTTGTGTATCGCTGGTACTGGTATAATATGCGTTGACGGATTGCCTCTCGATATGGATCACTATTATCATATTCGGTGTGGACGTGAGTTCCAGGTGCCTGAAGGTTCTAAATTGGTAGCGCTAATTTTATCATTCCCCTGATCATTTGAGATTGGGGTGTTCTTTGAATCTGTATATACTCCGTTTATCATCTTCCAACACTGGAGCATTTTATCGTTAAATTAGATCACGGGATTTATTGGCCAATTATACAGCGGAGTCTCTTGAGAGTTTGGACAGCTAGTCAGAGTACTGCTAGTGAGCATCTTCCTATTACTCTGAGTGCTTGAAAAATGGCAAAAAGAAAAGGTAAAAGCGAGGTCAAAGCAGGGCGAAAATAATGTCTGGGACGGTATACTCACTTGGTGGCTGCATTTGGTGTATAGACTGTCCAGCACTTGGTGATGGATACTGTATACACCTTTACGTCCATTGTTGTATCTTGCACGACTATCTAAGGACCCCCTGACCTGCTTTAGGAACCCCAATATAATCTAATCCTCTATTCCAAAGGCCAAGAAGAATTCTTCCAAGGCCACACCCCAGTCTCCCGAGCGAGATCATCCAAAGTACTCCCATGTCCAAAGGATTAACAACCTCATTATCATTCTCAAGCCCACCACCACCAGAACGATCAATCCCCCCAGCTCCAGCCTCCTCTATAATCCGCGCAATCTCCCTAACGGAACGCGTATCCCCAGTAAGATGAACAACCTCCGGCGAATCGTTACCCTCACCAGCAGCATAAACCATCGCTAACGAAGCGACCCGCACCCACAACGAAGTAAAAGAAACCCTACCTGCAGCCGAACCAACACAAATTTCCCAGCCCTGGTATCAACCCCAAACCAAGTGTTGGATGCTAGATATTAGACAATTGGATGGTTGATACAAGGGGATTTATAAGAAGGGAATCGAGCCCATGGATCTTATACTTCACCACTAACAGTTTACGTCACTGGCCTCTTGGATGGAGGATCGCCATTAGCGGATATTTAAGCTTTGTTTCTTCAGTAAACGGCTCAACAGTATTGAGCCAATGAGACCAGAGGATCTACATAGCTTCTATAAAAGTACAAACATCGCCCATTTGCATTTTCCTGAATCTTACCTCAAATTGACCAGTTTCCAACCCTTGTTTAGTCTATTTCTTGCTCACTTTCGTGCACTTTTTTGATGGTCGAACGATTGCTTGTCTGCGAACACATCTTTCTATGGCCAAGAGATATCACATGCAGGGTTAGGACATATCTAAGTATAGATAAATAGAATCATGAAAAAGACATATATCGCATCTATCATTCAAAACGTCGCATTTTATAGAAACAACCGAGAAAGAGCGCTCCATCGGTGCAAACATCGCTGTAATGCCATTGCCATGGCATCGGCACATTTAAAACAAACCCCCCCCGAGAATATGTATAACACAGACGGCCCAAGGGCAACCAGGCCGGGCAAAAGAACCCAACACTATATTGACATCCAAAAAAGAAGTAATGGCAACTAATTTTCCATGCTCATATACTTCGCCTCGGCACCCTTGATACAAGCAATATTGGCACCGAGCTTGTTAATCGTCTCGATATACTCGTCATACGGATCCGAGTCAAAGACAATACCACCACCAGCCTGGAGGTAGGCAACACCATCCTTGACCATCATAGTGCGCAGCGCAATGCAGGTATCCATGGCACCCGGCTCCTCAGAGGATCCATCGACGCTGGCGCTGTTATATCCGAAGTAGCCAACGGCGCCGGCGTAGACGCCGCGCTTCTCGCCTTCCAGCTCGGCGATAAGCGACATGGCGCGTACCTTGGGCGCGCCGGAGACTGTGCCGGCCGGGAAGATGGAGCGGAAAGCGTCGAAGCGGGTCATGCCTGGACGGAGGATCCCCGAGACTTGGGAGACAAGATGCTGGACGTGGGAGAATTTCTCGACGACCATGAGACGGTCAACTTGGGTGGAGATTGGGTCGCAGACGCGGTTTACGTCGTTGCGGGCTAGGTCGACTAGCATGACGTGCTCGGCACGGTCTTTTAGACTGCTGCGGAGTTCATTGGCTAGGGCTGTGTCTTCTTCTGGAGTTTTGCCTCGCTTGACGGTTCCTGCAATTGGGTGGGTGATGATGCGGCCGCGCTCTTCTTTGACTAGGAGCTCCGGGCTGGCTCCCACGAGCTGGAAGTCTTGACAGTCGATGTAGAACAGGTACGGGGAAGGGTTGACGTTGCGGAGGTGGCGGAAGAGGTTGTATGGGTGGAGGGAGGTGGGTCGTGATAGGCGCTGGGATGGCACGGTCTGGAAGATGTCGCCCTTGGCGATGTGCTGCTTCAGTTTGTTGACGTGGCTCTCGTAGCCCTCCTGTCCGATGTTGGATGTGTACTCCTGGTTGGGTATTATGGGTCCTTGGGGTGGGAGCGGTGTGCGGTCCTGGAGCAGGGTCTTAATTGTCTCCTGGATGATGGCGTGGCCCTTGGCGTACGAGGCCTCGATATCGGCATCTGCCGAGGGGATGGGAACGTAGGTGATGACCTTGACGACCTGAAAGAAGTGGTCGAATGCGACAATAGTATCGAACAGCATGAAGAATGACTCGGGCACTCCAAGGACATCCTTCATTGGTCGTGCCGTCTTCGGCTCAAAGTATCTAACACAGTCATATCCAACATATCCGATTGCACCAGCGGTCAATGGTGGGAGAACCAATCCGGGTACTGATGCGACGCGGAACTGAGAGAGCTCTGCCTCAAGGTAAGGGAGGGGGTCCGCTGCCGGTCCGTGGCCTTCACCGGTCTTGATGACTTTTCTGGGGTCTGGGACGGTTAGCAATGTGACCGAGTAAAGACACCGGGCACCCACCTGCGCCAACAAAGCTGTATCGTCCAATAGTCTCTGTGGTAGCTGCACTTTCGTACAAAAATGACAACCGCGAACTATGCTCGAGTCAGCGATCATGTCATTTGTGCCCCGCCTTGTCTCCAACTCCAATTCTGCGGTGAGAGCCCATGACTCACTTCTCTGCAATCTTCAAGTATGCCAGTGTCGGAGTCAACAAATCGGCAGGAATTGAGGCAGTGACAGGGAGGAGATTGGGAGGAAACTGGGAGTTCCTGGATTTCGAGATCACGCCTTGCGCCGTCTCGAGCGACGGAATCGTGGCGACCTGAGTCATCGGTGAGCGTTAGCAAAATGTACCTGTGACAGATGAAGGTGCAAGATTTGCGCAAATCCTTACAGAGGGTGCCATTGTTTGTGGTTGGAATTGTACGAGTAGAGAGAAGAGGAAAGATCGATTTGGTGGGAAAATGATTCATTGTGGGGGTATCGCCGGGTCGGCAGGGATGCGCCTTCCGCGCTGTACTGATCGAGCTATATATATGGCACACTGGAGGCCAAGATTTTATCCACAAAAGGAGGTAAAATATCATAATGCAGACTAATACTGTTAAAGCTTCTACTTCCAGTTCATGAACTTTAGAGTTAATGGGTATTTTCTTGATTAATAGACAAGTTAGTTCCGGGAAATATCAACCACCTGAGCACAAAAGAGAAGAAAATAGACAGATTCCACCGTCGCCAGTCCATGTTCGCCGTGCCCACCCAACCTATCCCAAGCAATGAATGCCGTTATGCATTTTCTAAGTAAGAAAAAATGTATGTTCACAGAAAAAAGAGGCGATGAAGAGTATGTCTTCGAAGAAAGAAAGGCTTTTCAAGCGGGAATGTCGGAGGTTGAGAGCATGAGTCGTAAGTTGTTATGTTGTAGATTCAAAGCCCAGCTCCGTCACCGTTGCAAATTAACAAGTGCCATCTAGATGAGTTAGTAAATCAAGTTGACAAGAATCAATCGTTAGATTAGACCATACCTGTTTGTCGAGGCCATAGGCAAGTCGCTTGCCATCTGCATCCCATGAAAGAGCCCGATATCCAATCGGTTCTGTGTGACCATTCTGTCCATTGGTCATGCCGTCCTCTTTTTTCACCTCTGAACTAGAAGCAGTCCAAGTAGCCATGGGTTCGCCCCCACGCTCAACATTCCAGATGAAGAGCGAATCCTTGCTGACTGCACTGAAAGCGTATCCATCAGGGGAGAAGCATCCCGCAAGAGCAGGAACGGATTCGCCGAGGCGTAGCTTGTGAATGCATGAGTAATCCTTTGACCCGAGATCGACCTGCCACACCTTGACCATGTCATCTGTAGCAAAAGATGCAATAATAATGCGCTGATCCTGGGGTTGAGGGCGAATCTCGATTCCGGTGATTGTTTCTTGATGTGCGTTTGGAATCAGAATATCATGGGTAGGAATCCAGATTGCACTAGTCGTTCCAGATGCGGCGATAGCAACCGAGTGAGAATCTGTCTGGACACAACGAATGAACTCCCAAGGCGTATTGGGTCCGTTGGCCGCGAATTTCTTAACCAACCGGATGCTGTTATCCACTTCGCATTGGTAAACTGCACCCTCCCCAGATGCAAACACCTGGTTGCGGCCGCACCAAGCGAGATCGAAGATGGGATTTTCGATAATTTGAGGCGGAGGGAAGACGTCGGGTCGGCGGTTGTCGTCCCATAGTGCCAGTTCCGAAACATGGTTGTCCGAAGCCACAACCACCAACTGCGAACTGGAATCTGCCCAATGCAAACCCGTGATGATTCGAGGTACTTCAGGAAGTAAATCCACTGCGTCGCCATTCACATTGTACATGGTGATGGTGCCCCGTTGCTCCGTACAGGTTGCTACAGCCAACTTTTCTCCAATGGCGTCCCAGCCGACAGCTGACACACATGTGCTGCTGTTCTTGTGGTCCACAATCTTCTTCCTCACATGCGACGATGATGATGATAATTTCCACAGATCGCAAAAAGTGTCACCGGCGGCCACCACCGTCGTTGGGTCCTTGGGCCTCCACAAGGCGCGGGTCACGTGGTCCTCCGCATCCAGCAGGGCGGTGTCGGGCGTCAAATCAGCGGCCTTGGCGGGGGTGATCTGGACGCCAACGCTGCCGCCGTTTGTCAAGGTGTAGGTGGGTTCGGGGATCTCCCCCATACTAACATCGCCATCACCATCAATATTAGGACTGCTGTGTTTGCTTTCAGTGGCATCATCATCCATAGAATCTTCTTCTGTTCGGGCCTGCTTTCCGGGATCGGCATGCCCATTCGGATGGTCGCGCGCAATTTTGCCGGGGGAAGCTTGGTCTGTGCCGACCTCATCGCGCCTTTCCACAAACCCCGTTTCAAAGGGTTCAGGTCCGAAGAAATAGTCACTTGGTGACAAGTTGATGTGATTGCCCTCCTGCCCATTGAAATTAGGACCTAAATGTATGATATTTTGAGAAGAAGCAAGAGGTTGCGCCCCCTGGCGGACAGGCTCATAACATACCTTGTCCAGTGAGGACTGGAGCTCATGGTATTGTAAACCCTTTTGGACTAGCGACACAAGTGCATGCGTCTTGATGTAAGGCGCAAAGGGTAGAGTTTGTGGATCAGGACACCACGCGCGCTGCAAAGACACAGCGGCGTCGCCATGGCCTGTCGCATTGGGTTAGAGACTAGAGAGCCCGGACTGCAGGGTTAGGAGACAAACCTGATTCCTGGAGATACCTGGAGATCTGATCAGTAACAGCACGTGCATGAGATCCGAGTCACTCACCTCCATATTAAGTAGTTGACATGATGCGAAGTGAGGTCAGGTTGTGCCATGATTACATGTGCGACTTAGTGCCGCGGACATACCAGAGCGGAAAGGGAAGCTGTTTGCTCGGCTGAAAGTCAAAGTGGAGAGGGAGCTTGACGAGAAGGGGGAGCGGAGTAGAGATGAAGGAAGAGGAAAGGAGAGATTGAGTTGACGTGAAGAAAGAGACCCAAAAGTAAAGAAGAGAGAAATGAATGGAGATTGGAGAATGGAGAATGGAGAATGGAGAAAGGGAAAAGACGTGAAGATCTGAGATTAAGGATCCAGGCACTAGCCACTGGATCCTGTGGCGTCCATTTGAACCTCACTTCCCTTCTTCTTCTACTTGCTTTTACTCGCTTAGAATTAATTCTTAACTTACCCGAGCCCCATACTCCGTTTAAGCCTATAATTTCCACAGACCTGTGAGCTCTTGTGCTTAAGCCCGTCAGCCCATAAGCCCGCCTGGCCCCGTCATTCTGCGAACGGTTCTCCACACGGGGGTTTCAAGCGCCAACACCCTGTCAACTTTTCTTTTTCCCTCTTAAGTTAACTTAACTTTATTATATACATGTACATGTGTGTGTCTCTGCACCCACCCGAGCCTAGATAGCTGCAGTCCAGGTGGATCGTGGCTCATGCCTCGGGTCTACCATCTCCCTTTCTCTTGTCGATCATATGTCTAACTTCTTTATGGGAATGCGAAACTGTCATTATATAATACATCCTACATAGGTACACTGTATGTATTAACTTACTAGTCGGACATACATGTACATTAAAGGCGCATAGTGAAACCCCATCAGCCTGGGAGCTCCAAGGCTCCCGCGCTAAATATGGCAACTTCCGCTCTGCGCTAAACTTCTCACACTTGGACACCTGGGCAACTTCATCTCAGGCCTTTTGCCTTCGGAGCAACATGTCCCTCCGAATCAACATTCCCCCAGCCACTCGCATCTGCCTCGTTAGCCTACTGACCCTCTCTCTCCTATACAACATTGCCAGGTGGCGCCAAATTGACACCACCGGTGGAACACCGACCACTTCACCTCTCGTACCCTACCTGACCCTCGTCCCCTCCTACGTGTTCTACTACCCCTGGACAATCGCTACAGCGACATTCGTCGAACAGAATATCTTCACCGTCCTCCTCAACTCCGCAACCATCTTCTATGGCGGCAAATATCTCGAACGCGCGTGGGGCTCGCGCGAGTTCAGCAAGTTCATCGCCGTCATCGCCGTGATTCCCTGCGTGGTGATAGTCCCCATCTACCTAACATGGGGCGCAGTCGCCGGCTCCTCAAGTACAGCGTATGAGCCTCACACAAACCCCTGAATAGAAATGTCGGTCACTAACAGTCTCGAAGCCTCACCCAAATCTGCGGTGGCGTCTCCATCCAAGGCTCCTTCCTCGTCGCCTTCAAGCAACTCGTCCCTGAACATACCGTCACAATCTTCAAGGGCCTGGTCAAGATGCGCGTAAAGCACTTCCCAGCCCTCTTCCTCCTCCTCAACACCCTCAGCGGCTTCATCTTCGGAACTGACACCGCCGCCGTGCTCGCCTGGCTCGGTGTCTTAGCTAGCTGGAGCTACCTCCGCTTCTACAAGCGCCAGCCCGACCTGACGGGTACCTCCAACGGCAGCGGAATAAAGGGCGATGCCAGCGAAACGTTCGCCTTTGCGTGTCTTTTCCCTGATGTTATGCAGCCTCCTATCGCCTTCGTCGCGGACCAGATCTATACCTTGCTAGTAGCAATGCGAGTCCTGACACCCTTCTCAGAGGATGATATTGCCTCAGGTAACCAGCAGGTCCTGGCTCGCGGCGAAGCTGGCCTGCCAACATTACTCAGCAGCCATCGCGGCGGTGCAGGCTCAAGAGGGAAGCGCGAGGAAGCAGAGCGGAGACGCACTCTCGCTCTTAGAGCCCTGGATCAGCGCTTGCAGGCTGCTACAATTTCCCGGCCGCAAACCCAGCCTCTAGGCGAGCCAAGCTCGTCCTCGTACGCGAATCCGGCACCAGTTGCTCCGTCTGGTCAGGGTATGCTGGGTGAAACGAGTTACAATCCAGACAATGCGTGAATGAACTTATGTTTGAGAAGGAAGAGATGGGCCTATGAGGCTCTCTGCTCTGGCTCTGGCTTTGGCGTTCCGTTATGTTGATGATGGGGTCATTATGGGAATTGGCGATTGGGACATACACCCGCATTCGTGACTTCGCGGGTTTATGGCTGCTATGGCTATACTGACACTTTTTCTTTTTCTCCTTTGGGAGCATATACAGGATCCACTCGATCTTGTTTTGGATACTCGACTTCTATTTTCTCGCCTGGATATGGGTGGTGTCTGTATACCTTGTTTCTTTTTTAGCTTTTCAGCCTTGAATTCGATTTTGCTTTATACCACTTTGTTGTGTATATACTTGCAGCGCAATTTAACCAGGACCTTTATACGCTCTTGCTATCCCGGCTTGTCACGACTTAGACTTGACGAATGTTTCAAAGAATTTATATCAACATAAATACTTAAATACCTTACAGACACAGGGAGCGCCATATGACACTAGCATATAACTTCATGTTTCTCTTTCAAGGTCGAGAAATATGTATCAACACTGTCAATTGCCTAACTACCATATAAAATAGACACAGAGCAACACCCTCCCCTTCCCTACCCAACAGCAGCATCCAACCCCATCTCAATCTCCTCCTCATCAAGCAACGGCACAAACCGAAAATCAACAAAACAAACAGGCCCACTAGGCCCCCGAACCCCAGCCCCAACCGGCCTCCCCACAGCCCCATTCTGATCCTCCAACTCAACCATAAACTGCAAACTAAGCACCCCCTGCCGATCCCCACGAATACTAACCTTGTTCGCAACGGACATGGCGCGCGCCGCCTTGCGAACAAGCACGAATCGGTAATTCTGCCGGATTCGCTCGCCCATCGACGAAGGCGGCGATACGAGGAATGTCTCTGTGACTGTCGGTGCGAGTTTTGCCCGTGTTGCGCGTGTACGCGAGGACCCGTCGTCTGTTAGGATCTTTTGTGAAGGGCCCGTGCTATGGCCAGGTCCAGTCCCGGCTCCGGCTCCGTTGGTTATTTCGTTTTGCTGGTCGATGGAGAATTCAACGGTCGATTCGCTGAACGGTCCGCCTGCGCCGGAGAGCGTGAAGTATGGTTCTGATTTTGCGCAGGCGGATAGTTTGAGGATTGTTGGTGATGAGGAGTCCAGTTCGGCGATAGCGTTATGGAGCCAGGCGGAGCGCATGATTATTTTCATGATTATTGCTTCGCGTTGTAAAGGGATGTCTGATTCATCTTCTTCTGGTTCGTAGGTTACGAGTTCGCAGGTTGTTTTCACGCCTGCTTCGGTTATTGTTATGCTGAGGGGACTGCCGTGTTGGGCGTATTGGAGGATGCAGGAGCGGTCCATTAGGAGGGCCGGAGCGTTGAAGGCGCTTGAGGATTGCGTTATGCTTTTTTCGCGGTTAGGCTCTGTGAGCTCGTTTATGCCGAAGATCTTGAGTGTTTCGAGGAGGGCTGCGATGGATACGGCGAAGTGGGGGTAGGTCACATTTTGGGAGGATTCGTTGTTGGTTTCTGCTTCTGTATCGGTTGGCGCGTTGAAGGTGTAGCTGGTGAAGAGGGATTTGTCCAGGAAGGCTAGGCCTTGGATCACGCGGCCTTCTTCTACTGAGAAGCGGAGGCCATCGGGGGTTATTTGGACGGTGGCTTTGGAGGCGAAGCCAATGCAGGAGAGCAGTGTGTAGAGGTGGTGGGCATTGTTGGAGACGCCAGAGAATAGAGGCTCCATGGTGTAGCCGAGGCGAGTATGGATGCGACAAGATCCAATGGCGTGTTGTTCGGGGAAGCTTTGCGCGGCTCGGGGAGCGGGCTCCACAGCTCACTTGGATCCCGGAATTCGCGAGATTGACACAGGATAAGAATTAAATGCCGGAAGAATGTGTGATAGCTTTGTTCTAGCAGTACAAGCCCCTCTGAACCCCGCGCTTATGGTACATCTGAGGGATAGGAAAAATGCCCGTTTAGACGTAAACTCCGACGGCACAGATCATAAACACAGCTCCAAAACTACCCGAAACACTCCGTCAGTATACTCGATGCCGAGAAAGAATTGCAAAGCCATATTACTAACCCAAATGCTAATGAGGCTGGGACGCCCAAGGATACGATGTTGAGGAAAGACCGGTCTGTTTATGTCAGGGGAAGCTCAAATGGTAACAAGGAGCTGGATAAATACTTACTCAGGCCGAAGAGTGTAGTCGTGACCAGTGCTATCAATATAGTTAGCACGCGATCGTCGAAGCTGCGAAGGCCACGAAGCTTACCGATAAGGAGCAGGTTGAAGCCCACGGAGAACTGGGAGTCTTTGTCGACGAGAGGGGTAAAAGGTGTAGCGGAGGCTGCCTCCCAGACTTCGTTAAGAGACATGAGGGCAATAGAACCAGATCAATGCAATTGAGCAACAATGGTGAAGGTTGAATGAATTAGATGCGACGTATAGATCGACGTGTTGATCTGGCCCGACCGGAGTTTAGTTAATCCGACCGGTACCCCATGTCATGTCGGAGCGACGCGAAGGTGCAAGTTCAGTATTTCAGATCACCATGGCCGCAGATTCGCCCAAAAGTGAGCAAATTACAATCTATCGAATGCTTGATCACGCGAAGCCTCAAATTACTAAACATGGGACCAGGTTTCAAGCGGAAAGCCTCCGAGGAGGTAGCTACCCCGGAGTCTGGGCAGCAGGCCAGCAAGAAGGCGCGCACAGATTCCCCCGAGAAAGAAGTAAGTGACTCAGATCCTGGAGAAAACTGTTTGCTTGCTCTGACACGTTCCTCTGCAGGAAAATGGCCTTCTTAAGAAACCTCCCCTCCGCATTGTCCCATTCCCCGAAAAGGTATTTCCCACCATGCGCCTCTGCCTCTGTCAGTGCACTGTGGATAATGGCTGACGACACACAGCCCGCTGTACTTGAAGAACGTCGTGGCGATATCGAGTTCCGAGTCGTCAATAATGATGGCTCCCACGACAGCTTCATTGTTCTCACCGGGTTGAAGTGTATCTTCCAGAAACAACTGCCGAAGATGCCAAAGGATTACATTGCGCGACTTGTATACGATAGATCCCACTTGTCCATCGCCATCGTGAAGCATCCTTTGGAGGTAGTTGGGTATGTTTCGGTCCCAACACAATTGGTGGAACGGCGCTGATCTTCAATTCAGAGGCATCACATATCGACCATTCAACACTCGCAAGTTCGCTGAAATTGTCTTCTGTGCTATTTCCTCCGATCAACAAGTCAAGGGTTATGGTGCACACTTAATGTCCCATCTCAAGGTAAGGCTTGCGGGTCTCGGACTCGTGATCTTAGCTGACTCGTGTGAAACAGGACTATGTGAAAGCCACCTCTCCCATCATGCATTTCCTTACCTACGCCGATAACTATGCCATTGGATACTTCAAGAAGCAGGGTTTCACCAAGGAGATCACACTCGACAAGTCAATCTGGATGGGATACATTAAGGATTATGAGGGGGGCACGCTCATGCAGTGCACCATGCTCCCCAAAATACGTTTCCTGGAGATGGGCCGCATGCTTACCAAACAAAAAGAGTCTGTACAAGCCAAGATCCGCGCCTTCAGCCGATCACACATCGTCCATCCTCCTCCGAAAGAATGGAAGAATGGCGTACATCCGATTGATCCCCTCAGCATTCCGGCAATCAAGGAGTCTGGATGGTCACCTGATATGGATGAAATGGCTCGCCAGCCCCGTCATGGACCCAACTACAACCAGTTGCTCCATCTGTTGAATGACATGCAGAACCACAGTGCGGCTTGGCCATTCACCCAACCAGTGAACCGTGACGAAGTGCCAGATTACTATGAAGTGATCTTGGAGCCCATGGACCTATCAACAATGGAAGAAAAGCACGAAAAGGACCTGTATCCGACTCCGCAGGATTTCATCAAGGATGCCATGCTAATCTTCGACAACTGCCGCCGTTATAACAATGAGACTACGCCATATGCCAAGAGTGCAAACAAGCTTGAGAAGTTTATGTGGTCCCAGATTCGGAATATCCCCGAGTGGTCGGTGAGTATTCCCTAAGAAAGATCCTAACTTGCAATACAAATACTGAGTCTTCTAGCATCTTGCGGATAATCATTGATTGAAAAAGGTACATTTTATGCAGCGAGGGTGTTTTTTTCGGTACGGCGTTGGGATTGAGACTTAGGCAATACCCTGTGGATAGATTATTATGGAATATGCTTCACTGGTTTATAAGCTGACGCCAGTGAGTTTCTCTTCATCTTCTTTTCACGTGTAAACATCAAATCTGAGAACCTGAGGTAAATGAGGGTATGATTTTAAAGCTTTCACTTGCATAAGGAAAGTGTCGTCCACATTCGAACCATTTCCTTTTTTTTCATTTCCATCTTCCCTCGAGGCACTCACCAAGCTCAATATCATCCAGTCTGTCGACGTCCTCCTTCCATTAGACTCCTGTGTGAAGCATGCTCTGTTGGTGGTCGTGTAATTTACCTAGTAGGTAAGGTCCCTCTCCATGTATAATTTATGTTATCCTAACGTGAAGAGCTTCTTGGATGTCAGATATGGCAGTTCAAGTGAGTTTGCGACGGGACTTTGTTACTGTCAACCCAACTTACCGACTTTCAGACCGCTTTACATTCTCTCGTCTTATAATACCAAGGCGGATGATGCGATTGTGTTGATCTAGACCCTCCCAGCGATCTTTCACAAAGAGCTAAAGTTTCACCTACCCTGGGCCGAGTGAGTCCACTGACGTCATTCACCACCAAAAAACGAATCACTTTTCTTTGAACTTGGATTTGTCAGAGATTATTAGAGACGGGTCGCGTGAGCAAAGATCAATGTTCGGGGTTATGAGCCGCGTGTTGGGACTTCAACGCGAGTTTCGCCCATCTTGACCATCGCTTTTGCTGATCATCAATCTCACCTTTTCTTCTAGCAATCCGACGCGCCATACCTCCTGTCGATCATGGCCGCTGTAGCGCTGACCACCGCAGGAATGTCCATTCGCTCGGATGATTTCCCGGGTGAAGATATAAAGCGATCACCAGATGACCACAATGAAGTGCGATTTTTCCAGGATGGGTTGAATACTGGCGCTCGTATTCTAGGTGAATGATAATCCGGCGATATTCACACACCTTGCCCTAACGTGGATCACGTCTTGTCATAGGTGACGGCCGGGTAGACATCCGTATCGATCAGCATAAACCGCACCTCGCAGGGCTATTGAACCACATCCAACGCCCGGATATACATTCTGACCGGGAGGCCGAACGGACCGCCAGTGCAGAACGGCTCTTCGCAAAGGACGAGCATTTTCCAATGCACTTAAACCTCGTCATCCAAGTGATTGGCTCTCGAGGCGACATTCAACCATTTGTTGCACTAGGCAGAGAACTGAAAGCACACGGTCACCGAGTCAGATTGGCCACACATTTAGCTTTTCGGCAATTCGTTCTCGATAGCGGTTTAGAATTTTTCAATATCGGAGGAGACCCAGCGGAGCTGATGGCTTTCATGGTGAAAAATCCGGGCCTTTTACCGGGGTTTAAGGCAATACGCAGCGGAGAGATCCAGAGGCGTCGGCGTGAGATGAAGGAAATCTTCAATGGATGTTGGAGATCTTGCTTTGAAAAGGGTGACGGGACTTACCTTCACCAGATTAAAGAAGATCCGTTCAGTAAGACTTTGGATTATCGACAACGGCCCTTTGTGGCAGATGCTATTATAGCCAACCCTCCTAGCCTAGCCCATATTCATTGCGCACAACGACTAGGCATCCCTCTCCATATTATATTCACGTGAGCCGACCCTCTTATATACTAATCTCTAGTTGCCTTTTGCATACTGAACACCTAATGAATAATAGGATGCCCTGGTCACCAACCCAGTCCTTTCCCCACCCATTAGCGAATGTCCACTCCCGGAACTGCAAGCCGACTATCGCAAATTTTGTGTCCTATAACATTGTAGATATAATGGTATGGGAAGGGTTAGGAGATATTCTAAACACGCTTCGCAAAGATACCTTGGCACTCCAACCTCTGGGTACAATGAGCGCCCCGAGCATACTACATCGACTACATGTGCCGCATTCGTATCTATGGTTAGGAATATATTCCTTGTCGGCAAAACTATTCTAATATTTGAAACAGGTCTCCTTCATTACTACCTAAGCCCCCTGATTGGGCTGATAACATCGATATATGCGGCTTTGGCTTCCTCCTATCAGAGACCAGCTACACACCACCAAAGGAAATAGCTACATTTCTCAAAGCAGGACCAAAACCAATATATATCGGATTTGGCTCGATCGTAGTTGATAATCCTGTCAAACTGACCAAGATTATATTTGAAGCAGTCCAAAAATCCGGACAGCGGGCTCTTGTCTCAAAAGGCTGGGGAAATCTGGGGGCAGACGAAGTGCCGGAAAATATTCTTATGATTGGAAACTGCCCTCACGATTGGCTATTTCGGCAGGTTTCATGTGTGATCCACCATGGTGGTGCTGGCACCACAGCGGCAGGCCTCGCGCTAGGTCGACCGACGATAATTATCCCTTTCTTTGGAGACCAGCAATTTTGGGGAGATATCGTTGCGCGGGCTGGAGCTGGGCCAGCACCGATACCACATAAACATTTGAACGTGCAGAATCTCTCAGACGCAATACAGAAAGCGCTAGAGAAGAAGTACCCTAGACAGAGCACAGGCGATCGCGAGGAAAATGCAGGAAGAGTCTGGCGTGCGCCATGGGGTGAATAGCTTTTATCGACATCTTGATCCCCAGTCATTCAGATGCTCTATAGTCCCGGATCAGCCGGCGGCTTGGCATCTCAAACATACTGAAATCAACTTGAGTGCCTTTGCAGCAACGGTTCTGGTGAAATCAGGGAAGATCAGTCCAGACATGCTCGTGCTGTAAGTCTTCTCCAACACAAGTTACCAAAATTGCGAGAGTTTCTTGCTGATTTGCCTCCGGTCACCGTCCAATGGAATACGATACATTCCTGGACCCTGCCGACCCACTTACTGCTGGTGCCCAGGTGCTCTTTGGAACCATTGCGAGCTTCGTGACTGGGCTTGCAGATACGCCAAGAGAGATTGTGCGTGATCTTGTTTCTGCTGCTCGCGCAATACGCCAACCCCACGAACATTTTGATCGCCAAGCAGCATGTCGGGCAGCAATTTCTTCACTGGATCAATCATCCCCAGAGGATAGTATTGAGAGCGAGGAAATACAGGTTGAAAATGATGACCGGCAATTGCAGGTTGAGAATGATGAACTGGAAGATAATGAAATCCGAGAAGAGGGGAGTACACAGGAAGATACTGCTGATGAGGACAATGAAAACCACGTCAACGACATCGCTCGAATTCGGAGCATGGAGCGCAAAAGGAATCTCCAGCTCGAAAAGGCCAAGACAATGAGCAGCTCGATGACGCCCTCAAAACCGCCTAAATTCCCTGTTTTACACGAAGTTGCGTTACATGGAAGTAAAATGTCGAAGAAGTTATTGAAGATAATTATATTGTTACCAACCGATTTGTCACTGAGCATGGCCAGAGGTTTCCACAACGCACCCAAATTATATCACGACTCGACAGTAACCGACGCCCCCAGGTGGTCAGTCTTCGAAGCGGGTTCAGGGCGGCAGGAAAGGTAGTAAAAGCCATACCAGCGCCAGTCTGAGACCAAATATTCTGACATATGCACAGGAGCTGAGAGACGGATTTTACTTTGGTATCACGGGCCTAGGAACACATCCTCGTTATGGTCTTAAGCATGAAGGTGCTAAGGGGCTCCTCAAGGGGGTCGGGAAAGCAGTGGGTGGGGTGTTTCTCAAGCCGACAGCGGGTACGTAGAACGTGCAGGCAATATTTCTGTGATCTTATTGTTTACAAGCTAACCTTAATCAGGGCTATGGGGTCTAGCAGGATATCCATTGAGCGGGATACTCAGAGAGATCAACGACTCGCTAGGCAGACATCAAAAATGCATGATTGTAATGGGTCGCATCTCGCAGGGACTTGAAGAGATGCGAGAGTCTACGGTCGAGGAAAGGGCAGAGGTATCCAGGGGGTGGATTACGATTGAACACGACTTGAAAAAGTCGAAGAAAAGACACAGCCATTTGCATACAACCTTGTGAACCATCTCAGCCGTCACACGTGCGAGTGGCTTCAGTGAATGCGATATCGCTGGCGTAAACCAGCCGGGATCCTCATCATGAGATCAAACCTGATATCTCGATTATACTGAAGTACTATCGATTTTCCCTTGATATGCTTTGGAAATTGCAGCTAGACAGCTCATGCTTAGGGTGGTAATGACGTTCTCAAGAGATTCCATGATGTTCCTAGATTTTCAAATAAGCGTATTGGGAGTATCACGAGCCGCGACAAATGTGTAGGTACATCCAGGTGATAGGTTTGATGATGCTGTTCATGTCACAGCATCCTACTTCTGTGCCCCTCTTCCGGACAGAGCTGCTGCCACTGAGAGTTGCGGAGACCGTTACATCAATAGTATCGTAATATTGTAAATATATTGATTGGTCTTGGGCAAATATAAAGCTCAACCGAAAGCTGTTCGAAGTATATGACGCAATAACCTAAAAGACGAGGTTAATTCCTCCCCCTGACAGGTGGAGCCTAATCTCGGATCATTGTTGATGCGGTGTTGTTTCAGAAGAATGCCGATGGCTGGAATATCCTCGTTGCTTCACCCTTGCCTAGGTGCCTGGTCTTTCGTTTCGTTACTGGACTTGTCTTCATCAAGTTCTTGTGTTTTGCTGAGTTTGCGGACATCGACGTTGTGATACCCTCCGCGGTCCTCAGGGGCATACATCTATCCACAACCATTGCGTGTCTCGCGACGTGGAATCCAATTCTTTGCAACCCCTCCTTTCGTTCCCTATCGTCTGTCGTTCGCTTCTATCAGCATTCACCTTTACGCACTAGTCTTTGGGGCTTCTTTTTGAGATTTCCAACTCGCCGACCCGACCCTGCCATCTCAGCCCCTATCGCGCCCCCCTCTTAATTTCGAATTTTCGGTGCTGGACTTTCACCATCTTCAACTCTCCGCACATTGCCAACATGTCTCACGACTTTGTCGACGCGGAGTCGCGGAATCGCCTTCCGACCCTTTTTGAGGTTCTCAGTCGTCGAACCCTCGCCCCTGTCGACCTCTTTTCGTTCTATATTTACATGCGGGACCAGCAGCGTTCCGTGGACTATCTGGATTTCTGGTAAGTAAAATCAACTCACCCTGCTTCTGATAGCACGCTCTTACCGACATTATTAGGCTCGATGTTTCCCAACACATGCTACTATGCCGACACTATGTCCGAGAACTTCGCCGTTCAGTCCTGGTCGCAACCCCCGACATAGAACGAGCCGACAGCAAACAATCATCCGCAATGCTAGACAACCTGGAGAACCTGGGTGACATCCCGCTGACGGAGGCTGGGCCTTCCCGTTTGCGCCACGGGTTCAACGGAGACGAGAAGGAGAGAGACGCCGACCAACGTTTGTCTGCATTCCTTCGCTCCGAAGGCAACACTTCGCACTCGGCACAGGATAGCGTGTCTTCAACCAGATCAGCACACCATGTCTCATCGAATGAAGAGCCTAGGCCAAGCTCAGTCACCCGCAACGACGACGAAAATTCCCTGGCCACACGGTGGACCGTAATGATATTCGAGCCAGCGCTGAGAAGATTTTGTACACATACCTGCTTCCCGGTTCCGAGCGAGAGATCATGCTGCCAGAAACGATGGTCTCGACAATTATCAACCTGATTGAAGATGATGGCCGTGATGACCCTGAGGTTTTCGACCCCGCTAAGGACTATGTTTTCCAGGCTATGGAGCGTGATGCATTCCCAGGCTTCTTGCAGGCAAAGGCTCTCGGGAACCTCGTTCCCTTGAGTATGATCTTGCGCCTCGCTTTTGCTTTGATCAGTTTCGGTGGAGGTTTCTGGGGTGCTTTCTACGTTGTCCTACGGAACAAGCCCCGCAACATTCGCTGCTGGGTATGTTCACGAGTCTTTTTCCGCATCGGAAGTCTAATGACTAACTTTGAAACAGATCATTCTTCCATTTGCAGTCGCAGCATACTTCATCGTTTCATATCAGTACAAGATTGACCCCGTCATGGCGTTCTTGGGCTACAGTGAATACACATTTATGAACTGGGCCCCGATTCGTGAGCCTTACGTTCGAAAGCTCCTGAACAAACGCGCCCTCGTCACCGCATTCATCGCCTTCCTGACAGCTGCGGCCTTGAGTATTCTGTTTATTTTCGTTCCCGGCACCATGCTGTGAACTTCTCGTCATTCGCCTTAATTTCTCCTCCAAAACAACACCAGCTCCTGCCGCGGACCTTGATTATCCTCCTGGCAATGTTTACATTCATGACCCTTTGACGGCGTTTCAACTCTGGCGTCCGGATAACGAGGTTCTGCTTCTGTGAAGCACATTTCTGGAGGAAACCTTTGGTTCGAATATCAGTCATCGACATCGAGGCTGTCCAAGAAAACCAGTTCTCCTCCATCCACCCGCTTATGAGCGGTCCCATCCACCTTTCCTTGTCGTGTTCATATTGCCTGCTGTTCTTTCTGTGATTTTTTCTCTTCTTACAATACCCCTTCGACTCGCCATACTTGTATTGTATCTACCTTCTCAATGAGCGCCCTTTCTGGGCTTTACGAATGCAACTTTGTCCCTTTTCATCGCCTACGACCTTGGGAGTCAGTGAAAGATCAGAGTAATAATGCATAATCAAGTCATTTCGTATCATGAGTTTCCGTTGCAACCGCTAGTATGATCTAATGAGCGACATAACCACAAGACCCACAAGGAATAGAGAAAAGAATTAAAAAACATGTCATAATCTAGGCCTTCAAGGGTATCTGGTAATCTCAAGACTTCCGCCCCAACACCCTCTTCGAACGACTGTTCCCAGAGCGAGCACCAGCACCAGCCCCCTCATCGATATCCATCCGCGAACTTTCCCCATCCCCAGTCTCAAAGAACCCATCATCCTGATCAATATCATCAGCATCCCTCTTACTCCCACCAAGCCCAGCCCCAAACCGAGCCCTATTCCCCCTCCGCCCACCACCAGCCTCGCCAGAAGCACCATTCTGGCGACGCTCCACAGCCTTTTCAAGCCGTTGGTCGTAGGTATATTTCTTATGCGCACGCTTGGCAGCATCCGTCTTGACGCGGGCGATCTCCGCTTCCAGGTCGCTGACCACATTACCACAGCGGGACTCCCATTCTGTCAGGATAGAGATCATCTTTGGTAGGGAGGTGGGTTGGACATCGCGAAGGGGGAAACGGCTGTTACGTTCACCGAGGGTGGTTTGCTGGCTGGGGAGAGGCGGGCTGTTATCAGGGAGGCGTAGATTGCTGTTGTTATCAGCGATTCGAGGTCTGTTGTTGAGGCGCAGGAGAGGGCGGTTTTTAGAGAGGTGTAGGTTAGGGGTTTGATTGTTGTTGACAGGGACAAGAGGGAGAGGAGGCGGAGTTTGGTTGTTTGTTCTGCGTTCAGTTCTGGTAGGTCTGGGGTTGCTGGTTTAGGGTGATTGTTAGCTTTTGGACTTTAGACCTTGGGGGTTGGGGCTTTTTTAGGATGATGCAGGCTGGCCTTTTTTTTTTTAATTTCTTGGTTTGGTATATAGGTATAGTTCTCACCTTGGTAATCTTGCAATGTGCCCCACGCGAATATCTCTAGCAGCTTTAGATGGCCTTGGAATTCGGCAGGTGTGTCTGGTGACCGCAATGCTTGGACTGTTGGCAGCTCGAGCAGCTCGGCGAAGACATAGGTTTGTGGGCTTGAGGTGGCATTTGTGATGATATTCGCGATGAAGCGGGGTGAGCTTGCGCTGGTTGATTTGGCCAGCAGGATGAACGGTTGGAGAGCCTCCAGGGCTCGTGCGTGGACCTGATCCATTGGAGTGATATCTGGGCGGATCGGAGTGACGGGAACAGTGAGGGTGTGAGAGTGTATTGCAAGGGTGAAGTGCAATCAAATGTGGAGAGAAGGTGCTCCAGCTACGTTGGAGATTGAGCTGTAGTTGCTGGTTTGCACACAGTGCAAACACACTTTATCTGATGCAGTATATTTACTCGGTCTTGGCCATGTTCTCGTTGTAAGTTAATATTAGTAGAGAGAACGTTATATTACACTGTTATATTACTTAATTGAGTACTTACTAGTATGCATATCCTTGCTCGCTCAAATTGTCCAGGTGAAAACGCCCACATTCTCATCCAGGCACTAAGCTGATGTGGTAGTGTCACCGACTTGACCGTTAACCCTTGAAACAACCATTTCTTTTTGACATGTCTAGCCTGTTTCAAGTTCTCTTGACCCTGAATATTACGTGAATATTGATCTATGGCCTCGTTAATTTGCTGGTTTCCTTGAAAACAGGACCATCTTATCAGCTGCCTACTGTATATGAGATCGGGGAATCGGGGATTGCATTCTTTTGCGTGGCTCGGGGATGCGATCCACACCCCTCGTAATCAAATCCACTGCAGCCGTTGCCTTACATTGCCCTTGGTTTTATTTCTTGTCTTTGCATCTCCTTGACGTGGCCTTTGGCAGAGTGTACTCTGTATATTCTAACTTCTGCAGTTCCTTGGTCTAATCGGGGAATGATCTGATCGGTCTTGCGCCATCCGAGAGCATCCGTTCCTCATCACACTATTAACGCCCTCTCTTTCGCAAAGCCTGATCGCATCCCTCCTTATGCGATAGCCCATCCTCCTCGCCGTGATCGCCTCGTGCTTCACCGTCAAAATGCCAAACCTAGCCGCAGTTGGCCGGTCCGATCGACCCGCAATGGCCACGACGACCATCAAAATAGACGGCATGACTTGTGGAGCATGCACGTCTGCAGTGGAGGGCGCATTTAAGGGGGTCGAAAGTGTGCAGGATGTCTCCGTCAGCCTTATAATGGGCCGGGCTGCTGTGCAACATGATCCGACGGTCTTATCGCCGGCAAAAGTAGCGGAGATGATTGAAGATTGCGGCTTCGATGCGACAGTCTTATCCACCGATGAACAGACCAAACCCCCACACCGATGCCGTCTCCGATACCACAGCCACGCGATTCTCGATCACGAACCTGGCCGTGGAAGGTATGACATGCGGCGCATGTACATCTGCCGTGGAAAGCGGACTGAAAGACGTTAAGGGTGTGAACTCGGTGGATGTATCCCTGCTTTCTGAGCGCGCTGTGGTGGAGCATGATGCTGGTGCCATTACCCCGGAGCAGATCGCAGAGATTATTGAGGACCGAGGGTTTGGGGCGCGTGTGTTGGAAACATCCCTAGCTGGACCTGAAGGGTCATCCACCCCGGTCGACTCGGAAAACAAAACTGGACTTTTGGTCACGACTGTCGCAGTCGGAGGCATGACCTGCGGCGCTTGTACATCTAGTGTTGAGGGTGCCTTGAGCGGTGTGGATGGTGTGATCCAATTCAATATCAGTCTTCTGGCTGAGCGTGCGGTGGTTGTCCACGATTCAGCCATCATCCCCGCCAGCAAAATCCCAGATCTAATAGAGGATTCTGGATTCGATGCGTCGATTGTGTCATCAGAGGTGCAGGCGCCTCTTTCAAAGAAGACGCAACAAATCAATCTAAGCTTGCATGGCTTACGGGATGCTGCTTCTGCTTCTGCACTGGAAGACAACCTACTACAGAAATCTGGGGTCCATTCGGCATCAATCAAAATGTCCAACTCCCTGATAGCAATCTCCTTTGACCCATCAATCATTGGAATCCGGTCCGTGGTGGATGTGATTGAAGCCGCTGGCTACAACGCCCTGATAGTTGACTCGGACGATACGAACGCGCAATTACAGTCGTTGTCAAAGACAAAGGAAATACAAGAGTGGAGGCGCGCATTCATCACCTCAGCGTCCTTTGCGGTGCCTGTCTTCCTCATTAGCATGATTTTTCCCATGTATCTGCCCGGACTTGACTTTGGTGGCTTTGAACTGATGCCAGGCCTCTACCTTGGAGACTTGATTTGTCTTTGTCTTACAATACCAGTGCAATTTGGCATTGGTAGACGTTTCTATATTACCAGCTTCAAGTCTCTCAAGCACCGCTCCCCAACTATGGACGTGCTCGTTATGTTGGGGACTTCGGCTGCCTTCTTTTATAGCTGTTTCACCATGACCTTGGCCCTCTGCAGCATTGATCACAAACGCCCAAGCACCGTGTTTGACACTAGCACAATGCTGATTACGTTCATCACTTTGGGACGGTGGTTAGAGAACCGTGCTAAGGGCCAAACTTCGGCTGCCCTGTCCCGGCTAATGTCTTTGACCCCATCGATGACGACTATTTACGAAGATCCCATTGCGGCAGAGAAGTTGGCCGAGCGCTGGTCCTATAAGCCTACATCTGGCGCTTCCGAGCAACCAGCCCTGGCGGAGGAAATGACAGTGAATCAAAAGTGCATACCCACCGAGCTGATTCAAGTGGGTGATATTGTCATTCTCCATCCCGGAGACAAGGTGTCTGCGGATGGGGTTGTGATTCGCGGCGAGAGCTATGTTGACGAGAGCATGATCAGCGGAGAGGCGCTACCAATCCACAAGAAGATCGGTAGCCAGGTCGTTGCTGGAACTGTGAACGGTACGAACTCAATCGACTTCAAAGTCCTTCGAGCCGGCAAGGACACTCAGCTCAGCCAGATTGTGAAATTGGTGCAGGACGCACAGACAAGCCGTGCTCCAATTCAGCGCATGGCTGATATCGTCGCTGGTTACTTTGTACCCGCTATTATTGGTCTCGGCTTGATCACGTTCTTCGGCTGGATGTTCCTTAGCCATATACTTCCCCACCCGCCTATGATCTTCGAAGTCGAAGGCAATGGTGGCCGAGTCATGGTCTGTCTGAAGCTCTGCATCTCGGTGATTGTCTTCGCCTGTCCCTGTGCTTTGGGTCTGAGTACGCCGACTGCTGTTATGGTTGGTACTGGAGTTGGCGCAGAGCACGGTATTCTTGTTAAAGGTGGTGCTGTTCTGGAAGCTGCCACCAAGGTCACCCATGTTGTCTTTGACAAGACTGGCACCTTGACTACAGGAAAGATGAGCGTGGCGCACACCCGGATTGAACCTCAATGGACAATGAATGATTGGCGTCGCCAGCTTTGGTGGCTTGTTGTCGGTCTGTCAGAGACAGGCAGTGAACACCCAATTGGACGAGCGATCCTTTCTGCGGCTAAAACAGAATCAGGACATCCCGGAGAGGATGGACTGCCTGGTGCCATGGGCGACTTTGACAACTGTGTTGGCAAGGGTATCTCTGCTACTGTCGAACCTACATCCAGCGGTGACCATATTCGGTATAATGTCCTTCTGGGCAACGCTGACTACCTCCGTTCCAAAAGTGTCCCTGTGCCTGCTGATGCAGACCCCGACTCTGCAGCATCTGGATCTACCCCCGAAGCCGGAGTCCCCAAGCCCAGTAGCTCAGGATCCGGCATAACCCGGATTCACGTGGCAATCGACAACCGCTACGCCGGCACCATCTCCCTTCGGGACACAGTCAAAGACACAGCCGCAGCCGCAGTGGCAGCCCTGCACCGCATGGGAATCTCAACCTCAATGGTAACGGGCGACACGCTCTCAACTGCAACAGCAATCGCGACAGCGGTCGGCATCCCCAAAACCGCAATCCACGCCTCTGTCTCACCATCAGAGAAACGATCCATCGTCTCCGCCCTCCAAGCCGAAGGCGAGCGCGTCGCAATGGTTGGCGACGGTATCAACGACTCCCCAGCGCTGGCAACAGCATCCGTCGGAATCGCCCTCGCCTCCGGCACAGACGTAGCCATGGAAGCAGCCGACATCGTCCTGATGCGTCCCGACGACCTCCTCTCCGTGCCGGCCAGTCTGTCCCTCTCGCGCTCTGTCTTCACGCGCATTAAGTTGAACCTGATGTGGGCATGTCTGTACAACGTCATCGGCCTTCCATTCGCAATGGGCCTTTTCCTCCCCTTCACTGGCTTCATGCTACCGCCTATGGCCGCTGGCGCTGCAATGGCCCTGTCCAGTGTCTCTGTCGTGGTCAGCAGTCTCCTTCTGAAGTTCTGGAGCCGTCCCTCTTGGATGACCACCGAACGTCTTGAAAAAGAGATCGCCTCTGGCGCACTCTCCGCGGTTGGTATTGGTCGTGGCGCTCATGCCCGGAAGCGTAGCTGGTGGTCTCCTGCTACCGTCCTGTCAGATAGCCCACGCTCTCTCCGTCGTCGGGTTGGTGGTGTGGCCGCTTCATTTTGGTCCCTGGTTACTGGCAAGGGTGTCAGAACCACCATTAGGGAAGATGAGGGATACGTCCCTCTGCAGACAGTTGAGCCTGTTTGATTTTCAATTTTTTGTGTCAATTTTCATATATTGGCTTGGTTTCATTTCCACGACCTTTTGTTTTAAAGCTGGCTTTGTTTCAACACGACTTTCTCATTGGTCGGGCATCTTTCGGGTCCTGTCTTCGATTAACGTTTTGGTGTTTCTCTTGGGTCTTTTCTTTAGATGTTCGATACCTCTCCTGTTAATGTGATTTATGCATTCGATCCAAATGAAATTCTTCTCCCTACTAGAGTGCTAGGCAAGTCCTAACTAAGTGAGAAGTATAAACCTGGTCGACGAGTCAGATATGCCAGCAAACAAGCTTCTAAGATCTACACCAATCAGCACTAGGAAAATTGGACCCACTCTGGTAGCCCTACAGCGTACTGTAAAACATCTTCTCTCCTTCGGAGATTTCGCTAACTTTTAAGAATTCAAGTAACTCAGGCTCCAAGATGATGGACTTAAACCATATATTACGTTCCAGTCGCAGCTCCCAGCGCCGATTTTCAAGCCAGATTCGCTTCGGCCAGATAGGGGCTCGGGACCGAGTCCTGTCAATTCGGGACCGAGCGTAACAGGCCTTTACCTGTACTCACTCGCCCATTTACGATCATTCGGAACCGACGAACTTTTAATGCTTGTCTATGTCTACCAAATACCGAGTATGTGCCCGACCCGACGGTAAGTATAAAGGTGGCCGCCCGCTCCTCAGTCGGCCATCTTCTACATCGTTATCCTCAACTCTATCGAACCACAACCAAACCTCCCCCCTAAAACACCTCTATACTACATCTTTCACTCAACCATAAAACTCTCCACCCAAAAGCTATGCCACACCAAACCTCAATTCAACTCCCAATCGCCATTATCGGCGGCGGACCCAGCGGCCTAACATTCGCCCGCCTCCTCGAAACAGCCAATATAAACTACACAGTCTTCGAGCGTGACACATCCCCTCAACCATCAGCACGCTTCCAAGGCGGCACCCTGGACCTGCATAGAGAAACAGGCCAAGCAGCACTCCGCCGCGCCGGTCTAACAGATGAATTCGAGAAATTAGCCCGCCGCAATGCAATGACTATGACCATCCAAGATGCACACGGAAATCACCGCAGTGTCTTTGATGAGGTGCGCGATGCGCCTGAGATTGATCGTCTCCAGTTAAGGCGGATGTTGCTTGATTCTATCCCAATGGAGCGTGTTCGGTGGGGCAAGAATTTGGCTTCCGTTGAGAATGAGACAGGTGGGAGTAAGGTGCGAGGTGCTGCGGGGATAGCTCTGCACTTTGCTGATGGAACTGTTGAGAGGGGGTTTCGGCTTGTTGTTGGTGCTGATGGGGCATGGAGTAGGTTACGGCAATTGGTATGTGTTTACTTTTCTTTACAAGGCATTTTTCTTTTTTGTTCTTGGACATGGCTAACTCTTCAACAGTTCACCCCTGCAAAACCACTATACTCCGGGAAAAGCTTCATAGAAGGCCGCTTATCACCCAACAACCCACAATACAACGCAGCGCTCGAAATGGTGGGCGCCGGCAACTCAATGGCCACGGGTTCGAGGAGTACACTCTGCATCCAGCAAACAGCCGATAGCTCTTATCGTGTCTACATGGGGTTGATTGCACCAGAGGCTATAACGAGACCTGGTGGCATTGCCGATGTAACCGATACCGAAAAGATGCGTGCTGCAATGCTCGCACCTGGCGGGTTCTATGGTGATTGGGCTCCGCATCTACGGGCTTTCATCGCTGCAGCTGAGGGTCCCTGGCGTGCTTGGCCTCTCTATCGTCTTGATCCGGATATTTTCTTGCCTGCTCCTGCTGCGGAGGATGATAAGCATGGGGATCAAGGTTGCTGGAGGCATGTTCCTGGGGCTGCGATGTTGGGGGATGCGGCGCATATTTCTACGCCAAATGGGGAGGGGTTAATCAGGCTATGTATGATGCTTTGGTGTTGTTTGAGAGTATTATGGCTGAGGTAAATGGTGGCGAGGTTGGAGATGGGTTTGATGAAGAGGCCGATATTGTGGCTATTGAGCGAGCTGTTGTTAAGTATGAAGCTGAGATGAGGCCTCGCGCTCGGGATTATATTCAGCGTTGTATTGAGGATGAAGGTTTGTTTTGGGGGGAGGATGCGGCAAGTCGTTTAGTTGAGATGTTTCATGAGGCTATGAAGCATGTCGATGAGTCTAAGTCAGTCTGACTTGCATTCCAAAATTAGTTTGAATGTGGGAAGAAGATTGGAATGGTAAATTAATGAATCCAAGTTCACTATTCGGCATCAATATTACAGTGATACCCACGCAGTAAGAGACAACTGCAAAAAAATATCAACTATATTGTACTCACTTACCCCATGGTCCCTTAACAAAATTAGTTCTAGTGGCTACCCACGACTTCCAGTACACCTTGGAAAATACCCTCCCAAACATCTACCGACAACGCCAAAGTATCATGGTCAGTACCCGGTACTGTCGTCGAGGCAAACTCGACTACATCCTTATACTCTCCATTCGTCCCACGCCAGCACTCTTCAAAATATGTCTGCCCCTTCTTGCCAATCATAACATCAGATTCAGCAAAATACGCCTGAATCCTCAACGGAGCACCCTCTCGGTCTCGTCCCCGTTCCAAATCCACAATCTCCCGTACGAAAACCTCATAATCCTCACATTTGCCCCACGTATTGTTAGGCTCTTTCCGTAGACACTGCAGAGCTTCGCTGTTCGCGCCAACCGTGTTTTCTTCAAACATGTATTTGTGCATCAGGCTGTCTAATTCAGCCTGCATATCACGCGATACTCCATACACTTCCTCAATATGACGACGCTGCTTTTCTTGATGAGAATTGTCTTGACTGCTAGTGTCATTTGAGGAAATTGCATTCGTCACTTTCTTCACTACCGCACCGCTTGACGCGAACGCGGGCGCGGCCTGGAGTAGGAAGAAGCGTGGGATGCGATGCCAGATGCCAAAAGCTTTGGTGGGGATATATTGAAGCATTTGCATCGAAGTATTATGCGAGTGCGCGGGATCAACCCAGGGTGCTGAGAGGTGATTAGTTCAACGTTCTTTTTGGATATACCCGAGGAGCATATAGATAACAAGAAGCAAGTGCCCAATAGGATAAACAACATACCTAACATGTTAATCACCATATTGTTGGGATACAAAAGATCCCGACAATGGTACAAAGTATTCAAAAGATACATAGTGCCAGCACTATGTGACGCCAGCGCCACATGTTGAATACCGAGATGCGCCAGAAGACGCGGGACGAGTTCCACCCAGATAGACATGCGCTGTACGAGCGGTACATCAGTCGAACCGCCCATTCCAGGACTGTCAATAATATGCCGGTTTAGCGTGGCTCATTCATGTATAGTGGGGGCGGAAAAGATTCCACACTCACCGATCGACAACTAACACACGCACGCCTAACTTATCGGCAATGGCATGCAGTTGTACGCCAAGATATCGGGAGGAAAACATCCCTGGGATCAAAAGAATAGTCGGAGTAGTCATTGACTCCTCGGGTTGCCGCCCGAACTCGGCGTAGGTTACATTTAGAGGGCCATGTGTAGCAGTGGCTTCGAGGGTGAAGCGCCGGTGAAACCGAGCGTTGGCAATGTAGGAGTGGGCGAGACTGACAGGGGAATTTGGATCTGAAGACATTTTTGAAGAATTTAGGAGAATTTGTTGCGAAAGTTTTGTTATCTGGATTATACGTGTTTGCCTGGTCCCGGGGCCGTAAGCACACTAGCTTCTTGTTGGGAGGCTACATTTTGGATGACCTCAGAACCTGGCAGGATTTCCTCTTCTCACATATAGGGCTCTTTAAACACTACGATATAGCTTTGTTTCAACCGCCTCGCGCTTGATCACTACATATTACCCCTGCGCTAGTGAGAGGATTTCATTTGGAAGTCTACAGGTGCCCGAGGCCCGCGCAACCATGTGGATATCACTAGCACGCTCATCGGCCAATTGCAACATCTATGGTTCCCAATGCACCGTGCCTAACTGACTCAGCTGGAATAGCAATGTAGAACGGACGAGGCTGCCACAGCTCGAATTAGCGGGCCTATGAAGAGCATGATGCCTGCCAGTGATACCACCCATATCTTGCCGTCGAGATCGCTTTTATAAATAATCCATACCACTCGATATCTGCAATGGTTTGGGAATCGGCCATGCACTACGATCCTTATATGGGAGCGGCGTCCATCGACCCGCGAGCTTCAGCAGCCGCAGTCACGATCATATGCTCATCGGGCTTTTTTTTTGGAAACTGGTAACTAACATTATAAAAACCAAAGAACTAAGAGCCCTTGGATGTGGGGATTATAGGGAGCTCTGGGGTGGTACCACCAGCCCCATATGGACAAAACACCACTACACCCTTTTCCGTAGTCTCTTATCAATCGATTTAAAAGAATAGGTAGCTAGCTTCATTACTGGCTCTAGAAAACATCGCCCCCAAAATGTCTGTCGCCCTCTATGTGTGTGCTGCGGGAGAGCATTGGCCTTCTTTCGGCCCACCCTCAAGTGTATGCTGGGGATGTGGCATGTAAATCCTCCTGAACGGTCCATAATCCTGCTGGTAATGATGAAGTAATAGCTTTGAGTATTATACACCATCATCACCGGCAAATTCCTCCGCAAAAAGAGCCAACAGCCGCTCTTTCAACCGGATATCTTGACATCGCGAGCTGTCCCGAGTGGCTCTCATTTACACGGCAAAAGTCGCTCTCGGTCTCTGGTTATCGCGTCCGCAATCATCAAATGTTGCTCAAATTGAATCGTTATAGTTGTTCCGGATATTGCACTCAAGGAGTCGATTCCTTTGGTTGCAGAGGGCGCGGAGAAATTTGAAAGGAGGAACGCAGAGGGAATGCATTTTGCAAGGTCCTTCCCACACTTGATGAGTGGAGGGATTGACTTGATCTAGTTATTGTAGGGTGATTCTTGGATAAATCAAAATGGGATACTCTTTATATGCTGTCTGCTTCTGCGTAGAGATATTCTTACTTAACAATAGTATTCACTTGTTCAAGCCAGGGAGATTACTTAGTGAAACCCAGACCGCAGCTCGTTGTCATAGCCCTTCTTCGCAAACTTACGCCGGCCAAGGGTATATTTAGATTTCCCTTCTGTCTCTTGTATATAATATACGTTCAATGTGCGGCTCTGTGAATTAGATCTTTGCTTCATGTCAGATGTCGCCCAGTCGAGGGGCGAGCGTTCAGTCTTACTGGGGCCAACGCAACTGCGCCACGAACTCCACGAAATACGAGGGCTAAGATAGGAGACCTTTCGAATAATTGGCTAAAAGTGGATGAGCAACGAGTTTCTGTAGAGATCAAGTTCTTGAAAGAAACCTATTGTGGTTTCGTTCCCACGTCATCATTGGCGCCCTTCGAGGTGGTACCACCGCTGGGACAAACGCCCTAAAACCCTCAAATCGGACATTAGATTGATCCACCAAGCTCGTATTCATGCAACTAATCTTGCATCTATCTATAAAATGTGGAGTATTGTTCCGAAGCGCAGGCAATGGCTCATGTGTCAGACCTGCCAGTGATTACTGTAAATAGCTCTAGACATGCGCGAAAGAAAATAAATCCCCCGGTACTGATAATACAAGCCAAAAGCCTCACATCAAAACTTATGGTTGCCAGAGGGGACTCATCCGATGACTCGATGTCGACTGAGATCGACGCACCAACCCCAAACAGCGATATGGAGCTATCTCCAATGCCCATTGCTATCATTGGTATGGGTTGTCGATTCCCGGGGGATGCAACCAACCCAGAGCGATTATGGGATCTTCTTGCCAATGGTCGTAGTGCATGGTCGCCTATCAACCCAGCGAGATTTCATGCAGAGGCATGGTATCATCCAGATCAAGGCCACATTGGAACAGTAAGTCATCCTGAAGGTTCCTGTTCCAATGACAAACTGATATCAAACAACATTAAAAATGTAGTCATATGTGAAAGGAGCGCACTATTTAAAGGAAGATGTGACTCACTTTGATGCGCCGTTCTTCAATCTTTCGGCAGACGTTGCCAAAGTGAGCGAGCCCTAAATTGCCACACTGTATCGCCACTGATAATTCATAGACAATGGACCCTGAGGTACGTTTTCAGCTTGAAACTGTCTATGAAGCGCTGGAAAATGCCGGCCTTCCCATCGAGCAAGTTGCAGGAACCAATGTGTCCGTCTTTGCCGGCACCTCCTTCCGGGACAACCATGACAATCATATGCGGGATCCTACCAGCGTGAATAACGCATATTTTGTCACTGGAAATGGCGCTGCCATGGTCGCCAATCGAATTTCACATTTTTACGACCTGAGAGGGCCTAGTGTTATGGTTGACACAGGCTGTTCGACATCTTTGACGCTTTTGCATCTGGCATGCCAAAGCCTCCGCACAGGGGAGTCAAAGATGGCAATTGTGGGAGGCTCGGGTATTTTGTTAAACCCAGATATGTTTATTGCAGGCACAAAACTAGGGTATGTACTCATCGTTCGAGTCCCTTCGTTGAAAGGAGGCTGATGTTACCAATGAGGGTGTAGAATTTTTTCAAAAGAAGGTAAATGCTTTGCCTTCGATTCCCGCGCTGATGGGTATGGTCGTGGGGACGGCATTGCAAGCATTGTTCTCAAGCCCTTAGCAGATGCTGTGCGAGATGGTGACGCTGTGCGTGCTGTTATCCGAAACACAGGCATCAACCAAGATGGCAGAACCACCACGATTACGTCGCCAAGCGCAGATGCACAAAAAGACCTTATGGAAGCATGCTATCAGGCCTGCGGGCTTGATCCCATTGACACAGGCTATGTTGAAGCACATGGAACCGGAACCCAAACCGGTGATTTGATGGAAGCCATCGCAGTCGGGGAGGTATTCGGGGTGCATAGGACAAGTGAGAACCCAATCTTAATAGGATCCGTAAAGACCAATATTGGACATACAGAAGCAACAAGTGGATTGGCAGGAGTCATCAAGGTGGTCATGGCCCTGGAAAAGGGTCTGATACCGCCGCATATAAACTACCAGAATGCGAATCCGAATATTCCGTTCGAAGACCTAAGGATCCGGGTGAGTTGAGGAACCAACTCTGTCTATCACATTTTCACTAATTATTACTCGTGTAGATTCCGCTTTTACTTGATGCATGGCCCTCGCACAGTTTACATCGGGCCTCTGTCAATAACTTTGGCTACGGAGGAGCCAATGCTCATGCTATCATCGAACACCCACAGTATCTCCTTCCGGAGAACGACAGCGAACTTCTCTCCAATGAGTCTTCCGTGTTTGGAGACAGACCTCGAGTCTTTGTCTTGAGTGCGAAGGACAAGTACACGGCGGAAATCATGCGTGACCAGCACTTCAATTATCTGACTACCCTCAATAACCACAACTCGGAACATGATCTTGATAAATTGGCATTCACTTTGGGTGAAAGACGCTCCCGCTTCCCTTGGACACTGGCATGTGCAGCAAATTCTTTGGAAGCTCTCGTCGCGTCTCTAGACAAGTCTAAACCACAGACGCAGGCTTCTGTCGTCCCTGTCAGATCCTCCCGTGTACCTCGCTTAGGATTTGTGTTTACTGGGCAGGGCGCTCAATGGTATGCTATGGGAAGAGAGCTTATTGGACTTTATCCTGTGTTCAAGGATACCCTCATTCGTGCCCAGGAATATCTATACGAGCTCGGTGTACCCTGGTCCTTGATCGATGAGCTCATGCGGGACGAGTCCTCCAGCCACGTTAATGAGGTTGAGTACAGTCTTCCACTCGTCGCGTCTGTTCAAATGGCTCTGGTTGATCTCCTCAAATCTTGGGGTATTCATCCCACAGGAGCCACCGGACACTCCAGTGGCGAAGTTAGTGCTGCTTATGCCGCCGGGTTTATTGATCTCAGATATGCCCTTGCAATCGTCTACTATCGAGGTGATCTTACTACTCGCCTGGTACATCTGCTTGATGATAGTGGCGGCATGATTGCTGTAGGTCTTAGTCGTGAAGACGCGCAAGAGAGGATCTCAGCCGTCAAGTCAGGCGTATTGGTCGTGGGATGTGTTAACAGCCCTGTCAGTGTCACAGTCTCGGGTGATACCCCTGCTATTCTCGAGCTTGAGGCTATGATTTCACAGGAAAACATATTTGCCCGTCGGCTAAAGGTCACTGCTGGATACCATTCGCACTTGGTGCAGCCCATCACCGAGCCCTATCTGGAGGCCATGGCTCCCTGGGTGACCCCGACTGCAGAAAATGGAGATTCGGTCATTTATTCTTCGTCCACAACTGGTCGCCGCATGAGTCGGACGGAAGACATTACTGACCCAGCTCATTGGGTGCGCAACGCTCTCCAACCAGTGGAATTCGTATCTTCTCTGCGCCACATGTGCATTGATGAAACCCAGAACAATGCCTCCTCTGTTGATGCTCTTATCGAAGTTGGGCCTCATGGGGCACTGGGTGGACCTATCCGCCAGTGCCTCGCAGTGCCCGAGTTGAAAGACCTTAAGATCTCGTACGCGTCTTGTCTTATAAGGGGTCAGAGTGCAGTGGAAAGTATGCATTCCTTGCTTTGTAAGCTCATTCAGCAAGGATACCCTGTGGATCTGGGTGCTGTCAACTTCCCCCACGGCCGTCCCCATGGTTTGCAAATCCTGAGAGATCTACCTCCATACCCCTGGAATCACCAAACAAAATACTGGTGGGAGTCTCGTTTGAGCAAATTTGCCCGAGACCGGAATGTTCCTTCTCATGATCTTTTGGGACTCCCAACTGCCGATTTCTCTCCCTTAACACCGACCTGGCGCCATATCATTCGCCCACGGGATATTCCTTGGGTGCGGGATCATGTTGTCCAGTCGAGTATTGTCTACCCTGGTGCGGGATACATTTCTATGGCTGTTGAAGCTCTACGGCAATCTGTGCAGATTAAAGCTCAAATTACTGGGTATAAGCTCGAAGCTATTGATATTTCCCGTGCGTTAGTGCTGGAAGATGATGACGATGGTGTCGATGTTCGCATCTCACTACGACCTTGTGTGGACCGCATTTACTCTGCTCAAGGCTGGAACGACTTTCATATCCAATCACTGCATTCTACTGGAAAATGGATCCTTCATTGTGAGGGACGCATTGCAGCCATCACACAGGACTCCAAGACCTTCTGTTTGCATGATGAGGTGGCGTATCGGCATGCCAATTACTGGGATGAGAGCAACCTCTGGCCCACTGTGAGAGCCGATGAGACCTATCAAGCTCTCAAAGAGATCGGTTTGAGCTACGGTTCTATGTTCCAAAACCAAATCACTACCCAAAAGGGAATAGGTCGTTCCACAACCATTATTCGAGTGTCTGATACTGTGGCCGTTATGCCATGCAACTATCAGCAAAGTCATGTTATCCATCCGACTACCCTTGATACAATTTTCCAAGCTACGTCCCATACTCTCCCTTCGGCGGGTGTCCAAGGGCGTGACGCATCAGTCCCAAAGTCTATCGCTTCTCTGTACATTTCAGCGGACATTAGCAGTGAGCCCAATCATTTGTTCAAGATGTGCTCGCGACTAGATCAGGCTAAGTCGAATGGCTTTGAATCCTCTGCGACAGTCTATAATGCAGGAAGTTCTCCTACCAGCAACCTCGGGGAGGCTCCTATTCTCATCCTGCAAGGCCTTTTCTGTCAGTCTGTGGGAGGGCCAGTCGCTACCAGTCAATCCAACCTAGATAAATGGTGTTTCTCCACTGTTTGGAAACCCGATGTGGGCATGCTAATGGCGTCCGACCTGTCACCTACCCCGGCATCCGAGCTGATAGATGCCAGCATCTCGGCTAAGAATTTCCAGACAACTGCACTAACCTACATGGCTGAGACAGTCCTATCCCTCGCATTGGAGGCCACGCCGAATGTTGAATTTTCTCAGTATTTCCAGTGGATGAAAGAGACCGTGAAGCAAAATATGAGGAAGCTCTGGACTGACCGCATCTTCCAAGATAGCGCCGAGAACACCCTTGTCTGCCAAATGGGAAAAAACCTCCCTGGTATCCTCACAGGAAAAGTCGATCCGGCAAAACTCATGCGTGACATATACATGAAAGAGCCACTGAGTGTGATAAATTGTGCCCTCCAAGTCCAGCAGACGGTTGAGCTTCTTCTCCACAAGAACCCCAGTGCTCGGTTCCTGGAAATTGGCGCTGGTCGAGGCGAATGCACACGCATTGTTTTGAAGCTACTCGAGAATTTGCCAAATAGCGGTGTCTTTTGCGGAAGCTACGACGTCACTGATCCCTCCGGGGAACATATTGACAGCCTTAGGGCTGGAGCGACTGCCGATCGGGTGGCTTTCCAACGGTATGATATTGACATAAACCCTACAGAGCAGGGAATAGAGACAGGCTGTTACGACTTGATAATTGCCTCACCTCAGGTATACATAGCGCATAACCTCCAGCAATCAATGGCCTATGTACGAACTCTTTTGAAGCCTGGTGGACGACTTTTTGTGTGGGGACCAGCTCTTGACCGAGTTGAAATGCGTATGGTGTATGAGACGCTTCCGGCTTGGCGAAGTAAGTTCTTTCAATGAACAAGTTAGCCTCTGCGTTATTCCTAACGGAATATCAATCATGCAGGAAATTTTGAGACTGAAGGAGCTTACTTGCTCTCGCAGCAATGGACCAAGACACTTCAGTGTGCTGGATTTAAGAGTATTTCCATGAAGCATACAAGTACAGAAAATATGGATTGTCCCTTTTCGAGCATCACGCTGGCGATTGCTCCATTTGAGAAGATCTCCGATCCATCATACAGACTGGCAATCGTTTACTCCCGCTCGACCATCCCCACAAACTGGTTGGAGAAGCTTTCAAAATCCATTGCGGAGAGAATCGGGCCTCTGAACGGGACAGTTCATGCGCTGAATGAAATCAAAGCGTTAATTGATCCATTAACCTTTGTGGTATTCCTGGGAGATCTGGAGACTACATTGCTGGACAAGCCCACCGCAGAAGAGTTTGAAGACCTCAAGTTCTTATTTTCTCGATCCTTAGGTGTTTTGTGGGTCTCTCGTGGTGCTCAGATCGATTGTCCAAGCCCATTTGCTAGTCTTCATCATGGAGTGTTGCGGACCCTGCGATGCGAGAACAGCTGGAAGCAGTATGTCTCTCTGGACCTTGATCCAAGTGAATCTCTTTGGAGCACAGAATCAGCTCATCACATCACTCGTGTTCTTTCCGCCACCTTGTCTAAGACAAGCAGCGACTCAAGGCTTTCGGAGCTTGAATATGCCGTTCGCTCTGGAGCACTGCAAATCCCTCGAGTCTATGAGGACTTTTTGCAAAACAATCGCTTGGCGACTTCAGTCTCTCGTCAAGTATCAGAACCCCAAGCTTTCGCGGAGGAAGGGAAGAACCTGAAGCTCGCATCGACTGTGCCCGGTCAGCTACAAAACTTGACTTTCCTCGAAGACCCTCGCCCCGATGAGCCCTTGCCAGAAGACTTTGTCGAACTCAGGCCTATGGCGTATGGGCTCAACTCCCGAGATCTGATGGTAGCTCTTGGTCAAGTACACGAGGAACGTATGGGTTTCGAATGCAGTGGCATTTTGACTCGAGTAGGCCCCAAGGCTACAGCTCGAGGATTTGAAGTTGGTGATCGAGTCTATACCCTCACCCCTGGATGCTTAGCTACAGCAGTTCGTGTCCATTGGAATGCAATTGCTCGTTTACCGGATTGGATGACTTTCGAAGAGGGTGCCTCGCTGGCCATAGCTCATTCCACAGCGTACCACAGTCTTTTCGAGCTTGCACATCTTCAACCCAAGGAGTCTGTCCTCATTCACTCTGGTAGTGGAGGTATTGGACAGTCTGCTATCATGATGGCACAGAGTACTGGAGCAGAGATTTTCGTGACCGTGGGATCAATAGAGAAGCGAACGTTCATATCGGAAACATATGGGATCCAACCTGATCACATTTTCTCTAGTTATGATGCGTCTTTTGTCGATAAGATCATGGCCTATACCGCTGGAAGAGGAGTCGATGTCATCCTCAATTCTCTGGCTGGTCCTCTCCTCCGTGCTACATTGTGTTGTATTGCTCGTTTCGGACGTTTCATCGAGATCGGAAAGCGAGATATTGAAGAGGATAACAGTATCTCTTTGGCACCATTTGCACGCTGTGTATCATTTTTCTCAGTTGATTTGTGGACTATGTATGATCACCGCCCTGATCAGTTCTATGGCCTTCTTCACAAGGTTGCGGCGATTGTCGACCAGCGAAAGATTATACCCGTCAGTCCCATAGTTGCTTATTCTATCGCAGACTTGGAGTCGGCGTTCTGTGCCATGCAGAAGGGGAAACATATGGGAAAGATTGTTCTCCGTCCTGCCGAAGGAGACATTGTGAAGGTGAGTCAGGACCTGCGCGGTCCCGACGCCTTCATTGCGGGTGATGCTGATCACACATTTAGGTCTTACCATCAGCTAAAACTCTGTCACTGTCACCTGAGGGCAGCTACCTTATTGTCGGGGGCTTGGGTGGCATTGGAAAATTGCTTGCACAAGCCTTAGTGAACAGAGGCGCGCGCCATATTATTCTTATGTCTCGTTCAGCGGGCTCTCCTTCGCTTGAAAACCAACTGTTTGTGGAAAGCCTGCGGTCAGATCGCGTAAATGTGGTTTTGAAGAGCTGCGATGTCGCAAACAGGAGTAAACTGATCGAGGTTCTTACGGAATGTGCCAGCTTACTGCCAAAAATCAAGGGTGTCATTCAGGGAGCTATGGTGCTCAGGGTATGTGTTCAGATTCCGAATATCATCAGCTGGGCTCTAACTAATCTTCATAGGATTCAATCTTTGAGAAGATGTCTTACGCAGACTACACCACTGTCGTCCAAAGCAAGGTACAGGGTAGTTGGAATCTGCATGAACTCATTCCCTCTTCGTCGCTAGAATTCTTCATCATGCTCTCCAGCCTCAGCGGCATTGCAGGCAACACTGGCCAGGCCAACTATGCCGCCGGTGGTACCTTCCAAGATGCACTAGCCCGTCATCGAGCGGCTCTCGGTCTCCCAGGCGTCTCTATTGACCTAGGAATGGTAAAGTCTGTTGGTGTTCTTGCTGAAACAAAGAATGCTACCTTGGCCAGTCACCTAGAAAAGACAGGAACCAGAGTCATTGACGAAAATATGGTAATCCGACTTGTTGAGTCGGCTATTCAAAATCCCCGTCGGAGTCCCGAGTCCAGTCAAATCATCACGTCCATTCCGCCAGAGTTCACCCGCTCCGCATCAGCGGCATTTTGGAATTGCGATATTCGCTTTTTGCCGCTGGAACGCGTGGATGGGGTAGCTGCGGCATCAGATCGTGGTATTGGAGCAGCAGTTGGTACAGTGGTACATACTAGATCCCTACTCGCAGAAGCTCAGACAGCTGCTGAGGCGCGGAGCATTATCAACGATGTACTGGTGAGGAGGTTGGCCAAGGAATTTGGGCGTCCTGAAACTGAGATCGATCCCTCAATGGCTCTGACAGATATTGGCGTTGATTCTCTTATTGCTGTCGAGTTACGCAACTGGATTGTGACCACCTTGGATGCTGAGTGTTCAATTTTTGATGTTATGCAAAGCTCTTCGCTGACTCTTTTGGTGGACAAACTGGTCGGGAAGAGTCGCTTGGTGCATGGGGGAATAAACAAGAATGGAAATGGTGCGGATAAGATTACTGGATCAGACTCAGATACCAAGGGGAACTTGTAAGTATAGCAGGCTTGAGGATATCATAGGTTTCTGTTATGCAATATCTATAAATCATATTCGGAAGCAGAGCTCAACTCCTGGCTCAAAATTTGATTGAGAAGCGGTATATGATATAACTGAATGTAAACGACATGCAAAACTCCGCTCAAAACTCCAATGCCTTTCTCGATGTCCAAATCCGCCCCTCCAATTCCTGAATACACCTCTCCTGAAATTCTTCTTTCTTTCGTAAAAAGACAATATAGTCAATGACTAGAGAAAGCACCTCACCCTTGCTGCGCTTTGTAGCCACTTTCCTTTTGTTGGAACTATCCTTGCCATCTTCATTTCCTGAGTCCATCCATCGCCCACCAGCCTGAATATTCTCTGGCAGCATCTCATCTAACAGGCGGATCTTATCGTTGATGTTCGTTCGGTACTTCTTCTCGATGCGGTAATGGTCTATTCGCCTAGATGTCCTGCTTCTGGACCTGTCGGCTGCAGCTGCACTTTCGCTTGGTGAAGCATGGTGACTGTGATTGGGATCCCTGCTGCTAGTTCCTGCTCCACTCTCGATACCGGGAGTGGAGCCTGGATCTGTCGTTGCATTTGGAATATATGGGCCAGGCTGCCCCGTAATTCTCCAGTCTATAAAGGACCAGCTATCCGGCACCGCAGGAGGAGTATTCAATATAAATTCGGGTCTCAATTGGGTATTGAATTTGAGCAGATCTACATGTGGTTGGATTGAGTTCGATTGGTTGAAAACGTTCTCGAAGAACGGTGTGATGACTTCGTTATCTTGAAGAGGCGGAGACAATAAGTTAGCATTGTTCATATATCCCTATCATTGGGCTAGACTAACGCGAGATCTGGTATTGGTCATTCCAGTCAATATCCAAAGAGCGATCGTTACAATTGAGCTCTTGGCACGAACCGTCTAACGCCGAAGAAAAAGCGTTCAGTAAATCGGATTCCTTGCTGCTGCCAGTACCGAAGATATGGTTGGTGTTTTCCATGCTTCGTGACTTCATCTTCAACGTTCGTGCAGGTGGATGTAAGCAGCCGATTTACTTTTTGCGCAAAGGAGTGACAGATGCAAAGAAGCTATGAAATGCTCCTCAATTGTCAATTGGCAGTCTACTGGGTAATTCCTTTGATTCCAAGGCCCCGTGCGTCTCGCGGCCGTCTCAGGCCGAGGCCGCCTCATATAGTCACTAGGTCAGCACTAGCGCTGGCTCCCTTCTTGGCTCCATCTTATGGGCGCCTAATGAGAAACTCACATTTGTTATGTCTATAAACTGGGAACAAAGATGGCCTGCCTGATTAATATTATTTCCCAGCGTCTTCAAGCCTATTTATCTCGAAAGAACGTGAAATCGCAGCCGGAGAAGAGCATCTATAAGTTCATGGGGTGGGTATAGCATCGGGTAAGACAATGCAAGCTGAATTGACACACATCATGAAGTTACATCCAATCAGAGAAAGGGATCATTCGTGGGGGCTAGATACATACTACTCCGTAGCAGAATGACGAGGTGTATTGACGGGCCGCTCCGCAAAAGCATTATAGTAGCCTCAAGCTAAGCCTCGCTTATAATACTGCTGCACATTGGTTTTTGTGGAAGTTTATACACATACTTATCTCTATCATGATAGTTACTGGATCATTTTACAGGACCTCTTAAGTGCTTCCTAAGAGTACAGTAGAGGATGCAACCGCTCGCCACTCACAATTTGCTCCTAATAGCGTCGATCCGGACTGCAGGCCTTTAAACGTGCCGCCGTGACTGATATACATGGCTACTGCACTAGCATGCTTCAATATCACTACGTCCCCACTTTTGAAATCTCATTGGCCATCACACACAACATAAGCACACATTGCCGAGCACAATTCATTATCCTCTGTTTGCTTTGCCCGGGCTAATAACATAGTGGGGACGCATATTCTCGGAAGGATTCAAGAACCCCGAGGAATTCAACGTACTATCTTGCAGTCTACTATAGAGTGATCCTAATCCAAGTGGGTCCAGACAATGGAAATGTACGCGTAGATCGGCTGAACTGACGTGAAAACACTTGCAGATCTTGTCCAAATGTCCAAGCAAAGAGCCACTAGATCTTGTGTTTTGATATGGCTTGACATTAGGGTTATGAATATTAACTTACAACTATGCAGCACTTTTCCCTCCTGGCTACGGCTTATGGGCAGTATATTACATGCACATATTTGTTGAAATATAGCAAGCGGCTCTCATTTTGGCCCCCATATTTTCCAAACTGAGACGAAATTGAACTACCAATCGGTGGATGTGACCAAAGTAGATGAACTATTGGCCACTAGATGCTTAGTGCTGATGCTAAGAGATCGGTGCTTGGGGGCCGCGCTATCTATTTGCGAAGTCCGTGTGATAACTATGCACGCCCAGAAGATATTTCCAGTTTGACTACTCAGCTTGTCTGCACTGTATATAGCGTAGACAGTGGTAATACGAGTACTAACGCCTTGGCTAAAATGGTTAGCCAAGCAGAAGACAGTCCACCTATATTTGGGAAAACAGCAGTCCATTCAGTAGCTCCGTCCATGTACATGTAACGCAATGAAAAGGATGAAAGCATTACCCGTCTAAATAAATACTGCCTGTTTATTTTTGCTAATGCTTCTATTTCGTCAACGTGTGTTCTCTTCATAGCTATTTACTGTAACGTTAGATCTGCGAGGTTTCATACTCAGGGATGACATATTAATTGTCCCCGCTAGTTAGCATTCTCCTCTCAAAATTTGTCACCTTTTTGTCATTCCAATTTTGACCAACATGTGAATTTCGTATCTGTCTTTCTACCTTGCCCTCGACCCCCAAGCCTACGACATGATCAATGGAAGAGCAACTAAACCCAGATATTGACATGCCAATCGTTGAACTGCAATCAGATAGGGCAAACTAGTTTGTAACGGCTCTCCAGATGGCCAGTCAGAAGCTCCATCGAAGTCCCCGCTTCTATCAAGCTTCAAACTCTGTTCGCATGTGGAAACTCAGGCATGTAAATACATGGACTAACGAAGAACGAATTGGGCATGTAGACAGCCAATCAATGGCAATTGATCCATGTAATCTTATAGGTCGTCACTCATGATGCTAGAAGCCAGAACAAAACCAAATGAGGGGGAAAAAAACACAAAAAGACATTCAAATAGAAACCAGTAAATCGCTTATGCTTTCTTCTCGGCGTCCGGCGCTTCAGATGAATTACCAGTGGGTTTAGATTCCGCCTCACTCGCTTGTGGCTCTGTAGAAGTGGCTTCCGTCTTAGCCTCTTCTGCTTCCTTCATTTTGGTATCTGAAAGAACGATATCACCGTCCTTGTCGGCGGTTGATTCATTCTTTTCCTGTTCTTCTGTGATGGAGGCCACAGCCTCAGCTGCTGCTGCGGTTGCTTCATCACCGGCGCCATCTGGGCCGAGGTTCATCTCTACGCCTTTCCCGTCTTGCAGACCCATATCCTCGACTCCGAGCACGATTGGGCCACGGGCATGAGGGACTTCGTCAGACGGCTCCGGTGAGGCGTTGGCTGCCACATCCTCAGTTTCTGTAGGTACAGTAGTCGCTGGTTCAGGTTCCTCTGTCGGCTGTGTGGGTAGAGGCTCTTCGGTGCCTTGAACATTAAGTTAGCAAAAAGAAAAAGAAAAGAAAGAAAACGGTATGGTGGGAAAGTGACAGAAGATACCTTCGCCTAATATGTTCGTACCTTCGCCTTCGAACGAAGAGCCATTCAACCAGGGAATAGGAGTTAAGAGGGCACCACCGAGAGATTCGTCACTCCCAAGGCCATGAGCATAGTCTGGGGCCAGGTAAACTCCGCTGCTATTGCTAGGGTGCACCAATCCGTTCGATTGATCGTCGGCAGGAGACGGCGTGTTGAAGGGGAAGATATCTGCCGAACTTGTCACCGAGACGACACGGTCGACAGCACGGAGATACGCAGGTAATGTTTTATAGTGCTGGGTCGGCTCGAGGACCAGCTCTGCGAGTCTCTGGATGGTATGCGGGGGCTTCTCCTCGAAGAAAGAAGTGATCGACGAGCGGATAGCTTTCAGTAGTAGGACAAGTGGTGGCGGGAGCTGATCATCGGTCGATGTACCAGAGGGTTGGGTTTGCGAATCTGGCACGCGCTCACTTGACGGGGGAGAACCTGGCGGGTCTGCAGGTGCGGCATTTTCCTTGTTACTGCTTTCGGGTGCAACTTCATTTGCTTCCTGCAGCTGAGACGCATGGTTGGTAGATGACTGCTGGCCGATCTGCTCTGGGCGCATTCGAGGGATGGGGAACATGTTGTACACGATCTGGAATTTCTAGTCAGACGGGTCGATCAGGGGTCATGGAGGGGCAAGCGCACGTGTTCCAGTCGCTCAATCAAAGGCGCAGCCATGCCATTCCATCTCTCTCTGAAGAAGCGCGTCAGCTCAAGCTTCTAGCTATTATATGGCAGTTCCACACGTACAATTCTATCGAGCCGCCATTGGCGGCTGTTCGAGAGCTTCCTCATCTATGATGCCGGGTCAGCAAAGTTGCATAGCTGATGAGAGGAGCAACGCGACCGTGGTGGTCTACTCACCCAAAGGCATTGTCCAGTTAGCTGTGCACAAAGAGGAAGTTGAAGCTGCGACAGTGAAGTCGGTGACGCGCCAGAGGATATCGCTGATTGGCCAGAGCTTATCGATAGAGTCACATGACTCTCCGCGAATTTTCGGAGACGGAGGGGCAGCGTCGATCTCCCACTTCACATCTTCACATTGACTCATATATCCTCTTCGACATGTGGAATTCACCTAAGGTGGGAATCCTCGGCGGTGGCCAGTTGGGCCGCATGCTGGTGGAATCCGCCAACCGATTGAACATCCAAGCCAACGTCCTGGATGCCGACAATGCTCCCGCCAAGCAGATCAGTTTCCACGACGGCCATGTCACTGGTTCCTTCAAGGAGCGCGAAGCCGTGCGCAAGCTGGCTGAGTCCTGCGATGTGATTACTGCTGAGATTGAGCACGTGGACACCTATGCCCTCGAGGAAGTTGCATCGAAGGTGCGGGTGGAGCCCAGCTGGCAGGCTATCCGCACAATTCAGAACAAGTTCGACCAGAAGGAGCACCTTCGCAAGTACGATATCCCCATGGCCGATCACCGTGAATTGTCCGACAACACCCCGGAGGAATTGGCAAAAATCGGAGAGCAGTTAGGCTACCCGATGATGTTGAAGTCGAAGACTATGGCATATGATGGCCGTGGTGAGTCATGCCTCATGTCAAAATTATATGCCGTTTCACTGATGGTATACAAGGCAACTTCCGTGTCAACTCCAAGGAAGACATCCCCGAGGCCCTCGAGGCCCTGAAGGACCGCCCCCTCTACGCCGAGAAATGGGCCTACTTCAAGATGGTTAGTCCTCCGCCGACACATACCCCTACAAGTCTAACACAATCCGTTCCAGGAATTGGCCGTCATGGTCATCAAGACCAAGGACGACGTCCTCTCCTACCCCACCGTCGAGACAGTCCAAGAGGACTCAATATGCAAGCTGGTCTACGCCCCAGCCCGCAATGTCCCCGACGCAATCAACCAAAAGGCGCAAGCCCTGGCCCGCAAAGCAGTCTCCGCCTTCGAAGGAAAAGGCGCCTTCGGTGTTGAAATGTTCCTCCTGGAAGACAACAGCCTAATGCTCTGCGAGCTCGCCAGCCGCATCCACAACTCCGGCCACTGGACAATCGAAGGCTGCGCCCTCTCCCAATTCGACAGCCACATCCGCGCAATCATGGACCTTCCCATTCCCCCCAAGAGCCTGGAACTCCGCCAACCCTCCATCATGCTAAACATCATCGGCGGCGCAACCCCAGACTCGCACCTCAAGGCCACAGAAGCAGCCCTCAGCATCCCCAACGCAAGCATCCACCTCTACAGCAAGGGCGCCGCAAAGCCAGGCCGCAAAATGGGCCACGTCACCGTCACCGCAGCTACTATGCACGAAGCCGAGACAATGATCCAACCCCTCATCACCGTCGTCGACGACATGCGCGCCCAGCGCACCGATATCAAAACGAAAGCCGTCCCCTCCGGCCCCTCAAAGCCCGCCCCCTCCGTCGCAGTCATCATGGGCTCAGACAGTGACCTGAAGACCCTAGTCCCGGGTCTGAAGCTGCTGCGCGATTACTTCGGTCTCGAGCCCGAGGTCGAAATCACCTCTGCCCACCGCACACCGGACTACATGGCCGAGTACGCGGCTCAGGCTGCGTCACGCGGTATCAAGGTTATCATCGCTGCCGCTGGTGGTGCTGCCCATCTCCCCGGCATGGCGGCTGCTCACACTGCCCTCCCCGTCATTGGAGTTCCTGTCAAGGGTAGCTCTCTTGATGGTGTGGATAGCTTGTACAGCATCGTGCAGATGCCCCGAGGTGCGTGAATTGCTAATCCTAGCCCTCTAAACTTGACCCAACACCCAACAGAGTATGTATTAACCGTATTTTCCTTGAAATAGGTGTCCCCGTTGCCACAGTCGGTATCAACAACAGCATCAACGCAGCCCTCCTTGCCGCGCGGGTTCTGGGCTCATACGAGCCAGCCATCCAGCGTAAGGTCGAGGCCTATGCTGAGGCTGCCCGTGCTGAGAATATGGAGTTGAAGGGTACTAAGCTGCGGGAGTTGGGGTGGCAGAAGTACTTTGATCAGATGTAGATGTAGATTTGATTCTCTGATTTTTATGTTCTATTGACTGATTCGATGAGAACTAAAATGGTCTGAATGTGGATGCTGATTAAAATGGAGAAATGGTGGAATGATATGGATGGGATGGGGATATAATGTCTCTTCCGATGATTGTATAGTGGGGAGATTTGTTATAACTTTTACTTCTTTAGACGACAATGAATGACATTTTTAGCTTTATACTTCATTCATCTCTTTACATTAGTGTACTTAGAAGTAGCTTTACTGCTATTGATTACTACTAAGGTTACAGGCTAATGTCCAATATAATCAACGCAACAGCGGTGGCATTATGTATTAAGCTACCGGAAAGAAACCAATACTCGTACAAAATAAAAATAATGTCCGGACTGCACTAGGGGAAATCATAACGAAGAAGCACAAAGCAGTAGCAAAGCATCAGGAAGATTAGATATTCAGGCGGAGACATAAGAAAATGATGTTAGACGAATGTCATGATGATTTTGGAGACGGCCACACTTAGTGGGCAGTGGCGGTAGTTCCGTTGGTGGCAGTGACGCCGTTGGCAGCAGTAGCACCATTGGTGGCGGGCTTGGCACCGTCAGGGATGTTCTGGGTCTTGCCGTTGACGAATGCTTGGTCGACTTCGTCGGAGAAGCCACGGGATGGGTATCCGTCGACCTTTCCGGTGTTGGTACCATTAGTGGCAGCGGCGGTGGCGGCGCCAGAGGTTCCTGCGGCGGCGGCAACGCCAGTAGCTCCCGCGCCGGTGGTGCTGGCGCCGTGGGGCTTGTTGGTGATGGGGCCGGCGGAGGGGATGTCGGTCGACTCGGAGGCATCGCCGATGCTGAAGATGGGCGACTCCCAGCGCTCACCCTTGGCGGCCAGCTCGGCGTACTCGGTGGCCTTGCTAGAGATGCCTCCGGGAAGCTCGATCTTAGGGAAGATGGAATCGTGGAGGGTCATAACGGTCTGGACCTTGGTGTCACGCTTGGCGACATCCTCAGCCTTCTTGGCCTTGGCCTGAGCACGGGCACGAATAGCATCGCTGTAGCGGGCGAAGATTGTAGGGGCGTTCTCGGGGTCCTCGCGGGCAGCTTCCTGGGCACGCTTGGCTTCGGTATGGATCTCCTTGGCGAAGCCATCTCCCTTCTTGAATGCCTCGCGGATCTGGCCTTCGACGACCTTTTGCAGGGCAGGGCGAACGACACGGAACAGCATGGGCTTAAAGGTGTTGAAAAGGATCTTGTGGCTGGACTTCTTCAGCTTGATGTTCATGTGCTTGATAGACACGTTGACCTTGTCCAGCTTGACAAAGGACTCCTTGTCGTTCTTCTGGGCGGTAGAGGCGGCGATTTTGACGCTGAGGCCTTCACCACCAAGGAAGATGTCCATAATTCCGCGGTCGGTGATGGAGGGAAGCCCTGCTTCTTCTTGATGTAGTAACTCACGTCACGCAAGTCAGCCTGGATACCAGACATGGAGATCATGATCTTGTTGTCGCGCTTGTTGCTGATCTTCTTGCGGCCCCAGCGGAAGTAGTTGTCGCTTCCAAACTCGACAACATTGGGCAACAGGTTGTCACTCTCAATGCACAGGTTCTCGACCACGACGTCGACCATGGGGTCAGAGACCTCGATGCGGGGAACGGGAACGTAGCGGACGTTCTCGAAGATACCGGGAACAATGATATCGCGGAGGTCACGAACAAGATCCTTCTTGAAGGTGACCTTTCCGTCTGTGTCACGTCCAAGATCCTTGAACAGCTTCTGGAAGGACTCGGCAAGGGCCTGGTTCTGAGGGTCCTTCTCGAACTGCTCGGCCAAGAACTTGGTCTCATCGACAATGATATCGGTGTGGCCGCGGTAGCGCTCACGCAGCAAGTAGCGGCCCTTGTCGTAAAGGTCGTTCCACTGGCGGTTGCACTCATCCTCCATGATGAAGCCCTGCTCACGCAGAGATTTGCTACATCTCGTCAGTTCCTTCCTTCAGGAGTTTTTTTTTTTTTTTTTTTTTTTTTTCAAAAGTACATACCGAATAAGGTTGTCAATGTTCTTAAACCAGTTCTTGAGCTCGGGGTCCTTCTCGGCATCGTGGTAAACGGTGTTCAACGAGTTGAAGAAGCTATCGAGGGAAGTGTTGTTGGCAAAGCGCTCGACAAGGGTCTAGAAGATAGTCAGCATCTAGCTATATAAAATTGGCACAAAAGTACTCACGCGCAAGTTGTACTGAACAGCCTGGACGCTGTCATTCTTAAGGACGTCACGGGTAGCACTGCCGCCCTGCTGGGAAACGTCCTTGGTGTGACCAGCGTATTTCTCGGCCATGTCCAGTAGAGTCTCAACGGCCCGCTGGTCTATTTAAGTTGTTAGCGATCTGCAATGACACGGCATCAATGTAAAGCTCGGCTTACAATCAGCGTGGCCCTGGATCTCGATGATCATCTTCTTCAAACGCCAGATGGTCTGCTCGCGGCGCTCCTTGGGAATCTTGTCGGAAAGGTAGTTCTTGGTCTTATCAGCGACCTCCTTGGTCTTGTTCTTGGCTGGCACAGCGGGATCATTCTCAGCAACGGAATCAGAGGCAACGCTTTCCTTATCCTGAAGTAGAATTAGCAATGTGCCGGTCTGAAGGGAAGGCGAACACATACGCCCTTGTTCTTCTTGAGTTTGGACTTTATATCCTCCTTGGAAATGTTGGGTTTCTCGTGCCACACGTTCTCCTCGGCGGCCTGATCGACCTGGGAAAGCTCCTCCTCCGAAGGACGGACCTTGTTGGCGGCCTTTTGCGAAGCATCGGCGCCAATATCCTTGAGCAAGATTACGGCATCATTCACTAAACGCTGTTAGAACCAGACTTCCATATATGGAAAGCACCAACTTACAAAGCTTCCGGAACTCTCCGTTGGTGATCATGAGTGTACCCAGGGTCTTCAGACCCTCGGCAGCCCTGTTCGCATCCTGCTGGCCGGATTCCTTGTCTATGGGGAGGTTGGGCTTCTGAGAATCGCCAGTGGTGATCTTCTGCGCTTGCCAGATGAAATCCTGAATCAATTCACCCTCGTTCTTCACCAAGAGCATCTTCTTGGCCTGTTCAATAACATTGCGCAGGTCGGCCACGAGGGTCTTTCCGTCGGCGGAGAGCTCCTTCGGGGGAGAGGAAAGGGCCTTGGAGTTCAAGGCACTGTTCAAGGCGATGTCGCATTGCTTGTTCTGTGGGGAATTATGGTTAGTACAAAGCGGAGCTGGGGCGCGGGTGGTGGGGCGCGACGAACGGATGGGAGCTTGCTATTCTTGAAGGCTAAACAGAGTGGGTCAGCACGACAATTATCAATTGAGTCTCAGGTGTGACTTACCATGATAGATACCAAACAATTGGAGCTTCGTGTTGATATCCTGTAGTTGAGGTCAGCGTGCTGCTTCCATCAAAGTCATTTGTCATACACACCTTCTCCTTCTGCTTCGGATCGGTGGGGACGTTGACAGACATGACGACAGCAATTGAGATGGATTATCAGGGTACAAGAGATGTAAAAGGTATTATGTATGAACTAGGCAGGGTTAGCAGTTTGCAACTTACGCAAACAGAAGGGGCACATACAGATTTGTCCTGAACAAAACAAGGGGGTATCACTGGAATGAAGGAAAATATGGGAAAGGGAAGGAAATTCAGGCAGACGACGGCAGGGGGGGATATAAGGGCAAGCAGTGGTATGACGACAGGATCCCTGAGCAGCACCAGGAACTTACCTAACCTCCTCTGAATGATCTACGATTGACGTCATCACATGGCACATGTAGAAACGGAATTCTGCTCCCCGTTTGCGCTTTGGTTTCCCGCTTTCGAATTGGCTTTGCCTACTCTACTAGAGTACTACCTAACTTACGTGTACACATGTATAGTATAGAGTGTGGCCCATGTTAACCTGCAGTTGAGTCCACACCTCCACTCCATAAGGCTGCTACATTTACCTGCACCCAAACAAAAGCTAACGAAGCTTCCAACTCCAGACCCAGTCCAAAAGTCCCACGATCTGCAAACCTGGCAAGATCGAACTCTTGGCATACGCTCCATATCATCATCCATGGTCCACTGCGGGTCATATTGATTACCAGACTCTGCTCACCTTGACGTCAACACAAGATTTGACAAGAAGCATGGCAGGATCCCGGCGGGGGTTTCCCTCAATGGAACAGAGTTCACATGCCCAGGTGGAGAGTACTATTGAAGTAACCTTGACTTGTTGTATTTCAGGGCTGAATGGAGGAAGCTCCAGCCACAAGAAAAGGGCTCTGTGGCTGTGCGCGCTAAGATACCCCCTGTTGCTTCCGGAAACGGCCTAACGTCTCCACATCCACACGAGCACATGCTCTATACAGCCAGATCGAGGTTGATGATCAAAATCTCTTATTCCAAATATTCGCTGTGGGGATGTCTCTCCATCGACTGGGACCTGATCGTCCACTATTTTTTCTCGGGACACTTTAATAACACGTGCGTTTCAGGGGATGTCTTGGTGAATTTACCGGTTGTATACTTCTAGGCCTCGAGTCTTCAAGTGTCACCTAGATGACTCTAGCCGCATACGACCTACCCTTTGTGCAGTACGGGCCTAGCTTGGCACAACATTCGAAGCCAAATCGCATCATGGATTCGATGTAACTTGGACCCCCATTCGAGTCCGATGCTTTCTGAAACTAATAAAACGCACTTCAAGGCATTCAAGGGGCCACTAAAACAAGATGCAATATGGAGCCCCCTCGATTACCAGGACCGCACGAGACATAGTTCTCTTAATTGCCAACCCTGCCCAAAGGGCCTAGCCTAGACCTACATACATTTCCATATCCATATCAATTTCAATGTCACCATCACCTTAACAACCATCTCCCTCTCCATCCACATGAACACCACCCCCTTCCCTCCCCCAATACCTCAAACTATCCCTAACAACCCTCCCCTCCCAACCCCCGTCCTCCCCCTCCGTAATGGGCCCCAAAACCTCAACAACAAACTGCCCCTTTCCAAAAACCTCGCGACAAGGCAAATCAAGTGTAAGATTCTCCTCATTTCCCTCCCCAACAACCGCCCTCAACGCCGCCTCAGAAGCAAGATAAACAACGCGACCAATATGCGCCCAGTAAATTGCACCCGCACACATCGCGCACGGCTCCCATGTCGAAACCAGCGTACAGCGCGCCAGATACGCCCAGTCGAAGTTATCTGCTGCGTTGCGCGCGAGTTCGCTTTCTGCGTGCCGCACGTGCGAGAGCGAGTTTGAGGTCGCTAGGACTGTTTCGTTGTCCGGGGCTAGAAGGAGGGCTGTGAAAGGGCGTTTTTTGTGGATTGTTTGCGCGGTTGTTTGGAGGGTTAGGGCTTTTCCGGCGGCGGTTTGGAGTTGGAGGGGTGTTAGGGGGTTTACGGTTGATTTTGTCATTTTGGGTGATTGGGATTGATGGGAATTGGGCTTGTATACGTTGTGGTTGCTTGTTTGGTTTAAAGTAGGTTTGGTAGTTGATATGTACGGCATATGTGTTTCGGAGGTTTGAGATTCATGCACGGCGGCATCCGACGATGTGAGATAAGAAAGTGAGGGGGAGAGAGTTCCCCTCTTTCCAGGTACGAGTTTCACCAATTGGCGAAAAGTATGGTATGTGATAGGTGGATTATGTCGTACGGAGGTAAATGTTACATACAGGGCATATCGAAATCGTTAATTAAATGTGGTCATCATGAGCCCGAGTTACTCGAACTCGGACTCGGAGCAGCAGAGAGACTACGTCGTAGCGGATCATGAGAGGAGCCCTTAGAAGAGACTCGCACACGAGTATGAACACCATACTCAGGGTGATCGAGGGGCCGAGCCTGGCTCTCGCTATCAGGCTGCGGCGTTGAATTATTGTGGAAAGAGAGATCCACGAAATCGGACAGATCGGTCGGGGCGGAGTTGCTGCCACTCATTTCGGTGATTACGACCAACTTGCCCAGGATTGCATATTCCAGCTTCAGCTTGACGCTGTAGACCATTGCCTTGAGGGTGACGTGGATATCGAAGAGACCGGAGTACTGGACTCCGATGACGGCTGCGTCCATGAGTATCATGACGATGTTCACGATGAGGAGCTGGACGAGTGTGCCTCGGTACTGGCTTCTTGGGCGGAGGTTGAGTAGGCGCACGGCTTCATAGGAGTAGATAATGGAGAGGATGATTTCTTGGATGGAGAAGCCAACCAATTGGATGCGCTCGAAGATGTCGAAGCCGCGCATGAAGAGGTACGATTTGTTCGAGTGGCTGCCAAGTTCGAGGACGGAGCCTGGGACGTGGAATATGATGGCGTCGACGATGATCATGGCAAGGGTGGCGCGGAGGACGTTTTGATTGTGGCAGACGAGGTGTAGTCGTGACCAGAGGACTAGGGATTGGCCAGTCACCATCCCTACCCAGGCGATCAATTCCATCACTACGGGGAAGAGGTTGCTGTAGATGTTGTAGATTATGAGGAGGTATCCGAGGCCGAACGGGATGATGCTGAAGGAAGAGATGAGGAGACACCAGAAGTAACAGCCTCCATAGCGTTTGAAGGTGGTGAAGCACAGGACAATCAGCTCCAATGCATTGTACCACGCGATTCCGATGAGGCACGCGACTATGGTATGCTCCGCTATCCAGCTTGTGGAGTGGGAGCTGGCCTGCGACGGATCAGCCGCCAGGCTGAGATTGCCAGGGATGTCGACGCTCGACATGAGGACATCGCTGGATGGGGGAGATACGGTTATAGAGAAAACATGAGGCGTGAAGGAATACTAAGTATATACAGACAAGAGAGAGAGAGGTTGGGAGATAGGCGAAAAGGCACAGGAGGTGGCGGAGAACCTGGTAGATAAACCTTATATACATTGATCACTATTGGCTTAACCAGACCAGAAAACTGGGGAATTTTTGGAGAAAGCCCGATGTCGCGGACCCGGGGACGTACTGCTGATAGGCTGTATGTTAAGCTCAGAACATGCCAACCGTTGCCAACCTAGTAGCGCCGATACCAAGTGTCTCACATGAGGTTTTATATATGACATGAAGAGTACTAGAGTTCCGGAGTTTTCACGGGGGAACATGTGTTGCAGATAATTTGCGATCGGCTATCTGGAGCCCGGAGATAAGCAAAATTATATTTGCCATTTACTAATTTTGCCGCTATTTTGGTGTTACTTTAGTACCTGCGTTCGAGGCTAGGCAAGAAACGGCACATTCTACAGAGATTTTGCGCTTTGAAATGCGCCTTGAAATCTCTTCACACTATCTGATTATTAAGATTTCACTATGTAGGCATTCGCCTCCAATTCCTCCAAAGTTCATCCGACCAATGGTCGGACTTATCCCGGAGAAAAGGGAATAAGGTAAGCGATCGGTTCAATGATCCCAAACGGAGGACTCTACCGTGGTCACGTGTACTCTTGTCAGGGCTCGTTCTTCTCGGTCCGTGGCACGCGGGTTCTTGCCGATCTAGGACTCCGTCATTCTAAGCACGGCAGGAGCCAGCACTCGTGATCCATTTAGCCCTAGATGGCATGGTCTGGCCAAAGAAACTTATCAGAACAGCCGTTATGTCTGAGAGATTGTATAAGTTATTGGTTACTACGAGGTCTTTATGTTTTACGTAGCCTGTAAAAGTTTCTACAATATACCCAGACACAAAGTGGGTGCATAAGTTATACATACGAGGCTCAAAGATGACTTGGTCGTCTCCTGTTCTCACATAAACTCTTTCAAAACAACTCAACTATGCTCCAATCCCTATTAACCACCAAACTATAACCAGCATCATATAATTATCAAATCCCTTGGTACATGTAACATGTACCAGCGTCTCCTATTCCGCATCCATCCCGTGTGTCCAAGCGCAAACTCCAACACAACTCATTAATGACTCTAATAGGAACAAGCCCAGGGTCTCTGACTTCTCATTCCAGTGCCCCGGCTAGAGTTTCCCGAAATAGTTTGGCAAGACGTGGGCGGAAGTCCGTTTCCCGGACCCCGGAAGACTCGTCAATCAACAAAATGTAGATGCATGTACATACTCTTGGTAGAGCAGCTATGCAATGATATTTCTCTAGGCTTTCGATACTTCTTACTTGCTACTGTCGTATGCTAGGTTATTTTGCCACCACCTGGGTCAATTTAGGATATTATCATGTTGTCAACATTATATGTAGCGACAACGAAATGGCTCTTAAGTGCAGGATTTTAAGGCTCACGTTTTGGTCTATTGGTCTTTCTACTTTCATAATTTCTTTCAACTATAACAATAGTAGTGTCCATCTGCTTTTTGTATGTGTTTGTACAATATGAACCGAGATCTGAACTATATATATCTGGTGGCTGTGCAATTCTCGGCATTGATCGGTCAAAAATGTTTAAAACTCGCAAGTCAAGTAACATAAATTGCTCGTATTAGGATATGAAGCTACATACAGATCAATTTGAACTAGAGCTGAAGTTAGAGTGATTTGCTACTGCAGAGTTATGTGAAGAGAGTCGTTGGCTTCATCACGCACATTGAAGTACCTCGGCTAAAATGGCTGGCTAATGTTAGAGACTTGAGGGAGCGGGCTCGGTCACCTCAAGCTTTTCGGCTGTCTTAGGTAGGAACTGATACCCGCGTCCTATCCATTGTGTTGTTCCCGGGTAGATGTATGAAACCGGTCACATCCGTCGGAATAACCCATCATATCTCCAGCCGTTGCATGTTTGGAGTGACACTCTTAATAGGCTTCAACTGTTACTTGTATTTTATGTTGTGGAGAATGCGATAGGAGGATTGAAGAGCAAAAGTAAGTCGTTAATCTAGATTATAAACTTTTCATGACAATATATTACATTAGAAATGATAATGTCATTGACCAGGAAGAGAAGCAACGTTAAGTTGGAAGGCGATGAAAATCTTGAATATTTATGCACAAAAGAGCGCCTTCACGAAAAATGTGCACCGGATCAATGCATGAAGGAAGATGATCCTCAACGCTATCCATCGCTACATATCATGAATGGCAATGACGAACAAGTATAAACCTTGTTGGATCATAGCGAATCAAACTTGTAAAATAGTTTACAGGTTGTCGCCGACGGTGGCAACGACGGTGCCGACGGGGACACCGACCTGGGGGAGACCGAGGCCGGCGACGAGGGCAGCGACGGAGGGAGACAGCTTGATGAGGAGGTGCTTGCCGTCGTCGTTGACAACGTGGAGGAGCTGGTCAACGGGCTCGGAGACGTCCTTGAGGAGGTCACCAACGGAGGCAGCCTCCTTGACAACGGAGCCAAGGGGACCGGCGATGGAGCCGAGACCGAGACCGGAGACGAGAGCAGTGACCTCAGGGGAGAGCTCGAGGAGGAGCTGCTTGGCGTTGGCACCGGTGACGGTCAGGGTGCTCTTGACGGAGGGGGCAACGTCGTTGACGATCTCACCACGCTTGAGGTTCTGGCCAACGGTGGCAACAACTGTACCGAGGGGAACACCAACACCGGGGAGACCGAGGCCGGAAACGAGAGCAGCAACGGGGGCGGAGAGCTCAATCAGGAGGGCACCGACATCAGCACCAACAACGGTGACGAGGCCGTCAACGGGCTTGCCGAGGGCAGTGACGAGACCACCGAGGCCGGAGGCAGAGGCGACAACGGAACCGAGGGGAACACCGAGGCCAGGGAGGCCAAGACCGGAGACGAGGGCAGTGACCTCGGGGGAGAGCTCAATGAGCAGGGTGCCGACATCAGGACCGGTGACGGTCAGGATGTTGTCGAGCTCGGGTCCGAGGTTCTGGACGATGTGGCCGTCCTGGACAGCGGGGACACCGCTAGCGGAGGGAGCGGGCTTGTTGACAGCCTTGGCGAGGTCACCAGCGGTCAGGACCTTGGGGAGCTCGCTGAGGTGGAGCTCGGAGAAGATGTCACCGATGTGCAGGTTGCTGAGGAGGGACTCAAGACCGTTGGAAGGGGTAGGGGCAGCGAGAGCAGAGCCGGCCATGGCGGCGACGGCAGCGATGAAAGAGGCCTTCATTGTGAATTAAGAGGGGTATATAAAACAGTTAAAGAGTGACTGTAGTTTGTATAATGAATGACTGGAAGTGAGAGGCTTGGGAGAAGAAGAAAGCAAGAGCAGTTGACAGCAGGAGAGTGTATTTATACACAGGCCATGATCTACAGGTACGATCTTGTTCGCCCCCTATCCCTGTTCAAAATTTTACTATTATAAAGCTGCTAATGGGAAATGCACTTGGTATCCTAGCTGGCGGGTCAGCTCCATAGTTGGAGTGCCCTAATTCGGCCTTACAGATACATACCGATTCAGTCTTACAGATAGAAGTGGGACTACGGTCCCCATTATGCCGGAAAAAAAGCGCCACGACAGGCACCGAAGCGTCCAGAACAGGGTCCTATGAACTGTTATCAAGAATCCCTGCAAGTATGGGGCATTGAGCCCTGGTACATGTACCTGCAGCTGAACCTACTTGTGCCGTCTGGTGCGATTTCCTATAATACCGATCATCCCAGCCCTACAAACCGGATTTCTTTTTAAAAACCCAAGGTATTATGTCATTATATCCCACTGAATCACTGAATGAACGAATCTTAAAAAGAATTATTGAATCTAGTTCGGACGGGTTAATCCGGACATGACCGGATGGGCCGATGGAGTTCAAATTGGGATCTGCACGCTCATTGTTTAGGCATATCAAGGTTTGTTTACCATAGATCCTGTCTGATGGGACTACCGTAGCGTGAGCTTATACGAACCATGCGCCCCGAGCATCTCCGTGACGTTGCCTAAGTTAACCATAATAATTTGTTTTGCTTGATGTTCGATCTGACATCTGTTCTGCATGTTTCGTGGTTGACGCCCTCAATAGCAATTGCAGAACCCCTGACATGTCAAGCCCACTTTTATTAATAGGGGATGACTTCTTTCTCCGCTCCAACTCATTGTTGACCTGTGCTGTGTACAGTAGCTCGTTGTTTTCTTTGTAATTTTTACGGAAATTAACGTGGAGCCTCCCCCAACATGGAACAATGATCTGCAGACAAAAAATACCTTCAGGGTTCGTGAGTGACGTCTAAAATCAATAGCGCGGAAGAATACTGCCAATCAAATGGCGAATCTACCGATCAGTCCCCCACCTACACGGCACCATGTGGGCGCCTCAAAACCCAAGAGCCAACAACCTCACTATAAACTTGTGAAGGCCTACTTTTTCCCCTTACAAGCCCCAATTATATCGTATCCACCTGCCCTAATCAACTCTTTATATGGATCCCATTGGACGATCTCACTCGATTTCGCAGCCAGCTTGGCCGGGAAGGGGAATATGGTCACAGTATTAAAAAACCTTCTTAGTCGGATTGATCCGCTTTAGCTGGACTTGACCAAGATCGATTTTACAAAGTCTTGGGGGCCACATACATCATCGCCCTTGTTTTCCCCTATTTGCCGGGTGACCGGCAATTGGTGATAGTCCCCGGCTTACATGGGCTTCTGGGTTTCCTCTTAAATGTAAGCCTATACTAGAAACGGCAACGATTCATGTGAAAGCGTTAGCGAAACTGTTTCGGATGATTTGACGAAATAGTTTGTGGATCGAAACTTCCATTTTCATTGCACTTTGCGGTCAACACGAGGCTTGTCGATCACCGGGTGGACTTCGGTCATTCCCCTTCGACTCTTTACTCGGACGGCATCCCTGAGTGCCAAGATGATGATCATCATATTCATTTCCCATATCATAGGTCACGATCCGGGTGGAGTACGTTCCGCTCGATCCATTGCTATCTTAATCTTGCTGTAGATACCTTCCTACTCAAGAGCTGATGAAAAACTTAAGTGGGCTGGAAGTCGACAGTGAATCTATTTGTTCGCTTGCACATTATATTCCACGGTGTCCCGGTGTTCCCTAATCCGAGTCATACAGTAGTGTAGCACTAAAGTACCATGGTTCTTATATAGCTGACGGGTTACCTCGATAGCTCATAAACAAAAGTTCGATAGCTGGTCCCCGAAAATCGGGGGCATGCCGATCTGGTTCCCAATCGAGATCCGTTCGGGACCATATAAAATAACACCGCCCACTATATCCACTTTATCCATACAGTATGTATTTCGAGCGGGAAAAATAATCATTTTACGTCCTACAAATAATTATTTTGCCCTGAGCAGTCGTTATGCGTTGTATAAACTTGAATCCAATTTGTTGCAGGAAAGTAACACCCCACGACAATTGACCAACAGGGAACACCCGAATTACGCTGGATCGAAGATGAACAGTAATATTACTATTAGTAGTCATAGCGTGCTGGTATCTGTACAGTATTTGTCTCTCTGCCATCCCTGTCTCCCGTGAAATGCTCCCTCAGCCTTGGAAAATCTGGAAGCTATGGAACCAACCGTTTGAACGGTTATGAGGTTATTGGAGCTTTCACATGGATGATAAACACATGCCGGTAGAGGTATCCATATAAAATCTAGGGAAACGCACCTGATCACAGTGGATTTTAACCAGCAAATGTACCGGCTCCAGCACGTACTTTGGATCATGCCGAGCCCCAAAAGCACCGTACGTACCAAGGACGCCACCAATTTAAGATCCATGACGGAAATGAACATTCTCTGCATGACACATACCATAGCAAGAACCATAGGCACGTAGCAACCGGTAACCTAGACCGAGCATGGATATGTATTTGCCCGTATGCTTCAGCCCCAGCACACGGACACCAAGCCCACCGTCTACACGTATTTGAAATAGTTCATTCCAGCTCGTGGTTTACCAAATAATCCAACATAATCTTACAATAGATGAAGTTAGTCCAAAATAAACGATACATCCGTAGCTAAACCAATTTCTCACAGAAGCGTACAGGCCTAGACTTGTTTACTTCTCCAACGCGGGACCGGTCCCGGTATATCCTGCGAATGGGGCCAGCTCGCCACATCACAGCGTCAAGGACAAATAAGATCGAGACCTGGATATGGGTCTATTTCTTTCTGTATCGTACATACGTCTCCGTCGAAGTAATTTAACCAGGTGGGCGTTGGAAAGATTACACCACTCCGGCAGATGAGAAGGATGCCTTTCTCCACGATACCCACGAAGACAAAGGGTTCGTGCATTTCATGGAGACGAAGGTTTTGAGAGAACTCGTACATGTATTGTTTCCCTAAGATTGGGTACGATCCAAGTACCTTGGCATGGATATATCCACGCACATGTACTCCATAGGCCCGGAGATTACATGTAGGTTGTCTACTGTATGATGTTGGTGTTTGGGCATTGTCGATAGTCATTTGAATCGAAGGTGGGATATTGGCAGACTAGCCAAATTTTTCAATTGCCTATTCTGGCCTCTTCACCGTTGGATTGTCACGAAATTGGGATGAGTGCTGCTCAGTGGGAACCTGTCATTGATGATCCAAGCTATTCTTGATACAGTGCTCCATACGGAGTACACCGCTGGGTCGATCGCCAAATTGAATTGCCTCTAGGAGGAATGGGTTGTGGACTCGTATGGATACTGAAAATGGGATTTCCTTTTGGCCTTTGAGCCAATGGCACTCGAAGCCTGTTTATGTAGAGGTGGATTATAGATATACTAATGTAAAGACACCTGCAAGGTCCAGAAAGTCTCGGCGATTCGAAAATCGAAGCAAAGGGTGTCGGGTTTACTGAAGCTGATCAATGCAGGTGCATATTCTTGTGCCGGATAGGTGAGCTGGACTTTGTTTCCTTGCAGATATCCTATTTTCTCTGTTCAACAATCCTCGGACTGAGCCCAATGCAAATTCGTTTGTGCACGTCGTAAGGGAACACCGCTCTTTCCTTACGAAGGGAAGCGCTGCCTTACTTTGGGATCTGCATGACGGTACACGTATATCCGCAGGCTATGGACTAACCCGAGAGACCGAGAATATTGGCAGCTGACTTTTTCTACAAAGTACAGGTACTACCAGGATGGTTGGTTCACAATAATATTATTCACACACAGCACGCAAAGGGGTATTTCACTAAATCCATACTTGTCATAACCATCGACATCGTTTTCTTTCCAGGTTGCAGTTTCCGGCGATTTCACAGCCCCAGATGATATCCCGGATATCCATCGCCGACCAGCGGCATCCCTGACGAGTACATATCCTGATTTGACATATAGCCCATAGAGCTATCCATCAATGTCTTCTCTAGAGAAGCAGACTCGCATTCGAACTGCTCGAGAGGCCCGTGCAAATCCCATTTCCTGGCACAATACTTGAGCATGTCACGGACGTATCCAAGACAACGCATGGCGCGTGCATGGCAGTTGATCAGGTCATCGTCACCCAGTACGGGAGGGTCGGGCGTCCCGGCGGGAACGTGAGGCGGTGCGGGCACAGCGCCGCTCAGTAGTTGGTCGTAGTTCTCGGATAATACGTCGATGAAGAGTAGGCCGACTTGGTGGACTCGCTGGATGTCGAGATATGTCAAGAAGGGAGAGCACTGGGATTCTCCAGCACTTGGTGGATCTGGCTGATGTAGTCCATGCATCGGTCGAAGAGCAGGGCTTTGTTGTAGTCGTGCAGCGTTGGGTATCGGTGCGATGGTGATAGGAGGATAATGATTGTGTATAGCAGCTCGAGGCGATACAAAAGTGAGAAGTGGTTAGGGGCGTTCTTCGGGCACTGATGATACCACTCCCGAGCTCGCCAGCACAGAGTCCATACTAACACCAGAGGCTGCGGGGATGGTTCGCGCCCGCTGTAATGCATTTCTTGGTAGCCGACAGATAGAATCTGTCGAATCTTCACGATATGCAAAGCAGGGACTGGACTTCGTAGAAAGACGTGGCTTTGTTCCGGGGAGCCCCCAGGGGCTGCGCTGGTTGATGGCAATGCAACATTTACAGATGCGTCGGAGAACGTAAAGGTTCTCTGTATAGTGGAGCTTAATCCTCTGGAAAAAATAGTCAGCAGTGGCGAGAAGTACGGTTAAAAGTGGAACGAACCTGTCCAGACAGTAGATGCAATGGAAAACTCGCCGACGGATATCAAGTCGGTCCTGGTTGGTGAAAACCTCAGTAGGCGGATCTTGATGCAGGCCCAAATCGATCGCAACTTTGGCAGCCATACCGACCAAATACCAACTGCGAAAGCGAGCCGGGTCAACAAAAGAATACTGAGCAAGCAGTAATATCGCTTGGATTCCTGATATAGATCCCGGGCGAAGGACTTCTTCGGCATATGTCAAGGCCTCTGATACGAGAGCCCATGCCCGTTGATGCATCTTGTCGTTATTCTGCTCTGAAACAGAGGCCGAAGCAATGGCTAAGACCATACGCAGCATCCAATGATCAAAAGGTTTGGCGAACCGGCCGCCTGATTGATATACTGCGTCTACCGAGGTCCAAAAGCTGGTCTCGACAAAGAAGGGCAGCTGGACGAACACATTGTCGAAATAGTGTTGTAGCAATGGGGTTGCTTCATGGCGCGCAGGTAGAGAGTGAGGAGAGGATGGTGGAGGAGAATCGACTTGAGCGACTGATAGAAGGAGGTTCGCGAAAGAGGTGTTGGAGGTAATGCCATGGAAATCACGCGATGTCGCGTTGACCGACCTTCAACCAGAGTCAGTAGTAATTCGACCAAACCCTCCAGAGTAACCAACAGGAAACCAAAATCGCCAACGAGATCATCAATATCGGATACCTCTCTGCGGTGTGCCGGTCCCAATGGTCCCTCGGATGAAATCGAGGTGATCGACATCTCCCGCGCGACGCCATTGCCCTCAGCGGACAGCGAGGTTGAACGGGCACGCATCTGAGAGATCTTCTTCTCGAGCTTCTCACAGTACCCCTCCAATGACGCCACATAACTTCTCTCTTTGCCTTTGGCAAATTCATCGCTGGCTCCGGAACAACTGCTAGCTTTGCCGACCCTCTCGCACGCGGAACAGGCGGGGAGCTTGCCGTCACATTTGATCTTCGCCGTCCGACATCTTGAGCAAGCGGCAACCGGACGACTCACCTTGAGCAGCGGATTATTCAAGAAAGTCGTGGCGGTGACCGACATGGCTCACTCATTTCTGGAAACATGGTCAGCCCGAACGCGTCCCCCTGTCTCACCCCACTGGGCTCGCGCGAGCATAGGACTAAACCACTCACATGACCGAGGGAAATAGCTTCGGAAGAGCGACCTGCATGAGCTGGGGAGGGTTTAGCGACTACTATTGTACGAGCGATATTAAAGGAACAAGCCTTACCCGCAAAAAGCCGTTGAGGAAGGGCCCTCCACTATGCACAAGGGGCAAAAAGGACTTCATTTGCGTCAAGAATTGGGCAGATCTTCCATGGAACCGCACGGACATCGCATCAACGACTTTCGGCCCCCTCTCATTGACCCAAGGCTCCTCTTACTTTAATTGTCTCCATATCCTCCTTGGAATTCAAGCCAGACATTTACTTCCATCGCTTAATTTTGTCTCTTTCAAGCCCCCTTACGGAGTTTCAGCTGCCATTGTACCACTGTCTTCTTCCTCCACTTGGCCTTTTTCTTAAAGACCCGTCGCTTCCAGTATCCTTTGGCTCCCGTCGATCCAGATCTGGACCGAGGCTCGCCCCTCTCACTGGCACATCACATACACTCTTGTGGCCCCATTCCGGTTGTACACAAGTACCGTGGTTTCAAATGATTGCCCTTTGATCGGATCTCCCCCTTGGAAAGCTCCCGAACGCCATCTCCGGCCTCGTAACGAGCCTCAGGACCATGTCGACAGTGCCCAAAATTCTTATCTCCGTTCGAATGTACCTTGCTTATCGCGTTTAACGCCTGGGCACCCCAGGCCCATGTGATCGGACCTTTCTTGATATTACTTTTGACCTCATTCTTATTATTTTTTGGCCCACAACCATGACCCCGAGTCCGGACAACTCAACAGTCGCAGGGCTCAAGTCGCCGGATTTGCATTCCTTGGAGCCACCTGACGGTCGCATTGCGCACACATTAACTGCCTGCACAAGGTGTCGACAGGTATGATGCAATAAGCGGGAGGTCCCCGCGATCTCGGTTTCTTTTACCTTGCTGTTTCTTGGCGCCTATGGTATTTACTTGCGATATCACTGTCGACTGACCCACCCTGTAGCGAAAGTCAAGGTGCGACCCTGGAATTCCACGATGTGCGCCCTGTGAACGAAGCAACGCCAAATGCGTATACTACGACTCGACACGAGACTCCACCATACCGCGGACCTACATCGTGTCGCTAAGAGAGAAAGCCCGGGCGCTAGAAAGAGAGCTCGCCGAGGCCGAGAAGGAGATACAACATGCTGCCGATGCGGAGCTGATGGTGCGAGGCGCGGGGCGCATAAGATTTAAAGAGAACGACGAGGCTAGATATCTCGGCCCCTCAAGTGGCATTGCCATGACTCGCTTGGTCATGGAGATGGCCAAGCAGAATACAGATTCGAAAAGCATCAAGGATGTTGTCCCCGATTTCACCGCCCAGGAGATCAAAGATGCGTTTGCGCAAGAAGACTCGAAGCCTACCTCCAAAATCTATCCCATGATCAGTTCCATTCCACAGCCGAATCTACCCCCACAGAACCTGACATACAAGTTGATCGATCTCTTTGTGGCAAAATGTACCGAACCTTGTCAGACTCTAGTGGTCCGCGTGGCTGATTTGTTGTATAGCACAAGCACTCCTTCCAACTCTGCATGAGCCTACGTTTAGGCAAGAGGTAGAAGAAGTCTTTAATGGCTCTGCGGATCCTTGTCAGAACTTCCAGCTACGGATGGTCATCGCCATTAGCATGCAGAAACTGAGTACCGAATATGCTGGTCTCGCTGATAGTTATTATCTGGCGGCCTTGCCCTATCTGGAGCCCACGCTGAAGCGAATGGATGTAAGGGCTCTACAATGCCTCGTGCTTATTGCCTCATATTCAATGTTAACACCCACTCGAACTGCTGCATACTGGGTCGTGGGGACGGCCGCCAAGCTTTGTCAAGATTTGGGATTGACTGAAGAAGCTACCGTGACAAAATCGCCATGTGGGCAACCTCTGAACGCCCTAGAGATCGATATGCGCAGGAGGCTCTTCTGGATTGTATCATCCATGGAGTTGGGGCTTTCCCACAGCCTGGGTCGTTGCAGCAGCTACAGCGTCAGTCACGACCACATCAATGTGAAGTTCTTTGAACTTGTGGATGATCGATACATCACGGCTGAGGGTATCACCCCAGGGGCGAAACCCGTACTGGCAAAGTGCATTGCAGTCCACTTTTTTAAGATGCGATTACTCCAGTTGGAATGCAGGCGAACACTCTACTTGAACCGACGAGAGACCCCAGTCGATGATCAGGATCCATGGTTCTCTCAGATGTTGGCTAAACTCGATCACTGGATGGCTACTTGTCCAAAGAATGACGATGGCAGCGGGCTGAATGTGAAATGGTACGTTTGTAGTCCGCTCCGTAAAGTGGTATCGCTGACATTCTCTACAGGTTCCATGGAAGGAGAAACACAATCATTATTCTCATGTATCGGCCATCGCCCCAGATTCCTGAACCCAGTGTCAATGCTGCGAAAACTTGCTATGAAGCAGCCATTTTCAACATTGCCATGCATCGAGAACAGATGGTAACCGGATCTGTTGACCTGACGTGGGTCTTTGTGCAAGCTCTTTTCATGGCTTTGAACACTGTCCTCTGGACCCTCTCGTACCCCGAGATCCGAAAAGAGCATACTATCGAGGAAGTTCAAGGCCATCTTGATATGGCCCTTGAAGTGATAGTCTACTCTGCCGAACGATGGCCTGGAGTGCAGTCCGCACTGCTTCTCTACAAACGCCTTGTTGCGGCATGTTTGAAAGCTTACAGCACCGAAGAGTCGTTCGTTGTGCACTCACCTTCTAACCATCCTACTCCAACCTCTTCGCAAGGGGTTACGACTCCACCAGCCATGTCCAGTCCATCAAGCACTACGACTGCTTCCTATTATTCTCACAATCATCGTGGAGGAGACGTATCAACTACCTCGAGCGGTACTTACTCCCGAGGACAATCTGCCGACCCTACTTTCTCGCAAGACTCTACCCCGCCGGCGGTGACTCCTGTGCCCCCTGAGTCCTTCAAGCAAACACCAATGCCATCAGTCTCCTCTGCCCTTGGGATGCCACCCTCTTCCGCCCCGAACGCGATACCACATTATACATCAGACACCTATGGCGGCCCGATTTCGCTCTATCCCGATATGTCCATTGACCCCAATACTCCTTATAACTCGATTCCTTCAGTTGTCCCTGGTCTACAAGGCTGGGACCCCAACTTCTCACTTGCATCTACAACCGCGGGCCATCTAGCATACGTCGACGCCTCTGTCGATCCCATGAACTGGACCACATCCATTGGAGACCAGTACTCTCAGTATTTCAACGAGCCATTCCCAGTACCTTCTTGGCGTGAGCGCACACTCAGTCAGCAAGAGCAAATCGAGCTTCTGGCCTCTCTCGAACACGATATACCCGATGTCTCTGCTCAATTGGTGAATGAGTATAATGCTTTCTACCAGTCATGAGGCGCTGGTTAGTTAGCTCTCAAGGCCCCCGTGATGGGCAAGCACCCCGTGCTCTGATTTCAGCGATATCACGCTATTCTGTCTTGGACCGACTCATCTTCTGACATTACCGGATAGTCTTGAATGGTCATGTTGCAAACTGGGCTGAGGTAGCCCATGGTTCAGGAATGCATCTTTAGACCATATGACTTTGTAATTCTCGGCGAATAATTTACCAATAGCAAGAGATACCACGTTGAACTGTTTTTAACATGTGCTTCGTTCATGACTTGATGTTTTGGGGTAATAATGGCTGCTGATAAGGCCGCAATTCGCTATCCGCAACCCGGCATCCACGTAATGTTATTTAAACAACTCTGTTCATGATGCAGCGGAAATAAAACCCGCTCTAGTGCTGGTTGTCGCTTTGATTGACATTGTTCTGAATTGCAAGATGTTCATCCATTTGTGTATCTTTGTTAATCCATTCTTAGATGTCTTTGTTAGGATTGATTTGAAGACCTATCTCACAATGACAGGTCACTAATTAGATCAATGCCTGGGGTGTTCATTGTCAATGGCTCTATATCGGCGGTGGCAATGTATCAAATAGTGTCTAATAACTCGTGGAGTAAGGACTGGCTACTAGGACTACAGCTTGAAAGACAGCAACACATTCTAGTAATTGAAAGTATTTGATAGGATCTCAGTATTAACTAGACCGTATTGTCGTCTTCACTCAAAGGAAATAAAAAACTTAGAAACAATGAGTATCTATAACCGTGTAAATAACTTAGTCAAAGAAAGACAAGGTGCCAAGATCCGGTCACGTGAATACCAATCCGTCATCCTCCTTTGACCACAGGATCGTCTCCATCATCACCCTCCTTCACCACAGCCACCCATCAGCCACCCAATTTCCACTGCCTATCGGACTCATCTTAGTCCCCTGGAATGCAAATGATCTAGGTCGGCCGCTGAACGACCTGCTCGTCCGCTTGAGCAACCGTCGATCGTCGACCGGGACCCCCTCTCCAAACACTGGTATCGAAGTTTGCGCTTTGGGTCCAGAGCCGCTCTGGTTCATACCGACTTGCATGCTGAACTGTTCCTCGGGCTCTCATGTCTGATCGCACTCACCCAGCATCTTTCCAAGCAAGACCTCCTTCGCCTTCCTCGCCCGCCGCCGGTTCTCTGAAAGAGAACCATCGGCTGCCCATTTCTTCGGATCATATCCCTCAGACTCCGACCTCCCCTCCGTTGATGTCGGTTAGCGATCAGAACGATGCCGCCAACTTCACATCTTCGCATACGTCACCGAATCAGGCGACGGTCCACCCTCCGAACGTATCCTCCCCTCCATCCTCTGCGCCGATGTCTACCCAAGCCTCTCAGCAACAACCAATGAGCTCAACCAACTCATTTCCTACGCCTGCAAGCAGCGTTAACGGTTATCCTTTGAATGCGACGGGGAAGATAAGGACGGGAGAAAATCTTTCAACATGAATACAAACGACTCGACTGAAAATTCAGGTCCCGATCAATCATCAGAGCACAGACGCACCGATCACAATCGGCAGACTTTTTCAACAGACACAAATACCATCGGGCGAGGGCAACAACATTCGGATCCCGACGCTATGGAGGTTGATACAGAGCCTGCTCGCCGGTCAGATATCAGCAATCTCGGTTTGGATTCTCTTCAGAAGGAGCTCACATCTGCTTTCCATCTTTGCAAGAGCTGTAAGATTTCCCCAATGGATCGTGGTGTCCACTGTGGGCATCTGCGTGAATCACTAATCTTTGCATGTTCTGTGAACTGAGGTTGTTAACACTGCTTTTTACACCTTGATAGCTCCCATTGTGACTGGCCCCGATCCATCAGTGGACCTCGTCTCCCTATATGGGTTAGGACCCATTGCGCACTCGGTAGCAAGACTGGACCCCGTCACTGGAGAGAAAATCAACCGTCTACGAAAATCCTACGAGGGAAAGCTGAAGGGACTAGGACTTGCTGGTCGGAACAAACCCTTCAAACAGGAACCCGGCGCGCCTGGCAGTCTCAGACATATGACTCTGTGGCCTGAGGAAGAATGGCAAAACCAGAAGGTGTTTGGCAAGCAGATCAAGATTTCAGACATGGATACGGCGCTGCAGGATCTTCAATCACGCGCTATGCAAATGGAACCTGGACCAGTCCCCAACAACGATTTCTGGGAGGATATTCTCGGCCATGAAAAGCCAGTCAAGAATCCCGCCTCCAACGAACACAGCAAGAAGGCTGCCTCAACCCCAAGCAACCGTCCCTCTATGCAATCCAATGCCGCATCTCCACAAACACAACCACAAGAAATAGACCGGCCTCGGCCCAGCAGAGGTCGCAAGAGGCATTACGATGATAACAGTTTTGCCGGTTATGGTGAAGGCTTTGTGGATGATGAAGAGGACCCCGGATTCTACTCGAACGGCGAGGGAACTGGGAAGAAGAAACGCAAGAAGGTATGGACCTAAGAATCAAATGTGGTCCAACGCCCAACCTAACCACGTCAATTAGGACCATGTCGCCAAGGTGTCGACCCCAATGTCTAGCGGTGGTAGCTATGGGGTAGGCATGTTTGGCATCGGGGCCAGATGATGATTTGCAATATGGTCTTTTCGGGTCATTCAAAAGCAGTTTCTGTTTCTGTTTCTTTTCTTTCCCCCATACGATGAAAACCCCATTTGCCCATATTAACCTGGGGGGCGATGGCTCGAGCCGTGTCTTGCTGTCATGCAGGGCATGGGTTCTTGAAGCCTACGTTGTTTCCCCTTTTGATTCTTTTTTCCCTTGTTTTTTTTACTTCTCAGTACATGTTGCATCACGGTGCTGGATATACCCGGCTTTCATCAATCGGCGTTTTTGGCAGGGTGGGAAACAAAGTTATCCAATATGGATACGATCAATTGCTTTATGTTGCACGGTCTGTTTCTTTTCACCTCGTACTTCTATTCTTTTTTCTCGCGCACAGCTATTCGAAATGTCCACTGTTGTAATGGTTGGTTGTTTCTTTCCCGCAAACGGTGTTGTATTATGCTTGCTTGTTTCTTGATTCTTTTACCCTGTTCTCCTGACATACTGGATGGACTGCTGTGTTCGCCAATGATCCCTGGGAGTGCTAAATGCCACTCCCTGATGTTTTTATTCGTTTATATCTTCAGGGCCTTTGTCTTGACAGCGTGGAGATCTAATTCTGCGATGTCGAGACAAGTCCATCTGAAGAGCTGGTCAATTGATCCAATAGATGACTTAAACTGTTATATACGCGGTAGATGTAGAATTTACCCCAAAGAGTGTATGTAGGTAGTACTGCAAATACTGCGGAGTAATTTGAGAGCACAATGTCATATCGACGTTCTCCAGTTCCCAACTACCAATCGAAATTCCACAAACTCAAAATAGGCAAGAAACAGAAGAGCCTGGCTATAAAACCCGACATCGAAACACCACATAATTCTTACCCATTCAAGAACCCCGACTTTCAGGCCCAGATCCCTGCCTCAACCACCCACACCCCCAGCATATGCCAAAACAAAGAAACGAGAAAAGAACCAAGGGGGAAAAAGGCTTGGTAGCTGATACCTTCGGCGACGCCGACATCACAAAACAAAAAGCAAGCTCAAGCCCAATCCTCCGCCAGCCACAGCCAAAAATGCCAGCCCAGCGCCTACACACACCAACCTTCCGACGGCCTCAAATCAAACACCCAGCAAGCACCCAATCAAACACTGCCGCATGCATCCACTTCTAACCCTCTTCCAATACGCGATGCCAACAGTAGAAATTCGGTGCTGTTTTGCGACTAGCACCGATTGGCTGTATATCGGGGGCTACTGCAGCCGCGCCGATTGGGCGCTAACTATTTATTTACCCGGTTTTTGATGCTCTCATATCTCACATCTCATATACCTTGGGGTGTCTGCGTAAGCATCAGCTGTGATTAGACGTGGGTTGATCTTGGACTCGATTTGGCTCGATTTGGCTTGGTGGTGAGCTTGTGAGCTGGCTTTGTGTAGGCTAAGGTGGATGGCCTTGGGATTCTCGGCATTTGGAAATTGCAGATTGATTATATTGGATTATGAGCTTGGGAAATTACTCGAGATCGGTACCTCGCGCTCTTTGTTTGCCGTGGATTCTATGGCTGATTGATAGTGTTGAGCCCGACGGGTTTCCGAAAAAGTTGGGATGCCTCGAAACGTGGCATGCACCAGAACACAGTCAGTCCAATACGCGCCTTATTCTTTTCTTCTTTTCGCTTCCAGCGGTATTGACACTCAAATAATTCAGCTGCCAAATATATCAGGTGCCATACTGATTCAAGACATCGAAAAGTCGAGCGGCTTTGCCCGAAGCTAGTGTAGCATAGAAACGCCACAGAGCAATACGAAGTTACTTCGGGCTGATTTACTTACTTTACTTCTCTAGGCTGGGCTGACAGCCATCTCTAGCCATGTGTACAGACCTCAACGCTCAAGCCGAACCAAGTTTTGATCCCTCTTGACACCGCACACATATAGAGGTCAGAATTGCTACCAAGCCGCACGTAGCTCAGGCTGTTCATGGACAACATGACCCAAGATGTTCCATCTGCCGCTGAGGGAATGATGGGTGATCAACCCTAACCTTCGTGTCTTGGAAGTATACGCGACCAGAGCTAAATGCTCTATTTGGGTGATGTATAAGTGCTTGTTTGTTCCCGGGTTGTATAAGCTATAAGCTGTGGTCAATCAGGCATCTCTTTCAAGTGGCGCCCTCGTAAAAGATCGCGATTGTAGACGGACAGGATGGTTGGGATATATTCCGTTCAAACGGGAAGCTCAAGTGTATCTTTGGTGTGGTTGGATTGCTGAACTTTGTGGCCGCTTTGGATGCTACGTCTATATCGGTTTCACTTCCAGAGAGTATTTTACCCTCTTAGGTGTCTTTCTGATACTAACATGCCCTAACTAGATCACATCCGATGATATTGGCGGAACAGCTACAGGAGCCTTCTGGGAAGGAAAAGCATTCTTTCTGACATCCTGTGTATGTCAACCACTATCCTCTCTATAATCCGACATCTTCGAACGCAAGCTCGCTCTCTGTATAGCCGTCCTCGCCTTCACAGTCGGATCTATCACGGCCACTCTTCTCATGTATCCCATCAAATGCTGGTCGGCCGATCGATTCAGGGTATTGGCGCAGGTGGCATCATGGCTCTGACCGAAGTGCTTCTTGCAGACCTCATCCCTCTCAAAGAACGAGGAAAGTGGTTCAGCATCCGCCCAGGGACTTGGGCTCTGGAAACAGTCGCGGGCCCCCTCATCGGGGGAGGATTTGCTCAGTCGTCGGCTTCGTGGCGGTAGACCTTCTGGATTAACCTGCCTTTTTCTCATTTCTCTTTGGTAGAAGAACGATCTCGTCTTGCCAAACGTGCGCCAGCGTCCTATTGTTAAGTCTCGGTTGCCAAATATTGCAGAGCAACCTGATCCTGCAGCCAAGTTTTAAACTGAGCCATATAGTCTCTGAAAATCCGAGAGAGAGAGAGTGCGTAGCCTGGCCAATGCAGCCACCTGCAATATGAAGTGCAGTAAGTAGATAACCCCGCAGAATTAGGGCTATTGCAGCCGACAGAATCACGCAGGCATTTTCACAAGTTCGAGCAGTTATTTACTAACAGCAGATTTATTTACCGGTCACGGCCTTCCTATTCTATAAATAAGTCCTACCCTTCTGCTGTTCCGGCAACATGACCAAATACTCAGAAAACAACTTGGAATGTGCAAAGGTACAAAAGTACCATGCATAATTACGCGTGGTGGCGGGTACCTTGGTTCGGTCAGCCGCACGTCTTGTGAATTGTTGCAGGTTCCACTCAAATCAAAATCATCAGGGTTCTTGCTGGTATTTGCTAACATAGATTCAGGCAACTATTATTGGATGCTAAAATGTCAAAGAAAGATTTCCTAGCCCGCCACGGCAACGCTGAAGCTAATATAGCGTCACACAGCCCACAAGCCACTCAGAGAACTACTATTGATGATCATGCGGGTTGAGGGGTTCACCGAGTGCCCATGTAATGGCTCGTGCACAGCATATCTGTGACGGGGGATATATAAAAGTGCATGCACTGTTTCATGGCCCATTTCCCACCCCATTTACGTGTACACACACGATGCCTTCACCAATTCCTCAGCCTCGGGGGCTTCCCCTTGTTGGAAATCTTTTTGACATGGATACCAATAATGTTTGGGCTTCTCTCAATAAGTTAGCCGCCGAACATGGTAGCAAAGGTATATTCAAGATCACGGTTCTCGGCAGGCAACTCGTTTTCATTACAAGCGCGGCCCTCCTCGAGGAAGTCTGCGACGAGAGGCGCTTTCAGAAATGCATCACCGGAGCTATGGTCGAGATCCGCCATCTTGCACACGATAGTCTGTTCACCGCGTATGCCACAGAGGAAAGCTGGGGTGTCGCACATCGCATTATGGCCCCTTTTGTCTTACCTGAAGCTGTGAAGGAAATGCACAACGATATATCAGTTACACTGGACGACTTGATTCAGAAATGGACTTCGACTGACGGTACACGAAAGCACGTCGATGTCACCAATGACCTGGACCGACTCAACCATGCGGCCAACGCACAATGTTTCTTCAGCCAGCGTGTGGACTGTGTCTTAGGCGCCGAGCCCGCAGCCATCAAAGCCATGTCCGACACAACTTTTGAAGCCGTTCGCCGGCCCACACGCCCCAAACCTCTTACCTGGCTCTTGTACCAAAAGACATTCGACAGGGATATCAAGGTTTCTCGTGACTACTGTGCCCAAATTATTGCCAATCGACGCAACAATCCAATCGAAAGGAATGATCTGCTTCATGCCATGCTCAACGGAAAAGATCCACAGACCGGGGAATCCCTCCCAGACGACAGGATTATCGACGAGATTATCAACATTTTCATCGGCAGTGCCACTTGTCCGAATCTAGTCAGTTTCGCTCTGTACTACCTAGCCAAGAACTCGGACACAATGCTCCGTGCTCGAAAGGAGATAGATGCTCTAATCGGTCCCACCGGCCAACTCGAGCATTCTCATCTCTCCCAATTACCCTACTGCGAGGCCGTTCTCCGAGAAACATTACGTCTCTGCGCCACGGCCCCAGGTCTCAATATCGAGTCATTGCCGTCTATTGAAGGACCCGTTCTACTCGGAGGGGGAGAGTACGAATTGCCTAAGGGTCAATCAGTGCTCGCGATTTTGTCTGCTGTCAATCGAGACCCTGCTGTCTTTGAAAACCCTAATGCCTTCAAGCCTGAGCGCATGCTTGGTGAGGCATACGACCGACTTCCCATTGGAGTAAAGAAGGGTTTCGGAAACGGCAAACGTGTTTGTTACGGCAAGAATTATGCTTGGGAGTGGTCACTGCACACGCTCATCGGTATTATTCAGAGAGTTGATTTTGAGTTGGCGGATAAGGGGTATTCGCTTGATATCGAGGGAAAGAATTTCAACGGTGCTTTCAGTGTGAAGCCATATGGGATGTTTGCGACGACTAAGAAGAGGGACGCCTGATTTGGATTTATATCGCTCCATGTACCAGATTTAATTTTTCTCCTCACATGTGAAACTGGTTATATTAGGTTGAATATATATCTGAGACCGTCGGAAATTTGTTTCCTTAACTTCAGTAGTGGCTCAAGGGCGTAGTCGGCCCGCTCCTCTACACGAGCCGGCCGATCTTTTGAGAATGGACTGCGATCGATATCAACATCTTTATGGTTACCCAATGCCTCTTTGGAGGATTTAGATAGCCTCCATGCCAATACACGTGTCTCAACGCAAGACTTTCGCTCCTCCTCTATTCTACTTTTTCATCTGCTTTTTGCCGAGTTTTTAATTCATGCAGAATCTGAAGAGGAAAATCTGCTAGCAGCAAACCGTATGACCCGTACATGTTGTAAATATATAAACGCCTCTATTTTATTCAATTAAAATACGGTCCATGGCCCGTTACCCAACACTAATGTCCAAGGCAGGAATGTATTAAAACAGATTCCACAGTGAGCGAAAGTAGATATACGTGAACCTCTCTAGGTAAGGCCTTAAACGTACACTTAATCATCACTCACGGCAGCACTGGAGCCCCAGGTCTCCGGGAAGCCCTAATTTGCAGTTCCGATGCAACATACCGCCCAGCAGCGCTAAGTTAATATGAGTTCATACGTCTTACTGCTGCCTGAGAATGATTATGTGACACACTGAAACAGGGACAATCGAGAATTCCAAGGTCTGGGTACACGTCAATTTTTATAGAGATCTCCAGATCTTCTCCAGTCTGGACAAGTTCTCGAGATCAAATGAAATCATGCCAATCGTCATATTTGCATCCCAGGAAAATCTATTCAACCCAAATCTGCTATGACCTCTCCCAATAAAAGAAGGGGGGAATACAGTAACCAGCGCGGAAAATAAGTAAGTTTCCGATTGGCGTAGGGCTAAGCGCGTCAGAAGCCCAACGGCATCATTCCACGTTATCGCGTCTCGATTTCACGAGTCACCCAAAACTGGCTTTCTGAAATAACAGATGACGTTGCACAGACAGAGCTATACCGAGTTGATTAAACAAAACAGGTAGCAAAGCAAGAAAAATCGTTTGCTCCGTGGGGACTACTCTTCCTTACAGCGTTTCCCCAGAGACAAGGTCTCTACGAAGTCGATCTATTGCTAATCGAACAAATCAAGGGCATCCATACAGCCTCTCTTCTTCCGAGTGATTAAGCTAGATTTAGGCAACTGTGGAAAAGATCCCCGCGGACGAAGGTGAGGAGGGAGCTATGAACATTCTTGAAGCACCGAGCTTCTCAAATCCTTGGAAGCTCTCCCTTCCAATCACCACGCGTTAGCAGGCATGCTTGACAAGCGTGTATCCAGCAAAGCTCTTGGATCAGAGCAAACGAAGAAGAATTGTCCGGTGATCCGATCATTTGACTTTCCTCCCTACATTCCACCTCCTTAGTTAGCTGTAACCCTACTCGGAGAGATCAAGTCCTAGCTAAATGGCAGGAATGTAGAGGCGGATTACTATTCGGAGGTTTTTTTGTCAATTAGTCTTTAGCCTTTAAATAAAACGAGCTTGACAGCTCCAGTAGTACGGGTTTCGGAGCTTTTTCTTTATTGAGATTTCTGTTGCTCTGTCGAAATTATGCCACTCACTTCGGGACCAAAGGTGGTTCTGCAGAACAATACCAACAAGAACTGGATCAAAGATCGTGGTTTGCGGAAGTTGAACCTCGGTATTGGGTTTATGCTATCTGCTTCGGCTACTTCTGGATATTGTGCTAGCATGATCAATGGACTTCTTGTTCTTCCCGAATGTACGATGCAACCTATGTACCAAAACACGTGAACAAAAAGAATGCTAACTGATTCCTTTCGATAGTCAACAAATTCCTCGGCGGCCTCGAGACAAATACAAGAGGTCTCATCATCGCAGCTGTCTCGCTGGGGTCATTTCTCTCCTTCATCCCAGGCTCATATATTGCCGACAATCTAGGCCGACGGATCTGCGTTGCTATCGGCTCAACCCTAGTGATAATCGCCGGAATAATCCAAGTCACCACCCAAAACCACTGGATCTTCTTCGGGGCACGAGTCCTGGCGGGAATAGGCGTCGGAATATCACAAACTGCAGCTCCACTGCTCATCACGGAATCCGCGCATCCACGCCAACGGCAGGCTTTCACGGGTCTATACAATGCGCTGTGGTTCATTGGATCGATAACGTCGGCTTCGATTGGGTTTGCCGGGTTGTGGGTTGCGGGCAGTTGGTCGTGGAAGCTCCCCTGCTTGCTGCAGATCTTTTATCCGATTTTCCAAATTATTGGATTGTTGTTTGTTCCTGAAAGTCCAAGGTGGTTGGTCTCGAGGGACAGGAAGGAGGAGGGAATGGCTATTTTGGCGAAATATCATTCGAATGGTGATGAGACTGACGAATTGGTTGTGGATGAGTTTTATCAGATTTGCAAGAGCATCAATGCCGAAGCGGATGTAGATTCGCGGCGGTGGAGCTCTTTCTTCAAGACTCGCGGTGATATGCATCGGTTGGCTATCTGTGTGTTGCTGGGTTTCATGCAGGAGTGGGCTGGAAATGGTAAGAGATGCCCCTACCCCAGCCTTCGTTCAAAATCACGTTGCTAACCCATCTCTATACAGGCGTTGTTTCCTACTATCTAGCACCCATCCTACAATCGGTGGGTATTTATAACGCATCTCACCAAGCCGCCATTAATATCAGCATGCAAGTATGGAACTTGATGTTTGCTGTCGGCGGAGCAATGGCGGCAGACCGCTACGGACGACGAAAATTATGGCTAATCGCTACAACCCTGATGCTGATCTATCTCGCCGCTGCAACGACCATGTCAGGACTTTTCTCAGAGCTCGGCGTACTGGAAGCTGGAATCGCTGTCGTGCCCATGCTATTCCTTTTCTGTGCAGGCTACGACATGGCGTATATGCCCTTGTTCATCGCCTATCCGGCGGAGATCCTACCTTTCCAACTACGTGCCAAGGGTCTTGCTGTCACGTTGACAACTGACTCCTTGGCTTGCTTTATTAACCAATTCATGAACCCCGTGGCTTTTGCGGCGCTCCACTGGAGGTACTTTATTGTTTATCTGGGATGTTTGATGGTCTTCCTCGTGCTTTTCTACTTGTTCTTCCCTGAGACAAAGGGATTGTCTTTGGAAGAGGTTGCTCGCATCTTTGAGGATAAGGATAAAGGGAGGACTTATGAGGTGGAGACGCCTAGTTCGGGTGGATCGCAGGAGTTGTTTGCTTTCCCGAAGAGTCAGGCGTGATTGTAATTTTGTTTCGGTTACTTGTTGTAATTACGACAGTGCTGGGGCTCGACTTGAACAGTTCCTCGCAGGCTAATCTCAGCAGGCCACTTATGTTATCTAGGTGATTTCCTTTGCGGATTGTGCAAAGTGTGGAATAACGTGTCCAATAGATAGATTGTAGAGATTACGCACCATTGTTTTTGGTGTCAGTCTAATTTGATTAAGATATATTTCCTTCTCAAGTGTAGTTAATAAACTGAGAGCCATCTCATCTCATAGTAACCCCAAAGTACTGTACATTGTTGTATGGTTCGCCCAATCAGAACCACCCAGTTACCACTCAAACTAAACCAAATTCGATCTAGCGGCATAATCTTATCGAAAGCTAACAACCGCAACAACTCCGGACATAACCAAACGTGCACCTAATTGTCTCTAAATCGACAAAAAGCCGTGTAATTCAAACCCAATATTGCATACACACCCATATAACCCACCCAAAATGTCCAAATACGAAACAGCCCTCGCACGCATCGACGCTGCGCACTCCCAAGACCCCCGCCAACACGAAACCCCAGACGGCCCTATGCCCTACGAACTACACTACGCGCAAAAAATGACAAATTACCTCGAAACCCTAAACCCAGACGCTGGCGAGCTCCTTCGCCTCGCAATCCGCGCACAACACCTACGCCGCTGGGAAGTACCGCGGGACAGCTACCCCGCCACGAAAATCGGCTACCACTCCTGGCGTGCGGGTTTACAGCGTCGGCAAGCGGAGATTGTTGAGAATATTTGTCTCGAGAGCGGGTATTCGGCTGAGGAGGCCGGGAGGGTCGGGGAGATGGTTAAGAAGGCGGACTTGAAGAAAGGTGATACGGATACGCAGACCTTGGAGGATGTTGCTTGTTTGGTTTTCTTGGATGATCAGTTTGATCGGTTTGAGAGGGAGCTTGGGGATGAGGGGAAGATGGTAGATATTTTGAGAAAGACTTGGGGGAAGATGTCTGAGCGTGGGAGGGAGGAGGCGTTGAAGATTTCTTTGTCAGATAATGCGGTGCGGTTGGTTGGAATTGCTTTGCAGGGGTGATATCCATTTTCAAAGGTTGATTTTATGTAATTTTTATATATCCAAGCATGGACGGAATCTATTATAGTCTTGTATTGAGAAATTGAGAATCATTAGATTTGTCGTTATGCGAGATAAGTATGAGTATGAGTACGAGATATGGCCCTGAGTATCGTGCAGCTTCTATAGCTTTCCCCCTTAAACGCCCAGAGCAGAGATGAAACCAGAAAGCAAAACTCCACATATGCATCGCAGAACAGCTACTACCGAATCAAGGACTGCCCGTATCAATCAACCGCACCAACCCAATCGCCGCACCGGCAGCAACACCACCAACGCAACACATCTGAACTCCACCCCGTACACCAGCGAGAACATTATCACGCCCAGACCAACCGCGCACAACGCAGGTCTTGACATATCCAAACACCAGCAGGGTAATGGCCATCACACCGATACTCCAGTACAAGGCAACCATAACCTGCGAGACGATAAAGTACGGAATGAGAGGAATGAACCCGCCAATGAAATAACCCAGTGCAAGTGTGATGGCCGAGGTCCAGGCTTGGTTGCAGTCGGGCTCTGTCTCGCGGTGGTGGAATGTAAGCAGGAACTCGCGGAGTCGGTCTTGCGAGGCATGCAGGTCGCGTGTGATATCCTCGATAGCTATGTCTGAGAGACCGTATGGGGCGAAAGTCTCGCGGACCATAGAGCTAGTTTCTTGCGGGTCGTTCTCGATTAATTGTTGTGTTTCGCGGACGGTTGTTTCGTATGATTCACTGAGCATTTTTTTAGTCTTTCTTCTTTGGAGTTGGATTGATATATGGATGACAACTTACGCTTCACTCTTGGCGCCGACATATCCTCCTAATCCCATGGAGATGGCTCCAGCTGCTAGCTCGGCCAGTCCACCCAGAACAACAACTTTTGTGTTTCCCAAAGCCGAAAGACCAGCGCTCAGGGCGAAGGGTACTGTGAGTCCATCTGAGAGACCGAGGATGGCATCCGAGACGATGCGCGGGTTAATTCTTGAGCGAGTGCTGCTGCCGCTGGTTGTGGACTCGTCCTGGCTGGCGTTGCCGAATGTGTTATAGGATCGACAGCTCTGAGCTTCGAGGTCTTGGTCAGAGTCGCCACGGATGGTCTCATCGTCGTCGATGCGAGCTAGAAGGCGTTGTTTCCCTGGAAATCATGTTAGCATCTTCCCTGGAACTATGTCCCATGTTCTTCTTTGCTTACCTGCGGGTAGCTTGTCTGATTCCCGTGTTGAGAAGAGCTTCTGCTTTATGAAGAGGAACGCCATGTTTTGTTTTGTTTTGTTTTGTTTTCGCGATATGTCACGTCGATTTGCAGCTTTTTGAGTGCCCAAAATCTGATCTAGATACTCCGGTGGGTTGCTTCCGCGATACCCTGCAAGCTCTTAAGGTACAAACCTCAGTGGCAAGCGGCGTAACTGACGTCAGGGCAGAGAAATGCCAATTACTGGAGTAAGAGGTATGAAACAGGCAACGACTGAGGATAGTCTCAAGTAGATAAGCTCAGGACAATCGGGATATTCCAAAAGAATAAGACCGAAATCCGGAGTCCGAGGAAGGCGGATGACGAAGGTATCAAAGAACTATGAAGATGGAAAGTAAAAAAAGCATCTACAATGATCGGCCATAACCCCCCTTTTAACACGCTTTCTCAGTGCCACAGTGCTCTCACCGGTCTCAGCAACTGCCGCCAAAGAAGAAAAAAAGCACAGCAAAAGTCCACTTAGTGCAAGCCAACCCAAGAAAATTGGAGATGCATTCGTCAAGGGGATGTCTCGGAGCCAATCACATTCCAAACAAAGGTCAGCAAACGCAGTGTTGGAGGTCTAGGAGCTGCAGGCCACGCAGTTAGGGTGTTTTGTGCTGAGAAACCTCCAATGCAGCGACTGCCATTGGTGACTGAGGTGGTGCTGACCTTTACCTACCCTGCGATTGGCTGGATCTTATTTCCCGATACGGTACGTTATGGAGGCGCTGATTGGTCAGATTTGTAAGGCTCAGATGGAGGCGTTTCTAGTTCTTTTTTAGTTTAGCCGGATGGCTCTTTAGTTGCTTGGGATCTCTCCTTTAATAGCATTGTCGGGCTATGCCCATTGGAGCAATATTCCGAGTCCGAATTGCCCGTATTTATTAACTCCGATCGGTCTAGCAAACACTGAGGTTTCCCCACAGCTCTCAGGTTGTCAATTGAACCTGCACACTTAACTTATACCTACAGTACAAAGGTAATCAAACCAAATCAAATGAGAGAAGACAAGGCCATATCCCAAACAATATCCCAAACAGGAACAAAGACATCCTCAGGCATCAACCCTTCCATCTACAGAACAACAACAAGTCCCAGAATACCAGCAGCACCCGCAAGACTCATCCCAGCCCCGGTAGGAGCAGCAGCAGCACCAGTACTGGTCGAAGGCGAAGCCGTAGTACTAGCACTGGAGCTAGAAGTTGGGGTAGAGTCCGAGCCCGAATTGGAGTTAGAGTCGGTGCTAGTAGACTCTGCAGCAGAGCTAGACGAAGATCCACTCCCGCTTTCCTCGGCAGAGGTAGTCATAGTTACGGTGGGCGATGTATGCACACCCGAGGATGAGCCGGGGAGGGAAGTGGCGCTAACAACCGAACTGACGGTTGTTTGCATTATGCTGCTGGGGGCAGCAGAGTCGGATTCGATTGAGGATGGTGAGCTTGAGACGCTCGTGTCGGCTGCTAGGGCCATTGAGGAGAGGAGAAGTGTGGTGAGGATTTTGGTGTGCATTTTGATGGTTGGTTATTTGGTAGGTATACAATAGCTTGGAGATTGAGAGACTTGTTTGAAATGAGGGATTTGGGTCTGCAAATATAATATAGACTTGAGTCCCCTTAAATATCATATATCCATAACACCTGTTCCAAATATAGCCTTTGAAACGCAATCAATAAATGCAATTGAGCCTCAGCGCCCGTTCTTATTTCCCTAAAAACGCGGAAATGGAAGGCTGAGCAGCACATAAGCCGTCAACTCATCCAGTCGTAAACACAATGCTGTAGGTTTGCTACTGCAGTGGGCCAATGACACCCTACATGCGCGTATAGGGCCCCCGGTGATATCACAACGAGGGGCCGTAAACGTGGAGTCAGGCGTACTGCTGAATCATACGGACCCGGGTGCGAGATGAAAAGAGAAACATTAGATGTTTATCACTGGCTGTGGGGTTTCCATGTATCACTGTTTGGTCTGATACGATTGGGGTTGCCTTTTGGTTTCATGGGAATGTCGATCACGCGTGGGTGGGTTGGGTCAGTCCTTGTTTTCTTATAAGGCTCAAGGTGAGATGTTTATCTATTGACTTGGGTGTGGTTTATTTTCCAGTAAAGTACGATGTATGAGAACGGGTTAGGGTTATGGTTGAGTCTTCTGGTTTGGATGAGCGAGATATTAGGGCACAGGCTCGTGGTAGGATCAAGTGGAGTAAACCATTGTGCTATATTAAGTCATCGGGCAATGCTCGATTGCTCGACATTTGAGAATGACGCACGACAATCAGATTCCTTGCACGCGGCTGAAATTGGGACCGACAAGAGTAAGGCGGACGAAAAGAGGGCTTTTACGCCGTAAAGACAGTATGTTTATTATGACAGTAACTATTTGAAACTCCAAGGCTATACTGCTGGATCAGGTCATGAAATCCAACCAGGAGCACAACTGTACTAGATAGGATGAAACAAAAGTTGGGTATCGAGACTGTCCGAAGGATCCATAGCCCCAAAGGCACTCCACTGTACTCGATGATCTGTCTATCGGCCTTCCGCACGATCCACCAATTGATCCTCCAGCCCCATTGGTTCCCAGATCTCCTTAGCTTTCTTATTCTGCACCCAAACCACATCACCCTGTACAAATGCCACAACTCCACCTTTGCCCGTCGCACTCGCCGTGATACGGAACAGCGGCTGGCCATTCTGGGGGTGAGCCTCGCGCAAAGGCAGCATGATGAGTCCTTGCTCCAAACACCAGTTCTCAAGGATATCCTTGAAGGCGACCTCCTCCACAACGGGGGCTTTGCGAGGTTCAGCGGGAGCCGCAGCGGCTGCTGCCGCGGCTTCTGCCACCTTATCTTCCCGACTTGGAAGCTTGGTCTGTGTAGTGGTAGGGCGAGGAAGTTCTGCACCCGCGCGGTCTCCCAGCTGGGAAGCAAGGTCCATGGTTTGTAGACCTTTCTTCCATTCTTCGTCCACAATGGTGAGTTCGTTGACTTCTGCTGGGATCTGGGTGCGCCACCAGGAGAACCAAGCACCGACTTCCTCGTAGTTGGGGTCGTTGGTGAGCCAAATGTAGAGAATTTCGTGCCACTTCGGGAAGAAGTCGGAGACCAGTAGCAGTCCCATCACATTTGGCTGGAAGAATGGCTTCCAGCGTAGTACATCTTCGAGGACTATGAGTTCTTGGTCCTGGGGGTTCACGGTAAAGTCGTCGCGGAGATGACGAGCAAGGCGTGGTAGCAGGTGATTGCGTAGGCATACGTCGAATTCAGACCCTAGCGCATCCCGCCAAAGCTCGATGCCGTCAATTAGTCCCTTGCGCAGACTCCATGTGTCCAACACCACGCGGAACTTTCTCTTTGCGTCAGACATGAGGCCCGTGGGCTGTTTTGGGTTGGTATGTCTGTCACTCAAGTGCTGCAGCCATGTGAAAAGCCACCACGGGAACTTTCCGTCTTGCTGGGAAGCGCCATGTCGTCGGCTACTGCGGGGTCTCCAGTTCTTAAGGGCAACACCCAGCTTGGGAACGACCAATTGGTCGAGAACATTCGCATAGACAAATGGAGGCACGATCGCTTTCCAGGCCACGACCAGCGCGGTTGCCTTCGATGGGTCGTAGACATCCCAGTCATTCAGAAGTGCTGAGCGCACTCGTGGGAGCCAGAGGGTATAGATCATTGTTTCGTAAGGGGACGTGGATGACCGTTTTCGCGGCTCTTCGTTGTTCTGTTGGCGAGATAGAAGAGGCTGAAGACGGGTGAGATTGGATACGAGGAAAGTAGGATCCTCAAGAGGCTCCCACTCCTCCATTGCCTGGCGGAATAGCGGATGTAGAGCTGCAACTGCAGTCTCTGGCAGGCGGTGTTCATCAATGGCATCTCGGTATGTGAGTTCCATGGCTTCAAGTTTGACGGTCATCTCATCAAACTTGGCTGCAACGCTTTCTTCGTTTTCGAAAAGGTCCAGCTCTTCCACTGCAGCGATTAGGCCCGTAAGATGGTCCACCCGGGATTGATATGCATCCAGATCGTCCACGACCTGAGCCTCTTCGAGTTCAATAAACTTTTTCCTCTCTGTCAGTCCCTTCCATTCGTCTGCAAATGCTTCCAGATCATTCCGAGCTCTCCGGGCAATCTTCAACGCTTCTCCTTCCTCCTGGCTGACGAATTCTTGCCTTGACATCAAGCCAGCGGTGGAAGTGATAACGCGCTGTTCCTTGCCGGTAGCATCGACGAGCGATTTGAGAACATTGGGCACCTCTAGTCCTTCCATATCATCCTCTATCTCGCGCGCTGTCCGGAACTTAAGCTTGGCCCGCTGGACCGGTGTGCCTGTGCCACTACGGCTTGGTGTCTTGCGCTCTTCCTTCTTCTTCCTTCGTCGTTGGCGCTCATCTTCGGAGCTGTCTTCAAGGACATCGCCCCTCTGAGCGGCCGCTCGTCGCTCTTCCTCGCGGGTCTTTTTCGACTTCTCGCTGACTGCACCCAAACCTGCGCCCTGCGGGCGCGCTTGTACTTCGATCGGGTTGACAATACCCTGTCCAGTGGTTCCGAGACCTTGTCCCTCCTTGTAGCCCATCTTTGCCATCATGCGCGCAGCGAAAGAGCTTCCACCTCCTCCCATGCCTCCTCTCCCTCCCCGCGACGCTCCCCCGCCTCGGGCGTTGGCCATGTTGCTGCGGGGGTTGCGATTGCCACTGCCTAGTCCACCCATCGATGGGGGTGACTCGGATCGGGAGGCGGCTCTGGCGAATCCCTTGAAGCCGTTGGTCGGGGGCGCATCGTCTTCCGAGCTCATGTCGACATCGACGACTTTGCGCTTTTGGCCGGCGTATGAAGGCGAGTCCATATTTTCAGGGGGTCATTGGCAGATCTGAGCCAAGATGACTGTCCCCTCCTGTATCAAATGACCGCGTCGGATTAAGCAAGTAATGCCCTAGAAAGACAAGAATCGAAGCTCATGAAATTCACGTGGATATCCGGAGCGGAATAACCGGTCGCCGAATGGACGAAAACAAGATGACGTTAAGGTCGGTTACTTCATAGCTCGGCTTGTCCACTCACCTTTTTTCTTACCCATTCCGCTACCATTGACATCCCTTTTCTTAGTTCCTTTCATAAAATCGCATTCACCACATAACTTCACAATGGCTGCTACTCTCTTCAGCAACACTGCCCGCGTTGCCCTCCGCTCGGGAGCTTCGGCTACCTCCAAGGCCGGAGCTGCGGGCCTGACCTTTGCCCGCGGCAAGGCCACTCTCCCCGACCTCTCCTGTAAGTTGAGTATATCAGTGCCAGGTGAAGTTTAGAAAGCACCTCACTTTGGCCTCTCATGTATGTCAGTCAACTAACCCAAGAAGACGACTATGGCGCCCTTGAGCCCTCCATCTCCGGCAAGATCATGGAGCTGCACCACAAGAACCACCACAACACCTATGTGACCAACTACAACAATGCCGTAGTGCAGCTCGAGGAGGCCCAGCACCAGGGCAACATCGCCGCTCAGATTGCTCTGAAGCCCGCCATCAACTTCAACGGCGGCGGTCACCTTAACCACACTCTCTTCTGGGAGAACTTGGCCCCCAAGAACGCCGGCGGTGGTGAGCCCCCATCTGGTGCTCTCTCTAAGGCCATTGACACCACCTACGGTGGCCTTGGTGAGTTCCAGAGCAAGATGAACGCCGCTCTGGCCGGCATCCAGGGCAGTGGCTGGGCTTGGCTCGTCAAGGACAAGCAGACTGGCCAGATCTCCATCCGCACCTATGCCGTAAGCTGTCTATGATCTGATGTCAAGCTTCAAGTTACTAACCATCTTATAGAACCAGGACCCCGTCGTCGGCCAGTTCGAGCCCCTCCTCGGCATTGACGCTTGGGAGCACGCTTACTAGTAAGATACCTTTTCCTGACGATAAATCAACATATACTAACAAGAACCTTAGCCTCCAGTACCAGAACCGCAAGGCTGAGTACTTCTCTGCCATCTGGGACATCATCAACTGGAAGGCCGTTGAGAAGCGCTTCTCTTAAGCACCATCTCTGGGATGCTATAATAAATGAACTTAATTACCTCTGTATTGTAGCATGTGTCTTCCAATATTACCCACAATTGATCATTCACACATAATCCTTTCATCCGCTTGATCCGTATCTCCTAGAAAGTGCAAGTATCAAGCTTCAGCCACAGTGTGGCTTGGCCGGACCGGGCGGGCCGTGTGCAGCGCACGTCACCATCTTCCGAAACATTAGACCCTGATATTCTTGATCTAGAACTCCGCGCCATTTGCACTTCTTCACAACACCTCCGGCATGTCGGCAGAAAGTCCTGGGCAGAAGCATGGCTTCAAGGCCTTCTTCAACAATGCCTTGCGTCCCAAGAAATCGCGTCAAACTCTCCGCAAGGGCAGCAGATCGACAACAGACCTGCGGCTGGCCGCACGCTCCAGTGTCGATGAAGCACCTCCGATGCCAGAATTGGCGCCATTGCATGCCCACAGACTCAAATACAGGGAATTGCACGCTCAAGTGGATACCCAATTGGGCGAGCGACAAGATTACACCGAGATTATCCATTCCCTGGGAACACTCGATATGAACGGTAACACCGGCTCAGCATACGAATACAACGACCATCGACCACCAGGCGAAGGCGACATAGCCAGCCTCCCTCCAAAGCTATGGGCCGAAATAGCATCATACCTAAACCCCGCGGAAGCAGCCAGCCTGGCAATCGCTAGCATAACCCTATACCGACGCCTCGGACCCAAACACTTCATGCGCCTCGACCACCCCTCAAACCTGAACTACAAACTCACCTTCCTCTCCGGCATCGACAACACCCTCCCCCACCACCTCCTCTGCATCCCCTGCGCAATCTACCACCGCCGCACACAAGAAGGAACAGAACGCCTCAAGCCCTCCCACGTCCTAAACCCGCTGTTCAAGTGCCCAAACGCCAGAAACACAGGCAACCCCCCACCCCGCCATCGCATAACTCACGGCCGCCTCCTCCCCTTCACCTTCGTCCAACTCACCATGCGCAACCACCGCTACGGCCCCCGCTACGGCATAACACCAGACACCCTAGGCCGACGCTGGCAACGCGACAACTGGTCGCACGCCTCCCGCTTCCACATCCACGACGGCCACCTCCTAATGCGCGTAACAAGCCAGACATTCGCCGCGCCAGGCCTAACCCCGTCGGCCATGCGCATGCTCCTCTACAGCCGCGAAGATTACTGGCCATACTTCTCAGCCTGCGCGCACTGGCGCGACGGCGAGCTAATGCCCGCCTGTAAATGTGCACTAGACCACATCCCGAAAGCACGGCAGACGGGCGGGTTACAGGGTCTCGAGCACCGCGTGAAAGATCGCATAGCCGGTCAGATCTTCGATCCGAATGCGTTGACGACGCTTTGTGGGTTTTGTCGGCCTATGCGGCGGTGTCCGGAGTGTCCGACTGAATATTTGATTGAGGTTAAACTATGTGAGGACCGGACGGATGGAAGGTTCAAGCAAGCTATTGTTGTGACGCGCTGGACGGATCTGGGTGATGGGACTACACCTGGTGGGATTGAGTGGGGGGCTATTAATGGGACTAATGAAGATTATGATTCTTTTGAACATTATGCTAAGCGGGGTATCGCTAGTATTTTTGAGGCTGCTTTTACTGCTGATACGTTGCCTGGGCAGCGGGTTCTTTCGTTGAATCCTAAGAAGAAGAAACTGGGGGAGAAGGGAAATAGATGGTATTAGTTCGGTTCTTTTGTGCTTTTGGGCTGACTATGCTATGTCATGCTATGCCATATTTGGTTGCTGTACATATATATCTTTGGTGTTTTGGAAAGCGATAAAAAAAGGCATTGGAGTTTGGATTAATGTGGAATGAGGAAACAAACGTGGGGGCTCTCATGTGAGCTTAATTTGACTGGATCAAATCTAAATTGACATTGAACTTTTGATATACGTTACCTAAAAGATCTTATTTCATACCAGGCTTCAAGTCTGACAGGTATAATATAGATATAAGCTCAAATAGACGGAGACTAGACGATAAATAAACGACCGGAACAATATAAACCAAGTCAGTAATTACAGTAACCATGGCATTTCATTACGAAACAGAACATTAACCACTATGAATTCCATTTCAATATGATCCCGCCATTAGGATGAATATGAAACCCCATTTGAGAACTTCCCAATAATGCAAAATAGCCAAACATGATCCGCATAATTCAGAACGACGGAAAAGAAAATCGACAACCAAGCATAAATCAAGAACGAGATATAAAGTAGCCATGCCGCTGCCATTTCTGCCGATGGTATATTGACAAACTGGGGTATCACATAATACAAAAATAAAAAGCATAAGTCGTGCAGAAAATAAAGAAAATAACAATCAAGCCAGCAGCATAACCAAACAATATCCAGAGACGATATGAAATATCAACACACAAGCCTTACCCCCTCCTCGCCCTGCGCCCCATATACCTAGGCCTCCTCCCATAATCCCCCTGGAGAATCTCCATCTCAGAATGCGGCCTTACAAAAGTAGTAGGTGAATCAAACGAATCAGGCGTCAAGGCACGAGGCTCTCCAGTTCCATCACCACTCTCATAAACCAATCTAGAAAGCGTGCGTGGTTCTTTCGCTGTATCAGCCGCTTTATCCGTACCGGTACTAGAGAGGGCTTTCCCCTTCATCCAGCCGAAGATACCGAGCGAGCTGCGACGTTTGTGCTCTGTTGCTGGACCGAGACCGTTGGATGTAGACGGGCGGCCGGAGATCGTGGCTGAAGTTGTGTGGCTGTTTAGTGCTGATTCTGTGAAGGAGGGTGGGAGGCCATTTGAGCGGAAGGTTTGGGGTCGGGCGTAGGTTGGTCCGTCTCGGGGTAAAGGTAGCGATTTGTTGTTGTATACATCACTTGAATCAATGAGGATTTGAGACATTGGTCTGCGCGATACACCGCCCGTATTTCTTGTTTTAGGGATTATGGGTGATGGGGCTCCGTCTTCGTCGTCTTCATCGAGGTCATTTGGGATTGGGGATGCTTGAAGGGATCGTGGACCGTTGTTGCTTGAGCGGCTAAAGAATGGGGGCCGGAAGCTTAGGCGTCGACGGGATTCGGGCTCTGGTTGGGATTCGGCTTGGGAGAGTTCCAGGGGTTGTTCGAGGATGTCGAGGGTGTTCATGTCTAGCGTTGGGATGCCTGGGACTTCAGGCTCGCTGCTTATGGCTGAGATTATGCTGCTGGTGTCGTTAAAGGCGGCTTGGTTTATTGTTGCCTTGCCGGGCGATAACTGTGTCTCTTGGATTTCGAGTCCTGTCCCGCGCGGCTTCTCCTTCCGGGAGCGTGGACCTTGCTTTGCGGCTGCGACCCAGTCTTGTGGTGTCAGTGGTGGTGATGCCTCGTCCTTTGACTGGGGTTCTGGTGTCATGGCCTTGACTGGGCTGCGGACGCGTTTGATTGTAGGAGTCGATTCTTGCTTCGGCGTGCGTTGTAGACTTGCGAAGCTTTCAATACCAGGGTTGTTAGGGCTTCCAGGTCCAAGAAGCTCGCTAGCTTTGGAAGAGACAGTGTTGAAGGCGGGCAGAATAGTAGGCGATTCAAGAGTCATTTGGCTAAGGCGTGGGGTATCACTGCAATTGATCTGCATACTGTCGGTGACCTCACTCCCATCGAAGCTTGGGCGACTTGCGGTCATTTCATCTGCTGAGCGTGGACGATCCAGCCGTCTACCAGGGAAGCACATATCGTGCTCAACTTGCGGGCTTCTTCGGGCTGCAATGCTGCCGTTTGAGCGGTTTGTGCCGATAGCATATGTTGTGCTCATGGTGTCAGGAGTAGGAGGAAGTCTGACGCCACCGAAAAGCGATGCATCCAATCGTCCACGTCCGCGAGGCCTCTGAGAGTATAGATCTGCTGTAAGGCTAGGGAGAGCGGCCTTGGAGGCATCACACGATGCCCTGTTCCTGCGCCTCGTGATGATAGTCTGGGACATATCCTCACTTGACTGCATCCAGCGATCAATCTCGCCCTCTTTACTTTCTTCCCGTTCAGCAGGAGCGACGTAGCTATCCAGACTGCCTGTGGTTGAAGGTGCTTTCCGAACTGGGATTTCAATCCGATCGAAATGGTCCCATCTCGTTGGTGTGCCAAACGGATCCAGCTCACTGCATTCACTGAGAACACTCAATCTGGGCGATTCGGGCTCGAGCTCTGTCATCGTGTTGAAGCTGTTTGACTTGGTAAGTCGACTCGATACCGAGTGCGATTGGTTTTCCTCGGGTTCATAGAGGCTCCGTAGAGTTGCAGTGCTCTTGTTACCTGCTCGGAGGAATGACGGTGCTTTCGAAAGTTTCCGCAGTTCAGATGAAGTTTGCCGTCTCGGAAGACTAATCATACTGGAGTTTCGTTTCGACGAGGTCCTCTCTGGAATCTCAATCATAGTCCGGGCCTTGGGTGTCGAGACTGCGGGGCCATCCGCGGTCACTGGTCGTGACATGCTCATTCTTGAGCCTCGTCCGCCATTTTCCAGCACATCAATCTTCGATTCCAATTGGCAGATGAGCTCGACGGCCTCGGTAACTGCTATGTCTCGCTTGTCAAGCTCGCTGCGGAGTTGCTCGTTTGATTCTCGCAGTTTCTGGTTCTCTTTGTCGGTGGCGCGAAGCTCCTCAACTTCAGCTTCCAGGTCGTGCATTCGGGCAAGTTCCTCCTCCATCTCCTCTATTCGCTCCACTTTCTTTTCGAGGACACTCATCTGTTGGGCGCGATAAAAGACTTCGAGTTTCAAATCGAAATTCAGTTTGTTCATTTTCGAAACATACTGCAAATTGATGAGCCCATGCACATCGATCTCCAATTTTGAAACATACCTGATCCATCTCCCGAATGGCCATCTCTTTTGGCTTTTTCAAGCCAGCATTAAAGACATCATTTACCTTTCGCGCCTTTTCCGATCCAGTGTCGTCCTGTGTTCGAGTTCCCTCTGGAGTACGAGGAGCGTCTTCCCATTGCTCTGAACTGGGGCCTCGTGAGCTCCGATGCGCGCGTTGTTCCTTGAGAAGATCCTGCAATAAAGCAGATGCGGGATTCACCAATGTAGGAGTGCCAGGTTCAGGCGTTTCTATATCACCTATAATCAGCATTCTGTGATTTAGTGAGTATATGAAACTGAAGATGGTGACATACCACATGAGCGAGAAGGGGTTCTTGGGCCAGAGTGAGCCGGGGACTGGTCTCCCAGCCACGACACCTCGGCACTCATTCGAGGCGGAGTGAACATATTGTCTCGGCCCTTCACACGAAAAAGCGATGGGTGTTGCGGACGTTCAGATGGATCTGGAGGAAGGTTAGCTTGGATATTACGTGGCAACTCCAGACGAGTAGGATCGGAATGAGACATCACTAACACTGGGAATGATCTTTGGAGACAATGCGCTTCGAAGGTGCAGGTTTGCTATGATATACTGCAGGGCGAGAGTGCGAAGGACGAGATTGTGAAGGAGTGGGCTGTCCAGCAGCCGAGGACATTTGGGTTGTCCCTTCCATCATAGCTGCAGACATAATTTGCAGGTACCGTGCATAGTTGACGTGCCGAGCAAGCACCAGATTGGACACGGCACAGCGGCGTCCAGGCCAATCAGTGGGTACCGCAGCAACAATCCAGCCGCATCGGAAGATTCAATGAATCTCGGAGACTTGACGCCAATTGGGCGGTCGCTAGACAATGTATTGGATGATCAGATGGGGTGGGTGACCAGCCGGCAGCACAATGTGAGGGATGCAGTTATGTTGCAGCCGAGAAGCAATCAGAAGCAGGTCCGCGGAACTTGTGGAGACTATGAAGTCTCTAGGGCCAGAGTCAAGGGAGATCCAAGGGAGGTTGTCGAGACTTGCCGGGGGGAGGGGCGAATGAAGCGAGGGGATGCAAACAGATTGTGACCAGTCAATCTCGGCTAACAGGCCCTTAAGTCTCCCCGGATTGTTATTGTTTGGATTATTATCCAGGGCTTTGGAATTAAAAGGTGAGGAATGGAAGAATGGAAGTATGGAATAATGGAAGAATGGAGGTTTGGAATGGAAAAGGCGTCTCAATTTTTTGCTCCCAGCCCCTGCTAGATTTAGGCTGGCGATCACTTTGCATACGCTAAGTACGCTAAGTACGCTAAGTGTTCCTGACATCAGAGTCGCCAATCGGATGGTGTTCCTAGGACAAACCCGTCTCAGCTTTCCCTTACTCTGAGGGGCCGTTTGGTCTTTGGTTGTCTGAGTGGCGATATAGGAAGCCAATACTATTCCCGGCTTTGAAACGATCAGTTCAATCCCTGCAAGAGGAAGTGACCTCATTAATTTAGTGTTACGGATCCCCTTTAATTTAGTACCAGCCACATTTTGGTCTGGATGTTTTAACGTTTCATTACTGGGGAAGAAGTGTCGACTGTAACTGTATACTTCCCAGGCGATCCCTGTGTCCATGGTAATCCCTGTTCGCGGCTCGCGTGGCGTCTCCACTCTTCCCAGACTTTTGGACGTGTCGTCCGCTTGGGTTTCATCTGTCAACTTTGACAATAGTCCACGTCACAAATCTTAAAATGAGATACCGTGCTCATGTCCACTTAGACATCCTGTGAAAAAGTCTCATATATTGCTCTAGTATTCGAATCATCTACAAGCACTGTCTAGTACTCAACCTTGGAAGTGGATGGATGAAGTAAAATACGAAACCACAATGCTGTCCGACGCCAACAGCCTATCAGCGTAAATAATGATATTGAACAAAGTTAAAACAAAGTGTCTCTATCAAACCCCCACAGACGAGCACAGCTCAGTCTATGAAAAAATTGTCCTACATGTATCACAAACCCTATCATTTCCGCTTCGCCTCTCCAGACCAAATCCGCATATCCTTAGCTCGATCATGAGCAGCCCGGAACACTATCCAATCTCGTCAGCAATCACATACACCCAAAATCACCCGCGAAATCAAACAGGCCACAACTTACACTGTCGCTCAGTCTCATCCAAACCACGAAGGAAATCAACTCCGTCACCAACCGCACCACGTGAATTGTGCGCGTGGTCTGCAATCTCTGCCGCCCGTTTCTTGAACGTCTAGCATGTCGTCAGCACCAATCCAGTCAAGCATTCAGCACAAGCCTCAATGCGAGATACGGAATAGCCACTTACATCGCTGAGAACCTCGACCATCTCTTCTTCTTCGAAGAGTTCGAGAATGCGTTCGCTGAGATTGTAGAAATGCGGCGCTAATGCGCGCAGGTCGATCGTGCGGGGGTCTGCCTTTAGTGCGTTCATCACCCGTTCTGAGAGCGCTTCGGGCATGTCGAGCGTGACTAGACGGGATGTGCCCAGTCGTGCTCTGTATCATATCACATTAGAGATGGTGGACTTCTCACGTAGATACTTGAGGATGAGTTGGGCGGGGGCCTTACCCGATCGAGAGCATTTCACCAAGCCATAATGGTAGATCAATCCGGGTTCCGGCTTTGATCTGGATACAAGTTAGCTAGTTGCAGAGTGAGGTGAGGGATTAGGATGCAGACATCTTCGCCTGGGTTGCCCTCGAGGATTCCCAGCCCTGGTACCTCGAGCTCGAATGTACAGGGCAGTTTCTGGGTTCTGTTAGCCTTCGTTGTTTTTGTGGTTAAATCCCCATTGTCACGGCTGACGTACTTGTGCGTCGGTCAAGATTGAGTCAATATCATAGTAGGACATGGTGTCACGTTGAACTGTTCATGTCTTGTTGTTTACAAAGGGACACAAACACTTCAGGCTGTGGTATAGAGTTGTTTGGTTGCTTGTTAGCGGGGTTTGGCCAGTTCACTGTCAGGCGCGTTGATGTGTGACGCGTGGTCACGTGCTAACCCAAACTATTACCCTAATTGTAAGTCACCGCTCATTGGGTGAATTCTTTTTTTGTTTTTTTGTTTTCTTATGAAGTTGCTTTTTCTTTCTTTTTTTTTAAAAAAAAAAGGGGGAGGGGGAGGTTAGTACTTGTTATCTTTGGGCTTACCTTGGTTCATATCTGTGCACCGTTGATATTTCCACAGGTTCGGGCTCCGAAATACCACCAACTGCAGTATATCAGAATAGATCCTGCATTGGTTCATTAATACCGCACATTTTTAGAAATTATGCCTTAGGGACTACCCAGAAGTGTACATCGTTCTATACCCATGATACCCTCAAAGTCCATATAATTCAGCAAAAGGATCAAACCGAGAATCCTCATGAGGAGTATACTCCATCCCATTAGCATTCCGCCTCGCCACCTCCTCCCCATAAACATCCCCAATCCAAGCAAAAGTAACATCAATTCCAGCACTAACCCTGAAGAACTCCAAACATTACCGTCTACAACCCACCTAGCACGGGGAACCCACCGAACACCCGGATAAGCCACCGTAGTGGCCCAAGCCATCTTATTAGTCGTAGCCCTCTTCCCATCCAAAACCCCAGCCCGCGAAGCAAGAATCGAGCCCGTACATACCGTAACCAGGTATTTCAAGCTGGGATATGTAGCACGGATATAGGCGATTGCATCTGAAATTTCTGGGCACGGGATGCGCGTGCCTAGACCGCCTGGGACGAGGAGGAGGTCGAGAGTTGGGGCTGTTGCGAATGTGTGTGTCGGGACTAGGCTTTGGCCGAGGGCGACGGGGGATATTGGTGCTTTTGTTGTTACCGGGTCCAGGGTTGAGGATAGGAGGGACAATGTTAGGTTGTGGCTCCATGAGAGGACATTTAGACAGTCCACTGGGCCGAAGACGTCTAGGGCTTGGAATCCTGGGAATAGGACTACTCCTATGCGAAGAGGGTTGGGGTTTGGCGGGAGTTCTGGGGGTGATGTTAACGGAGAATTACATGATTGCGTAGCGGGGGCTATATGCACACCAGACATGGGTTTTTGGTAGTTCAGAGTCACTTCAGGATAGTTCCTTTTTATCGGATGTAAGCGAATTTTTGATGATTTTGTCAGAAATATCGCGGGTAAGCCCGGTTCTTATACGAAGTACTACGTACTTAGTGCAGGGGTCGGTAAATAGCTCAACTGAGCCATGCGTTGAGTATGAGCAGATTAATGCGTCGGAACATTCCGCTGGTGTTGAAGACTAATCGAAGAGTGATGAACCAGCGATAATCTACTACGTTGAATCACAGTGTATATGTATGGTCGACACGTGGCCGGCCTATCACGAAAATAAGCTTAAAATTTCGGGGAAGACAATCATCGGATTGTGGAGTTGGATTGTGCTGTGTGTTGCGGTTGCCCGACAAGAGTACCCAATACTACCTCTGGGGTTTACACGTGAGTCTGATGGAAGGCGACCGTGCCTGTGCACGTCTTAGCATCTGCCGACGATCATGTCTATCAGTGGAGAAGTATATCTCTCCGCAATATCACTGTGCCAGATCTGCCAAAGGACCACATGAGATCCTAGGCCATATGTACAAGGCGCCAGGTCATGGCCGAGAGAGAAACGTGAGTGTTTCGTTTGGAGTGTGTTTGGCGACATTCTTGGCGTGCACCAGGTGTTTTCATTGAATCGCTCATTAGAGGTTTGTGCTCAAAGAAATGCAGTAGACCGAAGCTCTAGGCCCAGTAGATATGGATAAGCGCATAGGGTGGGCTAAATATGCACGACCGCTTGATACCGGCTACCTGCATGAGAAGGCAAATAGTCATGCGACCTCGAGTTTAGCCGGGTCACGGCAAATTGCGGCCTGGTAGGTATCGTGGTTCACCTCTGCTAATATTAATACGCTTTGATATAGGGGGCTTACAGGTGTCTTGTACTAGTCCTGTAAGTCGGGAACACAATGTATAACAAAGCTCAGAAGAGACAGCAAAATATACATTTGAAAAGAAAGTAAAGTTAAAGTACTCTGTAAAGTGACCCAGACATATCAAGACAAACAAGAGAATTAGTTACCCTTGAAAGCCTATCTCACAATAGAGTTATATTAAAGTGTGCGGATTGCTTCCACGGGCCACAATCATGCTTAACCGTCCTCCCCAGAATTTTCTGATTCGTCAAATGCGAGCTGTAATGATGTAGTCAAAGCAGGCTTGCGATATCACTTTAGGGTTTGATTGGTTCGGGATCGAGGGTGTGGTCAGACGAATCCCCCTGGTGTTGCATATTGGGAATTGCATATGGGAAGCGTTTGCCTGTGTAAATGCATCCAGGTCGCGTGCAGGCAGTAAGATTAGTTTCGGCTTTATATTCAGGGATGTTCGCCAGTTGTATAGATCGAATATATATAAGTTAATGCCAAGACTCTCCATGGTGGAGAGTAGACTGAGACAGACACGCTGAGGCCCCTTAAGTGGCTTAGTCTGTTTGATTCCTTGTTTTTAACATTCCCAGATTGTGTGTATGACCGTCAAACTTCCAAAATTAGAGTCGGCCCAGACCTTAAACGTGACAGAGACATTTCCCTACCCGGCTTCCCATGTTTTCGCCTCTCTCGTATCCCTTTCTTTTTTTTTCTTTGTCTTGCATCCCTGGTAGTCTTGATCGTGGTTTCGCCCAATCCGAACTGGTCTGGATGGATAGCCGGTGACCAAATCTTTCATCATGGCGTACAACGCCGTCGCTCAGATCGACCACGAGGTGGCTTCGAACTCATCCGCTTCGGCATCACGCAGTCCCTCGCCTGCTCATGGTCATGCATTTGAGCAGCTCCCGCTTGACACTGATCACATTGGGGGAGGAAGCCACCTAGAAATCGCGAAAACCACCGACAACCCCAGCTTTGGCCCTTTGGGTTCTATGATCCGTTCCATGACTTCTACCAGCTACGATGTGGTGGAGGACGATGACTATGACGCCGATCCTTCCCCCGAGCGATCCAACAGCCTCCGCCGCATTCCTCCGCTCAATACGGCTGTAGCGCAGCATTCCTCCCCCGAACCGCCGCTCCACAGTGCATGCAGCGACATTTCCGTGCCTCTCAGCCACCCTACCCCGGATCTTCAGTCGATACAGGGTGCCTACATTGGAAATGTAGAGCGCTTGGAGCAAAGTGCGGAGCGGCTGAGCTCGAGCTCAGCAGGCATCGGCAGCGAGATCCGTCGAATGGATCTGGCGCAGAAGAAGCGCTCATGCAGCTCCGCGTCAAATTCCCTAAATCTCCGGAATGGTGCATTCTCACCAACGGGCACTATTTCCTCCGCTCATGGGTCGAATGTGTCCCCTGCGCGTCAGCGCTCTATATCGGGGTCTCGTCTGGCGCGGCTCTCTGAGCCCGATGATGGTGAACCTGCACACGAGGTGGACGAATTTCCTTCGCTGCCTAGTCTTCCTCCTCCACAACCCCTTTTCTATCCTCAAAGTGACTATCACCACGACCAATATGCTCCGCAACAAGTCCCCACAGAGCTGGAGCGACGCGCCTCGGTCGCATCCAACGACACCTACCAACAGGCCCGCACACTGTTCACCGATTTCGATGGCGTCCATTTCACACCATTGGATAGGGCCGAGTCTATGCGCCAGGTCCCCTTAAACCATCCGCCTTTGGCGAGGAATCCGGACTCATACAAACAGCCGCAAGCGGGAGAGAATATGGTTTATTATCCAGCCCCTGTCCCGCGTATGCTGAACCTCCCACCCAAATTATCGCGCAAGACCAATACAGCACACGACAAACGGCGTGCGGAGGTTGCTGCCGCCATCGTCGCTCAGGATCGAAAGTCGACTGCGGTAGTACCCAGCGCTGACAAGAACAAACCAAATGACGAGCGACCCGACAAACGTCAAACGAAAGTGCCGCCTCACCTCCGTGCGAGCGTGTTCTTTGATCAGCCTAGCACATCCCTGCAAGTAGAGGTCAAGCAGCAGTCCGCTGTCGCGACGCTGGAGAGCATTCTCGACGCTTCCGCAAATGCACCAGTGTCAGCTTTTACTGATCACCCCTACGCCGGTAATATTGGCTCAAACGTCTACGCGAAATCCAAGCGAACCACTCTTTTCAAGGACTTGACTGGGCGGAAAGCAAACCGCCTCTCACGGAACACCATGGGTCAGCCTCTTAGCACCAACAATGCGGATGAGCAGGGTGATGCATCTACCACGGGCCATGGGTCACAGGCTGGACACGATTCCGACAGAGCCCATGATGAACACGACAAATCGCGATCAGAGGCGACTGACTCTGAAAGTGGCGAGCAATCTACGGAGGGCGAGGGCGAAGAAGAGGACGACGAAGATGAAGAGGAGCTAGACTATGTTGGCCCACCAAATACACTTATCGCTGAACTCGAGTTGCGAAAACATGAGCTGGCACACCGACGCCGCACCGCGGTCCCGATGCCTTACCAGGGCATGCAAACCACTCTGCTCGAAATGGACGAAATGGCCCAAAAGCAGAGTGACAAACGGCGGCAGCGTCCCGTCGCGTTAGCCTGGGAAGGCCGCGATGAAGATGAAGATGTTCCCCTGGCTATGCTGTACCCAGAAAGGCCAAACCCAGACGACGAGGACCGACCGCTTGGCTTGATGGAGAAGCGGCAACAGGAGGAAAATGAACCTCTGAGCTCACGTCGAGCTAGGCTGCGGGGTGAACCCATCCCGCAGCCGGAGAGACGCCCTGCTACGGTGTACGGAGCCGAGAAAGTGTACACCGCTGAACCACCTGAGCCTGCTGCTGAGAGTGGTGATGAGCTCGAGACTGAAACTCTGGCCGAGCGACTCCAACGACTGAAGGGGCACAACCGCTCGGAAAGCAAGTTTGCCAGCGATTTAATGGCCGAAATTGATACCCGGGCTGGCATTGTTGCCAAAGAAACTCCAGCTGATCCCGAGACCAATGAGGAGGAGACTCTTGCGCAGCGACGTAGCCGACTCCAAAAGGAGGGCGGTGCCCAACCTGGGCCGAGAAAGGACCCGCGCGTACGCCGGAGCATGGCTGCTCTTACGCAGGGTCGTCCAGCCCAACTCCACCGGTATTCATCCCATGATGTTCTAAATCAGCGACCTGGCATGTCTCAGTACGGCAATCGGATGTCCATGCAGCAGTTCCCACCAAGCACGGGGTACGGGATGCCCCAAGCCTACCCGATGGCTCAGCAATACGGATATCCCAAGTCCCAGACCGGCTATCCCACCCAACATACCATGAGTATGAATGGGATGGGATATGCCATGCCTCAAGGGTGTGGACCAACCGTGAACATGGCTGGACAGCCAATTGACCCTGCCCAGGTCTCTGTGATTGATCGTTGGAGGCAAAGCATCCGCTGAAATGCGGCATCAAGCACTTCGATTTCTGCCTATTTGCATAGCATATTGAGCGTTTTTGATTTTGAAGGATATCCAAGTAGAATATTATGTACAATTAATCAAGGCATGTTAGTAATTCAATTCAAATGTAGTCGAGTATGTGACGTGATATTGGAGATGGGTCCAGGCGCGCAGGACACGAGGCGCTTGAGATAGTGTAACCTAAAATTAGTTGCATCTTCCTCAATTCCTCGTTATTTTAAGCATCATTCCAGCGTCACTTCGAGCCAACCTATTAGCCCTGCTTGAAGCTCAAAGTGGGTTCTGCACGCCCCACGGTCCCGTCAGTGGTATGTGAGAGGACTCTCTGTCGACACCCCTCAGCAGGAAAGACTGCAATGGACCATCACGCCCCCTTATAATCCTCACGGCTCAACCTGGCGTGGGGGCTAAGCACCATGCCGCCATCTACTGTCTTCTCATATTGGCGCCGCGACCACCGGCGCTCGATCGTATCACCCGCCTTACCAGCGAGCTCACCTTCCAAAGGGGCAAATGACAGCCCGATCAGCAGTCCTCCTCAGCTCCCACAAATTCCAGATACCCCAACCCTCACCACGTCCTTCGGTTACCCCTCACAGGATGCCCCTTCCTCGATCGAGTCGCCGCTGGACATCGATGCGTCCAAGCTAACCATCACCTCATCGGCCGCGCCGCTATCTTCCTCCCTCACTCTTGCCGTTCCGTCGCCGTCATACGATAGGGAGAACCGTCCTCACTCGAGCCCCGGGGAATGGGAAGGAGAAACGTTCACGTCGCAAGCGAATGATTCCCAAGTGTCTGTTTCGGGTCTCCGGTCTGATCAAGGAGATGGGGAGTCGAATTCCAAATCGAACTCGCCATTCCGTCGGTCCTTTGGGAAGCAGAAACGATCGCCAACTGCCGGTCCGGGGTCGAGCCATTTTCGATTCAGGACGTCGCCCGATGATTCGCCGGGTGATAAACAAACCGTGCCGCAGAAAGATAAAGATTTCAGGGTGGAGGGAGGCGCGGCTGTTCGCCGTATTGGGGATCGGGATCGGGATGTGCCTGTGGAGAGTACCAATACCCATCACAAATCTGGCAAGGCGATGCTTCATCTTTTAAATCCTATGTCTCTTCTTGCGCGTCGGCGCTCGTCGCAGATCGTTAGTTCGAGGGCAGAGGAACCTAGGCTCAATAATCGGAACGTGCCTGCCATGCCGGATGATTATGATCCTCGAATACGTGGGAATATTGTTCATGATTTCTCAGCTCCACGACCTCGCAGAAATGTTTCTGCACAGCAGGATGGGGTTATTTCCAATCTGCAGGAACCGTCTCCTTCTCATATTCCTAAGGGTGGTCGCTGGAATGACCAGACAAAACGACACAGTGATCATTCGCCTGTGTTTAAAGAGCATTTTGAGGATCAGAATGTGCTACAGGTCGAGAACAAGGGATACCTTCAGTCTTCGCTATTGACGAACCAATCTCAGCCTGGATATGAAAAGTCATTACCGGCCTTTGCTAGGAACTTGCCTTCGCATTTGCCTGAAGAAATCAATGAGCCTGTGGAACAGCCAGAACCAGAAGCCCCAGAGCCTCCTCCAAGTCCACCAAAGGCAGACCCTCCCAAGGAATCCCATTATCAAGGGACAGCCGACGAAGATACGATTCCAAATGTGCCATTCAACCCTTCCGGTCTACCAAGACATCTCAAGAGCAATGCCTCGCGGTTCAGCTTTGATATGAGCGGAGTGGAATCCTCCGTGCAAGAAAAGCTGCTGGAAGAAAAGCATAAAGCGAAAGAAGCTGCTCGCAAGGTCGAAGATGGATACTTTGATGACTTCGATGAGGACTTTGATAATGATATGCTGGACGACTTGGATGGCCTGGAAGAAAAGATCCCGGGAGTCAATGTCGATGCAGACGATGATGATTTCGATGATCTACCTATTTCTCGCAACATCAATGGAGAGCTCAAGTCTTGGGCTATTGCGGAATTGTCGCCGGTGGTGGCAAGCCCTGTCACTTCTGCACCGCCTGGTGTTACGGACAATTCTGGTTATATCTCTAGCCAGTATGAGGCTACAACGACTGAGACTCACTGTGCTCAACAGCAGCCTCAGGAGCAACCGCTCTCCGTGGCTAGCAATGATGTTCCTGCTGCCAATCCTCAGGTTCCCGCTGCCAGTACTCAACAACCGCCGACCCTCGACGAGGATGATCTTTACTTTGATGATGGAGAATTTGGAGACCTCAACAACAATGACCAAGACGGGGGATTCGATGAATCTATATTTGATGATGAGACCAGCCATCTATATGAGAGAAAGCCGGTGGCACCTCCAGCAGCCAATCCTCAAATCCCCGCCGCCAACAATCAACTACCGCCAATCCTCGACGAGGATGATCTTTACTTCGACGATGGAGAATTTGGTGATCTTAATATTAACGACCAAAACGGAGGATTCGATGAATCAATATTCGATGATGTAACCAGTCATCTATACGAACGAAAGCCTGTGGCACCGCCGCCAGCGGAGACCACGGCACCAGGCGACGACTCTTCCCTGGACAAAGAAAGCACTACGGCAGACACCGGGGACCAGAGTCTCAAGCACATGCCCAGCGTGGCCAGTGATTACCGGATGACAGGCTCGGTCAAGCGTGGCCCTCTTGGAGAGCCAATACCTAATATGGGCCCTGCTCGGGCCCATGGTGGTGTGCTGACCGAACAGAACTTGGATATTCTGCATAATGCCTTGGCTTTTGCGGCCAACGAAGCCGCACACAACAGTCGTCTTGACCGAACTGTCAGCATGAGTGAAAGATCTCAGGGTCAAGACAGTATAGCCCACACAGCACAGACAGTAGACTCGCAGCCGGGTCTAGTCTCTGATGACAGCCGTGTCAGTCAGGGTGCTGACGCCATGGCTTTTGAAGACGTCTTCGACGATGGTCTAATTTACGATGACACGGACGACGCATATTTCGACGATGCAATCGTAGCCGCGGCCAACGCAGAAGCCCTCGAGAATGACGACGAGGGCTTCTACGGCCAAGAATTTGGCTTCTACGCCCAAGCAGATAGCACCTGCAACTCCGAACTGACGAATGGTGGATACTTTGGCCCGCGACGGGTCGAAGGCGTCAGCCGCAGTCACAGCAGCCGGGGCAAATTCCAAGAGCCTAGCCTCACCCCCATCACCGAAAGAAGTGAATGGAGCACCCGCAACTCCATGATCTCGCTCAAGGCCCACGGAACAACATCCAACCCATCCCTAGCAAGCCCCGGATTAGCACAGCTCGTCGACATGGGCAATATCGACGACGAGCTCTCTTTAAGCGCGCTGATGAAATTGCGGCGCGGCGCTTGGGGTGGAAGCAATGGTAGCCTGCGAAGCAGTGCGGGCAGCCCACCACCCCCGCATCCGATATCCTCCCCTCACCGGGGCAGTTTTACTGGTGTCTCTGAAGCAAGTCCAGTTCCGTTCAGTCCCGATGAGGGTCCGCCGAGTGCTGTTGGGTATTGCCATGATGATTGTCATAGTCATACCCGAACTGCTTCCCCGCTGGCTCTAGCTGGTCGACCTGCCGATCTCCCGGTCACCGGAATCACCGGACCGGCAGTGTTTGCAGACGACGCGGAAGAAGTTCCGATCAGCGGTACTCAGCGGCTTAATGTTTTGTGATTGCCCCTACAGCATTTTCCTGCTTAGATATACGTACATTTACTTGTACTTCTCTTGCATATGTCCCTCCCGCATGGTTATGTTCCTTCACGATATCACGAATCTCTAGCGTCTGCCACCATCTTTCTCGTCTTCTCCGTCTTCCCCGGTGCTTTTATTTGCACTCGATTTTTGACTTTGTGGCATATAGCAGCGGTAGATGTTAATAATAATTGAGATATACCTAGGTAATACCAAACAGTATAAAAGAGGCGGTAACTTATGGCTTCGACTCACAAGTATACATAAACCAACGTCACTCATACTTCTTCTGCAGGGTGAGGCCTTGGCTGTCCGATTTCATAAGGGTAGTTGGAGTCAGACTGAATATGGGAAGTGCTATGCGAACATAAGTGACACTATGCTAGCATAATTAAGACTCACATGTAAAAGTAATACACTTTGATTATGTGGCCTTTCCATAAGTGTCCCCATGATACGTACGTATATACACCACTCAGTGACTAATATATCATGAAATCTGCTCAGAAAAACCGCCGACTTACTTAGGTGAGAACATATCCATCCCCTTCGATCCATGAGAATCTTTAATTCAGAAGCCATCCTCGGTGCTTTTCGGTATATGCAACAAGGTGTCCACGTGGGCAAAATCGTCGTGTCAACACGCGATGCTGCTAGTCAGATCATCCTTGAAGCAGATGTTCAGTAGCGAAAGAACTCCACCCAATTGGATGGTTCAGGCGTATATATCTGCTTATTGGTGGCCTCGGAGGCTTGGGCTGCTCCATATCCACATGGATGGTGACTGCGGAGCCCGTCACCTTATCTTTCTTTCCTGAAAGTGCGAGTGCAAGTAAAGTGCATCAGGGGTTTGCCTAGAGCTTGCCAGCATGGGATGTCATCCCGATTTTGTTCAGCGTAACGTTTCAAATCTTGATGATGTGAACAAGGCTTCACCCAGGCTCAAGGCCGGCCCAAAGGCATCCTGCAGATATCTATGGTTCTTTCTGAGCAATCCCTCACCCGCATGACAATGAAGGAGTGGAACACGACTGTCCATCCCAAGGTAAAGGGGACATGGAACCTTCACAATGCTTCCGTATCCGCCAACGCGGATCTTGACATTTTTATTCTTTTCAGCCCCTTTTTGATATCTACGGACGCCCCGGTCAGACTCACTATGCTGATGCCAATAGGTTCTAGCTTTCTCTCAGTACTGCTCTACACTGGGACTGCCGGCCTGCGCCATCGCGATTGTTTCCATTGAAGAAGTCGGCTACACAGCTGAGCGAATCTGAAGAATGTTGGTCTTCTGAGTGGAACAATTTTGGTTCGCGAGCTTCTTCGGGCGATAAAAGTAGCCATGACCTCGACGTCGAGCAGATCGCGATCTAGTTCTTTAAATAGCTTTTGTGTTGGCATCCACGCTTCCAAGGTATCTCTAAGCAATCACCCGAACCGCTCCATGTATAAGAAGAATATCCGAATGGCGGTCTTTCAAAAACACTGGAGAGAACAGTACCGCATCAGAGTTTGCCTCCAGCAACTGCTTGAAATCCTTCATGGCTGCGGCCAAGCACGATGTCGCCTTAGTGCAGTGAGCCGTAGTCTATTCATCTTCTCATCATCAGAAAAATTGTGGTTAGCTTGCTGCTGAAGCCAGAAGAAGACCTGCACACGTTGTGCTCGCTGTCTGCCCCAGGAATGGATTCCCTGGTGACGACCGAGGTGAGACAGTGGTGCGAAAGGACTTCTGAATTCGATATCAGTGTGCTTGAAATGATGGACATAGACACAATTGAGGCCCTTGTAAAGCACGCTGCGAAAGAACTGCTCAAATTGTTCCATGGTGGTCAGTAGCAAGTCAATCAATTGGATTGTGGATTTGATCTACCCTTTTTTATATTCTATGTCATCAATCCACTGAAATTTCATCGTTCGGCGATATATATATATATATGTATATGTATTATGAGGAAGCTCGGAAGCTCCTTCTACTGATAATCATGCACCTTTGGGACAATCTGATACCTAGAGCGGTAATACTCAACTCCCTACATATTTTCTTTTCAAACGAGAGATAGACATGTTATCTTGGTCTATCCTGCCTATAGAACTTGCTACACAATTTATAAGATTTAATCTTTCCTACAATAGCTAATAAATCCACCGCACACGTCGTCAAGACTTGCTTACGAGCTACATATCTTAGGATCTAACAGCCTATAGTTAGACTAGCTGTTTAGTTCCACTGTCCCTATTACTGGATTTAATCACCTCGATAGTACATAAAGGAATAACAACGATATATTCACCATGTCATTCTATTGTAGCGTCTCAGATGGATAACTAGGTATGGTACTCTGTTGTGTAATGTGTAATAGAAATGCCTCGTAGTGCGATTGGGCCGAAAACACCCGCAACCCGAGACACCTTAGCCGGGAACTGTGGCGCAGGGGCGTCTCATCGGCTGGCTCGGGCTGACTAAGACGCACCAGCCTCACCCTGCCGTGAGAACCGTCATTCTCGGCAGCTGTCTCTCTTCTCTGTGACTTTCTGCTTCTTTCGCATCGTCATTCTCCCCTCTATATTTTCCCAATTAGAGAGTTTTTGCTCTCTGATGAGTTCCGATTGCTTACAGGTGCTACGGCAATACTAGTCGACACCTGTTGTGTTAATTTGTACGTGTACTGGTTCATCCTTTCCTCCGTATTCCGGTTTCCTCGGCAGAGGTCAAACACCCTGGCAGTTGTATCGGCTGACACTATTATCTATAGCGCGTCTCACTTAGACGTCTAATTTGACTTACAGGGTCTCAATCTCCAGTCTTAATCTCCTTTCCTCTTCTCGATTCTTCGAACGTCATCGGATCCCTCGATCCACGAAAATCCCGCAATGTTTAGAAACTCTGCTTTGAAGGCCACCCACAGCGGTATGCTGCGTGGTGCGACCTCCCCAGCATGCCGGCGCTCCTTCCACCTCGCCTCGAGCGCTCGCAGTGCATCAAAAAGCTCCGGCTTCAGCATGAGCGCCCGTCGCCCTCTCGCTGTTGTCAACCGTGCTTTCAACGGTGCCAGATACTATGCCGCCCCCGCGGAAAGTACAACTCAGGGAGTGGTAAGCAACAATAACCGTGACGATCGCTCGCGATTCGACAATGGTCCCCGATTCGAGGAATTCGAGAAATGGGACATTCAACTAACGAGACGGTGCAATTTTGCTCTTACGCGGATAGGACCCCAACGATTCCTTCCTCTCTGGCAACACCGCCAACTATGTCGATGAAATGTACCTGGCATGGAAGAACGACCCTTCCAGTGTTCACATCTCGTGGCAGACCTATTTCAAGAACATGGAAGAGGGTAACATGCCTATCTCTCAGGCGTTCACTCCTCCTCCCACCCTCGTCCCTACCCCTACCGGAGGTGTCCCTCAAGATATGCCCGGTGAGGGTCTCTCTGCTGGCGTTGACGTGACAAATCACTTGAAGGTTCAGTTGTTGGTGCGCGCTTACCAGGCCCGTGGGCACCACAAGGCTAAGATCGACCCTCTCGGTATCCGCGGAGAGGCCGAGGCCTTTGGCTACGACAAGCCGAAGGAGCTCGAGCTTGATCACTATGGTTTCACCGAGCGTGACCTGGACCAGGAGTTTGCTCTTGGACCCGGTATCCTGCCCCGTTTCGCCACCGACGGCCGCAAGAAGATGACTCTGCGCGAGATCATTGACGCTTGCGAAAAGATCTACTGCGGTTCTTACGGTGTTGAATACATTCACATTCCTGACCGCAAGCCCTGCGAGTGGATTCGCGACCGCTTCGAGATCCCTCAGCCTTACAACTACTCCGTTGACGACAAGCGCCGCATCCTTGACCGTCTGATCTGGAGTTCCAGCTTCGAGGCCTTCCTTGCCACCAAGTTCCCCAACGACAAGCGTTTCGGCCTTGAGGGTTGTGAGACCCTGGTCCCTGGTATGAAGGCGCTGATCGATCGCAGTGTCGACTACGGCATCAAGGACATTGTCATCGGTATGCCTCACCGTGGACGTCTCAACGTCCTGTCCAACGTTGTCCGCAAGCCCAACGAGTCAATCTTCAGTGAGTTCGCTGGCTCCACTGAGCCTTCCGATGAGGGTTCTGGTGATGTCAAGTACCACTTGGGTATGAACTTCGAGCGTCCCACTCCCTCCGGTAAGCGGGTGCAGCTGTCTCTGGTTGCCAACCCCTCCCATCTAGAGGCTGAGGACCCCGTTGTGCTCGGCAAGACCCGTGCCATCCAGCACTACAACAACGATGAGACCAACTACGACTCCGCCATGGGAGTTCTGCTCCACGGTGATGCTGCCTTTGCTGGCCAGGGCGTTGTCTACGAGACCATGGGATTCCACTCTCTTCCCGCTTACTCCACTGGTGGTACCATCCACCTTGTCGTGAACAACCAGATCGGTTTCACCACTGATCCTCGTTACTCTCGTTCCACCCCCTACTGTTCGGACATCGCCAAGTCCATCGATGCTCCCGTCTTCCACGTGAACGCCGACGATGTCGAGGCTGTCAACTACGTCTGCCAGGTCGCTGCTGACTGGCGTGCCGAGTTCAAGCGCGATGTTGTCATTGACATGGTCTGCTACCGTAAGCAGGGTCACAACGAGACTGACCAGCCCTCGTTCACCCAGCCTCTGATGTACAAGCGCATTGCCGAGCAGAAGGCTCAGCTTGACAAGTACATTGAGAAGCTCATTGCTGAGGGCAGCTTCACCAAGGAGGACATCGACGAGCACAAGAAGTGGGTCTGGGGCATGCTCGGCGACAGCTTCGATCGCAGCAAGGACTACCAGCCCACCAGCAAGGAGTGGCTGACTTCCGCGTGGAACAACTTCAAGACTCCCAAGGAGCTGGCTACCGAGGTCCTGCCTCACCTGCCTACCGCTGTTAACCAGAAGACTCTTGCTCATATCGCTGACAAGGTCAGCGGCAGCGGTGTCCCTGAGGGCTTCACCCTCCACCGCAACCTCAAGCGTATCTTGAGCAACCGCAAGAAGACCGTCGATGAGGGCAAGAACATCGACTGGGCTACTGCTGAGGCTCTTGCCTTCGGTTCGCTTGTCGACGAGGGCTACCACGTCCGTGTTTCCGGTCAGGATGTTGAGCGTGGTACCTTCTCTCAGCGTCACGCCGTCCTGCACGACCAGGATGCCGAGGGCACCTACACTCCCCTGCAGAACATCAGTGACAAGCAGGGTAGCTTCGTCATCTCCAACTCCTCTCTCAGCGAGTTCGGCGTGTAAGTTTTAAAATTGTGCAGTACTTCTAATGGGATAGTTGCTGACCTTTTGTCTAGTCTCGGTTTCGAGTACGGTTACTCTCTCACCTCCCCCAATGCCCTTGTGATGTGGGAGGCTCAGTTCGGTGACTTTGCCAACAACGCTCAGTGTATTATTGATCAGTTTATCGCCTCCGGTGAGACCAAGTGGCTGCAGCGTTCCGGCCTGGTTGTCTCCCTGCCTCACGGTTACGATGGCCAGGGTCCTGAGCACTCTTCCGGTCGTATGGAGCGCTGGTTGCAGCTTTGCAACGAAGAGCCCCGCGTCTTCCCTTCAGCTGACAAGCTCGACCGCCAACACCAGGACTGCAACATGCAGATTGTCAACATGACCACTCCTGCCAACCTGTTCCACATCCTCCGTCGCCAGATCCACCGCCAGTTCCGTAAGCCTCTGGTCATCTTCTTCTCCAAGGCTCTGCTGCGTCACCCCATTGCCCGTTCCGACATTGAGGCCCTGACCGGTGACTCTCACTTCCAGTGGATCATTCCCGAAGAGGGCCACGGTACCTCCGTTGACGAGCCCGAGAAGATCGAGCGCGTTATTCTTTGCTCTGGCCAGGTCTACGCTGCTCTTCTCAAGCACCGTGAGGCCAACGGTATCCGCAACACTGCTATCACCCGTGTTGAGCAGCTGCATCCCTTCCCCTGGGCTCAGCTGAAGGAGAACCTTGACAGCTACCCCAACGCCAAGGACATCGTCTGGTGTCAAGAGGAGCCCCTCAATGCAGGTGCCTGGTCCTACGCCCAGCCCCGTATCGAGAGCCTGCTCAACGCCACCCAGCACCACAACCGCCGCCACGTCCTGTACGCTGGACGCACTGGTTCCGCCTCCGTCGCCACCGGTCTCAAGGCCGTTCACTTGAAGGAGGAGGAGGACTTCCTGGGGGATGCTTTCTCCATTCATCAGGATCACCTGAAGGGCGAGTAAACGCCTTTCCCTTCTTTGCGATCTAGTTTGAACTCTAGAAAGTTGAAAGTGTTCGGACACTGTCACCTGTGTTGAGTTTGGTTTCCTATCTCATCGGTCCTTATAGGAGCTAGCGTCTGTTTACTTTGTACCACCTTATCTTTTTATTATTGTATCGATTTACTTTGTTTTCTCGATGGTGTATACGCCGTGTCTTGGATTTGCTGTATCGGGCCACTCTTGGTTTCTCACAAGGGATCCCCGTCTATCCCTAGAATCCAAGTTATATGTAAAATAAAGGCACTAGTTGGTTTACGCGGAGCCCTGCTCGTTTTTTGTAGGATTGATTTCGCATTTAGACTCCCACCCTGTTCTCAAGCCTACAGTATAGTGCGTAGGTAGACGTACGTTATGTGATAAGAGAGAGGCTGAATGCTAGTCCTCCGAAGAACCTAGTGGCTGTGCTAGTATATAGTGCTCGTTATCTCTATTCCCTAGCGGTAACTAGCGGGACCTTAGTCGGTAGCAATATAAAATCGTAGCTGGCTGGCGCGTATGCAGTTCTTCTGCGCTCGGTATTATCACCGATTTCTTAGTCGAGAAAAACAGTCTAATCGCTGTGACCCTCTTTGGGGCCTCTGTTGGGATTGAATTCTCACTTGACCTGATCACAGGGGACTTTTTGACGGCAGCCTCTGAGTTGGAGATATGTCTTCTACATTCCTGCATCTGTCACTGGCATGATAGTCTTGCTTGGCTGTGTCACTTCCCCGGACAGTAAGCGTGCATTGCCCTAATCAGCCCAACTAGACTGCTCTGGGGCCGCCATTTCAATGTCCGGCTCGGTACTACTCACCTTCGTCATCAGCAGAGGCGGGCTACTCGACTAGAGTTCAGCATTTATCATCTGTCTACTTGTTCTAAGTATTTGCTTTTTTCGCGGATTGCTTTGACGAGAAGCGAGGCCCTCGAATCCAATAATACCACTAATTTTTTTGGGAGCTGCCGAAAATGGCAGTGCCTTGGCTCAGTGAACTCTGTAAGTCATCTTCATCAGTTCCTTCGTCCAATTTGCTCATATTTCATAGCTGCGTTTGGCAGCTATCAGGGAACTCTTTACTACGCAACTCTCAGTTCCTAGGAGATAAACAAATTCAGTCCGGGCGAAACAGCTCTTCTTTTTCTTCCCATGGGAGCTACAGGCCTGACCGTATCGTATGTCTTATGATTCAAGTGCTGGAAAATTTCAATTCCAAATATCTCCTTGTTGGAGTATTTATCTGCATACTTGCCGCTCTCCCATCGGCTCTCATATAGGAAGGAGACATGGATTTTAGGAACGTGTTTTGCCCACATCCATCCTCTGCGTAATGGGTCCTACTATAGTCTTTCGCACTATCACCGTGGTTGTAGGGTTCCAGAAACAATTGAAGAGTGTACGTGGTGACACCAGTTTCGAGACGTACTGTAAGACAGTAGCATTTCATCCCAACGGGTTTATGTCCGAGAGTCTCCTGGAATATAATTAAGTGGTCACATACCCGAGGCTCTACTAATATCCATTTCACTTGAGTTGCCTGCGGTATACTTCGTGCCTGAAATGATGTCACCCATGTGTACTGATGATTCAGCAAAGTGGTGCCTGATCCCACAGGCTGCATCTCACCTGATCCGATTGCTCTTCTCCGCACTCAAACTTCCCAGAGGCAGTTCTCCTGCATCGATGCCCTCCGCGTGTTACATGAGGTGTTAGCTCTTGTAAATGCTCATAGGTCATCGCTGATTACCATTGATTGTCCACATCGTCCCATTCTGCCCTAAAATTGGGTTAGAGCCCCCGAACCCTCCCAACGGCGCAGCTCCCAGTCCCGACTCTCCCATTCACAATGTCCGCCGTCTCATCGTCAGCCATGAACCCCCAGGGCCAGGGAATACGCCAGTCAGCCCGTCAGACACGAACAAACCCGTCTCGAACCTCCAAAACCATCGGACGATCCTCTTTCGCGTTCGGCCGAGGCTCGACTGCTGAAATTCCTTCCACGACCCCTGTTCCGCACGGCTTCTACCCTGCTCTCACGCATTTTACAGACGCTATCACTGCGCTTCCTCGCGAGTTTCGACGCCACAACTCTTTACTAAAGGAGGTTGATGCGAAGGCATGGGCTCTCGAGGAAAATTTGCTCCAGTTGCTTGAACATTCTTGCGAGTCGCAGCCGGTGGCTCACCCTCCTCATCCCGCGCCTATCGTCGGGGGTGTGGTTCGTGAGGATGTATTGCCCCAGGTAAGTCGACTCTTCAATCTGCTTTATCTACGTGGAGATTTGGTTTAATGTTTGCGCCAGGATCTCTCTCAAACACCCGAATCGTCCGAAAGCAAAAGTCGCCGGCTTCTCTTTGATCGCGTACGGCAGAGTCTCTCCGACCTAATGATGACCGCCGACGAGAAGAACCACGTCATTTCGAACGCGAACGAGGAATTGGACCGCCAAGTCGTCCGGCTGGATACCGTATTCCCATACATTGCAGGCGAGATCAGCGAAGAAGCTCGCCTGGGCAGTCTGACCCACTGGGCCTACTCCAACAAGACCGCCGCGAAGGCAGCCACCAACGAGCGCCCCCGCCGCGAAGCAGTCAACCACAGACAAGATCTATCACACGTACTTCACGAAGCTGAAGCCGCTAGCCGCAGCGAGGCTCGACGCGAAGCTGTATTAGCGCGGAAGCAACGTCGTGCGCATGTTGATGCAGACTATGAGGAATCACGGAGCTCCGGTGCTCGCAAGACCAATAATGGGAAGTCTCGTGGCGGAGATAACACAGCTGATCCGAGCGCTGCACCCAAGCGTCGGAAGGTGGAACGCTCAGCACTCCCTGTAGACACGAGTATCCCAATGGAACGGTCTGCTAGCGGTGCTCAGAGCCAGAGGGCTGCAAACAAGGACCCCGCGGAGAAGAAGCGGTCTCGCGCACCGAATCCGACTGCTGCTGCGCGCAAGAAGTATGTTCTGCCCTACCATACCCTACAATGCAATAAACTAACGCTATTCCAGGGCCAATGCATCAAATGCTGGATCGCCTGTCTTGGCCCCATCGCCATTGATTGGAACTTTCAATGCCCCGCGGGCGGCAGCCAGCCCAGGTCCTACGTCGAGGCCACAATCTTCACGGACTCAGCAAAATGCCGGATCAACAAGCAACGCACGACAGCGGCCGTCGTCCTCGGCCTCAAACCGCATTGGCCAGCCAAACAACAGTGCGTCATCATATCTCACCTCCCCCTCAAGCCTACCCACTAACTCCATTCCTCCACAGACAAAACCACCGATTCAAGATCGATACCCCGCGACGGCACAATCAAAAACGAACTCGTCGCAGACCTCCATCGCGACTACGAAGACTCCAGCGCACGAACATCAGTACCAACCGGATCCAAACGCGAAGACCTGGACGGCAAAGCCGACTCGGGCGAAAACGAAGCAAGCAAACGCACATCCAAAACCTCAACACCAGTCCTCTCGACATTTGAACCAACCCAGCAACGCGCACGACCAACACGAAGCCAAGACCCTGCCTCGACAAAGCGCACACAGAAGAAACCTATCCCACCACCCGCCATACCCTCGGACGACGAGTCCCTACACGAAGGCGACGACGAAGACGAAGAGGGCGAGCCGCGGTACTGTTACTGTAACGAGATCAGTTTCGGTGAGATGGTCGCTTGTGATAACGACGCCTGCCCGCGCGAATGGTTCCATTTGTCTTGTGTGGGCTTGACGAAACCACCTGGGAAGAATGGTATGTTTATTGCTTCTCTTGGTTTATTTTTGGAATGGGTGATGCTAATCGTTTTGCAGTTAAATGGTATTGCAATGAGTGCAAGGAAAATATGCGACGGAGCCGCAATGGCCGCTGATGGTGATGGTGATGGTTATGGCCATGGTTCTTCCGGGGCAAAGCCTTGCATTAGATATGACTGATATGGTGTTTATGTGGTGTTCTACCTTTTTGCTGTCTTACATGGGCTTCTCTTGTTCTAGCGGTGTCATGGTTCATCTTTTAGAGGCGGCCACTTCAACCTCAACCCTACCTGATATCCAATACACCAGCATAGCATGGATAGTGCATACCTAGTAAACTTGCTTGGAACGACTACGGAGACCGGGCCAATTATCTGCCATACAAGCTATACCAGATAGCATAGACGATAACCATAAACACGAATGTATAAGTAGAAATGTAAATTACCTTATCCCCTAGCACAAATCGCAACCAAAATGCAACCAAATCTACCAATCCCCTCTCAACCGATCAACAACAGCAGCAGTCTCATTCCGCCTATCAACACCATGTCCACCTCCACCTCCATCCAACCCCGAAGCCTCAGCGGAAGCAGCAGCCTCCCCCTCCAGCCTCCTCCTCAAATCCTCATACCTCTCCCTCTCCCCACCAGCACCAGCAGTACCCCTCCGCTCCCTCTCCCCAACAACCCAAGCAGGAACCCGAAACCCATTCGCAGCAGGCGAAAGACCAGGTAAGATCTCGGCACGCCAAGCAAATCCAACAATCCACCCTAGCGCAGCTGGCAGCAGCATAGCAGGAAATTGGGAGAGGGCGAGTTGAGCGGCGACGATGTAGGTTGTTGATTTGTCGGAGAGGAGGAGAGTCAGGCTTGGTTTTGGGGGTTTGGGCTGGTTATCTGCGGTCTGTGTTTCATTGTTGTCTGTTTCTGTGGTGGTGGTGGTGGCGGCGACAGCAGGAGAAGTCGTCGTCGTCCCAATCCGATAGCGATATGTATGCGGGATACTCGCATGATACTGCGCCAACAGGGCGAAGATCAGAGCCGTCGGGCCGGATGGTAGGTAATTGAGGTTATTGAGTGAGAGAGGGCGGAGAAGGAAGGAGAGGAGGAGGGGTGGGAGGAGAGTTGTGTATGGGAGGGTTGTTAGGAGGAAGGTCTATAAAGCGTCTTGAATTAGTAACCGGCAAATTCTCAATCGAATACCTCCATCCATGCTGGATTCTAGAGGGTGGGGTGACGGAAAACTAACCGCCATCTTCCTCCTCCCCCACGCACGCTCAACAACCCTCAAATGATAAACAAGCATAGAAGCAAAGAGCGCCTCAGTGGAATTGGCAAAGCCGACAAGGTGCCATACTGCCGCGCGCCAGAATTGGGCGTAGGGCCAGAAATGGGGCGAGACGAAGATTGTCACGAGGTGTTTTATGTCGAAGAGGGAGAGGGCGATTGAGGAGGCGATTGTGTAGATTAGGAGGAATTTTGTTAGGGGTGTGTTTGTTAGGCCGGAGGTGAGCATTTTGGGTTTTGAGCCCTTTTGGTGAGGGCTGGAAATGGGCTCAGGGTGGGGGTGGTTATGGGGTGTATGGTTGTTTCATTCGGGGTGGGTGGTAGTGGTGGTGGTAGTTGTGGTGGCGGTGGAGGTGAAGGTGAGTAGATGAAGTTGAGGGGACAGTTGGCTAGAAGTGGATGGACCCGAAGTCTGGGGTACCTCGGCATGCCGAGATTTTAGTCTATTTTTTTAGCACCTGAGTACTACAATCTAAAGCTCTGCTTTTGATATGCTTCTCTGTTCGCATTTGTATAGAAAGATCTTCAAGATATTATAGTATACAACCAATGCCCAGCAAAACGCCAATAATCTTTTTGCATCTCATCTCATCTCTACACAGCCATCGCAGCCGCCTCTTTATTCTGCTCAGCCAATTCCGCCTGGTATCGATTCAAAGCGACATCTAGTGCATGGAGTGTAGGCCCGAGGAGCTGATTGACGACCTTCTGACCACCACCCACGTCATCAAGCCTAGGCCGGATCTTGCGCTGAGTACGCTCGAACATGTCGCGTGCGTGCTGCTTTAGCCGGTCAACCTCGACCTTGCGATCGGCTTCTGCGTCATTCGCAACAGCTTTGATTCGTTCTGATGCTCGCTGAAGAGACTCGGCTAGTGATGCAACTTCCCCTGCGCGGTCGGGATTGCCTGATAAGTATGCTTGCCAGAATTGGTGCAGGAATTCTGTGGTTGTGGCGTGTGTTAGGGTTAATCGGTCGAAGAGGGCTATTGAGAGGCCATGGGTCTCTGAGGTTGATTGTTCGTTTAGCTGGGCACGTCGGTCGCGCACTGCTTCCAGGATCTGGGCGAAGGAGTCGTGTAGAGCGGCGGAAGAGCCTACCGGCCGCCGGCTGGCGGGTGCATCCTCCATTTCCTCGTCCTCGTCATCGCCGGGATCGACCAGTAGGCGCAGTTGCGTGTTTCCTTGTGGCGGGAGATCCTGAGCGATCTCTGCACGAAGAGTCTGTAAAAGCTGGTCCGGGTCTTGTTGGGCAAACTGCTTGCTCTTGTCTTCTTCCTGTGTACTGGAGAAGAACCGACTCTGGTCGCGAATATTCAATGTGATCCGGCTCTGCTCTTCATCTCCACGGAGATCCTGCAACTGGAGATTCTTCCACGCCTCCTCATTCAAACCAATGGGCGCACTCATATCACCATCGGATGGTGCCACATTAGCCATGATCTTCTCACTCAAGCTATTCAACGTCCGAATGATAGGCACTTTATCGACACCAGAAGGTCTCATATCAAGATCCGGTCGATTGCCACGCCGCTGGCTATGATTGCCTTCATTACCAGCAAGATCCAAAAAGTGATGGACATTACCATCACGACCTGGCCGAGCAGCGTCATCCGTCCGAAGATATTTATCCAGAATAGCATCAGTAGCATCAGCATCAGAGATTCGCTCTCCCCGAAGCTTCTTAAAAAGCCGACTCTGGAAAAACCGCGACCAAAACTGCTGCTCGTTGAGCTTCGGCACAATCTCATCATAAACACGCTTAACCAGGGGATGCTGCGAAAAGATAAGCGCAATCTGCTCTTTGCTGATATTCATCCGAGTAACATTATCCCCCTCAACGCGCGGCTTCAGCGATGAAAGCACATTATACGAGCCGCGCATCTGGCTCTGCTCAATGGCATGCGCACGCAGCAAATGCAGCCGCGTCGACCAGAACTGTGACATGAACTGACCAGACGTTAACGCATCAGGTTTTGTATTTAATCCCTCGGTGAACATCCGGCGGAGATTCGAATCTGCTTTCAGTAATGACTGCTGCAGCTCGCCATCGGTTCGAAGCTTGCTCTCATCGTCTAGTGGGTTCTTTGATGTCCCCGCAGATGTGACGGCATTCGCAATTGCCATCGCTGCCGACACGCCCTCACCGCTCCCACTTCCACCCGGCGCCGGTGTCTGCGAGGGTGTTTGCGATCGTAACGTGTTAATCCGGGCACTGAGTGTTTCTTTGATAGCATCAGCCTGCGGGCGGGCATCTACTCCACCCGTAAACTGGAAAACATATGCCTCGGGTGTACTATCAGGAGGAGAATCAGGAGCTCGGGCAAAGATCTTCAGCATGACTTTCGGTTTGGAAGCTGGTGTTTGTTGTAAATCTGGATGGCACATCCTGCGGTTAGCGAAAGGCAAAATCGACAAAGACAAAGCAATCCTAATCCAAATCAACTCACTGGAAATATTGGCCACATAGATAGTTATCGGCGCAGCAGCACCCGCTGCAGCAGGAGTCCATGACACAGACTGCTCGTCAGCGGAAATGGTCAAGGAGCCGTCTGTCTTCTTATACGCGGCCGCTCCGCTCGGAGGTGCCATCGTCGCGTGTGTTGACAGCTTCCACTGTCCTGCGAGGTGACACTGGAACCACCCATCGGGATGAGAGAAAATCTCCCCAAGGGTGAAGGGTGAGGTGAGCAAGGTCTAGGGCCTTCGTGACTGGGAGGGTTGTCGAGGTGAAAGTGATGGATGAGAATGCGGCTCTTCTGGATTCATCACATGACATGTGCCAAGCGTCACCTGTGGGTTGATGCCCTAAGTAATCTATTGATTATTTGATGGATTTTTTTTTAGGGAGGGGCATTTTCTCATTGTGCAATAGATTCTGTTCTATTAGATGCCCTTATTGGGAATGTGTCTGCTTATGCGGTCATGTCCAAATTGTCGTTATTCGTCCGAATGGCAATCTACTTGTTTTTGTTTTATCATGACATTTCGAAGCTTACTATTACTCGACCTGTACTTCCCTATTGGCTATATTCTTCCGGGGAGTCAAAGTAATATGCGCGTAAAACGATGACGGCAACTTGTTGCCCAGTTCGGCATGGTTGTCAAACCGCTGTAACCTTGGATTGATGCATACTCTTACTCCTAATACTAACCAAGAGATAAAAAGTGAAGAAAAATACTGTATGAGCAGAGATCAAATCCAGATTGTAAGTACATCAACACCAAAGCCAGTATGAGCCATAAAAAAAACCAGACACCGCTGAAGAGATCCCACGATGCTATGCAAAATCAAATAGACGCGACCGAGAGCACGAACCCGAAAGCCAGGAGCCAGAATGCCGAAATTCGTAAACCATGTTGCGCGCCACCATGCATAGACCGGATATCAACATTCATGATCGTCAAAAAGCAAGGAAAATAGATTAGCAATGAAAAAAAAAGCAATGAAGATAGGCATGATCAGAAGCAATCCTCCCATAGGAGACGCAAAATCGAGAAAAATGAGAAAGATTCAAACCAAGGGTATCGGCAAAAATAAGGATCCAGCGAGCACGCTTTTAGAACAGAACGCTCAAGCCATTTGCAGATCATTTCTTGAACATGTAGTGACCGTAGAGGCCGCCGACGTCGCCCACTGCCATGGGGATCTTGCGCATGCCCCACCAGCGTGCACCCATCTTCCAGTAGCGGGAACCATCGTCGAGGGGTTGTTCGGGGATAGAAGCTGGGTCACGGACGTACCAGCCACGTCGGCCGAGGTCACGCACTGTCCATCCAACGGAGACGCGCTGGGTCTTGGCCCGCTCGCGCAAGGGTGTAATGATCTTGTCACTGAACTCAATGACTTGCAGGGGGTAGCTCAGGTTCGAGAGTAAGAGACAGGTGCTTGTGTTGAAGATGGCTCCGATGGTCATCTGTGGCACCTTGGCGAGATCAAGGTAGCAGAGAGTGCTGGGCTCGTTGTTCTCCTTTCCTGTTGCGGGGTCCTGGTACCGCGTGAAGAAGCAGTTGACATCCTGGACTGAGAGGTCGGCTGAGCTCAGACCCAGCTCGTGTAGGTGCTTGGTCAGAGGGACCAGCAATGGGACGTGATCCGAGGTGACCTTTGCACCGCCTAGATTGAGAGAGCGGAGAGTGTCCGGAAGCTTGGGCAGCAGTGCCGAGACATCCTCCTCTTGCAGAAGACGGAAACGGGTCGGGTCAGTCAACAGGTTCAAGTACACAAGAGATTCATTGACGGATGGGTGAGTGGTCAAGAACTCCACCAAGGCCGAAGGGCGAAGGCGGGTGCATCGGGACAAGCTCAGGTGGGAGATGCGAGCTGTCTCAGGAATGAGGGTAAGCGCCGACTCGTTGACTTGGGTGTGGGTCAGATCAAGGTGCGTCAAGTTGACCAATCGCGAGAGAAGATGGTCAAACATAGGAGTGGGAATAGTGCTGCACTCATGGAGCGAGAGCCGTTTCAGGTTAGGCAAGGTCATGGGCAGTGCGGGTCCACCGACTAGGGCCTCTTGGAAGACCGCGGAGAAAGATTGAGTGGAGCAACCGCAGAAATCGACAGCGCGCAAATTCGGCAATCCCATAAACAACTTCCGAATGATATCCACGCTAAGATCACCTTCGAGGTGTTCCTGCAGCAAGCATTCCTTCAAGTTGGGCAAGAGGTCCAAGCATTGCAGGAGGGTTCGCGAGGTCAAGTTTTGGATTTCGGCGTTCATCTGATTTGTGCGGCCCAATCCGACGGAAGTAAAGTGTGAAAAGTCCAGGCGGCGCACGAGTGTGCCGAGAGCTGGGTACTGCGATATATGGTTGAGAGCCTTGGAGAAGATGATCGAGTGCGGGAAAGTCATGTTCCTGTACAACACGCCGAGTGTAGCCGCGTGCAGTGTGTGCGATGTAAGAAGGCATGAGACCAAATCGACGTTCCGAGGTGTGTAGCCATTGGGTGGGAGATCCAGTGCCAGATTAGAAATGATTTGATCTAGACAAATTAGTATATAAAAATATATATGGGCCAACCCAACTAACCGAGGACTTCTGGGGGAAGTTTCTCCAGAAGTGAAGTGCCAGGAGGGGTCTGCAGCACTTCTACCTCAGGCTCCTTGGGAGGAGCCAGCTGCTGTGGCTGAAGATCATGATCATGCGATTCCCATGCCCAGCCCTTTGCCTGCAATTGGCCCAATCCGCGGAGGTCACTGTAGCTGCGGCTGAGACTCTTGCCCCCCAGTCGAATTTGCTTCCACCCCAGGAATCCACCACACGGGCAGCAGAAATCCGGGGCCTGTTGCATCTCAAAGCCGGGACGCTCGACCTTGCGCTCGGCCTTGGGCTCTCGGGGAGATGGGGGTTGGTGACTGTCCACGAACGATTGCGCAATTCCTAATCCCAGAGATCACGTCAGTCTTCGGACTTAATTCGCACATCTCTATACGTACCGTCTTCAACGTCCTCTTTGATGGAGCCGAAAGACGTGCGGCGCTGGCTGCTGGACCTGGACCCGTCGGGGGTGCCGCAAGACGAGGGAGAGGAGTCGCGGGAGTGGTAATGGTCACCACAAGGAACAGAAGTGAGGTGTGGGAAGGGGGGCTTGGTGTGCGAAGGGGAAGTAACGGAAGCCATGGTGAGGGAGGGTAAGGCCCTCTATAAAGGGCCCTACAGTGGACTAGTCGGGACCTTGGAGTGGACCACGAAAAAAAAATCTACCGAAATTAAGAAGGAAAAAAGCTTCCCCAGATTCCAGAGAAAAAAGAAGAGAAAAGTGAGCCCGGTCACTAGAAACAGATATTAACACCGTGGATTAACGGGTGTTAGGGCTTGTCGAGGGGCGGGGGAAGAGGAAAAAAAGCGAAGCTGTTAGTCACGGAAAACCCGTGGTCCGCTGTTGCACGGCAGAGCTCCCGATCGGTGTTGGTTTGGCTTGAGAGGCTTCAGATTGGAGGTTTGTAGAAGTTGAAGAGTCAGAGGTAGAAGGCACGGGATCATAGCCACATGGGGCAAACTTTTTCTTGAAGGAACTGAGGTGGCGGATCTGAGTTGTTGATCCTACGTATGTCCGGATGTTATTTTATTTTATTTTATTTTATTCCTGCTCTTCTAGTCTTCATTCTTATTCATCTAGTTGCTTTTAGTTCCCCAAGCTACCCCTGTAGATTGCTTTTTTTAACCTTTAGAGCGGCTTTGTTCCTTTTTTTTTTATATGCATGCGGCAAGCATGGGACTCGCCGGATTCGGACTTGACATCTGAACATAACATTGGAAGATGTCTATCTATCTATCTGTTTACTGGAATGATAATTGCCTATTAATTATCTCTCAGTTCATTGTCAGTACTCGTATAAGTTATTGCTTGTAAAAGTCAAGACAACTCCAATTCTATGACATAATCCGAAACCTTTTAGCGCCTCCAAGGTGTTCTCCAAGGTTCCAAGTGCATCAACCCAAGTTGCTTATTACGGTACTTATTACCAGGTCAGCCGATCACTGCAAATCCGATGCATCCGCCCTCAGTTCCCCAGACATGGGAGTTCTAGTTACCTAACAAAACTCTCGCATCCCTACACTCCCAACGCACCTCCAACGCTATTTGTCGTGATGATGCGGGGAGACACGCGCCATTACATAATGAGAACCCCAACACACGCTGTCACCTGACGAGGTCCGTGTCCCTTGCATGACATAACATACAACGTCGAGGTTCGTTGTTTATTAGACTCGGCATTCCACCTCCTTAGTCTAGTCTACTAGTCTAGGGCTGGACCCTCTATATCATCTACCCAGCCTCTAGGCATCTCCTTCACCGACATTATTCCTCGCTAGTCTCCGACTGATGAGCCAAGCATGACGATCGAGTCGATCGTCCAAGCCAAGCCCCCCATGGCTCCTACATGGCTTAATATGCTCCACCTTGCTTCCCACCACCTCTCCTGTACTTGCTCTCTCCCCTTCATGTTGAACACCGCACCATTACCCAGCATACCTACATTCCTATATCCTGGCACTGGCAAACGAGAATCCAGGTGCTAACTCACATAGCATGTTTGGTGCAACTTGCGCAACAGAATTGGCGAAGGCTTAGTTCTCGCAGAGCACCACCACCTGGAACCAGAGTGACACAGTCCAATTCCCAAGGCTTGACGTCGTTTGAGTCACCAATCCCTCGCAAGCCAGCTATCCATAACTATTGGGGTGAATCCCGCATCGGAGAGTTGGACGGCATGCCGGCCAAGCCTTGGTTGGGAGTCAGATGCAATATTTCCGCGGAAGTGGTGTTGCCAAGGTCTCTGGATTGCGGGCTCGACAGGAGTTGCTTTCTCCTTGCTCTACTTTTGCGTCGCCATTGTTTAGCGCTCCGTTTCACCTTGGCGTCCAGATTTGCCATGCTACCTAACAAGCGCAGCAGATCATTCTATAGTGCAATGGTTTGTTAATGTGGAACTGTGAGTTGGGCATTTTCCTTTCTTGTTCTACATTTTGCGTTGCGAGAACTATGTTCCCGATTTGCTCTTCTATGATGATCATTATCTTAAGCGTTTCCTATTACCTGACAAGCCCATAAGTTACTTGGGAATGTTGAAATTTTGTGAAGATCCTGAAATGAAGAATTGCCGTTGTATGCAATCAACATGGCACGATACCTGCGATATATCTGGTTCTTTGAATACTTGGACCATGCTAACATGTATCAAGAACTGCAGTTTTCACCCTTTGATAATGACTCAATTTCTCGGAGAAAGACGGTAGAAATACCTCCCACAGATGGGCCGTGTCTTTCGATTAGGTACTCGGTCAACATCTCTTTGTTCCCTTCGTGGGCGTCTATGGGCTTGATTGTGACAACCGACGTTTAAATCGGCTGACCCCGTACATATTTCCTGGGTTGACAAAATCTGCGAGGTGGATGAAGCAAAATAAGTTAAATCTAAATGTAGCTTCTCCCTACTATTTCCATGAAAGATGGCATCCTTTAACACAGACTTCAAAATCAAAAGTCCAGTCTTATCGAACGACGATGATACCACAATCCGCAACAATGATTGCCCTGATCAATATGCATTGCAGTCAGTCTAAACCTAGCGATAATAGAAGAGACCACCAGGAGAACCCCCTTCATTTCTGACCTATAGTAAAACCCACCAAAGATCTCCTAGTAGAGGTCGACCATAAGGTCAAACGCCACTCATTTTAGCGCCTTACCCACGAAATGGACCTTCGAAAATGGCGGAAAATGGAGCGGCCCTTTTTGACGCCTTTTCACGCCGAAAAACGCCTAAATTGGGCCCGAAGATATCAGCATTTTACGTCTACGGATTAGGCCCGTGTCTGTTGGTGGGACGAATGTACGGTTGAACGTGGTATCGGACAGCGTTAAGAATGGACCTTAACACGTCCGAAAGACCAGCTTTTTCAGCATCACGAAGAGGGCCATCAAGTACAAATGGTTCCGGCGCGTGGGAAGCAAGTTAAGTAGATGTTTTGGGCTGCTTTTTGTGGTCTACCGCGTCGTTCTGGCCTAATTCCAATATTCGGAGATCCTCTATCTCACCGCGGTGGTGTCTCTTCGCGTACAATTGAAGAGCTTTATCGGCGTGTCCTACCTATGCTGCTTAATAGTAGATCAAAATGCTATTTTTTAGCAAGATAATGCGCCGGTACATACTGTGTATGTCGTACGGGACGCTCTTAATAAGATTGAATGTGAAATCATAGAATGGCCACCATATTCACCTGATTTAAATCCTATTAAGAACCTATAGGCGCTGCTGAAAGCCGAAATATTAAAGCGTCCCCTAAGCTTATATACCTACCAAATAACGGAGATGCGCTAGAATTACTGCTTAATGCTGCGCAAGAAGCATGGGAAACGCTAGACATTGAGATATTTAAGCATCTCTCCGAGACTATGCCACATAGGGTGGCTGATGTTATTAAGTATGAGGGCTGGCATACTAGCTATCAAATTGAGTTGAAATTCCTGAGGTTTCTACCTGGCAGTATTAAAAAGTGGGTCCAGGGGCGAAGTATCGGAGGTCAAATACTTTTGCAACATCACTGTACTCAACCGTGGGCTGATTAAATAATTGGCCCAGCACATCACTACATACTTTGAAGACGAATCTGGGCTATCTTGAAATGCCCTCGAATCTACATTTCATTCTGAGCTGAACGTTTTCCCAGTGTAGTACATGCATCTGGGTCTTCAACTTGAAGTGTGCTCCTGCATTGCAGAACGCCTGTCCTCGGCCATGTTCTTGTCTCCAGAACCCTTGAAAAGGAGAGAGCTGCTCCTATTGGCCTCCTCATCCCTTTGGATTGCAAGGTCATTTGCACTAGGGGGCACTCCATGCTTAGCCACATGGCTCTCAAAATCATAGTACTCTTTCCCTTTCTTAAGAAGCTCCACAAGGGTGATCACTAGAAGCATCACAGCTGTCGTCTGACCAAAGTCCCACTCATTCTCATGACTTGTCTCTCCCTCAAGTTTGCCTTGATTTGCCTGTCGAAGAGCAATCGTCATATAGAGGTGCAAGGGGTAGTGGAGCGATGACAGCACCAGAATAGTACGTCTTCTTTTAACTCCAGCAAAAACGCTCGCAAGGACAACAATTATGAGCCAGGCACTGGTGAACCCCACATAGTACTTGTCCGCGGTGGGGTGTGAGTCTGATGGATCTGTGACAAGTGTCGAATAATAGCAACGGCCAGGTTCCTGATGGGGTGCCCATTCATTGAGACGGATACCAAGAAGAATGGTAAGGGCCAGGTACAAAGCGACGAAAATGTAAACGGCTCGATAGCGATTATTAAACCAGCTGATACGGATATTGTGCTCATGATGAAGCTTCATGTCTGGTTCGTCGATTTTAGCGCGGCAGTATCTCCAGCAAACGAGAGCTGCTGTATTCGATACTCCGACAAAGCTGGCGATGTCGAATACGAGGTGCAAGTGGTATGTGTCCATGATTGTTACCTGCGAGAGGATAGTAGGCGCATCAGCGGAGCTAACAAGATAATAGAGCACAATATAATTATTGTGCCTATATTCAGCGTACCTGTGCAAACGTAGTGACCAAATATGCTATTCCAAGCGTCGACTGGAAATCAGATCCAACCATTAGAATTTTAGAAACGAAGTCCATGCGTTTGCGTTCGACCTCGCGCTCGACAGAGCCTTCTGGGTGCGTGATGTCCATATTGCCGTGTTTCGTTAGAAAGAAAACCCATATCGACAGACATAGGGACAAAAGGGCTTGGCCGGCAAACCCTACAATAATCTACCCCCGCTTAGTACAGATAAAATTCCCCTTGTCAGTGCCTACTCACCCCGTTGCCCACCAGTGTGGCCATTTCCTCTCCCACTAGCTCGCATTCTCCGCCTCCTTCCTCCCTTAACCGCAGATTCATCTTGTTGTGTTGTAATGCACAAGCTTTGATACGTGAGGAAAAGTGTTAGTCGCAAGACGCAGCGGACTTCGCCCAGCCTCTTTATAGCCAAAGGGCCCGGGCCTGTCTAAGATAGCTTATGGCCCTGAGAAATGGGGCCATGAACTCTTGGCATAAACAAGTCTATTTGGGTTACGGAGTGATGGCGGCCCTACCGATCGCTCTACACATGGGGCTGTACACCGTACAAACGCAGATCCTGGCGCAATTAGACTAGAAATACACGCGCTGATTGGTGCTGCATCTGCCTTTCCTAAATAGGATTAGGGTTATATGCTGGGGCACGCTTTCTGTGGCGCAAATTGAGAGACCTGATTCGCAGTTCGGTTTGGCCCCAACGGAGATCGGCGCTACTTTTGCTTGTCTAGTCCTTTGTTTTTGAACTCCTAGCGTCCGATATGGTTATTTGAGTGGGTTGAAGATAATAATAGTACAGTTCTCATCCTCCCTTGGCCGGTCGAAATTAGCGGTTCGCTATGAGCTCTGTCAGCGCCAAAGCATCACCCGTAGTTAGCGGGGCAGGCCAACGAGTCATACATAAGCTCTGTACACAAGTTGACAGCAGGTTCATAACTTGGGCCACGCCAACGCATCGGCAGAGTTCGTTTCCAGTGATTTTGGGAATCTCAGCCTCAAAATACGGAGTACGCCGCACAGTAATATGACGCATATTACTTATTTGGTGTAGACTGCCAGGAGGTGAGTGGTGTGCGACCGTTCCAGGCTCAAACTGGTCTCGAGGTCCCAGCCAGGCAGCGTGTAATTGAATGCTTATCGAGGTTCTCTCCACCATCGACGGTCTCAGCAAGCATTGACGAGTACCCAGCGTTTTTCGAGACCGTGCTCCATGACCCCACGGTCTCTAGTTTCATTATCATTGTCCCGCAGGCAATCTTCATCTTACCTAGTTGACAGGCTCGATCCTGTGAACATTAGACTCCATTTCTTTACATCAGTACTCTTTAAATTATGCCAACCACAAAGCATTGCTTTCCTATAGGTCGTTGTCCATTCTACGTGTAGACTTCCGCAAAGCTCGGAAAGCCCGAAACCCGGCCCGACCTGACCCTCAAATGGGTCGGGCGTTGGGCTTTTGGCTTGGGCCCACGGCTCGAAAAGGGGGTCATTCTGACCCGACCCAATTTCTCATCTAGAACCAACTCACCCTGCTCACCCCCTGTCGCGCGACGTAAAGCGGCACTCACTCTTTTCTCGCTTAGATCCTGACTCCGGCCGTAAACAAACCACACACTACTAACGACGATGTGTGATAATGTTCTATATAGCTCCTTCCTATTGTTATACAAGTACATACGACCACAGGGTATGGAAAACAGGGCTTCCCGTCCGCTCAGCCGCACTTAAGCCGCACACCGGCAAAGGTGTCCCGGGACATTCCCACGCCCAATAGGCACGTAATGCGAAGACTGATGACCTTTCCATTCCTAGATCTCCCGTAAGCCATAGTGATTGCCCTCAAATAATAAGAATCTCGCCGAGTATGTCGAGCAGAAACTTGGTGGTTCCTGGGTTGTGATGGCAGCTGAAGATAGCTGATTAAGCGGTCTTGACTCTAGATGTGTTGTACAACCGGAGCGGGTAGATCACTCGTTCGGTGGAACTTGTCTTGATGATCGACATGCGGACAAGCTGGCCATTGGTTGGCTTCCTGCCCAGAGGGGTGTGCAGGCACTAGGCTCGGTTACTCAATAGAGTAACTGAGATGTCAAGGCTTAGCTTCTGGCCTCGCACGGATGGTCAGCCCCACTGCGTCATTTGATGAGGGTTACTTACCTGGGTAGGCAGAAGCCGTTATTCGGCCTAATCCTATACTTTCAGCAATAGTCCTGTACCTTTCAAGGCCCTGGGGCTACCTTTCGGCAACATAACACTGCTATTGAGACACATTTCAAGGTTACGTAACGAATGAAATATTACATACCTACATAGCTAGATAGATACCCGTGGACAGTATTTGAGTGATGACCTACCTAGATACCCACTAACCCGATTTAAATCTAATAGAAACAGTGTGGTCTGAAAACGAGGTTCGTCGATTAAGCTGAAGGTAGCATTGGACGAGCTGTAATGAAGCACATTTCAAGCAAAACTTAGAAAATTGCGGCCTAAAATTATTAGGAAGATTTGATTTATGTGTCCTTTACTGCTAGGATAGACGATGTGATCCATAAGCCGTATCCAACGTATGAGCTACTTGAAAAGATAAATTTCCTAGTGCTCCGGGAACGATCCTAGGGGGATGAAGATCTTGATTTTAGGTACACATACGTTTCACCGTTTGTTCTTACACTTGCTGGATCATGGCAAACTTTCCATGGAATTCGTGTCGACTGTTGCTAAGTTCTTGATTTCCAGCCTCATTTATTGTCGCTGGTGAATACGCAGCGTCTTCCACGTCTTATCAAATGGCCGCGACACCTATTGGCTCGTCATCTTTCTCAACTAATTCCACATCGTGGAACTGAGAGAGGAGACATGTTTGGAGCATAAATTCAGCCACGTAGCGGGTGGCCTGCGGGTGTTTACATCCGAGAATCCAGGCTCATTCCGGTCTCCACCTTCTCTGTTTTAGAATCACGGAACATATTGAATGTCGATTTGATGTCTCGGAAGAGCTCCCCTGGGTTGAACAATGCGAGCCAAGCATAAACTCCCAAGGGACCACCCTGATATCGCTTAACGCGGGGGCTGCCGTTCTCACTGTCATCGACAGCAAGGTACTGCGGATTGCTAGTACAATTGACATTAAATGTTGTATAGGGCTTGATGGAATAGGCATAGTAGAATAAAAATGCAAACGGAACCACCTGCAGACAGATAATCAGGGTAGGTAAGCCAATAATGGTGTCTGCATAGCTCAGGGTAGCAGAAGCCTTAAGGGTGCCAGTAGAGTCAAGAACCATAAATATAATCTGTTATTTGTTAGGGTTTCGTTACTCTTTAGATTTAAAAGTTGTGAATCTTTCTGACCTGCTCTAAGAATTCAAGACCGACAACCATCTTAAATGCCAAGAGCTTCATCATTGGCTTTTGTCCTTCCATATAAGGTTTAAGGTTGCTGTGGAACCTCATGATATTTATCATTGCCATAGCAAGTGATATAATCGAAATGATTGTGATCTGTCTAGAGTGTTAGATACATTGTCAACAACTTGAATAAACTGAATATACTTACCCATAAGTGAGCAAAATAAACTTTGTTCCCTTGAAGGCAGAAAGTTCCCTGTGCTTGCGTGATGCTTTGGGCTATTGCAAGGATAAACGTAACAATAGGATACTGCAGAACGAAAAGCCACGTAGACTGCGTGTATACAAAATCAGTTGAATATCTTGCTATTATATCAATTTCAGATAACTTACCTTCAACCATGACAGCCCATCTGTTGCTTTGGATTTGCCATATATCTTTGGAATTTTCAAAGATACGAAGAACTCAGCTCTGTGTTGGTCATTTGGCACAACAAAATCGCAGAGCAACATGAGAAACCAATACAGGGCAACCCCTTGGAAAAATTTTGTCCATCCAACCAGATAGACATATGCGTTGGGAAAGCATACTGAAAGCAACGAATAGATCGTATATAATGGGAATAATGTAGCAATTCTCATGATCCTTGAATTGACTTCTGTCAGTATCTCCAATGATTTTGTCACTTCAGGATAAGGCTTATTGCACTTACTTAACTTGTTGATTTGGGTTACTTAGGTGCATTGCATGCCGAGCCATAATCATGAGGATCACCAAACAAGTGATACCCGTGCAAGCGCCAGAGAGTATCATATTAAAGTGGTGAAAGGTTAAGTCACCGACAAAGGTTCTAGATGCATCTAGTTGGGACAAATTAGTTTATTGAGTTCGAAAGACCATTGAAGTTGGATTGCGCACCAGGGGTCATATGTGACGGCATCGGGCAAGCTGTACTGGCTTTCCCGCCATCGCGACGGTGAAAGAACTCGGCCGTCCCCATTTTGAGTCTCAAGACTCTAGACAATTGTGCTTTTGGTAAGAATTCTGTGAAGGTGGAGCCTCAGTAGAAGTATGACTTAGTCCTGAATAAGAACTATTGAAAGGTGGGTCGGTTGTAAAATGATTTGAAGACAACAGAGAGATAGACGTTGTTTTATATACCCATGAAGAACGGCAGACTGAGATTGAGTAATCCCATTGAGTCTAAGCCTCGCTGTTAATTTTAGGATATGATGTACTTCGAATACTCCATAAACGAAGGTCAACCGCAGCTGGACGTCATCAGCCCTAGATAAGGAAGAAGGGCGATCTAAGGTCGACAATACGGCCGCAAATGGCTCTTTCTGATTGGTTAAACATCGCAGTTACTTAGAGGGGACTAGTGCAAGCGGGAGCACGGCCGGCTGAGCTAAACACGCTTCACCAATCACATCCCTGACACTTTCAGCCCTAAGTGGTTGTGATCAACCAGATAGCATCTGGTATACTCTTCTCGGCAAGCAAGTGCAGATCAATCTACTAGGTACATACAGTCAGTGGCTTCTCTCGCACTGCTACGTAACCAGAGCCTGTTCGATGGGGCCGCTTCGGGGGCCGCGATCATGTTCATTCCAATAATCCTCGAACAAGTCAAGGTCGCAGACGGTGATATCCACAAAATGGTGCTCCAGGTCGATGTTGGTGGCTGAGATATCCATAACAGAGGTTTTGTTGATGTTAGCGGTGAGCCCAAATGTCGACTGTGTCCAATAGGCATCCTTAACCATTTCGAGCAGTCTGAAGTCATACTTCGACAAAGGTTCATCGTCAGCTCCCCTAATTATGCTGATGTGGATAGTTTAATGATGTTTTGGTTGAGATATACAGATAAGTTACTAGTCAAATGTTCCTTCCCACTCCGCCCCACTATATTGGCCTAACAACCAACTCACGTTTTTCTTTTCACTCCTATACCTCCCCTATTGCTCCGACTGTAATGAAAATATGACCAAAAAATAGCAAAACGGCGCAGCTATCTATGTCCTAAAAGTCAGCTATTATACATGCTCACGAGAATGGCGCTACGTAAGTGTAGTTAGCTCATGACTTCGGCTGCTCACGGCGTACAATCTATAATACGCTTAAGCGCTATTTAGAAGGCGAAAAGCTAGAAAATCGCGAAAAAAGTGGCCGTCTCACACTTATTAGTGAGCGCGATTGCTCTTATTTCTATTTATAGGCACGTTAGCATCCGTTTTGGACCTATAAACAGCTAAGTGCTACTATAGCTAAGCATCCGTTACCCTCCACTATACGCCGAATTTTAAAGCGATTTAGACTCGTAAAACGGCGATCGAGATATAAAATACTAACTAAGCCTCCTCTTACAAGAAAGAGGCTAAAATTTGCGGGAAAATGGCGACGCGAAAGCTTCCAATCGTGGATCTTCTCGGACGAGTGCTCGGTGTAACGAACCTCGAAGTTTAGACCATAATAGTGCTTTCGTACGACCTCGGAGGGCCTTCGCAAAGACCTTGTAAATGCTAAGGCTCGTGTAAAAGATATTTCACAAATGGTTTAGGCCGTAATCTGGCTAGGAGGTCGAACAGAATTAATAATCATGAAACGGGACAAAGAATCGCTTTCGGGGAGGGGTTATACTATGAAGTCGTATATTTCAACGCTCGAAAAAGGTCTAATGCCAATCTACACCCCTGATTTAGTATTTCAGCAAGATAACGCGAGGATTTACCTAGCGAAGGACACGAAAGAGTGATTTGAAACTCACGGAGTATACGTCGAAGACTAGCCCGCGCACTCACCAGATTTAAACCCAATTGAACCGGTATGGCGCTGGTTAAAAGTGATATATATATTTTGAGAGGGGACCCGAAAAGTGGAGTGGGAAGGAACATTTGGAAGGGATGTAAGTTGATGGACACCGTGAACCCAAAGATACTAGTTGAAACCTCCTTAGAGGCCCTCTCGTGCTGCCTGCGCACCTTTGAAAGCGTGTGCTGACGCTGAGCAGCCATGGGCGGATTGATCCAACAGATGGTGAAGGCTTTGAACACCCGTTTCTCAGCCTAAAGATTGGCTGATCTCCGAACTGGTACCAGATAACACCCAGCTGTCTCCTGATATTTTACTCTCTTCGCTCTGTATAGAAAGCACATCCCTGAATTCTCTCAATCCATCGTCCTCGCCTGCTGCTCGCCGTAGCTCATCTAGCGTAACTATGTTTTCGACTAGCTGTAACGCCATTGCAATACCCGCGTGTTTGCCAATCTCCTGCATATGCCGAATGACCCACTGGCGAGTTTTACTTTTAGCCACCACGGACTGTCCCACTGTGTAGAGACACCAGGTTAGGAGATAGCTCCCAGAAACACTGGCAGGAGAGGTGAAATCAACAGACGAATGATGCTGAGCCGCCGAGGAAACGTATCCCAAGGCTTGCGGGACGGTAGCAAGCATATCGCTTTCTAGCTTTGACTGAATCTCCAAAGTCTTTTCGACTCTTAGCTTGATGTGTGCCCGCAAGGCAGGTGTGAGGTCCATGGCAAGAGCTTTGGTCAACAAGTAGTATATAATGTTGCAAACAATCATTTGAAGCATTCGTGTGTTGTTCCAGACCCTGATTGCCCAAGTGGAGTGGTAGAGATCATATCGGCCATTGAAAATAATGTCCGGGTCACCGCCACCTTCTAGAATGGTTGTATAAGGCTCTTGTACGGCAAGGTTACCAAATACTTGTTCAAAATCGTTCTGGAGCACAGTGGCCTCATCTAAAAGATGGGACCAAGGAATTTGCGCTGTATTCTGCCTCACCTTCCACAGAAGGTTCACATGCCGGGTTGCTAGCACGCCTAGAATCCAGAAGGCACTAGAAGCAGCTGTGTGCTTTGTTGCCTCTTCCTGTAATTCAAGTAGCTCCTCTGGAAATGGCCGATTCCCATGGACACAGGCAACCGTCATATCTGCACGCACTTGATTAAACATAAGGATTGCGGCTGTGCTGGTGAACTGGCTCTTGCCCCGGGCGACCAGTAGCGCTGCGGCTCCCTGAACATGGCGAGCCCACGACGCAAAGTTGGAGACGTTCTCAAAAACCCCCAATGATATGACCGACATCAAGATACTATCCTTGAGGGATTCGACAGGGGATTGTAATGCAAGATTCACTCGTTGGATTGCCTCTGAGTATTTAACACGTGCATGGCTGACTAGCTTGGGCTGTCGAGCTGCATTGGCTAGCGTCACGAGGCCAACAGCAGCCATACTAGCCACCAGTGTGGAGTGTTGGCCATCGGATTTCGAGATAGTCGAAATATAATTCAAGTATCCGCAAGAAGAGGACCCCTTGGCGACAAAATTGTCGAAGAAATAATTGACGCCTATCTCGTCAATGTTGGGAATGAGGCTGCAAGCTGGTGGGGGTGTGGCGGCGGTCTTGGCTGACGACTTCTTTTGTGCTTCGATCTCCTTGGACCGCTTGACGGTATGGCTAGTCTGGTCGCGGAAAAGAAGATCCCATTCATCTCGGTACCCGGCGCATACTTCGCGGGTGCGAATGCACTGTCCACAATGGGGAACCTGCTTGTCGCACTACGGATACAAGACTGGATTAGCATAGATGTCACGAACATGCGCGGATGAACGACTGTAGAGCACTCACCCGACGCCGAACAGCCCGACAGTTAGCGCAACTTCTAGACACTCTTGGACGTGATTCATTGGAGGATGACATGATGGTCAAGATAGCGGTCACGGGCTCTTGTTCTCTGAGTCGTAGGACTATTGCTGTAAAAGCTAGTCGGCGAAAGTATAATAAAAACAAGCTCAATCAATATCAAGGCTCTTGCGCAGCACGACGCTCATGCCTCCCCTTGGCAGCCTGTAGCTGAAAGCCCCGAAATTTGGCCCCCACACGTGGCGCGCTATGTCGTGGCCCCTTATCGTTGGATGCTAGTGGGATCAGTTCCGCACGTTTGGAGCTCAAAGAGGGGACATTGATGAATCTTCCGGCTGAGTCGATACGAGAAATGGACTTTTTGGACTCTTCCGTCAAAGAGCCTGGCAAAAGCCTCTCGACACCAGCGCAAGTGGGAGCCTTGTCAAAAGAAATTCACGTGAACCCTCAGCCACAGCCTGTTGTCTTTAAACAGTCTGAAGCCTTCGTCAAGTTTGGCCCTTATGTCACGATCGCAGAAGCACAATGTCTCTGGATAATCAGACGAACCTTTGGTGACGATATTCTAGTTCCCGAGATTTTCGGGTGGAGAGTCGACGAGGAGAACTACGTGTTTCTATATATAGAGCTTATCAAAGGTCAAACGCTGTAGGATAGCTAGAATAAGCTTAGTATTCCGGAAAAAAAGCTCGCTCTGCGATCAGTTATATTAGATAGTCAACCGTCTGCGCCGACTTAAACAAGATCCTTCCGATCAACATATTGGTGCGCCCCAGTTAAAATGGAACTAATATAAACTTGTATCTAATAAAATTACTCTAGGCTCACTAAATCATCAGTAACTTATGGATTATATTTTCCAATCATACCCGGAATCCGGGACCTTTCCTAACCATCGAGGATTTCAACGACTG